>NC_086446.1:539194508-540647008 GCF_028390025.1 Pseudophryne corroboree | reverse complement strand
TCCAGTTTTTTGTTCAGACGGGACGCCATCATGTCCACCTTTGGTCTTTCCCAACGGTTCACAATCATGTGGAAGACTTCCAGATGAAGTCCCCACTCTCCCGGGTGGAGGTCGTTCCTGCTGAGGAAGTCTGCTTCCCAGTTGTCCACTCCCGGAATGAACACCGCTGACAGTGTTATCACATGATTTTTCGCCCAGCGAAGAATCCTTGCTGCCATTGCCCTCCTGCTTCTTGTGCCGCCCTGTCTGTTTACGTGGGCGACTGCCGTGATGTTGTCCGACTGGATCAGCACCGGTTGACTTTGAAGCAGAGGTCTTCCTAGGCTCAGAGCATTGTAAATTGCCCTTAGCTCCAGTATATTTATGTGGAGAGAAGTCTCCAGACTTGACCACACTCCTTGGAAATTTCTTCCCTGTGTGACTGCTCCCCAGCCTCTCAGGCTGGCATCCGTGGTCACCAGAACCCAGTCCTGAATGCCGAATGTGCTGCCCTCTAGTAGATGAGCACTCTGCAGCCACCACAGAAGAGACACCCTTGTCCTTGGAGACAGGATTATCCGCTGATGCATCTGAAGATGCGATCCGGACCATTCGTCCAGCAGATCCCACTGAAAAATTCTTGCGTGAAATCTGCCGAATGGAATCGCTTCGTAAGAAGCCACCATTTTTCCCAGGACTCTTGTGCATTGATGCACTGACACTTGGCCTGGTTTTAGGAGGTTTCTGACTAGCTCGGATAACTCCCTGGCTTTCTCCTCCGGGAGAAACACCTTTTTCTGGACTGTGTCCAGAATCATCCCTAGGAACAGCAGACGTGTCGTCGGAAACAGCTGCGATTTTGGAATATTTAGAATCCACCCGTGCTGTCGTAGAACTACTTGAGATAGTGCTACTCCGACCTCCAACTGTTCTCTGGACCTTGCCCTTATCAGGAGATCGTCCAAGTAAGGGATAATTAAGACGCCTTTTCTTTGAAGAAGAATCATCATTTCGGCCATTACCTTGGTAAAGACCCGGGGTGCCGCGGACAATCCAAACGGCTGCGTCTGAAACTGATAGTGACAGTTCTGTACCACGAACCTGAGGTACCCTTGGTGAGGAGGGCAAATTGGGACATGGAGGTAAGCATCCTTGATGTCCAGGGACACCATATCGTCCCCTTCTTCCTGGTTCGCTATCACTGCTCTGAGTGACTCCATCTTGATTTGAACCTTTGTATGTAAGTGTTCAAAGATTTCAGATTTAGAATAGGTCTCACCGAGCCGTCTGGCTTCAGTACCACAATATAGTGTGGAATAATACCCCTTTCCTTGTTGTAGGAGGGGTACTTTGATTATCACCTGCTGGGAATACAGCTTGTGAATTGTTTCCAATACTGCCTCCCTGTCGGAGGGAGACGTTGGTAAAGCAGACTTCAGGAACCTGCGAGGGGGAGACGTCTCAAATTTCCAATCTGTACCCCTGGGATACTACTTGTAGGATCCAGGGGTCCACTTGCGAGTGAGCCCACTGCGCGCTGAAACTCTTGAGACGACCCCCCACCGCACCTGAGTCCGCTTGTACGGCCCCAGCGTCATGCTGAGGACTTGGCAGAAGCGGTGGAGGGCTTCTGTTCCTGGGAAGGGGCTGCCTGCTGCAGTCTTCTTCCCTTTCCTCTACCCCTGGGCAGATATGACTGGCCTTTTGCCCGCTTGCCCATATGGGGACGAAAGGACTGAGGCTGAAAAGACGGTGTCTTTTTCTGCTGAGATGTGACTTGGGGTAAAAAAGGTGGATTTTCCAGCTGTTGCCGTGGCCACCAGGTCCGATGGACCGACCCCAAATAACTCCTCCCCTTTATACGGCAATACTTCCATGTGCCGTTTGGAATCTGCATCACCTGACCACTGTCGTGTCCATAAACATCTTCTGGCAGATATGGACATCGCACTTACTCTTGATGCCAGAGTGCAAATATCCCTCTGTGCATCTCGCATATATAGAAATGCATCCTTTAAATGCTCTATAGTCAATAAAATACTGTCCCTGTCAAGGGTATCAATATTTTCAGTCAGAGAATCCGACCAAGCCACCCCAGCGTTGCACATCCAGGCTGAGGCGATCGCTGGTCGCAGTATAACACCAGTATGTGTGTATATACTTTTTAGGATATTTTCCAGCCTCCTATCAGCTGGCTCCTTGAGGGCGGCCGTATCTGGAGACGGTAACGCCACTTGTTTTGATAAGCGTGTGAGCGCCTTATCCACCCTAAGGGGTGTTTCCCAACGCGCCCTAACTTCTGGCGGGAAAGGGTATAACGCCAATAATTTTCTATCGGGGGAAACCCACGCATCATCACACACTTCATTTAATTTATCTGATTCAGGAAAAACTACAGGTAGTTTTTTCACACCCCACATAATACCCTTTTTTGTGGTACTTGTAGTATCAGAAATATGTAACACCTCCTTCATTGCCCTTAACATGTAACGTGTGGCCCTAATGGAAAATACGTTTGTTTCTTCACCGTCGACACTGGAGTCAGTGTCCGTGTCTGTGTCGACCGACTGAGGTAAATGGGCGTTTTAAAGCCCCTGACGGTGTTTGAGACGCCTGGACAGGTACTAATTGGTTTGCCGGCCGTCTCATGTCGTCAACCGACCTTGCAGCGCGTTGACATTATCACGTAATTCCCTAAATAAGCCATCCATTCCGGTGTCGACTCCCTAGAGAGTGACATCACCATTACAGGCAATTGCTCCGCCTCCTCACCAACATCGTCCTCATACATGTCGACACACACGTACCGACACACAGCACACACACAGGGAATGCTCTGATAGAGGACAGGACCCCACTAGCCCTTTGGAGAGACAGAGGGAGAGTTTGCCAGCACACACCAAAACGCTATAATTATACAGGGACAACCTTATATAAGTGTTTTCCCTTATAGCATCTTAATATATAATAATATCGCCAAATAAGTGCCCCCCCCTCTCTGTTTTAACCCTGTTTCTGTAGTGTAGTGCAGGGGAGAGCCTGGGAGCCTTCCTAGCAGCGGAGCTGTGTAGGAAAATGGCGCTGTGTGCTGAGGAGAATAGGCCCCGCCCCCTTTTCGGCGGGCTTCTTCTCCCGTTTTTCTGACAACCTGGCAGGGGTTAAATACATCCATATAGCCCCAGAGGCTATATGTGATGTATTTTTAGCCAGCATAGGTACTTTCATTGCTGCCCAGGGCGCCCCCCCCCAGCGCCCTGCACCCTCAGTGACCGTTGGTGTGAAGTGTGCTGAGAGCAATGGCGCACAGCTGCCGTGCTGTGCGCTACCTTAAGAAGACTGGGAAGTCTTCAGCCGCCGATTTCTGGACCTCTTCTCTCTTCAGCATCTGCAAGGGGGTCGGCGGCGCGGCTCCGGTGACCCATCCAGGCTGTACCTGTGATCGTCCCTCTGGAGCTAGTGTCCAGTAGCCTAAGAAGCCAATCCATCCTGCACGCAGGTGAGTTCACTTCTTCTCCCCTAAGTCCCTCGTTGCAGTGAGCCTGTTGCCAGCAGGACTCACTGAAAATAAAAAACCTAACAAAACTTTTACTCTAAGCAGCTCTTTAGGAGAGCCACCTAGATTGCACCCTTCTCGGCCGGGCACAAAAACCTAACTGAGGCTTGGAGGAGGGTCATAGGGGGAGGAGCCAGTGCACACCACCTGATCCTAAAGCTTTTACTTTTGTGCCCTGTCTCCTGCGGAGCCGCTATTCCCCATGGTCCTGACGGAGTCCCCAGCATCCACTTAGGACGTCAGAGAAAATACATTCACATAAATTTGGGTATGGTTGACGTCTTTTCCGGTTGGATGTTTCTGGGTAGAGGGGGAAACAGAGAGAAATGGTGAAAGAAATAGGCCATGAAATTAATTTGCAATCCTTATCATAACACTGTTTCTACAGATGGGTCATAAATCAAATCTGCTGCTGTAACAACGCCCTCGCTCCTTAGACTCATCAAATCTGTGCTGTGTTTGCGCCGCGTCAAAATTCGAACACATCTGAATATCAGACCAATAATTATGATGACTCCCAGGATACAAAGGAGAAACTTTCCCACACTTGCAATTACATTTTGTGCCCACTCTCCTAACCCAGAGAACCATTTGAGTGGGTTCAACCATGAGGCCCAGCCGGTTAGTTCATTACCCACAGCCGTCATGGTTAGGTTGTGTTTCCTTCTGAACTCCCACTTTAACTGCATGATCTCATTCATATTTTGATCAATGATCTCTGTGGGGTCGTCAGTGCTATTCGTAATATACGTACAGCACTTCACACCATACTGAGTTGCCAGAGTAACACAATACCCACCCGTCACAGCCGTGACATAATTAAGGACCAGCTCCTTCTTGTAGGCTTGTAACTCCCTACCCGTATACCTGAAGGGGTCATCATACATCTCGGTGATATTATCTATCAAGTTTGCCAGCGCATGGATGTACTTAGAATTTATAGTTCCTCTGGCAGTACGGGTGATATCTAATGCGAGAAGGAACTGAATCCTGGTGGATTCATGGATCAAATCAGATGCTGCGTGCTCTGTCCTATCTATGAGGTGTCTCTTGATGATGTGTTCATAATGGGTATGAGTATAAGGAGTCTGAGCGTTGCGGTGAATGTCTTTAATTTTATCATGTGCTATGGTCATGACCTCTGGTAGTACTCTCCCAATATAACACAACCCTTCAGAGCTCGGAGTAAGCCACTTGTACGCTTTCCTCCCACATATGAAATAGGCATCATCTGGAAGAACATAAGGGACAAAATGCAACAAAACCATATCACATATCTTTCTGATAAAGAATCCGGTCTCTAGTTCTCTCATTTGCTCAGTACACATATCGGGCTGGATGATATGGGCACAATACCCCTGCGACACTTTCCCAGCGCACATGGTTTTGATCCCACGTGTATACCTGTATCGAAAATACTCCCCACTGGTGGCTATCTTGCGTACAAGTTCAGAGTCGATAGGTAGGCTATCAGCTCTGTGTGAAAAGGTCATTGTCTGGTTATTTCCCGTCACTTCCCAATTTCCTGGTTTTCGGAAATTGGACACATTAAAACACAATACTGACCTATCTACGTGGTACTGGTGGAGCTTCAAGCTAGGGGGCCTAGATATATTGAATTTCTTGTCCACCGGTCTCCCACCCCGTAATTCGAGTACCTCATCTATCATTAAAGGGTATGGCACTAATTCCGACTTACTCTGTCCTTGAGGTACCTGTGAGCACACCCAGCATTCTGTTTGGTTTAAGACCGTACCCACTGAGTGGTAATCACTCAAAGAGTGTTAGCCAATGTTGATATTACTGTTTGACTGACATCTCTGGATGCACCCATCTTCGATTATGTTTTCGCAATGCCTACATATACAATATTTATCAGACAATAACCCTTCACATTGCCTCCGAGCTCGGTTACTACCAGACCTCTTACTGATACCAGCCTTTACTAGAGTGATATGCTGCTCCTGAGATCTTACGAATCCGTACTCGCCATCAGAACCCATTCCAGATCCTTGCTCGACGTCTCGGGGGCCCTCACAAAAACAGATTGTCCTGATCAAAAACCGAGCCACCAGAAAAACCAAACACAGTTTCTTGAGGTAGATCCATTTCGTTAAGGAGCGAAAATAAGAAGGGAAACAAAAAGAAAAAATGCAGTGGGGGGGGGGAGGTGAAAAAAGAAAAATGGTACGACAACCGTCCTTGATTTTGTTGTTCTCCGTGCTCAGGTGCCATTCAACAGTCCTGCCTCTCAGCTTTCCCGGAACAAATTCTCTAGTAATACGAGGTTCTCTTCACTTTTCTCTTTGTCACGAGTTTTCTCCGGGTCAGCAACCTTCTTGCAGTGGGACGAGTGGACCCAAGTCTCTCTCTCGGCAACCTTTAGTGCTGTCGTGCTGGTCAACAAAACTTGATACGGTCCTTCCCACCTGTCTATGAGGCAACCTGAGCGTAAAATTTTTTGAATCATCCCATAATCCCCAGGCTCAATGTCATGACAATTACTGCTTGGTAGGTCAGGAATCGACAGTTTTAGATTCCTTTGCTGGTTTCTCAGTTGCTGGCTCATCCTAACCAAATATTGCAGTTATTTCGTTATTGCACTTCAAATCATCCTTGGTGTCTATCATTACATGGGGTTGTCGACCAAAAAGAACTTCGAAGGGTGATAAGTTAAGCGGTGACCTGGGAGTGGTTCTGATGCTGTACAACACTAATGGCAATGCTTCTGGCCACAACAATCCAGTTTCAGCCATCACTTTGCTCAGCTTATTCTTAATAGTGCTGTTCATTCTCTCCACCTTTGCACTTGCCTGTGGCCGGTATGGAGTATGCAGCTTACTATTAATACCCATCAGTTTGCACATGACCTGAAAGACTTCACCTGTAAAATGGGTACCCCTATCACTTTCAATCATTCTAGGGATACCATATATGCACACTAATTCCTGCACAATTTTCTTTGCAGTGAACACAGCAGTATTTGTGGCAGCGGGGAATGCTTCTACCCAGTTTGAAAAAACATCGGTACATACTAATACATACTTTAAATTCCTACAGGGTGGTAACTGTATGAAGTTGATTTGTATTACCTGGAAAGGTCCGTCTGTAGGAGGGATATGGGATGGCTCCGTTGGTATTGCCTTACCAATATTCTTCCTCAAGCAAGTAAGACATGTCATTGCTTTCTTACCTGCATGAGAAGAGAACCCTGGTGCACTCCAGTAGGTTCTTACCAGTTTGCACATACCTTCCTTACCCAGATGAGTCAGACCGTGTGCCGCCTCAGCTAGGCTTGGGAGATATGCCCTGGGGGCCACTGGCTTACCGTGTCCATCTGTCCAAAGTCCTGAGGACTCCTGACCATATGCCTTCGCCTTCCAGACCGCCTTCTCCTGTAGGGAACACAAATTTTGCATTTCTATTTTGAATGTTGTGTATTTGTTGTGTGGAGTAAAACCATCTCTAGAAGAGAGAAGACAGAGGAATAAAAAAAAGAAAATGTCAGGTTTGCATTCACCAACAGGCTGTCACACCATCATGCATATCAGTGTCCGTACACAATCTCTCTTCACCAGTATTCCCATTCTCCACCCTTTGTGCATGACAAGGCACACTGCAGTAATACTGGTGCCATTGTGCTGGTGAGATATGCTGGATTCGGGCAGCACTCTGAATCTCCGATAAGGCATGTGGTGTATGACTTATAATCGGGTCCATGCATTGTACCCTCCTGTAGGTGAACAAAAAAATGTGAAGAGGAAACTTTTGAAGAAAAACCACATAGAGGTTGGTAACAGATAAGTTTGTAGAGGTAAAGAAGATTTTTATTAAAATGACAACTGGATTGGGCACTACGGGGAAGTGATTCTCTACTTAATCTACTCCCCTTTAAAGTCTGTGTTTATTGTATCACTACTGGGACAATCCCAGCCATCAATCCAGTGTCCTGTCCATCCTAAATTCATAGGGAACCCGGTATTTTGCGAGATAATTTTCTCTACCTGCGATGGACATGTGTCTATAACCGTGGAGTGTAACATTAACCTTTGAGGGGTGCCTAATATATCTTGTACCTCCTGTGCATGGTTCTCAGGGATATCTAAGAACACACCCTCAGGGGTACAGTATATGACACACCGCATTTTACACAACAAGTCTCTGCCCAGTAGATTAGTCGGAGCCGATGCAGCCAACAGGTAAGAATGATTGGTTTGCAATGGCCCTATCGTAATCTCTGCAGGTCTACTCAAAGGGTATTGCTGCACTTTTCCCGTTACTCCCATTGCCGAATCTGTGTTTTCTATATGGCTTTTGAATCCTTACTATATGTCCCTTGGTCCAGTCTATGTGTTTAATAGTGTGGCTCGTGTTCTTTGTCTAGGGGGTCTATATACGTTATGTGTCTCGCTACTTCTACAATCCCTGGTGAAATGCCCTTCCCTTTTGCAAAGATAACATGTTGTTGACCGTTTCTTACCCTCAGGGGTCTGTGGTTTAGGCAGATGGGACTTCCCTGTATGTGCCTGTATACTTACAGTCCTCAACCTCTCCTCCTGTTGTTCTCTGCGTCTGGAGATATTCTTGTGATGTTCAGTAGCGCACTCTCTGAGATTATCTACGGTGACCCCTCTCCAATTAGGCAAAGAAGTCTGCACCCTGACCCTCAATGCCTTATTGAGCCCGTCCATTAGCACAGAGACAGCTACCTCCCTGTAATTCGCATCGTTCCCTATACCCCAGTGTATCTAGCCATTATTTGTAAGGCCCTATGGAAATATTCAGATGTCATTTCATTTTCTCTCTGTTTTATGGAGAAAATTTTGCTCCACTTAACAACAGTAGGGAAATACACACCTAGTTGTATGTTAATTCGTTCCACAGTCTCCTGATTGCGTTCGTCAGTCAGAGGACCATCTGACTCTATTTTACAATCCGTGATAAATTTTTGGGTGTCAATATTAGGGGGTAGGCACGCTTTCAAAAGTATCCGCCAATCTTTGTTTGCAGGTTCATGGGCATTACCCAGATCCTTGATATACTTCTGATATCTGGCTAAATGTCTCTGGGGATCGGGGAATTCTGAAATGATTGACCGCAGTTCTGATCTGGTCCACGGGCAATACATTGCATTATTCCTGGTGAGGGTTACTCCCTGACTATCGGTCCTCCCGTTGGGAGTTGCTATTTCCAAGACAGGATGTAACCCAACCATTTCATTCCTAATTGGCTCACTGTGAGGTGTTACTGTCTCTGTGTAATGAACAGTCTCACACTTACCAGTGGCTGTGATCTCACCAGTCCTTTCAGTGGGAGACACCGTCACTGCTCTTGTTGGTTGGGCTGGGCCCACCTGAGTTTCCTGCAAGGTGACTGCCTGGATGAGGGCTGAGATTAGGTTGGATCCATCATCTTCCTCTGACCTATAACCTTGGAGAGAATTCAAAACGGTTAACACATTGATTCTGCCTTTTACTATCATTTACTGATGTACCATTGGTTGTAGCCAATTTCTCCCCATCAACATGTGTCGGTGATGGTGTGCTTGCAATCACATTCCTGTTAGGTTTGGAATCTGCTGTGCGAGTCAGTTCCCTTTGCACCTCCCCCTCATGTTGCCACAGATTTAAACAGTCGGTATGTCTGATCCTCTGTTTTTTAGATTTGATCAGACATATTCTAATCCTTATGCTCTGTAATACCTCTGATTCAAAGCCACCCACCCTAGGGAATGATGCCCTATCTTCAGCAGTCATACGTACCCATTCATCGCAAAAAGCCTACGCGTGTGGACCATATTTCCCACACATTATAAACCGAGCTGACCCTTGGGCCATAGCTCTCCAGCCTGAACCCTGGCTGCTGAACATCTCTCACTTGAGCACCTGGCTCCCATTGCGGGCTTCTTACCCCAAACAACAAAATACACAATGCAAGTAAACGGTGCAAGTTCTCCGAGCACCTTCACCCGCTCTCGCCCACGATGGCCAGTACAACGATACACTGTTGATAGTGGATCGCGATGTACCCAACTTCGGGCTCCTATCAGACCTTACAGCACCGTAATTTTCTTTCAGTGGAGGTTCTGTTCGAATATTTTCCTGAGAGAGGCAGCGAAAAATTCCTTTTTTTCGGTATCTTTCCACTGGAATTTTTGTAGGGTGAAGAACAGAAAACTTCAATAACTATTGCTCAGCCTTTCCAATATACTTCCACCAGGGAGATTTCCTGACGTAATCAGCGAAAAACCCCTTGTTTACACAATCATGTCTGCGTATGCTTTCCACAACGCATATGACACAATAGTATCACGTTGTGCTGTGTAGAACACACGGACGTGCGGTTCAATCGCACGGCCTATAGATACTTGTTATCTATATGCCCTACGATTGCGGGAGTCGAATTCACAAGCTGCGCTCCTCAGCCGGAGCGTAACACAAAACCTTAACTTCAATTCACAATTCTATACTCACAATTCTATATCACGCTCCTGTACAAGTCTCCTTACTACTTGCGTACTTCTCTATTTATGTATTCATGTAAGGTAGCGGACCTTATGCCACTGAGCCTCTACTAACTCAGTGTTTCCACGGGAACCCGATTTCCCCGGGTTCAATACATCCACTCCTACTTTCACTCACTCAAATACACAGTGTTTTTCTTTTCTGTACAGAAAATATCACTCCCTTTGATTGATTGCCTTACCCCAGAGGTAGTACAGTTTAAACAAAGTGTTACAATAATCTGCTTTTGAAATTGGATAGTTATGTGCTATTGTATTAAATGTAATCCCGCCTTAAATTGAACAGCTATCGTGTGGTTATACCTTGCGCTCGCAACTCTACGCAACCTTGCGTAAACACGCGACCGTGTGTGTCTCTACGCCACGTGCGCGACCCTGCGCACTTCTGTACCGTACCACGTGTACAAACGTGCGTTCGCAATTTAATAAACCACACTATCCCGATAAATGTGAGCAATGAAAACTATCGTTCACTAACACAACGACTAGGCTGGAACTGCGTTTTGTGTTTTACAATTACACCCTTAACACACTCAAATATCTATATAGCAAACAAATGTATCCGATTTCACACAGATCTATAACGACTGATAACCTATGGCAACAATATGTGAGAAAGCATGCAAAGTATCGGTACGCTTTGTGTACGCTTTCGCGCCAAAATTACTCAGATAATAAACAGCTTTTTTCCTGTGTCCTTCGGGTTACACACCAGCACCTCTAAGACTGCAATACAGACGTGATCTAACAACACAAAAGAGGGTTTTAAAACACCAAGCAACAAAGCAAGGTTACTTAAAGATGCGTCTCCACCCTTTGTTGGTAGATCAAAGTCTGTTTTATGGCCTGCAAATCTGTGAGTGTGAGATGAACCGGAGGAGCCCCCAATTGTTAAGTCTGATTAACTTTCAGGAAGAAAAGCAACACTTTAAATGTACAACTGTTCAGGCCGCTGCGACCCCTAAGCGTGTGTAAAACCCCTATCAAATACGAACACGTTGCGTAAGCACGCCGGCACGCTGTAAGCACAAAGTAGCTACACGTGCGGCGGAATACACTTTAAAACCCCTAACAGGAAAGGAATGCGACACCAATTGTATATACAATGTTGAGGTCCAACCCACCAACAGTTATTTACTCAAAAGGGGGTACAACAAGAAATACAATCACATAAGAGAAAAGGCTACAATCAATGGATACATACGTTTGTTCAGCAGGAACAATTAAGCTGTGCGCTCGGTGAGTGGCGGTGTATGTGATTGTCAGCAGAGACTTGGAAAGGGAATGCCAATCCCTCAGCAAAACACTCAATAGAACAAAAACCAAGTTGCGCTCAACAATCAAAGATGGAAAACATTTATTTTAAAATTTGACAACAATTCTCCCGGGAGTACAATTAAAATAAATCAATTATCATAAAGCTACACGGTACAAAATCACTGTGCCCAAATGGGTTGTAATAGTGGAATTCTTATTAGGCAATTCCTGATGTTCTAAAACATGTGACCCCGAGAATATTGTAGTAAATACAACAATAATAATTTTTAAACTCTTATGATCAACAAATGGGTCTATGTGCCGATGGTAACTCACTTATTATGTGGAAGTCCCAAACAGTCCTTATTCCGCACGGACGTGTATCAATTCCAATAATCCTATGGTGGAATGAACCCTTGCAATAGGATTTTGACGCACAAATAGATGCAAGGGTAAACAGATAGACTGTGTCCGACAAAACCAGGCTGCTGTGATGGTATTAGCAGGGAGAGCCCGGAGTGATGTTGATACAGCCAGCCGTTTGCCCCCGCACGGAGGAGGGAGAGCAGTGTCTGCAGTAACCGCCGGGTTGAGGTGGAATGCAGCCCTATGCAGGCTGTAGGACCCGGACCGCTGGATGTTGCCTGTGCGACACGATGTCAGTGAGCTCTCACCTGGAACGGCTGGACTGACCTCCCACGGGCAGCTCCGATTGAGCCTCCCTGCACTTCACCTGGTGTAGACGGAGAATGGTGTTGGAGCCACGGATGTGTTGCGCTGGCTGTGTGTGGAAGCCAGCCACGCTCTGAATAGCGGTGTTGGGGCTGCGCTTCCACGCCGGGCTCCAAATTAGCCTCACTGGAGTGTGCCGCCGACGGGATCAGAAGGCACCGGAGCCCCGGCACCTGAACGTCAGCTGGGCGGTAGAGGGCTGTAAAACACAGCGGCCGTTAAGGACTGGTCTCCTGTGGTGGCTCAGACTGAGCCTGACTTCGAATGATGAAAAGGTACACCTGTATCCTTAACGCGTTTCAACGCCAACAGGGCGTCTTTTTCCAAAAGGCAGGTATTGTTTTTTCGCCTGCGCCACCCGGTCCCAGTCCTCAGTCAATCTGGATAGATGACCTTCAGAGAATGTCACTGACCGGTCAGGAGGCTTGGCTTTTATACAATATTCCAAAGCATGAAACAATAGAAACTGTATGCTCTTTTTCCATTGGTCCAGGGGTGGGACATATCCTGTGCACTGGGGATCATTGGTTAACTCAAGCGGTGGGCGATGGCTAAGTCCTGAAATGTGATTACTCTTGTTTACATCTGAGTTCCCGCCCCAATACCAGTTAACCCACCACATTATCATACATAAATCCGGTATTACTAATAACTTATTGCTGCAATATGAGACAATATCTTCATACCCACCGGATTACTGCTTATGTGACCCTTAACAATATGATCCCACACATGTTTATCCATTTCCATCCTTGAGATAGACATATAGATATATATATACACACATTCCTGCTATTACAATTAGTTATGAAATATACATATATTACCATGGGTTGGATGAGTTTAGACTAGGGCCCTCATTCCGAGTTGATCGCTTGCTGCCGATTTTCGCAGCACAGCGATCAGGTGGAAAAATGGCATTTCTGCGCATGCGCATGTGCTAAGTACTTTCACACAAAACTTTGTAGTTTTACACAAGCTCGAGCGACTCTTTTCAGTCGCTCGAGTGTTCGTTGTTTGATTGACAGGAAGTGGGTGTTTCTGGGCGGCAACTCAGCGTTTTCAGGGTGTGCTAAAAAACACAGGCGTGCCAGGTAGAAACGCAGGAGTGGCTGGAGCAATGGAGGAGTGGCTGGCCGAACGCAGGGCGTGTTTATGACGTCAAACCAGGAACTAAACAGACTGCAGTCTTGGCAAGCTAGGAGTAAGTCTTGAGCCACTCTGAAACTGCATGAAATTTTTTAGTTGCAGAACTGCTAACCTTTCGATCGCACTTCTGCTAAGCTAAGATACACTCCCTGAGGGCGGCAGCCTAGCGTTTGCATTGCTGCTAAAAGCAGCTAGCGAGCGATCAACTCGGAATGAGGGCCTATGTGTATGAGAATATAATTGTTATACAGTATATCATACATTAAATGTCTGGTCTGTAATTTGTCAGCTATTCGGTGGTTTTGCAATTTATTGTACAAGCAAGGTTCTGGCTTGTGTTTTGTGTACGATATATATTGTCTTGTTTGTCCTGGCTTCTAGTAAAACAATGACAGGCCAGTATCTGTTGTCTCAATATACACTCTAAAACAATGGGGGCAACCAAAGGTATTTTCCTTCCTCATAGATCAGGGTCCATGTTCCATGATTACAAAGCTTTGCGTAAACAAGACAGTCTGATACATTCAAGACACTGTTTGTGATTGAGTTTCTGGAAGAATCGCCTTTGAATGCGTATGAGTGGTTTGATTAATTTGTGTGTGCACAGTAACTTGCCATTGAAGAATGTACAGACTATGTGTAAATTCTGCACTATATGGATAAAATATTGAAAATGGCTTTGGGGCCTCTCTATGCGAATGCGTATGCTACCGTATTTACTCATACCCCGTGCTAATACGCAGGGCTTCACAAGCCAATGTACGCAGCGTCCGGGTTTGCGCACGCACGGCTGGTACGCAACCGCACAGAGGCCACTCTGAATGGTGTTTGTATGTGTAGAGTGTAGGTGTAATATTTTTGACTTCAACAGTAGGAATCAGTGAGAAGAAGGAGCAATCCCTGACTGGGGATTGAACCCGGGCCTCGGCAGAGGAAGCCGTATCCTGACCACTGGATCACCAGGGACTTTGATAGCAGGATGATGAATGTACAGATGAGATTGAACTTGATATAGTGTCACAGAAGTAGATGCTTATGTACTCGAGGTTACTGGCGAGATAGTAAGATGGACTGGTTACTGGTGAGACTGAGAACCGGGCTGGTTACCGGTGAGACTGGGACGCAACTGTAATCCGGGCTGGTACCGGATATAACTGGAAACGCAACTGAAAGTAGAATGTTGACTGTGGCTGTGACTTTAGGGCGAGGCTGAAGAACACTGCGGCTGTGACTTTAAGATGAGACGGTAGAATACTGCAGCTGTGGCTTTAAGTTGAAACTGTGGAATACTGCGACTTTAAGATGAAACTGTAGAAATACTGGATATCAATGGTAATACAACTGTAACCCAGACTGGGTAGCAAAGGAACAGAGTTCTACAGGAAATGAAGTACAAGTGTTACCTTTAGGAAGCTCAGCTTTTAAGCTCACACAGAGCTGTGTGTGACACGAGGAACGGGCAGAGTTTCCAACTCAAATCTCCTGACATACTTCCTGGTTCTTGGTGATTGGTGAGCAGTGTCAGGTGATTCAGAGTGTCTCAGGCTGGCACAGGATTGGACAGCTCTGGGTCAGGTGAACAGTCACTGTCATGTGAGTACTCTGGACAAGGCTGTGATGTGGAGTGAGGCCTAGCAGGTCGAAAGAACACTGAAGCCTGAACTGCAAACAAACAGAGGATGCTGGCTTTTAGGCCTTAACTTCAGATTGCTGAATTCAAACTCACACAGAAGATTAATCACCACAGGTGGAGCTCGTTAACTCTTTCCTTCCAGGCAGAGAACTCAGGACTCAGGAAACTCATGGTATTGACAATCTGTTTATCCCAGTGAGCAGAACGATACAGTGAGGATCGTGACACGGACAAGTCCAGAAGAGTCGTGTACCAAGCTCTTCAGGGCCAATCCGGGGCAATCAAGACTGCTTCTACTCTTTGATGTCTGATCCGCTTGAGACATCAGAGGAATCGGAGGAAACAGGTAGACCAGTTGGTAAGGCCAAGGCGAAGTCAGCGCATCCACTGCGTTCGCCTGAGGGTTACTGGTACGTGAGCAATAGCAGCGAAGTTGTCCACTCCCGGAATGAAGTTTGTGGACAGCGTTCTTGCATTTTTTTCCGCCCAGAGGAGTATTCTTGACACTTCTCACATGCGGGCCCTGCTTTTTGTCCCTCCTTGTCAATTGATGTACGCCACCGCCATGGCGTTGTCCGACTGTACCTGGACCGCCCGATCCCGTAGTAGATGAGATGCCTGAAGCAGAGCACTGAGGATGTGCTAAGGAGGATCCAATCCTGAATTCCAAAGCATTGTCCTTCCAGCAGGTTGGAAGACTGTAGCCACCACAGGAGGGAAATCCTGCCCTGCGGTGACAGCCGAATCATCCGGTGCATCTGAAGATGGGAACCGGACCATTAGTTCAGGATGTCCAGTTGGAACGGTCTGGTATGAAACCTTCCAAATTGAATCGCCTCGTACGAGGCCACCATCTTTCCCAATAAATTTATGAAAAGATGAATGTAGACTCGAGCAGGTCGGAGTACCATGCGAACCATTTCTTGAAGTGTTCTCACCTTTTCCTCTGGGAGGAACACCTTCTGTGCTACAGTATCCAGTAGCATTCCCAGAAACAGGAGTCTCTGAGATGGTTCCAGGTGGGACTTCCGCAGATTGAGGATCCACCCGTGGTGAGACAGAAGTTGGATAGTGCGATCTATATGGAGCAATAGAAGCTCCCTGGAACTCGCTTTTATCAGGAGATCGTCCAGGTATGGAATTACGTTGACCCCCTGGACCCTGAGCTGAAACATCATTTCTGCCATCACCTTCGTGAACACCCTTGGAGCTGTAGACAGGCCGAAGGGTATCGCCAGAAACTGGTAGTGATCGTTCAGTAGGGCAAACCTCAGATAGGCCTGATGAGGAGGCCAAATTGGAATATGTAGGTAAGCGTCCTTGACATCCAGGGACACTGGGAATTCCTGTTGTTCCAGACCTGCGATCACCGCTCTCAGATTCCATCTTGAATTTGAAAACCTTCAGGTGAGGATTCAAGGAATGGAGTAGTAACCCTGTCCTCGTTGTAGTATGGGTACTGGAACAATGACCTGGGACTGGACCAACTTGTTTATGGCCAGTAGTAGCGTACCACACATACTTTCCAAAGCTGGTAAGCCTGATGTGAAAAATTGTTGGGGAGGAGTACCGTTGAACTCCAGCTTGTAACCCTGAGAGATAAGGTCCCTTATCCAAGCACCCAGATGTGGCTGAAGTGACGTAACCGAGCTCCGACCATGAGTGGGCACCGTCATGCTGAAGTCTTTGCGGGAGCAGAACTGGTGTTCTGGTCCTGAGATCCAGCAATGGCTGTTTTTTTAGGTTTTCCTCTGGAGCCTCTAGCTGCGTTGGAGGCACCTCCGGCCCTAGATCTGGAGGACCGAAAGGACTGAGTAGACGGTCCCGGATAGGTACGTCTAGCAGGTGGAGCCCCCGAAGGGAGAAACGTGGATATTCCAACAGTAGCTTTGGAAATCCATGCGTCTAATTCACCTCCAAAGAGCCATTCACCTGTGAAGGGAAGAGATTCCACATTACGTTTGGAGTCAGCATCAGCAATCCAGTGACGTAACCATATGGCTCTGCGCGCAGACACAGCCATAGCCGTGGTCCTAGCATTAATATTGCCAATCTCTTTAAGGGAGTCACAGAGAACTCTTGCCGTGTCCTGAATGTGAGTCAGGAAAGTAACAGTATTACAGTCCTGTATGTGACGTAAGAACAAATCAAGGTCACTACTATCCACAGTATCTAAGTCCTCTAGCAATGTGCCTGACCACTTTACTATGGCTTTAGAAATCCACGCACAAGCAATAGTGGGCCTTAAAGCGACGCCATTAGCTGTGTATAGTGATTTGAGTGTAGTCTCAATCTTGCGGTCAGCCGGTTCTTTTAAAGCGGTTGAACCAGGAACAGGTAAAACCACCTTTCTTGACCTAGATACAGATGTGTCAACTATAGAGGGGTTTTCCCCACTTTTTTCTATCCTCTTCAGGAAAAAGGAAAGCAATGAGAACCCTTTTTGGGATCTGGAATTTTTTCTCTGGGTTTTCCCAGGATTTTTCAAACAAAGAGTTTAACTCCTTGGAAGCCGGAAAGGTAAGCGAGGATTTCTTACTTTCTGTAAAATAAGATTCCTCCACCTGTTCAGGCACGTTCTCAGTAAAATGTAAAACATACCTAATGGCTTCAATTATTAGTTGCACCCTTTTTGCATCTCCCCCTGCATATCCCCATCACCGTCCCCTGTATCAGAGTCGGTATCAGTGTCAGCTTGCATTATCTGGGCAAGCGTACGCTTTTGTGAGTATGTAGGTGGGTTTTTTTATTAAGTAGTGGGGGCTGAGTACTGCAAACCTTCCACAGTGTTCTTCAAAAACTGTGTCTCTTTCTCAGTACGTGACATCCTTGTTGAAATCTGGGATATCATGCCTCTTAAAGAATCCACCCATGTGGGTTCGGATTCAGAAAGCAGAGACATTATATTGCAGTCCTGAGTACATGGAATAGACTCCTCAGGAGAAGATAAACACTCTACAGCACAGGACACAGAGTCATTAGACATGTTAATGTGGGATATACACACAAACACACACACAGGAAAGTGTCAGATAGTTTCCCCCAGAGCACCTTCAGAGAGTCACAGAGTCTAAGAAGCCAGCTACACAGCGCCCCAGTAAGCAGTTATGATAAAAGCCAGGTGCTGACTAATCAATCTTAATAGGTTGATTAGTACTTACAATGCACTCCCCCCCTGTCTATAACACCCTGGTACCGCAGAGGATAACTGGAGTGATGTGGAGGGTCAGCGCTCACTGTCAGTGTCTTCTTCTATGCCTGCAGGGAGAAAAATGGCGTTGGTGAATGCTGGGTCCGCTCTGAGAAGCCCCGAACCCTGTAATGGCGCGCGGCTTCCCGCACAAATTTGATTATACTGGACGGAGGTATACTGTGCTAACAGTGGGATTAGCCCGTTAGCGTCTTTGACCAGTGTAGGGTGATCGCGATGGCCCAGGACGCCCCTCCAAGCGCTACACTGAGTGTTGCTGAGCCTTCATGGAGCGCAGCCTGTCAGAGCTGCGCTCACACCCTTGTGCCGCCATACCTGCCGGCGACCCGCTAACCGGGACACCGGCGTTGTACTCACCACTCTTCTATCTTCTGGCTCTGTTAGGGGGTGGCGATCATCACCCTCAGGAGCTCAGTGTGCTGTCAGCGGAGATAGAGAACCATTAACTTCAAGAGTTGGTTCCTACTCCCCCCCTAAGTCCCACAAAGCAGGAAAGACTGTTGCCAGTAGCTTTCCTGTAACCTATTCTCTAATAAAAATAAAAACAGGATTTTAATACCTACCAGTAAATCCTTTTCTCCTAGTCCGTAGAGGATGCTGGGGTCCACTTCAGTACCATGGGGTATAGACGGTTCCGCAGGAGCCATGGGCACTTTAAGACTTTTAAAGGGTGTGAACTGGCTCATCCCTCTATGCCCCTCCTCCAGAACTCAGTATAGGAACTAAGCCCAGGGAGACGGACATTTTGAGGAAAGGATTTACTTTTAATTTAACGGTGAGATTCATACCAGCTCACACCTCAACCATGCCGCACAACATGGCATTCAACATAACACATACCAACGGGCATGAACAATTTGCAGCAACATGCTGAAAAAATAACCGTAACACAACACTTGTGTAACTACAAACTAACAACTGCAGGTAAAGTACACACTGGGTCGGGCGCCCAGCATCCTCTACAGACTAGGAGAAAAGGATTTACCGGTAGGTATTAAAATCCTGTTTTCTCATATGTCCTAGAGGATGCTGGGGTCCACTTCAGTACCATGGGGTTATACCAAAGCTCCAGTACGGGCGGGAGAGTGCGGATGACCCTGCAGCACCGATTGACCAAACTTGAGGTCCTCATCGGCCAAGGTGTCAAACTTGTAAAACTTTGCAAATGTGTTTGCCCCTGACCAAGTAGCTATTCGGCAAAGTTGTAATGCCGAGACCCCCCGGGCAGCCGCCCAGGATGAGCCCACCTTTCTAGTAGAATGGGCACTTACCGACTTCGGTATCAGCAATCCTGCCGTGGAATGAGCGTGCTGAATCGTCCCTCTGATCCAGCGCGCAATGGTCTGCTTAGAAGCAGGACACCCAATCTTGTTGGGAGCATACAGGACAAACAGAGCTTCCGTTTTCCGTATCCGAGCTGTTCTTGCAACATAAATTTTCAAAGCTCCAACCACATCAAGAAACGTTGATGCAGTGAAGGTGTCAGTAGCCACTGGCACCACAATAGGTTGGTTTATATGAAAAGACGAAACCACCTCTGGAAGAAATTGTTGGCGAGTTCTCAACTCTGCCCTATCTTCATGGAAGACCAGGTAAGGGCTCTTGTGAGACAAGGCCCCCAATTTAGACACCCACCTTGCGGATGCCAAGGCCAAGAGCATCACCACTTTCCAAGTGAGAAACTTCAATTCTATCTCCTGCAGAGGTTCAAACCAATCTGATTGAAGGAACTGCAACACCACATTAAGGTCCCAAGGTGCCACTGGAGGCACAAATGGAGGTTGGATGTGCAGCACCCCTTTCACAAACGTCTGAACTTCTGGAAGGGAGGCCAATTGTTTTTGAAAGAAAACTGACAAGGCCGAAATCTAAACCTTGATTGAACCCAATCTTAGGCCAGCATCCACACCTGCCTGTAGAAAATGGAGAAAACGTCCTAACTGAAATTCTTCAGTAGGAGCCTTCTTGGATTCACACCAAGACACATATTTTCTCCAAATACGGTGGGAATGTTTAGACGTTACTCCTTTCCTGGCCTGAATAAGAGTGGGAATGACTTCCTTGGGAATACCCTTTTGGGTTAGGATCCGGCGCTCAACAGCCATGCTGTCAAACGTAGCTGCGGTAAGTCTTGATACACGCACGGCCCCTGCTGCAGCAGGTTCTCGTGAGGAGGAAGATGCAGAGGATCTTCTATGAGCAACTCCTGAAGATCTGGATACCAAGCTCTCCTTGGCCAGTCTGGTGCAATGAGGATTGCTCGAACCCTTGTTCTTCTTCTTATTTTGAGAACTTTTGGAATTAGTGGAAGTGGAGGGAAGACATATACCGACCGAAACACCCACTGGGTTACCAGTGCATCCACTGCTATTGCTTGAGGGTCTCTCGACCTGGAACAATATCTCTGAAGCTTCTTGTTGAGACGAGATGCCATCATGTCTACTTGAGGAACTCCCCAAAGACTTGTCACCTCTGCGAAGACTTCTTGGTGGGGGCCCCACTCTCCTGTATGGAAATCGTGTCTGGTGCTTCCCAGTTGTCCACTCTCAGAATGAAAATCGCTGACAGAGCTCTTACATGCATTTCTGCCCAGAGGAGGATCTTTGTCACCTCTGCCATTGCCGCTCTGCTTTTTGTTCCGCCTTGACGGTTTATGTACACGACTGCTGTTACATTGTCCAACTGGATCTGCACGGGTTGACCTTGAAGAAGATGCACCGCTTGTAGAAGGCCGTTGTAAATGGCTCTCAATTCCAGAACGTTTATGTGAAGACAGGTTTCCTGACTTGACAATTTCCTTGGAAGCTCTTTCCCTGTGTGACTGCTCCTCATCCTCGGAGACTTGCATCCGTACCAGGACCCACTGACTTTGGATAATTCATGATACAACCATGTCGTTGGAGTACTGACAGGGAGAGAGCAATGTTCTGCACCAACTGTTCCCTGGATCTCGCTTTTATCAGGAGATCGTCCAGGTAAGGAATTATATTGACTCCTTGTTGTCGAAGGAGGACCATCATCTCCGCCATCACCTTGGTGAATACACTCGGTGCCGTGGATAGTCCGAACGGCAACGTCTGGAACTGGTAATCCTGTACTGCGAATCTCAGATACGCTTTATGAGGAGGATAAATGGGAACATGTAAGTAAGCATCTTTTATGTCTACTGATACCATGAAGTCCCCTTCCTCCAGACTGGAAATCACTGCTCTCAGAGATTCCATCTTGAACTTTAACCTTTTTAGGTAAAGATGCAGAGATTTCAGGTTTAAAATCGGTCTGACCGAGCCGTCCGGCTTCGGAACTACGAAGAGGCTTGAATAAAAACCTTCTCCCTGCTGTGACAAGGGTACCAGGACAATGACTTGATCCTGACATAATTTTTGAATTGCAGCCGTTACTACTTCTCTGTCTGGAAGAGAAGCTGGCAAGGTCGATTTGAAAAATCGGCATGGGGGGACGTCTTGAAACTCCAGCTTGTAACCATGGGACACTATTTGCAAGACCCATGGGTCCCAGCCAGATTGAGCCCAGATCTGACTGAAAAGTTTCAGACGTGCTCCCACCCGAGCGGACTCCCGCAAGGGAGCCCCAGCGTCATGCTGCAGATTTGGCAGAAGCAGGGGTGGACTTCTGCTCCTGCGATCCTGGAGACGCTGTGGACTTTTTCCCTCTTCCCCTCCCTCTACCTGCAAAGAAGGGGGAACCTTTGGCCTTTTTGTATTTGTTGGGCCGAAAGGACTGCATCTGAGAGTGATGTGTCTTTTTCGCCGGCGCAGGAGCACAAGGCAAGAATGTTGACTTACCTGCGGTAGCTGCAGAGACCAACGCATCCAGCCCATCTCCAAACAAGTCCTCACCTTTATACGGGAGAGCCTCCATATTTCTTTTGGAATCTGCGTCAGCATTCCACTGGCGAATCCACAACGCCCTCCGAGCCGAGACTGCCATGGTAGCGGCTTTTGAACCCAAGAGCCCAATATCTTTCATGGCTTCTAGCATGTATGCAGCAGCGTCTTTGATATGACCTAGCTTTAGGAGTATCTTGTCTCTATCGTGTCCATTTTTCGATAGCACTACTCACCCACGTGCAAGCAATAGTGGGCCTGAGCAGCGTACCATTGGCCACATACATAGATTTTAACGTAGTTCTGCCGGTCTGCCGGCTCCTTTAGTGAAGCCATCCCAGGTGCAGGGAGAATCACATTTTTTGTTAACCGTGCCAGGGCACTGTCTAAAATGGGGGTGACTCCCACACCTTTTCCTGTCCTCTGCCGGGAAAGGATAAGCAACCTGAATCCTTTTGGGAATCTGAAATTTCTTATCAGGGTTTACCCAAACTCCCTCAAAAAATAAGAATTTACTTACCGATAATTCTATTTCTCGTAGTCCGTAGTGGATGCTGGGGACTCCGTAAGGACCATGGGGAATAGCGGCTCCGCAGGAGTCTGGGCACAAAAGTAAAGCTTTAGGACTACCTGGTGTGCACTGGCTCCTCCCCCTATGACCCTCCTCCAAGCCTCAGTTAGGATACTGTGCCCGGACGAGCGTACACAATAAGGAAGGATTTTGAATCCCGGGTAAGACTCATACCAGCCACACCAATCACACCGTATAACTTGTGATCTAAACCCAGTTAACAGCATGATAACAGAGGAGCCTCTAGAAAAGATGGCTCACTACAGCAATAACCCGATTTTTGGTAACAATGACTATGTACCAGTATTGCAGACAATCCGCACTTGGGATGGGCGCCCAGCATCCACTACGGACTACGAGAAATAGAATTATCGGTAAGTAAATTCTTATTTTCTCTGACGTCCTAGTGGATGCTGGGGACTCCGTAAGGACCATGGGGATTATACCAAAGCTCCCAAACGGGCGGGAGAGTGCGGATGACTCTGCAGCACCAAATGAGAGAACTCCAGGTCCTCCTCAGCCAGGGTATCAATTTTGTAGAATTTTACAAACGTATTTGCTCCTGACCAAGTAGCTGCTCGGCAAAGTTGTAAAGCCGAGACCCCTCGGGCAGCCGCCCAAGATGAGCCCACCTCCCTTGTGGAGTGGACATTTACAGATTTTTGGCTGTGGCAGGCCTGCCACAGAATGTGCAAGCTGAATTGTACTACAAATCCAACGAGCAATAGTCTGCTTAGAAGCAGGAGCACCCAGCTTGTTGGGTGCATACAGGATAAACAGAGAGTCAGATTTTCTGACTCCAGCCGTCCTGGAAACATATATTTTCAGGGCCCTGACAACGTCTAGCAACTTGGAGTCCTCCAAGTCCCTAGTAGCCGCAGGCACCACCATAGGTTGGTTCAGGAGAAACGCTGAAACCACCTTAGGGAGAAACTGAGGACGAGTCCTCAATTCCGCCCTGTCCGAATGGAAAATCAGATAAGGGCTTTTACAGGATAAAGCCGCCAATTCTGACACGCGCCTGGCCCAGGCCAGGGCCAACAGCATGACCACCTTCCATGTGAGATATTTTAACTCCACAGATTTAAGTGGTTCAAACCAATGTGACTTTTGGAACCCAAAAACTACATTGAGATCCCAAGGTGCCACTGGAGGCACAAAAGGAGGCTGTATATACAGTACCCCTTTTACAAACGTCTGAACTTCAGGGACTGAAGCTAGTTCTTTTTGGAAGAAAATTGACAGGGCCGAAAATTGAACCTTAATGGACCCCAATTTCAGGCCCATAGACACTCCTGTTTGCACGAAATGTAGGAATCGACCCAGTTGAAATTCCTCCGTCGGGCCTTACTGGCCTCGCACCACGCAACATATTTTTGCCAAATGCGGTGATAATGTTTTGCGGTTACATCCTTCCTGGCTTTGATCAGGATAGGGATGACTTCATCCGGAATGCCTTTTTCCTTCAGGATCCGGCGTTCAACCGCCATGCCGTCAAACGCAGCCGCGGTAAGTCTTGGAACAGACAGGGTCCTTGCTGGAGCAGGTCCCTTCTTAGAGGTAGAGGCCACGGATCCTCCGTGAGCATCTCTTGAAGTTCCGGTTACGAAATCCTTCTTGGCCAATCCGGAGCCACGAATATAGTGCTTACTCCTCTCCATCTTATAATTCTCAGTACCTTGTGTATGAGAGGCAGAGGATGGAACACATACACTGACCGGTACACCCACGGTGTTACCAGAGCGTCTGCTGAGGAAGTCTGCTTCCCAGTTGTCCATTCCCGGAATGAACACTGCTGACAGTGCTATCACATGATTTTCCGCCCAGCGAAGAATCCTTGCAGCTTCTGCCATTGCCCTCCTGCTTCTTGTGCCACCCTGTCTGTTTACGTGGGTGACTGCCGTGATGTTGTCCGACTGGATCAACACCGGCTGACCTTGAAGCAGAGGTCTTGCTAAGCTTAGAGCATTGTAAATGGCCCTTAGCTTCAGGATATTTATGTGAAGTGATGTCTCCAGGCTTGACCATAAGCCCTGGAAATTCCTTCCCTGTGTGACTGCTCCCCAGCCTCGCAGGCTGGCATCCGTGGTCACCAGGACCCAGTCCTGAATGCCGAATCTGCGGCCCTCTAGAAGATGAGCACTCTGCAACCACCACAGGAGGGACACCCTTGTCCTTGGTGACAGGGTTATCCGCTGATGCATCTGAAGATGCGACCCGGACCATTTGTCCAGCAGGTCCCACTGGAAAGTTCTTGCGTGGAATCTGCCGAATGGGATTGCTTCGTAGGAAGCCACCATTTTTCACAGAACCCTTGTGCATTGATGCACTGAGACTTGGCTCGGTTTTAGGAGGTTCCTGACTAGCTCGGATAACTCCCTGGCTTTCTCCTCCGGGAGAAACACCTTTTTCTGGACTGTGTCCAGGATCATCCCTAGGAACAGAAGACGAGTCGTCGGAACCAGCTGCGATTTTGGAATATTGAGAATCCAACCGTGCTGCCGCAACACTACCTGAGATAGTGCTACACCGACCTCCAACTGTTCTCTGGATCTTACCCTTATCAGGAGATCGTCCAAGTAAGGGATAACTAAAACTCCCTTCCTTCGAAGGAGTATCATCATTTCGGCCGTTACCTTGGTAAAGACCCGGGGTGCCGTGGACCATCCAAACGGCAGCGTCTGAAACTGATAGTGACAGTTCTGTACCACAAACCTGAGGTACCCTTGGTGAGAAGGGTAAATTGGGACATGAAGGTAAGCATCCTTGATGTCCCGAGACATCATGTAGTCCCCTTCTTCCAGGTTCGCAATCACTGCTCTGAGTGACTCCATCTTGAATTTGAACCTCCGTATGTAAGTGTTCAAAGATTTTAGTTTTAGAATCAGTCTCACCGAGCCGTCCGGCTTCGGTACCACAACAGTGTGGAATAATACCCCGTTCCCTGTTGCAGGAGGGGTACCTTGATTATCACCTGCTGGGAATACAGCTTGTGAATGGCTTCCAAAACTGCCTCCCTGTCAGAGGGAGACGTCGGTAAAGCCGACTTTAGGAAAACGGCGAGGGGGAGACGTCTCGAATTCCAATTTGTACCCCTGAGATATCACCTGAAGGATCCAGGGGTCTACTTGCGAGTGAGCCCACTGCGCGCTGAAATTCATTGAGACGGGCCCCCACCGTGCCTGAGTCTGCTTGTAAAGCCCCAGCGTCATGCTGAGGGCTTGGCAGAGGCGGGAGAGGGCTTCTGTTCCTGGGAACTGGCTGATTTCTGCAGCCTTTTTCCTCTCCCTCTGTCACGGGGCAGAAATGAGGAACCTTTTGCCCGCTTGCCCTTCTGGGAACGAAAGGACTGCGCCTGATAATACGGCGTCTTCTTTTGTTGAGAGGCGACCTGGGGTACAAACGTGGATTTCCCAGCTGTTGCGTGGCCACCAGGTCTGAAAGACCGACCCACAATAACTCCTCCCCTTTATAAGGCAATACTTCTAAATGCCGTTTGGAATCCGCATCACCTGACCACTGTCGTGTCCATAACCCTCTTCTGGCAGAAATGGACAACGCACTTACACTTGATGCCAGTCGGCAAATATTCTGCTGTGCATCACGCATATATAGAAATGCATCTTTTAAATGCTCTATAGGCAATAATATACTGTCCCTATCTAGGGTATCAATATTTTCAGTCAGGGAATCCGACCACGCCAACCCAGCACTGCACATCCAGGCTGAGGCGATTGCTGGTCGCAGTATAACACCAGTATGTGTGTAAATACATTTTAGGATACCCTCCTGCTTTCTATCAGCAGGATCCTTAAGGGCGGCCATCTCAGGAGAGGGTAGAGCCCTTGTTCTTACAAGCGTGATCGCTTTACCCACCCTAGGGGGTGTTTCCCAACGCACCCTAACCTCTGGCGGGAAAGGATATAATGCCAATAACATTTTAGAAATTATCAGTTGTTATCGGGGGAAACCCACGCATCATCACACACCTCATTTAATTTCTCAGATTCAGGAAAACTACAGGTAGTTTTTCCTCACCGAACATAATACCCTTTTTTGGTGGTACTCGTATTATCAGAAATGTGTAAAACATTTTTCATTGCCTCAATCATGTAACGTGTGGCCCTACTGGAAGTCACATTTGTATCTGCCATCTGAGGTAACGGGCGCTTTAGAGCCCCTGACGGCCTATGAGACGTCTGGACAGGCACAAGCTGAGTAGCCGGCTGTCTCATGTCAACCACTGTCTTTTATACAGAGCTGACACTGTCACGTAATTCCTTCCAACAGTTCATCCACTCAGGTGTCGACCCCCTAGGGGGTGACATCACTATTACAGGCAATTTGCTCCGTCTCCACATCATTTTCCTCCTCATACATGTCGACACAAACGTACCGACACACAGCACACACACAGGGAATGCTCTGATAGAGGACAGGACCCCACTAGCCCTTTGGGTAGACAGAGGGAGAGTTTGCCAGCACACACCAGAGCGCTATATATATACAGGGATAACCTTATATAAGTGTTTTTCCCCTTATAGCTGCTGTATTTTTAATACTGCGCCTAATTAGTGCCCCCCTCTCTTTTTTAACCCTTTCTGTAGTGTAGTGACTGCAGGGGAGAGCCAGGGAGCTTCCCTCCAACGGAGCTGTGAGGGAAAATGGCGCCAGTGTGCTGAGGAGATAGGCTCCGCCCCCTTCTCGGCGGCCTTATCTCCCGTTTTTCTGTGTATTCTGGCAGGGGTTAAAATTCATCCATATAGCCCTGGGGGCTATATGTGATGTATTTTCGCCAGCCAAGGTGTTTTATTGCTGCTCAGGGCGCCCCCCCCCTAGCGCCCTGCACCCTCAGTGACCGAAGTGTGAAGTGTGCTGAGGAGCAATGGCGCACAGCTGCAGTGCTGTTACCTTGGTGAAGACAGGATGTCTTCTGCCGCCGATTTTCCGGACCTCTTCTTGCTTCTGGCTCTGTAAGGGGGCCGGCGGCGCGGCTCTGGGACCGGACTCCATGGCTGGGCCTGTGTTCGATCCCTCTGGAGCTAATGGTGTCCAGTAGCCTAAGAAGCCCAATCCACTCTGCACGCAGGTGAGTTCGCTTCTTCTCCCCTTAGTCCCTCGATGCAGTGAGCCTGTTGCCAGCAGGTCTCACTGAAAATAAAAAACCTAAAACTAAACTTTTCACTAAGCAGCTCAGGAGAGCCACCTAGTGTGCACCCTTCTCGTTCGGGCACAAAAATCTAACTGAGGCTTGGAGGAGGGTCATAGGGGGAGGAGCCAGTGCACACCAGGTAGTCCTAAAGCTTTACTTTTGTGCCCAGACTCCTGCGGAGCCGCTATTCCCCATGGTCCTTACGGAGTCCCCAGCATCCACTAGGACGTCAGAGAAAGAGTATTTAGCTTGTGAGAAGGAGGGAAAGTTACATTAATTTTCTTATCTTTATAAAAAAAAATAAGCCTTCTCCTGAGGTACAAGAGGGGCTTCCGTAACTTCCAAGACCTCCTTTATAGCAACAATCATGTATTGAATGCTTTTTGTCAATTTAGGATCTATTCCCCTGGAATCACTAGTGTCGACACAGGAATCAGAGTCCGTGTCGGTATCAGTTTGTACTATTTGTGCAAAAGGTCTTTTATGTGACCCAGAGGGGTCGCCTGTGGATGAAAAGGCAGAACCATGAAATATCACATCTTCCACTGATTTTCTCCAGTTTTCTGCATGAGACTCAGACTTATCCAATCTCTTACTGATATGATATACACTATCACGTAATTCTTTCACCCATTCAGGCTCGTGGTGTGCTGGCAGCGCCACCACATTACAACTCTGTGTCCCTAAAATGGCTCCCTCAGGGGAAGAGCTCTCTGCCTCAGACATGTCAGACACGTGCACAAACACACCACAGACACTCCAGGACTTATAGGGGACAGACCCACAGTAAAATCTGTCAGAAGGACACAGATAGGATTTGCCAGTTCACAACCCAGCGGCAGTAATAAAATGTCTGTGAAACACAAAATGCCACAGACCTGCAGCGCTTTTATAATCACACAATATATTATGTATATGTATATATATAGCACCAAATTTCACTGTGCCCCCCGTTTTGCACCCGGATACTTCGTTTAGCAGTGGAGGAGGACCAGCGTTCTTCTCTGCAGCCTGGAAGCAGAGAAAATGGTGCTGAGCAGTGTGCTGGCTGACTGAGGAGGAAGCCCCGCCCCCATAATGACGCATTTCCCCTCAGATTTTTTATACAAATATTTATACTGGCGGGGGTAGGACTGTGCCTCAGCATCTTATGCCCCTTATGTTTTCCAGTTTTAGTAGGTTTCATGCTGCCCAGGGTGCCCCCTCCCCGCGCCCTGCAGTGCCTGTGTGTGATGGGTAGAATCGCGCAGCGTTCCCGCCCGCTGCGCGGTACCTTTAGCCGTCACAATGTCTGAAGATCCTTTTCTTCTTACACTCACCTGTCTTCTGACTTCTGGCTCTGTAAGGGGGGTGATGGCGGGCTGTGGGAGTGAGCACATAGCCGCAGCTAGCGTTCAGTACCCTTCAGGAGCTAATAGTGTCCTGTCAGCCAGAAGCAGAGCCATGAAACTATTCAGCAAGTTGGTTCCTACTTCTGGCCCCTAAGTCCCACGAAGCAGGGAGACTGTTGCCAGCAGTTCTCCCTGAAAATAAAAAACCTAACAAAGTCTTTTAGAGAAACTCAGTAGAGCTCCCCTGGAGTGCATCCAGTCTGCCTGGGCACATTTTCTATACTGAGGTCTGGAGTAGGGGCATAGAGGGAGGAGCCAGTTCACACACTTGAAAAGTCTCAAAGTGCCCATGGCTCCTGCGGAACCGTCTATACCCCATGGTACTGAAGTGGACCCCAGCATCCTCTAGGACATATGAGAAACCAAGAAAACTCTTAAGTGCTCCCCTAGCTGTGACCGGCTCCTCCTGGCACATTTTCTAAACTGAGTCTGGTAGGAGGGGCATAGAGGGAGGAGCCAGCCAGCACTATTAAGCTCTTAAAATGCCCATGGCTCCTAGTGGACCCATCTATACCCCATGGTACTAATGTGGACCCCAGCATCCTCTAGGACCTAAGAGAAATTAAGAAAAACTCTGGAGCTATCAGAGTGTGCAACTTCTCCTGGGGGCACTTTTTTCTAAACTGAGCTGTAGGAGGAGGCATAGAGGGGGGGGGGGGGAGAGGGGCAGCACACCCAGTGGACCAGTCTATACCCCATTGTACTAATTCTGTCCCCAATATCCCTTTAAGATGCTAGAGAAATGCAGTGTTGACGCCCCCCCTTAAACTGCGATCACAATTTAAGACCTTGCACATGCGTGCACCGCTGTGCACACATGCGCAGAAATCGGTAAATAGCGATTTCCGCACTTGTGCTGGGCTTATGGAATTAGCCCTTATATACACAATAAATAACGAGTTTTATGGTAAGAACTTACCTTTGTTAAGACTCTTTCTGCGAGGTACACTGGGCTCCACAAGGAATGGACAATGGGGTGTAGAGTAGGATCTTGATCCGAGGCACCAACAGGCTCAAAGCTTTGACTGTTCCCAGAATGCATAGCGCCGCCTCCTATATCACCCCGCCTCCCTGCACAGGAGCTCAGTTTTTAGTTAACCAGTCCAATGCAGTAGCAGGAAAAGAGACGACAATGGTTAGTAGCCACAACACCGCATTATCACGACAGGAGACGTGTCAGCATCTAATGCCATACCAACCCAAAGAAGCTAAGTGCGTCAGGGTGGGCGCCTTGTGGAGCCCAGTGTACCTCGCAGAAAGAGTTTTAACAAAGGTAAGTTCTTACCATAAAACTCATTTTCTGCTGCAGGGTACACTGGGCTCCACAAGGAATGGACAATGGGGATGTCCTAAAGCAGTTCCTTATGGGAGGGGACGCACTGTAGCGGGCACAAGAACCCGACGTCCAAAGGAAGGATCCTGGGAAGCGGCAGTATCGAAGGCAAAGAACCTTATAAACGTGTTCACAGAGGATCACGTAGCCGCCTTGCACAATTGTTCAAGGGTCGCACCACGTTGGGCCGCCCAAGAAGGTCCAACAGACCGAGTAGAATGGGCCTTAATGTGATCAGGAGCAGAGAGACCAGCCTTCACATAAGCATGTGCAATCACCATTCTAATCCATCTGGCCAAAGTTTGCTTGTGAGCAGGCCAGGCACGTTTGTGAAATCCAAACAGTACAAAGAGAGAATCAGATTTCCTAATAGGAGCAGTTCTCTTCACATAGATACGGAGAACCCGTACCACATCCAAAGACCGCTCTTTGGGAGACAGATCAGGAGAAACAAGTGCCAGAACTACAATCTCCTGATGAAGGTGGAACGAAGAAACCACCTTAGGTAGATAGCCGGGACAAGTCCTAAGAACCGCTCGGTCACGGTGAAATATCAGATATGGGGAACTACAGGACAAGGCACCCAAATCCGACACTCTTCTAGCTGAAGCAATAGCCAGCAGAAACACCACCTTAAGGGAAAGCCACTTAAGATCAGCTGAACCAAGAGGTTCAAACAGAGACTCTTGTAACGCCTCCAAAACCACCGACAAGTCCCAAGGAGCCACAGGCGGGACATACGGAGGTTGGATACGCAACACACCCTGAGTAAAGGTATGCACATTAGGTAAGGTCGCAATTTTTCTCTGAAACCACACCGACAAGGCAGAAATTTGAACCTTGAGGGAGGCCAGACGCAGGCCTAAGTCCAGGCCCTGCTGAAGAAAAGCCAACAACCTGCCTATACTAAACTTGGAAGCGTCATAATCGTTAGATGCGCACCAAAGTAAGAATGCCAGACCCTATAGTAAATCCGAGCTGAAGCCGGTTTATGGCCCGCAACATAGTTTGAATGACCGCCTCAGAAAACCCTTTAGCCCTTAAGACGGAAGCTTCAAGAGCCACGCCATCAAAGACAGTCGGACTAGGTCCTGGCAGACACAGGGGCCCTGAACGAGGAGGTCTGGGCGTTGTGGAAGTAGAATTGGACGCTCTGACGATAGGCCTTGCAGGTCTGATAACCAGTGCCGTCTGGGCCACGCTGGAGCTATGAGAAGCAGAATTCCTTTTTCTTGCCTGAACTTCCGAATTACCCTGAGCAGGAGTGACACCGGAGGGAACACGTACGGCAGCCGAAACCTTCACGGCACCGCCAGCGCATCCACGAATGCTGCTTGAGGATCCCTTGTCCTTGCTCCGAAGACCGGAACCTTGTGATTGTGTCGAGACGCCATCAGATGTACGTCTGGAAGGCCCCACCTTTCCACTAGGAGTTGAAACACTTCTGGATGGAGGCCCCACTCGCCGGCATGCACGTCCTGACGACTGAGAAAGTCCGCTTCCCAATTCAGGACTCTCGGAATGAATATTGCGGATATGGCCGGTAGATGGCGTTCTGCTCACTGTAGAATCCATGAGACTTCCTTCATTGCTAGGCGGCTTCGAGTGCTGCCTTGATGATTTATGTAAGCCACTGTGGTGGCGTTGTCCGACTGTAATTGAACAGAACTGTTGTGAATTAAATGCTGGGCTAGGTTCAAGGCGTTGAAGACTGCCCGCAACTCCAGAATATTGATCGAAAGGAGGGACTCCTCCTTGGTCCACCGCCCCTGAAGGGAGTGTTGCTCCAGCACTGCGCCCCAACCTCTTAGACTGGCATCTGTCGTCAACAGGACCCAGTTGGATATCCAGAACGGACGGCCCCTGCACAGTTGTTGATCCCGGAGCCACCAGAGCAGCGACAGACGGACCTCCGAAGTCAATGAGATCATTTGAGACCTGATCCGGTGAGGCAGGCCGTCCCATTTGGCCAAAATCAGCCTCTGGAGAGGGCGAGAGTGAAACTGAGCGTACTCCACCATGTCGAATGCTGACACCATGAGGCCCAGCACCTGCATCGCCGAATGTATCGACACTTGCGGACGAGATAGGAAGCAACGAATCCTGTCCTGAAGTTTCAGGACTTTCTCCTGAGACAGGAACAACCGCTGGTTGTGAGTGTCCAATAGTGCTCCCAGATGCACCATGCTCTGAGCAGGGATCAGGGATGACTTCTTCCAGTTGATGAGCCACCCGTGGACTTGCAGAAACCGCATCGTCACATCTAGATGACGCAGGAGAATTTCTGGGGAATTTGCCAGGATTAACAAGTCGTCCAAATACGGCAGTTTCCTGACCCTTTGACGGCGGAGTACCACCGTCATCACCGCCATGACTTTTGTAAAGACTCGCGGAGCCATTGTTAAACCAAAAGGTAACGCCCGAAACTGGTAATGGCAGTTGCCAATCGGAAATCTCAGGTATTGCTGATGAGACACTGCTATAGGAATATGCAGGTAAGCATCCTGTATAGCCAGGGAGACCATGAAGTCCCCAGGTTCCAAGGCCAGAATATAGAGCGAATAGTTTCCATCCGGAACTTGGAAACCTTCACAAACTTGTTCAATGCCTTGAGGTTGAGAATGGGCAGGGAGGACCCATTCGGTTTCGGGACTAGAAACAGCGGAGAATAGTACCCAGGAGGGTCTGTACCACCGAATGCAGAGTGTTTGCCTTTGTCTTGTCCAACGGGACATCTGTCTGGTAAAATCGATAAGGGGGTCGGTTTTTGAAGGCTATGGCGTAACCTCGAGTGACGACTTCCCGTACCCAGGCATCTGAAGTGGTCTTCAACCATTCCTGAGTATACCCTAGAAGCCGGCCCCCCGCCCTGGGTTCCCCTTCGAGGGAGGCCCGTCCCGTCATGCGGCAGGCTTATCTGTCTTGGAAGCTGGCTGACGGGCCGCCCAGGCTCTTTTGGGCTTAGGCTTACCAGGTTTGGAAGTGCGGGCCTGCTTGTTGTACGCCTGACCTTTTGCTAAACCTGAAGGACGAAAGGGGTGAAAGGAAGTAGCCAAGTCAGCCACTATCTTATTTAAATCCTCCCCAAACAGAATATCTCCCTTAAAAGGGAGTACCTCCAGGGTTTTTCTAGAGTCCAGATTGTCAAAGTCGAAAAATATCATGATGCACATGCCTTGTACTAACCCCTCATGCACATGCCCGCTGCGCGTGCACACACTCTGCCGTGCGTGCACATATCCGCAATTTGTGTAAAGATCGCTCCGGCGATCACGCGCGTGGTATGCGCATTTACGGTAAAGTTTGTAAGCGTCTAGCGTGCGACTTGATCGTAGCATATTTAACCCATATAGTGTGTTTTGTAGTAAATATTCCCCTAGACAATGTCAGCAAGTATGTTTAGTTTAAACTGTTCCTGGACAGAGAAATTCCTATTTACATGATAGGAAGGGTCAGACAAAGGTTGAAAGGTGGTATCTAGTATCCAGCTGTAGGGTATTTTAAGAGTAACATTCCGATGCGTTAGGAAAGGATCGCTCGCTCCTGCGTATAGTTATGTACAAATGTAGTTTATGAACATTAACTGTATTTGCTGTAAATTACACATGCGGCGGGAATCCTGAGGATACCTCCCACCAGAGCAGTTGGGGAAAGACACAGCCCACCTGTTCAAATCCACCTATGACCTTTGCTATAATGTGGAGACACATTCCTGTGTCCAATGAACAATGAGATTACAAGGTACCATTGTATTGTAAATGTATGTTGTGCTATATAAAGACCACCATTGCCTGGCCAGCCTCACTCTCTCTGAAGGCTTTCTCCCTGAATGCGGAGGACTGGATCCAGGTCGCGCATGCGAATCATCCCCACGTATGTAGTATTCTCTGTAGCCATTTTGTTATCCATCTTGTTCGCCATTTATGTTCTCATTTTGTTCGCTCTTGTTTGCAATTGTTCGCCATGGTTCACTTTATTTTCTATTATTCTGTTTAGATTACTATGTTAGTTTGTAGTGTATAACTTGTATTGTGTTTCCCTTTTTCTCTAAACCATCCACGGCGGTGTTAGAGCTGCTGTGGTTTTTAAATCCAAACCAGGTCTTGTGTTTTCACTGTTTACTGCAAAGGGCTTTTCTTAGCGTCTCAATCGCTCAAACAGCATACAAATTGTTAAGGTTTTTAAACGTTACATCATTACAGTACTTGGTTATTAAAGTTTAGAGTATAAGTATATTCTCACTGTTTTATTAGCAAGGTTTAAAGGTTATCAACTGTGTGCGCGCCCGCTGTGTGTAATCCGTACACTCAGCGCAGCGTGTGTACGCCAAGTGCGGGACTCTGTACGCAAATAGCGTACAAAGTGCGTAGCACGTGGTCTAGCGGCCATAGCGGCTCCACGGTAATAGTGTATAGCTTTATGTTTAAAGATAATAATTGACATTATCAATTGCGGGCTCGTCCGATCCTCCTCATATCCGCAGCCTAGCAGGACAAGGCAGACTTCTATCTATCAGCAAAGGGCGGGAAGGTAGTATCCCCTGTTAGCTGTTTGGTGGTCGGGGATACAGTAGTGCTGATTAGATTAGCGTCTGCTCCGCTTGGTTTGAAGGGATGCTGGTGGGATCCGGAAGGTAAGAACGTAAAGCTATTTTTAAAGTCTGTGAATTTCTGAATACAAGCATACACCTGTACTCTGCATATCTGATTATATTGTTGCAAAACAAGGTTCAAATGAGTCATATTGTGTTTGATTCAGATTGGATTGCTTATCTGTTTAAGTAGGTTTAAAATAAGATTTTACTCACCGGTAAATCTATTTCTCGTAGTCCGTAGTGGATGCTGGGTACTCCGTAAGGACCATGGGGAATAGATGGGCTCCGCAGGAGACTGGGCACTTCTTTAAAGAAAAGATTAGGTACTACATCTGGTGTGCACTGGCTCCTCCCTCTATGCCCCTCCTCCAGACCTCAGTTAGGGAAACTGTGCCCGGAAGAGCTGACATTACAAGGAAAGGATTTGGAAGACTCATACCAGCCACACCGTACAACTCGTGATAACTATACCCAGTTAACAGTATAAACAACAACTGAGCCTCATTAAACTGATGGCTCAGAACAAAAAACCCTATAGTTAAGCAATAACTATATACAAGTATTGCAGAATTCCGCACTTGGGACGGGCTCCCAGCATCCACTACGGACTACGAGAAATAGATTTACCGGTGAGTAAAATCTTATTTTCTCTGACGTCCTAGTGGATGCTGGGTACTCCGTAAGGACCATGGGGATTATACCAAAGCTCCCAAACGGGCGGGAGAGTGCGGATGACTCTGCAGCACCGAATGAGCAAACTCAAGGTCCTCCTCAGCCAGGGTATCAAACTTGTAGAATTTTGCAAACGTGTTTGATCCTGACCAGGTAGCAGCTCGGCAAAGTTGTAAAGCCGAGACCCCTCGGGCAGCCGCCCAAGAAGAGCCCACCTTCCTCGTGGAATGGGCTTTGACTGATTTAGGATGCGGCAGTCCAGCCGCTGAATGTGCAAGTTGAATCGTGCTACAGATCCAGCGAGCGATAGTCTGCTTAGACGCAGGAGCACCCAGCTTGTTGGGTGCATGCAGGATAAACAGCGAGTCAGTTTTTCTGACTCTAGCTGTCCTGGAAACATAGATTTTAAGGGCCCGGACTACATCCAGCAACTTGGAAGCCTCCAAGTCCCGAGTAGCCGCAGGCACCACAATAGGTTGGTTCAAATGAAACGCCGATACCACCTTAGGGAGAAATTGGGGACGAGTCCTCAATTCTGCCCTGTCCATATGGAAGATCAGATAGGGGCTTTTACATGACAAAGCCGCCAATTCTGACACACGCCTAGCCGAAGCTAAGGCCAAAAGCATGACCACTTTCCACGTGAGATATTTCAACTCCACGGTCTGAAGTGGCTCAAACCAATGTGATTTTAGGAAATCCAACACAACGTTGAAATCCCAAGGTGCCACTGGAGGCACAAAAGGAGGCTGAATATGCAGCACTCCCTTAACAAACGTCTGAACTTCAGGCAATGAAGCCAGTTCTTTTTGAAAGAAAATAGACAGGGCCGAAATCTGGACTTTAATGGATCCCAATTTTAGGCCCATAGTCACTCCTGACTGTAGGAAGTGCAGAAATCGACCCAGCTGAAATTCTTCTGTTGGGGCCTTCATAGCCTCACACCAAGCAACATATTTTCGCCATATGCGGTGATGTTTTGCTGTCACATCCTTCCTAGCTTTTATCAGCGTAGGAATGACTTCAACCGGAATGCCCTTTTCCATCAGGATCCGGCGTTCAACCGCCATGCCGTCAAACGCAGCCGCGGTAAGTCTTGGAACAGACAGGGCCCCTGCTGTAGCAGGTCCTGTCTGAGAGGCAGAGGCCAAGGGTCCTCTGAGATCATTTCTTGTAGTTCCGGGTACCAAGTCCTTCTTGGCCAATCCGGAACTATGAGTATAGTTCTTACTCCTCTCTTTCTTATTATCCTCAGTACCTTTGGTATGAGAGGAAGAGGAGGGAACACATAAACCGACTGGTACACCCACGGTGTCACTAGAGCGTCCACAGCTATCGCCTGAGGGTCCCTTGACCTGGCGCAATATCTTTTTAGCTTTTTTTTTTTTCCAAATATGTTTATTAAATACCTCCAAAACATGGTACAGAAATAAGGGAAAAAAAAACCGCATACATATCAGACATATCGACATCAAAGTAAGCAGATAAGAAAGGTAAAAGTACACAGCATATATGAGTAGGTGGAGGAAATTTTCCAATTTTCCAAAACAATCAACAAGAACAAATTGTAAACCACCAGAAGAGCGGCGGTCAGGCTATAATGTATTGAGAATGGGACTAAATATGACTGACTAAAAACTGACACTCAATTCCGGCAGTTCAAATGAAAAAAAAAAAAAAAAAAAAAGAAGAGCTAAAAAAGAACATCACAAAAACGTTAGAACAAAAATAAGCAAAAACACCTACCAAGAGCCACAGGCCACCGATCCGTCCATAGAAGTGTCCATCCAATCCGCCAGGGAAGAAACAGCAGAAATAAGAAGAGAGGGGAAAGAAAAGAGGAAGTGTGTGGAGAGGGAAGTACGGATGAAGAAGAGGGAGAGGGGAAGATAGGAAGCTCAGTCAGTTAGAGAAACTTGGCTATCAAGTTGTCGGAGAGAGTACCAAAAGTTAGATTGGAAACATTTATGTATTGCTAGTTTAGTGTGGGGAGGGAGGGTACAAATGTATTTATCCCAGCACTTAAAGAGTGCAGGAGTCAGGGTTTCCTTGTGAATAGAGGCTTCCAGCCAGTCCATATTAAATAAGAAGAGTAACCTAGAGGTAGCCATAGGGAGAGTAGGAGAGGTAGGATGGATCCACTGTTGCAATATAGCTTTTTTCCCCACTGCTGAAAGTAACACTATCAATTTTTTATCAGTGCGTGGAATTCCAGGTTGGTCCGACAGATGACCAAAGAGGGCCCAGGGAGCAGTACATTGAAAGGGGATGCCTAGCGTTGAGGTGCCATAATGGTGTAAGGTATGCCAGAATTTTTGAATGACAGGGCAGGCCCAGAGACAATGGAAAAGGTCAGCTTCTACCGTTGAGCATTTATTACATCCGGCCCTATCTGATATACCCATTAGAAAACCTTGTTTAGGCGAAATATATGCCCTGTGTAGCAGTTTATAGGCCATTTCCTGATATATACTAGCCGGTATTAGTTTAAGGGTCATAAAAAAGGTATCTAATAGGGTGTCTACTGTGAATGTAGGAACTTGGGAGATCCATTTAGCCAGATCAGGAAAATCAGTGTGGGGGTCCAGTTCAGTGCGGATGCGCGCATAGATAGAAGATATGGAGTATGTGTTGGAGCGTAAAAGGGAGTCTAAGGGGTTAACAAAGTCTTTTCCCGTGAGGTGAGGGAGAACGGATGTAAGATAATGTATAGCCTGGGAGTAGTAAAATCCATGCAGGGGTGAAATTGCATATTTCTCAATAGCCTCCTGGAATGGCAAAGGAGTGTGAGTAGGTGTCATCAGATTACGTAGAGTCTTTAAACCAGAGGAGCATCAAGCACCAAAAGGCAAAGAGGCAGTACCATTTTGGAACTCCAGGTTTCCAAGCAAAGGTAGAGAGACTGAGTAATAATATTTGAGACCAAGAGCTTTCCTAGCCATTTTCCACGCCTAAATAGTGGAAGACAATAGTGGGTTATCAAATTGGGGAGATTTTATTTGAGAGGGCCGGGCATGTAGAAGGTAAGCAAGAGAGAGAGGCGCACAAAGCTGAGATTCTAACTTGGTATCTGTGAATACATCGTTGCCACTGAGCCAATCCATAGCGAAACGTAGTAAGCACGCTAGATTGTATTGTTTAATGTTTGGTAGGTTTACACCCCCTTGGCGCACCGATTGCGACATTTTTTTTAGACTTATCCTGGGGCGCTTACGGTTCCATATAAACTTGGAAAGCAAGGTATTAAGTAAAGAAAAGTCGGAGTTAGTGAGAAGAATGGGAGTCATTTGGAGAATATACAGGAGTTTCGGGAAGCTTGCCATTTTAAACAGGTTGCATCTCCCTAACATATTAAGGGGAAGGTTTTGCCATAGGCTAAGTTCAGTCCGTATTTTATGTATGATCGGGGTTATATTACGTGCATAGAGGGTGGAGAGATGTTGTGGTAGAGCCACTCCTAAAAAGGTGATATGTGAGGGGGCCCATCTAAACGGGAAGGGTCTAATCCAACCCAGTCTCGCCTGGCCAAATATGGCCAGGGCTTCAGACTTGGCAAAGTTAATGGAGAAGCCAGCAAAAGACGAAAATCTGTCAATTGCCTCTACCAATACAGGAAGGGAGCATTTAGGGTCAGAGGTACATATAAGTAGGTCATCTGCGAAGGCTATAACTTTGAGTTCGCGATCCCCAACAACAATGCCTCTAAACCCAGGTAGCAGTTGGATATAACGAATAAAAGGTTCCAAGGCCAAATTAAAAAGCAAAGGGGAGAGAGGGCATCCTTGTCTGGTGCCTCTCTCAAGAAAAAAGGAAGAGGAGGCCACATTATTAACTACCACCTGGGCCATCGGAGCAGTGCAGAGGGTCCGCATTAGACTACAGAAATTAGTGCCAAATTGCTGATGGGAGAGCACTCTAAAAAGGTGTGGCCAAGCGATTTTATCGAAGGCCTTTTCGGCGTCTAGATTAATGAGAATATTGTCTTCCAAATTATGAAGGCGGGTATGGGAAATAGCAGCTATCGCCGATCTAATACCTTGTACAGATTGTCTGCCTTTAATAAAGCCTAACTGGGCCGGGGAAATGAGATGAGGCAGACAAGACTGTAGACGGTTGGCCATTAGTTTGGTAAGCAATTTGAAGTCTTGGTTAAGAAGTGAGATAGGGCGATAGGAACCCACGAGGGAGGGATCTTTACCCGGCTTGGGTATTACGATTATCCGTGCCTCATTGAAGTATAAGGGTATAGTTCCGGAGGTAAGGATATGATTATATAATTTGGCTAGAGTGGGTGTGAGTTCAGCATTAAGTAATTTATAGTATTCAGCCCCAAAGCCATCAGGGCCTGGGCTCTTGCCGTTTGGTAAAGATTTGATAGTTGTGAGTATCTCTTCCTCAGTTATAGACATCTCGAGAAGGTCCCTGTCATCTCGAGAGAGGACAGGAAGCTGAGCGTCATGCAAAAAGGATTCACCTGTCTCCACGTTATCTGGCTCTGCTGTATATAGGGATTTGTAAAACTGCATAAATTCGGCGCAAATGGCTGTCGGATCTGATATAATAGTGTCTGAAGATTTAACCACCTCAACCCATGTGCGAGTGCGGGGTCCCCGAGCGAGGTTCGCCAAGAGTCTGCCCGATTTATTACCCCATCTAAAAAATTTGTTCCGCTGGTAATCATATCGTGTCTGGGCCTGCTCTGTTAGGAAGGTATCATATACTTGTTTAGCAGTCAGGTATGCCTCTTTATGTGCGGGAGTGTCGGAACGCTTATACGTTCTATAAGTTGAGGTGAGAAGGGAGCTCAGTTCATGGAGGCGGGAGTTAAATGTTTTGCGTTTAGAATTTATGTATGAGATAATGTGGCCCCGGATAACAGCTTTAGAGGCGCTCCAGAACAGTGAGACATCCTCCGCCTGGGCCAAATTATCAGCAACGTAGGTGTGCCAAGTGTGTCTAAGGTGTAGGAGAAAATCCTCAGAGTGAGTAAGATAAGCAGGGAATCGCCAGCATTTGGAAAAACATTGGGGCAACGCAAGCTTAAGAGAAATCATAATAGGGGCATGGTCTGAGATAATAATATTTTTAATCGATGTGTGAGTGACTTTAGGGAAGAGGTGTCGGGATAAGAAAATATAATCAATACGGGAGTGCGTAGAGTGGGGGTGAGAGTAGAAAGAGTAATCACGAAGAAGAGGGTGATGGATACGCCAAGGGTCGGAGAGAGCAAGTTGTGAACAGAGGGAGGAAAGAAGATCACAGCCGGATTTGGAGGATGAAGTACTCACCCCAGACCTGTCCATGGACGGATCGATGACCGTGTTGAAATCTCCTCCTAGGATTAGATTAGAGCTCCCCCAAGAGGAAAGTTTCTGTAGGACAACTGCAAAAAAATCCTGTTGAGAGACATTTGGGGCATATAGATTAAGGAGAGTATACAAGACATTATCAATAATCACATCTAGCAAAATAAATCTCCCATTAGGATCGAGAAACCTTCTGCGTATCGAATATTGTAGGGACTTGTGAAAAAGGATGGCAACTCCCCTGGTCTTATTAGAATAAGGGGCCGAGATACAATCCCCGATCCAGGGGGCACGTAGAGTGTTACGGGGATCGTCCAGCCAATGTGTTTCCTGTAGGAAGGTGATGTGAGGGGTCAAACGGTGGAGGTGGGAGAGCACTTTCTTGCGCTTCACTGGAGCGTTAAGGCCCTCCACATTCCATGATACTATATTGAAGGCAAGGAGTGGGGTATCCTCCGCGGCGGCGGGGGGAGTAGGAGCAGGGTCAGCTATATCAGCCTATACCGATGGATGGGAATGCAAGAAAAAATATACTAGAGGTAAAGTAGGGCCCCTGCCCGTCCCAGCGAGCGGGAAGGGGTTGACCCATGGAGGATCGGGGTCGGCAGATCCGGCAGGTGCAACCAACAATATTAAACAGTAACATAAAAAACAAACAAGAAAAACAAGAAAATTTACAGCTCATTGTATACACAGAGCTGCGCAATTATTCCTCTCCACGTGACCTACAGATGGAGAAGAAAAAGAGAGAAAAACATGCATGCAAGCAATAATAACAGTGCAACAGTCAAGTGGGTAAACTCGAGAAGTGTGCCTTGGCGAGTGTTATGTCATCGAAGAACAACGGCTTGCCGTCCTCGAAGATCCGCAGCCGGGCCGGGTACAGGAGAGAGAATTTAATTTTGGCGTTAAACAGTTGCTTGCACAACGGGGCAAACTCCTTGCGTTTAGCAGCGACAATGGTGGAAAAATCCTGAAATATCAAGAGCCGATCTCCGTTGTAGGTTAAGCTATCTGTCTTCCGGTAGTGGTCTAGGAGTCGAGCTTTGTCGGCATAATTAAGGATTTTCATGATCACCGGGCGAGGGCGACCAGAGTTTGTTTTACGTTCAGGGCCGATTCTGTGTGCCCGCTCAATAGCCAGAGGGGCACCTTTGAGATCCATGGCCAGTTGTTGCGGTATCCAGTTAGAAAGAAGGTCAAGTAACTCACGGCCTTTGACCGATTCGGGGATACCCACCACCCGGAGATTACTTCTGCGTCCGCGATTCTCCAAATCATCTAGCTTCTGGGTCAGATCCGAAATGTCACTTTGCTGTGAATTAATGGTGAGTTGTGCTGCATGCAAATCATCCTCCAGGGTAGACACCCTCTGTTCGACGTCATCTAAGCGGCCAGAGTGTTGAGTTAATTTGGATAGAGTAGAGTCAATAGCTTCTCTAATGCCCGCCAGCTTTTCATCTAGCAGAGGGCCCAGCACCGCCGCAATATCCGCAGGTTTCATTTTGGGAGGCTTACTGGCCGGAGCAGACTTGCGTTTTTGTAAGGACCTGGAACGGGTGACAGAGCAATCTGAATCAGACGAGTGTCCCCACACAGTATCGCCTCGGGTTGTAGAGGCAGGGTCAGCAATTGACATCGGGGTGGGTATGAGAAATTTTTCCATAAAAATAAGCGGGCAACGGAGGACCGATTTATACAGTAGGAGTCGCCTCACACAAGGAGCAAGCTATAATGAGGTCACATGGAGAGGAAAAAAAAAGGGGAAGTATAACAGGTTACATCCCAACGAGTAGTAGCTCAGGACCGGTAGGCATCAGTCCGTGAACAGCGCACATGGGCGAGGAGAAATGTCACACAGGTGTAGAAGCCGGCATGGTTTTATGGGTGGAGCAGGTGTGAGAATAGGCAGAAGTATAGAAATATATTTATAGTGGCTGTGAGTTGTCTAATCTAAAAGTCGCCACAAGAGGGAGCTAGAGTTACAGCCAGTTCTAGCTATGGAGTAAGGAGAGAGTTGTGCCAGTCACAAGATGGCCGCCACCTGTAAATAAGACACGGATCCTCCGGAGGTCCCCGGGTCGTTAATCCCCGCCAGTGAGGGGGAGATCTGTCTTGCAAGGATGTGTGAGGTGGGGGTCGGAGGGCAGGCGCCTGGAGAGGCCGGGGATCGGCAAGTAGAGCTCAAAGTCCGGGCGGCGCCAACCACAAGATGGCCGCCGGCCGCCAGTCACACTCGTCCCGGCTCTTACCTCCCGCAGATTGTCCGGCCGCCGGTCTCCTGTGAGGGTCAGTACTTGATGGGTGAGCTCTTGGGTGTCAGGGAGCGCCGCTCAGGTGGGAGAGGGGGTCCGCAGAATCGCCGCACCAGGTCCAGCGGACCGACGGCTCCACTCCCAAATCGAGGCCCCGGCTTCTTGAGGAGGGGAAGGCCGCAACCTGCAGAAGCCCTGATAAGGGCTCCCCGGCTCTGCAACCGAGCCCCTCTGGTGCTTAGTGATCAGGGAAGCAGGTGGTCCAGTACAGAGGTGCTTGGAGACCCGTGAAATAGGTTTTATGTTGGTTTTATGAGCGGGGCCAGCAGGAGCTCATAGAGAAGGCTTCCTCTCAGCTTGCAGGCTAGGCCACGCCCCCTCTTTTTAGCTTTTTGTTGAGGCGGGACGCCATCATGTCCACCTGTGGCCTTTCCCAACGATTTACAATCAGCTGGAAGACTTCTGGATGAAGTCCCCACTCTCCCGGGTGGAGGTCGTGCCTGCTGAGGAAGTCTGCTTCCCAGTTGTCCACTCCCGGAATGAACACTGCTGACAGTGCTATCACGTGATTTTCCGCCCATCGGAGAATCCTTGTGGCTTCTGCCATCGCCATCCTGCTTCTTGTGCCGCCCTGTCGGTTTACATGGGCGACCGCCGTGATGTTGTCTGACTGAATCAGCACTGGCTGGTTTTGAAGCAGGGGTTTTGCCTGACTTAGGGCATTGTAAATGGCCCTTAGTTCCAGAATATTTATGAGTAGGGAAGCCTCCTGACTCGACCATTGTCCTTGGAAGTTTCTTCCCTGAGTGACTGCCCCCCAACCTCGGAGGCTTGCATCCGTGGTCACCAGGACCCAGTCCTGTATGCCGAATCTGCGGCCTTCGAGAAGATGAGCACTCTGCAGCCACCACAGCAGAGACACCCTGGCCCTCGGGGACAGGGTGATCAGCCGATGCATCTGAAGATGCGATCCGGACCACTTGTCTAACAGATCCCACTGAAAGATCCTTGCATGGAACCTGCCGAATGGAATTGCCTCGTAAGAAGCTACCATCTTTTCCAGGACTCGCGTGCAGTGATGCTCAGACACCTGTTTTGGTTTTAGGAGGTCTCTGACCAGAGATGACAACTCCTTGGCCTTCTCCTCCGGGAGAAACACCTTCTTCTGTTCTATGTCCAGAATCATACCCAGGAACAGCAGACGCGTCGTAGGAACCAGCTGCGACTTTGGGATATTAAGAATCCAGCCGTGCTGTTGTAGCACTTCCTGAGATAGTGCTACTCCGACCAACAACTGCTCCCTGGACCTCGCCTTTATAAGGAGATCGTCCAAGTACGGGATAATTATAAGTCCCTTCTTCCGAAGGAGTATCATCATTTCGGCCATTACTTTGGTAAATACCCTCGGTGCCGTGGACAGACCAAACTGCAACGTCTGGTAATGGCAGTCCTGTACCACAAAACGGAGGTACACCTGGTGAGGTGGGTAAATGGGGACATGTAGGTAAGCATCCTTGATGTCCAGTGATACCATGTAATCCCCCTCTTCCAGGCTTGCAATAACCGCCCTGAGCGATTCCATTTTGAACTTGAACTTCCTTATATAAGTGTTCAAGGATTTCAAATTTAGAATAGGTCTCACCGAACCGTCTGGTTTCGGTACCACAAACATTGTGGAATAGTAACCCCGTCCCTGTTGAAGGTGGGGAACTTTGATTATCACCTGCTGGAGGTACAGCTTGTGAATTGCCGCCAGTACTACCTCCCTGTCCTGGGGAGTAGCTGGCAAGGCTGATTTGAGGTAATGGCGAGGGGGAGACGTCTCGAACTCCAGCTTGTATCCCTGAGATACCACTTGTAGAACCCAGAGATCCACCTGTGAGCGAACCCACTGGTCGCTGAAGTTCCGGAGACGGGCCCCCACCGCACCTGGCTCCACATGTGGAGCCCCAGCGTCATGCAGTGGACTTAGTGGAAGCAGGGGAGGATTTTTGTTCTTGGGAACTGGCTGTATGGTGCGGCTTTTTCCCTCTACCCCTGCCTCTGGGCAGAAAGGACGCGCCTCTAACCTGCTTGCCTTTCTGAGGCCGAAAGGACTGTACTTGATAATACAGTGCTTTCTTAGGTTGTGAGGGAACCTGAGGTAAAAAAGTCGACTTCCCAGCTGTTGCTGTGGATACGAGGTCCGAAAGACCGTCCCCAAACAATTCCTCACCCTTATAAGGCAAAATTTCCATGTGCCTTTTAGAATCAGCATCACCTGTCCACTGCAGAGTCCATAATACTATCCTGGCAGAAATGGACATTGCATTAATTCTAGATGCCAGCTGGCAAATGTCCCTCTGTGCATCTCTCATATATAAGACTACGTTTTTAATATGCTCTATGGTTAGCAATATAGTGTCCCTGTCAAGGGAATCAATGTTATCAGACAGGGAATCAGACCACGCTGCTGCAGCACTACACATCCATGCTCAAGCAATAGCAGGTCTCAGTATAGTACCTGAGTGTGTATACACAGACTTCAGGATAGCCTCCTGCTTTCTATCTGCAGGCTCCTTTAAGGCGGCCGTATCCTGAGAAGGCAGTGCCACCTTTTTTGATAAGCGTGTGAGCGCCTTGTCCACCTTAGGGGATGTCTCCCAGCGTAACCTATCCTTCGGCGGGAAAGGGTACGCCATTAGTAACCGCTTAGAAATTACTAGTTTCTTATCTGGGGAACCCCACGCTTCTTCACACAATTCATTTAACTCATCAGATGGGGGAAAAGTCACTGGCTGCTTTTTCTCCCCAAACATAATACCCTTTTTTGTGGTAACCGGGTTAATGTCAGAAATGTGCAACACATTTTTCATTGCCATAATCATGCATCGGATGGCCCTAGTGGATTGTATATTTGTCTCATCCTCGTCGACACTGGAGTCATACTCCGTGTCGACATCTGTGTCTGCCATCTGAGGTAGCGGGCGTTTTTGAGCCCCTGACGGCCTCTGAGATGCCTGGGCAGGCGAGGGCTGAGATGCCGGCTGTCCCAAAGCTGCGTCATCGAACCTTTTATGCAAGGAGTTGACACTGTCGGTTAAAACCTTCCACATATCCATCCACTCAGGTGTCAGCCCCGCAGGGGGCGACATCACACTTATCGGCACCTGCTCCGCCTCCACGTAAGCGTCCTCATCAAACATGTCGACACAGCCGTACCGACACACCGCACACATACACAGGGAGTGCTCTGACTGAGGACAGGACCCCACAAAGTCCTTTGGGGAGACAGAGAGAGTATGCCAGCACACACCAGAGCGCTATATAACAGAGGGATATACACTATACACAAAGTGAATTTTCCCCCTATAGCTGCTTATATCACAATTTGCGCCTAAATTTATGTGCCCACCCTCTCTTTTTTACCCTTTCTGTAGTGTATACTGCAGGGGAGAGCCTGGGGAGCGTCCTTCCAGCGGAGCTGTGAAGAGAAAATGGCGCTGGCTGTGCTGAGGGAGATAGCCCTGCCCCTTCAACGGCGGGCTTCTCCCGCTTTTTATAACGTTAATGGCGGGGGTTTCTGCACATATACAGTGTTAAACACTGTATTATGTGCTTTTTATTGCCAAAAGGTATATTAATTGCAGCCCAGGGCGCCCCCCCAGCGCCCTGCACCCACAAGTGACCGGAGCGTGTGGTGTGCTGTGGGAGCAATGGCGCACAGCTGCACTGCTGTGCGCTACCTTATTGAAGACCGAAGTCTTCAGCCGCTGATTTCCTCCGGTTTCTTCCGTCTTCTGGCTCTGCAAGGGGGACGGCGGCGCGGCTCCGGGAACGGACGATCGAGGTCGGGCCCTGTATTCGATCCCTCTGGAGCTAATGGTGTCCAGTAGCCTAGAAGCACAAGCTAGCTGCAAGCAGGTAGGTTTGCTTCTCTCCCCTAAGTCCCACGTAGCAGTGAGTCTGTTGCCAGCAGATCTCACTGAAAATAAAAAAACCTAACAAATACTTTTCTTTTTAGTGAACTCAGGAGAGCCCACTAAGTGCATCCAGCTCAGGCCGGGCACAGATTCTAACAGAGGTCTGGAGGAGGGGCATAGAGGGAGGAGCCAGTGCACACCAGATGTAGTACCTAATCTTTTCTTTAAAGAAGTGCCCAGTCTCCTGCGGAGCCCGTCTATTCCCCATGGTCCTTACGGAGTACCCAGCATCCACTAGGACGTCAGAGAAGAGTATATTTAAAAGTTGCTGCAAAAGCCTTGATATAGTGTTTTTTTTTTTAACTCAGGCCTAAAATAACTTCAGGGGCTTGCATGGTGATTTTTTTTGTGACAAAGGAAGCCGCATGGTCTGTCCTCCATTTTGTGTAACCCTCATGGATGTGGAAGGGGGAGGAGCAGCGGCCATTTTGGGAAGGTCATTTTTTTCTAAATGGCTGATTTTCACTGCCCGGAATAATCAGCCATCCTTGGTCAAAAAGAAATCACCATTTATGAGTTACCAATGCATTTATTTAACCCATGCCATAGTCAATTACAAATAGATTCAGATGGGGCTTAATAAAAGTTAATAGTAAGATGAATATTTGATGTAAGAACGACACAGATAAACAAAGTTGTTTTTTTTCTTTACCTCTAGGATTCAGTTAGACTCTGCTTGTTGTAAGATAGCCATTGAAATGCAAATTAACCTGTGCAACTGCTTTTTCCTAGCAGTGAAAAAACCACCTTCACAGTCAAAAGCACATTCATATGCAAATTAGAAGCAATGAGTAAATGAGTCTCAGGAGACCAGTGAATAGTACATAGATATATTATAATTATGTGTGTGTGTTTATATCAATGTATGTTCTGCAAGATAGCTATCCAATATGAATCATACTATTGGAAGCATTGATTACTAGATTCATTCAGACCTGTATTTTGTGTATTCTGCATATCTACTCGCTTGTTGCCATTAGCATTGATCACGTGCTGAGAAATTTGTTGCTATTTAGTTAAAAGTAAAAAAGTAATATTTAAGGGAGTAATTGTAAAACACACACGCAGCCTGACCCAGTTATAAAGTTTTATACAGGAGATACTGTGGAGTGCTTGGTAAGCGATTATAGTTAAATATCGTTTACATTTTATAGAAGCGTGTTATTTGTGTTACTGCGGACGTACCCGGCCTGTGTACACGTGTCTCTGACCGCGTGCGAGACTGCGTACGCAATACAAAGGCCTACACACGTGGCGTATATTACGCAACGTGTGTACGGATACGCCCACTAAATACAAATCACACGATAGCATTGTTTTAGTCTAGTAGATACCGAAGCCACGCGATAATAGCACAAATTTGTTCAGTTTCCAAAATTTTAGTTTAAAAGTTCCTTCTCTTATTGCATCACCTCTGGGATTAGCCTGTTTCACCTGAATGAAAGTAATTTTCTGTACAGAAAAATCAAAGTGTATATGAGTGAGTGTGAAAATAAAGGTTTTTGTGAACCCATAATTCGGGATCCCGTCGGAGACCACATCAGGTGAGTGGACACTTGGTGGCGTGGGAGTGGCTTTCTCACGTTAACATTGTATAAGGTATAAAGGAGCAATTAGTATTACAGCAGACCAAAAGGTCGGCGAAGTCAGAAATCCGTTTAAGGTAACTAGCGAAGTTCTGAAAACCCTGACTTGAGAAAGGTCAGAGGTAGTGCGCGCAGCCCCGGGGGTTTGCATAGTACCCATATAGGCCCGCTTTGAGAATACGCTCTGGGTGAGGTTTCGCAGCCTAAACAATCGATTCCGCTGGTCGTTCGGCGGATAAGTAATAGTTACTTATACGCAGCGCGACTGGACCGCACGCTACTGTGTACATTAGTTAGTTCACCTTGATACCCACTAAAATTGCTTTCGGGATCATAGACGCTAATTGTACAGGTAAACATGATTTGTGTAGGTTTTTTTTATTTTAAGGGAGTTTCGCTGTTCACTCAGGAAATCTCCAACAAATGATATTTACTGGAAGGGGTAGCATACTCCCACACGCTCTCAGTAAATAGGGGAGGGGTAGCATACTCCCACACGCTCTCAGTAAATAGAGGTTACAAAAGATCCCGAGGTTGGGTACTACCGGCACTGGACACAGGGCTTGGTGTATAGGCCAATAGGGGCGTGAGTGGGTGAAAGCGCTCGGAGAACTTTCACCGTCGCCTTACCACTGAGTAAGTTGGTTTTTGTAAGGGTTCGCTGAGAAGGCAATACCTGCAAAGAATGGGGGCCAGTTGCTCAAGTAGGGGACGATAAACAAGGGTTCACGTTGATATTTGTCGGCCCAAAGGGTCGGCGAGGTACATAATGTGTGAGAAATATGGATCACACGCAGAGGTCTTGTGCAATGAGTGGGAACGTATGACTGTGAACGATGGGGAACAGTTCCCTAGGGTAGGAAGTTTTAATCCTGAGGTTTTGCAAAATTTAAGGAGAAGGATATGTCTGATAAAATCCGGAAAGCAACGGATTAGACATTATGATTATTTACAGTTATGGCAACAGGAAGGTGAGATACAAAGGGGATTAGCTCAAGCAGCTGGTTCCAACTCCAGCAGGAAACTGATAGCAACAGCACCACCACCACCATACATAACAGGAGAGAAAATGGCTACAGAGAATGGCATACTGGTATATGATAAAAGTGCACTTAATAAATGTATTAATGATAAGAGTAAAGTAGATAAGTGTATTGATGCTAATGCTAACCCGTGCAAGTTGTATCCCATCTTAAACTTCCCTCAGGACTGCGACCAGGAAGATGAGCCCACAACGATATCGGCACTCTCTTTAGCAGCCACCATACAAGAGACTACAGTGGGCACGGCCCAACCAGTAAGAGGAGTAGCGAAGGCCCCTAGTGAAGGGATAGGTGAGGTCGTGTCCACGGGTAAGTACGGAACTGTACATTATGCGGAAACAATTACACCTCACATTGTAGAAGAAACACAGAGTGATGTAATTGAACTTAATCCTGTCAGGGTGATCGCAGTCCCAAATGGAAAGACTGACGCTCAGGGAATCACTCCCGTCAGGAACATTGCGATGCATTGCCCCTGGTCCCGGACAGAATTAAGGACAATCATGTCTGAATTTCCTGATCCCAGGAAAGATCTAGCCGCATGCCAAAGGTTCATTAAAGAACTAGGTAACGCCGCCGAACCCACTAACAAAGATTGGCGGACAGTACTGCGGGCATGTTTGCCCTCTACTATTGACCCTTTGAAATTCATTTCTGATTGTAAGTTAGATGAAGAGAAACCTCTCACTGATGCATACAATCAGGAAAATGATAAACAGATCAATCTGCAGTTAGGAGTATATTTCCCAACTGTTGTCAAGTGGAACAAAATTTTCTCCATTAGACAAAAAGAAGGTGAAACTGCTTCTGACTATTTCCATCGTGCATTAGAGGAAATGGCTAGATATACTGGAGTTGTAGACATTGAGGAAAGTGTGCATCATAGGGAGGTAGTGGTGTCCGTATTAATGGATGGGTTAAAGGAAGTGTTGAGAACTAGGGTACAAACCACTCAACCTAACTGGAGAGGTATGTCGGTGGCTGCTTTGAGAGAGACCGCTGTCGGGCATGATCGGAACATCATTAGACACAGGGAGTCACAGGGCGATAAGCTGATGGCAGTAAGTATACAGGCCCTTACAACAAGGCCACCTCAGCCTAAGCCCCAGACCCCTGACGGTAAGTCGTATGTGGTAAAATGTTATAACTGTCAGAAGGCAGGACATTTTGCATGAAACTGCACCTATAGAAACCCACATAGGTATATCGACCCCCTAGACCGGAACATGACACACAGTATGACGCACGCAAATGGGATCAGGGACCGCAGAGGCGGAGTTATGAGCCACATGCAGGGGAAACAAAGAGGTACCCACCCAGGAGAGACTGGCAGGTCTCTGAAAATTCTCTGTTACCTCCCTCACATATTGTAGCTGCCAACGCGCTGCGGGAGGGCCACAACTTACAATAGGAGTCAGGCCACACCTGTAGTCTGCAGCCAGTGAAATTAATTGCGAGCCTTGGAAGTGAACCCGAGGTCACAATTGATGTAGCTGGTAGATCACTACCTTTCCTTGTAGATACGGGGGCGGCCAAGTCAGTGTTAAATTCAACAGTGGGTATGAAAACCACTGGTAAAACAATTCCAGCCATGGGAGTAACAGGAGTAGTACAACACTACCCTTTAAGTAAACCAGCAGAGATTACGATAGGGCCTTTGCAGACCAAGCATTCCTTTTTGCTAGCTGCATCGGCTCCGACTAATCTACTTGGGAGAGATTTACTGTGTAAGATGGGGTGTGTCATATATTGTACTCCTGGAGGTGTGTTCTCAGATATACCCGAGAATCACGCTCAGGAAGTGCAAGATGTTAGACTCCCCTCAAAGGTTAATGTCACACTCTGCTGTTACAGACAGGTGTCCATCCAAGGTAGAGGAAATGATCTCCCAAATACCGGAGTCACTTTGGACCAAGGATGGACAAGACACTGGATTGATGGCAAATGTAGCTCCTGTAGTAGTTCAAGTAAAAGATGGTAGGATAGCTCCAAAAATCCCACAGTATCCTCTGAAGCCAGAGGTGGAGTTAGGAATGTACCCAGTAATAGAGCGCTTGCTACAACAGGGCATTCTGGTTAGGACGTCCAGCACTGCCAATAGTCCCATCTTCCCTGTGAAAAAGAGTGGGGGGAGGGGTTACAGGCTAGTGCAGGATCTAAGGGGGATCAACAAAATAGTTGAGAGCCAATTCCCCGTAGTGCCAAATCCAGCTGTCATCCTTATGCAAATCCCTCCCACTGCGAAATTTTTCACTGTGATTTACCTCTGCTCCGCTTTCTTTTCGGTTCCTCTGCACCCTGATAGCCAATATTTGTTTGCATTTACATACAGAGGAGTACAGTACACCTGGACTCGTTTACCACAAGGTTTCATTGACAGCCCAAGTATTTACTCACAGGCTTTGCATGATTGTTTACAATCCTTTCAACCTGAGAGCGGATCAGTATTAATACAGTATGTAGATGACTTACTGCTGTGTTCTCATTCACTCGAAGCGTCCTTGAGAGACACGAAACAGCTTTTGTTTCATCTTTCTAATACGGGACACAAGGTTTCAAAGGATAAGTTGCAGTTATGCCAGACCAAGGTAAAATATTTGGGACATTGCTTGACACAAGGACTGAGACACCTCACCGCTGATAGAATACAGGCGATTCGCGACATGACTCTGCCACAAACCCAGCAACAGATTCGCCCTTTCCTAGGAATGTGTGAGTACTGCCGCAACTGGATCCCAGGGTTTTCCATACTGGCCTTACCTTTACAAGAGATGGTCTCATCAAACAAACCAGATCGGATTTCGCACACAGATGAGTCCGAACTGGCATTTGAGAGACTCAAACAGTGCCGATCGCAGGCACCAGCATTAGGTATGCCAGATTATGGGAAACCCTTTGAACTGTACGGAACGGAAAGTGCTGGGTGTGCAGCAGGTGTTTTAACCCAGAAACATGGTGATGCCAGCAGGCCGGTAGCCTATTACAGCGCTCAGCTAGACACCGTAGCACGATCTCTCCCCACATGCTTGCAAAGTGTTGCAGCGATAGCATTGCTAGTGAGTAAAAGCGAAGATGTAGTGCTAGGACACAACCTGACCATCAATACACCTCATGCAGTGTCAGCCATACTGAATTCTGCCCAAACCAGTCACGTCTCATCTGCACGGTTTACAAGGTGGGAATTAGCACTAATGGCCCCTGTAAACATCACCATAAGGAGATGCAGCGCACTAAATCCTGCAACGTATCTCCAAGGTGTGCCTGGATAGCACAGACACTGACACACGTGATTGTATGGAATATTTGACCCAAAATTTCACTGCAAGGCCCGACATCAGTGACAACCCACTGGAAGGTGTAGATTTTACTTTTTACACTGACGGTAGTTGCCACAGACAGACGGACTCGGGAGACTTGTGTACTGGATACGCAGTCGTAGATGACAAAGGTACCATAGAAGCGGAACCCCTGGGCCCACCTCACTCAGCACAAGTTGCTGAGCTGGTCGCCCTAACTAGAGCGTGTGAATTGGCTAAGGGTAAGTCAGCCAATATTTACACGGATTCTAGGTATGCCTTTGGAGTAGTGCATGATTTCGGGGGCCCTATGGCGCCTCAGAAATTTCATGACGGCAGCTGGCACACCCGTGGCGCATGCGACCCACATCAAAAGACTTCTAGCAGCGATACAGGAACCTGACAGAGTGGCTGTTATCAAGTGTAAAGCCCACACATACAGCCAAGACCCAGTGTCACTTGGTAACAGCCGGGCAGACGAAGCTGCTAAATCAGCAGCCAGCACCCCCATACAGACAGACATCACACAACTGATGGTATTCAATACCGTCAACACACAGAAATTGAGTGAAATGCAAAATTTGTGTTCCCCACAGGAAAAGGCAGTCTGGAGGTCAAAAGGATATGGCCAGGAGTCCTCAGGACTCTGGACAGATGGACAGGGTAAGCCAGTGGCACCCAGAGCATACCTTCCAAGTTTAGCTGAGGCGGCACATGGTCTGACTCATCTAGGCAAAGAAGGTATGTGCAAGTTGGTAAGAGCCTACTGGTGCGCACCAGGATTTTCTTCCCATGCGGGAAAGAGAGCAATGACATGCCTCACCTGCTTGAGGAAGAATATTGGAAAGGCGATACCAATAGAACCATCCCATATCCCGCCAACGGACGGCCCTTTTCAGGTAATACAAATTTATTTCATACAATTGCCACCTTGTAGAAATGTAAAGTATGTATTGGTTTGTATTGATGTGTTTTCAAATTGGGTTGAAGCATTCCCCGCTGCCACAAATACTGCTGTGTTTACTGCAAAGAAAATTGTGCAGGAATTTGTGTGCAGGTATGGTATCCCTAGGCTAATTGAAAGTGATAGGGGTACCCATTTCACAGGTGAAGTCTTTCAGGTAATGTGCAAATTAATGGGAATTAATAGTAAGCTGCATACTCCGTACCGCCCACAGGCGAGTGCGAAAGTGGAAAGAGTAAACAGCACTATTAAGAACAAGTTGAGCAAAGTAATGGCTGAAACTGGATTGTTGTGGCCAGAAGCTTTGCCACTTGTACTGTACAGCATCAGAACCACTCCCAGGTCCCCTCTTAATCTGTCCCCCTTTGAGATTCTTTTTGGTCGACAACCCCATGTAATGATTGACCCCCAGGATGATTTGAAATGTAACAATGAAGTAACTGTAAAGTATTTGGTTAAGATGAGCAAGCAGTTGAGGAATCAAAACAGCAATCTAAAGCTAGTGATTCCTGATCTGCCAGACAGTAATTGTCATGACATTGAACCTGGGGATTATGTAATGATTCGGAATTTTCTACACTCAGGTTGCCTGATTGACCGGTGGGAAGGACCGTACCAAGTCTTACTGACCAGCACGACAGCATTGAAAGTTGCCGAGAGAGAGACTTGGGTCCACTCGTCCCATTGTATGAAGGTCGCTGACCCAGAGAAAGCCCGTGACAAAGAGCAGAGTGTGGAGGAAACCATATCACTGGAGTGTCTATTCCGGGAAGGTTGAGAGGCAGGACTGTTGTCACGGCACCTGAGCACAGAGAACTACAGGATCAGAGGCGGTTGTCGCACCAGTTTTCTTTCCCTCCTAATTATTTTCTTTTTCCCCATTACAACTCTTTCTTTCTCCTCCTGCAAGATGGACTTGCCCCAAGAGACTGCATTCCGTGTTTATCTGTTGACCCTGTTGTTGACCAGAGCAGTCTGTTTCGGTGAGAGTACCAGAGAGGTCGAGAAAGGATCTGGAATGAGTTCTGATGACCAGGATGGATTCGTAGAATTCCAAGAGCAACACAATCACCGAGCAAAGGCGAGTATCAGAAAACGATCTGGTAGTCATGACACTAGGAGACATTGTGAAGGATTGTTAGCTGAAGAGAATTGTATCTGTAGGAATTGTGAAAACATAGTTGAGGACGGGTGCATCCAGAGATGTCAGTCCAGCCTTAATATCAACATGGACCGTCATCCTTTGAGTGACTATCACTCATTAGTGGGTAAGGTTTTAAACCAAACGGAATGCTGGGTGTGCTCACAAGTACCTCAAGGTCATAGAAAGTCAGGACTACTGCCATACGCTTCAACGATAGATGAGGTACTTGAATTAAGGGGTGGGAGACCGGTGGACAAGAAATTTAATATTTCTAAGCCTCCTAGTTTGAAGCTCCACCAATATCATGTGGATAGGTCCTTAATATGTTTTAACATTTCCAATCCCCGAAAGCCGGGAAATTGGGAAGTGACATGGAACAACCAAACCATGACATTCTCACACAGAGCCGATAGAATGCCCATAGACTCAGAGCTTATACGCCAAATAGCCAACAGTGGGAGATATTTTCAGTATACGTACACTCTAGGAAGTAGGACCATGCGAGTTGGAGAAGTATCACCAGGATACTGTGCGCATATCATACAGCCTGATACGTGTACTAGACAAATGAGAGAGTTAGGTATAGGATTTTTCACCTGGAAGGTTTGTAATATGGTGATGTCATATTCTGTCCCATATGTCCTCCCCGATGATGCATATTTCATATGTGGGAGGAAGGCGTATAAGTGGCTTGCCCCAAACTCAGAGGGATTGTGTTACATTGGAAGAGTGTTGCTAGAAGTAATGACCATTACCCATGATAAAATGAAAGACGTTCACCGCAATGCTCAAGCTCCTTACACTCACTCACTACGAACACATTGTTAATAGACACCTTATAGATAGGACAGAGCATGCAGCCTGATTTTATCCACGAATCCACCGGGATTCAATTCCTACTCGCGCTAGATATCACCCGTACCGCCAGAGGAGTTATACATATAAGGTATATAACTGCGCTAGCGAACCTGATAGACAATATCACCGAGATGTATGATGACACCTTCAGGTATACTGGGAGAGAATTGCAAGCCTACAAAATGGAACTGATCCAGCACAGGATGGTTCTCAATTACATCACAGCGGTGACAGGCGGGTATTGTGTCACCCTAGCAACTCAGTATGGTGTGAACTGCTGTACACATATATCACAAACAGCACTGATGACCCAACTGAGGTCATAGATCAAAAGATGGACGATATCTTGCAATTGTAGTGGGAGTTCCGAAGGAGGCACAACCTTACCCTTACTTCTGTGAGTAATGAACTGACCGGCTGGGTATCATGGTTGAACCCACGCAATTGGTTCTCAGGTTTAGGAGAATGGGCTCAAAATGTTATCGTTAATGTAGGGAAATTTCTCTTATGTATCCTAGGAGTTGTCATAATGATTGGATATTCAGATGTGTTCGGATTTTAATGCATTGCAAGCGCAGTACCAAATTGATGAGTTTGAGGCGTGAGGGCATTGTTACAACAACTGGTTTAATTTATGACCCATCAATCGAGACAATGCTGTGATAAAATGTGATTCCACGGTCCGTTTCTTTCACCCGTTTCTCCTTTGTTTTTCTCCAAGGTAAAGAGACATCCACTCGGAAGATTTTGATGACCCTTTATACAGACCATTGATGAACTTTTAGAGACTAACTTTCTATGGACACTTGAAAAACTTTGCTTGCCACTTACAGCAAAGATACAGCAACCCGGACAAGACTTCAACAGACATCCAAGGACAATCACATACGTTATCATAAGAATGCATTTATAACACGTTTCTTATCTTCATCTCTACGATCTTCAGGTAGTGACACACATAGTCGACAGGTAATATAGGTACATATATTAGCACTCACATATTTTCCCCCTTCAAGTATCATCAACTAATGTGCACCCCATTTGTTGGAACTAAAAGCCGAAAAAGAGCTCGGTAGTTTGTTAGCCCACTTACAGACCCTTAATACGGGATAAGAAGGATTCAATGTATACTTCGCAATACCTCGAAGCTTATTTTAGAACCTGTACGGCACGATGATACATGACCCCTCAGACATGAATTTCATACATACATGCTTTTACTATCCCACTAGGTCATACATTTCCCACCTTCTCCTCTCCTCCCTACACCCAATCATAAAAAGGTATTTCACGGTATTATATATTTTTCTGCTTAAATTGTTTAGATAGTGGCAGTTATTGTTGACTGCCAAAGGGTGGACTGTCAAAGTCGAAAAATATCATGATGCACTCTGCCGTGCGTGCACATATCCGCAATTTGCGTAAAGATCGCTCCGGCGATCACACGCGTGGTATGCGCATTTACGGTAGAGTTTGTAAGCGTCTAGCGTGCGACTCGATCGTAGCATATTTAACCCATATAGTGTGTTTTGTAGTAAATATTCCCCTAGACAATGTCAGCAAGTATGTTTAGTTTAAACTGTTCCTGGACAGAGAAATTCCTCTTTACATGATAGGAAGGGTCAGACAAAGGTTGAAAGGTGGTGTCTAGTATCCAGCTGTACGGTATTTTAAGAGTAACATTCCGATGCTAGTTAGGAAAGGATCGCTCGCTCCTGCGTATAGTTATGTACAAATGTAGTTTATGAACATTAACTGTATTTGCTGTAAATTACACATGCGGCGGGAATCCTGAGGATACCTCCCACCAGAGCAGTTGGGGAAAGACACAGCCCACCTGTACAAATCCACCTATGACCTTTGCTATAATGTGGAGACATTCCTGTGTCCAATGAACAATGAGATTACAAGGTACCATTGTATTGTGAATGTATGTTGTGCTATATAAAGACCACCATTGCCTGGCCAGCCTCACTCTCTCTGAAGGCTTTCTCCCTGAATGCTGAGGACTGGATCCAGGTCGCGCATGCGAATCATCCCCACGTATGTAGTATTCTCTGTAGCCATTTTGTTATCCATTTTGTTCGCCATGGTTCACATTATTTTCTATTATTCTGTTTAGATTTCTATGTTAGTTTGTAGTGTATAACTTGTATTGTGTTACTCTTTTTCTCTAAACCATCCGCGGCGGTGTTAGAGCTGCTGTGGTTTTTAAATCCAAACCAGGTCTTGTGTTTTCACTGTTTACTGCAAAGGGCTTTTCTTAGCGTCTCAATCGCTCAAACAGCATACACATTGTTAAGGTTTTTAAACGTTACATCATTACAGTACTTGGTTATTAAGGTTTAGAGTATAAGTATTCTCACTGTTTTATTAGCAAGGTTTAAAGGTTATCAACTGTGTGTGCGCCTGCTGTGTGTAATCCGTACACTCAGCGCAGCGCGTGTACGCCAAGTGCGTACCACGTGCGGGACTCTGTACGCAAATAGCGTACAAAGTGCGTACCACGTGGTCTAGCGGCTCCACGGTAAAAGTGTATAGCTTTATGTTTAAAGATAATAATTGACATTATCAAGATCCACAGACCAGGATCTCAGCCACAATATCCGGCGAGCCAGGACTGACGTAGTAGAGGCCTTGGCTGCTAGGATACCAGCATCAGAAGCCGCCTCTTTAATATAACGAGAAGCTGTGACAAAATAAGACAAGCATTGTCTAGCATGGTCAGAGGAGATTTCAGCCTCTAACTCCAAGGCCCATGCTTCAATGGCCTCTGCAGCCCAAGTAGCTGCAATAGTGGGCCTTTGTGCAGCACCCGTGAGGGTGTAAATCGATTTCAGACAACCCTCCACACGTTTATCCGTAGGCTCTTTCAGAGACGTGACGGTGGTGACCGGTAGAGCTGAGGAAACCACCATCCTAGCCACATGTGAGTCCACTGGAGGAGGCGTTTCCCAATTCTTAGACAGCTCCGGTGCGAGGGGATAGCGAGCCAGCATCTTCTTTTGAGGCACAAACTTCGTACCCGGGTTTTCCCAGGGTTCCTAACATATATCAATTAGGTCGTCAGAGTGAGGTAAAACTTGTTTAATCACCTTCTGACGCTTGAACCTATCTGGTTTCTTATGAGGAACGGATGGCTCGGGATCATCCGTAATCTGTAAAATTAACTTAATAGCCTCCAAAAGATCAGGAACATCCACATGTGAACCACCCTTCCCATCAGCCGTATCTGAGTCAGAACCTGTGGGGTCAGTGTAAGTGCCGTCTTCATCCGACGAGGTGTCAATGACAGCAGTGGATTGTGAGGAGACAAGCGCTCGCTTAGAGGACCCCTTGGACGTAGGCGAGCGACGGTCAGACTTTTTAGTAGACAGGGACTGGTTCAACTTCTTTATTTGAGCAGATAAATCGTCCGCCCATGGCGGGTTAGCTGCAGGGACCACAAACGGTTGCACCGGCATTGGGGGTCCCATAGGGGGTGTTTGTTTATGAACTAGCGTATGCAGAAGCGTGGAAAACGCGGCCCACGGCTGGTCATTATTTGCCACCGTCCCACTGGGGGGTAAGGAGTCCACAGAACCAGAGCCCAAAGCTGCTATATTCTCCTCATAGGTATCTGCGGCTTCAGCAACACCGGCAGTGTGTTCAGCCCCAGAACCGTTACCCTCAGAAGCAGACATGATATAACTTGCAGTATGAGGTAACAGTACAATTTGTCAGCAGCACAATACCCCTAGCCCAAACCCCTACGCAGTGTAGTCAGCACCAGCAGAGATAAAGGAGATATGGTGACTAAATCACAGAGAAAAATACGTAATACAGTATATCTTTGTGAAAATCCTATATTAGATAAGCCCCCTCAGGTTATAGAATATAGGGATAGCAGGTTGCGTGAAAGACACGAAATGGACACCACTCAGCTATCAAATACACACACAAATAGTCACAGTCTGTACAATGCAGAGGTTATTACTAACAATAATACTGCACTGGACTAGCTTACACAGCTATATAACAATAGATATAACAGTACACAGTAAGAACTGGATGTATATCACAGGGTAATTGTACTAGGAAACCCTGACTAAGTGCACTCTTTCTTACTAACACTGACTAAAAAAGGCAGGTAGAATACTTAAGTGTCTTGTAAAGTCACAGCACTGACAACCAGGCGGCTTTACATAGGAGGATTTGCCCAAGCATTCCCAGGAACAGTGAGCTGCGGGATAATGGCGCCGCAGACACTGCCAGGGAGTGAGGGAGAGACAGATATGCAGCTCCAGGGCGGGAACATTTACAGAAAATGGCGCCCTGGGTCTGGGGCTTCAGGTCCAAGCTCTATCCCCCTGCTGGCAAAACCACCGGGTACTGCGGGCTCTAATAAAACGGTTTATAGAGAAAACCTGACCTGTCCCATGCCCTGGTGATCTAGTGGGATCGCCTGTACTGCCACAGTGTCCACTGACCGCGCCGGGACCCACTTACCACCTCCCGAAGCGCGGCCACGCGATCCCGGAGAGCCCCCGTCGTGTGTGCCTGACAAGAAAACCGGAGCCTCCTGCTGTAGTTAACCGGCAACCAGGGCTCGGGAGTGTACAGAACCGCTGGGGAGAACCGGAGCTGTAGCCGTGAATGTCCACTGACATGTAACACTGCTACTGCCCTTAAAGTCTTCACTTTTTTCCTCAGGAAAAAAAGCTCTTCTTAGGGCTGCCTGGAGCAGCCCCTCTGTTAAGTGCCTGCTACTGAAGCACCAACTACAAAACTGAGATCCTGTGCAGGGAGGCGGGGTGATATAGGAGGCAGCGCTATGCATTCTGGGAACAGTCAAAGCTTTGAGCCTGTTGGTGCCTCGGATCAAGATCCTACTCTACAACCCATTGTCCATTCCTTATGGAGCCCAGTGTACCCCGCAGCAGAAAATAAGAATTTACTTACCGATAATTCTATTTCTCATAGTCCGTAGTGGATGCTGGGGACTCCGAAAGGACCATGGGGAATAGCGGCTCCGCAGGAGACTGGGCACAAAAGTAAAAAGCTTTAGGACTACCTGGTGTGCACTGGCTCCTCCCCCTATGACCCTCCTCCAAGCCTCAGTTAGGATACTGTGCCCGGACGAGCGTACACAATAAGGAAGGATTTTGAATCCCGGGTAAGACTCATACCAGCCACACCAATCACACCGTACAACTTGTGATCTGAACCCAGTTAACAGCATGATAACAGAAGGAGCCTCTGAAAAGATGGCTCACAACAACAATAACCCGATTTTTGTAACAATAACTATGTACAAGTAATGCAGACAATCCGCACTTGGGATGGGCGCCCAGCATCCACTACGGACTATGAGAAATAGAATTATCGGTAAGTAAATTCTTATTTTCTCTAACGTCCTAGTGGATGCTGGGGACTCCGAAAAGGACCATGGGGATTATACCAAAGCTCCCAAACGGGCGGGAGAGTGCGGATGACTCTGCAGCACCGAATGAGAGAACTCCAGGTCCTCCTCAGCCAGGGTATCAAATTTGTAGAATTTAGCAAACGTGTTTGCCCCTGACCAAGTAGCTGCTCGGCAAAATTGTAAAGCCGAGACCCCTCGGGCAGCCGCCCAAGATAAGCCCACTTTCCTTGTGGAATGGGCTTTTACAGATTTTGGCTGTGGCAGGCCTGCCACAGAATGTGCAAGCTGAATTGTACTACAAATCCAACGAGCAATAGTCTGCTTAGAAGCAGGAGCACCCAACTTGTTGGGTGCATACAGGATAAACAGCGAGTCAGATTTTCTGACTCCAGCCGTCCTGGAAACATATATTTTCAGGGCCCTGACTACGTCCAGTAACTTGGAATCCTCCAAGTCCCTAGTAGCCGCAGGCACCGCAATAGGCTGGTTTAAGTGAAATGCTGAAACCACCTTAGGGAGAAATTGAGGACGAGTCCTCAATTCTGCCCTGTCCGTATGAAAAATTAGGTAAGGGCTTTTATAGGATAAAGCCGCCAATTCTGAAACACGCCTGGCTGAAGCCAGGGCTAACAGCATTACCACTTTCCATGTGTGATATTTTAAGTCCACAGTGGTGAGTGGTTCAAACCAATGTGATTTTAGGAACTCCAAAACTACATTGAGATCCCAAGGTGCCACTGGAGGCACAAAAGGAGGCTGTATATGCAGTACTCCCTTGACAAACGTCTGAACTTCAGGAACAGAAGCTAGTTCTTTTTGGAAGAATATTGACAGGGCCGAAATTTGAACCTTAATGGACCCTAATTTTAGGCCCATAGACAGTCCTGTTTGCAGGAAATGCAGGAATCGACCCAGTTGAAATTCCTCTGTAGGGGCCTTCCTGGCCTCGCACCACGCAACATATTTTCGCCAAATACGGTGATAATGTTGTACGGTCACATCCTTCCTGGCTTTGATCAGGGTAGGGATGACTTCATCCGGAATGCCTTTTTCCTTCAGGATCCGGCGTTCAACCGCCATGCCGTCAAACGCAGCCGCGGTAAGTCTTGGAACAGACAGGACCTGCTCCAGCAGGGACCATTTCTTAGAGGTAGAGGCCACGGGTCTTCCGTGAGCATCTCTTGAATTTCCGGGTACCAAGTCCTTCTTGGCCAATCCGGAGCCACGAGTATAGTCTTTACTCCTCTCCTTCTTATGATTCTCAGTACTTTTGGTATGAGAGGAAGAGGAGGGAACACATACACTGACTGGTACACCCACGGTGTTACCAGAGCGTCCACAGCTATTGCCTGAGGGTCCCTTGACCTGGCGCAATATCTGTCCAGTTTTTTGTTGAGGCGGGACGCCATCATGTCCACCTTTGGTTTTTCCCAACGGTTCACAATCATGTGGAAGACTTCTGGGTGAAGTCCCCACTCCCCCGGGTGAAGATCGTGTCTGCTGAGGAAGTCTGCTTCCCAGTTGTCCACTCCCGGAATGAACACTGCTGACAGTGCTATCACATGATATTCCGCCCAGCGAAGAATCCTTGCCACTTCCGTCATTGCCCTCCTGCTTCTTGTGCCGCCCTGTCTGTTTACGTGGGCGACTGCCGTGATGTTGTCCGACTGGATCAACACCGGCTGACCCTGAAGCAGAGGTCTTGCCTGACTTAGGGCATTGTAAATGGCCCTGAGTTCCAGGATATTTATGTGAAGTGACGTTTCCATGCTTGACCACAAGCCCTGGAAATTTCTTCACTGTGTGACTGCTCCCCAGCCCCTCAGGCTGGCATCCGTGGTCACCAGGACCCAATCCTGAATGCCGAATCTGCGGCCCTCTAGGAGATGAGCACTCTGTAACCACCACAGGAGAGACACCCTTGTCCTTGGAGACAGGGTTATCCGCTGATGCATTTGAAGATGCGATCCGGACCATTTGTCCAGCAGATCCCACTGAAAAGTTCTTGCGTGGAATCTGCCGAATGGAATCGCTTCGTAAGAAGCCACCATCTTTCCCAGGACCCTTGTGCATTGATGTACTGACACTTGGCCTGGTCTGAGATAGTGCTACTCCGACCTCTAACTGTTCTCTGGACCTTGCCCTTATCAGGAGATCGTCCAAGTAAGGGATAATTAAGACGCCTTTTCTTCGAAGAAGAATCATCATTTCGGCCATTACCTTGGTAAAGACCCGGGGTCCCGTGGACAATCCAAACGGCAGCGTCTGAAACTGATAGTGACAGTTCTGTACCACAAACCTGAGGTACCCTTGGTGAGAAGGGCAAATTGGGACATGGAGGTAAGCATCCTTGATGTCCAGAGACACCATATAGTCCCCTTCTTCCAGGTTCGCTATCACTGCTCTGAGTGACTCCATCTTGAACTTGAACCTTTTTATGTAAGTGTTCAAGGATTTCAGATTTAAAATGGGTCTCACCGAGCCGTCCGGCTTCGGTACCACAAACAGCGTGGAATAATACCCCTTTCCCTGTTGTAAGAAGGGTACCTTGATTATCACTTGCTGGGAATACAGCTTGTGAATGGCTTCCAATACCGCCTCCCTGTCGGGGGGAGACGTTGGTAAAGCAGACTTCAGGAACCGGCGAGGGGGAGACGTCTCGAATTCCAATTTGTACCCCTGAGATACTACCTGCAGGATCCAGGGGTCCACTTGCGAGTGAGCCCACTGCACGCTGAAATTCTTGAGACGGGCCCCCACCGTCTTGCCTGAGTCCGCTTGTAAGGCCCCAGCGTCATGCTGAGGACTTGGCAGAAGCGGGGGAGGGCTTCTGTTCGTGGGAAGAGGCTGTCTGCTGCAGTCTTTTCCCCTTCCTCTGCCCCGGGGCAGATGAGTGGCCTTTTGCCCGCTTGCCCTTATGGGGACGAAAGGACTGAGCCTGAAAAGACGGTATCTTTTTCTGCTGTGAGGTGACTTGGGGTAAAAAGGTGGATTTCCCAGCCGTTGCCGTGGCCACCAGGTCCGATAGACCGACCCCAAATAACTCCTCCCCTTTATACGGCAATACTTCCATATGCCGTTTGGAATCCGCATCACCTGACCACTGTCGCGTCCATAACCCTCTTCTGGCAGAAATGGACATCGCACTTAGACTTGATGCCAGAGTGCAAATATCCCTCTGTGCATCATGCATATATAGAAATGCATCCTTTAAATGCTCTATAGTCAATAATATATTGTCCCTGTCCAGGGTATCAATATTTTCAGTCAGGGAATCCGACCAAGCCACCCCAGCACTGCACATCCAGGCTGAGGCGATTGCTGGTCGCAGTATAATACCAGTATGTGTGTATACACTTTTTAGGATATTTTCCAGCTTCCTATCAGCTGGTTCCTTGAGGGCGGCCGTATCAGGAGACGGTAACGCCACTTGTTTTGATAAGCGTGTGAGCGCCTTATCCACTCTAGGGGGTGTTTCCCAACGCGCCCTAACCTCTGGCGGGAAAGGGTATAATGCCAATAATTTTTTAGAAATTAGCAGTTTTTTATCGGGGGAAACCCACGCTTCATCACACACCTCATTTAATTCATCCGATTCAGGAAAAACTACGGGTAGTTTTTTCACACCCCACATAATACCCTTTTTTGTGGTACTTGTAGTATCAAAAATGTTCAAAACCTCTTTCATTGCCGTGATCATGTAACGTGTGGCCCTACTGGAAAATACGTTTGTTTCCTCACCGTCGACACTGGAGTCGGTGTCCGTGTCAGTGTCTGTATCGACCTGAGGTAACGAGCGTTTTATAGCCCCTGACGGTGTTTGATACGCCTGTACAGGTATTAACTGATTTGCCGGCTGTCTCATGTCGTCAACAGTCTTTTGTAAAGTGCCGACACTATCACGTAATTCTTTCCATAAGACCATCCAGTCAGGTGTCGACTCCCTAGGGGGTGACATCACTAACACAGGCAATTGCTCCGCCTCCACATCATTTTCCTCCTCATACATGTCGACACAGCGTACAGACACACAGCACACACACACACACACAGGGAATGCTCTGATAGAGGACAGGACCCCACTAGCCCTTTGGGGAGACAGAGGGAGAGTTTGCCAGCACACACCAGAGCGCTATATATATACAGGGATAACCTTATATAAGTGTTTTTCCCTAATATAGCTGCTGTATATATTAATATGCCAATTTAGTGCCCCCCCTCTCGTTTTACCCTGTTTCTGTAGTGCAGGACTGCAGGGGAGAGTCAGGGAGCCTTCCTCCAACGGAGCTGTGAGGAAAAAATGGTGCCAGTGTGCTGAGGAGATAGGCTCCGCCCCCTTCACGGCGGCCTTTCTCCCGCTTTTTAATGGAAAAATTGGCAGGGGTTAAATGCATCCATATAGCCCAGGAGCTATATGTGATGTATTTTTTGCCAAAAAAAAGGTTTTTTATTGCGTCTCAGGGCGCCCCCCCCCCAGCGCCCTGCACCCTCAGTGACCGGAGTGTGAAGCGTGCTGAGAGCAATGGCGCACAGCTGCGGTGCTGTGCGCTACCTTATTGAAGACAGGACGTCTTCTGCCGCCGATTTTCCGGACCTCTTCACTCTTCTGGCTCTGTAAGGGGGCCGGCGGCGCGGCTCCGGGACCCATCCATGGCTGGGCCTGTGATCGGCCCTCTGGAGCTAATGTCCAGTAGCCTAAGAAGCCCAATCCACTCTGCACGCAGGTGAGTTCGCTTCTTCTCCCCTTAGTCCCTCGGTGCAGTGAGCCTGTTGCCAGCAGGTCTCACTGAAAATAAAAAACCTACTTTAAACTTTTACACTAAGCAGCTCAGGAGAGCCCCTTAGCCTGCACCCGTCTCGTTCGGGCACAAAAATCTAACTGAGGCTTGGAGGAGGGTCATAGGGGGAGGAGCCAGTGCACACCAGGTAGTCCTAAAGCTTTTTACTTTTGTGCCCAGTCTCCTGCGGAGCCGCTATTCCCCATGGTCCTTTCGGAGTCCCCAGCATCCACTAGGACGTTAGAGAAATTTGGCCACACCTGTTAATTATTGAATTCAGATGTTTCAATCAGCCCCGTCGCCACAGGTGTATAAAATCAAGCACAGGCTCCATTTGCAAACATTTGTGATACAAAATGGGTCATTCTGAAGCGCTCATTGACTTCAGGCGTGGTTCTGTGATAGGATGCCACCTTTGCAATAAAACTGTTCGTGAAATTTTATCCCAAATATCCTGGATATTCCACGGTCAGCTGTAAGTGATATGATTAGAAAGTGGAAACATTTAAGTACAACAGCAACTCAACCACAAAGCAGAAGACCACGTAAAATCAGAGTGGGTTCAAAGACTGCTAAGACGCATGGTGCTTAAAAGTCACTAACGCTCTGCTGGTTCCATAGCAGATGAGTTTCAAACTTCCACGGCATTAAAGTAAGCACAAAATCTGTGCAGCGGGAACTTCATGGAATTGGTTTCAGTGGTCGAGCAGCTGCATGCAAGCCTCAGATGGAGTGGAGTACAACACACTGACAATGGATTGTGGAGCAGTGTGAACGTGTTCTGTGGAGTGACTAATCACGCTTCTGTTTGGTATATGCTGGGAGAATGTTACCTGCCTGACTGCATTATGCCAACCGTGAAGTTTGGTGGATGAGGGATAATGATATGGGCCTGTTTTTCAGGATTTGAGCTAGGCGCCTTATCTCCAGTAAAGGGTAATCTTAATGCTTCAGCATACCAAAACATTTTGGACAATGCTATGCTTACAACTTTGTGGCAACAGTTTGGGAAAGGCCGTTTTCTATTGTAACATGACTGGGCCCATGTGCACAAAGCAAGGACTATAAAGACATGGTTTGAGTTTGAATTTGGTGTGGAAGAACTTAACTTGCCCACAGAGCCCTGATCTCAACCCCATCGAGTACCTTTGGGATGAACTGAAACGGAGATTGCGAGCCAGGCCTTCATGTCCAACATCAGTGCTTGACATCATAAACACTCTACAGAATGAATGGGAACAAATTGCTGTAGAAACATTCCAAAATTTTGTGTAATGCCTTCCAAGAAGAATGGAAGTTGTAATGGCGGCAAAAGGGGGGCCAACTCCATATTAAAGTATATGTATTTGAATACAATGTCATTCCAGTCCCTGTTGGTGTAATGGTCAAGCGTCCAAATATTTTGTGTATGTGCAAGTACTAACTTCCATTATAGGTTTCTTCCACGACTCCTACTGCATGTTCAAATACAAACTTCCTATCAGTCCTGCTCCCACAAAATATTCACATACAAAACAAATTTTCGCTAGTAATAATAAGTGTGGAAGTAGGTAATAGGAGCGTTACCTGCATTTTCAGGGTATGCTTCAGCACTGCCATCCGCTTTGTGAGGTGTTTGGTGTAGTATGTTTGCATGGATTCCTTATATAGGGGTACCCCACATCACAAAAGTTGAGGTGTTGTACATAGCAACCAGATTCTAGCTATTTATCTAGTATCTTATAAAAAATAAATCTAGATTCTAATCTGTTTCTATGGGCATGTCACCGACCTGGGTTCGGAGTGTTGAGAACTCGGGGGGTCTTCCGATGATCGGAAAGAGGAACCACAGCTGAGCCAGAGCAGGGATGGCCTGATGTAGGTTTTCCTCATGCAGAACTAGCCGTAGTAACTGGCGTATAATGCTGAAGAATTAAATGATGATTTGAGAACGATGGTGAAGCACACAGAAGAATGAAGAACTTGTGAGCGATGCTGAAGAAATGAATGAGGATTTGAGAACAATGGTGAAGCACACAGAAGAATGAAGAATTTGTGAGCGATGTTTGAAGAATGAGAAGCTTGTGAGCGATGTTGAAGAATGAGAAGCTTGTGAGCGATGTTGAAGAATGAGAAGCTTGTGAGCGATGTTGAAGAATGAGAAGCTTGTGAGCGATGTTGAAGAAATGAATGAGGATTTAAGATTCAGTGTAACTCTGGAAGTATGGAAGGCGTTCCACTTGGAGATATCATGTAATACAGGAAACACAGGAGGTGTCCCCCTAAGAGAAACACTGTAACTCAGAGAATGTCCCACTGAGTGATACACTGTAACGCTGGTAGCACAGTGAATGTTCCACGGAGTGATACACTGTAACGCAGGTAGCACAGTGATTGTTCCACTGAGTGATACTCTGCAAACGCTGGAAGCACAAGGAATGTTCCACTGAGAGATACTCTGCAAACGCTGGAAGCACAAGGAATGTTCCACTGAGAGATACTCTGCAAACGCTGGTACACAGGAGACGTTCAGTTAAAGAACTCACTGAACGCTGCTAGCACTGGTGATCATAGAAGAGACGATACTCAGGCGCCGGAGCTCTGCACGGCGTCTTCCTTTGAACTTCCCGCTCTCTCCCAATTGGCGGAAGGGGCCGATGACGTCACTCGCCCACCACGCTCCTGTGAACGCCAGGCGCAATGGCGGCACACACCCCCCCCCCCCGCCGGAGGCAGCGCCAGCAACACGCAACAACCCGGAGCCCACCGGGGGCGGCGACCGCCGGGAGATCCAGCGCACCCGGAGCGGTAAGCGCGGCAGCCGCGAGTGTGACAGGGCATCACCTTCACTCTTCCTTTTTTTAGATGTTTTTGTGAGTGTACCCCAGATTTGGAACATCAACAATAATATAGGTCATATTCACAGGCCTGTGCAACTAAGCAAAGACACTGCTTACCCCATTCTATCATTCCTGGGGCACAATCACTTGATTTAGTAACAGGCTTTAGCTTGGTGCCTGATAAGTATTCATTCCTCAAAATAGAAATCAGAAGGACACAGCACGGCACACACGAACACAAAAACAAATATGTCAAAATAGATTTTTATTATCAGAGACAATAATGGCAAGAATAAAAATTTGTACATTGAATTAAAACACTTCTGATATATGCAATTATTGAATTACAAGAAATACAGATTTTGTATAATGGAGTACTGTAACATTAACAAAGATTGTTAAATAGATTATATATACACATACACATCACTGTGTGCACATATCAGTTTTATTCACCAATCATTCCATTTATATCAATACAGACTTCCATCATATGTACTACAAACGCAAATATGTATAAATATGAAGTGTTTGTTAGCAATGGTGGGATGGTCACACAAGGTCCCCATTTTCCTAATAACTATTTTACATTTCCTGTACACTATACCAATAGGTTATTTATACAGAAAACAAATGCACAAGAGTTCAATCTTGCATGTTTCCCCTCTGCACACAGATGTTCTATATGGACAATTCCACAAGTTGTGGAACTTAAGGGGGGTACTCACGGAGCGATATTCTAAGCAATCTGACTAGATTGCTTAGAATATCAGCCTGATCGCTCCGTGAGTACCCCTTACAGCGATAGCGATGCGCAGCCCCGCGCATCGCTATCGCTGCTGCTAGATTGGCCTGCATGCAGGCCAATCTAGCGGGTCGCTCACTTCACCTGCTGGGTTTTACTGAGCGGCACCCCGTCTTCCCCCGCACGCTCAGCACAGATCGCGCTGTGCTGAGCGGCGGGAGAGATGTGTGCTGAGCGGTTCGCTCAGCACACATCTCTCATGCATCGGCCCGTGGGTACTGGGCTTAAAAGTAATTTTTCACCCATCAATTTATTGGTTTTGACTTTTTTATACTTTTATACATTGCTTTATCATTCCAGCTTCAGTCTGCCTTTTGGTAGTTAATGTAAATCAGGCATTCAGAACTGGAAATAAGGTTTTACATGTTGGATGGCTTTTTAGGATATAAAAAAAAAAAAGTTATTAAAGTGCATTTTGCATCTAATCAATGGTATAAGGTCCAATACAGTGGACTTTGAGCATAGCGAATAAGACACATTTTCAGGAAAAAACAAAAGATGCTTTGCATTGGCCCGGTTTCACTGGAGCTGGTGTTTCGCATGCACCGTGTGTGCCGCAACTCATTATGTACGGAGGCTGTGGGATATATAAAATACCTGTCGGATCCTTTCCAATGGAAAGGATCCGACAGGTCGTATTCAATGCAGGGCTAAACCAGACAGGTTTGGCCCATTCCAGACAATGGAAATCCGACTTTCTTTAAAGTCAGATTGACATTGTCGGAAACGGGGCTAAAACCTGTTGGGTTTGGCCGTGCTTCCGACAGCCAATGGGAATTCCCGACTTGTCGGAAAAAAATGCCGGCATTGAATAGGTCAGAACCCCTTCCGACCTAAACAAGTCGGAAGCTGCCGTCTTTCCGACAAGATGGCAGCTTCCGACAATTAATGAATACACCCCTGTATGTGCATGTTAGTTTTCCAAAAATGTACTCAAAATTGTTGATTTTTTTAATTTGTTTTATGAAATTGTGTAAATAGCCATTTAAACCCAAATCAGTATAATTATATTAACAAATATGTAGATTTGTTAATAAAATTATACTAAATAAGTGTTAAATTGCTCCTATTAGAATAATTTGATCATTGAAAAAATGCTAAAATTTTGGAAAAAATATTAGCCAAATGTATTGTTTCTATTGTGGATGTTTACTTTGGACATATAAGTGGAACCTATTTCAGTTCCCAAAGTCTGTTGCATTCTACTAGGTACACACTATACAATTATCTGACAGATAATCTGCCAGATCTAGCTGGTTGGAATGAAATTTGGTAATGGATGAGAGCAAATGACAATCTACCATTTGCTCCCAAACTTGGAAAACGAACAAAACCTGTTCATACAAATTGGTTAAACACAAATTTAACCAACTTGGATGAACGACTGTTTTTGTCAGTTTTGCAGTGTTTGGGAGCAAATAGTCGATTGTCATTTGTTCTCATCCATTACCAGATTTTCATTCCAACCAGCCAGATCTGGATGATAATCTGCCAGATAATTGTATAGTGTGTATTTTAGGCCATATTGTAAATTTACAAGGTAACCAATTGCACATGCATAGGTACACCCACACATTAATATATGCACATATATAGCATGGTCCTCCGTGACTATGTGCATACATACATACGTTAAGTACTTACTCATGATTTCCCCCTAGGGTTCGTACTTTGTGACGGTAAAGCACAAATATATCATTTTAGTTTACCCCTCTAAAAAAAACTGCAGTGATCTAAGCAGAAGGACAAATAAAGATCTGCTATATACAGTATCTCTGTTACTGCAGCTTTTTGTTCCATTTGCCCACAAGCCTATGCAGTTTTTTGCTGGAGCTGCGCAATAAATCACAGACAGCCAAGAAAATGGCTGAATGTAGTCACTCATATTTTTGAACAAGTTTATTTCTTGAGCTGGATGTTAAAGAACTACAGAACATAGAAAAGTCCTGTTCATTAACTTTAACTGAAGAATGCAGGCTTATGCTTTAAGAAAATCGAGGAAGGTATCAAAGTCATCCGCATGTTTATCAACAAAACCTTTTGTTCTCCGTTTGATAACCTGGATGTCTTCATCTTCCTGGAAAGATTCCTGCAAAAATAAATTGTGCCATTTATTGTAAGCATAGTATTTGATAAAAGTTCCACATAGTGAGAATGTTACTTATAAAGTGTTCATTACCCCTGGAACCTCACAAGAAATGGTAGATGCACTACCTAAATAATTCAAGTAGTAGCTTTGCCACCATAAGGTACTGATCTTCAATTAAACGACAGATCAGATTTCATTCCATTCAGATCTGATGAATTATGTGAAGGACTTAACCTTTAAATATGGTCTTCAAGGCAGATTTTGCTAGTTAGCTTTGCAACCGATATTTCATGTCCTTGTAAATAAGCGAATAATACATTTTATTTACATGGCACCACTAAGTGTCATTAGTGATGTACATGGTGAATAAAGGATACAGGTATGGCTTTTCAAAGCCACCACTTGTTGGCTGTTCTGGACACAGGATTAAACCATCAGATGCGATCACACCAGCAAGTGCTTTATCTGACCTGGTTGCACAGGATGTGACCAGTCAGATAGACAGTGTTTGCAGCAGCAGGGAAGAGTCCCTCTGAGTGCTGCAGTTTTGGGAAGGTCCCTCTACCTTCCCGCTCCCTCCCCACTGTTTGCAGTGCTGCTGATCGGTCAGCACGGCAGGCCCCACCTGTCGGCTACAGACAATAGCAGCCACTGGGGAAGTGTAAATCATTTTGGATAAGGTTAAATACATGTTCTTCACCCAATTCACTCATAAAAAATCCAACAATTTCTGAGTGGGTTTTGGGGGGGGGGAAATTGTCATTTAAATGGTTAATAAAAGCAATAATATTCAATGCTAAACCAGGTTTGTTTTATGTTTATTAATCTTTTAAATCCTATGGCTAGGAAGGCTGACAAGCAGCAGCTTTGATAAGCTGGCTGCCACTTCGTAAACAACCCTTTGATTTTAGACCTGTGGTTTAGCTCACGGTTGTGTCTATGTTACCTTCGTGCTAAGGACCTGGACGTGACAAAACGAGAGGGCAGGAGAGAACTTCCGCCCTTACAGCTCCTCAATGTTTTCTTCGTTCTCCGTTCGTTTGGGGGAATTTTTTTTCTATGCAGCATTGGACCCTCGCGGGCTCGCTCACCAAGCTTCGGGCTTGGTGTCTCGCTCCGCTTGCCACACTTTTCTATTCCAAATAGATTGTGACATGAACCCAGGGGGTTATGGGAAAGGTCCTCTCCACGAAGAGAAACTAGACGCTACCTTTAGCTCACTGATACGCAGTGCTTGTGTATGTTAGTTCAAATCATTTTTGTGTGTCTGATCAAATGTTTCAAGACTCCCCTTGTCTACGGAGAGGTCCAGCAATACAACTCTCTCTATTGATAACATCCCATGACTTACTGCAAGGTATATTCTACACACAGAGGTGGCTCTGAATGTGTTCTATTAAGTGCCACCATCTTTATACCACTGTAGTTATGGTGTGTCTCACGCTGGTGGAATAGAAGGACCCCTGTATAAGTCACTAACAATTCTGATATACATTACCTCATCACTGACATCATGTGGATAGGGGTGTGACTTGCCCAGCTGAATGCCATTTTCTACCAACTCTCTTAAACTTGAGGCAATTACATGTAGCTCTTCATCTTCATAAGCGTAGATGTTTCCATCTTCTGCCACAAGAATGATCCACTGCAAGGTGGTGGCCATGCTCCCGGAGCACTCCAGAGTTCCGAGGATTTCCATTTGTGTACTACGTTCGAGGTATAAATGTTGCCATCCTTCAAGCATATACTTCTGGCCCATGTAATTAGTGCCGTTCAGATCACAGATTCGAAGGTATATGCCATTAGTCTTCAATGGGAACAAGGTTTCTTTATTTTTTTGCACAAACTTTGAAACTAAGTCAAGGTCGCCCGCTGTAAGGATAGGAAAAATTAAAGCACTGGCATTACATGAGGCAGTCTTATAGATTTTTAAAGTTAACATGCATGCTCCAAAGAACAAACCTAATTCAAACATGGGAGGCTTTTTTTACTCTAGCTGAACAAATATGTAGCAAAGGACAAGAAACACATGGATTATATACTTACCAACACTTAACTATGTACTCAGATTTAGGAATTTGAGAATCTGTTCGATTCTAATTTGAAAAGTTATATGGGACTATGTTTAAGATAAAGAAAAGCAATACAGTTAGTTATAAAGATAAGCAAAATAACCAGGCAGCCCTGACCAGAATACTGAATTACAAATTGAGTGTGAGAACAGCATAACACTTGAAAAGTGGAAAAAATAAGATTTTACTTACCGATAAATCTATTTCTCGTAGTCCGTAGTGGATGCTGGGGACTCCGTCAGGACCATGGGGATTAGCGGCTCCGCAGGAGACAGGGCACAAAAATAAAGCTTTAGGATCAGGTGGTGTGCACTGGCTCCTCCCCCTATGACCCTCCTCCAAGCCTCAGTTAGGATACTGTGCCCGGACGAGCGTACACAATAAGGAAGGATTTTGAATCCCGGGTAAGACTCAAACCAGCCACACCAATCACACCGTACAACTTGTGATCTGAACCCAGTTAACAGTATGACAAACGTAGGAGCCTCTGAACAGACGGCTCACAACAATAACAACCCGATTTTTTTGTAACAATAACTATGTACAAGTATTGCAGACAATCCGCACTTGGGATGGGCGCCCAGCATCCACTACGGACTACGAGAAATAGATTTATCGGTAAGTAAAATCTTATTTTCTCTGACGTCCTAGTGGATGCTGGGGACTCCGTCAGGACCATGGGGATTATACCAAAGCTCCCAAACGGGCGGGAGAGTGCGGATGACTCTGCAGCACCGAATGAGAGAACTCCAGGTCCTCTTTAGCCAGGGTATCAAATTTGTAGAATTTTACAAACGTGTTCTCCCCCGACCACGTAGCTGCTCGGCAGAGTTGTAATGCCGAGACCCCTCGGGCAGCCGCCCAGGATGAGCCCACCTTCCTTGTGGAATGGGCCTTGACAGATTTAGGCTGTGGCAGGCCTGCCACAGAATGTGCAAGTTGAATTGTGCTACAAATCCAACGAGCAATCGTCTGCTTAGAAGCAGGAGCACCCAGCTTGTTGGGTGCATACAGTATAAACAGCGAGTCAGATTTTCTGACTCCAGCCGTCCTTGAAATATATATTTTCAATGCCCTGACAACGTCCAGCAACTTGGAATCCTCCAAATCGCTAGTAGCCGCAGGCACCACAATAGGCTGGTTTAGGTGAAACGCTGACACCACCTTAGGCAGAAAATGAGGACGCGTCCGCAGTTCTGCCCTGTCCGAATGGAAAATCAGATATGGGCTTTTATACGATAAAGCCGCCAATTCTGACACTCTCCTGGCTGAAGCCAGGGCCAGTAGCATGGTTACTTTCCATGTAAGATATTTCAAATCCACCGATTTGAGTGGCTCAAACCAATGGGATTTGAGAAAATCCAAAAACTACATTAAGGTCCTACGGAGCCACTGGGGGCACAACCGGGGGCTGTATATGTAGTACTCCTTTTACAAAAGTCTGGACTTCAGGAACTGAAGCCAATTCTTTCTGGAAGAAAATCGACAGGGCCGAAATTTGAACCTTAATGGACCCCAATTTGAGGCCCATAGACAATCCTGTTTGCAGGAAATGTAGGAATCGACCCAATTGAAATTCCTCCGTGGGGGCCTTCCTGGCCTCACACCACGCAACATATTTTCTCCAAATGCGGTGATAATGTTGTGCAGTCACCTCCTTCCTGGCTTTTACCAGTGTAGGAATGACCTCTTCCGGAATGCCTTTTTCCCTTAGAATTCGGCGTTCAACCGCCATGCCGTCAAACGCAGCCGCGGTAAGTCTTGGAATAGACACGGTCCCTGCTGAAGCAGGTCCCGTCTTAGAGGTAGAGGCCACGGATCTTCCGTGAGCATCTCCTGAAGTTCCGGGTACCAAGTTCTTCTTGGCCAATCCGGAGCCACGAGTATCGTTCTTACTCCCCTTTGCCGTATAATTCTCAGTACTTTTGGTATGAGAGGCAGAGGAGGAAACACATACACTGACTGGAACACCCACGGTGTTACCAGAGCGTCCACAGCTATTGCCTGAGGGTCTCTTGACCTGGCGCAATACCTGTCCAGTTTTTTGTTGAGGCGAGACGCCATCATGTCCACCTTTGGTTTTTCCCAACGGTTCACAATCATGTGGAAAACTTCTGGATGAAGTCCCCACTCTCCCGGGTGTAGATCGTGTCTGCTGAGGAAGTCTGCTTCCCAGTTGTCCACTCCCGGAATGAACACTGCTGACAGTGCTATCACATGATCTTCCGCCCAGCGAAGAATCCTTGCAGCTTCTGCCATTGCTCTCCTGCTTCTTGTGCCGCCCTGTCTGTTTACGTGGGCGACTGCCGTGATGTTGTCCGACTGGATCAACACCGGCTGACCCTGAAGCAGGGGTTTTGCCAGGCTTAGAGCATTGTAAATCGCTCTTAGCTCCAGTATATTTATGTGAAGAGACATCTCCAGGCTTGACCATACTCCCTGGAAGTTTCTTCCCTGTGTGACCGCTCCCCAGCCTCTCAGACTGGCATCCGTGGTCACCAGGACCCAGTCCTGTATGCCGAATCTGCGGCCCTCTAACAGATGAGCACTTTGCAACCACCACAGAAGAGACACTCTTGTCCGTGGCGATAAGGTTATCCGCTGATGCATCTGCAGATGTGATCCGGACCATTTGTCCAGCAGATCCCACTGAAAAGTTCTTGCGTGAAATCTGCCGAATGGAATCGCTTCGTAAGAAGCCACCATTTTTCCCAGGACCCTTGTGCAATGATGCACTGACACTTTTCCTGGTTTTAGGAGGTTCCTGACTAGCTCGGATAACTCCCTGGCTTTCTTCTCCGGGAGAAACACCTTTTTCTGGACTGTGTCCAGAATCATCCCTAGGAACAGCAGACGTGTCGTCGGAAACAGCTGCGGTTTTGGAATATTTAGAATCCACCCGTGCTGTCGTAGAACTACTTGAGATAGTGCTACTCCGACCTCCAACTGTTCTCCTGGACCTTGCCCTTATCAGGAGATCGTCCATTTTCTTTGAAGAAGAATCATCATTTCGGCCATTACCTTGGTAAGGACCCGGGGTGCCGTGGACAATCCAACCGGCAGCGTCTGAAACTGATAGTGACAGTTCTGTACCACGAACCTGAGGTACCCTTGGTGAGAATGGCAAATTGGGACATGGAGGTAAGCATCTGTCCCGGGACACCATATAGTCCCCTTTTTCCTGGTTCGCTATCACTGCTCTGAGTGACTCCATCTTGATTTGAACCTTTTTATGTAAGTGTTCAAATATTTCAGATTTAGAATAGGTCTCACCGAGCCGTCTGGCTTCAGTACCACAATATAGTGTGGAATAATACCCCTTTCCTTGTTGTAGGAGGGGTACTTTGATTATCACCTGCTGGGAATACAGCTTGTGAATTGTTTCCACTACTGCCTCGCTGTCGGAGGGAGACGTTGGTAAAGCAGACTTCAGGAACCTGCGAGGGGGAGAAGTCTCGAACTTCCAATCTGTACCCCTGGGATACTACTTGTAGGATCCAGGGGTCCACTTGCGAGTGAGCCCACTGCGTGCTGAAACTCTTGAGACGACCCCCCCACCGCACCTGAGTCCGCTTGTACGGCCCCAGCGTCATGCTGAGGACTTGGCAGAAGCGGTGGAGGGCTTCTGTTCCTGGGAATGGGCTGCCTGCTGCAGTCTTCTTCCCTTTCCTCTATCCCATGGCAGATATGACTGGCCTTTTGACCGCTTGCCCTTATGGGGACGAAAGGACTGAGGCTGAAAAGACGTTGTCTTTTTCTCCTTTATACGGCAATACTTCCATGTGCCGTTTGGAATCTGCATCACCTGACCACTGTCGTGTCCATAAACAACTTCTGGCAGATATGGACATCGCACTTACTCTTGATGCCAGAGTGCAAATATCCCTCTGTGCATCTCGCATATATAGAAATGCATCCTTTAAATGCTCTATAGTCAGTAAAATACTGTCCCTGTCAAGGGTATCAATATTTTCAGTCAGGGAATCCGACCAAGCCACCCCAGCGCTGCACATCCAGGCTGAGGCGATCGCTGGTCGCAGTATAACACCAGTATGTGTGTATATACTTTTTAGGATATTTTCCAGCCTACTATCAGCTGGCTCCTTGAGGGCGGCCCTATCTGGAGACGGTACCGCCACTTGTTTTGATAAGCGTGTGAGCGCCTTATCCACCCTAAGGGGTGTTTTCCAACGCGCCCTAACTTCTGGCGGGAAAGGGTATACCGCCAATAATTTTCTATCGGGGGAAACCCACGCATCATCACACACTTCATTTAATTTATCTGATTCAGGAAAAACTACAGGTAGTTTTCACACTCCACAAAATACCCTTTTTTGTGGTACTTGTAGCATCAGAAATATGTAACACCTCCTTCATTGCCCTTAACAAGTAACGTGTGGCCCTAAAAGAAAAATACGTTTGTTTCTTCACCGTCGACACTGGAGTCAGTGTCCGTGTCTGTGTCGACCGACTGAGGTAAAAAGACGTTTTAACGCCCCTGACGGTGTTTGAGACGCCTGGACAGGTACTAATTGGTTTGCCGGCCGTCTCATGTCGTCAACCGACCTTGCAGGGTGTTGACATTATCACGTAATTCCTTAAATAAGCCATCCATTCCGGTGTCGACTCCCTAGAGAGTGACATCACCATTACAGGCAATTGCTCCGCCTCCTCACCAACATCGTCCTCATACATGTCGACACACACGTACCGACACACAGCACACACACAGGGAATGTTCTGATAGAGGACAGGACCCCACTAGCCCTTTGGAGAGACAGAGGGAGAGTTTGCCAGCACACACCAAAACGCTATAATTATACAGGGACAACCTTTATATAAGTGTTTTTCCCTTATAGCATCTTAATATATATAATCATATCGCCAAATAAGTGCCCCCCCTCTCTGTTTTAACCCTGTTTCTGTAGTGCAGTGCAGGGGAGAGCCTGGGAGCCTTCCCACCAGCATTTCTGTGAGGGAAAATGGCGCTGTGTGCTGAGGAGAATAGGCCCCGCCCCCTTTTCGGCGGGCTTCTTCTCCCGTTTTTCTGAGACCTGGCAGGGGTTAAATACATCCATATAGCCCCAGGGGCTATATGTGATGTATCTTTTAGCCAGTATAGGTATTTCATTGCTGCCCAGGGCACCCCCCACAGCGCCCTGCACCCTCAGTGACCGCTGGTGTGAAGTGTGTGACAACAATGGCGCACAGTTGCAGTGCTGTGCGCTACCTCATGAAGACTGAAAAGTCTTCTGCCGCCGGTTTCTGGACCTCTTCACTTTTCGGCATCTGCAAGGGGGTCGACGGCGCGGCTCCGGGACCGGACTCCATGGCTGGGCCTGTGTTCGATCCCTCTGGAGCTAATGGTGGCCAGTAGCCTAAGAAGCCAATCCATCCTGCACGCAGGTGAGTTCACTTCTTCTCCCCTAAGTCCCTCGTTGCAGTGAGCCTGTTGCCAGCAGGACTCACTGTAAAATAAAAAACCTAAAAACTTTTTCTAAGCAGCTCTTTAGGAGAGCCACCTAGATTGCACCCTGCTCGGACGGGCACAAAAACCTAACTGAGGCTTGGAGGAGGGTCATAGGGGGAGGAGCCAGTGCACACCACCTGATCCTAAAGCTTTATTTTTGTGCCCTGTCTCCCGCGGAGCCGCTAATCCCCATGGTCCTGACGGAGTCCCCAGCATCCACTAGGACGTCAGAGAAAGTACAGGTATAAGTCAGTCTTGGAATAAAGTGAAGATTTGTTTTCCTATGTACAGCAGAACATGATCAAATTCAGTGAAAATATTATCAAATGATAATAAGCAGCAGTTGGGAATCTTGTCAGCGTTTTATGAATATTTACAAGTCCAAATCCCATTACAGGGAAACGATAAGGTCTTGAATGATGTATACCTTATGGTCTTGTAATAAATCCAGGTTACATAATGGGAGACTCACCCAGTTATTAAAGATGATTCAGGCTACTGCATGAGTTTTCTTTGTATATCTGTGTCTCTCATCTTGATAAGTACAAGGCACTGCTTCTACAGAGGTGTCTCTCACAGGCTTATTCCTCTTCCCCTGACATACTGTGCTGTGATAGGAAGTAGCTTTAAATCTTAAGGTTATGTTTCATCCATTGCATTCAATAAACTGAACAGCCAGCAATATCTAATCTGATGTGACCACATAATTTTAGACTAAGTTGGACTTCCTTTCCCTGATATTACAGACGGTGTTAAGGCCAGTACTCACTGGCCGATGCGGGAGAGATGTGTGCTGAGCGAACCGCTCAGCACACATCTCTCCCGCCGCTCAGCACGGTGTGCTGAGCGTGCGGGAGGGGGGCAATCTAGCACCAGCGATAGCGATGCGCGGGGCTGCGCATCGCTATCGCTGTGGGGCATACACACGGAGCGATCATGCTTAAAATCTAAGCAATCTAGTCAGATTGTTTAGATTTTAAGCAGCGATCACTCCGTGAGTACCCCCCTTTAGGTTTGGATAGAAACAAAATAGTGGAATAGACCTGGTCTTTTGCCAATGTGAAATGTGCACTCTAAACCCTCAGGTCTTCCAACTATTAAAGGGTGATACTTAGCTTGTTGCCATCGTGGAGTGGTGTTGTGATCCTTTCATGGTTGGTTCTGAGGCTCTGGTCTTGGTTCGTTGGTCCAGAGTAAAATATTCAGAACTTGTACAAAAGTCCCAGTCGTGGTGGTTTAACAAAAAGTAAGATGACGTTAATGATGCCACACTCTACTGAATTCTGCTATATATTTCAGTAACATTACCACTTTAAAGCATATCCTCATTGTACTTGTTACAGTTTATGAAAATCACAATGGACAGGAATAAATTCATGTTTTACTGTAGAAAGTCGCTGCTGGCCTAGATTGCTATCCCGTATCACTGGTAAATGTAATCTGGTGACAAATCTCTGCATTTAGTGTTCTGTGAGCACAGTCCAACTCCCAGCAGTCAGAGAGGAGGCCAGGTAAATTCAGAATAAATGTAAATCTTTAGGTTAGATATGCAAATCCGTCTCACAGACACCTTTGTGCCAAATGTTGTACTTGCAGTTTTCAATAATAACGTTTGTTTCCCTTTGTCGCTTCATGTTGGTCTCTGGGGGCATACACTGTGAAGTAAAATGAGCAATGCTGCAGTCGAGATGGCCCACCATTACTAGCAATCACACACCACATCGTTTCAAACTGAATTGCCATTTTATGCTGTTCTCAATAGGGCTGTGATATCTCTGAATAAAGTCTTCAACGCAAATGCAGTTCAGTATCAGGAGTCACATCAGATAGTTGGTCTTCTTTGCACTGCGACCTTCTTAATAAATCAGTTAGGGTGAGGCCCACTATGTACTTCTTCAGTTTATTGAGATATGACTACAAGAGACTGCTGTGAAACAATGTATTTTCAGGCACACCTTGGGCTGCCAGGACAGGTCACACAAATGAACTCTACACAAGAGTCTCTCACACAAGCATTCTATAGAGTATTTTATAGAAACCACAGGCTCTTCTTTTGGTAGCACATTACCATAAACACCTTTTATGGAATAAAATTAGGAGGAAAAAAGCTCAAATATGAAAAAAAAAAACCTAAACACTTCTCCAGGATTCCTATCAGAGATTTAAGACAACTACATAAACTGCAGATATTAGCTCTAAAATGCACTTGTCTAATCTCTTAGTTCTTCTCCATCGATAGTAAAAAGTAGTTACCACTGGTTATAGACCATCGATCATTTTTAATATTGATGGCCTTTCCTAGTGACTGGAGCAGAGTGCCACAGGATATTGTCACACTGCAGCACCCAGCTCCTGTCACTGCAGAGGAGGCAGCATTTAGATATCTCCCCATAAAGGGTGACAACGGGATGCAGCCTGCACCCCCTTTGTGACGGTGGCATGTCACACATAAAGATGATTATTTACTGCTGTTGCTCAAAGGTGTAGATCTGTACTAAAATTAGAGCACCCAAACATTTGCTTTCATGGTTAAGCCTACATTAGACACTGCAGTTACAGCTCGTGTCTTATTACTTGCTCTGGTCTTGGTTCAGATTTACACTTTCGACCACCAATGTTAGCCAATGATCACCTACGCTATCCAATAATACTTTTCTTCCAGACTACAAAAATATAGCTCTGCTCTACACCACCCCATTTCGTCAAATAGAATCTGTTTACTTCACAGTGCTGCATACACCCACATATCAGACACTGCCACCTTCCATAATCCCTATGACTTCCCAGTTCTTACGTTTCTTTTCCAGCTTCTGGATGAGCTCTTCACCCTCTAAGAGGCACTGCTGGTGTTGAATACATTCACTCTCTGCTACTGAAGATGGAGATAAATGAACATGTGTGCCATTTTTTAAGACAGCGAGCGGCGATTCCAAAGTGTCTTCTCCTGTAGAACCAGATTGTCTGTGAAAGCCATTTTTTTTACTAATAAAAAGAAGGAAAGAAACATATTATACATTAGTTTGACAAGAACAAAACAGTATTTTATGTTAACTAAAGAGCCTATTTATCAAGGCAGTATTTTATAAAGGTATGCGCAGAAACCGCAGCTTCTACATTATGATTTGTATATGTATCAGTGGGATGCTGTCACTTTACCGGCAGCCGGGATCCCAGCGTTAAGGAGACCAACGCCGAAATCCCGACACCCGGTGATATCGTCAGCCAGAATCCCGACGACCGCCCCGTATTCCCACTCGGTCGGTGGGTCCATGCCACCAACCGAGTGGGAATAGAACCTGTGGCGAGCTCTATGTACTAATACAGCCTAATGCAGAATATTTCACAAACTACTACAGCAGACAGCAGTCCCCATTATCATCAAAGGGGATTACGATCTGACCCCAATGTGCAAAACTTTGCTTTTTGGAGTTTGGCCCCTTTTGTTTACACCCCCCTCCAATGATGTCAACTAATTTATGCCTATGGAGGCATATTCGCAGGAGAGGATATTAAAATTCCTCTCCTGAAACCTACAGACGGTTCCAGAATCTGACAGTGGGCCCGATTCAGGTCCCAACTACTGCATGTACCGATGTTTGGAATTTTGCACATGTGCAGCATGGGACTGTGATGTCAGTCGAACTACGGCAACAGACTGTCAGTGATTGGCAGTCTAATAGTTTGGGGGTGGGAAAGGGGGTAGCAACAGCCTCAGTTTTTCAAAACAATGGTGTGTCGCCACTGTTGTTGGGGATGGACAAGGCCAGAACGGAGATTTCCAGGCTTCTTGCTCGGACCTGCAGCGGCCGGCTTGCCCGACTCCATAGGTCATGCAGCCGGCCGATGGTGTCACAGTTGATCTGCTGCTGCATTCTAAAACACAGCTCAGGTCAGTAATGCTTGTTGGAGGCATGACGCCCCCTGCTGCATTACCATATTAGTGCTATCGCTGCTGCTTCCATGTAAGCAGTAGCGATAGCAACTCCAACCACTTCTAAGGGGTCTATTCATGAAGCAGTGAAAAGAGTGGAGAAGTGAGCCTGTGGAGAAGCTGCCCATGGCAACCAATCAGCTGCTCCGTACAATTGTATAGTATGCAAATTATAAATGTTACTTCAGTGCTGATTGGTTGCCATGGGCAACTTCTCCACTGGCTTGCTTTTCCACACTTTTCACTGCTTCATGAATAGACCCCTAAATCTGGCCCACTGTGTGTATGCGATTGTCAGATTTCCCAGAGGAGTTTTTCACAAATGTTACTCGCAGGGACAGTGGTTATCGCCATCACTGTCCGAGTTATATTTGGTACATATCAGCTTCAATACGGACAGTTAATAGAATCAAATATGCAGATCTCAAAAAACTCAGCTTACTACTCACCTTGGTGATGTGCATTGTTTGCAGGAGGGTGATGATTTATCTGCATGAAACAAGCAGGGCATCATCTCAAATATATGGCTTTTCAATGTTCCCAAACCAATGTAATTAATAGTCCCTAGAAAATAAAAAAAAAAGTAGAATATCAAATTTTCTCTAACGTCCTAAGTGGATGCTGGGGACTCCGTCAGGACCATGGGGAATAGCGGCTCCGCAGGAGACAGGGCACAAAAATAAAGCTTTAGGATTAGGTGGTGTGTACTGGCTCCTCCCCCTATGACCCTCCTCCAAGCCTCAGTTAGGTTTTTGTGCCCGTCCGAGCAGGGTGCAATCTAGGTGGCTCTCCTAAAGAGCTGCTTAGAAAAAGTTTTTTAGGTTTTTTATTTTCAGTGAGTCCTGCTGGCAACAGGCTCACTGCATCGAGGGACTTAGGGGAGAGAATTTCAACTCACCTGCGTGCAGGATGGATTGGATTCTTAGGCTACTGGACACCATTAGCTCCAGAGGGAGTCGGAACACAGGTCTCACCCTGGGGTTCGTCCCGGAGCCGCGCCGCCGACCCCCCTTACAGATGCTGAAGATTGAAGGTCCGGAAACAGGCGGCAGAAGGCTCTTCAGTCTTCATGAAGGTAGCGCACAGCACTGCAGCTGTGCGCCATTGTTGTCACACACTTCACACCAACGGTCACGGAGGGTGCAGGGCGCTGCTGGGGGCGCCCTGGGCAGCAATATTTTAATACCTTATGGCAAAAGAATACATCACATATAGCCATTGAGGCTATATGTATGTATTTAACCCATGCCAGTTATCTGAAACTACGGGAGGAAAGCCCGCCGAAATAGGGGGCGGGGCTTATTCTCCTCAGCACACAGCGCCATTTTCCTGCTCAGCTCCGCTGTGAGGAAGGCTCCCAGGACTCTCCCCTGCACTGCACTACAGAAACAGGGTAAAACAGAGAGGGGGGGCATTTTTTGGCGATATATTGGATATATTTAAGCTGCTATAAGGAACAACACTTATATAAGGTTGTTCCCATATATATTATAGCGCTTGGGTGTGTGCTGGCAAACTCTCCCTCTGTCTCCCCAAAGGGCTAGTGGGGTCCTGTCTTCGATAAGAGCATTCCCTGTGTGTCTGCTGTGTGTCGGTACGTGTGTGTCGACATGTATGAGGACGATGTTGGTGTGGAGGCAGAGCAATTGCCGATAATGGTGATGTCACCCCCCAGGGAGTCGACACCGGAATGGATGGCTTTGTTCATGGAATTACGTGATAATGTCAGCACATTACAAAAATCAGTTGACGACATGAGACGGCCGGCAAACCAGTTAGTACCTGCCCAGGCGTCTCAGACACCGTCAGGGGCTGTAAAGCGCCCTTTACCTCAGTCGGTCGACACAGACCCAGACACTGAATCTAGTGTCGACGGTGATGAAACAAACGTATTTTCAAGTAGGGCCACACGTTATATGATCACGGCAATGAAGGAGGCTTTGCATATCTCCGATACTGCAAGTACCACAAAAAGGGGTATTATGTGGGGGGTGAAAAAACTACCTGTAGTTTTTCCTGAATCAGAGGAATTAAATGATGTATGTGATGAAGCGTGGGTTAACCCAGATAGAAAAATGCTAATTTCAAAAAAGTTATTAGCATTATACCCTTTCCCGCCAGAGGTTAGGGCGCGCTGGGAAACACCCCCTAGGGTGGATAAGGCGCTCACACGCTTATCAAAACAAGTGGCGTTACCGTCTCCCGATACGGCCGCCCTCAGGGATCCAGCGGATAGGAGACTGGAAACTACCCTAAAAAGTATATACACACATACTGGTGTTATACTGCGACCAGCCATCGCCTCAGCCTGGATGTGCAGTGCTGGGGTCGTCTGGTTGGATTCCCTGACTGAAAATATTGATACCCTGGATAGGGACAGTATTTTATTGACTATAGAGCAATTAAAGGATGCTTTCCTTTATATGCGAGATGCGCAGAGAGATATTTGCACTCTGGCATCGAGAGTAAATGCGATGTCCATATCTGCCAGAAGGAGTTTATGGACGCGACAGTGGTCAGGTGATGCGGATTCCAAACGACATATGGAAGTATTGCCGTATAAAGGGGAGGAATTATTTGGCGTCGGTCTATCGGATCTGGTGGCCACGGCAACTGCCGGAAAATCCACCTTTTTACCTCAGACCCCCTCCCAACAGAAAAAGACACCGTCTTTTCAGCCGCAGTCCTTTCGGTCCTATAAGAACAAGCGGACAGTCATATCTGCCTCGGGGCAGAGGAAGGGGTAAGAGAGGGCAGCAAGCAGCCCCTGCCCAGGAACAGAAGCCCTCCCAGGGTTCTGCAAAGCCCTCACCATGACGCTGGGGCCTTACAAGCGGACTCAGGAGCGGTGGGGGGTCGACTCAAGAATTTCAGCGCACAGTGGGCTTGCTCACAGGTGGACCCCTGGATTCTGCAGGTAGTATCTCAGGGTTACAGGTTGGAATTCGAGAAGTCTCCCCCTCGCCGGTTCCTAAAGTCTGCTTTGCCAACGTCTTCCTCAGACAGGGCGACGGTATTGGAAGCCATTCACAAGCTGTTTTCTCAGCAGGTGATAGTCAAGGTACCCCTCCTACAACAGGGAAAGGGGTATTACTCCACGCTATTTGTGGTACCGAAGCCGGACGGCTCGGTAAGACCTATTCTAAATCTGAAATCTTTGAACCTGTACATACAAAAATTCAAGTTCAAGATGGAGTCACTCAGAGCAGTGATAGCGAATCTGGAAGAAGGGGACTTTATGGTGTCCCTGGACATAAAGGATGCTTACCTGCATGTCCCAATTTGCCCTTCACATCAAGGGTACCTCAGGTTCGTGGTGCAAAACTGTCATTATCAGTTTCAGACGCTGCCGTTTGGATTGTCCACGGCACCTCGGGTCTTTACCAAGGTAATGGCCGAAATGATGATTCTTCTGCGAAGAAGAGGCGTATTAATTATCCCTTACTTGGACGATCTCCTGATAAGGGCAAGGTCCAGAGAACAGCTGGAAGACGGAGTAGCACTAACCCAACTAGTGCTGCAACAACACGGGTGGATTCTGAATTTTCCAAAATCTCAGTTGACCCCGACGACACGTCTGCTGTTCCTGGGAATGATTCTGGACACGGTTCAGAAAAAGGTGTTTCTTCCGGAGGAGAAAGCCAGGGAGTTATCCGAACTTGTCAGGAACCTCCTAAAACCAGGGACAGTGTCTGTGCATCAATGCACAAGAGTCCTGGGAAAGATGGTGGCTTCTTACGAAGCGATTCCATTCGGCAGATTCCACGCACGAACTTTTCAGTGGGATCTGCTGGACAAATGGTCCGGATCGCATCTGCAGATGCATCAGCGGATAACCTTATCGCCACGGACAAGGGTGTCTCTTCTGTGGTGGTTGCAGAGTGCTCATCTGTTAGAGGGCCGCAGATTCGGCATACAGGACTGGGTCCTGGTGACCACGGATGCCAGTCTGAGAGGCTGGGGAGCGGTCACACAGGGAAGAAACTTCCAGGGAGTATGGTCAAGCCTGGAGATGTCTCTTCACATAAATATACTGGAGCTAAGAGCGATTTACAATGCTCTAAGTCTGGCAAAACCCCTGCTTCAGGGTCAGCCGGTGTTGATCCAGTCGGACAACATCACGGCAGTCGCCCACGTAAACAGACAGGGCGGCACAAGAAGCAGGACAGCAATGGCAGAAGCTGCAAGGATTCTTCGCTGGGCGGAAGATCATGTGATAGCACTGTCAGCAGTATTCATTCCGGGAGTGGACAACTGGGAAGCAGACTTCCTCAGCAGATACGATCTACACCCGGGAGAGTGGGGACTTCATCCAGAAGTCTTCCACATGATTGTGAACCGTTGGGAAAAACCAATGGTGGATATGATGGCGTCCCGCCTCAACAAAAAACTGGACAGGTATTGCGCCAGGTCAAGAGACCCTCAGGCAATAGCTGTGGACGCTCTGGTAACACCGTGGGTGTTCCAGTCAGTGTATGTGTTCCCTCCTCTGCCTCTCATACCAAAAGTACTGAGAATTATACGGCAAAAGGGAGTAAGAACGATACTACTGGCTCCGGATTGGCCAAGAAGAACTTGGTACCCGGAACTTCAAGAGATGCTCACGGAGGATCCGTGGCCTCTACCTCTAAGACGGGACCTGCTTCAGCAGGGACCGTGTCTATTCCAAGACTTGCTGCGTTTGACGGCATGGCGGTTGAACGCCGAATTCTAAGGGAAAAAGGCATTCCGGAAGAGGTCATTCCTACACTGGTAAAAGCCAGGAAGGAGGTGACTGCACAACATTATCACCGCATTTGGAGAAAATATGTTGCGTGGTGTGAGGCCAGGAAGGCCCCCACGGAGGAATTTCAACTGGGTCGATTCCTACATTTCCTGCAAACAGGATTGTCTATGGGCCTCAAATTGGGGTCCATTAAGGTTCAAATTTCGGCCCTGTCGATTTTCTTCCAGAAAGAATTGGCTTCAGTTCCAGAAGTCCAGACTTTTGTAAAAGGAGTACTACATATACAGCCCCCGGTTGTGCCCCCAGTGGCACCGTGGGATCTTAATGTAGTCTTGGATTTTCTCAAATCCCATTGGTTTGAGCCGCTAAAATCGGTGGAGTTGAAGTATCTTACATGGAAAGTAACCATGCTACTGGCTCTGGCTTCAGCCAGGAGAGTATCAGAATTGGCGGCTTTATCATATAAGAGCCCATATCTGATTTTCCATACGGACAGGGCAGAACTGCGGACGCGTCCTCATTTTCTGCCTAAGGTGGTGTCAGCGTTTCACCTGAACCAGCCTATTGTGGTGCCTGCGGCTACTAACGATTTGGAGGATTCCAAGTTGTTGGACGTGGTCCGGGCATTGAAAATATATATTTCAAGAACGGCGGGAGTCAGAAAGTCTGACTCACTGTTTATATTGTATGCACCCAACAAGATGGGTGCTCCTGCTTCTAAGCAGACGATTGCTCGTTGGATTTGTAGCACAATTCAACTTGCACATTCTGTGGCAGGCTTGCCACAACCTAAATCTGTCAAGGCCCATTCCACAAGGAAAGTGGGCTCATCCTGGGCGGCTGCCCGGGGGGTCTCGGCATTACAACTCTGCCGAGCTGCTACTTGGTCAGGGGCAAACACGTTTGCAAAATTCTACAAATTTGATACCCTGGCTGAGGAGGACCTTGAGTTCTCTCATTCGGTGCTGCAGAGTCATCCGCACTCTCCCGCCCGTTTGGGAGCTTTGGTATAATCCCCATGGTCCTGACGGAGTCCCCAGCATCCACTTAGGACGTTAGAGAAAATAAGAATTTACTTACCGATAATTCTATTTCTCGTAGTCCGTAGTGGATGCTGGGCGCCCATCCCAAGTGCGGATTGTCTGCAATACTTGTACATAGTTATTGTTACAAACAAATTCGGGTTGTTATTGTTGTGAGCCGTCTGTTCAGAGGCTCCTACATTTGTCATACTGTTAACTGGGTTCAGATTACAAGTTATACGGTGTGATTGGTGTGGCTGGTATGAGTCTTACCCGGGATTCAATATCCTTCCTTATTGTGTACGCTCGTCCGGGCACAGTATCCTAACTGAGGCTTGGAGGAGGGTCATAGGGGGAGGAGCCAGTACACACCACCTAATCCTAAAGCTTTATTTTTGTGCCCTGTCTCCTGCGGAGCCGCTATTCCCCATGGTGCTGACGGAGTCCCCAGCATCCACTACGGACTACGAGAAATAGAATTATCGGTAAGTAAATTCTTAATATTACTAAAATCTTTAAAAACAAAACTAGGTGAGTAAAATCACTTTCTATTGAGTCTATATTAGTGGAGTTCATGCAACTAGGCTCATTCGGTTACATGATCACGTCTGCAAAACTGGTCTAACAACTAGTCATATCTATTCCAAGCAACTTCCTATATAGTGATTTATATTACACTGTGACTGTCACTATCGCTACACTGCTGACGAGCTCGCAATGCAATGTCCAAAATACTAGTATCACATGGGAAGTCATGTATTCAATGGGCTCGATTCAATTGCTATGCGCCCCTGTCCATATCGGTGCTATCTACAAGATAGCATGCCAATGTGGCAGGCAATGTATGAATGGTCAGCAGTGCTGACAGTTCAGACCACTGCAGGTGTTGCCTATACACCACAGCAGGGACAGTGCTGTCCCTGTCTGTGGTGGGTGCCTTATTCAGGATAGATGCGAGACTTGCACATGCCCAGTGAGATAGCTGTGGGATGAGAGAGAGAGCGCATTATCGCTAGGCTGATGCGCTGCGTGCGATGACAGGCATCGCCGGTGGGGGGAGTTTTCACTTCCTATCTCTGGCAGCCAAGATGTTAATACATCTCTTAAGGAGGCAAAGCAGGAGAGTGACACCGGCACGATATGTGCCAGTATCATACTGTACAGACAGTGTCGGACTGGGGCAAGAAGGGCCCACCGGGGAAATGCAGTGTTAGGGGCCCTTGCTTAAGGGTGTGGCCAGGCAATAGTGGAGGTGTGGCCAACCACCACAGAGGCCCGGCTAACCGTAAGAGAGACCCATAGTCCTGTGCAGTATAAGGTAACATATGTATAATTAAAGTGTACAAGGATACAGTCTGGAGCCTAATCCCTAGAGGAGGAGGTGGGCCCACAGGCGGTTTCCCCTGTGGGCCAGTACGACCCTGTGGGGCAGATTTATTAAGCCTGGTGAAGTGATAAAGTGGAAGGTGATAAAGTACCAGCCAATCATAGCCTAAAGGCCCGTATTCACGGGCAGATCTAGGGAGAGATGTGTGCTGAGCGAATCGCTCAGCACACATCTCTCCCTCCACTCAGCACAGCGCAATGTGTGCTGAGCGTGCGGGGGGAGACAGGGGGGCCGCTCATTTCACCCAGCGTGTAAAGTGAGCGACCTGCTAGATTGGCCTGCACGCAGGCCAATCTAGCACCAGCGAAAGCGATGCGCAGCCCCTATTGCTGTGAGGGGTACACACGGAGTGATCGCTGCTTAAAATCTAAACAATCAAGTCAGATTGCTTAGATTTTAAGCAGCGATCGCTCCGTGAGTACCCCCCTTAACTTTCATGTCACAGGCTGGGTTTGAAAAATGACAGTTAGGAGCTGATTGGCTGGTCCTTTATCACCTTCCACTTTATCACTTCACCGCGCTTAATAAATCTGCCCCTGTGTACAGATCTACCCCAAAAGTGCCTATAGGACACTAACCTGTGTGCTTCACATCTTCCATACTGAAGGTGTATGAGAAGCTGTGGTTTGTCTGATTAGTTTATATTAACTTGAGTTATATGCTTGAAGGAGTAACCTAGAAATAATAACTGAAAGTAGTATTACAATATATGAAATAAATGAAGAGTCTGAATTTCAGGTTAAAACCAAGCTGATGCCCCACTGTACGGAGTAACGAGAACCTCATATAGCCACTGGCACACAGGGTCCTAGGCATACCTGTAGGGACACATATATTACAAGCCAGTTGTTTTGTTTAACATTAGTATACGTGCGTGTAAACCGGCCACAGAGCCGCTACCTGCCTGCCAGCCTACGTGGCGTGACAATGCTGGGTATCCGCTACAGTAAGCAGAATAGCCGGGCACTGGCCGCTCCCGACGCTGCCTACAGATAGCATAGAAACACAGCTGCTAAGAGGGGAGTACATGGCAGGCACACACACCGGGTTCCCAACTCTGCGCTGTACCAAGACACTAACGCTCTATGTACACAGATGAGCCTACAGATTCCCCATTCCCCGTGTACAGAGGAAGCGTGATCTAAGCTAGCCCTCTAACACATAAAGGAATCTACTTACCGGGCAGCTGAGGTGGGTGTGTCCGGTGTAAGCAGTGTATACGTAAGTGATATACCACCGGCACTCGGAAAAGTATATCACAAAGTATACACTACCTCACCGGACGCAGGATCCTCGCCTCGTTTAGTTCTGTATATGTATAATGCTGAGTAACAAACACTAAGATGGCGCCGGGATTGATTCCCCGCCCGGCGGAACATGGCTGCCGTGACGCTAGAGGACATTCACAAGCCGGGCGTGCCAGTGAGTGTGACTGACACACTCCATAACACGCAAAGATGGCGGCATGACGGGAGGGAGCTGTGGGGAGGGGATGTGTCCAGGGCGGAAGTGTCTAGTTCCCCTTCCGTAAATGTTAGCCGGTGACATCACAGGCCATGTGACGGTCCGTTTTTCAACAGGGTAGCATCTAGTTTCCCTTCGTGGAGAGGACCTTTCACATAAGACATGTCACAAACTATTTGGAATAGTAACCTGTGGCGAGCGAAGCGAGACACCGAGCCCGAAGCGTGGCGAGCGAAGCGAGCCCGCGATGGTCCATTGGTGCATAGACAAAAACAAATAACCTATTTGAACAGCGGGGAACAAAAATTTACATAAACAGAAGGGGAAATAGAGGGTTTATAATAAATAATCTAGTTCCTCTTCAGTTACTGAAACAGAGGGGGATCTAGTCTCCACTTTGATAGTGTCTAGTTCCCCTTCCGTAAAAACGTACATAAACAGAAGAGGAAATAGAAAGCTCATACTAAATAGTCTAGTTCCTCTTCAGTTACTGAAACAGAGGGGGATCTAGTCTCTACCGTGTCAGGGCAGCCGCCGGGGTAACTGTTGTCAGGGCGAACAAACAAGTCACTACAACACACACCGTGAGAGTGAGCTGGGATAATCAGCAGATACAGCATGACATGGAACCGCTTACTACTGTATATACAGTGTATATAGTGCAGTGCAGGCTTTCCCAACCTTGGTCCTCAAGGCACACTAACAGTTCAGGTCTGCAGACCCTCCAACATGACCCGCCCCACTAGGTACAAAATGCTCTGTTCCTGGGCTTACCTCTTAATTTATGATTTCCATCACCTGTGTTGAACTAGTTAAATGATAAGAAAACTGTTTCTTCACAGGGGATGGCAATAATAAATTAAGTGGGAAGGCCAGAAACAGAGCATTTTGTACCTAGTGGGGCGGGTCATGTTGGAATGTATGGGTCTGTTAAGGTGGGTACACACTGGAGGATATATCTGCTGATCAATTGATCGGCATATATATTTATGGACGGATCGGGCAGTGTGTTGAGCATACACACTGCCCGATCCGTCGGAGACTGACGTCATGAACTGGCGGCCGCCGCAGCACGTGTACGGGCGGTCAGCCGACCGCCCCGTACACACACAGCGATGCGCCAATATATCGGTAGATATATTGGCCGTCGGCTGTGCTGCGGGGCCGACGCGATACGTCTGTGAAGAACGACGGAGTTCACAGACGTATCGGCCATACACACTGGCCGACGAATCTGCGCTATATCGTCCGTACGGGCCTTTATATCCAGTTCTTAATATCCAGGGGGTATGGGTCATTAGGTCGACAGTCATTAGGTTGACCACTATTGGTCGATGAAAGGGTTAAAGCTCGTCTCTGCTTCGCATGTCATAGAATTGTTTGGGTTTACACTCACGGACGTCTAAGAGACTATCACATCGAGGGTTAAAGAATAGAGGAGTAATCCTTACAGTCGACATGCATTAGGTCGACATGGTCATTAGATCAACGTGGAAAAAGGTTGACAGGAGTTTTTTTTACTTTCTCTAACGTCCTAGTGGATGCTGGGGACTCCGTAAGGACCATGGGAAATAGACGGGCTCCGCAGGAGACATGGGCACTTTAAGAAATAATTTAGATTCTGGTGTGCTCTAGCTCCTCCCTCTATGTCCCTCCTCCAGACCTCAGTTTGAATCTGTGCCCGGACGAGCTGGGTGCTGTTCAGTGAGCTCTCCTGAGCTTGCTCTAAGAAAGTATTTTGTTAGGTTTTTTATTTTCAGGGAGCACTGCTGGCAACAGACTCCCTGCATCGTGGGACTGAGGGGAGAGAAGCAGCCCTACTCTCTGAAGCTAGGTCCTGCTTCTTAGGCTACTGGACACCATTAGCTTTAGAGGGATTGGTACGCAGGATCTCACCATCGTCGTCCGATCCCAGAGCCGCGCCGCCGTCCCCCTCGCAGAGCCGGAAGACAGAAGCCGGGTGAGTATGAGAAACAAGAAGACTTCGAAATCGGCGACAGAAGACTCCGGTCTCTTCACATGAGGTAACGCACAGCACTGCAGCTGTGCGCCATTGCTCCAAACCATACTTGCCTACCCTCCCGGAATGGCCGGGAGGCTCCCGAAAAAACGGGTGACCCTCCCGGCCCCCCGGAAGAGCAGGCAAGTCTCCCGATATCCGCGGGTCACCCCCTGCCCGCCGCCCACTTAATGAGTAAAGTGGGCGGTCCGGGGCAGGCGATGACGCGATTCTTGTTGAATCGCGTCATCGTAACTACGCCCCCTGCTGTATAATGCCGTAATCGCGGCATTACACAGCGGGGCATGGCTTAAATGATGCGGTCCAGAAGCCACGCCCCGTTCCGCCTCTGGCCCGCCTCCGTTCCGCCTCTGGCCCGCCCCCGTTACGTCACCTCACTGCCCGCCCCCCCTGCTGAGCCGACGGGCTGCTCTCTCCCGGAGAGAGCAGCCCAGAAGTCGGCAACTCTGCTCCAAACACACCTCACATACTCCGGTCACTGTAAGGGTGCAGGGCGCGGGGGGGGGGGCGCCCTGGGCAGCATATGGGCCTCTGTTGGCAAAAGTACTCATATAGACAGTTGGGCGCTGTATATATGTATGAGCCCCCGCCAAGAAAATGTATATTTAAGCGGGACAGAAGCCCGCCGTCGAGGGGGCGGGGCTTCTTCCTCAGCACTCACCTGCGCCATTTTTTCTCCACAGCTCCGCTGAGAGGAAGCTCCCCATGCTCTCCCCTGCAGATACACGGTAGAAGAGGGTAAAAAGAGAGTGGGGGCACATAATGGCGCAAAAATCAATATAAACAGCAGCTACTGGGTTAACATTAAGTTACTGTGTTATTCCTGGGTTTATAGCACTGGGGTGTGTGCTGGCATACTCTCTCTCTGTCTCTCTAAAGGGCCTTGTGGGGGAATTGTCTTCAGATGAGCATTCCCTGAGTGTGTGGTGTGTCGGTACGTGTGTGTCGACATGTCTGAGGTAAAAGGCTCCCCTAAGGAGGAGATGGAGCAAATGTGTGTGTGTGAGTGGTGTCTCCGTCGACAACGCCGACACCTGCTTGGATATGTGAAATTAAGTGCTAAGGTAAATTTATTGCACAAAAGATTAGAGAATAGACAGGGAATCTACCCATGTCTGTCCCTATGTCGCAGAGACCTTTAGAGTCTCTCAATGCTCACTATCCAAAATAATAGACACTGATATCGACACGAAGTCAGACTCCAGTGTCGACTACGATAATGCAAAGTTACAGCCAAAATGGCAGGAAAGTATTCAATATATGATTATTGTAATAAAAAATGTTTTGCATATCACTGATGACTCATCTGTCCCTGACACAAGGGTACACATGTTTAAGGGGAAGAAAGCGGAGGTAAATTTCCCTCCTCTCAGGAAGAAAAAGAGCGGGAATCTCCAGACAAGAGACTGCAGTTTCCCACAAAGAATTCTCAGGGAGTATCCTTTCCCTACTAGGGCCAGGATACGATGGGAATCTTCCCCTAGGGTGTCACGTTTGCCCAAAAGGTAGCGCTGACTTAACAGCTATCCTCAGGGATCCTGCAGATAGCATGCAGTAAAAGTACTTTGAAGTCCATTTACACACATTCTGGTACACTGCTCAGACCGGCGATTGTGTCGGCATGGGTTTATAGCGCTGTAGCAGCGTGGACAGATACCTTATCAGCAGAGATTGAGACCCTAGTATGTATATTATAAATATTTATATAGATATAGATATAGATATATATATAAAAGATGCTGTCTTAGATATATATATATATATATATATATATATATATATATATAAAACATGCCCAAAGAGACATTAGTCTACTGGGTTCTAGAGTCAACGCTATGTCGATTTCTGCTTGACGTGTCCTGTGGAACATGCAATGGACAGGTGATGCCGACTTAAGAGGCATATGGAAGGTTTACCTTACAAGGCTGAGGATTATGTGGAGAAGGGATCTCGGACCTGGTCTCCACAGCTAGGGCTGGTAATTCTGATCTTTTGCCTTATATTCCCGCACAGCCTAGGAAAGCACGACATTATCAAATGCAGTCCTTTCGATCACAAAGAAACAAGAAAGTCCGAGGTGCGTCCTTTCTTGCCAGAGGCAGGGGCAGAGGAAAGAAGCTGCACAACACAGCTAGTAACCAGGAACATAAGTCCTCCCCGGGCCTCTACAAAATCCACCGCATGTCGCTGGGGCTCCACAGGCGGAGCTAGGCCTGGTGGGGGCACGTCTTCGAAATTTCAGCCACAAGTGGGTTCACTCCCTGTTGGATCCCTGGGCAATAGATATTGTGTCTCAGGGATACAAGCTGGACTTCGAGGAGATGCCCCCTCACCGTCGGCCCTGCCGGCTTCCCCCCACGAGAGGGAAATAGTGTTAACTGCAATTCACAAATTGTATCTTCAACAGGTGGTGGTCAAGGTTCCCCTCCTTCAACAAGGAGGGGGTTATTATTCGACCATGTTGTAGTCCCGAAACCGGACGGTTCGGTCAGACCCATATTGAATTTAAAATCCCTGAACATATACCTGAAAAGGTTCAAGTTCAAGATGGAATCGCTGAAAGCGGTCGCAAGCCTGGAAGGGGGGGATTTTATGGTGCCTCTGGACATAAAGGATGCATACCTACATGTCCCCATTTATCCACCTCATCAGGCGTACCTCAGATTGGGGGTACAGGATTGTCATTACCAATTTCAGACGTTGCCGTTGGTCTCTCCATGGCACCGAGAATATTTACCAAGGTAATGGCGGAAATGATGGTACTCCTGCGGAAGCAAGGGGCCGCAATTATCCCATACTTGGACGATCTCCTCATAAAAGCGGGATCAAGAGAGCAGTTGCTGATCAGCGTAGCACTTTCTCCAGTAGTGTAACGGCAACACGGCTGGATTCTAAATATTCCAAAGTCGCAGTTGGTTCCTACGGCTCGTCTGCCTTTCCTAGGCATGATTCTAGACACAGACCAGAAAAGGGTTTATCTCCCGATAGAAGGAGTTCATGACACTGGTCAGGAACCTATTAAAACCAAAACAGGTGTCAGTGCATCACTGCACTCGAGTCCTGGGAAGGATGGTGGCATCATACGAGGCCATTCCCTTAGGCAGGTTCCATGCGAGGACCTTTCAATGGGACTTACTGGACAAGTGGTCTGGATCACATCTTCAGATGCATCGGTTAATCACCCTATCCCCCAGGGCCAGGGTGTCTCTCCTGTGGTGGCTGCAGAGTGCTCACCTTTTCGAGGGCCGCAGATTCGGCATTCAGGACTGGGTCCTGGTGACCACGGATGCAAGCCTCCGAGGGTGGGGAGCAGTCACACAGGGAAGAAATTTCCAAGGTCTGTGGTCAAGTCAGGAGACTTGCCTTCACATCAACATCCTGGAACTAAGGGCCGTACACAAAGCCCTACATCAAGCGGAGACCCTGCTTCGCGACCAACCGGTTCTGATTCAGTCAGACACCATCACCGCAGTGGCTCATGTAAACCGACAAGGCGGCACAAGGAGCATGGTAGCGATGGCGGAAGCCACCAGAATTCTTCGCTGGACGGAAAATCACGTAAGCGCACTGTCAGCAGTGTTCATCCCGGGAGTGGACAACTGGGAAGCAGACTTCCTCAGCAGACACGACCTCCACCCGGGAGAGTGGGGACTTCATCAGGAAGTCTTCGCACAGATTGCAAGTCGGTGGGTACTGCCACAGGTGGACATGATGGCATCCCGCCTCAACGAAAAAGCTACAGAGGTATTGCGCCAGGTCAAGAGACCCTCAGACGATAGCTGTATACTCCCTGGTGACACCGTGGGTGTTCCAGTCGGTCTATGTATTTCCTCCTCTTCCTCTCATACCCAAGGTGCTGAGAATAATAAGATAAAGAGGAGTGAGAACGATACTAATTGTTCCAGATTGGCCACGAAGGACTTGGTATCCAGATCTGCAAGAAATGCTCACAGAGGACCCGTGGCCTCTTCCTCTAAGACAGGACTTGTTGCAACAAGGGCCCTGTCTGTTCCATGACTTACCGCGGCTGCGTTTGACGGCATGGCGGTTGAACGCCGGATCCTAGCGGAGAAATGCATTCCGGATGAGGTCATTCCTACGCTGATAAAGGCTAGGAAGGACGTGACAGCTCAACATTATCACCATATATGGCGAAAATATGTTGCTTGGTGTGAGGCCAGGAATGCCCCTACGGAGGAATTCCAGCTGGGCCGTTTCCTTCACTTCTTACAGTCAGGAGTGACTTTGGGCCTAAAATTGGGTTCCATTAAGGTCCAGATTTCGGCCCTATCCATTTTCTTTCAAAAGGAGTTGACTTCTCTACCTGAAGTTCAGACGTTTGTGAAGGGAGTGCTGCATATTCAGCCCCCTTTTGTGCCTCCAGTGGCACCTTGGGATCTTAACGTGGTGTTGAGTTTCCTGAAATCCCACTGGTTTGAACCATGCGGATAGAGCAGAGTTGCGGACCCGTCCACAATTCCTGCCAAAAGTGGTTTCATCTTTTCATATAAACCAACCTATTGTGGTGCCTGTGGCTACTACTGACTTGGAGGATTCAGAGTTGCTTGACGTGGTCAGGGCTTTGAAGGTTTATGTAGCCAGAACGGCTAGAGTCAGGAAAACAGACTCTTTGTTTATCCTGTATGCTTCCAACAAGCTTGGTGCGCCTGCTTCAAAGCAAACTATTGCTCGCTGGATCTGTAACACGATTCAGCAGGCTCATTCTGCAGCTGGATTGCCGCTGCCAAAATCAGTTAAGGCCCATTCCACTAGGAAGGTGGGCTCTTTTTGGGCGGCTGCCCGAGGGGTCTCGGCACTACAGCTGTGCCGAGCGGCTACTTGGTCAGGTTCAAACACTTTTGCAAAGTTCTACAAGTTTGATACCCTGGCTGAGGAGGACCTTGTGTTTGCTCATTCGGTGCTGCAGAGTCATCCGCACTCTCCCGCCCGTTTGGGAGCTTTGGTATAATCCCCATGGTCCTTACGGAGTCCCCAGCATCCACTAGGACGTTAGAGAAAATAAGATTTTACTTACCGGTAAATCTATTTCTCGTAGTCCGTAGTGGATGCTGGGCGCCCGTCCCAAGTGCGGACTTCTTCTGCAATACTTGTATATAGTTATTGCTGCAATAAGGGCTATGTTATTGTTGCATCAGGGTTGCACTGATGCTCTGTTGTTCATACTGTTGACTGGGTAAGTTTATCACAAGTTATACGGTGTGATTGGTGTGGCTGGTATGAATCTTGCCCTGGATTTCCAAAATCCTTTCCTTGTACTGTCGTACTGTCTTTCCTCGTATTGTCCATCTCCTCTGGGCACAGTTTCTCTAACCGAGGTCTGGAGGAGGGACATAGAGGGAGGAGCCAGAGCACACCAGAATCTAAATTCTTTCTTAAAGTGCCCATGTCTCATGCGGAGCCCGTCTATTCCCCATGGTCCTTACGGAGTCCCCAGCATCCACTACGGACTACGAGAAATAGATTTACCGGTAAGTAAAATCTTGTTTTTTTTGGTGTAGTTTTCTTCGTAAAGTGACAGGGAACCCCAATCAGTGCACCATGTCCCCTCGCATGGCTCGTGACGGGTTACCGTTCCCAATCGTAGTCCACGTGGATTGTAAAGTATGAAAAAGTTTAAAAAATGTGAAAAACTCATGTTGACCTTTTCCATGTTGACATGGTGCATGTCGACCTAATGCATGTCAACCTAAGTCTTGTCGACCTAATGATTGTAAGCCTATCCAGGCTTCAGCACAGATGGTTAAATAAAAATAACTGAGGTACTAATTAAGGCCCTCATTCCGAGTTGTTCGCTCGCAAGCTGCTTTTAGCAGCTTTGCACACGCTAAGCCGCCGCCTACTGGGAGTGAATCTTAGCTTATCAAAATTGCGAACGAAAGATTAGCAAAATTGCGAATAGACACTTCTTAGCAGTTTCTGAGTAGCTCCAGACTTACTCGGCATCTGCGATCAGTTCAGTCAGTTTCGTTCCTGGTTTGACGTCACAAACACTCCCAGCGTTCGCCCAGACACTCCTCCGTTTCTCCAGCCACTCCCGCGTTTTTCCCAGAAACGGTAGCGTTTTTTCGCACACACCCATAAAACGGCCAGTTTCCGCCCAGAAACACCCACTTCCTGTCAATCACATTACGATCACCAGAACGAAGAAAAAACCTCGTAATGCCGTGAGTAAAATACCTAACTGCATAGCAAATTTACTTGGCGCAGTCGCACTGCGGACATTGCGCATGCGCATTAGCGACTAATCGCTCCGTTGCGAGAAAAATATAGCGAGCGAACAACTCGGAATGACCCCCTAAGTCACCAGCGCTCAAGAATGGATATCACTAAAATCTGGACTGTTGGTGTGCCTTGAGGACCGAGGCTGGGAGTGCATGATACTGTGGGGGTAATTCAGAGTTGATCGCAGCAGCAAATTTGTTAGCAGTTGGGCAAAACCATGTGCACTGCAGGGGGGGCAGATATAACATTTGCAGAGAGTTAGATTTGAGTGGGTTATTTTGTTTCTGTGCAGGGTAAATACTGGCTGCTTTATTTTTGCACTGCAATTTAGATTTCAGTTTGAACACGCCCCACCCAAATCTAACTCTCTCTGCACATGTTATATCTGCCTCCCCTGCAGTACACATGGGACCTAATTTAGATCTGTTCGCTCGCTAGCGGTTTTCGCTGTGCAGCGATCTGGTAACTACTGCGCATGCGTATGCACCGCAGTGCACAGGCACGCCGCACAGTTACAAAGCGGATCATTGTTGTGCACTGGTTCTAGCGAAGAAACCATTCGCACAGCCGTTCGCAATTCGATTGACAGGAAGTTTGTGGGTGGCAACTGACCGTTATCTGGGAGTGGTTGGAAAAACGCAGGCGTGTCCAGGCGTTTGCAGGACAGGTGTCTGACGTCAATTCCAGGCTCGAATAGGCTGAAGTGATCGCAGTGGCTGAGTAAGGTCAGAGCTACTCAGAAACTGCACAAGCTGTTTTTGTACAGGGCGGCTGCACACGCGTTCGCACACTTCCAAAGCTAAAATACACTCCCCTATAGGCGGCGTCTATCTGTTCGCAGCGCTGCAAAAAATAGCGAGCGAACAGATCTGAATTAGGCCCATGGTTTTACCGAACTGCTAACAAATTTGCTGCTGCGATCAACTCTGAATTTGGCGCTGTGTTAGCTGCACTGACTGCACTTATTATTTTTGGCAGAAAGGTCAGGCCAGTGTGTGTTAGAAGGGAGATCCGATTCAGAATTTCCCACTTACCAGTATATTTTGACCTCTTTCAATGGAAAAAGCATATGAGAGAAATGAACTGTGCACAGGATAATTCAGTCACAAACCCCCATACTGTCCCCAGCATGAAGTGGGTCATGTTGACATGTCTGAATGATAGTAGTCATAGTGCCTTTTTAACACATCAACAATATCCAAGGTGCAATCATTTGTACATAGTATTGTACAGGTGATGGTATGTTACATACATATGACGAGCCACCTATGAAAATTGTACAGGGGTCATACAAAGGATGATGCAAGGCTGTTGCTCAGTTTCTAGGCTTTACCTCCCCTGTAGTCTCTGTGCTGTAGTCATGCATCACTTATGCATGTGCAAAATGCCAGGAAAATGGCTAATGCTTAATTTTCCTGGTGATTTCTGCAGTGCTGCTGCCACTGACGTGGGACTCTGGAGGGTAAGTATTTAAGAAATGGTTGCAGGATGTGCAGTGTGGTCCCACCTGGACACGGACCCATATGCATCGCACACCTTGCACCCATTACGTTGTTATTATATTATAGATCCTCTACTGCCCTCTGGCCAGACAGGCAATGAGCTGTCACTGGTAACAAGTGATAACAAGATCACTTGTTAAATCTGCCCCTAATAATGAGTCTAATGGGCATATTCAATTAACCTGTGGCTAATTTTCACTGCGGCGCCGTCAGCATGACGCTGTCAGTGGCTGCTGGTGCACCACTGCGGATTGGTAATGAAGATCCGATCTGTGGTGGGGGAACCTCTCAGACAGGGGGGCCCAGGGGACTTTCCCACTGTGTCCTCCTTTTAATACGACCCTGGCTGTGACACCAGTGTGGGGTCAGGTCCGAAAACTAGGATTATTGTCACCTGGGGCAAGGCAGTAACTTGACGCACCCCCCATCTTAACCCACGTCTCCTACCTGTGTCTTTACCCGTCTATATTCTCCATCTAACCACCCTAATCATCTGCCTCTGTCTCCTTCCTGTGTCTCCATAACCTCAGCCCCCAACTGCTCTGTGCAACCCTAATCCCAGCCCACCATATCCTTCCTGTGCTTATGCCCCAGTTCTCAGTTCTTATGCAGTCAGACGGGTGGGGGTGTTTATGAGGGAGGGTTTATGGCGGCGATGTAGAGAAACGTGCTCTCTGCGTGCTCTCCGGATCATCGTCCATCCTATATTTATCCTGGGCCTGTGGGTCTGCAAGTGCTGTTATCTGCTTTAGTCAGACAGGCAGCTCCACTCCCGCTGTCCCCTGCTATAGGCCTTCCGTCTACTGTGTCTCGGCACCACCTAGTTACAGCCCTGGCGGGGTGATGGGTCATAGTGGGGTCATGGGACGTTTACACCTATATAAGATGAGCTGTCATAAAGCACTATGTAAAAAACATTATTGTTATTATTATTTTTATCACTTTCACAAGTGGATATGTCAGAGCAGTGCAGCCACATTGATGTAGCTAATTCTACTATTGCAGATGTCAATCTGCATTTATTTCTGAGCACATAATGCAACCGCATATTCATATGAGCAGGTGTGGGTAGGATATGTAGTATAATGTAATCATGCTGGAGTGCCTAATAATAGATTCATTTTAAAGTGATCTTTTCATAGGACCTCATTCAGGATGGATTGCAAATCGTGACCTAACCGGAATTTCTGTGTTCGCCCTGCATTTACTCTGGGCGCCCTACAGTATTTGCGAACGCATCTGCCTGGAGAGGGGGGCGGCAACGCTCCGTTTCCAAAGCGGAGGATGTTGTGTGGGCGTTATCTGGGCATGACATGACATGCGGCCGGTCCGATCAAAAAGATGGCGGTGGGCCTCCTGCCGTCGCAGCCAGTTTAGTGCGGGTCGCAGATGGGGGAGCGGTTAGAATGCTGTGCGGCCTGGCCCTGCGATGGGCGGCCCCCAGCATGCAAGGCAAATGATTGCAAATTCTGCTAAAAAGCAGAATTTGCAAGCCTTATTGAATAGGGTCCATAGTTGGGAAATCTGAATAAACACCTGTCATTTTTTACCTATAACATTTTTCAACAGACTCATTGCCACAGCTGTAGGGTTTCTGTTTTCAAGTACGTAGTGCAGGGCCCCAAAAAGACTGATTATGGAACCTTTCCTTTTCTATGTCATGATGTAAACAGGCTATAGCTATTCGATGCTGTGGGAAGCAGGGATGTGTATGCCCAAAACGAAATTTCTCTTACGTCCTAGAGGATGCTGGGGACTCCGTAAGGACCATGGGGTATAGACGGGCTCCGCAGGAGATAGGGCACCTAAAAAGAACTTTTACTATGGGTGTGCACTGGCTCCTCCCTCTATGCCCCTTCTCCAGACCTCAGTTAGATCTTGTGCCCAGAGGAGAATGGGTGCACTGCAGAGAGCTCTCCAGAGTTTTCTGTTGAAAAAGAATTTTGTTAGGTTTTTTATTTTCAGGGAGTCCTGTTGGCAACAGGCTCCCTGCATCGTGGGACTGAGGAGAGAGAAGCAGAGCTGGCTTGTCAAGTTGGGCACTGCTTCTAAGGCTACTGGACACCATTAGCTCCAGAGGGAGTCGGAACATAGGTCTCACCTGGGGTTCGTCCCGGAGCCGCGCCGCCGTCCTCCTCACAGATTCCGAAGATAGAAGCCGGGAGAGTATGAGAAGGCAGAAGACATCTTAGGCGGCAGAAGACATCAGATCTTCATGAGGTAAGCTGCGCGCCATTGCTCCCAGTCACACACACAGAGCAGCACTGAAGGGTGCAGGGCGCAGGGGGGGGGCGCCCTGGGCAGCAATATTCCTCACTTTTGGGCAAATTCAGATAGATTAGGCTGCGGAGGCAGTAAATCTAAGATCCCCCGCCATTTTAATAGAAAAGTCACTGGGACCGAAGCCCGCCGTCGGGTGGGCGGGGCTTGATCCTCAACACTAACCAGCGCCATTTTCTCCACAGAAACTGCATGCATGAACGCTGGCTCCCTGGTCTCTCCCCTGCTGAACTTCACAGGCTGGAAAAAAGAGGAGGGGGGCACATTAGCGACGCAGTGAGTGGGAATTGGTATATTATATATAAAAAAGCGCTATCTGGTCATATTTTTTCCAGTGTTTTTAAGCGCTGGTGTATGCTGGCATACTCTCTCTCTGTCTCTCCTAAGGGCCTGGTTGGGGTTTTGTCCCCTTATAGGTTAATCCCTGTGTGTGTGGGGTGTCGGTACGTGTGTGGCGACATGTCTGAGGCGGAAGACTTCTCCAAGGAGGAGGTGGAGCAAATGAGTGGTGTATCCCCGTCGGTTGTGCCGACTCCGGATTGGATGGACATGTGGCATATGTTGAATGCAAGTGTGGCATCTTTACATAAAAGGCTTGATAAGGCTGAATTAAGCGGGACATCAGGGGGTCAATCCTCGGATTGGACCGACTCACAGGGCCCGTCGGGGTCTCAAAAGCGTCCCTTACCACAAGACACTACTACCGACACGGATTCTGATTCCAGTGTCGACTACGACGAAGTAAAATTGCACCCTAGGGTGACTAAAACCATTCAGTGTATGATTGTGGCAATAAGGGATGTGTTGCATATTGAGGATGAACCCTCGGTCCCCGACACAAGGGTACACATGTTTAAGGGAAAGAAACAGATTATTAATTTTCCTGCATCTCATGAATTCAATGATTTCTTTGGAAAAGCTTGGGAGACTCCGGAAAAGAGACCGCAGATCCCCAAAAGAATTTATATGGCATACCCCTTCCCTAAGCAGGACAGGGAGATTTGGGAATCATCCCCCACTGTGGACAAGGCCCTGACGCGCTTGTCCAAGAAAGTGGCGCTACCGTCTTCTGACACAGCGGCCCTTAAGGACCCTGCAGATCGCAGGAAAGAAACTACCTTAAAGTGTATTTATTCTCATACGGGTGCTGTGCTAAGACCGATAATTGCGTCGGCATGGGTGTGTAGCGCAATTGCAGCTTGGACAGATGAGCTGACAGATCAATTTGATAATATGGATAAGGATACTATATTCTTAACTCTAGCCCATATAAAAGACGCAGTCTTATTTATGAGGGATGCTCAAAGGGACATTGGATTGCTAGCTTCCAGGGCCAATGCCATGTCTATCTCAGCGAGAAGATCCTTATGGACTCGCCAATGGACGGGTGATGCGGATTCCAAAAAACATATGGAAGTACTACCCTATAAGGGGGATGTATTGTTTGGGGATGGGCTGACGGACCTGGTTTCCACAGCTACAGCAGGTAAATCAAATTTACCATATATTCCCCAACAGCAAAAGAAAGTAACACCCTATCAGATGCAGTACTTTCGGTCGCACAAGTCCAGAAGAGGTCGGGGATCCTCTTTCCTCGCTAGAGGTAAGGGCAGAGCAAAAGGGCACCTGCTTCGGCAGGTGCCCAGGAACAAAAGTCCTCCCCAGCTGCTCCAAAACCCATAGCATGACGCTGGGGCTCCCCTGAGGGAGTCCGCACCGGTGGGGGCACGTCTTCGACTTTTCAGTCAGGCCTGGGTCAGTTCAGACAAATTGGAATTCGAGGAGGTGCCCCCACGCCGATTTTTCAAATCGGCCCTACCAGCTTCCACATCGGAAAGGGATATAGTGTTAGCTGCAATTCAAACACTGTGTATACAGCAAGTGATAATCAAGGTTCCCCTGCACCAGCAGGGGAGAGGTTACTACTCAACCCTATTTGTGGTCCCGAAACCGGACGGTTCGGTCAGACCTGTTTTGAATCTGAAATCCCTAAACCTGTACATAAAAAGATTCAAATTCAAAATGGAATCACTCAGAGCGATAATAGCCAACATGGAGGAGGGGGAGTTTATGGTGTCTCTGGACATAAAGGATGCGTACCTTCATGTCCCCACATATGCCCCCCATCAGGAATACCTGAGATTCGCTGTACAGGATTGTCATTACTAATTTCAGACGTTGCCGTTTGGACTTTCCACGGCCCCCGAGGATTTTCACCAAGATAATGGCGGAAATGATGGTGGTCCTGCGCAAGCATGGAGTCACAATTATCCCATACTTGGACGATCTCCTGATAAAAGCGAGATCAAGGGAGAAATTGCTGAGCAGTGTGGCGCTCTCTCTGAGAGTGCTCCAGCAACACGGTTGGATTCTAAATCTACCGAAGTCACAGTTGATTCCTTGACAACTCGACTACCGTTCCTAGGTATGATACTGGATACGGAACAAATTAAGGTCTTCCTCCCAATAGAGAAAGCCCAGGACATCCAGAACATGGTCAGAGACCTGCTAAAACCGAAAAGGGTGTCAGTTCACCAATGCACTCGAGTTCTGGGAAAAATGGTGGCGGCCTACGAGGCCATTCCCTTCGGAAAGTTCCATGTAAGGACTTTTCAATGGGACCTTCTGGACAAGTGGTCCGGGTCCCATCTGCACTTACATCGGGAAATAACTCTGTCCCCAGGGGCCAGAGTGTCTCTCCTGTGGTGGTTGCAAAGTGCTCACCTACTGGAGGGTCGCAGGTTCGGAATTCAGGATTGGATCCTGGTTACCACGGACACGAGCCTCCGAGGATGGGGAGCGGTCACACAGGGAAAAAAATTTCAGGGTCTTTGGTCAGACCAGGAGTCTTGTCTACACATCAATGTGTTGGAACTCAGGGCCATTTACAACGGCCTTCGACAAGCGGAGAGTCTTCTTCAAAACCTACCGGTTCTGATTCAATCAGACAATGTCACAGCAGTGGCTCATGTGAACCGCCAAGGCGGGACAAGAAGCAGAGTCGCGATGGCGGAAGCCACAAGGATTCTTCGCTGGGCGGAAAATCATGTAAGCGCTCTGTCGGCTGTCTTCATTCCGGGAGTGGACAACTGGGAAGCAGACTTCCTCAGCAGACACGATCTCCATCCAGGAGAGTGGGGTCTTCATCAAGAAGTCTTTGCAGACATAACACGTCTTTGGGGAACTCCTCAAATAGACATGATGGCGTCACGCCTCAACAAAAAGCTTCGGAGGTATTGTGCCAGGTCTCAGGACCCTCAGGCAGTGGCAGTAGATGCTCTGATAACACCAGGGCTGTTCAAATCGGTCTACGTGTTTCCTCCCTCTTCCTCTCATCACAAAAGTGTTGAGGATCATAAGGCAAAGAAACGTACAGACAATACTCGTTGTCCCAGACTGGCCTCGAAGGGCCTGGTACTCAGATCTACAAGAGATGCTCACAGGAGATCCCTGGCCTCTTCCTCTGAGGGAAGACCTGTTGCAACAGGGGCCCTGTGTATTTCAAGACTTACCGTGGTTACGTTTGACGGCATGGCGGTTGAACGCCGAATCCTAGCGAAAAAGGGAATTCCGGAAGAGGTCATCCCTACTTTAATAAAGGCTAGGAAGGAGGTGACGGTTAAGCATTATCACCGTATCTGGCGAAAGTATGTGTCTTGGTGTGAGACCAAGAATGCACCTACGGAAGATTTTCATCTGGGTCGTTTTCTCCACTTTCTACAGACAGGAGTGGATATGGGCCTGAAATTAGGCTCTGTTAAGGTACAGATTCGGCCCTCTCGATTTTCTTTCAGAAGGAATTGGCTTCTCTTCCAGAAGTCCAGACGTTTGTAAAGGGAGTGCTGCATATCCAGCCCCCTTTTGTGCCTCCAGTGGCACCATGGGACCTGAACGTGGTGTTGCAGTTCCTAAAATCACACTGGTTTGAACCGCTTAACAAAGTTGAGTTGAAATTTCTTACCTGGAAGGTGGTCATGCTGTTGGCCTTGGCATCAGCAAGGCGAGTGTCTGAATTGGCGGCTTTGTCACACAAGAGCCCCTACTTGATTTTTCATGTGGATCGAGCTGAATTGAGGACACGTCCGCAATTTTTGCCTAAATTGGTTTCTTCATTCCATATGAATCAACCTATTGTGGTGCCTGTGGCTACAAGTGACCTGGAGGATTCCAGATCCCTGGATGTAGTCAGGGCCTTAAAGATTTATGTAGCCAGAACGGCTAAAATTAGGAAAACAAAGGCTTTGTTTGTCCTGTATGCTGCTAATAAGATTGGCGCACCTGCTTCGAAGCAGACTATTGCTCGCTGGATCTGTAATACGATTCAGCAGGGTCATTCTACGGCTGGATTGCCGGTACCAAATTCGGTTAAAGCCCATTCCACTAGGAAGGTGGGCTCTTCTTGGGCGGCTGCCCGAGGCGTCTCGGCATTACAGCTTTGCCGAGCGGCGACTTGGTCGGGGTCAAACACTTTTGCTAAATTCTACAAGTTTGATACCCTGGCTGATGAGGACCTAGCGTTTGCTCAGTCGGTGCTGCAGAGTCATACGCACTCTCCCGCCCGATTGGATGCTTTGGTATAAACCCCATGGTCCTTACGGAGTCCCCAGCATCCTCTAGGACGTAAGAGAAAAGAAGATTTTAAACCTACCGGTAAATCTATTTCTCCTAGTCTGTAGAGCAGAGGTTCTCAAACTCGGTCCTCGGGGGCACACACAGTGCATGTTTTGCAAGTAACCCAGCAGGTGCACAGGTGTATGAATTACTCACGACACATTTTAAAAGGTCCACAGGTGGAGCTAATTATTTCACTTGCGATTCTGTGAGGAGACCTGCAAAACATGCACTGTGTGTGCCCCCGAGGACTGAGTTTGAGAACCTCTGCCGTAGAGGATGCTGGGCGCCCGTCCCAGTGCGGAAACTCTGCAAGACTTGTATATAGTTGTTGCTTACATAAGGGTTATGTTACAGTTGGAATAGGTCTTGGACCGTTACTGTTGTTTGTTCATACTGTTAACTGGTTATGTATGTTCCAGGTTACATGGTATGATTGGTGTGGGCTGGTATGAATCTTGCCCTTGGATTGCTAAATCCTGCCTTGTATTGTCCATCTCTTCTGGGCACAGTTCTCTAACTGAGGTCTGGAGGAGGAGGATAGAGGGAGGAGCAAGTGCACACCCATAGTAAAAGTTCATTTTAGGTGCCCTATCTCCTGCGGAGCCCGTCTATACCCCATGGTTCTTACGGAGTCCCCAGCATCCTCTACGGACTAGGAGAAATAGATTTACCGGTAGGTTTAAAATCTTATTTTACTGCTTCGTTTTCATTAGGGTTAAGTATGCCTTGTTTAATTAGACTTTTTCGTTTGCAGTTACTATAGTATCTTGTTTTTCACTGAAGGATAGGATGTCACATGGTTCCTCCTTGACGTTGGTAGGGGGGCTGCCGCTACCTGTGCCTGCCCAGAGAGGTGGAGAGGAGACAGCTCGTCAGCCAGGTCCCAGCACCCACGCAATGGATCCGGCTGGACTGCGCATGCTTAATCCACCAGCTTCTCTGGACTGCTTCAGTTGCAGCCCATAGATGCCAGCTAGGTCTGATGAGGCAGGTAGTGGCTTCCTACAGGAAGCCAGCTCTCTGCTACTCGCAGCCCGATCTGGCAGTCCCAGAGGGAGGATACACCTCCCTGTGGGACTGCCTGTAGTGTCTGTGACTGACAGGTAGGACTTCCAGTAAGAAGTCACTGCCAGTTATAGTGAAGCCAGTGCAGTCACAGACTGTATCTGGTTTCACTGACACTTAGCTGGGTAGCCAATTTTTACGAGGGGGGTGGGGGGGATGGTCTGCAGTCCTGCAACCCATAGGTAAAATCTGCCATTGCCCCCACCATCTATGGCCAGCCACTGATGGTATAATATCGATCAGTGAGCCCGATGATGAAACACAAGTGCATTTTGCACATGCATTGGCACCGACTGTGCATGTGCAAAACACAAACTATCATTGGACCACCAATTCCCAGGGGAGGATTGGGCGACAGGTAGCACGGAATAGTTCCAGCTGGTCCGGGCCCGTTTCCTCCTCGGCACATCATGCCATTTCACTGGGACAATTCAATAGGGACATGTAGTACGGTGTCTGGGGGTCCTTGTCACTGGTCTTCCTCTTCTGGCACTGGCAGCCAGTTCTGTAAATCGCATCAACTGGTTGTGAAACAGAGAGGAGTCATGGTGAGAAGAGGTAACTGACTGTGGGCTGGAGCTGGAGGGATGTATTGGGCCAGAGCTAGAGAGACAGAAGGGGCCTTGAGCTGGACAGACCTGGTGATAGGGTGAGGCTCGAGAATTACATGAGGGTGAGGCTGGAGGAACGCAAGGGGCCTGGAGCTGCAGAGACATGGGGAATGAGGCTGGAGAGACACAGGGCCTAATTCAGACCTGATCGCTTGCAGGCGATTTTTCCACTGCTGCGATCAGATAGTCGCCACCTACGGGGGGAGTGTATTTTAGCTGTGCAAGTGTGCGATTGCATGTGTAGCTGTACAAACAGATCTTGTGCAGTCTCTGCACAGCCCAGGACTTACTCAGCCGCTGCGATGACTTCAGCCTGTCCGGGACCGGAATTGACATCAGGAACCCTCCCTGCAAACGCTTGGACACGCCTGCGTTTTTCCAACCACTTCCTGAAAACGGTCAGTTGCCACCCACAAACTCCATCTTCCTGTCAATCTCCTTGAGATCGCCCGTACAAATGCATTCTTCGCACAAAGCCATAGCTAAGCAGTGAGCCGCTTTGTAACCTTGTGACGTGCCTGCGCATTGCGGTGCATACGTATGGGCAGTTTAAACCTGATCGCAGGCTGTACGAAAACGCAGCCTAGCGATCAGGTCTGAATTACCCCAAAAGTAAGGCTGGGGAAACACAGGAGATGAACTGAAGAGGAGGAAATAGCGGAGGGGAATCCTGCCACAACTGCAGTATTAGAAGGAAAAGGATCAGGAAAAGTAATCTTCATTAATTCACCAATTCTAAAGGAACATTACTGATACTGGTATACCAAATTAGCAAATGCAGTTTAATAATATAAAACTGTTTGATCAGGAGAGTTCACATTTAGTCTTGCACAAAAACTTCTATTACTATATTTCTCATACGTCCTAGAGGATGCTAGGGTCCACTTCAGTACCATGGGGTATAGACTGTTCCGCAGGAGCCATGGGCACTTTAAGACTTTTCAAGGGTGTGAACTGGCTCCTCCCTCTATGCCCCTCCTCCAGACCTCAGTTTAAAAAAAAAATGTGCCCAGGCAGACTGGATGCACTCCAGAGGAGCTCTACTGAGTTTCTCTGAAAAGACTTATGTTAGGTTTTTTATTTTCAGGGAGAACCGCTGGCAACAGTCTCCCTGCTTCGTGGGACTGAGGGGGCAGAAGTAGGAACCAACTTCCTAAAGAGTTTCATGGCTCTGCTTCTGGCTGACAGGACACCATTAGCTCCTGAAGGAAACTGAACGCTAGCCGTGCCTAGATGCTCACTCCCACAGCATGGCGTCACCCCCTCACAGAGCCAGAAGTCAGAAGACAGGTGAGTGTTAGAAGACAGATCTTCAATCAAGAATGTGACGGCTAAAGGTACCGCGCGGCTGGCGGGAGCGCAGCGCACCATGTTGCCCACACATACACAAGCACTGTAGGGCGTGGGGGAGGGCGCCCTGGACAGCATGAAACCTATTGAAACTGGCAATTCTATTTCTCGTAGTCCGTAGTGGATGCTGGGAACTCCGTAAGGACCATGGGGAATAGACGGGCTCCGCAGGAGACTGGGCACTTTAAAGAAAAGATTAGGTACTATCTGGTGTGCACTGGCTCCTCCCTCTATGCCCCTCCTCCAGACCTCAGTTAGGGAAACTGTGCCCGGAAGAGCTGACATTACAAGGAAAGGAAATTTTTAATCCAGGGTAAGACTCATACCAGCCACACCAATCACACCGTACAACTTGTGATAACCTTACCCAGTTAACAGTATGAACAACAACTGAGCCTCACTCAACGGATGGCTCATAACAATAACCCTTAGGTAAGCAATAACTATATACACGTATTGCAGACAATCCGCACTTGGGATGGGCGCCCAGCATCCACTACGGACTACGAGAAATAGAATTACCGGTGAGTAAATTCTTATTTTCTCTGACGTCCTAGTGGATGCTGGGAACTCCGTAAGGACCATGGGGATTATACCAAAGCTCCCAAACGGGCGGGAGAGTGCGGATGACTCTGCAGCACTGAATGAGCAAACACAAGGTCCTCCTCAGCCAGGGTATCAAACTTGTAGAACTTTGCAAATGTGTTTGAACCCGACCAAGTAGCTGCTCGGCAAAGCTGTAAAGCCGAGACCCCTCGGGCAGCCGCCCAAGAAGAGCCCACCTTCCTTGTGGAATGGGCCTTCACCGATTTTGGATGCGGCAATGCAGCCGCAGAATGAGCCTGCTGAATCGTGCTACAGATCCAGCGAGCAATAGTTTGCTTTGAAGCAGGAGCAACCAGCTTGTTGGGTGCACGGCATGCAAAATAAACAGCGAGTCAGTCTTCCTGACTCCAGCCGTTCTGGAAACATATATTTCTCTGACGTCCTAAGTGGATGCTGGGACTCCGTAAGGACCATGGGGAATAGCGGCTCCGCAGGAGACTGGGCACAACTAAAGAAAGCTTTAGGACTACCTGGTGTGCACTGGCTCCTCCCTCTATGACCCTCCTCCAGACCTCAGTTAGAATCTTGTGCCCGGCTGAGCTGGATGCACACTAGGGGCTCTCCTGAGCTCCTAGAAAAAGAAAGTTTAATTTAGGTTTTTTATTTTCAGTGAGATCTGCTGGCAACAGACTCACTGCTACGAGGGACTAAGGGGAGAAGAAGCGAACCTACCTGCTTGCAGCTAGCTTGGGCTTTTTAGGCTACTGGACACCATTAGCTCCAGAGGGATCGAACACAGGGCCCGACCTCGATCGTCCGGTCCCGGAGCCGCGCCGCCGTCCCCTTTCCAGAGCCAGAAGACGGTCCTGGAAATCGGCGGCAGAATACTTCGGTCTTCACCAAGGTAGCGCACAGCACTGCAGCTGTGCGCCATTGCTTCCCATGCACACCTCACACTCCGGTCACTGATGGGTGCAGGGCGCTGGGGGGGGGGAGCGCCCTAGGCTGCAATATTAAGTAGAGATGAGCGGGTTCGGTTCCTCGGAATCCGAACCCGCCCGAACTTCAGCTTTTTTTACACGGATCCGAGCGACTCGGATCTTCCCGCCTTGCTCGGTTAACCCGAGCGCGCCCGAACGTCATCATGACGCTGTCGGATTCTCGCGAGACTCGGATTCTATATAAGGAGCCGCGCGTCGCCGCCATTTTCACACGTGCATTGAGATTGATAGGGAGAGGACGTGGCTGGCGTCCTCTCCATTTAGATTAGAAGAGAGAGAGAGAGAGATTGACCTGATTTACTGGAGATTAGGAGTACTGTAGAACTGTAGAGAGTGCAGAGTTTACTAGTGACTGACCACAGTGACCACCAGACAGTGCAGTTTTATTTAATATATCCGTTCTCTGCCTGAAAAAAACGATACACAGTGACTCAGTCACATACCATATCTGTGTGCACTGCTCAGCCCAGTGTGCTGCATCATCTATGTATATATCTGACTGTGCTCAGCTCACACATCTTATAATTGTGGGGGAGACTGGGGAGCACTGCAGTGCCAGTTATAGGTTATAGCAGGAGCCAGGAGTACATATTATTATTAAAATTAAACAGTGCACACTTTTGCTGCAGGAGTGCCACTGCCAGTGTGACTGACCAGTGACCTGACCACACTGACCACCAGTATAGTTAGTAGTATAGTATACTATATTGTGATTGCCTGAAAAAGTTAAACACTCGTATCTGACTGTGCTCAGCTCACACATCTTATAATTGTGGGGGAGACTGGGGAGCACTGCAGTGCCAGTTATAGGTTATAGCAGGAGCCAGGAGTACATATTATTATTAAAATTAAACAGTGCACACTTTTGCTGCAGGAGTGCCACTGCCAGTGTGACTGACCAGTGACCTGACCACACTGACCACCAGTATAGTTAGTAGTATAGTATACTATATTGTGATTGCCTGAAAAAGTTAAACACTCGTCGTGTGACTTCACTTGTGTGGTGTTTTTTTTTTTATTCTATAAAAAACTCATTCTGCTGACAGACAGTGTCCTGCAGGTCCGTCATTATATAATATATACCTGTCCGGCTGCAGTAGTGATATATATATATTTTTTATATCATTATTTATCATCCAGTCGCAGCAGACACAGTACGGTAGTTCACGGCTGTAGCTACCTCTGTGTCGGCACTCGGCAGTCCGTCCATAATTGTATACCACCTACCCGTGGTTTTTTTTTCTTTCTTCTTTATACATACATACTACTACTACATCTCTTTATCAACCAGTCTATATTAGCAGCAGACACAGTACAGTACGGTAGTCCACGGCTGTAGCTACCTCTGTGTCGGCACTGGGCAGTCCGCCCATAATTGTATACCACCTACCCGTGGTTTTTTTTTCTTTCTTCTTTATACATACATACTACTACTACTACATCTCTTTATCAACCAGTCTATATTAGCAGCAGACACAGTACAGTACGGTAGTCCACGGCTGTAGCTACCTCTGTGTCGGCACTGGGCAGTCCGTCCATAATTGTATACCACCTACCCGTGGTTTTTTTTTCTTTCTTCTTAATACATACATACTACTACTACTACATCTCTTTATCAACCAGTCTATATTAGCAGCAGACACAGTACAGTACGGTAGTCCACGGCTGTAGCTACCTCTGTGTCGGCACTGGGCAGTCCGTCCATAATTGTATACCACCTACCCGTGGTTTTTTTTCTTCTTTCTTCTTTATACATACATACTACTACTACTACATCTCTTTATCAACCAGTCTATATTAGCAGCAGACACAGTACAGTACGGTAGTCCACGGCTGTAGCTACCTCTGTGTCGGCACTGGGCAGTCCGTCCATAATTGTATACCACCTACCCGTGGTTTTTTTTTCTTTCTTCTTTATACATACATACTACTACTACATCTCTTTATCAACCAGTCTATATTAGCAGCAGACACAGTACAGTACGGTAGTCCACGGCTGTAGCTACCTCTGTGTCGGCACTGGGCAGTCCGTCCATAATTGTATACCACCTACCCGTGGTTTTTTTTTCTTTCTTCTTTATACATACATACTACTACTACTACATCTCTTTATCAACCAGTCTATATTAGCAGCAGACACAGTACAGTACGGTAGTCCACGGCTGTAGCTACCTCTGTGTCGGCACTGGGCAGTCCGTCCATAATTGTATACCACCTACCCGTGGTTTTTTTTTCTTTCTTCTTTATACATACATACTACTACTACATCTCTTTATCAACCAGTCTATATTAGCAGCAGACACAGTACAGTACGGTAGTCCACGGCTGTAGCTACCTCTGTGTCGGCACTGGGCAGTCCGTCCATAATTGTATACCACCTACCCGTGGTTTTTTTTTCTTTCTTCTTTATACATACATACTACTACTACTACATCTCTTTATCAACCAGTCTATATTAGCAGCAGACACAGTACAGTACGGTAGTCCACGGCTGTAGCTACCTCTGTGTCGGCACTGGGCAGTCCGTCCATAATTGTATACCACCTACCCGTGGTTTTTTTTTCTTTCTTCTTTATACATACATACTACTACTACTACATCTCTTTATCAACCAGTCTATATTAGCAGCAGACACAGTACAGTACGGTAGTCCACGGCTGTAGCTACCTCTGTGTCGGCACTGGGCAGTCCGTCCATAATTGTATACCACCTACACGTGTTTTTTTTTTCTTTCTTCTTTATACATACATACTACTACTACATCTCTTTATCAACCAGTCTATATTAGCAGCAGACACAGTACAGTACGGTAGTCCACGGCTGTAGCTACCTCTGTGTCGGCACTGGGCAGTCCGTCCATAATTGTATACCACCTACCCGTGGTTTTTTTTTCTTTCTTCTTTATACATACATACTACTACTACTACATCTCTTTATCAACCAGTCTATATTAGCAGCAGACACAGTACAGTACGGTAGTCCACGGCTGTAGCTACCTCTGTGTCGGCACTGGGCAGTCCGTCCATAATTGTATACCACCTACCCGTGGTTTTTTTTTCTTTCTTCTTTATACATACATACTACTACTACATCTCTTTATCAACCAGTCTATATTAGCAGCAGACACAGTACAGTACGGTAGTCCACGGCTGTAGCTACCTCTGTGTCGGCACTCAGCAGTCCATCCATAATTGTATACTAGTATCCATCCATCTCCATTGTTTACCTGAGGTGCCTTTTAGTTGTGCCTATTAAAATATGGAGAACAAAAATGTTGAGGTTCCAAAATTAGGGAAAGATCAAGATCCACTTCCACCTCGTGCTGAAGCTGCTGCCACTAGTCATGGCCGAGACGATGAAATGCCAGCAACGTCGTCTGCCAAGGCCGATGCCCAATGTCATAGTACAGAGCATGTCAAATCCAAAACACCAAATATCAGTAAAAAAAGGACTCCAAAACCTAAAATAAAATTGTCGGAGGAGAAGCGTAAACTTGCCAATATGCCATTTACCACACGGAGTGGCAAGGAACGGCTGAGGCCCTGGCCTATGTTCATGGCTAGTGGTTCAGCTTCACATGAGGATGGAGGCACTCAGCCTCTCGCTAGAAAAATGAAAAGACTCAAGCTGGCAAAAGCAGTAGCACCGCAAAGAACTGTGCGTTCTTCGAAATCCCAAATCCACAAGGAGAGTCCAATTGTGTCGGTTGCGATGCCTGACCTTCCCAACACTGGACGTGAAGAGCATGCGCCTTCCACCATTTGCACGCCCCCTGCAAGTGCTGGAAGGAGCACCCGCAGTCCAGTTCCTGATAGTCAGATTGAAGATGTCAGTGTTGAAGTACACCAGGATGAGGAGGATATGGGTGTTGCTGGCGCTGGGGAGGAAATTGACCAGGAGGATTCTGATGGTGAGGTGGTTTGTTTAAGTCAGGCACCCGGGGAGACACCTGTTGTCCGTGGGAGGAATAGGGCCGTTGACATGCCTGGTGAAAATACCAAAAAAATCAGCTCTTCGGTGTGGAAGTATTTCACCAGAAATGCGGACAACAGGTGTCAAGCCGTGTGTTCCCTTTGTCAAGCTGTAATAAGTAGGGGTAAGGACGTTAACCACCTCGGAACATCCTCCCTTATACGTCACCTGCAGCGCATTCATAATAAGTCAGTGACAAGTTCAAAAACTTGGGCCGACAGCGGAAGCAGTCCACTGACCAGTAAATCCCTTCCTCTTGTAACCAAGCTCACGCAAACCACCCCACCAACTCCCTCAGTGTCAATTTCCTCCTTCCCCGGGAATGCCAATAGTCCTGCAGGCCATGTCACTGGCAATTCTGACGAGTCCTCTCCTGCCTGGGATTCCTCCGATGCATCCTTCGTGTAACGCCTACTGCTGCTGGCGCTGCTGTTGTTGCTGCTGGGAGTCGATGGTCATCCCAGAGGGGAAGTCGTAAGCCCACTTGTACTACTTCCAGTAAGCAATTGACTGTCCAACAGTCCTTTGCGAGGAAGATGAAATATCACAGCAGTCATCCTGTTGCAAAGCGGATAACTGAGTCCTTGACAACTATGTTGGTGTTAGACGTGCGTCCGGTATCCGCCGTTAGTTCACAGGGAACTAGACAATTTATTGAGGCAGTGTGCCCCCGTTACCAAATACCATCTAGGTTCCACTTCTGTAGGCAGGCGATACCGAGAATGTACACGGACGTCAGAAAAAGACTCACCAGTGTCCTAAAAAATGCAGTTGTACCCAATGTCCACTTAACCACGGACATGTGGACAAGTGGAGCAGGGCAGGGTCAGGACTATATGACTGTGACAGCCCACTGGGTAGATGTATGGACTCCCGCCGCAAGAACAGCAGCGGCGGCACCAGTAGCAGCATCTCGCAAACGCCAACTCTTTCCTAGGCAGGCTACGCTTTGTATCACCGCTTTCCAGAATACGCACACAGCTGAAAACCTCTTACGGCAACTGAGGAAGATCATCGCAGAATGGCTTACCCCAATTGGACTCTCCTGTGGATTTGTGGCATCGGACAACGCCAGCAATATTGTGTGTGCATTAAATATGGGCAAATTCCAGCACGTCCCATGTTTTGCACATACCTTGAATTTGGTGGTGCAGAATTTTTAAAAAAACGACAGGGGCGTGCAAGAGATGCTGTCGGTGGCCAGAAGAATTGCGGGACACTTTCGGCGTACAGGCACCACGTACAGAAGACTGGAGCACCACCAAAAACTACTGAACCTGCCCTGCCATCATCTGAAGCAAGAAGTGGTAACGAGGTGGAATTCAACCCTCTATATGCTTCAGAGGTTGGAGGAGCAGCAAAAGGCCATTCAAGCCTATACAATTGAGCACGATATAGGAGGTGGAATGCACCTGTCTCAAGTGCAGTGGAGAATGATTTCAACGTTGTGCAAGGTTCTGATGCCCTTTGAACTTGCCACACGTGAAGTCAGTTCAGACACTGCCAGCCTGAGTCAGGTCATTCCCCTCATCAGGCTTTTGCAGAAGAAGCTGGAGGCATTGAAGAAGGAGCTAAAAGGGAGCGATTCCGCTAGGCATGTGGGACTTGTGGATGCAGCCCTTAATTCGCTTAACAAGGATTCACGGGTGGTCAATCTGTTGAAATCAGAGCACTACATTTTGGCCACCGTGCTCGATCCTAGATTTAAAACCTACCTTGGATCTCTCTTTCCGGCAGACACAAGTCTGCTGGGGTGCAAAGACCTGCTGGTGACAAAATTGTCAAGTCAAGCGGAACGCGACCTGTCAACATCTCCTCCTTCACATTCTCCCGCAACTGGGGGTGCGAGGAAAAGGCTCAGAATTCCGAGCCCACCCGCTGGCGGTGATGCAGGGCAGTCTGGAGCGACTGCTGATGCTGACATCTGGTCCGGACTGAAGGACCTGACAACGATTACGGACATGTCGTCTACTGTCACTGCATATGATTCTCTCAACATTGAAAGAATGGTGGAGGATTATATGAGTGACCGCATCCAAGTAGGCACGTCACACAGTCCGTACTTATACTGGCAGGAAAAAGAGGCAATTTGGAGGCCCTTGCACAAACTGGCTTTATTCTACCTAAATTGCCCTCCCACAAGTGTGTACTCCGAAAGAGTGTTTAGTGCCGCCGCTCACCTTGTCAGCAATCGGCGTACGAGGTTACATCCAGAAAATGTGGAGAAGATGATGTTCATTAAAATGAATTATAATCAATTCCTCCGCGGAGACATTGACCAGCAGCAATTGCCTCCACAAAGTACACAGGGAGCTGAGATGGTGGATTCCAGTGGGGACGAATTGATAATCTGTGAGGAGGGGGATGTACACGGTGATAATATATCGGAGGATGATGATGAGGTGGACATCTTGCCTCTGTAGAGCCAGTTTGTGCAAGGAGAGATTAATTGCTTCTTTTTTGGGGGGGGTCCAAACCAACCCGTCATATCAGTCACAGTCGTGTGGCAGACCCTGTCACTGAAATGATGGGTTGGTTAAAGTGTGCATGTCCTGTTTTGTTTATACAACATAAGGGTGGGTGGGAGGGCCCAAGGACAATTCCATCTTGCACCTCTTTTTTCTTTTATTTTTCTTTGCGTCATGTGCTGTTTGGGGAGGGTTTTTTGGAAGGGACATCCTGCGTGACACTGCAATGCCACTCCTAAATGGGCCCGGTGTTTGTGTCGGCCACTAGGGTCGCTTATCTTACTCACACAGTCAGCTACCTCATTGCGCCTCTTTTTTTCTTTGCGTCATGTGCTGTTTGGGGAGGGTTTTTTGGAAGGGACATCCTGAGTGACACTGCAGTGCCACTCCTAAATGGGCCCGGTGTTTGTGTCGGCCACTACGGTCGCTAATCTTACTCACACAGCTACCTCATTGCGCCTCTTTTTTTCTTTGCGTCATGTGCTGTTTGGGGAGGGTTTTTTGGAAGGGACATCCTGCGTGACACTGCAGTGCCACTCCTAAATGGGCCCGGTGTTTGTGTCGGCCACTAGGGTCGCTAATCTTACTCACACAGCTACCTCATTGCGCCTCTTTTTTTCTTTGCGTCATGTGCTGTTTGGGGAGGGTTTTTTGGAAGGGACATCCTGCGTGACACTGCAGTGCCACTCCTAGATGGGCCAGGTGTTTGTGTCGGCCACTAGGGTCGCTTAGCTTAGTCATCCAGCGACCTCGGTGCAAATTTTAGGACTAAAAATAATATTGTGAGGTGTGAGGTATTCAGAATAGACTGAAAATGAGTGGAAATTATGGTTTTTGAGGTTAATAATAATATGGGATCAAAATGACCCCCAAATTCTATGATTTAAGCTGTTTTTTAGGGTTTTTTGAAAAAAACACCCAAATCCAAAACACACCCGAATCCGACAAAAAAAATTCGGTGAGGTTTTGCCAAAACGCGGTCGAACCCAAAACACGGCCGCGGAACCGAACCCAAAAACAAAACACAAAACCCGAAAAATTTCAGGCGCTCATCTCTAATATTAAGTACCTTGGCTGGCAAAACTACACAATATAGTCATAGAGACTATATATGTGTAAAATCCCCTGCCAGATATACCTACAAAAAAGCGGGAGAAGGCCGCCAAAAAAGGGGCGGGGCTATCTCCCTCAGCACACTGGCGCCATTTTCCCTCACAGCTCCGCTGGAAGGATCGCTCCCTGGCTCTCCCCTGCAGTTTCCAGACTACATAGGGTAAAAAAGAGAGGGGGGGCACTAAATGTAGGCGCAATATTGTGTATACAAGCAGCTATTGGGAAAATCACTCAGTTAGTGTTAATCCCTGTGTATATATAGCGCTCTGGTGTGTGCTGGCATACTCTCTCTCTGTCTCCCCAAAGGGCTTTGTGGGGTCCTGTCCTCAGTCAGAGCATTCCCTGTGTGTGTGCGGTGTGTCGGTACGGCTGTGTCGACATGTTTGATGAGGAGGCTTATGTGGAGGCGGAGCAGATGCCGATAAATGTGATGTCACCCCCTGCGGGGCCGACACCTGAGTGGATGGATAGGTGGAAGGTATTAACTGACAGTGTCAACTCCTTACATGAAAGGCTGGATGACGTAACAGCTGTGGGACAGCCGGCTTCTCAGCCCGCGCCTGCCCAGGCATCTCAAAGGCCATCAGGGGCTCAAAAACGCCCGCTACCTCAGATGGCAGACACAGATGTCGACAAGGAGTCTGACTCCAGTGTCGACGAGGTTGAGACATATACACAATCCACTAGGTACATCCGTTGCATGATCTCGGCAATGAAAAATGTGTTACACATTTCTGACATTAACCCAAGTACCACAAAAAAGGAGTTTTATGTTTGGGGAGAAAAAGCAGCCAGTGTTTTGTTCCCCCATCAGATGAGTGAATGAAGTGTGTGAAGAAGCGTGGGTTCCCCCGATAAGAAACTGGTAATTTCTAAAAAGTTACTGATGGCGTACCTTTTCCCGCCAGAGGATAGGTCACGTTGGGAGATATCCCCTAGGGTGGATAAGGCGCTCACACGTTTGTCATAAAAGGTGGCACTGCCGTCTTAGGATACGGCCACTTTGAAGGAGCCTGCTGATAAAAAGCAGGAGGCTATCCTGAAGTCTGTATATACACACTCAGGTACTATATTGAGACCTACAATTGCCTCAGCATGGATAGTGCTGCTACAGCGTGGTCTATTACCCTGTCAGGACAGGGATACTATTTTGCTAACATAGGGGGTCATTCCGAGTTGTTCGCTCTGTAAATTTCATCGCATCGCAGCGATTTTCCGCTTAGTGCGCATGCGCAATGTTCGCACTGCGACTGCGCCAAGTAAATTTGCTATGAAGTTAGGAATTTTACTCACGGCTTTTTCTTCGTTCAGGCGATCGTAATGTGATTGACAGGAAGTGGCTGTTTCTGGGCGGAAACAGGCCGTTTTATGGGCGTGTGGGAAAAAACGCTACCGTTTCTGGGAAAAACGCGGGAGTGGCTGGAGAAACGGAGGAGTGTCTGGGCGAACGCTGGGTGTGTTTGTGACGTCAAACCAGGAACGACAAGCACTGAACTGATCGCAGATGCCGAGTAAGTCTGGAGCTACTCAGAAACTGCACAGAGATGTCTTTTCGCAATATTACGAATCTTTCGTTCGCAATTTTACTATGCTAAGATTCACTCCCAGTAGGCGTAGGCTTAGCGTGTGCAAAGCTGCTAAAAACGGCTTGCAAGCGAACAACTCGGAATGACCCCCATAGAGCATATTAAAGACGTCGTCTTATATATGAGGGATGCACAGAGGGATATTTGTCGGCTGGCATCCAGAATTAATGCAATGTCCATTCTGCCAGGAGGGTATTAGGGACCCGGCAGTGGACAGGCGATGCTGACTTTAGAAGGCACATGAAGATTCTGCCTTATAAGGGTGAGGAATTGTTTGGGGATGGTCTCTGGGACCTCGTATCCACAGCAACAGCTGGGAAAGAAATTTTTTTACCTCAGGTTTCCTCACAGCCTAAGAAAGCACCGTATTATCAGGTACAGTCCTTTCGGCTTCAGAAAAGCAAGCGGGTCAAAGGCGCTTCCTTTCTGCACAGAGACAAGGGAAGAGGGAAAAAGCTGCACCAGACAGCCAGTTCCCAGGCTTAAAAATCTTCCCCCGCTTCCTCTGAGTCCACCGCATGACGCTGGGGCTCCACAGGTGGAGCCAGGTGCGGTGGGGGCGCGTCTCGGGAACTTCAGCGACCAGTGGGCTCGCTCACAGGTGGATCCCTGGGTTCTGCAAGTAGTATCACTGGGATACAAGCTGGAGTTCGAGGCGACTCCCCCTCGCCGTTACCTCAAATCAGCCTTGCCTGCTGCCCTCGAGGGGTGGTAGTACTGGCGGCAATTCACAAGCTGTACTTCAGCAGGTGATAATCAAGGTACCCCTCCTTCAACAAGGCCGGGGTTACTATTCCACAATGGTTGTGGTACCGAAACCAGACGGTTCGGTGAGACCCATTCTAAAATTGAAATCCTTGAACACTTATATACGAAGGTTCAAGTTCAAAATGGAATCGCTCAGGGCGGTTATTGCAAGCCTGGACGAAGGGGATTACATGGTATCACTGGACATCAAGGAGGCTTACCTGCATGTCCCCATTTACCCTCCTCACCAGGAGTACCTCAAAATTGTGGTACAGGACTGTCATTACCAATTCCAGACGTTGCCGTTGGTCTGTCCCCAGCACCGAGGGTATTTACCAAGGTAATGGCCGAAATGATGATACTCCTTCGAAAAAAGGGAGTTATAATTATCCCGTACTTGGACGATCTCCTTATAAAGGCGAGGTCCAGGGAGCAGTTGTTGGTCGGAGTAGCACTATCTCGTGAAGTGCTACAACAGCACGGCTGGATTCTGAATATTCCAAAGTCGCAGCTGGTTCCTACGACGCGTCTACTGTTCCTGGGTATGGTTCTGGACACAGAACAGAAAAAAGTGTTTCTCCCGGAGGAGAAGGCCAAGGAGTTGTCATCTCTAGTCAGAGACCTCCTAAAACAGATACAGGTGTCGGTGCATCAATGCATGCGAGTCCTGGGAAAGATGGCAGCTTCTTACGAAGAAATTCCATTCGGCAGGTTCCATGCAAGGATCTTCCAGTGGGATCTGTTGGACAAGTGGTCCGGGTCGCATCTTCAGATGCATCGGCTGATAACCCTGTCTCCAAGGGCCAGGGTGTCGCTGTTGTGGTGGCTGCAGAGTGCTCATCTTCTAGAGGGCCGCAGATTCGGCATACAGGACTGGGTCCTGGTGACCACGGATGCCAGCCTTCGAGGCTGGGGGGCAGTCACACAGGGAAGAAACTTCCAAGGACTATGGTCGAGTCAGGAGACTTCCCTACACATGTATATTCTGGAACTAAGGGCCATTCACAATGCCCTAAGTCAGGCTAGACCCCTGCTTCAACACCAGCCGTTGCTGATCCAGTCAGACAACATCCCGGCGGTCGCCCATGTAAACCAACAGGGCAGCACAAGAAGCGGGATGGCGATGGCAGAAGCCACAAGGATTTTCCGATGGGCGGAAAATCATGTGTTAGCACTGTCAGCAGTGTTCATTCCCGGAGTGGTCAACTGGGAAGCAGACTTTCTCAGCAGGCACGACCTCCACCCGGTAGAGTGGGGACTTCATCCAGAAGTCTTCCAAATGATTGTACACCATTGGGAAAGGCCACAGGTGGACATGATGGCGTCCCGCCTCAACAAAAAGCTAAAAAGATATTGCGCCAGGTCAAGGGACCCTCAGGCGATAGCTGTGAACGCTCTGGTAACACCGTGGGGGTACCAGTCGGTGTATGTGTTCCCTCTTCTGCCTCTCATACCCAAGGTACTGAGAATAATAAGAAGGAGAGGAGTAAGAACTATACTCGTGGTTCCGGATTGGCCAAGAAGAGCTTGGTACCCAGAACTTCAAAAAATGATCTCAGAGGACCCATGGCCTCTGCCGCTCAGACAGGACCTGCTGCAGCAGGGGCCCTGTCTGTTCCAAGACTTACCGCGGCTGCGTTTGACGGCATGGCGGTTGAACGCCGGATCCTGAAGGAAAAGGGCATTCCGGAGGAAGTCATCCCTACGCTGATTAAAGCTAGGAAAGAAGTGACCGCAAACCATTATTACCGCATATGGCGAAAATATGTTGCGTGGTGTGAGGCCAGGAAGGCTCAACGGAAGAATTTCAGTTGGGCCGTTTTCTGCACTTCCTACAGTCAGGGGTGACTATGGGCCTAAAATTGGGTTCCATTAAGGTCCAGATTTCGGCTCTGTCGATTTTCTTCTAGAAAGAACTGGCTTCACTGCCTGATGTTCAGACTTTGTTAAGGGAGTGCTGCATATTCAGCCCCCTTTTGTGCCTCCAGTGGCACCTTGGGATCACAACGTGGTGTTGGATTTCCTAAAGTCACATTGGTTTGAGCCACTAAAAACCGTGGATTTGAAATATCTCACGTGGAAAGTGGTCATGCTGTTGGCTTTGGCCAGGCGTGTGTCAGAATTGGCGGCTTTGTCATATAAAAGCCCTTATCTGATTTTCCATATGGATAGGGCAGAATTGAGGACTCGTCCCCAGTTTCTCCCTAAGGTGGTATCAGCTTTTCATTTGAACCTACCTATTGTAGGGCCTGCGGCTACTAAGGACTTGGAGGATTCCAAGTTGTTGGACGTAGTCAGGGCCCTGAAAATTTATGTTTCCAGGACAGCTAGTGTCAGGAAAACTGACTCGTTGTTTATCCTGTATGCACCCAACAAGCTGGGTGCTCCTGCTTCAAAGCAGACTATTGCTCGCTGGATCTGTAGTACGATTCAGCTTGCACATTCTGCGGCTGGACTGCCGCATCCTAGATCAGTGAAAGCCCATTCCACGAGGAAGGTGGGCTCTTCTTGGGCAGCTGCCCGAGGGGTCTCAGCTTTACAACTTTGCCGAGCAGCTACTTGGTCGGGGTCAAACACATTTGCTAAATTTTACAAGTTTAATACCCTGGCTGAGGAGGACCTAGAGTTTGCTCATTCGGTGCTGCAGAGTCATCCGCACTCTCCCGCCCGTTTGGGAGCTTTGGTATAATCCCCATGGTCCTTACGGAGTCCCAGCATCCATTTAGGACGTCAGAGAAAATAAGATTTTACTCACCGGTAAATCTATTTCTCGTAGTCCGTAGTGGATGCTGGGCGTCCATCCCAAGTGCGGATTGTCTGCAATACTTGTATATAGTTATTGTTAACTAAAGGGTTATTGTTGAGCCATCCGTTGAGAGGCTCAGTTATATTTCATACTGTTAACTGGGTATAGTATCACAAGTTATACGGTGTGATTGGTGTGGCTGGTATGAGTCTTACCCGGGATTCAAAATCCTTCCTTATTGTGTCAGCTCTTCCGGGCACAGTATCCTAACTGAGGTCTGGAGGAGGGTCATAGAGGGAGGAGCCAGTGCACACCAGGTAGTCCTAAAGCTTTCTTTAGTTGTGCCCAGTCTCCTGCGGAGCCGCTATTCCCCATGGTCCTTACGGAGTCCCAGCATCCACTACGGACTACGAGAAATAGATTTACCGGTGAGTAAAATCTTATTTTTCAAAGCCCTGACTACGTCCAGCAACTTGGAGTCCTCCAAGTCCCGAGTAGCCGCAGGCACCACAATAGGTTGGTTCAAATGAAACAATGACACCACCTTTGGGAGAAATTGGGGACAAGTCCTCAATTCTGCCCTGTCCATATGGAAGATCGGATATGGGCTTTTACATGACAAAGCCGCCAATTCCGACACACGCCTAGCCGATGCTAAGGCCAACAGCATGACCACTTTCCACGTGAGATACTTTAGCTCCACGGTCTTAAGTGGCTCAACCCAGTGGGATTTCAGGAAATCCAACACAACGTTAAGATCCCAGGGTGCCACTGGTGGCACAAAAGGGGGCTGATTATGCAGCACTCCCTTAACAAATGTCTGAACCTCAGGCAGTGAAGCCAGTTCTTTTTGAAAGAAAAATGGATAGGGCCGAAATCTGGACCTTTATGGACCCCAATTTTAGGCCCATAGTCACCCCTGACTGTAGAAAGTGCAGGAAATGACCCAGTTGGAATTCTTCTGTAGGGGCCTTCCTGGCCTCACACCAAGCAACATACTTCCGCCATATACGGTGATAATGTTTTGCTGTCACGTCTTTCCTAGCCTTTATCAGCGTAGGAATAACTTCCTCCGGAATGCCTTTTTCTGCTAGGATCCGGCGTTCAACCGCCAATGCCGTCAAACGCAGCCGCGGTAAGTCTTGGAACAGACAGGGCCCTTGTTGCAGCAGGTCCTGTCTGAGAGGCAGAGGCCATGGGTCCTCTGTGCGCATTTCTTGCAGTTCCGGGTACCAAGTCCTTCTTGGCCAGTCCGGAACAATGAGTATTGTTCTTATTCCTCTCTTTCTTACTATTCTCAGTACTTTTGGTATGAGAGGAAGAGGAGGAAACACATATACCGACTGGTACACCCACGGTGTCACTAGGGCGTCCACAGCTACCGCCTGAGGGTCCCTTGACCTGGCGCAATATCTTTTTAGCTTTTTGTTGAGGCGGGACGCCATCATGTCCACTTGTGGCAGTTCCCATCGGTTTGCAATCAGTTGGAAGACTTCTTGATGAAGTCCCCACTCTCCCGGGAGGAGGTCGTGCCTGCTGAGGAAGTCTGCTTCCCAGTTGTCCACTCCCGGAATGAACACTGCTGACAGTGCTTGCACGTGATTCTCCACCCATCGAAGAATCTTTGTGGCTTCCGCCATTGCCATCCTGCTTCTTGTGCCGCCCTGGCGGTTTACATGGGCGACAGCCGTGATGTTGTCTGACTGAATCAGCACTGGCCGGTTTCGAAGCAGGGGCTCTGCTTGACTCAGGGCGTTGTAAATGTCCCTTAGTTCCAGTATATTTATGTGTAGAGAAGTCTCCAGACTTGACCACAGCCCTTGGAAGTTTCTTCCCTGAGTGACTGCCCCCCATCCTCGGAGGCTTGCATCCGTGGTCTCCCGGACCCAGTCCTGTATGCCGAACCTGCGACCCTCGAGAAGGTGAGCACTCTGCAGCCACCACAGAAGAGACACCCTGGCCCTTGGGGACAGGGTGATCAGCCGATGCATCTGAAGATGCGATCCGGACCACTTGTCCAACAGATCCCACTGAAAGATCCTTGCATGGAACCTGCCGAAGGGAATGGCTTCGTATGAAGCTACCATCTTTCCCAGGACTCGCGTGCAGTGATGCACCGATACCTGTTTTGGTTTCAGGAGGTCCCTGACCAGAGATGCTAATTCCTGGGCCTTCTCCACCGGGAGAAACACCTTCTTCTGTTCTGTGTCCAGGATCATTCCCAGGAAAAGCAGACGCGTCGTAGGAATCAGCTGCGACTTTGGAACATTCAGAATCCAGCCGTGCTGTAGTAACACTTCCTGAGAGAGTGTTAAGCTGATCAACAACTGCTCCCTGGACCTCGCCTTTATGAGGAGATCGTCCAAGTACGGGATAATTATAACTCCCTTCTGCCGAAGGAGTATCATCATTTCGGCCATTACCTTGGTAAATATTCTCGGTGCCGTGGACAGGCCAAACGGCAACGTCTGGAATTGGTAATGACAGTCCTGTACCACAAATCTGAGGTACTCCTGGTGAGGTGGGTAAATGGGGACATGCAAGTAAGCATCTTTGATGTCCAGCGACACCATAAAATCCCCCTCTACCAGGCTTGCAATAACCGCTCTGAGCGATTCCATTTTGAACTTGAATTTCTTTATATAAGTGTTCAAGGACTTTAAATTCAGAATGGGTCTCACCGAACCGTCCGGTTTCGGTACCACAAACATTGTGGAATAGTAACCCCTGCCCTGTTGAAGGAGGGGGACCCTGACAATCACTTGCTGGAGGTACAGCTTGTGAATTGCCGCCAGCACTACCTCCCTTTCCATGGGCGAAGCTGGCAAGGCTGATTTGAGGTAACGGCGGGGGGGAGTCGCTTCGAATTCCAGCTTGTATCCCTGAGATACAATTTGTATAGCCCAGAGATCCACCTGTGAGCGAACCCACTGGCTGCTGAAGTTTCGGAGACGCGCCCCCACCGCACCTGGCTCCGCCTGTGGAGCCCCAACGTCATGCGGTGGACTTAGTGGAAGCAGGGGAGGACTTTTGTTCCTGGGAACTGGCTGCATGGTGCAGCTTCTTACCTCTACCCCTGCCTCTGGCAAGAAAGGATGCGCCCCTGACCCTCTTGCCTTTTTGGGAACGAAAGGACTGCATTTGATAATACGGTGCTTTCTTAGGCTGTGAGGAAACCTGAGGCAAGAAAGTCGACTTTCCAGCTGTCGCTGTAGACACGAGGTCCGACAGACCGTCCCCAAACAATTCCTCACCCTTATAAGGCAAAACCTCCATGTGTTTTTTATAATCAGCATCTCCTGTCCATTGCCGAGTCCATAAGACCCTCCTGGCAGAAATGGACATAGCATTAATTCTAGAGCCCAGCAGGCAAATGTCCCTCTGAGCATCTCGCATATATAAGACGACGTCTTTGATATGGCCCAGGCTTAGCAAAACAGTATCTCTGTCGAGGGAATCTATGTCGTCTAACAGAGTATCTGTCCACGCTGCTACAGCACTACACATCCAGGCTGAAGCAATAGCTGGTCTCAGTAGAGTACCAGAGTGTGTATACACTGACGTCAGGATAGATTCCTGCTTTCTATCCGCAGGCTCCTTTAGGGCTGCCGTATCCTGAGACGGCAGGGCCACCTTTTTAGATAAGCGTGTCAGCGCCTTGTTCACCCTAGGGGATGTTTCCCAACGTATCCTGTCCGTTGGCGGGAAAGGGTACGCCATCAGTAACCTCTTAGAAATCACTAATTTCTTATCAGGGGAACTCCACGCTTCTTCACACAATTCATTTAATTCATCAGATGGGGGAAAAGTCACTGGCTGCTTTTTCTCCCCAAACATATAAACCCTCTTGGTATTAACCGGGTTACTCTCAGAAATGTGTAATACATCTTTCATTGCAATAATCATGTATCAGATGGCCTTGGTCATTTTAGACTGTAAATGTGCCTCATCATCGTCGACACTGGAGTCGGACTCCGTGTCGGCATCTGTGTCAACCATCTGAGATAGAGGGCGTTTATGAGCCCATGACGGCTTCTGAGTCGCCTGGGCAGGCGTGGGCTGAGACTCCGGCTGTCCCAAGGCTGCAGCGTCATCAAACCTTTTATGTAAGGAGTTTACATTGTCATTTAAGACCTTCCACATATCCATCCAATCAGGTGTTGGCCCCGACGGGGGCGATACCACACTTATCTGCCCTTGCTCCGCCTCCACGTAACCTTCCTCATCAAACATGTCGACACAGCCGTACCGACACACCGCACACACACAGGGAATGCTCAGACTGAGGACAGGACCCCACAAAGTCCTTTGGGGAGACAGAGAGAGAGTATGCCAGCACGCACCACAGCGCTATATAACACAGGGATTTACACTGTTAATAAGTGATTTACCCAATAGCTGCTTTTTTTGTATTGTTTGCGCCTAAATTTATGTGCCCCCCTCTCTTTTTAACCCGTCTTGTACCTGGATACTGCAGGGGAGAGCCTGGGGAGCTGCTTCCAGCGGAGCTGTGAAGAGGAAATGGCGCTGGTGTGCTGAGGAAGAAGGCCCCGCCTCCTCAGTGGCGGGCTTCTGTCCCGCTTTCCATGTAAAAAAATGGCGGGGGTTTTTACATATATACAGTGCTAGACTGTATATATGTATGTTTTTATGCCAAAGGTACTTAAATTGCAGCCCAGGGCGCCCCCCCCCCCAGCACCCTGCACCCTACAGTGACCGGAGTGTGTAAGTGTGCTGGGAGCAATGGCGCACAGCTGCGGTGCTGTGCACTACCTTAATGAAGACAGGAGTCTTCAGCCGCCGATTTTGTCGTCTTCAAGCTTCTGTTCTTCTGGCTCTGCAAGGGGGACGGCGGCGCGGCTCCGGGAACGGACGATCGAGAACAGGTGCCTGTGTTCGAACACTCTGGAGCTAATGGTGTCCAGTAGCCGAAGAAGCACAAGCTAGCTGCAAGCAGGTAGGTTTGCTTCTCTCCCCTTAGTCCCACGTAGCAGTGAGTCTGTTGCCAGCAGAAGCTCAGTGAAAATAAAAAACCTAATAAATACTTTCTTTACTAGTAAGCTCAGGAGAGCCCACTAGGAGCACCCAGCTCTGGCCGGGCACAGATTCTAACTGAGGTCTGGAGGAGGGGCATAGAGGGAGGAGCCAGTGCACACCAGATAGTACCTAATCTTTTCTTTAGAGTGCCCAGTCTCCTGCGGAGCCCGTCTATTCCCCATGGTCCTTACGGAGTTCCCAGCATCCACTAGGACGTCAGAGAAAAGGGGCATAAGTTGCTGAGGCACAGTCCTACCCCCGCCAGTATAAAAAAAATTACCTCATAAATGCTGATGAGAAACATGCCATTGAAGAGTGGAGCTTCCTCCTCAGTCAGCCAGCACACTGCTCAGCACCATTTTTTCTCCTTCCAGGCTGCAGAGAAGAACGCTGGTCCTCCTCCACTGCTGAACAAGTATCAGGGTGCAAAACAGGGGGGCCACAGTGAATTTGGTGCTATATAATTGTGTGATTAACATTATAAAAGCGCTGCATGTCAGTGGGCATTTTGTGTTCACAGACATTGTGTTACTGGCGCTGGGTTGTGAACTGGCAAATCCTATCTGTGTCCCTCTGACAGATTTTACTGTGGGTCTGTCCCCTATAAGCCCGGAGTGTCTGTGGTGTGGTTGTGCATGTCTGTGACATGTCTGGGGCAGGGAGCTCTTACTCTGTGGGAGACATGTTAGGGACACAGAGGTGTAATATGACACCAAGAGCCCGACTAGGTGAAAGGTTACATGATAGTGTGAATCATATCAGTAAGAGGTTGGACTGAATCTCATGCAGAAAACTGAAAAATAATCTGTTGAAGATGTGATTTTTAATAGTTCTGCCTTTCATCCACAGGGACTCCTCTGGGTCACATACAAATTTGCACAAGTAGTACAAACTGATACCGACACCGACTCTGATTACTGTGTCGACACTAGTGATTCCAGGAGATTAGGTCCTATGTTAGCAAAAAGCATTCAAAACATGTTTTAGCTATAAAGGAGGTGTTAAAAGTTACGAAGCCCCCTCTTTTACCACAAGGAGAGGGTTTACTTTAGTAAAGAAGTAATGTAATTTTCCGTCCACCTCAGGAGTTGAACAGTCTCTTGGAGGGAGTCTGATTTAACCTGAAAATAAATTTCAGATTCCCAAAAGGAATTCAGGCAGCTTACCTTTTTCCAAAAGGTGGAAGTAACCCTGCATTTTAGACAGGGCCCTGTCATAAAAGAGGAAAGGTGTTTCTCCCTGCGCCTGGAATGGCTTCACTTAATAAGGAGCCGACAGACCGCAAGTGAGTGAGGTGATCTATTGATCTGGCCAATGGGACACTACTCAGGCCTACCATGGTCTGTGCGTGGGTGAGTAGTGCTATTGAAAAGTGGTCAGAAAACTTGTCATTAGACATTGACACAATAGATGGAGACGAGATACTCCTAACGTTAGGTCATATCAAAGACACTACTGCGTACGTACTAGAAACCATGAAATATATTGGTCTCTTGGGATCAAGAACCGCTACCATGGCAGTATTGGCCCGGAGGGCGTTGTGGATTCGCCAGTGTAATGCTGATGCAGATTCCAAAGGAAATATGGAGGCTCTCCCGTATAAAGGTGAGGCCTTGTTTGGTGATGGGCTGGATGCGTTAGTCTCGGCGGCTATCGCAGGTAAGTTGACATTCTTGCCTTATGCTCCTACACCGGCAAAAAAGACACATCACTCTCACATGCAGTCCTTTTGGCCCAACAAATACAAAAAGGCCAAAGGTTCCCCCTTCTTTACATAGGGGAAGGGGAAAAGGAAAGAAATCTGCAGCGTCTCCAGGATCGCAGGAGCAGAAGTACACCCATGCTTCTGCCAAATCTGTAGCATGACGCTGGGGCTCCCTTGCGGGAGTCCACTCGGGTGGGAGCATGTCTGAAACTTTTCAGTCAAATCTGGATTCAATCTGGCCTGGACCCATGGGTCTTACAAATAGTGTCCCATGGGTACAAACTAGAGTTTCAAGACGTCCCCCCATGCCGATTTTTCAAATCGACCTTGCCAGCTTCTCTTCCAGAAATAGAGGCAGTAACAACGGCAATTCAAAAATTATGTCAGGATCAGGTCATTGTCCAGGTACCCTTGTCACAGCAAGGAGAAGGTTTTTATTCAAGCCTCTTCGTAGTTCCGAAGCCGGACGGCTCGGTCAGACCGATTTCAAACCTGAAAAATCTGAATCTCTACCTGAAAAGGTTCAAGTTCAAGATGGAATCCCTGAGGGTAGTGATTTCCAGTCTGGAGGAGGGGGACTTCATGGTGTCAGTAGACATAAAGGATGCTTACTTGCATGTTCCCATTTATCCTCCTCACCAAGCTTATCTGAGATTCGCAGTACAGGATTGACATTACCAGTTCCAGACGTTGCCGTTTGGACTCTCCACGGCACCGAGGGTATTCACCAAGGTGATGGCGGAGATGAAGGAGTCAATATAATTCCTTATCTGGACGATCTCCTGATAAAAGCGAGATCCAGGGAACAGTTGGTGCAGAACATTGCATTCTCCCTGTCAATACTCCAACAACACGGTTGGATCATGAATTTTCCAAAGTCGCAGTTGGAACCGACGACAAGATTGTCCTTTTTAGGGATGATTCTGGACACAGAAGTACGGAGTGTATTTCTTCCAGTGGAAAAGGCTCTGGAAATCCAGAAAATGGTCAAACAAATATTGAAACCAACAAGCGTGTCGATCCATCAATGCATTCGGTTGTTGGGGAAAATGGCAGCGGCCTACGAGGCCATACAGTTTGGCCGATTTCATGCCAGAGTATTCCAGTGGGACCTGTTGGACAAGTGGTCCGGATCCCACCTACACATGCACCGGAAAATAATCCTGTCCCCCAAAGCCAGGATTTCGCTTCTGTGGTGGCTACACAGTTTTCACCTACTAGAGGGACGCAGGTTTGGGATTCACGACTGGGTCCTAATAACCACGGATGCAAGTCTCTGAGGCTGGGGAGCTGTCACACAGGGGGAAAACTTCCAAGGAAAATGGTCAAGTCAGGAAGCCTGCCTTCACATAAACGTTCTGGAATTGAGAGCCATTTACAACGGCCTTCTACAAGCGGTACATCTTCTTCAAGATCATCCCGTGCAGATCCAGTCGGACAATGTAACAGCAGTCGCATACATAAACAGGCAAGGCGGAACGAAAAGCAGAGCGGCAAAAAGCAGAGGTGACAAGGATTCTCCTCTGGGCAGAAAGACATGTAAGAGCTCTGTCAGCAATTTTCATTCCGGGAGTGGACAACTGGGAAGCAGACTTCCTCAGCAGTCACAATCTCCATCCAGGAGAGTGGGGCCTCCACAAAGAAGTCTTCGCAGAGGTGAAAGTCTTTGGGGAATTCCTCAAGTAGACATGATGGCATCTCGTCTAAACAAGAAGCTTCAGAGATATTGTTCCAGGTCGAGAGACCCTCAAGCAATAGCAGTGGATGCACTGGTGACCCAGTGGGTGCTTCGGTCGGTATATGTTTTCCCTCCACTTCCACTGATTCTAAAAGTTCTCAAAATAATAAGAAGGACAAGAGTTCGAGCAATCTTCATTGCCCCAGACTGGTCAAGGAGGGCTTGGTATCCAGATCTTCAGGAGTTGCTCATAGAAGATCCTCGGCCACTTCCTCCTCGAGATGACCTACTACAGCAGGGGCCGTGTGTGTATCAAGACTTACCGCAGCTACGTTTGATGGCATGGCTGTTGAGCGTCGGATCCTAGCCCAAAAGGGTATTCCCAAGGAAGTCATCCCCACTCTTATTCAGGCCAGGAAAGGAATAACGTCTAAACATTACCACCGTATTTGGAGAAAATATGTGTCTTGGTGTGAATCCAAGAAGGCTCCTACGGAAGAGTTTCAGTTGGGACGTTTTCTCCATTTTCTGCAGGCTGGTGTGGATGCGGGCCTTAGAATGGGGTCAATCAAGGTCCAGATTTCGGCCTTATCAGTTTTCTTTCAAAAACAATTGGCCTCCTTTCCAGAAGTTCAGACGTTTGTGAAAGGGGTTCTGCACATCCAGCCTTCATTTTTGCCTCCAGTGGCACCATGGGACCTTAATGTGGTGTTGCAGTTCCTTCAATCAGATTGGTTTGAACCTCTGTAGGAGATAGAATTGAAGTTTCTCACTTGGAAAGTGGTGATGCTTTTGGCCTTGGCATCCGCAAGGTGGGTGTCTGAGTTGGGGGCCTTGTCTCACAAGAGCCCTTACCTGATCTTCCATGAAGATAGGGCAGAGTTAAGAACTCGTCAACAATTTCTTCCAAAGGTGGTTTCGTCCTTCCACATAAACCAACCTATTGTGGTGCCAGTAGCTACTGACACTTTCAGTGAGTCACAGTCTCTAGATGTGGTTAGAGCTTTGAAGATTTATGTTGCAAGAACAGCTCGGTTACGGAAAACAGAGGCTCTGTTTGTCCTGTATGCTCCCAGCAAGATTGGGTGTCCTGCTTCTAAGCAGACTATTGCACGCTGGATCAGAGGGACAATTCAGCACGCTCATTGTACGGCAGGCTTGCCGGTACCGAAGGCCCATTCTACTAGGAAAGTGGGCTCATCCTGGGCGGCTGCCCAGGGAGTTTCGGCTTTACAACTTTGCCGAGCAGATACTTGGTCAGGGTCAAACACATTTGCTAAATTTTCTAAGTTTGACACTTTGGCCGATGAGGACCTCAAGTTTGGTCAATCGGTGCTGCAGGGTCATCCGCACTCTCCCGCCCATACTGGAGCTTTGGTATAACCCCATGGTACTGAAGTGGACCCCAGCATCCTCTAGGACGTATGAGAAAATAGGATTTTAATACCTACCGTTAAATCCTTTTATCCTAGTCCGTAGAGGATGCTGGGCACCCGACCCAGTGCGTACTTTACCTGCAGTTTGTTCTTTATAGTTACACAAGTTGTGTTTCATTTGTTTTCAGCATGTTGCTGTAAATGGTTCATGCCTGTTGGCGTGTGTCATGTTGAATGCCATGTTGTGCTGCATGGTTGAGGTGTGAGCTGGTATGAATCTCACCATTAGTATAAAAGTAAATCCTTTCCTCGAAATGTCCGTCTCCCTGGACACAGTTCCTATAACTGAGGTCTGGAGGAGGGGCATAGAGGGATGAGCCAGTTCACACCCTTGAAAAGTCTTAAAGTGCCCATGGCTCCTGCAGAACCATCTATTCCCCATGGTACTGAAGTGGACCCCAGCATCCTCTACGGACTAGGAGAAAAAGATTTACCGGTAGGTATTAAAATCCTATTATTAGATGGTTGAAGCTGTGTTATATGATTACGACATAGGTTATATTTCTATACAGGGGTCGTCTGGACAATGTGATCTTCTACATCAGGGGTGGGGAACCTTTTTTCTACAGAGGGCCATTTGGATATTTATAAAATCCTTCGGGGGCCATACAAAAATTCTCAACTTAAAAAATTACCCTGCCCCCCAGCAGGTCTTCCCCATAGAGGTACTGTGTGTGCGCGCCGGAGGCGCGCGCCCAAAAAAAATGGGTGTGGCCAGTTAAAATGGGACGTGATACACATATGCCCCCAATAGTGCAGTGCCAGATCCACAATTGCCCCCACAGTGCCAGGTATACAAATGCCCCTCACAGTGCCAGGTATACAAATGCCCCCACAGTGCCAAGTATACAAATGCCCCTCACAGTGCCAAGTATTCAAATGCCCCTCACAGTGTAAGGTATACAGATGTCCCCACAGTGCCAGGTATACAGATGCCCCCACAGTGCCAGGTATACAGATGCCCCTCACAGTGCCAGGTATACAGATGCCCCTCACAGTGCCAGGTATACAGATGCCCCTCACAGTGCCAGATATACAGATGCCCCTCACAGTGCCAGGTATACAAATGCCCCCACAGTGCCAGGTGTACAAATGCCCCCACAGTGCCAGGTGTACAAATGCCCCTCACAGTGCCAGGTATACAGATGCCCCTCCACAGTGCCAGGTATACAGATGCCCCCCCACAGTGCCAGGTATACAGATGCCCCCCCACAGTGCCAGGTATACAGATGCCCCCACAGTGCCAGTTATACAGATGCCCCTCACAGTGCCAGGTATACAAATGCCCCCCACAGTGCCAGGTATACAGATGTCCCCACAGTGCCAGGTATACAAATGCCCCTCACAGTGCCAGGTATACAGATGTCCCCACAGTGCCAGGTATACAGATGTCCCCACAGTGCCAGGTATACAGATGCCCCCACAGTGCCAGGTATACAAATGCCCCCACAGTGCCAGGTATACAGATTCCCCTCACAGTGCCAGGTATACAGATGCCCCCACAGTGCCAGGTTTACAGATGCCCCCACAGTGCCAGGTTTACAGATGCCCCCACAGTGCCAGGTTTACAGATGCCCCCAAAGTGCCAGGTATACAGATGCCCCCCACAGTGCCAGGTATACAGATGCCCCCCACAGTGCCAGGTTTACAGATGCCCCCCACAGTGCCAGGTATACAAATGCCCCCCACAGTGCCAGGTATACAAATGCCCCCCACAGTGCCCCCCCCCCTTCCGTGCTACTTACCGCTCCTTTCGGCGGGACAAGGAGGGGAGCGCGGCTATGTTGGGCGGCGGCGTGTAGGACTTGAAACCAGCCGCCGGTTCGAGAGCCAATCAGAGCTCGCGGACCGGCAGCCGTGGCTCCTGATTGGCTCACGAACCGGCGGCTGGTTTCAAGTTCTACACGCCGGCGCCGCGCTCTCCTCCCTGTCCTGACACTGACAGCTGAGACACGCTGCCGCCGGACTGAGCGGCGGCGTGTCTCACTGGGAGAAGCAGGTGGGCCGGAGCAAACGGCTTTGCGGGCCTTATACGGCCCGCGGCCTGGAGGTTTCCCACCCCTGTTCTACATGAATAGTGAATACTGACTGAAGTCACCGTCTTCCCATGGAGGACCAATTGTTTGCATAGGTTCCCCATTGTAAAGAATCCTACATATAGGTCAATCACATGTACATCAGAAGAGTAAAAAAAACCTGGCATATCAGTGGCAAACAAGCCAGTTAGTAGAAAGCGTGTCCAGAGCATATCAGAAGCTGTTTCCTGGTTGTGATAAAGTAGAAATCTCTACTTATTTATACACAAAGGCCGGGATGTAATGAAGTCCAAATTCGGCAGCCACACGGGATGCTGCCGTAACCATGGCTATACCATGCCTTGTACATGATTGCCCCTTTAAAAAAAAATTTAGAGTTCGGTCGGCATCCCACAAGGCTGATGAATTCGGACTTCATTACATCCTGCCTTTAAATGGATTAAAACATTAAAAGTACGTCTTTTTCTAAAATAATGATGCAAGTTAATAGAATTTCTCTAGTCGTTCTGTCTAGTATTTTTTAAATAACAGAAAAGCATGAAGAACCACTGGCGTACCTGTAATGGGTGAAGTGTGTGCGTGCACATGGGCTCCCAGGGTCCAGGGGGGCCTACACCACACACCCTGCACTAATATTTTCAATACTTACCCTTCAAAGTCCCGCATCGGCAGCAGCAGTGCTGCAGAAACCACCAGGAAAATGGGGCTGCGCCCATTTTTTGCCAGCGTTCCGTGCATGCACAGTAGCAAAATCACTGGCAAAATAGCCATTGCACCATTTTCCCAGAGACCTGCGCATGCGCACTACACTCTGGAACAGCGCTCAAGTTTCCTAGTGATCCTAGTGCCCAGAGTCTTTTGCTTTGCCAGCTAGAGAGGAGGGAGCCCTGAGGCAGACTGCACACGGGCCTCCTCCTCTCTTGATGCGCCCCTGTGATATAGGTAAATGTAGTGTGTTCTACGAAAGTAATCTTGGAAATGAATTCTTTCTTGTCTGTTTAAATATAACATGATTGTGGCGAGCATTTCCTTGCTGAAGATATCTACAGGACAGAATAAAGCACAGATAAGAAGACTACGTCACTTTTAAAGAAGAAATATACATTTTGTATTCTTTATTATTATTTTTGGATCAATCTTTTGTCATATTTATTTAGATACATGAATACATATGTATGTACTAATGAAAGCTAATAACTGTTTTAACTAACAAGATATACTTTAAAAATATATATTAGCAACATGTGGATATTAACTAAGTTATGTTTTAATAAATGAATAGCTATTGATTGGGAATGGGAAAGTGAGGAATAGTGTAAGATGTCTTATTACGTTTGAGAAAGTATTTAAAATGGCTCCTAGAAACTTGTAATTTAGGGTAAGTAGGGGAAAGGTGAAATTAGAAAAGTAAAATGGCTGCTGAACATGACAAAGCTGAGTTGGATGTAAGCCAAGGCCATGAATGGTACGACACGTGCACAGGTTCTTTGCATGTATTGTTAAGGATAATTTCTATTGAATGTACAGATGTGTCTTGATGACATTGTTTGATAAGAAGAGTATAAATTTTAGAGCTAAAGTGAGCTCAACTAATAGGAAGACTCACAATGGAAGATTTAACATGGCATGAGAGCATGAATTGCTAAGTATATGTAGAAGTAATTATTTAATTCATGACTGGACATTGAATAATTTATATAGTATCTCATTTTACTGTTTATTTAAAAGATTATTACAACCTTGTTGACCATCGTATGAATGATTGAGTGTATGTGTTGGGTCAGCCTTTACAGGGACTGCTTGTATTATAAGATTTCCAATCTTAGGTATTACTTCGGTTACCGCCTGAAGGAGGAATAAACAGATTTATTTAAAAATTCACTGAATTTAAAGTGAAAAAACACAGAAGAAAAACATTGGCCTTAGACAGCAGTGTGTGAAACACGTGTGAGAGAAAATAAGGTGGTTAGCAGGATGTAACAAAGGGGAGGTTAAATAAAAATGTTTTAATTTTGACAAAGAGAAAGTTCTTATCAAATAAGGACCTCATCATTTGCAAACGGAACCACAGCGCATTCCATTAGCAAGCTTGTTTGGACCTGATATGGCAGTTTTGTCACAGAGACAACTGCAACAAAAAAAGAAGATGAAAGGTCGTGACTGCCCCCGACTCAAAATCAGGCCTGGGATAACCATCGACTAACAGTGATTAGAAACCATTGATGGTTGCCTGCCGATGGCAGATGGTTTTACCATTGATGGTGAAGGAACAGATAGTTTTCTGCCATTGATGGTAGCTGTAGTCACAATGCCCCCCCAACCTCCCCACTACACACACTTGCACTGCAGAGCTACTAGGCTGTCAGCCAGTAGCCCTGCATTGCAAATGGCAGGAACCATCAATGTCATGCCATTGCATAGGTTCATACCATCGATGGTTATAGGTATATTTATCATTGATGGTGGACATACCAATGGCAGACTCTATGAGGAGAAAGTATCCTGTCTCCATCAACTGACCTGCTCCTATTAATGTTGCACAAATTTCTCGGGCTGGTTTTCCATCGCAATCTGCCCCTGAACATGTTTCATTCACTTCTGTGGACTTTTTCAAGACAAGTCCATAGAAGTCTACGACATATGTTGGCCTTCCACAATTCACAGAACGGACACGGCTGTGTTACAGCATTGCCACATTAGGAGCATAGAACCTGATACACCAGCGGCTGTTTCCTTGGACTCTCAATTGTGCCAGACTCAGGAGCAGGCGGCATTTGTACAACACCAGCCTGGAGTGAATACTAATACAGCCAGAGGTACCATTGCATAAAACTATAAACTATTTTTCAGTATGCCGTTGTATTTGATTGTGCCCGTTAATATTTCTGTAACAAACCCAGGACATTAAGGGGTATATTTACTAAAGAGCGGGTTTTTAGAAGCAGAAATGTTGGCCATAGCAACCAATCAAATTCTATTTATTATCTTTTAGAAGGTGCTAGATAAATGTTAAGTAGACTCTGATTGGTTGCTATGTGCAACAGCTCCACTTCAAAAACCCGCACTTTAGTAAATTTACCTCTAAGAGTGCGTACCTTGGAGTGCTGGTATAAATGGGAAGAAGTAAATCTGCACAGGATATAGCAATTATTTTACAATAAGTTAGAAATATTATAGTTAAACCAACATGAGAGCCTACTAGAATGATGCGTTCAGCAAATGGTTGGTGGTGCTCCCGGAAGATAGTTATGACAACTATGAAACAACACATATGGTCCTTTAAAGAGAATAAAGGACCAAAAAAAGCAACTATAAGCCTTTTCCTGGGCACACTTGAAAAAAATTGAAATGATGAAATTATTAAGACATAACTTTTATTAATGTATACTCTAAGAAAAAGCGAGAGCTGGCGTCAATAATTAAAGAACAGAGGTGTTCATAGGTACTAATGTACCTGTCATAGGCAAGATAATGATTTAAGTGAGCAAAAATAAATAAAGCCTCATTCAAAATAATGAATCATATATATCCTCTATGGTCAGAATTTTGTATGAGTGAGGTCACTACCTCGATATAGTCTAATAAATGCTGTAACTTCCGGTGCAGTGTGCGTGGTGCACACGGGGGGCACCCATTTTTTTCAATACTTACCCTCTGGAGTCCCGGATCATCAGCAGCAGCACTGCAGAAATCAGCAGAAAAATGGTGCAATGGCTATTTTCCTGTCATTTTTTGTGTGCGTAGTAAGAAAATCACATGGAAAATGGCCACTGCGCAGTAGACTCTGGGACCCACTAGCGTCCTCTAGAGACCCTAGGGAGTTATTCAGAGATGGAAGCAGATCTTGCTGCATGTGGTCCAGCGCCTTTTTTTTTCTCGGAGCGTCTGCATGTGATGTCACGCTGCCGTCCCAAAAATGGTCCGGACACGCCTACATTTTCCGCACCATGTCCGGGAAATGCCGCATCAACCCCCTGACAGCTGCCGCTGTCAATTACCTTGCAATCACATCCTTCCGGGATGCGGCTACATGGTGAAGGGTCACACATGCACACTACGCCCATTGTGCGTACAGTCGCTCGGCTGTGTCCGGGTCTTAATAAGCACCCTAGAGCGCAAAATCTACATCGTTGCCGGCTAAGGAGGAGGGGGCCTAGATGGAGTCTGCACTTGGGTCTCCTCTCTAGAAGCGCCCCTGCACTCGAGAGCTGATTTAAACTATCTCTTTTATCTAGGGATATGTGGACTTTTTGTTAGGAATTACAATTGTGTGCACACTTTGGTTTTCCTATAAGAACTCTGCAATAAGTATCAACAGAGCGAGACTCAATGAGAGCATTTGTGGGTATTGTAATAATTTCTTTTTATGTATTATTGTGGTGCTAATTTATTATTCACCAGTGCATTCTAAGGCTGTGTACACATCAGAACGATGTTCACTCGATGTGACATTGTCTGGGATGGGGCCCTGACATCAGCAAGTGCATACACATTTGCCAATGTCGGTTGTAACAGGGAGGAGGAGGGGGGGGAGCGGGACAGTGCTGCATTCGGCAGCATGGCCCTCGTAAGCAATATCGCATATTGGGGCAAGTTGATCGCAGCAGGAATTTGGTTAGAAGTTGGGCAAAACCATATGCACTGCAGGGGAGGCAGATATAACATGTGCAGAGAGAGTTAGATTTGGGTGTGGTGTGTTCAATCTGCAATCTAAATTGCAGTGTAAAAATAAAGCAGCCAGTATTTACCCTGCACAGAAACAAAATAACCCACCCAAATCTAACTCTCTCTGCACATGTTATATCTGCCTCCCCTGCAGTGCACATGGTTTTGCCCAACTGCTAAAAAATGTCCTGCTGCGATCAACTTGGAATTACCCCCATTGGACCTATATGCAGGTCTGACGTGCGATGCAGGATATGACCCGCGGGATTACGCATCGAATCCTGTACACAATATATAATATCGCAACGAACCGGCCAATATCAGCCATATTGTATGCGATATTGCATAGTGTGTACGAACCTTAAAATGGTTTTATGTTTGTTCTGTGGGTTTGCAAATTAACCCTTTTCTCGAATTGCTGCAGGTGAATAATTGATTAGTGTGAGTGATCGTTTCACTGGTGCTGGGTTGTTTTTTGGTCTTTAAAAAAGCAATATAACTTCAATTTGTGTTAGAAACAAAAGAGAATGCCTTGCATAGTCGTGGCAGGACAGAACAATAGGCAGAAGAGACAGAGAAGTGTAAGGGGGCCGCACACTGTCACATGTCTAACGAAGTCCATTACATGGGGCAGCGCTCATTGTACTTACTGAGCGCAGGGCCAAGTCTGTGTGACCGGGATCCAATAGACACTAGGGGCAACAGTACGGAAGGTATACTGCACGCACGGCTGTTTCTAGACAATTTAGCTCCCAGTGCAAACAATAGCTATTCTAAAATGTAAATACTGGCACATGCCCCAATAAGGGGCGTGGCCTTATTACTACAGTGGGCATGGTCTCTCTATAATGGATGTGGCCTTTCAGGGAAAGACTACCTTACACCCCAGTTTTTGACCCTGCACCCCCAGACCTCGGCCACCAAAGAAAAAAAAAATCACCATATTATGCCCCAGACATTAATGCCCCTTGCACCATATTATGCCCCACACAGTAATGCCCCATGCACCATATTATGCCGCACATAGTAATGCCCCTTGCACCATATGCCCCACACTGTGCTGTCCATGGCAACATATTATGCCCCTTGCACCATATTATACCCCACACAGTAATGCCCCTTGTACCATATGCCCCACACAGTAATGTCGCTTGCACCATATTATGCCCACACTGTAATGCCCCTTGAACTATATGCCTCCTGCATGTAGCTGCAATTCCAGCACTGCGACCGACATCGCAAGTTGGGAGTCAACATAGCAACCATCGGTTTCCACGCGGATGGCCAACTGAGTAAGTTACAGCTTACTGAGCTGACCAACTAAAGCTGTGGCTGTGAGGCCAGGAAGTTTGTGTGGTAACATGCAGACCCCTGGCTCCAGAGTTGTACTGGCCCACAGGTGTACAGGGGAAAACTCTGGTGGGCTCCACTGCCTAAGGGCCCCTCCCCCTCCTCTAGGGGTCACTATCATGGATGACCTTTGAGTGCTTGGTTTGTTTCTAGGCTATGGAAAGGCAAGAAAATATTAACCCTCCTGTCTATCAAAATGGGTGGTCCTGCACACCCTGTCCCCTCTATTGTTTGTCCTCTCTAATGATTGGCCAAGTTCCTCTGTGGTGGCTGTACACACCCTCTTGACTGATCATTCCCCTTAAGTTTGGGCCCCTACTACTGCATTCCTTGGTGGTCCCTTCATGGCCCAGTCCCATACTGCCTGGCTCTTCCCTCCCAGAAAATGGGGTGACACGGCTCCATTTCTGGGAACGAATGTCTTCCCTCACTCCCTCTCCAACCCCTTAACGTCACTGCCTGAGGTTATCTGAGGTGGATGTGAGATTGCATGGCCATTCCGCTCATGTGCAGAACGGACCTTGCACAGTCTTAGATTCCCAATAATCAGGAATCTGCATGTTGCCCCATACCTGCGGCCAGGTCTGAATCAGACCCATAATGTGGTTACTGACTGAGTGGTGTAAATTGCTTCCCCTCAGACCAATCACTGCTCAATTCAGCAATAAGGTGGTGGAAGATGGGCATCAGGCTCCCTAGGACCAATGGGCCGTAGGCACCGTCTGTATCACATTTTCGGTAATGCGGCTCCAGGGAGCATGCACAGTACAAAAGCAAGCCACTTAATGTGTGTGCTTGGTGGTAACTGTGCACAATGTAAAAAATAATGATTAGGGGTCTAATATACTATATTGAGTTAAGGAAGGGTTACATTCTGCTTATTCTCATTATGGATATTTCATTGTATTTTGAGTGGAAACCAGTATCAGTCTTTGTACAGTCAATGAACCCTATATAAAATATTTAATGAAGGTGGCCATCTAGTGGCCATATCGGATATTATTAGCCGGAAAAATTATAGTCTGAATATGGGCTTTTTAGGCCTAATTAGGGTTATGGAGGTTTAACGTACATGTACTCAATGTCAACCAATGATAAAGAAACCATGGTGGATTAAGAGGATAAATTTAATGCCCAATATTAGTCTTTTGAGTTTTGGGAAGCTTCTCCATTTTAAAGATGTTGGTTTCTTAAGGAGTGGTGCTAGCTCGATTCTTGCAGGCTTATTATGCTGAATAAATTTTGTCAAACCTTTGAAGGCCAAAAAGTCCAGATAATAAATCCTTTTGGCAAAACATCATCTGTGAATAGAGACATTTTACTCTCCAGGTCTCCCATGGGCCCAACCCAGTGTGTCCGGGAACTATGGTTGCAGCAAGGGCAAAGATTAAAGGAGACTGGTCAAACTTAGTATAGCCTGTTGAATAGGATAGGTTCAGAAGGAGAACCATTTACAATGACCCCCACTGAAGAGCTGGAATCATCTGGGGTGATATCAGTATTAAGTCAACGAGTGGATTGTTAAGTCAGTTTGCACAGTCAGGCTGTTGCCAAGAGCTCATCTACCTGTGAGGCTTGTGAGAAAACTTCCTGACAATCCAAAGTGGTTTATGGTCAGAGAAATTAATTGTGAGGCAATCAGGTGAAAGGTATCTCCATGCACAGTGAAATAATTATTGAGGGTCTTTTTCTGGTATTTAAAATATGGATTAGGTCATTGGTTCACCGTTCAAAATGTCAAAGGACAAAATCAACTTGGTGATAATTAAACATCGTAAAGGTATATAATTTAGTATTATTGTTGAAAAGGGAGACTGGGTGATATCTGTACAGTGGTGTATATCTTTCCCATCCTTATAATTAATAGTGATCCTTGTTTCCAGATAATCTCTTGACCATGAGCTCACCTTAAAAATGTAGTTTATTTATTTTCTTATAGTAAGTAGCTTAGAAGCCATCAGACCCTATAAGGCCTTTCCTGCTTTCTGGCTAGTCACAACCTGTTCATCTGGGGTGATATCATTATTACAGTAAGATGACGGGTGGATTGTGAGGTCAGTTTGCACAGCCTGGCTGCTGCCAGGAGCTCATCTACCAGCTTCTCCTGCCATTGTTGACCACATATGCCTAATATAGCAAAAACATTACAAGCCAGGATTTTAGCATGTAGTTTGGTGGCTGATAGTTTTCTGCCTTTATCAGCTTCTTCAAAACAGTGTTATATCACCCATTTCAACTTATTAACCTCTTGGTTGAATAAAATATGTTGAGCTCACCAGTAACTGGGTTTTTCTTGGTGAAGAAATTTAGGGCCTGAGGTAGATTTATGTTGTAGTTCCAACTTGTATTAGTCAGATGCATGGTTTTTCAAAGCCTCTCTTGGTTGTGATTGCCCACCCGCGTTCACAAATGCCAGGGCCGAAATATCATACTGATCCCGTTGTAAGCATCTATGAACTGCACTGCCCTGTCTGTATATTTGGTCAAATACACATCATTAACAGCATGTATGTGTAGCAGGCATATCCTTGGTGCAAGAGATCCATCTAATTTCAGGCAGATCTCTATATACGCATAATTTATTATACCCACAATTTCAGCTACACAACCTCAGCTCCCCCGTACTAAACATTACGCACCGTTACCAAGTTATGCACACTCAGTGGAAAGTGGAGATGTGACTGTAATGTGTACAACTCAGAATCGCTGATAGATGCATACATGGCTAAGCATGGCTGGATTAAGGCAAGTGGGAGCCCTGGGGCAATGAAAGTGTGGGGTTCTCCTAACAATAAAACTGCCTCTGCCTCCTGTCGCAGTCACTACTAGGCCTCTTAGAAGAGCAGAGAGAGAGTGAGGGGAGTGAGAAAGAGACAAAGAGGGTGTCAGGGAGAGAGAGAGAAATGGGAGAGCAAGGGAGAAAGAGAGGGAGGAGGGGAGAACGAGAGAGAGATGGTATCAGGGAAAAAGAGGAGTGAGAGACAGACAAATGGCAGAGATAAAGAAAGGGGATGAGAGAGAGACAGGGTGTCAGGGACAGAGAGGAGGGTGTTAGGGAGAGGGAGAGAGAGAGAGAGAGAGAGAGAATGTCAAAGGAGAGGCAGAGGGGGGAGCAAGAGAGAAGGGGAGAGAGTGTCATGTGGAAAGGGGGAGAGAGGGAGGGAGAGAGAGCAGGACACTACCCTTTGCAGGCTACAGTACAGGTCTCTGATGGGGGCAGGTACTTCACGGCATTACGCCTTGCCCCCTTCCCCATACACCCACGAATCATGGCATGGCACTGCACTGTACGGTATTGCTGCTGGGAGCTAGCCAGGTAGGGTGCAGAGTGGGCCAAGACAATGTTTTCCACAGTGTGGAGGCCCACAATGTGTGGGTACCCCGGGCGACTGCCCTGTCCGCTCCGCCTATAATCTGGGCCTGCAGCTATGGACCATGGACAGTGCTGATAATCACAAGAGACGGAATCTCTCATATTGTATATACATACAGCCGGCTGTGGAACATGGGCAGTGCTGGAAAGTGGTGCCTTGTGTGCAACTCTACATCAGTACCTATCGTTAGCGTTGTAAGCATCAAGAACATTTTTATGTAATCATACAGTTGTATGGACTTGAAGTAGTACAACTATTCCCCACTTAAATGGGATAGACTACAGTACAGGGATAAACACATCCTCTCTTGAAATAATTCTGTGAGTGGAGTCAGTTTACTTCTTGCTATTAAATGGGACAGAATGATTCCTAATTGGACCTTTGGAGTACAACGGAAGAACATTTTTCATAAGTATCCATGACTTAGTTCTGGATGCAGTAAGGTTTACTGGCAGTTGGGAACCCCACAGTCAGAAATCTGACAGTGGAATCTCAACGGTTAGAGTTAGGATTATGCACCTGGGGGAATGTTAGGCTTTGGGGGGATAGGGTTAAGCTGCTGGGAGGGGGTCGGTTAGGGTTAGGCTGCGGGAGGGCATGGTTAGGGTTAGGCTGCAGGGGGTGAGTAAGGGTTACCAGGATCCATCTGGATTTTGACCGTTGGGATGCCGCTGTCAGCATTCTGTTTATCGGGATGGTGACTGCTGGGATTTTGATACCATCCCCTTTAGTTAAGTTTTATTATATTCCCACTAGTGTACAAAAGGATTGTGTCCTCCACCTTGCATATTAGAACAAGTTATATTCTGTGGTGCCCTGTAGGTCAAAGTCTTGGGCAGTGTTTTATGTGAGACACAGCCCAGGAGTATAAAAGATAAGAGGAATGTGTGTAGTGGCTGGTGAAGTCAAAGTGGCAGGTAAAGAGATTGAGTAGAGTAAAAGGCATGTAATTACAGCATTTAAAAAATACATTACAAAACGTAACTCAAGATGATGAGTGGGAAACCATCTGTACAGCTGTCTCTTAATGCTCTATCAGTGTAGCCATTCTAGAAAACTCTGAACACCCCAAAAAAAATTACCCTATCACCTCCAATCTATGTTGGAAAAACTGTGCCAACCTGGCTCATTTTTACACATCTAGTGGACATGCCCAGTCATTACGTCATTCTAGAACATGGTCCGTGCCCTACTAGCTCAACTTGCTACTCTCCCAACCACTCAATCCCCCATCAACTTGCTCCTTTGTGCCCAAATTGAGCATATTTCCAAATAAACCAATAAATTGGTTCTCAATATATCATGCGCAGCCAAATACCAAATAGCCTGCAAATGGAAGGTATTAAATACTCCTAGTCGGCAGGAACTTGTCACGGGGACTGGGTTTTGTGAATCCGGAATTGTGGCGTGCGGTTTGGTATCGGTGACTTTAGGCAGGATTAGCCGAGCATGTTGAATGCAAGTCTTTACATAGAGCTTTAAAGGAGGTTCCACAGGTGCCCTAGCTGTTTACTTGTTAGAGCGGTTGCGTCGGCAGGACCTGTACGTCTGTGGACGAACGTCTGGCGGAAACCCGGATAGGAAGACTGTAGACTGGGGTAACTGAGACTCGCTGAGAGGGATGGTGACTCGGAGAGGTCAGCATACGAGGAGAAATAACCGGGTGTAGATCCAGCAATCCAGGTGAGAACTCAGGGAACAGGATGCTTTAGAAGCAATGCTGTGGAATACAGGGAACTAGCACACACACAAGGCTGTGTGAGAGACGTTGCACTGGCAATTTGCTTACCCAGAAATCCCTAGATTTATACCTGCAGACTGTTTCCCATTGGTTTTGCAAACCTTGCAGGTGACTGAGTGTTTTAGATTAGCTGACCCTTCCAAGGCGGCGACGCCCATCCCGGACCTCTGCAGCTGGAAGCTGCACAAATGTTTGCTGCTGCCTCTGAGCCCTCTCCTCCCAGACATGCCTGCAAGTTGTGCCCCTTGCCAGCAGCCCGCACCCCCACCGGAGGGACCGCACCAGAGCATCCGGACAGGTAAGTACCGCTGGTCCCGGAACCCGATCCGCCGGACCGTGACTTTAACCCCTCCCCCCCCCCCTTTTAGGGATGGCCACTGGACAGCCACCAGGTTTGCTGGGATTTTCTTCATGGAACTTGTGAAGTGAAGCGGGAGCATGAACATCCAAAGAATCCTCCCAGGAACGCTCCTCAGGACCGTAGCCCTTCCAATCCAGAAGATATTGTAGACGTCCATGTCTTACTCGGGAGTCAAGGATCTTCTTGATCTCGAATTCAATACCACGATCCGTGACAACCTTTGGAGAGCGAGGAAGGATCTTACAAAACTTGCTTAACACTAAAGGCTTCAAAAGAGAAACATGAAAGGCTGGGAAGACTTTCAGGTACGGGAGTAACTTAAGCCTATAAGTTACGGAATTGATGATTTGTTCAACTGGGAAGGGCCCAATGTAGCGAGGAGCGAACTTCATAGATGGAACACGTAACCTTAAATTGCGCGTAGAGATCCAGACCTGATCTCCAACTGCCAACTTAGGTACCACCCTTCTCTTCTTATCAGCCCAGAACTTATAGCGAGCGGAGGCTCTTTGTAGATTTTGGTGAACTTTTCTCCAAACTCCGGAAAGTCTCTTGAGAGATTCCTGAACTGCAGGAAGATCTTGAGCTGGTAAAGCCAGGAACTGAGGAACTCGAGGATGGAAGCCATATACGGTATAGAAAGGGGTATGACCTGTAGAAGAGTGGTAGGAGTTGTTGTAAACAAACTCTGCCCATTGTAGTAGTTCTAGCCAGTCGTCTTGAGAAGAAGAGACATGAATTCTGAGGAACATCTCCAAGTCTTGATTGACTCTCTCTCTGTACTTCCATTGGTTTGAGGATGATATGCCATTGAGAATTTTAACTGTACCCATAGGGCGGCACAGAGAGCCCTCCAGAATCTAGCCACGAACTGGACTCCCCGGTCAAAAACAATTTCGGTCGGAAGACCGTGGGACTTGAAGATCTCTGCAATGAAAAGCTGAGCTAACTCAGGTGTGGTGGGAAGACCCTTAAGAGGTACGAAACGAGCCATCTTAGAGAAGCGGTCTATGATTACCCAAATAGTAGTAAGTCCTTTACAAGAGGGTAAATCCGTGATGAAGTCCATAGAAAGGTGGGTCCATGGCATCTTAGGAATAGTTAGGGGTATTAGCTCTCCCGCTGGCCGAAGACGAGGGATCTTATGCTGTGCACACTTGGTGCAGGAGGCGATATAAGAGGAAACATCAGACTTCAGTGCAGGCCACCAATACGAGCATTGGATAAGGTCGGTTGTCTTATGGACTCCAGCATGACCGGAAAACCGAGAGGTATGGGCCCAGGTCAGTAATTTCTTCCGAAGGTGAGGAGGTACGAACACTTTTCCCAATGGAGGCTGTAGTTTAGTGGAGGCAAAGTTCCGAGACTCCAATACAGGCTGAGGAGAAGTAGAGTCGTTGGAATCCTCAGAGGAGTAGGATCGGGAGAGAGCCTCTGCCTTCTGGTTTTGAGAACCAGGTCGAAAGGTTAGGGAGAAATTAAATCTTGAGAAGAACATTGCCCATCGGGCTAGACGAGGATTCAAACACTGAATATTCCTGAGAAAGATTAAATTCTTGTGATCAGTGAAAATAGTGATAGGAAACTTAGCCCCCTCCAAGAGATACCGCCACTCTTCCAATGCTAACTTAACAGCCAGTAGTTATTGCTCTCCTATAGTATAGTTCCTTTCTGCTGGTAAGAACTTCTTGGAAAAGAACCCGCAAGGATGAAGTTTGTTGTCATTCAGACGTTGGGAGAGAACTGCTCCCACAGCATCGGCCGAAGCATCTACTTCTAAAACAAAGGCTTTATTGGCATCGGGTTGCCTCAACACTGGAGCTGTAGTAAAAGCCTGTTTTAGTCGTTGGAAAGCTTTGTCTGCAGATGTTGACCATTCTCTGGGATTAGCCTCCTTTCGAGTGAGAGCGGTGATAGGTGCCACTATAGAGGAGAATCCTTTGATAAATCTCCGGTAGAAATGTGCAAAACCCAAAAAGCGTTGGATTGCTTTAAGGGTGGTGGGTTTGGACCAATTTAGAACCGCTTGTACCTTGGCTGGATCCATCTCTAATCCTGAACCAGATATTATGTAGCCCAGGAAGGGCATGGAGGATTGTTCGAAAAGACATTTTTCCAATTTGCAGTACAAATGATGTTGGCGAAGCCTCCGCAGCACCTCTTGGACTTGAGAACGGTGATCTTTTAGGTTGGTCGAGAAAATTAGTATGTCATCTAAATAGACTACTACAGAACTATAGAGTAAATCACTGAAAATTTCATTTACAAAATTTTGGAAAACTGCTGGTACGTTGCTAAGTCTGAAGGGCATGACTAAATACTCGAAGTGCCCATCACGAGTGTTGAACGCCGTTTTCCATTCGTCACCCGCTCTGATCCGGATCAGGTTGTATGCTCCCCTGAGGTCCAACTTGGTGAAGACAGAGACACCCTTAACCCGGTCAAATAGCTCTGAGATCAAGGGCAATGGGTAACGATTTTTTATTGTTATGTCGTTTAGACCCCGGTAGTGGATGCAGGGACGAAGACCACTATCCTTTTTTTGGACGAAAAAGAACCCCGCACCGGCTGGAGAGGTAGAAGGCCGAATAAATACTCTAGCTAGATTTTCCTTGATGTATTGCGACATGGAGTCGGTCTCAGGGGTCAATAGAGGATATATTCGCCCTCTAGGAGGAATCTTTCCCGGAATCAGGTCAATAGGGCAGTCCCAGGGTCTGTGGGGTGGTAAGACTTCTGCTGCCTGTTTGCTGAAGACATCAGAAAAGGAGGAATACTGAGACGGAATTTGTGGTAGGATCTCCAGTTGGCTCTTATTCACATGTTTAACACTGGTAAGACAAGTTTGAGCACACGACTCTCCCCAGGCCAAAATTTGCATATTAACATAGAAACATAGAAACATAGAATTTGTCGGCAGATAAGAACCACTTGGCCCATCTAGTCTGCCCCTTTTTTTTTTTTTATATTATTTTTTATCTCTAACCTTATTTGATCCTTATTTCTTTGTAAGGATATCCTTATGTCTATCCCATGCATGTTTAAATTGCTCTACTGTCTTAGCCTCTACCACCTCTGATGGGAGGCTATTCCACTTATCCACTACCCTTTCTGTGAAATAATTTTTCCGCAAATTTCCCCTGAACCTCCCCCCCTCCAGTCTCAGTGCATGTCCTCGTGTCCTTTTGCTTCTCTTCATTTGGAGAATGTTTCCCTCCTGGACTTTGTTAAAACCCTTGATATATTTGAAAGTTTCTATCATGTCCCCCCTTTCCCTTCTCTGCTCCAAACTATACATATTGAGATTTCTTAGTCTTTCTGGGTATGTTTTGTGATGTAGGCCATGCACCATTTTAGTTGCCCTCCTTTGTACAGTTTCTAATGTATTAATATCCTTTTGAAGATATGGCCTCCAGAACTGAATACAGTATTCTAGATGAGGCCGTACCAATGACCTATACAGTGGCATTATTACTTCTTTCTTTCTGCTGCTGATTCCTCTCCCAATGCAGCCAAGCATCTGACTAGCCTTCCTCATTGCCTTGTTACATTGCTTACCTGCCTTTAAGTCATCTGAAATAGTAACTCCTAGATCCCTTTCCTCCTCAGTAGTTTCCAGTATAGTGCCATTAATACTGTATTTAGCTTTAGGATTTTTGAGACCCAAGTGCATGATTTTGCATTTTTTGGCATTAAACTGTAATTGCCAGACTCTTGACCATTCCTCTAGTCTACCTAGATCCTCAATCATTTGTTTTACCCCACCTGGTGTGTCTACCCTGTTGCATACCTTTGTGTCATCTGCAAAAAGGCATACTTTCCCTTTAATGCCATTTGCAATGTCACCAATAAATATATTAAAAAGCACTGGTCCAAGTACAGATCCCTGGGGTACTCCACTGGTAACATTTCCCTCCTGTGAATGCACTCCATTTACCACAACTCTCTGTTTTCTATCCTTCAACCAAGATCTTATTGTTGGTATAGTGCGATGGATCGATACCATAGGTGTGCAGTGGGGAGCCTTAGATAAAGTATTACCTCAGGAGTTACCTTGTATACAAGGTAACTCCTGAGGTAATACTTTATCTAAGGCTCCCCACTGCACACCTATGGTATCGATCCATCGCACTATACCAACAGGTTATGGGCCCAGACTGGAGTCTGTACAAGATAAAGTTTTCAGGAGTGCATCCCAAGCAGCATCCAGATCACGAGTCGCACTGCAAGTCCCAGCAGGCGCAGACAGCAGACTGTGTAACGCACAAGAAACAACCCAGGAGAACCTTGGAAAGAAAACTGTGAGTAAAACAAGTTTAATACCACAGAAGAATAGAGAGATCTATACAAGGAAGGGTTATGGCAAATTACACAGATCTCAGACTAGCTGCAAGCAAGCTTTCTAATGAGAACTATCAAACATGGAAGTTTAAAGTAGAAATGCTATTAACCAGAGATGATTTATGGGATGTTATAAATGCAGACAGACCTGAAGGAGAGGATCAGCAGTGGATTAAGAAGGACAGACAGGCAAGAGCCACTATAAGTTTACTAGTGGAAGATGAACAGCTTATACACATAAGACAAGAGAGTACAGCTAAAGGCATGTGGTGTGCTTTGCAGAGAGTGCATGAAGGAGCAAGTTTGAACAGCAAACTATTCCTATTAAGAAAATTATATCAAATGAGATTTAATAAAGGCAAGACAATGCAAGAACACATCAGTGCACTACTAGAGATAACCATACAGCTCAGGTCAATGGGAGAAGAAATCAAAAGCAACCACATAGTAGCTATCATCCTTTGCAGTTTACCAGATACATACAGTGCACTAATAAACGCACTAGAAATGAGACCTGAAGCAGAAATCACACCAGACTTTGTGAAGAACAGGCTCATAGAGGAGTATCAACGCAGAAAGGAGCTTACAGAGTGCAATACTGAAAGTGACACAGAGAAAGCACTTAAAATGGCGGACACTAAGCCACACACCAGGGAAACAAGAGCATGTTTCAGATGCAAGAAAGTGGGTCACCTGAAAAGAGATTGCACCATATGGAAGACAGAGCAGCATAAACCACCAGAAAGATTACACAAACAAAGAGCCAAAGCCACACTTACAGATACAGGAGCACACAAGTGGAATGGAACATTTAAAGCGACAGTAAACCAATTATCAGAAAAGTGGTATGTAGACTCAGGAGCGACTAGTCACATGACAAATAACAAGGACTTCTTTACTGAACTTGATTTGAACCATAAAGAAACAATCTACCTAGCAGATGGAACAAATATCATTGCAGAAGGGAAAGGGAATGGTCAATTCCTATGCTCCAAGGGTAATGGCAGCTATACAGAAATACCCGTAACAGATGTGCTATATGTTCCCAAGCTTGAGGGAGCACTGCTATCAGTAAAGAATCTAGTAGAAAAAGGACTTACTGTAAAGTTTCAGAATAATAAGTGTTTTATCCAAAATGGAAGAGAAACACTAGCTACAGCCAGAATAAAAGAACATTTATACTGTCTGGATATCGCAGCACAGCAGGCAAAGCTGAGTACACAGAAACACGCTGACTGTATTCACAAGTGGCATAGAAGATTAGGACACAGACACCCAGATTGCATAAAGGAAATGCAGAAGAGAGACCTAGCCAGGGATCTCAAAGTGTCAGACTGTTCAGAAATGATGAAGTGTCAATGTTGTATAAAAGCAAAAGCAACGAGGATTACAATTCCTAAGAAAAGTGAAAACAGAGCTTCCAGACCACTAGACCTGGTACATAGTGATGTATGCGGACCTATGAAAACGCGAACCGTAGGAGACAAAAGGTATATGCTGACATTCATTGATGACTACTCCAGGTTCACAGTCACTTATCTAATAAAAAGTAAAGATGAAGTCTTTGAAAAGCTGCAAGACTATGTGAACATGACCAGAAACAGATTCAAGAGGAATATGCTAACTCTTCGCAGCGACAATGGAGGCGAGTTCACAGGACACAAAATAGAACGGTACTTAAGAGGACTCGGTATTGAGCATCAGAAGACAGTACCATATACACCAGAGCAAAATGGCGTATCTGAGAGGAAAAACAGATCACTAACAGAAATGATAAGGTGCATGCTTACAGATTCAGGACTACCTGATAAATATTGGGGTGAAGCAGCAGCAACAGCCACCTATCTTCAAAACAGACTACTTTCCAAAGCAGTAAGGAAAACACCATATGAGCTGTGGTACGGTAAGAAACCCAGCTTAAAGCACATTAGAGTTTTTGGATGCAGAGCCTTCGTTTACATTCCTGCTGAAAAACGAAGCAAGTTGCAGAACCGAGCAGAAGAGGGAGTTCTAGTCGGCTATAGTGAACATTCAAAAGGCTACAGAATCCTAAATCCAAGAACTGGAAAAGTAGTTATAAGCAACAGTGTGACATTCATAGAAGAAACACGAGATGATGTCATAATTCCAGTAGACTCTACTGAAGAAGAAGAAAGCACCAAATCCAAAGAAACAGATGAAGTAGAGATCATTCAAGAAGTTGAAGTACAACACAAGACAAATACCAGCGACACTCATGAGAGTGCATCCGAGGGTGTGAGACGCTCTTCAAGAGAAAATAAGGGAAAAGCACCTACACGTTTATCTTACAAAGCAAAAGCCATTAACATACAAGAACCGGCATCATGGGAAGAAATTGCAAATTTTTCTGAAAGAGAAGCACAGAAATGGCTAGGAGCCGCAAAAGAAGAAATGGAATCAATGGAAGACAATCAGACATGGACATTGACCAGACTACCATTAGACAAAAAGGCCATAGGATGTAAATGGACTTTTAAGGTCAAGTATGATTCTGAAGGAAAAATAGAAAGATACAAGGCAAGACTTGTTGCTAAAGGATATTCACAGAAATTTGGAGAAGATTATGATGAAACGTTTGCTCCAGTTGTGAAGCACACTACCATTAGAACCTTACTCCTAACAGCAGCCATAAAGGGTATGAAAGTGAAACATTTCGATGTAAAGACGGCTTTCCTACATGGTGAACTAAAGGAAGATATATACATGGAACAACCACCAGGCTTCGTGAATTCTCAGAACCCAGATCACGTATGTAAACTGAACAAGAGTATATATGGTCTTAAACAAGCAGCAAGAGCATGGAATACAAAGATAAATGGAGTTCTGACAGAAAAGGGATTCATCAGAAGCAAAGCAGACCCATGTCTCTATACAAAGTTGATAGAGGAAAGATGGTTCTATGTATTAATTTACGTGGACGATTTGCTAGTTTGTTTCGAACAAGAAGGGGACGAAGTTGAATTGTTACAAGAACTAAACCGTCAGTTTGAAACAAAAGACCTCGGCCACATAACGCATTACTTGGGAATGCAAATCTCAAGAGAAGGTGATGGAACATTCACACTAAGTCAGAAATACAAAATTCAGGAAACCATTGAGGAATTTGGTATGCAAGATGCAAAGACAGCAAGCACTCCTATGGAGACAAGTTATGAAAAGGAACCAAATGATCAGAGCAACCTGTTAGAGGATAACCATCTATACAGAAAAGCCATAGGAAAATTGCTATACATTGCAACCGTCACCAGACCAGATATCTCCACAGCAGTTGGGATTTTAAGCAGAAAAGTCTCTAAACCAACAAAGATGGATTGGAATGCAGTTAAGAGGGTAATTCGTTACTTAAAGGGAACGATTAACAAGAAGCTTAAGCTCTCAGCAAACACAAGTCACAAGTTAACAGGATACGTTGACGCAGATTGGGCTGGAGACACAAGCGACAGAAAATCCACAAGTGGATATCTATTCTCTATTGGAGAAGGATTAATCAGCTGGACAAGCAAGAAGCAGTCTACCGTAGCACTATCTTCTACAGAAGCTGAATATATTGCAGCAGCTCACGCCAGTCAAGAAGTGGTATGGTTAATGCAACTACTATCAGACCTAGGAATGCCTCAAGAAGAACCTATCAAGATATATGAGGATAATCAAGGATGCATTGCATTAGCGCAAACAGAAAGAGTGAACCCAAGAACCAAGCACATTGATGTCAAGCATCACTTCCTGAGGGATCTACAGGAACAAGGTCTTATAGAGTTGAACTATTGCCCAACAGAAGATATGACAGCTGATATCATGACTAAGCCTCTTACCAGAGAGAGACATTGGAGACTTACGTCAAAGATGGGTCTAACTGAAGAAACCCAGTCTGTTGAGAAGGGGTGTTGAAATATGGACAACAGACTATGGTTTTGTTTATATGCATGTAGTTACCGTACAGGGGCAGCAGATGGCACTGTATAGTTACAGAGATGTAGTGTTTGTCTGTTGCATATGTTATGTACTTGTTTGTTTTACCTCACATGTGGTTTTTCTAGAAGAGTCTCTGAGGGAGAAGGACATAAGCTGATGATACTGAAACCTGTTGTATTGATCCTGCTATTTCAGTACTATATAAAGAAGATATACATCTCAAGTCTCGTTCTGTCTGTATACAAGGTAACTCCTGAGGTAATACTTTATCTAAGGCTCCCCACTGCACACCTATGGTATCGATCCATCGCACTATACCAACACTTATCCATTCAATAATCACCCAAATCGATTCTTGGGTTGTGCTTCTGGAGCCAAGGAAGTCCCAAAACAATTTCATGAGTAGCTATTGGAATGACTAAGAAATTAAGTAACTCCTTATGGAGAGCTCCTACACATAGCTGAAGGGGAAGAGTCTGGTGGGTAACTACTCCACTGCAGATTCGACTTCCATCTACAGCGGAAAGGGCAATTGGTCGGGAAAGCTCAACTGTAGGAATCCGTAGTCACTGTACCACATCTGCCATGATAAAGTTTTCAGCAGCTCCCGAATCTAGGAGAGAGAAAAACCCTTTAGAACCCTGTGGCAGGCCCAAAGAACCCTCTAGGACAGGCTCAGAACGAGATGGAGACGATGTCACCACTCCTAACCTAATGTCTCCTCTTCTGGTTAGGAGCACTAGTTTTCCGGACGCTGGGTGCAAGAGGCTACCAAATGTCCTGAACCTCCGCAGTATAGGCACAAGTTCTCCCTGCGCCTTCTCTGACGAGAGACAAGCCCTATTGATCTGCATAGACTCATCCTGGGACGCTTCAGCTGACACACTCGAAGAAGAAGGCGGAGGAGGACGGAACCTTAGGCGCTCCCCACGATTCTTCTCTAACTGGCGCTCTCTAAAACGAAGGTCAATCTTGGTACAAAGGGAAATCAAGTCGTCTAATTTGGGCGGAAGGTCCCGGGTAGCCAACTCGTCCTTGATTTTGTCAAACAGACCTTTCCAGAAGACCGATACTAGTGCCTCCTCATTCCACCGTAATTCTGAAGCATAGGTCTGGAATTGTACTACATACTGTCCCACAGACCGGTCTCCCTGCTGGAGGTGCATTATCTCGATTGATGCCGACGTGGTACTTCCAGGCTCATCGAAAAATTTTCGGAAGGTAGCGATGAATTCATCATATTTGTCAAGTAGAGAATCAGCTCTCTCCCACAGGGGTGACACCCAATCCAGGGCTGGACCGGCCAGGAGGGAGACGATACATGCTACCTTTGCCTTCTGTGATGGGAAGTTTAAGGGCTGTAAAGAGAAATGAATCTCACACTGGTTTAAGAACCCGCGTCACATCTTCGGGTTCCCGTCGAATTTGGTGGGCGTCGGTAGTTGCAGGGATGAAGGGGAAGCTACCATAGGAACTGGGGCAGTCGGCACTTGCCGAGTCTCCAGGCGTCGACCAGTGGCGACATGAGCAATGTCGGCTTGCATGGAATCCTGGCGGGTAGCCATCCCTTGAATAAATTGAGCTAATTGGCGCTGGGATTCCTCTAGACTCTCCAGACGAGCTGCTATGCCCTGCAGAAGATCCGTACCGGACCCATGAGCACCCTCCGGATCCATAGGGCCAGTGCAAACTGTCACGGGGACTGGGTTTAGTGAATCCGGAATTGTGGCGTGCGGTTTGGTATCGGTGACTTTAGGCAGGATTAGCCGAGCAGGTTGAATGCAAGTCTTTACATAGAGCTTTAAAGGAGGTTCCACAGGTGCCCTAGCTGTTTACTTGTTAGAGCGTCGGCAGGACCTGTACGTCTGTGGACGAACGTCTGGCGAAACCCGGATAGGAAGACTGTAGACTGGGGTAACTGAGACTCGCTGAGAGGGATGGTGACTCGTAGAGGTCAGCATACGAGGAGAAAATAACCGGGTGTAGATTCAGCAATCCAGGTGAGAACTCAGGCAACAGGATGCTTTAGAAGCAATGCTGTGGAATACAGGGAACTAGCACACACAAGGCTGTGTGAGAGACGTTGCACTGGCAATTTGCTTACCCAGAAATCCCTAGATTTATACCTGCAGACTGTTTCCCATTGGTTTTGCAAACCTTGCAGGTGACTGAGTGTTTTAGATTAGCTGACCCTTCCAAGGCGGCGACTCCCATCCCAGACCTCTGCAGCTGGAAGCTGCACAAATGTTTGCTGCTGCCTCTGAGCCCTCTCCTCCCAGACATGCCTGCAAGTTGTGCCCCTCGCCAGCAGCCCGCACCCCCACCGGAGGGACAGCGCCAGAGCATCCGGACAGGTAAGTACCGCTGGTCCCAGAACCCGATCCGCCGGACCGTGACAGAACTATTAAACAGAATCTGGTTCATTGTAAAGATGGAATACATTACTAGCCTACAAAATTACACTGTTAAATTTCATTATGTGTGGCATCCCTGGTACTCTCACCATTATATACCTCTCCCAGGTCTCAAATGATATGACCAACTTCATACAAATTTCATCCACTCCTCAATACCTTTCCAACCCAGATTTGCTATCCAATCCCCTTCCTTATCCTTTTGCCCCTTCCTTCTTTTTCATACTCCTCCTTCATTACAGGTAATTGTTATTATAATCATGTAAAAAAAATTATTAACAGTTATCTACATAACGCATGTATTTTACCTGTATGTTTTGGACACAATGTCATCTAACTGTACATGAGGTTATAAGGTTGTCAGTGATTAGTGCCCTGGAGGAGAAGGTAAGTACGCGAGGGGAACTTTGCAGCGAATGATGAGTCATCCACAGTTTTAATGTATATGTTGAAGATGAGCCCCACTCGTCCCCAACAGAGAAGGGGTTAAGTAGTGATAAGCATTGACCTTGCATTCTAAGGTTATCCAAAGCATACCAGGAAATTGCATGCCATAACATTATGGTACCACCAGCAATCTTTCCTTATCAGAAACACTAATGGTTACACAGTTGTACTGATTCCCTAACTTCTTTCTCTGCTGCTCAGTAGTCTATTTCCTGTGCCCTTTGCACCTCTGAACTTACAAATGTGCATTGCCAGGTGGGATGAGCTGTTTAAGCACTTAAACCTATAATATAATAATAATATTCATTTATATAACACTTTTCTCTAAAATAACGCAAAGGGCTTTACAGGAAGGGAACCGTATTACATAGAAGGCATATCCTACTCTGTAGAGTTCTTGCCAGACCATTTTTTTATGAAACTGGCTGCCCATGCCACAAGATGAAATTTGCATACTTCAGCTCATCTGTTTGGCCTTGCCATTCCAGTTAATGCACAGATATTATATTCCTGGAGTATGAGCTTTTGCTCATTGTTGCCCTTTGCTAGGGTATTTCCCTGATATCACCTGAGATTTTGTTGCCCATGAAATGTTGGCAAGTTGAACTGTCTTGCAAAATGTGCCCCAACATCCACTCATCTTTTGAAGTCACTGAGGTGTTCCCTTGCAGTGATGTTAGCAGAAACAATAACATTTACTTGCAGAACATTTTATCAGTTAGTGGTTTTAATTGAAAATGAAGAATGTTGGGGGCGTGGCTTGGAACCATTTTAGGCAGACATGCTTTGGAATGGCTCTGGTCTATGTTGGCTTTTTATGCCCTAATTACCTGCCATCCTGGGTCAATAAGTGGACATCTGCACCCAGACTTTTCCCCTGGATACTCCGGGCATTGATGGTACGCCTCACTGGATTCTCTGCTACCAGTCTGGCCGACTCACAGCTTGGGGCCTGCCATGCCAGCTGGCCCAGGGCTCACAACGTGGTGACTGTTTGGTGGACCCCCCTCCCATCTTGTGCGGCTCCCTACTTACCATCTCTCTGGCTCTGCAGGCTCCTGGCATGATGCATCCCGCTGCATCAGTGATTGCCGCTGTACATCCCCAGCTGTGGGATTACTACTTGTGCTGTAGGTACCAGTTCCTAGCCTTCACTAGAAAAGTCTTAAAATATTCTTTGCCATTTTTGATTGTTTTTTGGTCATCTGATTTGTTTTCTGCTTTACATATTTCCTGAATGCTATATGTTATATGCTTTTACCATTTATACTAGATTTTCTAGTATACCCTGCACTTAGTGTTTTAGTGATAGATATATGCCGGTAATGTTTACTACAATGGTTTGCACCATCTAACCTTTACTCCCTTCTTCTCCTCACCCCCTCTTCCCCATCCCTTCCCTTTCTTCTCTCATCCCCTTACACCCTTTATTTCCCAACACTCTTAGGTGACATTTTTCTCTCCCTTTCTCGAGGGATTGTTTTTGATATTTTAGCTTTGTCCGACTAGTTAGGGACCAGGTTACTCTGGTCATGTTCAGTTCTCATTCCACTACCCCCATGCACCCTTTTTTTTAGCAGCAACCAATATCAGTTTACTGTTATTTGTGGAGGTCCTCCTTAGGGACCCTTACTTGCAGGCTTTTTGCCCTATCTGGTATTCCATACCCCTTTATCTTACCCACCTGTTTTTTCATGGTCATTTTTTTTTCTCTTTTTCTCTTTTCTCTGGGGTGGACCTTCAGTGGCCCTTTTTAAAATCTTTGGCTGTTGGGCATTCAATTAGACTATAATCTTATTTCTACCCCACCATAGCTCTCAAATTAATTGCTATAAATGCAAACAGGCTTAACTCCCCCAGGAAATTTACTGTGGTCTTGGGTGCCTGTAGGAGGGAGGAAGCTGACATAGTTTTCCTCCAGGAGACTAATTTTACCGGTGCCCATTCTCAGCTTCAAGGTCAACAATTTACCCCGACGTTCTTTGCATCTGCACATTTTAAGAAACAGGGGGGAGGGGTTGCAATTTTGACCCATTGTAATGTTCCATTCGTACATACTAAAACAATAGCAAACCCAGAGGGACAGTACGCAATGGTGATCCGTACCCTCTGCTCAGAGGTCCTTCACTCAATATAAGCCCCTAACCAAGACCAATAACAATTTCTTCACTCCTTGGGGTAAATATACTAAGGTGGGAGATTTTTAGAACTGGTGATGTTGCCCATGGCAACCAATCAGATTCTACTTACCATTTATCTAGCTGCTTCTAGCAGATAATAGATATAATCTGATTGGTTGCTATGGGCAACATCACCAGTTCTAAAAATCTCCCACCTTAGTAAATTTACCCCCTTGTCTCCACATCTTGAAAGAGTGGTGCAGGGACACATCATTTTGGGTGGGAACTTTAACACTGTTGTCGGCCCTCTTTTGGATAGGTCCAGTTCCCCTAAAATTGAAAAAGGTGCCGTTCCATCTAGAGATTCCCTCACTCTACATCCTCCCTCAACCAGCTCAATTTATGTGGCTCCTGGCACCTTAAGTATTCTTAGCAGCTAGGAATTATACCCGTTTTCCTGCACCACATCATCATTATTTCTCTTACGTCCTAGAGAATGCTGGGGACTCCGTAAGGACCATGGGGTATAGACGGGCTCCGCAGGAGACATGGGCACTATAAAGAACTTTAGAATGGGTGTGCACTGGCTCCTCCCTCTATGCCCCTCCTCCAGACCTCAGTTAGATCCTGTGCCCAGAGGAGACTGGGTGCATTACAGGGGAGCTCTCCTGAGTTTCTCTGTAAAAAGAATTTTGTTAGGTTTTTTGTTTTCAGGGAACACTGCTGGCAACAGGCTCCCTGCATCGTGGGACTAAGGAGAGAGAAGCAGACCTACTTAAGTGATAGGCTCTGCTTCTTAGGCTACTGGACTGCATTAGCTCCAGAGGGTCGGAACGCAGGTCTCATTCTCGCCGTTCGTCCCGGAGCCGCGCCGCCGTCCTCCTCACAGAGCCGGAAGATAGAAGCCGGGTGAGTAGAAGAAGAAAGAAGACTTCAAAGGCGGCAGAAGACTTCAGTTCTTCAGTGAGGTAACGCGCAGCGGTAACGCGCAGCGCCATTGCTCCCACACACACACACAACAGTGGGCACTGTAAGGGTGCAGGGCGCAGGGGGGGCGCCCTGGGCAGCAATTAATAGCCTCAAGGGACACTGGCAGATGTAAATATACTGCGGATTGGCGCAGTAAGTGTATATTTATATATTTATATAAACGCGCTTTTTGTCTGGGAATTTGGTTTCCAGTGTCAATTGGCGCTGGGTGTGTGCTGGCATACTCTCTCTCTGTCTCTCCAAAGGGCCTTATTGGGGAACCGTCTCCATATAGATATATCCCTGAGTGTGTGGGGGTGTCGGTACGCGTGTGTCGGCATGTCTGAAGCGGAAGGCTCATCTAAGGAGGAGGTGGAGCAGATGATTGTGGTGTCTCCGTTGGCAACGCCGACACATGATTGGATGGATATGCTGAATGTTTTAAATGCAAATGTGGCTTTATTACATAAGAGACTGGACAAAGCAGAGTCCAGGGATAAAGCAGGGAGTCAATCCATGGCTTTGACCGTGTCACAGGCAGACACTGATACCGACACGGATTCTGATTCCAGTGTCGACTACGATGATGCGAGGTTACACCCAAGGGTGGCCAAAAGTATTCATTATATGATTATTGCAATAAAAGATGTTTTACATATCACAGATGACCCCTCTGTCCCTGACACGAGGGTACACATGTTTAAGGAAAAGAAACCTGAGATAACTTTTCCCCCATCTCATGAGCTGAATGAGTTATTTGAAAAAGCTTGGGAAACTCCAGACAAGAAACTGCAGATTCCCAAGAGAATTCTTATGGCGTATCCTTTCCCGGCAAAGGACAGGGTACGTTGGGAATCCTCGCCCAGGGTGGACAAGGCGTTAACGCGCTTGTCCAAAAAGGTGGCACTGCCGTCTCCAGGACGGATACCTTGTCAGCTGACATTGATACCCTGGATAGGGATACCATGTTATTGACCTCGGGTCACATTAAGGACGCAGTCTTATATATGAGAGATGCTCAGAGAGACGTTGGCCTGCTGGGTTTGAGAGCCAACGCCATGGCAATTTCTGCTAGGCGAGCCCTGTGGACCCGCCAATGGACGGGTGATGCCGACTCAAAGAGGCATATGGAGGTTTTGCCTTACAAAGGTGAGGACTTATTTGGGGAGGTTCTCACGGACCTGGTTTCCACAGCTACGGCAGGTAAATCTACTTTTTTGCCTTATGTTTCCTCACAGCAAAAGAAAATGCCACAATATCAGATGCAGTCCTTTCGGTCGCATAAGTCCAGAAGAGGTCGGGGCTCTTCCTTCCTCGCCAGAGGCAGAGCCGGCCCTAGCCAAAATGATGCCCTAGGCAAGATTTTGGCTGGTGCCCCCTAGCACCACTGCTGGTTCCGCCTCTGACCCTGCACCTCTTTCCCAGCACCATCACCCCTCACCCATAGCAGTCCTCATTTTGGTGTTTGTACCCCCTATATTTTAAATAGGAACAGTTCACACATTTGCCGCACAGCCCAAAAAGGGGTGTGTTTTTGCTGGGAAGGGGCATGGCCACACAATAGTACCCCCAATTCCAATTACGCCACACAGTACTGCAACTTTATTCACATTTGATCATGCGATAGTGTCCATAATTCATATTACATCCCACAGTAGTATCACTTTACCTTATAAACGTTACTCCTCACAGTAGAGCCCCTTATTCACATTACATCACACTGAATTGCTCCTTATTCACATTACACCACACCATATTGCTCTTTATTCACATTAGATGACACAGTAGTGCTCTTTCTATACGCAACGCCACATAGTAGAGCACCTTATACACATAATGCTACACATTAGTAATGCCCTTATACACATAATGACACACATAGTGCCCCTTACACATATGTTGCACATTATTAATGCATTTTTACATGACACACATAATGCTCCTTACACATATTCCGAACACTACTGCACAACCAACCCACACACACACACACACACACACACACACACACACACACACACGCACGCACACAGCACTCACACTGCCTCTAACACTGTGACCTCTGCTTGGATACAGATACAGATGTGTCCTTATAAATCTTACCTCAATGCTAATATCTGGCACCTTTTTTTGATGAAAATGCATCTTATTTGCATTGCTATGTGGCTAGGATGCACAAGCAGCTTCTGCTGATTAAAATTATATGCAGCATGCCTATATACTGTGTGAGACTGTGGCTGTATCTGCATATGAAATGCTACACACAGAATATAGGCATGCCGCATATCATTTTAATCAGCAGAAGCTGCTGATGCCCCTAGGCATATCAAATGCCCTAGGCAATTGCCTAGTTTGCCTATGCCTATGGCCGGCTCTGGCCAGAGGTAAGGGTAGAGGGAAAAAACTGCTGGCTACGGCTAGTTCCCAGGAGCAGAAGTCCTCCCCGGCTTCTACTAAATCCACCGCATGACGCTGGGGCTCCGCAGAGGGAGTCCGCTCCGGTGGGGGCACGTCTTCGACTCTTCAGCCACGTCTGGGCTCAATCAGAGGTGGATCCCTGGGCAATGGAAATTGTATCCCAGGGTTACAAGCTGGAATTCGAAGACGTGCCTCCTCGCCGGTTTTTCAAATCGGCTTTACCAGCTTCTTCCCCAGAAAGGGAGATAGTTTTAGCGGCAATTCAATTCAAAAACTGTGTCAACAACAAGTGGTTGTCGAGGTTCCCCTAGTTCAACAGGGGAAGGGGTACTATTCAACCCTATTTGTGGTCCCGAAACCGGATGGCTCGGTCAGACCCATTCTAAATTTAAAATCCCTAAACCTGTACTTGAAAAAGTTCAAATTCAAGATAGAATCACTCAGGGCGGTTATCTCCAGCCTGGAAGGGGGGGATTTTATGGTCTCACTAGACATAAAGGATGCATACCTTCGTGTCCCCATATATCCTCCTCATCAGGTGTACCTGAGGTTCGCTGTACAGGACTGTCATTACCAGTTTCAGACGTTGCCGTTTGGGCTTTCCACGGCCCCGACGATTTTCACCAAGGTAATGGCGGAAATGATGGTGCTCCTGCGCAGGCAGGGAGTCACAATTATCCCATACTTGGACGATCTCCTGATAAAAGCGAGATCGAGAGAACAGTTGCTACAAAGCGTGTCGCTCTCCCTAAGCGTGCTGCAGCAACACGGCTGGATTGTCAATCTACCAAAGTCGCAGTTGGTTCCAACGACACGGTTGACTTTCTTGGGCATGATTCTGGACACGGAACAAAGGAGGGTTTTTCTCCCGACGGAAAAAGCCCAGGAACTCCAGAACATGGTCAGAGACCTGTTGAAACCGAAAAGTGTGTCGGTCCATCAATGCACTCGAGTACTGGGAAAATGGTGGCGTCCTACGAGGCCATTCCCTTCGGCAGGTTTCATGCGAGGACTTTTCAGTAGGACCTTCTGGACAAGTGGTCCGGGTCCCATCTGCACATTCATCAAAAAATCAGCCTGTCCCCCAGGGCCAGGGTGTCTCTCCTGTGGTGGCTGCAGAGTGCTCACCTTCTAGAGGGTCGCAGGTTCGGCATTCAGGACTGGGTTCTGGTGACCACAGACGCGAGCCTCCGAGGATGGGGAGCAGTCACACAAGGAAGAAACTTCCAGGGACTATGGTCAAGCCAGGAGGCTTGTCTACACATCAACGTACTGGAATTGAGGGCCATATACAACGGCCTGCGTCAAGCGGAGACTCTTCTTCGCGACCTACCGGTTCTGATTCAGTCAGACAATGTCACAGCCGTGGCTCATGTAAACCGCCAAGGCGGAACAAGGAGCAGAGTGGCGATGGCGGAAGCCATCAGGATTCTTCGCTCGGGGGAAAATCATGTAAGCGCTTTGACAGCAGTCTTCATTCCGGGAGTAGACAACTGGGAAGCAGACTTCCTCAGCAGACACGATCTCCATCCGGGGGAGTGGGGACTTCATCAAGAAGTTTTTGCAGAGATAACAAGTCATTGGGGACTTCCTCAAATAGACATGATGGCGTCACGCCTCAACAAGAAGCTTCGGAGGTATTGTGCCAGGTCAAGGGACCCTCAGGCAGTAGCAGTGGACGCCCTGGTGACACCGTGGGTGTTTCAGTGGGTCTATGTGTTCCCTCCTCTTCCGCTCATCTCAAAAATATTGAGAATGATAAGACGAAATAGACTGCAAACAATACTCATTGTTCCAGATTGGCTTCGCAGGGCCTGGTATTCAGATCTTCAGGAAATGCTCACAGAAGATCCGTGGCCTCTTCCTCTCAGAGAGGACCTGTTGCAACAGGGGCCCTGTCTGTTCCAAGACTTACCGCGGTTGCGTTTGACGGCATGGCAGTTGAACGCCGAATCCTAGCTGGTAAAGGCATTCCGGAAGAAGTCATCCCTACTCTGATAAGAGCTAGGAAGGAGGTGACGGCGAAGCATTATCACCGTATCTGGAGAAAGTATGTATCTTGGTGTGAAGCCAAGAATGCTTCTGCGGAAGATTTCCATCTGGGCCATTTTCTCCACTTTCTACAGACAGGAATGGATATGGGCCTAAAATTAGGCTCCATTAAGGTACAGATTTCGGCCCTATCGATTTTATTTCAGAAGGGATTGGCTTCTCTCCCAGAAGTCCAGACTTTTGTAAAGGGAGTGCTGCACATCCAGCCTCCTTTTGTGCCTCCAGTGGCACCATGGGAACTTAACGTGGTGTTGCAGTTCCTGAAATCTAACTGGTTTGAGCCTCTTCAAACGGTGGAATTAAAATTTCTCACTTGGAAGGTGGTCATGTTGTTGGCCTTGGCATCTGCAAGGCGGGTGTCTGAATTGGCGGCTTTGTCTCACAAAAGCCCCTATCTGATTTTCCATGTGGATAGAGCAGAATTGCGGACTCGTCCTCAATTTTTGCCTAAGGTGGTTTCATCGTTTCATATGAACCAACCTATTGTGGTGCCTGTGGCTACAGGGGACTTGGAGGATTCCAAGTCCCTGGATGTAGTCAGGGCCTTAAAAATGTATGTAGCTAGGACGGCTCGGGTTAGGAAAACAGAGGCTCTGTTTGTCCTGTATGCAGCCAACAAGGTTGGCGCTCCTGCTTCTAAGCAGACTATTGCTCGCTGGATCTGTAACACGATTCAGCAGGCTCATTCTATGGCTGGATTGCCGTTACCAAATTCGGTTAAGGCCCATTCCACTAGGAAGGTGGGCTCTTCTTGGGCGGCTGCCCGAGGCGTCTCGGCGTTACAGCTTTGCCGAGCGGCGACTTGGTCGGGGTCAAACACTTTTGCAAAGTTCTACAAGTTTGATACCCTGGCTGATGAGGACCTACTGTTTGCTCAATCGGTGCTGCAGAGTCATCCGCACTCTCCCGCCCGGTCTGGAGCTTTGGTATAATCCCCATGGTCCTTACGGAGTCCCCAGCATCCTCTAGGACGTAAGAGAAAATAAGATTTTAAACCTACCGGTAAATCTTTCTCCTAGTCCGTAGAGGATGCTGGGCACCCGTCCCAGTGCAAACAAATTTCTGCAAGACTTGTATATAGTTTTTGCTTACATAAGGGTTATGTTACAGTTTGGATCAGTCTCGGGCTGATGCTGTTTTGTTTCATGCTGTTAACTGGTTCGTATATTCCATGTTATACGGTGTGGATGGTGTGGGCTGGTATGAATCTTGCCCTTAGGTTAACAAAATCCTTTCCTCTTACTGTCCGTCTCCTCTGGGCACAGTTTCTCTAACTGAGGTCTGGAGGAGGGGCATAGAGGGAGGAGCCAGGGCACACCCATTCTAAAGTTCTTTATAGTGCCCATGTCTCCTGCGGAGCCTGTCTATACCCCATGGTCCTTACGGAGTCCCCAGCATCCTCTACGCACTAGGAGAAAAAGATTTACCAGTAGGTTTAAAATCTTATTTTTCACATTGACATGATTCATGTTTCTCAGTCAATCACCTCCTTATTCACTGATGCTGGTATCACTCCATTTACGTGGACTGACCATGCAGGAGTCTATATCCTTCTAGATATATACAGGGCCCCTTGTGAGACATGCAAGTAGTATTTGGATGATGGCCTCTTGCTACATCCCTCAATCCTATTGGAAACGAAAGTAGCCTTGCTGCACTATTTTGAGGAAAACTCTTCCTCTTATATATCTCCTGATGGGAGGCAAACAAGGCCACCATTTGAGGTCATCTTATAGCAAAGGCTTTGCTCATAAGGCAGCCCAAGAAGTCCTGTTCCTGGAATCTCAAATCTCCACATTAGGGCTTCTGTTCTTTCCCAGATAGATTGCCTTAAAGGATATTTAAACGCCCTCCTGTTTTGCCGCATGTCAACTATATTACATAGTAACATAGTTTATGAGATTGAAAAAAAGACACATTGTCCATCAAGTCCAACCTGTATTAAAAGTCCTATACTATTAAGTAAGCCACCATAGGTTTGACTATACTGACTCAAATGAAGGCTATTTATAGTCTAGTTGACAACTAGAATGCATAATTCTAATACTACCATAATATATTATATTAATTTGAAATACTATATCCTTGAATATTATTTTCAGTTAGAGATGTATCTAATCCATTTTTAAACATATTAACAGAGTCTGCCATTACTACCTTCTCTGGTAGCGAATTCCAAATTCTTACTGCCCTTACTGTGAAAAATCCCTTCATTCGTGTGGTTTAAAATTTTCTTTCCACTAACCTCAGAGCATGTCTGCGTGTCCTGAAAAGAAATCTATCAATATACAAATCGCCTGATAACTCCTTGTATTGTTCCTTTTATATATTTGTAAATATTTATAATGTGTCCTCTTAGACGCCTCTTTTCAAGTGTAAACATATGTACAGAGCCGGCTTTTACCAATATGATGCCCTAGGCAAGATTTTGGCTTGTGCCCCCTAGCACCACGCTAGGTCCACCTCTGACCCTGCACCCCATTCCCAGCACCATCACCCCTCACCCATAGCAGTCCTCATTTTGGTGCTCCTACCGCCTATATTTTAAATAGGAACAGTGCACACATTCGGCGCACTGCCCAAAAAGGGGCGTTTTTCTTGCTGGGAAGGGGCATAGCCACACAATAGTACCCCCAATTCAAATGACACCACACAGTAGTGCAACTGTATTCACATTTTATCTTGCGATAGTGTCCCTATTTCACGTTACATCACACAGTAGTACCACTTTACCTCATATACATTACTCCTAACAGTAGTGCTCCTTTTTCACATTATATCACACTGAATTGCTCCTTATTCACATTGCACCACACCATATTGCTCTTTATTCACATTAGACCACACCATATTGCGCTTTATTCACATTAGACCACACCATATTGCTCTTTATTCACATTAGACCACACAGTAGTGCCCTTTGTATACGTTACGCCACACAGTAGAGCACCTTATACACATTATGCCACACATTGGTATTGCAATTCTTTTTTTTTTTTTATAATTCTTTATTTTGTATGGTCAGACAAGATGGAAACATAATACAAAAAGGAGAAACAGTTGGGTAACCAGAACCCAATAATTACCATATTATTTTTAAGAAAAAAATAAGAAAAAAATATAAACAAAAGAACAACATCAGTAGTGTATTAAATGGAGAGAGAGGGGAGAAGGGGGGGCGAGGAGGGATAGGGGGGGGTAGACCACTATACAGTCTCATGACAACAAATATACAGTAAGCTTTCAAAGGAGCAACAGTTGTCGTCAACGGGTCCGCAGATAAAATTGACAGCTGGAGGGAGGGGGGATTGATGACCTACGTTCTGCAAGCAGCCAAGGGGCCCAAACCTGTTCAAAATCGTATCCTCGCTCATGGAGGTAATATGTGATTTTCTCCACTGCTGCAATGTGCCAGATTCTGGTCTTGAGAGCAGAGAGAGGAAGGGGAGAAGTTTTTTTTCCAGTTTAGAACGATCAGTGATTTTGCAGCTGTTAAAATGTGTGTTGGCAGTTTTTTTTTTTTAAACTTATCAAGGGCCGGGTGGCGGTGGGGGGGGATGACACAGTAGAAAAATCCAGGGATCTCTTAGCACAGGGGTTTCCAAAAGGGAATACGGGAGAGCATGGACCGATCCCAAAAGGGGACAATGATCAGACATGTCCACTATATATGGACCCCTGTAGCCACAGCCCCTCCAACAATTCGGAGAAGAAGATGGGAAGAGTTTATTGAGTCTGTCAGGAGTATAGTACAAGCAACAATAGATCTTGTATGCTGTCTCTTTTATAGTGGTGGCAATCGAGCTGTTAGCTGTCCCCAGTCTCATGTCGCCCCAATCCTCATCTTCCGAGGGCATAAAGCTGGGAAATTAAGCTTTTGGAGAGAGGTCAATTTTTACATACATTTTCAAAAGGGGTAAGGTCACGAAGTACTATGAGTGAGGGCAAGAGCATAGAAAATTGTGAATTTGCAGAAATTCAAAGGAGTTGAGTGTCTGTGAAGGGGTTTTCTGTTGTAGATCAGGTAGGGATAACCATTGGCCCTGGTTGGCAAAATCAGCCGGGAACTTAAACCCAAGTTGAGTCCAAGTATGGAATCTCGTAACCGAGGTTCCAGGAGGAAACAAGTTGTTCTTCCAAACAGGGGTCAGTGGTGAGGGAAGGGAGGTAAGAATCATCTTTACAGAATAACGGTCCCAGACTCTAAGGTTAAATTTGATGGTGGGAAGTAGTTTGGATGTTGGGGGTCAGGACGTGGAGGGTAGACCCCATAAAGGTGACAAGTCTGGGAGGTTAATGTAGGCTGATTCAATATCCAGCCAGGAGAAATAGAGCCAGAGGGAGCGTAGGAGGTTACAATATGGGAGAAATGAGAGGCCAGACAGTAGAGTTTAATATCAGGAAGACCTCTGCCGCCGGCGGAAACTGGTCTTTTCAAGATATTGGCAGCAATACATGGAGACCTGTGGTTACAAATAAAATGGACAAGGGCTTTTTGAATATTGTGAAGGAAGGAAGCAGGAACAGCTACAGGGAGAGTCTGGAAGAGATAGAGCCATTTGGGGATTTTAGTCATCTTAACAGCGATAATCCTTCCCAGCCACAAGATGATAAGACTGTTCCAAGATGATTGTGTCTTGGTGAGTAGAGGCGGGAAGTTTTCACGGAAGAAAGAGTCATAGTGAGAGGTCAGATAAATTCCCAGATATTTGATCTTTTTGGGTTGCCATTTAAAGTTGAAATTAGTTCTAAGGTTTTCGGCTTCCTGGGGGGGACATGGAGCAGCATGGCCTCTGACTTGGAGTTGTTAATCTTATAGCCAGAAAAAACACTAAAAGATTGAAAGACAGAGAATAGGTTTGGGAGAGAGATAGCCAGTTGATTCAGAGATAGGAGAATATCGTCCGCGAAGAGAGAAATTTTGAGGTCGGTATGGCCCACCTGTACACCATGTATATCATGATGGGATCTAATCTGGGAAGCAAGCGGTTTGAGTATAAGGGCAAATATCAGTGGGGACAGGGGGCATCCTTGCCGTGTGCCAGGTATTGCATTTCTACACATAATACCACACAGTGCCACTTACACATTATGCCATCCTTTATTATTGCCCTTATACACATAATGTCCCTTACACATATGCCGCACATTATTAATGCCCTTATACACATAATGACACACATAGTGCCCCTTACACATTTGCCGAACATTATTAATGCATATACACATGACACACATACTGCCCCTTACACATATGCCAGACACTATTTCCCATCCAACCTCCCCGCACACAGCACTTACACTGCTGCTAATACTGTGACCTCTGCATCTGCTTAGATACAGATGTGTCCTCATACATCTTGCCTCAATACGCCATACAGCAGGAGATGCCTGGCAGTTCTGCTAACGTCGGACACCTTTTTGTGATGAAAATGCATCTTATTTGCATTACTATATAGCTAGGATGCACAAGCAGCTTCTGCTGATTCTGTGTGTGACTGTGGCTGTATCTGTATACGAAATGCTACGTTACAGTGATTTTCAGGAATACACTGTAACATAGCATTTCATATTCAGATACAGCTGCAGTCACACACACAGAATATACAGATGTAGCCATGCTCATCTTAGCTGCGATGTAGTGTGCTGCAACACGGCTTGCTGCATGGCATGCCAGGCTGCGAATATTCACAGCTGGCGATCGCTCCATTAATTTCAAATGGAATTAATTAAGCATTTGCTGGCAGTGAATAGTCACAGCCTGGCATGCTATGCAGCATGCCACGGTGTAGCATGTTGCATCGCAGTAAGATGAGTATGGCTTCATCTGTAGGCATGCCGCATATCATTTGCCTAGTTTGCCTATGCCCAGGGCCGGCTCTGCATATGTAACCTATTAAGCCTCTCCTTATAATCTAGTTCCTCTAACCCCTTTATCAACAAACACCCCCCCCCCCCTTTTCCAATGGGTCTGAGAGAGTACGTTCATATTTGTCAGACATCCCTTTACCGTGTGTGTTGGAATCCCACCTTTCTATGCTTAATTGGGACATCTCTGTGGAGGAGATGTATGCTGCTATTAAACCTATGTGGTCCTTGTCTGCCCTGGGTCCTGATGGCTTCACAGCTTAATATTATAAATCATTTGTAAAGGAGCTTGCCCTTCATCTTACCTCCTTTTTTAATAATATTTTGGGTGGTGCGTCCTTTGTACCAGCTTCTACACAAGCTGATATTGTGGTAATTTCGAAACCTGACAAAGACCCCACACCATGCTCTAATTATAGGCTGATTTCATTACTAAATGTGGACCTTCAAAATGTATGCAAAAATTTTGGCCAACCGCTTAGCCCCCCTCTTTACCTATCTAGTCCACCCAAACCCGGTGGGTTTCATTCTGGGTCGTCAGGCATCTGACAATACTAAGAGAGCCATAAATTTAATCCATTGTATTAATAGGCAGAAACTACCCTCATTGATTCAAGCACTGGATGTTTAGAAAGTGTTTGACCATATTTCTTGGTCCTTTGCATTTGAGGTATTCCAAAAGATGGGATTTATTGGTAATTTTCTAGATGGTATCTCAGCATTGTATTTATCCTCCATGGCTACAGTCTCTGTCAACCTCTTCCTCTTTCAATATTGCTAACAGTACCAGGCAATGATGCCCTCTCTCTTCCATGAGCTTCACCCTAGTCATGGAACCTCTGGCAGTGAGTATTTGAAGAAATTCAGACATTCCTGGTGTGAAGGTTGGTCCTTCTGAGCAAAAAATTGTGTTATACGCAGACCATGTCTCTAGGGAATCCGGTTCAATCCCTGCGGCCTCTCCTCTCTGAGATTGACCTCTATTATAATTATTCGGGCTATAAAATCAACACAAGTAAAAGTGCTCAACTTTTATATTCCTGGGCCAACTAAACTCTCCTTGGAGACCTCTCCCGTTTAATGGGCACAAACAAAAAATCTAATATTTAGGCATTTTCCTAATGCACTGTCACCACCAGCTATTTATACACACTGGAGGGCTTGGGACGCTCTCATTTCTCGACTAGCACCCCACCCACTGTCTCTCAGGCTTTTAAACAGAGAACCAGCACATGCTGACTGCACAAAAGGCATAGGTAAGATCCTTTCAATTATATACAAAGTCAGTTTGGGGGTAAACTTTTGGGTCGTGGAGCTCCCTGGATTGTTCTGGCTGTACCACTTTGGGGCATCACCACCTTACATTTATTTTTAACACATATATCACCTTGTGTTTGTTTTATATTTATGTAGCATTTTTCACATATCTTATACACTTATTACACTGATCAGCTAACCTCACTTTCTAACACTGACACCTTACTGCTGTCCTCCTTTTTTTTTTTTTTTTTTACTTTTTTCTTTCTTTAACACTCAGCTGCCTCATTTGCTTAGCACTGATCTCTCACTTCTGTCCCTTTTCGGTGTGATGCCCTGGGGTGGTATGGCCGGGGTAGTTTGGGGGTGCTCTGCGCCCCAGAGGCGAACCCCTATAGTGTTAGGGACCTGTCCGACGAGGTCACCGTGAAGTAGGTGGGCAGGCTCATATACTAGCCAATATATGCCAAGAACCTTGAATATTACGGTTGTTATAGTTTTAATGGTGTATGGTGCACCTGCACTCTTTTTCCTATACTGAAGTTACTGCAACATACTACACATGGTGTTGGATTGGGTATTCCTGACTTTAAAAGGTATTATCTAGCTGTGCAACTTGCACATTGAGACAATGGGGTAATACTGGTGCTCGGAAGGTCTGGGCTGCTATTGAGGCTGCAAACTGGGTCCATCCTGGGAACGTTGTTTCTCACCCGATAGTTTCCTGCTCATTGTCTGAATGGGATTATGCTAATAGGAAATTTGGTTTTGCCCCTAGCCCTTCTCCTGTCTTTCCAATTCTACATAACTCTGACTTCTCTCCAGGTAAACACAAGGGGCAATATTTACTAATATTCGTGTTTGAGTCGGTTTGTGTAGTGTTTGAACTCGTTTTGTATCGGGTGCATTTTCATGCAACTTTTTGAATCCATATACGCAAAGTTACGAAGCAGTCGACTTTATGGTTGTCGTGTTTTCCGGTGTCGTTTTTTTTTTGGCACATTTACGGCCGTCATTGTCGTTTGCGTACGTGTTTTTGTTGTATTTGCTGTTTTTTTCCCTAAGTTAAACGCGGCAGGGTTTTTTTTTTCCCGCGGCCGCATTTTCACTTTCAGTTTCGATTTTCATCCCCGCCCGTGATTGGTTGTGTTTCAGATGGTAGGAGTGTCTGTGCGCAACCATATAAATACGCCCCAAACCGTCCGCGCCTCGTGGGTTTAGTTAGTGGTGAGGAGGAGGGAGGTTGTGCTGTGAAGGTAGGTGAATTTGTGGTTTGGTGAGGAGTGTTGGTAGCGATTTCTCAGTGTGGTATTGTGTTTGAAAGTCGTCTTGTCATTCTTGTTGTCTTGTATTTTGTGGTTTTGTCTCATTTTTAGTCCAAGTTATTTTTCTTTATAGTCCCTTGTCAGTGTTTGTGTGTGTGTGAGTTGTGTAGTGGTAGTGGTAGTGGAGGAGTGTGTTGTTTGTCTTTTTTTTTCCTGTGTTAACTGTTTAGACACACAATTATGTGTGACTCAGAGGTGGAGGGTGTGAGTGAGGGGGAGGAGGTTGGTCAGGTGGAGGAGGTGAGTGTTAGTGAGGTTAGTGAGGTGGAGGAGGTGGGTGAGGTTGCTGCAGCAGCCTCAAGTGATAGTGACAGTCAGAGTGCTCCGCAGCCACGCACCACTACTAAGACTGGGCGGAATGTAAAGTTTAGTTTTGCTGAAAATGTGGCATTGGTGTGTGAGCTTATGAAGTATCAGAGGCTGCTATTTGGCCCTGAGTCCGCCAAGGTGCCAACACGGAGGAAGACGGTGTTGTGGGCAAAAGTTGTTGCTGCTGTCAATAGTGAGGGGGTGGTCAAGCGGACAGAGGACACGTGCCGCAAACGGTACTATGACATAAAGCGACGTGTCAAGTCCAAAATGGCCAAGGAGGCCAAGGAGGCTCGGAAAACCGGTGGTGGGCAGCCCCATATTGCAAGTTATCTGGAGTATGAGGAGCCCATGCGGAGTGTAATCCACCCAGAAGTTGTCTCTGCAACCCATGTCCGGGATTCAGATAGGCCCAGGAAGAATGGTGAGCATGTGTATTTGCATTTACATTCTATGTTTTTTTTTTGTTTGTTTTTTAAATGTGTGTCATGTGACGTTGCATATTACTCCCATCTTCAAGTGTGTGTCAGCAAATACATTGTTTTGGTTAATGTTTTATACAAAAGCCAATGTAACATCTTACTTTATTGTATGTCATGTGTTTTTCAAACAGATATTTTGCATGTGTAGTTTGGACTTGGTGTGTCTCTGAATTGTCCTGCAATAATGTTTTCCTTTTGGGCGTTTTTTTATTAAAAAATTGTGACTATGTTTTATATTTAAGTGATCCATGTGCAATGTTTTAAAAACAGTGGTTGTCATGTTAGAGGCTGGAGTACTGGAAAGTGGTTTGGAAACCACTTACATGTGTAATGTCATCTTTAGATAATGTTAATTATTTAATTTGAAAAATATATATATTTTTTTTCCTTGTATTTGTACCGTGACACCACACTGCAGTGTAATTTTTATATAAATTGCTGCATTTTGTTTTTGCTCATATAGTGGTAATGTGTCTTTGGAGTGCCACATCACAGAGCAATTTATATATTGCATCTGTAATATTTTTCCTTTCAATACAAAATGAAGTTGTGTGTGTTTTTTTTTGTCCTTGAACTTGTGGCCTATGTCAGTGTCCTGTACATGTTTTCCTGTGTTGATGTTGCCATAGTGCATATGTGTTTTGGTCAATGTTTTTTTTTTACTTTTTTCTTTATTTCTGGTCCTTATGTTTGTTTTCAATAAAAACCAAGCATTTCTAAAAGTATAAATGTTTATAAGCATAATGGGTGGATGTATACACAATAGCATGATTTTTTTTTCATAATTTATTTTATACAGTGTCTGAAAAAAGCAGTACTACTCGTCGGCCAGTAACTCCTATCACATCTGATGATGATGACGCTGCGGAAGCAGGTAAAGTGTCCATTGTAGTATAGGGTATGCTTGTAAAGGAATGGGCATAACAAAATTGCACTTTCATTAAAAGGTCCATCAAAAGAAGTATGGAGCAGCAGAAGTGGCACTTCTGTAAGACATCACCACAAAAAACCTGTGGCCGAAAAGAAAGCAAGGTCGTATGTCCCGGCACAAACACAGTAGGCTACCCCGCCACGAAGATTATCGTCCGTATGTTCTGTACCCCTACTCCAAATTTTGGACACACCTCCAAGATGTCATCCACACTCCCCTCATCTTGATTGTGAGTATCAAACTGAAAAAAATTTGTAAAATGTCAGAACATAATCAAAATCATTCATAACCGCATTAAGTCAAAACACATCAAAAACAAAAATACTTACCGCAGTAAGTAAAAGCTGAAATGGAATCCAAGCTAAATGGCCTTGTCCACATCCAGTAAAGATATGTATGTCCACTTGAGCCATACAGTATGACATTGTGTGTAAGATGCTGCAACAAAAAAGCATGTTGGTTTGTTTGCAAAAAGTAAGGTTGTTTTTCCAAATTTCACATGTGTGCTTGAGGTAACATTGCAAAATACATATAAAAACATTACTATGTTTGTTTGAACAAAGCTATAAGGTAACACATTATGTATTCCAATGTGTTTTTATGGTGGAGTATGTGTGAGCTACAATAAAAGTAAAGTGTTTGCTTTCACAATTAAGTAACCAGACACATTTGCCTCAAACAGGCATATGTATGTATTTAAGCTATGAGTGATGATGTTGCTAGCCAGAATAGTTGAAAGCAACAGTGAATGACATGTGTTCCACGTGTAGTGATTTTTTTACATTTCACAAACATATGGATAGCTAACTGAGATTTGTTTAACATTTCAGCTTCGAGTCCTGGGAACAACATCCCTCCGCAACAACACCAACACAGTGACATGGAGGAGACAAACATCTTAGAAATGCAGCCATTAATGCAAGGAATGAGCCCCCCAGCACCTGTGAGTACACCACCACAGCAAAGCACACCACCACCACAACACAGCCCAACAACACCAGGAACACAAGGCCCTGATCAGGTGTTTTGGACTATTTGGGCACGACAGCAGGCCACTAATGAAGATTGCCTGTGTAAGCAGACACAAATGTTTGCAAGCCTACCATCTCACCTCAGAAGAATATCAAGAAATATGAGTAGACAAAATTAACAAATAACCAGAATAGGCAATACAATGGAACTCATGCGTACAGACATTACACAGGTCATGGGCAACTTACAGCGCATAATGGAAGAACAGCACAGACAACAGCAAAGTTATATGAGCATTTTTCAAAACAATCAAAAGATTAATGAAAGTTTATTTTGAATAGTAGACAATCAAAATGCTGCTACACGTGAACTCAATGCCACCCTCACTAACCTGAATGAAACACTCAGATGCATGCACCAACAGCAAACAAGCAGCAGTTCTGGTACGACTACTCCAAATATCACGCCAGTCTCATCACCAACAAGACGCTCCACCAGAGCACGACAACATGACAGTGCTAAAGGCAAAGGGCAGGACAAGCAGCCACCCAAAAAAACGTGAAAAAAAAAGTTAGACATTTGTGATAAGTAACTCAAAATAGTTAGCAAGTGTTTTTGTTGCTAAAAAAATATAACACTTAGCTCCTTGACACTTTTTTCAACATCATTAATTATAAGTGGTACAAACAAAAACATAAAATTTGTACGCACATTTATTCATTACCATTTTTTTTTTGTATTGGAGGAGGGAAATGTTGATGGAGCCACACATACATGTTAGCAGGAAGTAAACTGACCACTTGATTTTTTTCTAATCATTACTCTTTCTAGATTCCAATCATTCTCTTTGCCTGCAGATACAATAATTGCCAGCCAGGCAGAATGTCTTTAGCAGGAAGTAAACTGACCACTTGATTTTTTTCTAATCATTACTCTTTCTAGATTCCAATCATTCTCTTTGCCTGCAGATACAATAATTGCCAGCCAGGCAGAATGTCTTTAGCAGGAAGTAAACTGACCACTTGATTTTTTTCTAATCATTACTTTTTTTAGATTCCAATCATTCTCTTTGCCTGCAGACAATCCAAATTACAATGTTATTGATACATATCTTAGCTTTCTTATCTATACAACATTACAAGAAGAACACAATTGAGTTGCGTAAAAAGCTTGTAATATGTTGGCTTTGTTTTGTTTGTAAAACATTGTCCAAATGAATGTCAGTATTGTTGGGACATGTTTGTGTGTGTTAAAAATTAGTAATAATGTTTTTACACATGATGCAGAAACAAACAAATATGTACTTTTACAACAAAAAAAAACAAAAAATGTGTATAATAATGTATATGTGTGGCAAACTGTGTATTTACTTACACATCATCAAGTTTACAGCATCAAACATTAGGAAATAAATTATTCCTGATTACAGTAAGTTTGTGAGTCTTAAATATGATGGTGCATCACACATAGGGACACATGTATTCCTCAAGGCTAACATATTATATGTTGAGGAGTGTTTTTTGGGAACACAGGTTCTCAAACTCGGCCCTCAGGAACCCACACAGTGCATGTTTTGCAGGTCTCCTCACGGAATCACAAGTGACATAATTTGCTCCACCTGTGAACCTTTTAACATATGTCTGAGTAATTCATACACCTGTGCTTCTACTGGGTTATGTGAAAAACATGCACTGTGTGTGGTCCTGATGACCGAGTTTGTGAACCTGTGCATTAGGACATTACACACAATGATAAAGTGAAATACTAAATGGATGATGTGGGCTTGTAAGAAATTAGCACTGCAAGTTTACAATCACTTATCCAGACTTAATGCATGTCACTCATAATCTGTTGTTTTGAGATTAAAAATACACACAATACACATGCGACATTTGTTTTTCATATAGCGAGGGTATGTTTGTATGTGTCAAGGAGACAGACACATTCTGAGTAATGGTTTTTGGAAAAAAAGGAAAAACATCTATTTATGATTACACAACAAATGAAATAAGCAAACCAAGCTTACCTTAGAAATAGCGATTGATGATCTGTTGCCTAACCTGCCTCCCTACATCAGTACTCCAAGTATCACCAGATGTCTCTAATTCCTCTGCTTGCTGGCTGCTTTCTTCCTCCTCCTCAACATGTGGCAGATGTTGTTGCAAACACATGTTATGAAGAAAGCAGCAGCAGAACACAATTTGAGTCACCTTGGAGGGACTATACAACAAAAGGCCACCAGACTTATCCAGACACCGAAACCTAGATTTCAGCACACCAAAACATCTTTCTATCACATTCCGCGTGGACTTATGTGCATGATTGTAATTGTGTTCAGCAGGGGTATCAGGTCGGGACAATGGAGTTAGAAGCCAAGAGAAACAGCCATATCCTCCATCACCTAAAAGACAGATATAGTAACGTGATTCATGTTAAGATACAGCAACACATACTGTAAGTAACACACTGTGGGGCAGATGTATTAACCTGTAGAAGGCATAAGGAAGTGAAAAACCAGTGATATGTGCAAGGTAATAAAGGCAGCAGACAATCTGTTCCTAAATGTTAATTTACATATTGGAGCTGATTGGCTGGTGCCTTTATCACCTTGCACAGATCACTGGTTTCTCACTTCCTTATGCCTTCTACAGGTTAATACATCTGCACCTGTATTTGGACAAAGTATACGCAGGCCTACACATATCAAATTACATACCCAGCAGCCATCCATCTGGCATTTGTCCATCCTCAAACCTATCAAAGAGGGATGACTGACTGAGGATGAAGGAGTCATGGCAGCCCCCAGGGTAACCAGCAACAACACTCATTATTTTGAGATTTGCATCACAAACCACCTGCACATTTGTGGAGTGTTCGAAATGGCGGTTTGTATATATGTGCTGCCTGCCCCTAGGTGGTCTCAGCTGAATGTGTGTGCAATCTATGGCTCCAAGCACATTGGGCATGCCAGCCAGCTCATAGAAATCTACCCTGATGGCATGCCACTGAGACTCCTAGGTAGGGAAGCAGATTGAGGCCTCGATGTGGGGCTGCAAAACAGCCAACACCTGTGTATACATTTTAAAGAACAATAAACATGAGATTTTAGGACAGAACTGGCCACCGAGAAATTAAAACAAACACAAAACAGAAGAGGTCGTTAGGTATACATCACCTGTGTTAAGATTCTGGAAAATGAGGGCTGTGAGATTCCTATGACATCCCCAGACACAGCCTGAAAGCTGCCAGTAGCCATAAAGTGCAACACAGCCAGGAGTTTGTGCAGGCCTGAGACAGGGCGAGAGTGTGCTGTCTCAGGGTCTAGGCCCAGTTTGACAAGGTCATACAGACGGAAAATGTTGTTACGATTTAGACGGAACATCTGTATGACCTTATCATCGGACAATGCGTTCAAGTTTAAACACCCCCTAAAAAAACGAGGCCTGCGCAGCCTCCGCGGAACCTGTACAACCTGCTGACCATGTTCAGTTTCTTGGCCCTGGTTACTTACAGGCTGATGTCTGAGTCTGAGGAATCCCACAGCACACAAAAGATCACTGGCCCACAGTCCTGCTGCCATTTCTGAGTGTAGGTGTATTGAAATGGGCCTAACATCCTTTTATAGGCATCCTAATTCAGGTGTGAGTGATTTTTTATTTGCAACACATGTAAACACGACTGAAAAAAGCAGGTCTATTTTTTTGCCGCTTTTTTTTACGAATCGCAAAAAAATACGACCGCATTTGAGCACTCAGAGACTAACACCCAAATACGAATGAATAGTGAATTCCTGTATTCTATGAAATAACAGCCGCGTTTGACCGATGGTCTATTCATTCGTATTTCTGAACGTTGTGATTCAAACCATTACGAATAGACCAGACACTGCCGAGATTGGTGCTTAGTGAATTCCCGGATTGGGACTTAGAAAAAAAAACACAAATCGGCCAAACTCGGATTTTTAGTAAATACTGGCCAAGGTATCATTCACTTCATGGAATGAGACAATCTCTACTTAAATGATATTACTAGAGATAAGAGTTTCCCTCAGTCCTCCTAGAATCAAGCAGATACAGCTCTCCCTTCTAGGAATTTCTACCAATTATTACAATTGAGACACTTTTACTCTATAGTGAAACACCTCTTCAGCAGTAGAGCCCTTTCAACCTTTGAGACTTTTTGCCTAAGACATTCCTTGGCTAGAGGTTTAATCTTCCTCTTGTAGTCATGGTTTGTTGAGGAATCTTCTCCCCAACATAGGGGGTCATTCTGAGTTGATCGCTAGCTGAAAATGTTCGCTGCGCAGCGATGATGTAAAAAAAAGGCACTTCTGCGCATGCGTATGTGGCGCAATGCGCACGCGCTATGTACTTTCACAAAGGCTGATGTAGTTTCACACAAAGTCTAGCGATGCATTTCAGTCGCGCTGGCTGCCGCAGAGTGATTAACATGAAGTGGGCATTTCTGGGTGTCAACTGACCGTTTTCAGGGAGTGTTCGAAAAAATGCAGGCGTGCCAGGAAAAACGCAGGCGTAGCTGGGTGAATGCAGGGCGTGTTTGTGACGTCAAATCCAGAACTGAATGGTCTGAAGTGGTCGCAAGCGCTGAGTAGGTCTGAAGCTACTCTGAAACTGCACAATATTATTTTGTAGCCGCTCTGCAATCCTTTTGTTCGCACTTCTGCTAAGCTAAAATACACTCCCAGTGGGAGGCGGCATAGTGTTTGTACGGCTGCTAAAAACTGCTAGCGAACGCTCAACTCGGAATGACCCCCATAATCCTCGTGAGAGGGCCTGGGAGGTGGATTAAGGAAATTGTTTCAGATGATGAGGAATGGACCGAGGTCTGGGATAATGCTGCATCTAACTAAATTTGTGTTAAAATCAAGGAGAATACATATAAGTTATTGCATAGATGGTATTATGTGCCCTCTCGATTGAGCAGAATGTACCCTGGCATGTCAGATAGATGCTGGAGAGGTTGTGATGCTGAGGACTCCTTTCTCCACATATGGGGGTTCTCTCCTAAGATAGTAGTCTTTGGAAGGAAGTCATCAGTTTTAGAACACGTTTACTTAATATTCCTATCCCACATGACCCTAAGTAAGTATATTCTCCTCCCTTTAAGTCTCCCTACGTTGACTAGGCACCAAAATAAATTGATGCGGCGTATAGTCTCTGCCACGATGTGTCAGTTAGCGTTGAGTGGGAAGCAACTTGCTTCTCCTTCTATGCAGTCTATTTTATCCTGCATCTGGTATGTCTGTCGCATGGAGTACATGACTAGCATCATTAATAATTCTTCCAGATCATTTGACAAAATATGAAGCCCATGGTTAGCCTCCCAAAGTGCCCCTTTCCCTTTTACCTTGTAATAGACAATTTGATTTTCTCCTATGCCTAGCCTGGAGACTCAGCTCAGAGATTCACCCCTTCTCTTTCTTCTTCCATTTCTTCGACTTCTTTCTCATTAAATTGTCTCCTCTCTATTCTTTTTAAGACCTACCTCACAGTTGTGTATGCCGGAATTCTTTTTCTTTATTACATGTATTATGGTTAAAAATGGATCCTAATATTGTTTATTTTTGTATGAACTTGACCTTTATTTTACTTACTGTGTTATTGAGATTTTGATTGTATTGGTCCCTGTTGTTCGCTGTGATCTACTGTACTTCAGTGGTATGCCGGGAAAAACTCTGGGGCGAGCTACACTGCCAATATTGGCTATCCTGGAAGATTTCTGGGGCATGTGCAGCCAATCCAACAGGCAGTGTCATTTCTAGCAATGGGTCGCCCGCTGCGGCCCTGTGGATTCATTCTGTACCCACTCCTCCCTTTTCCCTTTTCCCAGAGCAGAAGGGCAAAAGCTCGCTTGATCTTGATTTTCAGTATGAATACAGACTGTGAAAGCGGGGCCTCATGATCCTTCTGACTTTTTGGGTTTTAAGCACGAAGTGTCAGAAAAGTTACCTCAGAGGCAGAGTTTTGCAGTATGACGCCGTTGCATTGTGACGTCACAATGCAACTGTAATGCACTCTCGCTTATTCCTTGATATTGTGGTTACCAAATATTTAGTAGTTCAAGAAATCCTATCCTACAATAGCATATATATATTCACACACTCAACAAGTAAAGATAAATTTTTACTTTATTTCACAGCAACTGTTGATTTCCGTAGATCTCCACCTTGGAAACTGGGACGTGGCAAACTGAACTCAATATTAATGTTATTACATACACAATAAATGCATACAGTAACTGCTCACATTTAAAACAGAAATATCGTTGTACCCAGCATTTATTCTTATAGCTTATTATCATATACGTTCTAGAAGCTTTCTTACTCCTTATTACCTCCCATTAATGTCTACACTGCGCAGTGACTATTGGCCATAACGTTGGTGCACATGAAGTTTTCTTTTTTAAGAATTAATCGGAAGCACATTCAATAAAAGCTTGTGGTCTCCTGTATACGTGCTTCTAATAGAATCCTCTTTCTGATCTCTGATGTTAACTGTAATATACTCTCAATGTTGTCCAACTCGAAATAAATACAGAGGGGTGTGAATTGTGGGCTAACTGTAATATGTTATTTGCATGTGACGGCATCTAGTTATTCTCAATAAATTCTGTTGCACTGTACTATACTAAAATTCCTTGAGTGTGTCCGAGAGTAGAATAACAAATATCTCTTCACTTCTTTAATTACTATAGCTTCCTGAAGGAGTCTCTGTGTCTAAATCAATCTTTCAGATTGACAAAGTGAGCTGCCGGTATTACTCTTACTCACTATGTCTACGCTGTGCCTGAGGTAAGTGTGGTTCCAACTTCAACTAAAACAGTACTTTCTCTATTTAACTTTGGTTGTTTAACAGGAATGTAATACTGTTTCTTTTAATGCTGACTGTCACTCTGAGAAATAAGCTTTCACTTGTAAATATGACAAATGCAGAATTGGGTATTCTTATAATAAATTCCTCTTGTTGTGAAGCTGTAATTAAACGGTCTCTACTGTGACATTAGGCTATTTCCGCTTCAGTACAGGGACGCTCTGTGGCAGTTGAATAGTTACTGCTGTAACACTGGGATATTTTCCCTTCAGCGTGAGGCCACTGTGTTAATGACTATTCAGGCCCACCTCTAACCTTATAAGGAATAACCGGAGCCGCCTCCTCGACTCCCAGCTAGTGTCACTCACTGATCCGGTGGCCTCCCAGCTCTGCTCGGGTTGGTTTAACCTGCTGCAGCCACCTCCCGGAAGGCACGACTCAGCTGAAGCCTCCTCCCCCGTTCGGCTCCGTCAGACTTCCTCGTTCACCGCCGCCTTTCGCCCTGCACCCGGACCGGGACTTCACTGCACAGACGAGGGAAACCAGAGTCACGAACGGGGTAATCTTACGATCTTCTCCGCTGTCACTGTCCGGATCTATGTGTCCTATTTAGCGGTCGCGCTGGTCTCACTGCGCAGCTCCAGCCCCGATCTCCGTCTCCTCAGTCGCTCTACGGTTCTCCTCTTTATAACCTTTACGCCAGGGCCCCGGATCTGTCCCGCCAGAAGCCTCTTGCACGAGCTGGTTGCTCCAATAATAGCCTCGTGCCAGCACCCCCTTCCTAGGTAGGCAGTGTGGCAGTCCAGTAAACCCAACTTCAGGCCGACAGCACCAACTCCCCTCTGTGAGGGGCATTTGTTCCCTATTACCTCTTTCTGTGAAAGTATCTATACCAAATATGCCAGTATCCTCCTATGAGAGGCTGGGTGTAATTATATGAATTTTCTTTTAACTCTCTCTACACAGGGCACATTTATTAACCTTATAATCTTATCCTATTACAACTCATTGCCCACACAGGGGACTTAGCAAAAGACTACATTCACATTTTACCAAGGTGTTACATACAACCCCGCTTGAATTATGCATGTCCTCATGCATTTCTTTACATTTACTATAATAACTTTAGCGATTACTTGAAAGAATGAAATTTTAACTTAAACATATAAGATCTTAACATATCTTTCGATTCTACTTAGTACCCAAGTCCTTCAGTAAACCGTCAACATTGGTATCTAATAGGTAAAATTCCTTTGGTGCTTCTCTCCGATCTTCTTAATGTTACTGGGGACTTAACCACTGTGTAGTCGTATTCCGGTTGCGTATCTGGTAGTATCGAGGGAAGATCCGCAATAACATCATCTTTTCCCTCCATAACTTCAGATAATACTGTTTGTAATCCAGGTGTATCTCCCTCTGCAACAGGTATTCCTATGCGAGGCAATACTGGCCAATACCAACTCAACATGCCCATAGGGTCACTGATTTCGGTGTCGGTGAATAGACTAGAGATCCCCGTTTTGTCTTTCTGTTTCTCATCCTTTAACAGGGACAAATCTGAACAGCGCTTTAATTGGTTCCTATGGACTACTAATGAACACTGGCCTTCATCTTTAGAGATCCGGTACGTTTCTTCATTGGAGTATGGGATTTCGACAATTAAATAGGGCACTGCCTCCCAGTGACTATCGAGTTTACTGATACGCTGATTTTTCCTTCGCCATACCATGTCACCCACTTTCAGCGGCTCTGCATGGGCGGTCTCGTTGTAGTATTCAGCTTGATGCTGTCGTACATTTCCCATTCTTTGATCTACAATGTTCTGTGCGGACTTCAACCTCCGCCTATGTTCCTTCACCCAATCACTCTGTGGAATCACTTCCTGAACGACAGCTGGAGGCAGGTCCAATTTTACATCTACGGGTAGCCTTCCCTCCCGTCCAAATAGCAAGTAGTAGGGAGTGTATCCAGTGGAGCTATGTTCTGCGTTGTTATAGAGGAATGTAAGCTCTGGTAGCAGGGTAGGCCACTCTTGCCGTTCCGGTGACGGAATAGCCCTCAACATATTGATTAAGGTTTGATTCATTCTCTCACATAACCCATTACCCTGAGGGTGATAAGCAGTTGTCCGTAACTTTTTACATCCATACAAGTCACACAGTTCCTTAAACAATTTGGACTCAAATGCAGGACCTTGATCCGTCAAGTCATTCCGCGAAACTCTGCCCCCCCCCTGAGCTGAGTACTAGGGAAGAGGGAGGAGGGGGAGAGGAATTTCAGTGCTGGCGGGCTAGAGAATATACACTTTCTTGGCAATGAGCATGGATCCAAGAGCATGAAATCTCTGGCAACGAGAATGACACCCAGAGCCGGATTAAGTCCATGGGGGGCCCAGGGTACTTAAGACAGTGGGGCCCCTATTCAAGAGAGGAGGAGGAGGAGGACGGGGGGGTGTCACATACCATCCAACGATCGACCTGCGCTCCCGTCCCCGCCAACCGCACAGACAGCTGAGCGACTGCTCAGCTCTCCAATCATGTATGAATGAAGTAGCCTGCCGCTCAGCCATTGGGGCAGCCTACTTCACTCATACGTTATTGGACAGCTGAGCCGTCGCTCAGCTGTCCTGTCTGTACGGCCGCTGCTGCAGTGTGGACGGGAGCAAAGCACCACAGTTCGGATCGGAAGAGAGATCTGTGGTGGCAGGGGCAAACGCAGGATTTTCTTGGGGGGGTTTCCGTACATGCATGCATGTATGTTTTATATATATATATATATATATATACACACACACACACACACACACACACACACACACACACACATACACACACACAAACACATAATGGTATGTTTTATGCACTGTTTGGTTTTGTTTACTTCAACCGCATACAGCCTTGAAAAAAGCGCCCTACGTGGTGCTGAAACGTCGGCAAGCTATGCCCTTTATGATTGAAATTTGATTTGCAAGTATATTCTACTCTTTTTCACAGTCTTTTGAGTGCCGCCTGGTTTTTACACATTGGGGGTGGGCCGTTGTTAACCCCTCTCTAGAAGACCACAGTTTCATACACTTTGCATAAGGAAGGCACCGGGGCAAGTTACTCTATTTGAAAGGAGTGCCAACCATCCCAGATATAGATATATAGATATAGATATATAATACATACACATATACACACTTCTGTACATATACACAGCATGCATATATACATACATACATACATACATACATACACACACGCATAGCATCCTTACAAAAGCATATATACATAAATACACAGTTCCAACATGCATACTGCAGACACACACTCAGGGCATGCATACATACACACACACACAGCACACATGTACACACAAACAGAGCATACATACATGCATGCATGCATACACCAAGAGAGCATAAATACACACAGCATGCACACATACAGCATATACACACATAGCATTTACACACACTATACACATATAGTATCCATACACACAGCATATACACATATAGTATACATACACACAACATATAGACACAGCATATATACATACAAACATAGTGGATACATACACACAGCATATACAGACACATAGGATACCTACATACAGCATATACAGACATAGGATACATATACTGTGCACAGCATATACAGACACATAGGATACATATACACAGCATATACAGACACATAGGATACATACACACAGCATATACAGACACATAGGATACATACACACAGCATATACAGACACATAGGATACATACACACAGCATATACAGACACATAGGATACATACACACAGCATATACAGACATAGGATACATACACACAGCATATACAGACACATAGGATACATACACACAGCATATACAGACACATAGGATACATACACACAGCATATACAGACATAGGATACATACACACAGCATATACAGACACAGGATACATACACACAGCATATACAGACACATAGGATACATACACACAGCATATACAGACATAGGATACATACACATTATATACACATACATAGGATACACACATACAGCATATAAACACATTGCATACTCCTCTCCCTCCCCCTCAAACACCAGGACAGTGGGTGCCTCACCTGTCCAGCATAACTAATCCCACTTTGCACTTGCACATGAAATACACAGCTGCCGTGCACTGCACAGATTTACTGCCTCACCCGTCCAGCCAGACTGGTCACATGGGAGAACTTCCTGGGAGGAGCTGCTGCTTCCTCTGCAGCCAGCTCCCCCTACACTCAGCCAGCCTGCCTCCGAGTCCGTCCCCATTCAGTCAGTGAAGGCAGCTCAGCTGCCGGCAGCCTCACAGTCTCTATGCGGCTCTAAAATAAGAAAAAAAATCGTCAGCTGCTACGATGGATCAGCATGCAGGGGGGGTTTCTAGGTACTCGGAACCCCCCCCCCCCCTGCGTGCGTGTATGGGCAGAGGGCCCTTTTGGAAAGGGGGGCCCGGGGGTACGTATCCCCGGGACCCCCCCTTAATCCGGCTCTGATGACACCCAATGCGTGAAACCCCTGGCAACGACCATAACACCCAGCACATGAAACCCCTGGCAACGAGCAGGTAATTCATTTAAAAACCCACCCTGGGAGGTTTGACATGGTAATAATAAAGACACCATTGAAGGGGTTAATAAAAGTTATTGGACAAAAAAAAAAAATGAAGAAAGTTTAATTAAAACCTTATTTAAATTTGCAGTGTCATGCACTGTATTCTTACTCATCAACAGATCAAGCTATAATGATGATGATACATACCAGTGCTGTGGAAATGTTGATAACATGGAGATTATTGATGTGGTATACATTTATATGGAGGGTTGCTTTGTCTTGCAGTGCCATTAGCCACGTCATGTGGGGAGAACCTTATTGAATTTTCACGCCTTGCTGGATAGCATTAAGGACATAATAAATATCTGCTGTTCTATGACATTCCCCCTGGCAAGGGACATGGGACATCACCCCGGAGTGTGCTGCTGACTGTCTGTGTGTGGATAACAGATTCCCTAAGCAGTGTGATCCTGAATTGACCCAGACTTTTCCTCTGGGGTGTATTCTCCATCTGCTAATGTCTCCATGCAGATAAACTGCAGCTGTGCTCTCTTACCACTGATCCACAGTTATGCAGTTAGGATTTCATTAGACACATTATAGTCCCAATTATAAAGCCCCGTGGAATATGCTGCTACTATATAGACAAGTGTCAATAATAGACGCTCAGTAAATTAGGCTTATCAACTCTTCTTGTCTTAATGCAGTTAATCGTTCGCAACAATATTCTAAAATTGCACCACAAATGTGTTGAGGCTATTTCTAACCCCAAATATTATTTTTTCATTGACGAAAAGTGGTTTGAGTCCCATTCCAATGTGTAACAATCATTGCTTTTCCTAAGGGATGGGACTGAAGCGTTTTCATGTAAGAGAAATTATTACTGATAATGTGTGTTCAGTGCCTGCCATGTGCCCTTGTAATGGTGTGGGTACACCGGCACCCTTCATCACCCTAAATTTGCTCCGTAATCACGCATTTTAGTTTGCAGTCCCACAGGAGTGCATATTTAAATGTGCAATGTTGGGGCTACCGTATGTACAGCCCTGCAAATCTCTATGTATCTAAAAAATAAGGATTATGTTCAAATTTTGCTGAACATGGTAAAGCTTGTTGCCCAGATCATGGGATCCTCAATCTTTGTAAGTTACAAGCTACGACTACTCTAGCATATAGGCTTCATACAGTATTAAATTGCAGTTAAAATGTACTCACCTCCCACATAGAGTGCAACATCTAGACATGAGATGGCTGTTGAACAACACCCAAAAATACCTTTTATAAACAATTTTATTATCTATTATATCAGGCATCTACAGATGCTGTTAATCACTGTACACTACACACCCTCAACCCCCCCCCCCCAAAAAAAATGTAACAAAATACTATGTGCTGCTCCACCCCTATGCCCCCCCCCCCCCCCCCAAAAAAAAGTAACAAAATACTATGTGCTGCCCCCCCCCCCCCCCCGGGCGTGGCTCCGAGAGGGCAGGGCAATCAGTGTGATCAGCCTCACCTGTGACACTTGTTCTCTGCCCACTACTACTGTACAGCAATGCAGCCGCAGGATATTGAAGCTATTATAAACATATAATCCTGTTTCATAGATCCAAAATCAACATATTTCTTTTGTTATATTTTTGTATTATGCTTTGAAATAGGAGGATCATTCTGATCACTTCTTACTACTAGTGTTTTTCTACCACTGGACTGAATCACACAGATTACACTGCTGCTTATGATTAATAATTCTGGAGCCTGCATCGTTTTCGGAGCAGTTAGAATGAGGATTTGCAATCTAGTATAAATGATAAATGTATTATCTTCTTTATTCTATTTCTAATTTTCTTAAATGGAAACTGAATGGATTTATATTTTAATATTTGTGTCCCTTTAATGCTAATTAGTGTTTATCTCTACATAATGGGTAAAATGCTTCTTTAGCATTCACTTGGTCTTGTATCCCAACAGAGGGTGTGATAATGGGAGTTTCATTGCATCCTGAACACAAACAGTTTCCCCTGACAATGGCAGATTTCCAGATACACCAATGAGTGAGGACTGACAGCCCGAGAGGACCAGCATCCTATATAAAGAGGGAGAGCCCAGGTCTGTTTCAGAAAATGAGCACAGGAGAGGTTGCAGAATGGAGAGCGTAAAGCGACCTTGCCTTATATTGTCAGAGGGACACTGGCTGGCTTTACTTTCCTTGCTGTTTATTACAGCAGAAGCAGGTAAGATGCTCACACCCTTGTGGAAGGAAGTGTACAGTAGACGTAAACATCTGATTCTATAGATATGTTGTAGAACTACAAGTTTCAGCTGCTGTCAGTTCACCTAAGACTGGCATACAGAGTTTGCAGTGTACTATTTTATAACTAGACTGTCTGGATGTTGTGTTATTATATATATATATATATATATATATATATATATATATTTGTGTGTGTGTGTGTGTGTGTGTGTGTGTGTGTGTGTGTGTGTATATTTATATATATATATATATATATATATATATATATAGTTAAAATATTAATATTAATTAAGTTATTTATGTAGATCAAATTGTTATGTGATACTGTTATGTTATAGTTTATATATGTGGCATGGTTACAAGAGCTGACATTTGTTGCCATCGGGCCAAAGTCACTAATATGAACAGATTTTCTTATGGAGAAAGGTCATTAATATGCCCATCTGCGAAGGTTAGTTTTAAATACTGTAGTGTTTGTTTCAAAATGGGGAACTCTGTGGCAATGAAGGAGTTACAAGGGAGCAGGGGGAATTAATCCTATCAGCACATTGTAGCATATAACCGTCAGTCTGAAAGAGTTTAGCAAGAAATCTGGTAACGGATCCAGTACCTTATTTTCTGTCTCTTGTGAAAAGGTTTGAAATACGTCTTTGTACATTGTGCTGCTGACTTCTAAAGCCAAATTGTGGTGGAGCGGAACAAGGCAGGCAGCGGGGACCCTGCTCCAGCTCCACTGAGATGGAAGCATTCAGTGTAATTGGTCGCTGGGCTGGAAACCTCTTTTATGCTGTCACTTATAAGATGTAAATTAGCTTCTGGCAGAGAGAGGGCTGGAGAGAGGATTTGTGTGGCCTGAAATATTGTTCACAGATCAAAATAAAGCCAAATATTCAGTGCTAAGGCATTGGGAGCATGGGGTGAGAGCAGTGTCGGACTAGGCATGAGGTGCCCACCAGGGAAAAGCAGTGGTAGGGGCCCACGGTTAGAGGCTTGGCTAACGTTCCAGGTTAATAACAGCAATGCACTGTAGAACGTACACCATGCAGTAGTTCTGTGCAGTATAATGTATAATTCAAGAGCAACATCTGATATCTAAAGGAGGGGAAGGAGGGGGCAGTGGGGCCCCCTGGGGGTTTCTCCTGTACCTCTGTGGGACAGTCCGACCCTGGGTGAGAAACAAAACAGCTTCCTCCTCTTAGAAGTCTTGCAATGTACTACACTCAATTTCCTGATGTACTGTGTTGCATATAGGGGTTGGGCATGTGTGTGCGGCGGTCAGGAGCCCTCCAGTCACAATACCGATGTCGGGATCCTGGCTGTTAGCTGGCCGGCGGTGGGGTGCCACAGCGCAATGAAGACCCTTGCGGGCTCGGTGGCTCGATGCGCTCGTCACAGGCTCTATTACCACTCTGTGCCACTCTGTGGGTGTCGTGGACACCCACGAGTGGGAATAGTCCCTGTTGGTCAGCATGCTGACCGCCGGGATGGTGAGGGTTCGGGATGTAGGTGCCGGTATTGTGACCGCCAGGCCCCTGATCGCCGGTCACATAAATACGTACAACCCGCATATAGAGATTGATTTGTAAATGCACGGTAAATACATCGTTAGCTCTTATTTTGGTCCCTAATCATTCTCCTTATATAGATGCTGAGAATACTTTCACCTTTGGTATTAACTTTACAATGTGTCACTGAAAGCTGTCAATCATCCCTGCACAGAACTAGGAAACACACATCTGACTTCTCTCCTCTTCTTCCTGCAGCACACAAATCCGACCCAGGCAGCGATATCCCTGCCACAGTTATTAACCATTCCTCCATGCTCATCCAACGTCTGAAAGACCTGCTGCAGAACAGCAACTCCAGCGACTGCACCCTCCGTGTCCGTACCGCCAACTCGGATGAGGTGAAGGTGTTCCACACCCATCAGCTGCTCCTCAGCCTGCAAAGTGATGTCTTTGGAGGACTCTTGGGGAATCAGAGTATAGTAACACTGCAGGAGCCGGCTGACTGCGCCATTCTGTTTGAGAAATTTGTGAGGTGAATACATAAACACAATGTAATATAAATACATTACCATGCAAGGTAATTTCTGGTCATTAATTACTAACTCACACTTTCTAAGTGGCTATATGGTTTGCCTGTGCGCAAGCTTCAGCAGACTTTTACATGCAATGCAACATAGAGCACAAAGGGCTCGATTCTGAGTTGAGTCCAGATAGTCTGAGCACAGAGCTGACACATGGGAGACACAACGTCTCAGAAATGTAGTGGGCGTTCCCGGGCGGTGACTGGGAGGTGACTTAGCGCACACACAGATATGTCGGTCTTATGGACGTGGTATGGCAGTGTTGCAGATGTGATGTGAAAGTGGTTTTCCGTACACAGACGCTCAGCTGCTCACATAGGAGGCCGTACACAGACAGAGACACTGCAGCCGCCTTAGGGCTGGTGCAGGAATCAACGGTCACACCAATCAGTATTCCTGCCCCAATTTGTGATGTACACACTCAGGTGGATGTACCAAACTGGGATTTAAGAAAATCTTAAAGGATAATTTATTAGCTGGGTTCCTGCAGGTCCTCTACTGCTGCTTAAATCGGCTCCTACAGCAGACCGTAGCTGTCTCCTACTGACTTGTGGTCAGATTTACTAAAGAGTCTTAAAAAGACAAATCGTGGTATTACTCATAGCAACCAAGCAAATTCTAAATATCATTTTCTATTGCACTGTAGAAAATGATAGACAGAATCTGTCTGTTTTACAAGCTTTAGTAACTCTACCCCTTATTTTATGTTGTTTTTGTTTTTTTGAGACAGGCAGTAGTTTCTCCAGCATACTGCCACTGAGAGTGTGCAGAGTAAAGCAGAACAGCGGTTTTGGTGGCTGGTTTCACTTGAGACATTTCCCTTAATTTTAAGGTGAATCATCCATGAAGGAGTTGAGCAAGATGCAGGTTTGACCGTGGCCTCCCTATTCAGACAACTGAATCTGAACCTGATTTCATGTGACTTTAGTCCACTGATATGCGGTTGGGATTTGGTGGATCCCTACATAATACACTCTGTATCAATGTACTTAGGAACCATGGAGGGCAGGCAGAGGAATTCATGGCTATAAGATGGTCTTTTGGGGTGTAGGCTGTGTAAATGCACTAGAGCAGTGCCTCGCAAATCCAGTCCTCATAGAACACTAACAGTGCATGTTTTCAAGATCATCTAGCTGGAGCACAGGTGTGTTAATAGACTAGCACAATAGATCTATAGGTGGAGAAACTGTGGTAAGTCACTAGAAGTTGGTTAATGTGTGAGTTGTACCGGTACTTTCCACGCTGCCGTCTGTCTCAGCCTCCTGCAGATCTCTGGATCTGAATCTTCCCTTAGTGCAGGCAGAAGGATGAGGTCCCCCCCCCCCCCCCCCCCCCCCGACTTCCCCCACATACACAGTCACTACACGTTAGGAAAGTGACTCAAATTTTATTAAAACAGGAGGAGTGGTCATGGTTAAAGTGTTTTCAAAAGTTATAGGGCCTAATTCAGACCTGATCGGAGCAGCAAATTTGTTAGCAGTTGGGCACCATGTGCACTGCAGGAAGGGGGGAGGGGAGGGGGAGGGGGGGGGGCAGATATAACATGTGCAGAGAGAGTTAGATTTGGGTGGGGTGTATTCAATCTGCAATCTAAATTGCAGTGTAAAAATAAAGCAGCCAGTATTTGGTATCCGGTCTATAGGTCGACAAGACTTAGGTTGACAGTGTCTAGATCGACCACTAAATGGGGTTCACGGTCACTGTACAGTGAAAACGACACCCCAAAAACTGAAAAAAACTCATGTCGACCTTTTGACCTAGACCATGTCGACCTAGAGACCCTGTCGACCAATAGTGGTTGACCTAGACACTGTCGACCTAAGTATGGTCGACCTTGCATACCACACCCCCAGTATTTACCCTGCACAGAAACAATATAACCCACCCAAATCTATCTGTCTCTGCACATGTTATATCTGCCCCCCCTGCAGTGCACATTGGGCCTAATTCAGATCTGTTCGCTCACTAGCGTTTTTCGCTGCGCAGCGATCAGGTAACTACTGCGCATGCGTATGCACCGCAATGCGCAGGTGCGCCGTATAGTTACAAAGCGGATCATTGTTGTGCACTGGTTCTAGCGAAGAAATCAGTCGCACAGCTGTTTGCAAGGATATTGACAGGAAGGAGGTGTTTGTGGGTGGCAACTGCCCGTTTTCTGGGAGTGGTTGGAAAAACGCAGGCGTGTCCAGGCGTTTGCAGGACAGGTGTCTGACGTCAATTCCGGACTCGAATAGGCTGAAGTGATCGCAGCGGCTGAGTAAGGTCAGAGCGACACAGAAACTGCACAAGCTGTTTTTGTACAGGGCGGCTGCACACGCGTTCGCACACTTGCAAAGCTAAAATACACTCCCCTATAGGCGGAGTCTATCTGTTCGCAGCACTGCAAAAAATAGCGAGCGAACAGATCTGAATTAGGCCCATGGTTTTACCGAACTGCTAACAAATTTGCTGCTATGATCAGGTCTGAATAAGGGTGTGTACACACAGTGAGATCTTGCTATGCCCGATTTTCACTTGCAATTTCCCTTGAACTCCCTGGAGCCCAGATAGCACAGATTTTGACTAACTTTTCTTGAGATATGGACTATGTGCTTACGATTTTGGCTTATGTGAGATTTTGGCTTATGTGAGATGTCATTGACATGTGAGATGAACTAGATAGTACACCGATCTAGCAAGGATTGACTTGCCTGAACAGTCTATCTTTTCTTGCGATGCCGACCTGGTGGGACCGCGCATCGGGATCGAATCGGGATCGCAAGGTGACTTTCACCTTGCGATCTGCACTAACTGTTCTTGAGATTTTGACTATATAGTCAAAATCGAAAGAAAATATCTCACTGTGTGTACACACCCTTAGGCCCACAGTTGCAAAACAAAAGCATGCACAGTTACATTCAATGACAATTAACATAATGCACCAAAATTTACATGCACAGTTGCCCCTTTTAAGGCTATGACCAATTTCGCATTTGAAGCAATATAAGGCACAGTTCAATAAATATGTCAACAAGGACTAGCAATGTTCCAACATTTGTGTATTACACTAGATGCCTGCCAGATAGCACTAGGAATGTCACTGCTTAACTCAGTTCCTAGGCTAGAGTCAGTGGCGGTGATTCCGAGTTGATCGCTCACTAGCTATTTTTTACAGTGCTGCGATCAGATAGTCGCCACCTATGGGGGAGTGTATTTTCGCTTTGCAAGTGTGCGAACGCTTGTGCAGCCAAGCGGTACAAAAACAGTTTGTGCAGTTTCTGAGTAGGTCTGAACTTACTCAGCCGCTGCGATCACTTCAGCCTGTCCGATACCAAAATTGACGTCAGACACCCGCCCCGCAAACGCTTGGACACGCCTGCGTTTTTCCAAACACTCCCAGGAAACGGTCAGTTGCCACCAACAAACGCCCTCTTCCTGTCAATCTCCTTGCGAACGGCTGTGCGAATGGATTCTTTGTTAAATCCATCGCCCAGCACCGATCCGCTTTATGGGGGTAATTCTGAGTTGATCGCAGCAGGAACTTTGTTAGCAGTTGGGCAAAACCATGTGCACTGCAGGGGAGGCAGATATAACATGTGCAGAGAGAGAGATAGATTCGGGTGTGGTGAGTTCAATCTGCAATCTAAATTGCAGTGTAAAAATAAAGCAGCCAATATTTACCCTGCACAGAAACAAAATAACCAACCCAAATCTAACTCTCCCTGCAAATGTTATATCTGCCCCCCCCCCTGCTATGCACATGGTTTTGCCCAACTACTTAAAAATTTCTTGCTGCGATCAACTTGGAATTACCCCCTATACCCGTACGACGCTCCTGCACATTGCGGTGCATACGCATGTGCAGTTTTGCAGAGTTTTGACCTGATCGCAGCGCTGCAAAAAATAGCTAGCGTGCAATCAACTCGGAATGACCCCCAGTGTCTTATTACTTGAGTGTCTCTTTTAGTAGTAAAAGTTGGCAAGTGCAGTAATCCCTTAGGCAAGAGAACATAAGCAGTTAGAACAGTCCTTTAGCGTTTAAGGTTAGTAAGTAAGGCAGTTGCTGGGACTGTGAATAAGCAATTGCAGAAGTTCTTTTCACAAATACCAAAAAAAATATACCAACAGTAATAAAAATCCCAAAAGTAAACCAAGAGCGCTACTTCCACCACTAATTTCTATAATCAATATTACCAGATATCAATATATTCAATTTCACAACTGATCTTTATAACAAATCTCTTTTTATTCATAAAAAATAAGCATTTTTGGACATAGACCAATAAAAAATTATATATATATATATATATATATATATATATATATATATATATATACATACAATGAAAAGGCTGCAGTATATAAAATACAATACAATTTGTTTACACACTTTTAAAAAATTCCTAGAGGCTTACCAATATTCTGATCTTATACTTAGACTACAGAATGAGCCATTCATAATTCAGCTGAACAATGTCCATGATTAATCAGTGTATCCCGGTATAACATAAGGAGATTGCTTATTGTTATTTCTCACATGAAATACTATTTCCGTGATCCCAATGTAATTACTTATGAGTTGGATTATTTCCAGAATTGTCCCAAGTTCACTTTGATTCCTTTTTGCTTATATGTGTGCACACATTACATTAACTTCACTGGTAATTACCATGTATTATTGTTATATCACCTCCAGTGGTTGAATTCCTTCTGCTAGTACGGTACCTCTCTTGCAGGTGTTGAAGCATGTATGGCTCAATGCTTCCACTCACAGTGTTCAGGCTCCCTCTGCTGGTGATTGCCCATATTGCAGTTTACACTGTGTACCGAAGTTTCATGGCCCCTTGTAGCGGTATTCTGGAGGTGATAGTTCCTTAACACAGTCAATCGAAAACGCATTTCTCCGCCTCAATACTACTTCAGCGGCTTCCTCAGCTCAAACAAAAGATTTGTTATAAAGATTAATTGTGAAATTGAATATATTGATATCTGGTAATATTGATTATAGAAATAAGTGGTGGAAGTAGCGCTCTTGGTTTACTTTCGGGATTTTTATCACTGTTGGTATACTTTTTTGGTGTCTTTTATAAGGAATGCAATTATCCTTATTAGCTGAGAGCAGCAGCATCTGCCTATTTTAATATCTCTTATTTCAGTCAGTGCCAGCGCCCTTTATTGCACACACCGGGGCCCTTGCAAATAGAAGTAAGGGGACCTGTGTGTGCAATTACATGTGTTTGGTGTTATATGTTAACTTTTCACAAATAGCATACCTCCCAACATGACCCTCTCCAGGATTGACAGAATACTCTGCTCCTGGACTCTTATGGGCCCTACAGACATGGCGATACGCCGCCGAGCTGCCTGACCACTGATACGGCAGACGGGCGGGGGGGGGGGGGGGGGGGGGGTCAGTGATGGGGGGAGTGAAGTTTCTTCACTCCCCCCTTCACTCGGCTCCATAGCTATGCAGGCAAATATGGATGAGATCGTCTCCATATTGGCCTGCATGCACAGCCGACGGGGGCACCAACGATGAACGAGTGCGGGGCCATGCATTGTTCATCGCTGGTGCCTCCACACTGACAGATATGAATGGTATCCCGTTCACTAATGAACGAGATCGTTCATATCTTGCAGTGCTATCGCCCAGTGTGTAGGGTGCATTAGGGTGGAATTCAATTGTTTGAAAAGTTGGTTGGGTGTCTGTTTTTTTCCTGTCTATAAGATAGGAAAAAACAGACTACCAACTGACTTTTCAAACAATTGAATACCACCCTTAATGTATTATTGCCATCAGCTGTGTTGAACAGGTAAATGGATGAGAAAGGTGTTTCACCACAGGTGATGGCAATCATAAATTAAGAGGGGAGTCCAGGAGCAGAACATTCTGTCCCTCCTTGAGAGGGTCAGGTTGTTAGGTATTAAGTAGTATACAAGAAAAAAGAAAAGTGACTGATTGCGCTATTTCTCCAGGTGCGTATATGAATAAAAACACGTGTTTTTCACTTCTCTGGTGTTTATTTTAGTACAAACGTTATATCTCATACAACAATATAATAAAAAATTAAGTATGCATACTCATTAGGGGCACATTCTAAAAAATTATTTTATAATAATAAAAATGATGATATTTCTCTGTTTTAGACATCCAGTGCTCAAATCTATCAGAGACAATTAATAGTTACACTCCTGGATTAAAATGCAACATAATTTATGTATCCACAACGTTTAAACGGTGATTTTCCAAGGTGAAAACTCAGTTCTCTGTTTAAAGACACAGTTTCCACAACATTGAATATTGCTTATCTTCGTTGTAATAGAACTCAGTCTTTAGCATAGGACCACAGTTCTCATTCATATAATTGCAAAGTCCATAGACTGACAGTTTCTAAATAGAGCCGCTTACCACCGTGTCCGTGGATGCAGACGTGATGGGGAGATCCTCGCCGTGCACAGCGATGCTGGTTTGCTTTCCTTCTCCCCGTCCGTCCTCCGTGGTGGTAGCGGTGCTGGATGGTTTCTAACCCTCAACGTGAGTGGGGCCGCTTGTATGTGGACAATTTTCAGAATAGACTCTCCACCTTGCTAGCCGCGTCTCCTTTGATTGCAGTTCAGCTGGAGCGGCAGGTGTGTAGGAGGTCTCGTTGGTTGTCCTTAGCTCCCAATCCGGCCTTTCACCCTGCCAAGTGATCAGCGACATTGTTTGGGATCAACCCTGCCGGATTGGGAGCTAAGGACAACCAACGAGACCTCCTACACACCTGCCGCTCCAGCTGAACTGCAATCAAAGGAGACGCGGCTAGCAAGGTGGAGAGTCTATTCTGAAAATTGTCCACATACAAGCGGCCCCACTCACGTTGAGGGTTAGAAACCATCCAGCACCGCTACCACCACGGAGGACGGACGGGGAGAAGGAAAGCAAACCAGCATCGCTGTGCACGGCGAGGATCTCCCCATCACGTCTGCATCCACGGACACGGTGGTAAGCGGCTCTATTTAGAAACTGTCAGTCTATGGACTTTGCAATTATATGAATGAGAACTGTGGTCCTATGCTAAAGACTGAGTTCTAATACAACGAAGATAAGCAATATTCAATGTTGTGGAAACTGTGTCTTTAAACAGAGAACTGAGTTTTCACCTTGGAAAATCACCGTTTAAACGTTGTGGATACATAAATTATGGTGCATTTTAATCCAGGAGTGTAACTATTAATTGTCTCTGATAGATTTGAGCACTGGATGTCTAAAACAGGGAAATATCATCATTTTTATTATTATAAAATAATTTTTTAGAATGTGCCCCTAATGAGTATGCATACTTAATTTTTTATTATATTGTTGTATGAGATATAACGTTTGTACTAAAATAAACACTAGAGAAGTGAAAAACACGTGTTTTTATTCATATACGCACCTGGAGAAATAGCGCAATCAGTCACTTTTCTTTTTTCTTGTGTAGCTTCTTGATCAGTGTTTTGATCAAGTTTTAGCTGTACGTACACAGGTACAGCTGGACAAAGATTGCAGCTCTAAATTTATAAATCTCAAATTAAGAGTAAATAATACAATTAACAAATTAGCGCCTGGATCAGGGTTGTTTTTTCTGGTATTAAGTAGTATACGTAGCAATACAGTTCCTGAGCTGTGTAGATAAGCAGTTACAGAAGGAGGCACAAACTGTAGCAGTGAATAAGGCAGGAACAGTTTCCTCAGCAGACACTGCTAACAGGCACAAGCTGTATAAGTTACTGCAGTGAATGGGAACAAGTACTGACTTACTAGACTGTAGATTAAACAGGATCACTTTCTCTGTAACATAACAAGCTGGCTGTACTGTAGTGTTAAGACGGAACGCCTCACTTAGCTGGAACAGGTCTCTCTCTCTGGTACTGACGTGATGGAATCTCACTGCTACCTGTGCCTCAGTTCCTCACACTGGTGCTGACTGGTGACTGCGACATTTAGTACATCTCAGTAGTCTCCTTGATTTGGGGCTACACAACTTCCCTGGCTCATTTCACTGTAACAGGGTGCTCAGTCTGTACAAGGCTGACTGCATCCCGTGAGTTACTGTGTGGAAGTAACGAGCTAACGAGCTGGATAGCTCCCGATTGCACGCTGCAGTTGTTTGCAGCACAGCGATTGAGTCGGAACTGCACATGCGCCAGCGCCACTGTGTGCCGGCGCATGCCAGATGCCCGGAGGCCATCTTTACCTAGCGATCACCTCTGCCTGATTGACAGGCAGAGGCTGTCGCTGGGCGGGAGCGGATGGCACGGCTGCGTTTGGGCGCGGTCCGGCCAACGCAGGCGGGGCTGGACTGTGCGGGGGGCGGGCCGCAGCCGCTGCAACCCAGGGCAGCGATGAGTACCTCCCGGCCAGTCGCAGGAGCTGCGCTGGCCGGGAGTTACTCTTCAAGTACAAAAGCATTGCCGCTGTGCAATGCTTTTGTATTTGTGCAGGAGGGGCTCGGACTGACATGTGGGGCAGACTAGCCCTGTGCTGGGCGTCCCCCCGCATGTCTGGGAAGATGATCATAGCTGTGCTAAATTCAGCACAGCTACGATCGACTCGGAATGACCCCCTATGTTCCCCCACTGGCTGTCTGCTATCTCCCACTGCAGATGCCCTTTACCTCATACCAGGGGCTCTCTCATTATCCTTAGCTCCATGCAGTGTTGTGCGGGTACCAGTCTCATGCGCAGTGGTAGGGGTGTCGCTCGCAGGGGTGCCTCTCCAGGTAGCTGGCTCACTCTTCCAAATTCCATTGCAGTACACCTATTCCGTCCCACTGCATTTCCCCCATCAGCGGCTGTTCTCTGCAGGTGTGCGTCTCACCCACTACTCCCCACAGAGCTCTTAGGTAACTCTCCTTCCTGCCCAACAGGCTCCCCCATCCAGTTCAGGGGTCAGCCAATCGCGGGTCTCTGGGCTTTTCACTCTCACAGTGCTGTGTGCTATCCGTGTTGTGCCCCTGACATCATTAGGTGAAGGGGGCTGTTAACATCTGCAGCGCCAGTGCCTGTGTTTAATAATCCCCTGAGTTATAAGTCACAGTGCTCAGGGGCTCTGAATGGGGTATCACATTACCTTGAAAACCTGCACTGTAAAACCGCATACACACAGTGCGATATGAACTATCGATATAGACTATATAGTTTACATCGGTAGAAAACATAGTACACATCGCACCGTGTGTATATAGCTTGCGATGCCAATGCATGCTCCTGCGGGGTCGGTATCTCAAGAAAAAATAGACTGTGCAGGCAGGTAAGTTTTGACCAGAAAGTGTACAATGTAGTTTGCAGGGAATACATATGTATTCCCGGGGGCTGGTATGCCGGCTGTCAGTATCCCGATAGCAGCATCCCAGCTGACAGAATGCCGGCAGTGGGGACGAGCGCTCACCACGCTGCGGGCATGGTGGCTTGCTGCACTCTCCACAGGATCTATTCCCACTCTATGGGTGTCATGAACACCCACGAGTGGGAATAGCCCCTGTGAACCGATATTCCGGCTGGCAGCATTGCCGGCTATTGGGATTCCGGCGTCAGTATCCTTACCGCCTGGATCCCGACAGCCGGCAAATTTATTGCCTCCCGTTTGTAGTATATCCAAAATTGTACATAGCCAAAAGTGTACCGTGTGTATAGTTGGTGGTTCTGGACTCCGGGGAGTTCAAGGGAAATCGCAAAGTCAAAATCGGCCTTTAGGCAGAATGGCAGCGTGTGTAGGCCCCTTTAGATTTCCATAGTGACTAAGCTTGAGAAGCACCACACTAGAGTAAATGCAATCATACATTAAGAGGGAAGTCCAGGAACAGAGCATTTTGTCCTTCCTGGAGAGGGTCATGTTGGGAGGAATGAACTTAGTATAGGCAGTGTCGGACTGGAGCATGAAGGGCCCACCGGGGGAATGCAGTGGTATTGGCCTATGCTTAGGGTTGTGGCCAGCCAACACAGAGGCTTGGCTACACATTAGAGAGTGCATGGTCTGGACCCCTTGATAAATATGTAAACGCTGCTAGTGCATGCATGATAATGTACCATGTATAAAATACACCATAGTCCTGTCAGTATAATGTAACATATATATATAATGTATAATTCAAGTGCACAGTCTGGATCCTAATCCCTAGAGGAGGGGTGGGTCCTCAGGCAGTGGGGCCCACTGGTGGTTTCCCCTGTAACCCTGTGGGCCAGTGCAGCCCTGAGTATAGGGGTACATTATTACTTTTCATATATAAGCTTCAATTTCCAGCAAATTCAGTTACTCGTATAAGGTACTTCTCATATTTGGTTGTGTTTTATCTTTGCTTGTATTATGTTTGTTACCACTCTTAAAAGAAGCCATATGACACCAGTGCTCTCCAAGTATAATTACATTTTACAGGTGTGACTTCATAGCCCGGGAAATTTATGGAAGAGCCCTAATGGGTGTGGGGTCTGTTGTGTGGCAGGATCTGTTGAGGTGGTTGGATTCCTCCTATAAGGTCTTATTCTAAGTTGGACCCAGTTGCGGCCTTCCGTGCATCTTTTGCTGTAGTTGTGTCTGTTACTATATACTAATGATGCCACAATGCAGTTCTCTAGGGTACATCCATGTATCCAAATATGCAAGGACTGAGATACCCACTGTCAGTGTCTACAGGCGCTGCAATCATGCTTTTTGCATCTTTAGACTCCACTATCGGTCGCACCATTGAAACTTTCACCAACACTATTGTCATGGTTCGGGGCATGGTGCTCCGGGGGGGCCGTGACTTACCAGTCCGGACCTTGTGGCGAGGTGCAGAGCAGGTTGTTGGCAGCGGGCATTGGGAACTGGCATACTTGCAGGGGCTCACAAGGACAGGCAGCTGATTTGGACTGGCTGAGGGAGAGCTGCGGTGCTGGTATGTGGGCATTTAGCTGGTGAATTTTGGATGTGCAGGTTGTCGGTGCAACGTCTCTGCTCACACTGAAGCAGTGTAGCAATCCTGTGCTTTTCAGCCTTGTGTCCGCAGTATCCTGGCAGTTTGTGCAGTTGGTAACCGGAAGTGCAGTTTCAGTCTCAGTCACAGTTGTCCATCCATTTCAGTGGCGAAAACCTAGTCTCTCAACAGTATCAGCCAACGTAGTTTGCCTACCTCAGCTAAAGTACCACAGTCTGCCTAAAATATCGCCCAGTGTGTATGCTGCCATCCATGGCAGATGCATGCTTTCACCTGTACATGCAGCTCAATCTGACTATATCGTCAGATGCGGCATGTTCGGGCTGTCCGTCACTGTGCGATATCGCATAGTGTGTATCAGTGATGTGCAGTGTGGTGAGGCAGAGTCTTTCCTGTCATACTGACGTCTGTGCTAGAGTTTTGACTGTATAAAGGATATGAAAAATACAAAGAATATGTTAGAAATTTCTTCTTTGTATTATTCTAATAATTTTTATAGCCAAAACTGTGGAGTAAAAAGTCTATGGCAGGTGAGGCAGCCTATCCTTTCCGCACATCTCTGATTAAACTAACCAAATTTCCAGGAGTACAGATGGAGTCGCGCTCATCTAATGCGGCTCCATCGCAAACGTGCACTCCCGGTGCGGCTCGGCAATCTGACACCTAGCTACGTTACGGGAGTGCACAGAGACGCTCCCATTGCAGTGAATGCGGCACATGCACATCTCACACGCATGCGCGTCCCAGGTGCTGCGATAGACGGGACTGGGCGGGCGTGCTGCGGTGGGGATGGATCCACGATTAGCGTAGCTCCATCTGTATATACTGCTACACCTGTGTATAACGCCCAGATGCACCATTTGGCTCATATATTGCATGTAAATCTGACTCTGGTGCTAGCCAGTGCCTCCTGAGCCATTTAGCTCACCGCACGTCCCTGGTGTGTATGCACTATGTCGGTGACCCGGGAGGGAAAACTCTATGCGATATCGCTCATGAAGCATATCACATAGTGTGTACCCATCATAAGTGTTAGAAGTAAAACCTCTTTTGTATTGTCTTTTGCTGTGAGGCAGTAATGCTAACCATTACACCATTCGTACTGCCCAATGTTACAGGCTGTGTTTGAATAATGATAGTTAGGATCTCATTGGTTGGTACTTTATCTCTCTCCACTTTATCTCTCTCTCCAAAGCTAGATACACCTCCCGCTCCCCCATATGATACTATGGGGGTCATTCCGAGTTGTTCGCTCGCAAGGCGATTTTAGCAGAGTTACACACGCTAAGCCTCCGCCTACTGGGAGTGAATCTTAGCTTCTTAAAATTGCGAACGATGTATTCGCAATATTGCGATTACAAACTACTTAGCAGTTTCAGAGTAGCTTCAGACTTACTCGGCATCTGCGATCAGTTCAGTGCTTGTCGTTCCTGGTTTGACGTCACAAACACACCCAGCGTTCGCCCAGACACTCCCCCGTTTCTCCAGCCACTCCCGCGTTTTTTCCGGAAACGGTAGCGTTTTTATCCACACGCCCATAAAACGCCGTGTTTCCGCCCAGTAACACCCATTTCCTGTCAATCACATTACGATCGCCGGAGCGAAGAAAAAGCCGTGAGTAAAAAAACTATCTTCATAGCAAAAATACTTGGCGCAGTCGCAGTGCGAACATTGCGCATGCGTACTAAGCAGAAAAACGCTGCGATGCGAAGAAAAATACAGAGCGAACGACTCGGAATGACCCCCAATGTTCCTGACTGAAGAATCAATGATCTCCAAGGAGACTTCACATAGCAATTCGGGTGGTCTTCAGGTTGCCGGTGGCCGGCCTCCCGGCGACCACCATACCGGCGCCGGAATCCCGACCGCCGGCATACTGACATCTTTTCTCCCTCTTGGGGGTCCACTACCCCCTGGGGGGAGAATAGATAGCGTAGCGCGCCACCGTACCCACAGCGTGGTGAGCGCAGCGAGCCCGCAAGGGGCTCATTTGCGCTCGCCCAGCTGTCGGTATGCCGGCGGTCAGGATTCCGCCGGCAAACCATACTACACCCTAGCAATTCAATACCTCTAAAGTCATGGATATATGAATGTCTAGTCCTAGAGGTTAATAGGCAGACTCAGATGTGTACATTGTGCTTGGCTTCAGAGACATTGAGGGCAGTGATAGCACTACATAACAGCTTGGCAGTAATTTATTTCATAATGGTGCGCTAAAATCTATATTCACTTACCAAAAGTATTAGGGTATGGCTGCCCCTTGTGTAAAGGCCTTCAACAATACTGGAGAAAACCTTTTTACTACCCAACTTGTCTGCATATTGTATTCATTTTCTCCTACTGATCATCTTATCTTGAGCAGGGAGGCTCCATTGCAGATCCCATGCACAGGAAAGAACAGTTCAGATGTGCTGATCTGGCACAGACCACTCAGCACACATCTCTCCCCCACTCAGCACAGCGAGATGTGTGCTGAGCGGGAGGGGGGCGCTCATTTCACCCAGCGGTGAAATGAGTGATCTCACTAGATTTGGCATGCCAAATCTAGAACCGGCGCAGGACCGCGCATCGCTGTCCCCGGCACCCTACACACGGAGAGATCCATGCTTAATTTCTAAGCAATCTAGAGGGTAATTCAGACCTGATCGTAGCAGCAAATTTGTTAGCAGTTGGGAAAAAACCATGGGGGTCATTCTGAGTTGTTCGCTCGGTAAAAATCTTCGCATCGCAGCGATTTTCCGCTTAATGCGCATGCGCAATGTCCGCACTGCGACTGCGCCAAGTAAATTTGCTATGCAGTTAGGATTTTTACTCACGGCTTTTTCATCGTTCTGGCGATCGTAATGTGATTGACAGGAAATGGGTGTTACTGGGCGGAAACAGGCCGTTTTATGGGCGTGTGGGGAAAAACGCTACCGTTTCCGGAAAAAACGCAGGAGTGGCCGGAGAAACGGAGGAGTGTCTGGGCGAACGCTGGGTGTGTTTGTGACGTCAAACCAGGAACGACAAGCACTGAAATGATCGCAGATGCCGAGTAAGTCTGGAGCTACTCAGAAACTGCTACGAGGTGTGTAATCGCAATATTGCGAATACATCGTTCGCAATTTTAAGATGCTAAGATTTACTCCCAGTAGGCAACGGCTTAGCATGAGCAAATCTGCTAAAATCCGCTTGCGAGCGAACAACTCGGAATGACCCCCCATGTGCACTGCAGGGGAGGCAGATATAACATGTGCAGAGAGAGTTAGATTTGGGTGGGTTATATTGTTTCTGTGTAGAGTAAATACTGCCTGCTTTATTTCTACACTGCAATTTAGATTTCAGTTTGAACACACCCCACCCAAACCTAACTCTCCCTGCACGTGATGTATCTGCCCCCCCCCCCCCCCCGGTTTTGCCCAACTGCTAACAAATTTGCTGCTCTGATCAACTCTGAATTAGGCCCTATACGCACGCTGATTTGTGTTAACAGCAGCTGGTCTGACAGGTGCCGCAAAGCTATTCTCGCTCCCCTCTCCGCCCCAAGGGGGAACAGGGGTCTGTCCCTCCTAGTACCTTCCTATCGCTAGGTGCTGTTCGAAACCCCCCTAGTCCGTTTTCCCGCCGCCTGCGTGGAGTGCAGTAGTGACCCTCCTGGCCTCTCAGGCACACTGCGCCCAAACTTATACTCATGTTCATGTTTTCTCTTTTTTGCTTCAGATTTTCTGCTGAAATGGCCCGTAAAACCTACAATTTCTCTCTTTGTACGTCCTAATGAAGGTCACTGATCACTTTAAGAGCGTTAGAATTGAGTTAATCAGGTGCTAATGACGATTTTCTAACAGGTGCCTGTCAGGCGCACTGCGCCTGAACCCGGGAGTCCCGGAGGTGTGCCTGACGGGTTAAGCATGTCACAGATAATTACAGCAGAGCAACATCGCTCATTTTACTGCGCACCATTATGAGGTTCTGAGGTGCCGCTGTCACAGCACTATGATCAGTTGAACTGACCCCATATAGTAATGCCACTTGTGTTTTATATGTTGTATACATGTATGTGTGTGTTTCCCAAACATGATACATTTTTTGAGACTAATGTTAAAATGTACTGGAGTGCATGGAACCTGAATAATGAATGTTTATTTATGTTATATACTATTATATGTTTATATTATATGTCATATAATATTTATGTTCAAACAGGGCCGTAACTAGGTGTGTGCGGAGTGTGCCACCGCACATAGCGCTGCAGAGTAGGGGGCACTTGTAAATGATCTGTTTTAATTATTTTCCCTTGCAGCTTCCCCCCTTTTTGAAGCCCTGCAACTCTTGACTGACCCGGTCTCCTACCCCTACCCTTCCGTCGCTAATACCTATACAACATTCATGGACTTAACTTGATAGCTCTTTGTTATTCAGTCACACTGTCCTTTATAACGTTTCAAGATACTGACATACCCATTGCCCGTGGCATTGCAGTCAGATACTCTATTCATTGACCTACAGCATCTGCCCTTGTATAGACTGCAACTTCCCCACAAGGCATGCGCCTTATGCCCATATTGTAAAAATGGGGGAAGAGGGTGGGGCATTTTCTTTCTGGCACAGGGCACCAAAAAGTCTAGTTATGGCTGTGTGTTCAAACAACAGAATGAATTGCATATCATTTATATATTTTAAACTACTATTAGCCTTTATATAGTGCCAACATTACACACAGTACTATACAATCAGACAATCCCAAATCGTTATATTTAACTTATTTTAAGATTTTTAACGTACCCACATATTCCTGAGACACATCCAGACTGGTGAATCACAGACAAATTAGTTATGACACCTAAGTAGGTAATCTCTATAACCATTATTCTGTATATAACAGTGTAAGCTGATGTATTACTTTATCATACAACTGAGCATATATCTGTGTTTCCTAGGTATTTTTACTCTGGTGAGATTTCAGTCCACCTAAACCAAGCCATGCCACTGCATCGTTTGGCCAGCAAATACCATGTCTCAGCACTGCAGAGAGGCGTTACAGAGTATATGAAGAACCATCTGGCCTGTGAGTCATCTCAAGGCCATGTTGTGAGTTGGTACCACTATGCCTTGGGCATGGGTGATGAAACCCTGCAGGAAAGCTGCCTGAAGTTTTTGGCATGGAACCTTTCCACTGTTATAAGCAGCAGTGAGTGGGTGACTGTAAGCAATGACCTCATGGTCTCCCTTCTAAAACGTTCTGACCTAGTGCTACAGAGTGAGCTAGAGCTTTTTAGTGCTATGGAAGAATGGGTCAGTAAGAACAGTCCAAATGTTTCCATCATAGAGAAGATTTTGAGATCCATAAGGTACCCCATGATCCCTCCAAGTCAACTTTTTCAAATCCAGAAACAGTCAGGAATTCTTGTCTCTTACCATAACGTCGTTCAGGATCTCCTGTTTCAAGCATTTCAGTTTCATTCCGCATCCCCTCTACATTTTGCTAAGTATTTTGACGTTAATTGTAGTATGTTTATTCCTCGAAATTATCTATCCTCATCGTGGGGGTCCCAGTGGATCATTAACAACCCTGCTAGAGATGACAGGAGCCTCAGCTTCCAGACACAGTTAGGTCCAAGCAATCATGACTCTAGTAAGAAGATTACATGGAATGCTCTTTTCTCTCCACGATGGCTCCCTGCCAGCCTCCGTCCTGTATACTCAGAGTCTGTGTCCAGTTCTTCCCAATCAAACCGCCTCGATGAAGGAAAACCACGTCTAGTAGTTACTTCAGCCATGAGTGGTCTAGATTTTGCAGGCGTTACCTTCCAGAAAACTGTGCTTGTTGGAGTAAGAAGACAGCAAGGCAAGGTGTTTGTGAAGCATGTCTACAATGTCCACCAGAGCACAGATGAAGTGGCTGACTTCCTAGCTCATGCTGACCTACAGAAACGGACCTCAGAATATCTCATTGACAACTCCCTGCATCTCCATATTATCATTAAGCCTATCTACCATTCTCTAATCAAGGCCAAGTGACATGAATGAGATAGTAGTAAATAATAGATAACCTTAAGGGGCCTACACACTGGGCGATATTTTTGACCAACGATATCATCGGTGGTCGATTTTACCTACACACTGGACGAGGGTTCACTACGGCTGGCCGGCGGTCGGGCTCCCGGCGACCAGCATCCCGGCGCCGGGAGCCCGACCGCCGGCTTACCGACAGCTTGGCGAGCGCAAATGAGCCCCTTGCGGGCTCGCTGCGCTCGCCACGCTACGGGCACGGTGGCGCGCTACGCGCGCCACACTATTTTATTCTCCCTCTATGGGGGTCGTGGACCCCCACGAGGGAAAATAATTGTCGGTATGCCGGCTGTCGGGCTCCCGGCGCCGGTATACTGAGCGCCGGGAGCCCGACCGCCGGCAAACAGAAGACCACCCCTGGACGATATCGATGGTCAATTTGGACGATATGATACATCTATATTGTCCAAATTGACTGGCATGTATCAACGATGATCGATCAATGATGAACGATTGCGGGCACGCGCAGCGTTCATTGTTGATATATCCACACTGAAAGATATGAACAATTTATCATTTATTTATGAACGATATCGTTCATATCTTTCAAGATATCTCCCAGTGTGTAGGCCCCTTAAGGCTATAGGTACCCATTGAGGAAGCCTACCTAGTATCAACCCATTACACAAATCATGCTATGTTCATGTTTGTGGCCTGAATAGCAGTGAATGGGTTTCATGTCTATTAATCTGTTATATTCTGAAATTTCACAACACAACCATGCTAGCAGCACCTATTTTATTGCCCAATGTGGCATTTTGTGTCATGCAATCACATGAGGTGTTAGCAGAAATCATAAGGAATATCTTTATACAATAAGAATCACCAAGATAGTTTTATTCCAATTAATTTATATAAAAAGACAGCAGAAAAAAATCAATACAAAACATACAAAGCTTGGTAGAGACACTGGAGAAGAACCTGTGAAATCTAGCTGCGGACAAACCTTAGTTACTTCTCTCCCTCCAAGAGGGGAGCAATAAAAGGGAGAAGTTTGTAAAGATTTTCAATGTTGGATAATGTAAATCTTAATGACATTTTTGTAATGTTGAAATCTTAATGACGTTTTTTGTAATGTTGTTTATAATAAAACACATGGGCTACCATTGGTCTACGTTCTTGACATCTGGTCACACGTAAAAGACAGAATTTTTTTAAAAAGACGCACCGTATCAGACAAATGTAATGACATCTTGTGTTTTCTCAGTACAGTAGAGTTCATGCAAATGCATCTCATGCACACCGCAAGGAAGATGCCTGTTAGGATGCGTAACACTTTAAGGTGCTAGAACCCTAGTATAAAATGTGTATTGATGATGGGACCATTAGCAGCCACTTTTGTGCTCTGACCCACCAGCTGTGATCTGTTCAAATTATTTCATATTTGCGATCTCTCTGCAGCAGGATCGCTGATTCCCATTTGATCTTTTTTTAAAGGGGAAGACGATTATTTGTATTCACTGTATTTAACTGAACTTATATTGTATTTTTTTTTTTTTTTTGCTTCTGTACGAAAATTATTTTGATATGGTAAATGTGAATTATTATTTATTATTAACACTGTCCAGAACCAGACAGACTCTAGGACACTTCATAAAAGTACGCTGAGTACAAACAGAGTACTGTAATGCTGTCATCTCCTGGCATCAACTTGGCGCATATACCACTGTTCTCACCTGGCGTAAAGCTGGCGCTTGTACTACTCTTATAAAGCTGGAAGAATACTGAGCTACGTCCAGCTCTGGAAGGTGCACAAAATGTGGCTTTTTTTTACGGTGGTGTATTTCATGCCTGTGTTTCTGGCACAGAATTCATCCAACTCTACATAATTCACATAACTCCTGAAGCATAGACTGTATGTCAGGGCCGTAACTAGGTGTGTGTGGAGTGTGCACAGCACATAGCGCTGCAGGGTAGGGTCGCTGTTGGCAGCACTTGCCAATTATCTGTTTTAATTACTTTTACTTGGAGCTTCTTCCCTTTTTGAATCCCAGCAACTCCTGACCGCCCCTGTCTCCTACCCCCACTCCTAACTTGATAGCTCTTTGTTATTCAGTCACACTATCCTTTATTACAGTTCAAGATGCTGACATACCTGGAATTAGATCCCAATGCCTGTGGCATTGCAGTCATACACTCTATTTATTGAGCTATCTGCCCTTACAAAGATACTGTAGGTAGAGAATTTTAAGCTTCAGAATTCTAACTATTTGAAGCTTCGTGAAAAAATGATCATCATTGCAGCTGAGCAGATCTATGTAGTGTGTGGCTGCAAGGGATTGGATGTGTGGTTGCACACTACATAGATCTGCTCAACTGCAATGCTGATTTTTTATTTTTTTTTCCAAAGTACAAGTAGCTTCATATTGTTCGGAATCTCATAGTTTCTCTAACGTCCTAGTGGATGCTGGGGACTCCGTCAGGACCATGGGGAATAGCGGCTCCGCAGGAGACAGGGCACAAAAGCAAGCTTTTAGGATCACATGGTGTGTACTGGCTCCTCCCCCTATGACCCTCCTCCAAGCCTCAGTTAGGTTTTTGTGCCCGTCCGAGTAGGGTGCAATCTAGGTGGCTCTCTTAAAGAGTTACTTAGAAAAAGTTTTTAGGTTCTTTATTTTCAGTGAGTCCTGCTGGCAACAGGCTCACTGCATCGAGGGACTTAGGGGAGAGATTTTCAACTCACCTGCGTGCAGGATGGATTGGATTCTTAGGCTACTGGACACCATTAGCTCCAGAGGGAGTCGGAACACAGGGCTCGCCCTGGGGTTCGTCCCGGAGCCGCGCCGCCGACCCCCCTTGCAGATGCTGAAGATGAAGAGGTCCGGAACCAGGCGGCAGAAGACTTTCAGTCTTCATCAGGTAGCGCACAGCACTGCAGCTGTGCGCCATTGTTGTCAGCACACTTCTCACAGCAGTCACGGAGGGTGCAGGGCGCTGGGGGGGGCGCCCTGGGCAGCAATGTATAATACCTGTATGGCGAAAAATACATCACATATAGCCCTTGAGGCTATATGGATGTATTTAACCCCTGCCAGATATCAAAAACTCCGGAGAAGAAGCCCGCCGAAAAGGGGGCGGGGCCTATTCTCCTCAGCACACAGCGCCATTTTCCCTCACAGAAATGCTGGTGGGAAGGCTCCCAGGCTCTCCCCTGCACTGCACTACAGAAACAGGGTTAAAACAGAGAGGGGGGGCACTGATTTGGCGATATGTACATATATTAAAATGCTATAAGGGAGGAACACTTATATAAAGGTTGTCCCTGGATAATTATAGCGTTTTGGTGTGTGCTGGCAAACTCTCCCTCTGTCTCCCCAAAGGGCTAGTGGGTCCTGTCCTCTATCAGAGCATTCCCTATGTGTGTGCTGTATGTCGGTACGTGTGTGTCGACATGTATGAGGTAAATGTTGGTGAGGAGGCGGAGCAAATTGCCTGTAATGGTGATGTCACTCTCTAGGGAGTCGACACCGGAATGGATGGCTTATTTATGGAATTACGTGATAATGTCAACACGCTGTAAGCCGGTTGACGACATGAGAGGGCCGGCGAACAAATTAGTATCTGTCCAGGCGTCTCAAACACCGTCAGGGGCTGTAAAATGCCCATTTACCTCAGTCGGTCGACACAGACCCAGACAAGGACACTGATTTCAGTGTCGACGGTGAAGAAACAAACGTATTTTCCTTTAGGGCCACACGTTAAGGGCAATGAAGGAGGTGTTACATATTTCTGATACTCCAAGTACCACAAAAAAGGGTATTATGTGTGAGGTGAAAAAACTACCTGTAGTTTTTCCTGAATCAGATAAATTATATGAAGTGTGTGATGATGCGTGGGTTTCCCCCGATAGAAAATTATTGGCGGTATACCTTTTCCCGCCAGAAGTTAAGGCGCGTTGGGAAACACCCCTCAGGGTGGATAAGGCGCTCACACGCTTATCAGAACAAGTGGCGGTACCATCTACAGATAGGACCGTACTTAAGGAGCCAGCTAATAGGAGGCTGAAAAATATCCTAAAATGTATACACACACATGCTGGTGTTATACTGTGACCAGCGATCGCCTCAGCCTGGATGTGCAGACCTGAGGTGGCTTGGTCGGATTCCCTGACTAAAAATATTGATACCCTTGACAGGGACAGTATTTTATTGACTATAGAGCATTTAAAGGATGCATTTCTATATATGCGAGATGCGCAGAGGGATATTGCACTCTGGCATCAAGAGTAAATGCGATGTCCATATCTGCAAGAAGATGTTTATGGACACGACAGTGGTCAGGTGATGCAGATTCCAAACGGCACAAAGATGTATTGCCGTATAAAGGGGAGGAGTTATTTGGGGTCGGTCCATGGGACCTGGTGGCCACGGCAACTGCTGGAAAATCCACCGTTATTTACCCTAAGTCACATCTCTGCAGAAAAAGACACCGTCTTTTCAGCCTCAGTCTTTTCGTCCCTATAAGAGTCATATCTGCCCAGGGATAGAGAAAAGGGAAGAAGACTGCAGCAGGCAGCCCATTCCCAGGAATAGAAGCCCTTCGCCGCTTCTACTAAGTTCTCAGCATGACGCTGGGACCGTACAGGACCCCTGGATCCTACAAGTAGTATCCAAGGGGTACAGATTGGAATGTCGAGGCGTTTCCCCCCTCGCAGGTTCCTGTAGTCTGCTGTACCAATGTCTCCCTCCGACAGGGAGGCAGTATTGAAAATAATTCACAAGCTGTATTCCCAGCAGGTGATAATAAAAATACCCCTCCTACAACAAGGAAAGGGGTATTGTTCCACACTATATGGTGGTACTGAAGCCAGAAGGCTAGGTGAGACCGATTCTAAATCAAAAATTTTTTTTGAACACTTACAAAGGTTCAAATTCAGATGGAGTCACTCAGAGCAGTGATAGCAAACAAGGGGACTATATAGTGTCCCGGGACATCAGGGATGCTTACCTCCATGTCCCAAAAATTTGCTTTTCTCACCAAGGGTACCTCAGGTTCGTGGTACAGAACTGTCACTATCAGTTTCAGACGATGCCGTTGGATTGTCCAAGGCACCCCGGGTCCTTACCAAGGTAATGACCGAAATGAGGATTCGTCGTCAAAGAGAATGGACGACCTCCTGATAAGAACAAGGTCCAGAGAACAGTTGGAGGTCGGAGTAGCACTATCTCAAGTAGTTCTACGACAGCACGGGTGGATTCTAAATATTCCATAACCGCAGTTGTTCCGACGACACGTCTGCTGGTCCTAGGGATGATTCTGGACACAGTCCAGGAAAAGGTGTTTCTCCCAGAGGAGAAAGCCAGGGAGTTATCCGAGCTAATCGGGATCCTCCTAAAACCAGGAAAAGTGTCAGTGCATCATTGCACAAGAGTCCTGGTAAAAATGGTGGCTTATTACGAAGCGCTTCCATTCGGCAGATTTCACACAAGAACTCTTCAGTGGGATCTGCTGGACAAATGGTCCGGATCGCATCTTCAGATGCATCAGCGGATAACCCTATATCCAAGGACAAGGGTGTCTCTCCTGTGGTGATTACAGAGTGCTCATCTTCTAGAGGGCCGCAGATTCGGCATTCAGGATTGGATGCTGGTAACCACGGAGGCCAGCCTGAGAGGCTGGGGAGCAGTCACACAGGGAAAAAAAAAAAAAAATTTCCAGGGAGTGTGATCAAGTCTGGAGAATTCTCTCCACATAAATATACTGGAGCTAAGAGCAAATTTATAATGCTCTAAGTTTAGTAAGGCCTCTGCTTCAAGGTCAGCCGGTATTGATCCAGTGGGATAACATCACGGCAGTCGCCCACGTAAACAGAAAGGGCGGCACAAGAAGCAGGAGGGCAGTGGTCAAAACTGCAAGGATTTTTCGCTAGGCGGAAAATCATGTGTTAGCACTGTCAGCAGTGTTCATTCCGGGAGTGGATGACTGGGAAGCAGACTTCCTCAGCAGGCACGACCTCCACCCGGGAGAGTGGGAACTTCATCGGGAAGTTTTCCGCATGATTGTGAACCGTTGGGAAAGACCAAAGGTGGACATGATGGCGTCCCGCCCGAACAAAAAACGTGACAGGTATTGCGCCAGGTCACGAGACCTTCAGGCGATAGCTGTGGACGTCCTGGTAACACCGTGGGTGTAACAGTCGGTGTATGTGTTCCCTCCTCTGTTTCTCATAACCAAGGTATTGAGAATTATAAGACGTAGAGGAGTAAGAACTATACTCGTGGCTCCGGATTGGCCAAGAGGGACTTGGTACCCGGAACTTCAAGAGATGCTCACAGAGGACTAATGGCCTCGGGAGCTAAGATGGGATTTGCTTTCAGCAAGAACCATGTCTGTTCCAAGAGGAACCGTGGCATCTGCCTCTAAGAAAGGACCTGCTCCAGCAGGGACCTTGTCTGTTCCAAGACTTACCGCGACTGCGTTTGACGGCATGGCGGTTGAACGCCGGATCCTAAGGGAAAAGGCATTCCGGAAGAAGTCATACCTACCCTGGTCAAAGCCAGGAAGGAGGTGACCGTACAACGTTATCACCACATGTGGTGAAAATATATTGCGTGGGTGAGGCCAGGAAGGCCCCACGAAAAAATTTCGACTAGGTCGATTTCTGCACTTCCTGAAAACAGGAGTGTCTATGAGCCTCAAATTGGGGTCCATTAAGGTTCAAGTTTCGGCCCTGTAGATTTTCTTCCAGAAAAAATTGGCTTCAATTCCTGAAGTCCAGACGTTTGTCAAGGGAGTATTGCATATACAGCCCCTTGTGTGCCTCCAGTGGCACCGTGGGATCTCAACGTAGTGTTGGGATTCCTAAAATCATATTGGTTTGAACCGCTCAAATCTGTGGATTTGAAATATCTCACATGGAAAGTGACCATGTTGTGGCCCTGGCCTCGGCCAGACGATTCTCAGAATTGGGGGCTTTGTCTTAAAAAAGCCCATATTTGTTTTTCCAGTCGGACAAGGCAGAACTGCGGACTCGTCCCCAGTTTCTTCCTAAGGTGGTGTCAGCGTTTCACCTGAAACAACATATTGTGGTGCCTGCGGCTACTAGGGACTTGGAGGACTCCAAGTTGCTAGACGTTGTCGGGGCCCTAAAAATATATATATATATATATATATATATATATATTTCCAGGACGGCTGGAGTCAGAAATTCTGACTTGCTGTTTATATTGTATGCACCCAAAAAGCTGGGTGCTCCTGCTTCTAAGCAGACTATTGCTTGTTGGATTTGTAGTACAATTCAGCTTGCACATTCTGTGGCAGGCCTGCCACAGCCAAAATCTGTAAGTGCCCATTCCACAAGGAAGGTGGGCTCATCTTGGGCGGATGCCCGAGGGGGTCTCGGCTTTAAAATTTTGCCGAGCAGTTACGTGGTCAGGGGGGAACACGTTTGTAAAATTCTACAAATTTGATACCCTGGCTGAGGAGGACCTGGAGTTCTCTCATTCGGTGCTGCAGAGTCATCCGCACTCTCCCGCCCGTTTGGGAGCTTTGGTATAATCCCCATGGTCCTGACGGAGTCCCCAGCATCCACTAGGACGTTAGAGAAAATAAGATTTTACTTACCGATAAATCTATTTCTCGTAGTCCGTAGTGGATGCTGGGCGCCCATCCCAAGTGCGGATTGTCTGCATTACTTGTACATAGTTATTGTTACAAAAATCGGGTTATTATTGTTGTGAGCCATCTTTTTTAGAGGCTACTTCATTGTTATCATACTGTTAACTGGGTTCAGATCACAAGTTGTACGGTGTGATTGGTGTGGCTGGTATGAGTCTTACCCGGGATTCAAGATCCTTCCTTATTGTGTACGCTCGTCCGGGCACAGTACCTAACTGAGGCTTGGAGGAGGGTCATAGGGGGAGGAGCCAGTACACACCATGTGATCCTAAAAGCTTGCTTTTGTGCCCTGTCTCCTGCGGAGCCGCTATTCCCCATGGTCCTGACGGAGTCCCCAGCATCCACTACGGACTACGAGAAATAGATTTATCGGTAAGTAAAATCTTATTTTCTATGCAGGATCAAATAGACCAATGAGTAGGTTGTTTGACTGGAATGCAACAGGGTATAGGTTTGAACCCTGGGTATGGCAGTATATTGAAATATGTTAATTTATAAAGGATATTGTAACTAAATAACAGCGAGCCCTCAAATTAAGTGCACAAATGTGGTATAATGAGAATGTATGTCCAAATTCATTTTCTTGCAGTATTCTCCAAGTGTGTGAGTGTGTGTGTATGTATGTATGTATGTATGTATGTATGTATGTATGTATGTATATATATATATATATATATATATATATATGTGTGTATGTGTATGTATATATATATATATATATATAAGTAATCAGGGACGTGCAGTGAGGTAAATGGCTGAGGAGGTGTTGGCTAGTACCAGAGCAAGCTTTACACACAATTTATGAGCAAAAGGGTACATATGGGCATTATACACAGGTGCAGCAGTATATACTGCTGAAAGTTTGGTGAGATTTAATCAGAGATGTGCAGAACACATAGGCAGGTGAGGCCATAGACTTTTTACTCCAGAGTTTTGACTATAAAAATCATTAGAATAATACAAAGAAGATATTTCTAACATATTCTCTGTATTTTTCATATACTTCATACAGTCAAAACTCTGGTTTAACCCCACTGCACATCACACACACACACACACACACACACACACACACACACACACACACACACACACACACACACACACACATATATGAAAAACACAACAGTATCTTTATCTTGCGCCAAGTTCAAAGCAGCACAACGGGAGAGGTCCCTGTTGGAGGACCTCAATAGCATACAGAATAAAAAACTGTTTCCCAAGTGCGCTAAATAAGACTGTATCTACAATGATTCTTCCAGTGTTGTTTCCATAAGTCAGAATTGAATACTAAAGAAGATTTGTATCTGGGAACCTGTAACGGACACCCCTCACCAAGATGGTCACTCAAACAAGAGGCCCAAAGCCAATTAGTAAAAAATTGTTTTAATAACACATGTTAAAACAAATACAGTTTTCACATAAAATTCCTCATATAGTGTTCACAAAGATGTGTTTAAAAAGATGACAATAAAGGATAACCAGTATGTTCATTGTGTGGTCTTTAACTCTAGATACTCCCTCGCCTTTTTTAAGGTGCGAGCTTAAGAGGGAGTATCTTCACAAACTATGCTGGAAACTCCTGACTGACAAATCCTACGCGTTTCGTCTTATCGACTTCATCAGGGGTAACAAATATATAAAATAGGCTTATTTGCCATTAATAGATTTGTGTGTGGAGAATCACAATCTTGGATATAGTGATAAAAAGGGATTCTCTTAAGTTCGCTCCTGATAGGAGCTTTCTTGGTGGTTCCTTTTAGGAATCCTAATGGTCCTAGATATAAAATTCTGCCTTAAAGATAATTATTCGAGACTCCTTTGTGGAGCTCCTTATAGGGACTATTGATTGAGGGTCCCTTTAAAAATACTGGCAGTCAGATTTTGACGCACTGCCTGAATAAGATATCCAGATCTTACAATCAGGTCTAATTCAGGTAGTAGCCCGTATGTAGAATACTTCTAGGAAAAAATACTTCAAAAAGTATAAAGCTGATTTGACAATCACAACGCAATGAAAACCTCCTCAGTAAAACTCACAGAATGGATCCTGAGAGATTCTGGCTGTGAATGGAAGTGGCAGAGTCTGCCACTTCCATTCACAGCCAGAATCTCTCAGGATCCATTCTGTGAGTTGGGAGTATCTAGAGTTAAAGACCACACAACGAACATACTGGTTATCCTTTATTGTCATAATTTTAAACACATCTTTGTGAACACATATATGAGGAATTTATGAGGAATTTTATGTGAAAACTGTATTTGTTTTAACATGTGTTATTAAAACAATTTTTTACTAATTGGCCTTGGGCCTCTTGTTTGGGTGACCATCTTGGTGAGGGGTGTCCGTTACAGGTTCCCAGATACAAATCTTCTCCAGTATTCAACTCTGACTTATGGAAACAACACTGGAAGAATCATTGTAGATACAGTCTTATTTAGCGCACTTGGGAAACTGTTTTTTATTTTATATATATATATATATATATATATATATATATATATATATATATATATATATATAAAACAAAATGTGGGAAGGGGAATCATAGCATGGGCTTTCTCTGGGATCAATCTGGTCATACCCCTTCCCCATGAGGCATGCGCCTTATGTCCCTATTGGAAAATGGGGGAGGCACCAAATGTCTTTCTGGCACAGAGCACCAAAAAGTCTAGTTACGGCTCTGCTGTATGTCACTTGGTTCCATCTCTATAGTGCAAATCGGGGAAGTCACATGGACACTTTGAATGCTGTATTTTTACAGCATATATGTCACAGGACACGTTCTCAGACACATGAACTGCATTTTTTGCTTTTCAGGAAAAACGTAGCACTCAAAATCATCTTTTTGACACGCTGTGACTTCAGACACCCAAGTATTTAGACACTCAAGACACTGTCAAAGCACTTTGGGCATACTATGAGACTTAGGAGGACATGTACTAAGCAGCGATAAAAGTAGAGAAGTGAGCCAGTGGAGAAGTTTCCCATGGCAACCAATCAGCATTAACTTAACAGTTATAATTTGCATACTATAAAAGTATACAGAGCAGCTGATTGGCTGCCATGGGCAACTTCTCCACTGGCTCACTTTTCCACTTTTATCACTGCTTAGTACATGTCCCTAATAGTCCAAAAATAAGCTGAACAGACTTGTACACTTTCTGTAGCTCACCTGAGTTTTATCGGAATTCTCATTTAGTGCCTGCATTTAGCAAGTGCTTGCCATAGCTTGTCATAGCGTGTTCCACCATAATAAATATCCCAGGTATGCACTGGAACACATGCCTAGAGAACTACAGTATACATGCTATTTAAACCTGTTGTAACTACACTTTGAACTTATTACTAGTAGCACTCTTTGAAAATGCTGCTGCGTACAGGATCGTGGACTACAATCAAATCCACTTAACTGGATGGTTACTACAGCAGATATTGGCGGATGCCATGTTACTGAATACATATTATAATCTTCAGGTCAAATAAGACTTGCTAAATTAGCTTTACAGATGCTATAAGGTGAATTAGAAAAATTAAACACTAAATTCTTCCTAGAAATGTTGCAACTACCTGTTAGACTATTCACTTACAGCAGGAGTGGGGAACCTCAGGCCCGCGGGCCGTATAAGGCCCTCAAAGCCACTTGATCCAGCCCAGCCAGGCTCACCTAACCGAGGGAGATGCCGGGCGTCCGCTGAGATTTTGTTACCAGCAGGCTCCCGGCTCCTTCCCCTCAGCAGCAGCCGGAGTCAGGAACTCACTCCTGAGCTCCGGCTTAGGCAGTGTACGAGTGCGGCTGTGCAGCGTTATGGCTGAGACGTCATGACTGCTCTCCCATAATTCCGAGGAGCGGACGGCCAGGTGGAGGGCAGCGGGGGGGAAGCAGGAGCAGGGCAGGTGAGTATTTTTTTCTCTTTTAATGTGTGTGTGTAAGCGGCGTTACTAGGGGGCATATCTAATGGGGCATAACAACTGACTGGGGGCATATCTAATGGGGCATAACTACTGACTGGGGGCATAACAACTGACTGGGGGCATATCTAATGGGGCATAACTACTGACTGGGGGCATATCTAATGGGGCATAACTACTGACTGGGGGCATAACTACTGACTGGGGGCATATCTAATGGGGCATAACTACTGACTGGGGGCATAACAACTGACTGGGGGCATATCTAATGGGGCATAACTACTGACTGGGGGCATATCTAATGGGGCATAACTACTGACTGGGGGCATAACTACTGACTGGGGGCATATCTAATGGGGCATAACTACTGACTGGGGGCATAACAACTGACGGGGCATATCTAACGGGGCATAACTACTGACTGGGGGCATATCTAACGGGGCATAACTACTGACTGGGGGCATAACTACTGACTTGGGGCAGGCTCATTTTTAAGTTGATAATTTTTGTATGGCCTCCGAAGGATTTTATAAATATCCAAATGGCCCTTGGTAGAAAAAAGGTTCCCCACCTCTGACTTACAGTAATGCAATCATGTATAATTAGCTATGGTCCCGATTCAGAGATGTACTGTACAGGGCTGCCACCGCAGCTGTGAATGTGTATACAGATACTGTGGGAAAATATACAAAAGCTGCAGCCGCCTGGTTTTGTATTGCAAGTCCCAGGGGCTGTGTACAAACACCCAGTGTCAGCCCCAGATCAGTCAATTATTGAACATGTGAGTATCCCTCTGGTCACGCAGCACGGCTGCAGAAAGTGACAGGCCGGAGCCACTGTTACTGCGTACTGGATCACAGATGCAGGCTAAGAAACACCCTGAAAATGGTCGCAACATGCCTGCGTTTTTGCTGCCACTCCCACGGTCTCTGACTGTCAATCACTTTGTGAAAAAATCTTGTATTTTGTAATAAGCCTTTTACAATTTTCTTGGTAAAAAGAATTGTGAATACATTGGCATATTGATATGATTTTGCAATATGCATGAAACACACCCCTTGAAACTTTCTACACTGCATATGGCTGTTAGCAGGGACACCAAGGAGGTGTAGCCACACCCCCAGTAATGGACCTGATTCATGTTTGTATGTAAAGCAAAAAAGCAAGTAACTTTGTGTCTGGAACATACCATGTTGCAATGCAAGGGGAGCAAATACATTAATATTATTTCTGTGCAGGGTAAATACTGGCTGCTTTTGTATGTAGGCCACAAATGTTAGACAGCTTTATTTTTACACTGCAAATCTAACTCTCTCTGCACATGTTACATCTGCCCTACCTGCAGTACAACATGGCTTTGCCCAGTTGCTTGCTTTTTAGCTTTACTTACAAACAATGTGCAGCCACACCCCATTCAGCACTGGCATAGCATCTTCATGCACAACAGGGATATGTAGCACACACCAACATGATTGGCCACACCCCCTAAAAATACATATGGTGCACCAGGATCTTCAACACTTTACTCCTGCAAAACAGTCTGGTTTCATACTTGTCAGAAGTTAAATGAATATGTGACAATTTGTGTACTTTGCAGTACTGTTGCAGAATACAAGTCTGCAAATTATTATACTGCACAGAGTATGGAGTATGGACGTGAGTACACAGACAGTGGCCGAACAAGCGCAATTCCACATAAATGAAGCAGTAAATGTCCCAAGTGGCTTGAATGTAGTGACATAGCATGGGACATAGGCAACCTTCTAGCCCCATGCCTTTTGTATTGGATCCGTTTGTTTAATAATAACTCTATACATGAATATTAGGAGCACAAGTGTCAACGTGAAATAGTTTGTGATAGGTCCCTCTAGTTCAGGCATTCCCAAACACGGTCTTCAAGGCACACTAACAGTGCAGGTGTTAGTGATATCCAGGCTTCAGCACAGGTGCCTTAATTAGTAGCTCAATTATTTTGATGTAACCATCTGTGCTGCAGCTTGGATATCACTAACACCTGCACTGTTGGTGTGCCTTGAGGACCATGGGGGCAGATGTATTAACCTGGAGAAGGCATAAGGAAGTGATAAACCAGTGATATGTGCAAGGTGATAAAGGCACCAGCCAATCAGATCCTAACTGTTAATTTACATATTGGAGCTGATTGGCTGGTGCCTTTATCACCTTGCACATATCACTGGTTTATCACTTCCTTATGCCTTCTCCAGGTTAATACATCTGCCCCATGGTTTGGAATGCCTGCTGTAGATGCTGTAGACAGAACTTGTCAAATAACAATTGAAAAAAAAAAAAGGCAAATTCAGATAAGAGTGAGACATATATAGTGTGGCCAGGCTTACAGCTCTTTCCTTTCAGGACCACTCCAGTGTCAGACCCTTCCTCTGACTGGAATCATTGACAAAGTGACCTTGAATATTACCATTGTTTCAGTGTCTAGCTTCTGACCGAATACGTGAGGACATAATGAAATTGCATAGTAAGAAGGTTACGTGTATAATGCAGAGGTATTCATCCTATACAAAGTTCTATCATGTCTGTGGATACAGTGATAGGTATTTTAGTATACTCCTCAGGCCTCAGTCCATTGCATATATAATATTAAATATTTAGCTCAATGCTATGGGACGCCATCATCGGGGGTTCATTGACTCTCCTACACACATTGGCACAGAGACACACAGCAGGAAAAGGATGTTTCTCATGTCACAGCCATAATGCCCATTAGTACCTACAGATATGTATCCAGCAACGCAGATCCCTGTCAATGTCCTTCACCAGCTGGCAAGCACTGAGCTGGCATAATACAACAGTAATCCTTGATTATTCCAGTGACATTCGATAAAAAAATACACACATTGGACAAGAAAGCTACAAAATAATCAGACTGAAAACTGAATAAATGAATTGCAGGGGTTGTATCTAAATAGTCCACATTGAAAAGGTAAAATGTTGCTTTCTGCTTAAAAATCAATGGTACATCCATCGAAGAGCAGGCACTCTATGGAAAGGAACAGTCATCATATGTATGTAGCAGCACATTATATTCTCCTGGAGCCCTAGTGGGCTCGTGTATGTCCCTGCAGTGATATCCCAAAAGCAGAAGACAAACAGCTGTAATACATTTGCCAAAGGTTGAGGAATGATGAAAATACCTTTCTGAATACAGAATGTATATATGTTATTTATACTGGTGCGAAAATGCCTCTCGCAGCTTTTGGAGTGTTTTCAGAAAAAAACTCTTCAGCACAGGCGGTTCAGTATTCCCAAAGACGCCACGCTACCATCACAGAGTGCGGATCAGAATTTGTACCATTAATATCTGGGCTCCCCTCATAAGTCCACGTGCTTGGCTGTATAGTGCTGTACGTAATGTTTCCTGTCCGCTAGTGTTTTCGCACCTTTATCTCCTTACCATTGACACCACCAGCATTTGCATTAACGTAGTTAAACCGTGGCCGTTGGTTGGTGGGCATTTGCTTCTTCGCATTAGCAGGCTGGTTGAGCTGGGGTCCTACTCCTTGGTGGTCCCCTGCTTTTACCATATTTCCTGGGCAGATTTGAAAAAAATTATATATATTTATATAACAATGTTGTAGCATACTGTGAATAACAATTTTTTCATACATATGATAAATCGATAAATAACTTTAAAATTCTATATATGAGTCATTGATACAATAAATGCAAATTCACCTCTAAAATATTTTTTTCATCAGCCAGACACTAGAATGCATCTGTTACCGACACATTGTGGTGGCTGCCATTTTGTGGGGAGAGCCAAGACTTTCCATGAAATAGAAGCGTATGAATTCATGGGGACATCACTGTGGACAAATACTCATCAGGCCGTAGTATCTTATAAATTCATAGCTGCATTCTCATGGATTTTGGTTCTACTTGCAAAATAGATGCCTCTACTGTATAAAGGTAAAAGGAATACTTTAAGGAAAATGAAACCCACCAGTCTGGTTCTGTGGAAGCTTAACCTGTGCTATTGGCAGCACGATTTTCCCAGGTACTCGGCTGTTAAGAGTCTGAGGGATGTTAGTTTGGATCTTGTGGTCTGAGTTGCTATCGAGGGCCTTGTTTCGAGACAGGTGGTTCCTTGGTCTGACCAGCTGCAGAAACAGAAAGAACCTGTCATTTTGAATTAACACATTTCAGGTTGACACTATATAAAAAAGATGATCATATAAATAACTACTATTGTTTCCAGAAATATTTTCTACCCACCATGCCCCAGGTCACAACTTCATGTGTACAATAGTCCCATTACAGTAGCCAGGCGAGCACTGGGGAGAATCACCCCCACCCCGTATTTCTTGCTGAGGCAGCAGCCAGAGAGGACGTGAAACTAATAAACCATACATTACATCCAATGTCTCTGTAAATTATGTATTTAATGCAAGATGTAGTTAAGGTGTATCTATTATATTCTATGTCTAATGTACATTTAAGGCAGGTAAATTCTGTATAATAGTAAACATGATATACAGTGCATCCGGAAAGTATTCAGAGAGCTTCACTTTTTCCACATTTTGTTATGTTACAGCCTTATTCCAAAATGGAACACATTAATTCTTTCCCTCAAAATTCTACACACAATACCCCATAATGACAATGTGAATTTTTTTTTGTGTGATTTTAACAAATTTATTAAAAATAAAAAAACTAAGAAATCACATGTACATAAGTATTCACAGCCTTTGCCATGAAGCTCAAAATTGAGCTCAGGTGCATACTATTTCAACTGATCATCCTTGAGATGTTCATACAGCTTAATTGGAGGTTACCTATGGTAAATTCAGTTAATTGGACATGATTGGAAAGGCACACACCTGTCTATATAAGGTCCCACACTGGACAGTGCATGTCTGAGCACAAACCAAGCATGAAGTCAAAGGAATTGTCTGTAGACCTCCGAGACAGGATTGTCTTGAGGCACAAATCTAGGGAAGGGTACAGAAAAATATCTGCAGCTTTGAAGGTCCCAATGAGCACAGTGGCCTCCATCATCCGTAAATGGAAGAAGTTCGGAACCACCAGGACTCTTCCTAGAACTGTCCGGCCGTCTAAACTGAGCGATCCGGGGAGAAGGGCCCTAGTCAGGGAGGTGACCAAGAACCTGATGGTCACTCTGTCAGAGCTACAGCATTCCTCTGTGGAGAGAGGAGAACCTTCCAGAAGGACAACCATCTCTGCAGCAATCCACTAATCAGGCTTGTATGGTAGAGTGGCCAGACGGAAGCCACTCCTTAGTAAAAAGCACATGACAGCCCGCCTGGAGTTTGCCAAAATGCACCTGAAGGACTCTTAGACCATGAGAAGCAAAATTCTCTGGTCTGATGAGACAAAGACTGAACTCTCTGCCGTGAATGCCAGACATCATGTTTGGAGGAAACCAGGCACCTCTCATAACCAGGCCAATACCATCCCTATAGTGAAGCATGGTGGTGGCAGCATCATGGTGTGGGGACGTTTTTCAATGGCAGGAACTGGGAGACTAGTCAGGATAGAGGGAAAGATGAATGCAGCAATGAACAGAGACATCCTGGATGAAAACCTGCTCCAGAGTAGAGTGCTCTTGACCTCAGACTGGGGCGACGGTTCATCTTTCAGCAGGACAATGACCCTAAGCACGCAGCCAAGATATCAAAGGAGTAGCTTCAGGACAACTCTGTGAATGTTCTTGAGTGACCCAGCCAGAGCCCTGACTTGAATCAGTTGAACATCTCTGGAGAGATCTGAAAATGGCTGTGCACCGACGCTTCCCATTCAACCTGATGGAGCTTGAGAGGTGCTATAAAGAGGAATGGGCGAAACTGCCCAAAGATAGGTGTGCCAAGCTTGTGACATCATATTCAAAAAGACTTGAGGCTGTAATTGCTGCCACAGGTGCATCAACAAAGAATTGAGCAAAGGCAGTGAATACTTATGTACATGTGATTTCTAGTGATGTGCACCGGACATTTTTCGGGTTTTGTGTTTTGGTTTTGGATTCGGTTCCGCGGCCGTGTTTTGGATTCGGACGCGTTTTGGCAAAACCTCATCGAAAAATTTTTGTCGGATTCGGGTGTGTTTTGGATTCGGGTGTTTTTTTCAAAAAACCCTAAAAAACAGCTTAAATCATAGAATTTGGGGGTCATTTTGACCCCATAGTATTATTAACCTCAATTACCATAATTTCCACTCATTTCCAGTCTATTCTGAACACCTCACACCTCACAATATTATTTTTAGTCCTACAATTTGCACCGAGGTCGCTGGATGGCTAAGCTAAGCGACACAAGTGGCCGACACAAACACCTGGCCCATCTAGGAGTGGCACTGCAGTGTCAGGCAGGATGGCACTTCAAAAAAATTGCCCCCAAACAGCACATGATGCAAAGAAAAAAAGAGGCGCACCAAGGTCGCTGTGTGACTAAGCTAAACGACACAAGTGGCCGACACAAACACCTGGCCCATCTAGGAGTGGCACTGCAGTGTCAAGACAGGATGGCACTTCAAAAAAATTGTCCCCAAACAGCACATGATGCAAAGAAAAAAAGAGGCGCACCAAGGTCGCTGTGTGACTAAGCTAAGCGACACAAGTGGCCGACACAAACACCTGGCCCATCTGGGAGTGGCACTGCAGTGTCAGGCTGGATGGCATTACAAAAAAATTGTCCCCAAACAGCACATGATGCAAAGAAAAAAAGAGGCGCACCACAGGTATAGAATGTAGATGGATAGTATACTTAATGACGACACAGAGGTAGGCACAGCAGTGGCCTTCCGTATCGTACTGCTATATATAGTATACTGGTGGTCACTGTGTCAGCAAACTGCAAAACTAAAATGCACCACAGGTATAGAATGTAGATGGATAGTATACTTAATGACGACACAGAGGTAGGCACAGCAGTGGCCTTCCGTATCGTACTGCTATATATAGTATACTGGTGGTCACTGTGTCAGCAAACTGCAAAACTAAAATGCACCACAGGTATAGAATGTAGATGGATAGTATACTTAATGACGACACAGAGGTAGGCACAGCAGTGGCCTTCCGTATCGTACTGCTATATACAGTATACTGGTGGTCACTGTGTCAGCAAACTGCAAAACTAAAATGCACCACAGGTATAGAATGTAGATGGATAGTATACTTAATGACGACACAGAGGTAGGCACAGCAGTGGCCTTCCGTATCGTACTGCTATATATAGTATACTGGTGGTCACTGTGTCAGCAAACTGCAAAACTAAAATGCACCACAGGTATAGAATGTAGATGGATAGTATACTTAATGACGACACAGAGGTAGGCACAGCAGTGGCCTTCCGTATCGTACTGCTATATATAGTATACTGGTGGTCACTGTGTCAGCAAACTGTAAAACTAAAATGCACCACAGGTATAGAATGTAGATGGATAGTATACTTAATGACGACACAGAGGTAGGTACAGCAGTGGCCTTCCGTATCGTACTGCTATATATAGTATACTGGTGGTCACTGTGTCAGCAAACTGCAAAACTAAAATGCACCACAGGTATAGAATGTAGATGGATAGTATACTTAATGACGACACAGAGGTAGGCACAGCAGTGGCCTTCCGTATCGTACTGCTATATATAGTATACTGGTGGTCACTGGCCAGCAAAACTCTGCACTGTACTTCTCCTATATAATATTAATTATACTGGTGGTCTCCAGTCCCCACAATAAAGCAGCACACTGAGCACAGATATGGAGTGTTTTTCAGGCAGACAACGTATACTGGTGGTCACTGTCAGCAAAACTCTGCACTGTACTCCTGCTATATAATACAGCTGCTCCCCAGTCCCCACAATTAAGCAGTGTGAGCACAGATATATTATACAGCACACTGAGCACAGATATGGAGCGTTTTTTTCAGGCAGAGAACGGATAAAACTGGTGGTCACTGATCAGCAAAACTCTGCACTGTACTCCTCCTAACAGCTGCTCCCCAGTCCTCCCCACAATTAAGCAATAAAGCAATCAAGTTCAACAATAAACGGAGAGGACGCCAGCCACGTCCTCTCCCTATCATCTCCAATGCACGAGTGAAAATGGCGGCGACGCGCGGCTGCTTATATAAAATCCGAATCTCGCGAGAATCCGACAGCGGGATGATGACGTTCGGGCGCGCTCGGGTTAGCCGAGCAAGGCGGGAAGGTTCGAACCTGCCTCGGACCCGTGTAAAATGGGTGAAGTTCGGGGGGGTTCGGTTTCCGAGAAACCGAACCCGCTCATCACTAGTGATTTCTTAGTTTTCTTTTATATTTAATACATTTGCACATTGTCATAATGGGGTATTGTGTGTAGAATCTTGATGAAAAAAATTAATTTATTCCATTTTGGAATAAGGCTGTAACATAACAAAATGTGGAAAAGGTGAAGCGCTGTGAATACTTTCCATATGCACTGTAAGTACAGTCTATGGAATCTATTTAATAACAATGTGAAAAGAGCTATGACGTGCTGTAACCCGCAGCAAGTATAGTGTAGGTGTTCCCACACCTGGTGTCATAGCACCCTGGGATGCCATGGGGCACTAGCACACCTGGGATGGTGATCCACGACCAAATCTCATTATTTATGGTCAATATGAAAGGCAATACCAGTGCTAGTGGCTGAAAGGCATATGTGAACAGTCAGAAGTACAACCCTGTCCACCTCCACATCACTGTACACCATCGGACCTCCAATATCAATGGTAAAAACCACTGAAGATCACCAGAAAACCATCAGTGGTTGCCTTGGTGGCCAAACCTAACTAGGACCCAGGTAGAAGCCTTTAGCTGCACTATTAATAAGCACAACATGGAAGAGCTGTTATGCTTGTATATTTAGAAATCGCAAACAGCATGCACAGATCTTCTGTTGGCTCACCCCTTGGCCAGTGACCTCAAATGACCTTGACCTCTTCTTTCTGCGTTTTACTTCTAAAGACTCCTCCCTTTTCTCCACCTTCTGAGATGATTTCTTTGGTGCCTGCTGCCACATAGCTGGAGAATCTCTCTGGTGGTTGCCTGCTCTTCCTCCTAGGGCCGTTACCATTTCACCGGTGCTGGTGGAGAGGTTGTCATCACTGATTGCATGGTGGAGCGGAGAGCCTGGTAGCTGCTGATCTCTGAATGGATTGTCCTCATTTTCACTCATTGAATGAACAGATAGGTTGCTTCTCTCTTTCATGGGCTGCAGCAATTGTAGGCGGTCACCATCAATTACCCGTGAACGTCTGCGAGCCGCTTTCACTGATATGCTTTTTATGCTGCTTAGAATCTCTTTCTTCTCTGTGAATAAAAAGAAAAAGAGAAAATGAAACTACAACAAAATGAACCCGCAATCTCTTGCCACTAAACATCTTACAAATACAGGTTAATCAATGAAAACCAGTTAAAAAATATATGATATTGTAGTTTTGTAAGTACACATTTCCAAGAGACTTCATCAAGATAATTAAGATTATCCTTTATTTATATGGTGCCACAAGGCAAGGGGTCCGCAGTGCCTTACAAAGTATATAAATAAAAACATTATGAACAAAACAAGAAACCAGAGTTTTATAGCACAGAACATTGCAGGACATGAACAAAGTTTATAAACATTACTGCATCAGTGGTCATGGTACGGAAATAAACAGCATGGCGGCAGAACCCATGGGTTTGATCTTTGATGCTGTTGTGAGGGAAGGAAAAACATCTGAGGGAAAATGGCTATGCTCATGAGGGGTGTAGTATGGCTGACCGGCGGTCTCCTGACCGCCGGTCAGCTTACCGACGCCGGGATCCCGGCAGCATACCGACGCCGGGATCCCGGCGGGGAGGGGCGAGTGCAGCAAGCCCCTTGCGGGCTCGCTGCGCTCGCCACGCTGCGGGCTCGGTGGCGACCTACGGTCGCCACGGGTTGTATTCCCACTCTATGGGTGTCGTGGACACCCACGAGTGGAAATAGTCCCTGTTGGTCGGCATGCCGACCATCGGGATAGTGGGGGTCGGGATGCTGGAGGAGGTCATGTGACAGTCGGTCTCCCGACCATCGGTCACATGAATACCACCCCTCATGAGAGTTTACAGTCCAAAGGGAATAAAGATATATTACACTAAAAAATCTTAAAAGCTGTTTTTCCCTGATCAAGTTATTGTTATAACTATGACCATTTATGTCATAAAAGGTTTTGTGGTTATATTTCACACCCCTTTTGTAAAAAAAAAAAAAAAAAAAGCAATACATAATAATAATAAAAATAATTTAAGAACGTTTTATACAGAATAACAAACACATCTGATTTTACATTTTGACACTTTCAAGAAACAAATGACAGCAGCCACACAGTCATAAAACTCTGTTAATTCCCCTTATATACAGAACACACTACCAGTACAGTAAGTCCGTGTCTTATATTACAGAGTAATATAAATATTAATTCATTAATAAGAAGTCCATGTTTATAAATAAATTGTGCACATTATTCACGGCAGAACACTAGAAAATAAGAATTTACTTACCGATAATTCTATTTCTCATAGTCCGTAGTGGATGCTGGGAACTCCGAAAGGACCATGGGGAATAGCGGCTCCGCAGGAGACTGGGCACAAAAGTAAAAGCTTTAGGACTACCTGGTGTGCACTGGCTCCTCCCCCTATGACCCTCCTCCAAGCCTCAGTTAGGATACTGTGCCCGGACGAGCGTACACAATAAGGAAGGATTTTGAATCCCGGGTAAGACTCATACCAGCCACACCAATCACACCGTACAACTTGTGATCTGAACCCAGTTAACAGCATGATAACAGAGGAGCCTCTGAAAAGATGGCTCACAACAATAATAACCCGATTTTTGTAACAATAACTATGTACAAGTATTGCAGACAATCCGCACTTGGGATGGGCGCCCAGCATCCACTACGGACTATGAGAAATAGAATTATCGGTAAGTAAATTCTTATTTTCTCTGACGTCCTAGTGGATGCTGGGAACTCCGAAAGGACCATGGGGATTATACCAAAGCTCCCAAACGGGCGGGAGAGTGCGGATGACTCTGCAGCACCGAATGAGAGAACTCCAGGTCCTCCTCAGCCAGGGTATCAAATTTGTAGAATTTAGCAAACGTGTTTGCCCCTGACCAAGTAGCTGCTCGGCAAAGTTGTAAAGCCGAGACCCCTCGGGCAACCGCCCAAGATGAGCCCACTTTCCGTGTGGAATTGGCTTTTACAGATTTTGGCTGTGGCAGGCCTGCCACAGAATGTGCAAGCTGAATTGTACTACAAATCCAACGAGCAATAGTCTGCTTAGAAGCAGGAGCACCCAGCTTGTTGGGTGCATACAGGATAAACAGCGAGTCAGATTTTTGTGACTCCAGACGTCCTGGAAACATATATTTTCAGGGCCCTGACTACGTCCAGCAACTTGGAATCCTCCAAGTCCCTAGTAGCCGCAGGTACCACAATAGGCTGGTTTAAGAGAAATGCTGAAACCACCTTAGGGAGAAATTGAGGACGAGTCCTCAATTCTGCCCTGTCCGTATGAAAAATTAGGTAAGGGCTTTTATAGGATAAAGCTGCCAATTCTGAGACACGCCTGGCTGAAGCCAGGGCTAACAGCATTACCACTTTCCATGTGAGATATTTTAAGTCCACAGTGGTGAGTGGTTCAAACCAATGTGATTTTAGGAACCCCAAAACTACATTGAGATCCCAAGGTGCCACTGGAGGCACAAAAGGAGGCTGTATATGCAGTACCCCCTTGACAAACGTCTGAACTTCAGGAACTGAAGCTAGTTCTTTCTGGAAGAATATCGACAGGGCCGAAATTTGAACCTTAATGGACCCTAATTTTAGGCCCATAGACAGTCCTGTTTGCAGGAAATGCAGGAAACGACACAGTTGAAATTCCTCTGTAGGGGCCTTCCTGGCCTCACACCACGCAACATATTTACGCCAAATACGGTGATAATGTTGCACAGTTACATCCTTCCTGGCTTTGATCAGGGTAGGGATGACTTCATCCGGAATGCCTTTTTCCTTCAGGATCCGGCGTTCAACCGCCATGCCGTCAAACGCAGCCGCGGTAAGTCTTGGAACAGACAGGGTCCCTGCTGGAGCAGGTCCTTTCTTAGAGGTAGAGGCCACGAGTCCTCCGTGAGCATCTCTTGAAGTTCCGGGTACCAAGTCCTTCTTGGCCAATCCGGAGCCACGAGTATAGTCCTTACTCCTCTCCTTCTTATGATTCTCAGTACCTTGGGTATGAGAGGCAGAGGAGGGAACACATACACTGACTGGTACACCCACGGTGTTACCAGAGCGTCCACAGCTATTGCCTGAGGGTCCCTTGACCTGGCGCAATATCTGTCCAGTTTTTTGTTGAGGCGGGACGCCATCATGTCCACCTTTGGTTATTCCCAACGGTTCACAATCATGTGGAAGACTTCTGGGTGAAGTCCCCACTCCCCCGGGTGGAGGTCGTGTCTGCTGAGGAAGTCTGCTTCCCAGTTGTCCACGCCCGGAATGAACACTGCTGACAGTGCTATCACATGATTTTCCGCCCAGCGAAGAATCCTTGCAACTTCCGTCATTGCCCTCCTGCTTCTTGTGCCGCCCTGTCTGTTTACGTGGGTGACTGCCGTGATGTTGTCCGACTGGATCAACACCGGCTGACCCTGAAGCAGAGGCCTTGCCTGACTTAGGGCATTGTAAATGGCCCTTAGTTCCAGGATATTTATGTGAAGTGACGTTTCCATGCTTGACCACAAGCCCTGGAAATTTCTTCCCTGTGTGACTGCTCCCCAGCCTCTCAGGCTGGCATCCGTGGTCACCAGGACCCAGTCCTGAATGCCGAAACTGCGGCCCTCTAGAAGATGAGCACTCTGCAACCACCACAGGAGAGACACCCTTGTCCTTGGAGACAGGGTTATCCGCTGATGCATTTGAAGATGCGATCCGGACCATTTGTCCAGCAGATCCCACTGAAAAGTTCTTGCGTGGAATCTGCCGAATGGAATCGCTTCGTAAGAAGCCACCATTTTTCCCAGGACCCTTGTGCATTGATGCACTGACACTTGGCCTGGTTTTAGGAGGTTCCTGACTAGGTCGGATAACTCCCTGGCTTTCTCCTCCGGGAGAAACACCTTTTTCTGGACTGTGTCCAGAATCATCCCTAGGAACAGCAGACGTGTCGTCGGAATCAGCTGCGATTTTGGAATATTTAGAATCCACCCGTGCTGTCATAGTACTACTTGAGATAGTGCTACTCCGACCTCTAACTGTTCTCTGGACCTTGCCCTTATCAGGAGATCGTCCAAGAAAGGGATAATTAAGACGCCTTTTCTTCGAAGAAGAATCATCATTTCGGCCAAAAAGCAAAAGTAGAGGACTGCGCTCGTAAGCTACTCCTAATCGACTAAAGCAGCTAGGGAGTGTAAATGAGGATATCCACTATCCCCACAAGATTACTGATAGAAAAAAGAAGAATGTCTCCCAGCGCTATTGTTGTTAGGTGTATAGTAGTTAATTAATGGTGATATTAGCACAAAAAATAAAAGTACTCATAAAATCAATGTTGATTTAAAAATCTATATGATATTTTATTAATACAAGAAAAAACAGTTTTCCAACAAAATATCTTGTTCCCTAAAAGTGATCCTAATACCGGTATACACAATACAATCACATACAACATTAAACATATAAGTATATCAGTGATACGCTAGATGGCGATTTATTCACTAGGTAGGAGTTTTATTTTCCTCAGGTAAAAGCAGGTATATATATGTGGTATTTGTATCACAGTCCCTTGTTATGTATGGAATTTATTCCAAAAGTCTTGATTAATCCCTGCTGCTTGCTGTGGATTCTTTTCCAGAATGGTAATTAGCACATGCAGTCAAAGATCCTCAAATCCTTACTAGGAAATGTCCAAAGTTATTGGAAGACACTTACTTCAAGGTCGCAGGATGGTTGCTGGAACAGGTGTCTGCCGGCAGACATATCAGATAGCTCCGCAATCTACTAGTTTCGCCTGGCACCGCAGGCTTCCTCAGGATGGCCGAGCTATACCAAAAGCCCCGTTCTTATAGCCCATCCAGCGTGTCTGTTGTCATGGGAACTGATTCCCTTCTCTTGTGCATGTGTCCATTGCCGAGGCTCCGTCCGCGTCCTCCGTCTATTTGTTTTGGTTGCTATGGATACCGGGCGTGCTGACGTGTGATGCTCCGTCTTCTTCCCACTCCGCGTCTATTTGTTTTTTGTTGCTGTGGAAACCCGACGTGCTCACGTGTGACGCTCCGTCTTCCTCCACACCATGGTGCGCGTTCGTTTCCAAGGCAGCTATATCTCCGTCTCTTGTTTACTTGTCGTCATGGAGACCGGACGTATTGATGCATTTTGTTTGTTTAATTCCTCCCGTGTCTATTTCTCATGCAGCGGTTCTGCTATCATAGAAGTAGATATTACACTGGGTTTTTGGTGCTCTTCTGTATGAATGTCCATATATATATATATATGGTTTGTAAGTAAAATTTGGTTTTCTTTTAATTATTTAATATATACATGGAAAAATTACATTCTATATTTATCTTCCTTGATTCTTTTTGTTCATGTTTCGTTAAGGGAAACACTTTCATATATTTAACTCCAAATGTATGGTATATTCCTATACCCTGATTCAACACAAATTTAAACACGAGACCAAGACATACATACACAGACACAAACAGTGATTTGAACCCCTAGATTATTTAAAAATATATATATAATAAATTAGTAAAGATAAAAATAAAAATAAAATTAATAAAAATAAAAAATAAAAAATAAAATATAAAGAATGATAATCTATCTACAATTACTATCACCCTACGTTCCATAAAGGTTGTCCCTTTGGTCCCAGTTCATTCTTTTAGGAAGGGGATAAGATCCCATTCTATATTCAGACCCTTGGGTATTAATGTTTCCAATTCAAAAATGGTTCTTGCTTCTTCTCTCAAAAGTGCATTATCCCAATTTCCTCCTCTCCATGATTTTTCTATTAATTTGATTCCAATGAACTCTAATCCTGTAGGGTCACTGTTATGTATCTTCGTGAAATGTTCAGGAATGCTATGGTTTTCCTTATTCGTCCTGATGTTATTCAAATGCTCGTTAATCCTAATATATAGGCTACGGTAGGTTTTCCCTATATATTGTAGCCCGCATGGGCATGTCACCAAATAAATCACACCTTTTGAATTACATGTGATTTTATCTCTTATGCTATATTCTTTGCCTGTACTTTTCGAAGTATATTTCTCCACACACTTTGTCGTGATCTTATTGGTTTTCTTACATACGACACAGTTGTTACATCTATAGAAACCAGGCTTCAATTCTTTTAGCCAGGTTTGTCCTCTTTTGTTATTGCTCTTATAGTAGCTTCTGACTAAACTAGTTTTTAAATTGGGTGCTCTTTTATAGATAATTCTTGGTTTTATTGGCAGAATTTCTTTAAGGTCGTCATCCGCAGTGAGTATGTGCCAGTGTTTGTAGATACTTTCTTCTAAAAGCCTTCGCTGGCCAGAGTAACCGGTTAGGAACATCACCTCCTGTTTGTTCTTCATATTTTTTTCTCTTTATATTGAAGGAGATTTGTTCTATCTATTTTCTCCACCTCATCCTTACTTTTTTCAAGATCACTCCTTATGTAGTGTTTTTCCTCGAATTGCTCCATCAGATCTAGTACTTGTATATCGTAGTCGACCTTTTTGGAACAATTTCTTCTTAGTCTTTTCATCTGGCCTTTTGGGACATTGGATAGCCATTTAGGGTGGTGATTGCTTCTAAAGTTTAGGAAAGTGTTTCCCTTAACGAAACATGAACAAAAAGAATCAAGGAAGATAAATATGGAATGTAATTTTTCCATGTATATATTAAATAATTAAAAGAAAACCAAATTTTACTTACAAACCATATATATATATATGGACATTCATACAGAAGAGCACCAAAAACCCAGTGTAATATCTACTTCTATGATAGCAGAACCGCTGCATGAGAAATAGACACGGGAGGAATTAAACAAACAAAATGCATCAATACGTCCGGTCTCCATGACGACAAGTAAACAAGAGACGGAGATATAGCTGCCTTGGAAACGAACGCGCACCATGGTGTGGAGGAAGACGGAGCGTCACACGTGAGCACGTCGGGTTTCCACAGCAACAAAAAACAAATAGACGCGGAGTGGGAAGAAGACGGAGCATCACACGTCAGCACGCCCGGTATCCATAGCAACCAAAACAAATAGACGGAGGACGCGGACGGAGCCTCGGCAATGGACACATGCACAAGAGAAGGGAATCAGTTCCCATGACAACAGACACGCTGGATGGGCTATAAGAACGGGGCTTTTGGTATAGCTCGGCCATCCTGAGGAAGCCTGCGGTGCCAGGCGAAACTAGTAGATTGCGGAGCTATCTGATATGTCTGCCGGCAGACACCTGTTCCAGCAACCATCCTGCGACCTTGAAGTAAGTGTCTTCCAATAACTTTGGACATTTCCTAGTAAGGATTTGAGGATCTTTGACTGCATGTGCTAATTACCATTCTGGAAAAGAATCCACAGCAAGCAGCAGGGATTAATCAAGACTTTTGGAATAAATTCCATACATAACAAGGGACTGTGATACAAATACCACATATATATACCTGCTTTTACCTGAGGAAAATAAAACTCCTACCTAGTGAATAAATCGCCATCTAGCGTATCACTGATATACTTATATGTTTAATGTTGTATGTGATTGTATTGTGTATACCGGTATTAGGATCACTTTTAGGGAACAAGATATTTTGTTGGAAAACTGTTTTTTCTTGTATTAATAAAATATCATATAGATTTTTAAATCAACATTGATTTTATGAGTACTTTTATTTTTTGTGCTAATATCACCATTAATTAACTACTATACACCTAACAACAATAGCGCTGGGAGACATTCTTCTTTTTTCTATCATTTCGGCCATTACCTTGGTAAAGACCCGGGGTGCCGTGGACAATCCAAACGGCAGCGTCTGAAACTGATAGTGACAGTTCTGTACCACAAACCTGAGGTACCCTTGGTGAGAAGGGCAAATTGGGACATGGAGGTAAGCATCCTTGATGTCCAGAGACACCATATAGTCCCCTTCTTCCAGGTTCGCTATCACTGCTCTGAGTGACTCCATCTTGAATTTGAACCTTTGTATGTAAGTGTTCAAGGATTTCAGATTTAAAATAGGTCTCACCGAGCCGTCCGGCTTCGGTACCACAAACAGCATGGAATAATACCCCTTTCCCTGTTGTAGGAGGGGTACCTTGATTATCACCTGCTGGGAATACAGCTTGTGAATGGCTTCCAATACCGCCTCCCTGTCGGAGGGAGACGTTGGTAAAGCAGACTTCAGGAACCGGCGAGGGGGAGACGTCTCGAATTCCAATTTGTACCCCTGAGATACTACCTGCAGGATCCAGGGGTCCACTTGCGAGTGAGCCCACTGCGCGCTGAAATTCTTGAGACGGGCCCCCACCGTGCCTGAGTCCGCTTGTAAGGCCCCAGCGTCATGCTGAGGACTTGGCAGAAGTGGGGGAGGGCTTCTGTTCCTGGGAAGAGGCTGCCTGCTGCAGTCTTTTTCCCCTTCCTCTGCCCCGGGGCAGATATGAGTGGCCTTTTGCCCGCTTGCCCTTATGGGGACGAAAGGACTGAGCCTGAAAAGACGGTGTCTTTTTCTGCTGAGAGGTGACCTGAGGTAAAAAGGTGGATTTCCCAGCCGTTGCCGTGGCCACCAGGTCCGATAGACCGACCCCAAATAACTCCTCCCCTTTATACGGCAATACTTCCATATGCCGTTTGGAATCCGCATCACCTGACCACTGTCGCGTCCATAACCCTCTTCTGGCAGAAATGGACAGCGCACTTACTCTTGATGCCAGAGTGCAAATATCCCTCTGTGCATCTCGCATATATAGAAATGCATCCTTTAAATGCTCTATAGTCAATAATATACTGTCCCTGTCCAGGGTATCAATATTTTCAGTCAGGGAATCCGACCAAGCCACCCCAGCACTGCACATCCAGGCTGAGGCGATTGCTGGTCTCAGTATAATACCAGTATGTGTGTATATACTTTTTAGGATATTTTCCAGCTTCCTATCAGCTGGTTCCTTGAGGGCAGCCGTATCAGGAGACGGTAACGCCACTTGTTTTGATAAGCGTGTGAGCGCCTTATCTACCCTAGGGGGTGTTTCCCAACGCGCCCTAACCTCTGGCGGGAAAGGGTATAATGCCAATAATTTTTTAGAAATTAGCAGTTTTTTATCGGGGGAAACCCACGCTTCATCACACACCTCATTTAATTCATCTGATTCAGGAAAAACTACGGGTAGTTTTTTCACACCCCACATAATACCCTTTTTTGTGGTACTTGTAGTATCAGAAATGTTCAAAACCTCCTTCATTGCCGTGATCATGTAACGTGTGGCCCTACTGGAAAATACGTTTGTTTCCTCACCGTCGACACTGGAGTCAGTGTCCGTGTCTGGGTCTGTGTCGACCATCTGAGGTAACGGGCGCTTTAGAGCCCCTGACGGTGTTTGAGACGCCTGTACAGGTAATAACTGATTTGCCGGCTGTCTCATGTCGTCAACAGTCTTTTGTAAAGTGCTGACACTATCACGTAATTCCTTCCATAAGACCATCCAGTCAGGTGTCGACTCCCTAGGGGGTGACATCACTATTACAGGCAATTGCTCCGCCTCCATACCATTTTCCTCCTCATACATGTCGACACAGCGTACCGACACACAGCACACACACAGGGAATGCTCTGATAGAGGACAGGACCCCACTAGCCCTTTGGGGAGACAGAGGGAGAGTTTGCCAGCACACACCAGAGCGCTATATATATACAGGGATAACCTTATATAAGTGTTTTTCCCTTATATAGCTGCTGTATAGATTTATCTGCCAAATTAGTGCCCCCCCTCTCTTGTTTTACCCTGTTTCTGTAGTGCAGGACTGCAGGGGAGAGTCAGGGAGCTGTGAGGGAAAATGGCGCCAGTGTGCTGAGGAGATAGGCTCCGCCCCCTTCTCGGCGGCCTTTCTCCCGCTTTTTTAAGGAAAAATTGGCAGGGGTTAAATGCATCCATATAGCCCAGGAGCTATATGTGATGTATTTTTTGCCATCTAAGGTGTTTTTATTGCGTCTCAGGGCGCCCCCCCCCAGCGCCCTGCACCCTCAGTGACCGGAGTGTGAAGTGTGCTGAGAGCAAAGGCGCACAGCTGCGGTGCTGTGCGCTACCTTATTGAAGACAGGACGTCTTCTGCCGCCGATTTTCCGGACCTCTTCAGTCTTCTGGCTCTGTAAGGGGGCCGGCGGCGCGGCTCTGGGACCCATCCATGGCTGGGCCTGTGATCGTCCCTCTGGAGCTAATGTCCAGTAGCCTAAGAAGCCCAATCCACTCTGCACGCAGGTGAGTTCGCTTCTTCTCCCCTTAGTCCCTCGGTGCAGTGAACCTGTTGCCAGCAGGATTCACTGAAAATAAAAAACCTATACTTAAACTTTTTCACTAAGCAGCTCAGGAGAGCCACCTAGTGTGCACCCTTCTCGTTCGGGCACAAAAATCTAACTGAGGCTTGGAGGAGGGTCATAGGGGGAGGAGCCAGTGCACACCAGGTAGTCCTAAAGCTTTTACTTTTGTGCCCAGTCTCCTGCGGAGCCGCTATTCCCCATGGTCCTTTCGGAGTTCCCAGCATCTACTAGGACGTCAGAGAAAGGCAAATATTGGGGGAGGGGATGTTTCCTGGCTTACTGCAGGGACGACTTTAGGCCTGTTATAGTGGAGTGGCCCAATCCATAGTGGATGCAGTGCAATTAACGCCAGGACCGGCACCCAGTGCTGCATCCTGATTCCTTGTAGCCTTTCCCGGGCAGTGCTAGGCTCTTCCAGGTGGCTCAGATGCAACCAAGGCCAAGTGTGACACTACAGATGGGGAGCGGCAATGTGACTGATGTTTTTCTTTCTTGTGAGGGCCAATGTGTGTGTTTTGTCTACAGTGTGGAGGCCAATGTGTATGTTTTTTTCCAGTAGGGGACAATGTTTGTGTTATTATTTACCTGTGGGGACCAATGTGTTTTACGTTTTTAAATTGTGTTTATTTTCATCTTGTGGGAGCCAATTTGTGTTTTTTATTTCATGTGGGGACCAATATACCCTATGAGGACCATGTACCTACTTCTAACTTGGTAATACGTACTGATATACATCATGAGTGCTTGTTTCCCTAATTTTCAGCAGCTCCCAACAATCGATCCCGCCAAGCCCCAATATGCCAAACCTGAGAATGCTGGAGACAGCAAACGGTTTGTAAATCACATTCTGACATTAAATTACCCTTTTCTCTCTACCTAGTAATTAACCAATTCACCCCCTACCACCAGTCTGTCTTTCACAATGCCTACACCTTCCAGTGTCACATGCCTATGGGGGGGATCTAAGTACCCAAAGCCCCACCCGATGGTCCAACTGTTTGTTATTTTAACTAAGCCACCTGCAGCAACGTGCAACTGAAACCCCACCCTCATTGCATTTTGCCCATACCTCTCTTTAAAGACCGCCAAATCACACAGTTAGGGGCTGGGGTCTAATATTACAATGCACCCACCCCCACACCCATCATTAATTTACTGGCTGGGCTGCTCCTGCATCTGACCCATGAATATTGTTAAGTGTGGTGGGTGGGCATGTATATGTGTCTTCAGGGAGACGTGAGAAGACAAGCAATGTGTAACTGAAACACAAGAGACTGACAAATGTGTTTTTGATGTGCTTCTATTTTTATATACTCTTTTCAGCAATATCCCTATTAATTTCAGAGACCTATGCTGGAATAAAGTATATTTTGTCCCATTACCAACAGAGATAAAATAGTTTTTATATACTGTTTACATGGGCTTTTGATTGAGCGACTGATACATTTCTGTGGTCTGGATGGCACAGTCCTAAGCTGGTTCAAATCATTTCTCACAGGCAGGTCACAGAGAGTATCGTCTGGATTATACTCATCACCCCCAGTGCCATTGCCATGTGGTGTCCCACAAGGTTCTATACTATCCCCCATGCTTTTTGCAGTATACATGCTCCCATTGGGCGAAATAATCAGGCGCCATGGCCTGGTCTACCACTGCTATGCAGATGATACACAACTGTACTTGTCCTTTGCTCCGGGCACTGATAACCCAATAGCAACCCTAAATGGCTGTCTAGCTGAGCTACAGGAGTGGATGAGTGCAAGTTGGCTGCGACTGAACCCGGATAAAACAGAGGTCCTTATGATACGACCGCAACATCAAAGGACAAGACTGCAGCATAGCCAACCAACTGGACTTACACTCGGGGATTCAGAATTACAGACCAGTGATCGTGTGCGGAATCTTGGTGTTGTCCTGGATGGTGGCTTGACACTTAAACATCAGATATCAGCCACAATCAAATCCTCATTCTTTCACCTGAGGAACATAGCCCGAATCAAGCACTTAATTCCCTCAGATGATCTGCCAAAAGTCATACATGCATTTGTATCATCTCGATTAGACTGTAATGCCCTCTACCTTGGTCTCCCAGCAAAAGAATTGCAGCGCTTACAGCTGGTGCAAAACACAGCTGCCAGGCTATTAACCAACCAGCCCCGTTCTAGCCACATAACACCCATCCTCTACTCCCTTCACTGGCTGCCTGTACGATGGCGAATCATCTTCAAGATTGGCTTACTGAGTTTCAAAGCATTACATGACCAGGGCCCAAGGTACCTGAAACAGCTTCTGACCCCATACGGCCCCACTCGATTACTGCGATCTGTAGATGAAGGACTTTTAGCAGTACCTAGAATCTCCCGTAATTCATCTGGGGGTCGAGCTTTTAGTCATGCGGCTCCGACTCTATGGAACTCACTTCCCCGCACAGTGCGAGAGGCCCCAACTATAGAATCCTTCAAAAGTAGACTCAAGACTTTTCTGTTTACTCAATCATTTCCATAATGTCCCTTTTAGTATCTTCATGCTTCTGTATTTTATGAAAATGTACTTCATTATTTTCTGTACTATATTATGCTATGTATCTGTTAAGCGCCTTGAGTCCTATTGGAGAAAGAGCGCTATATAAATAAAATTATTATTATTATTATTATATATACCCACCTCTTACAAATCCTGCTTTTGCTCCTGTCTTCTCCTGAACAGAATCCCCCAAATTAGCATATTTATTGGTGTATGTCAGATAAATAATGACCTCTCTACCATATTGTTTCACTACAACCCAGCTATATAACTGATTGTTCCGCTATCAGGGCCATAATGAGAAGTGTGAAACAGATGCTGCTGCCCTGGGTGCACGGCAGAGTGGGTGGTACAGTCACGGTACCAACAGCACCCCACCACCTTGCTCCACCTTGCAGGGTGACTGGAGAGGATGTGCCAGGCACCCACCTTCCTGCTCCTCCGCTGCTCATCTGGCACTTGCGCTGTGATGGCATGACATCACAGCAGTAAATCATATTCAAACAGTTGTTCCGTAAGATATACACTGGATGGCATTACAAATCATGGAACACATAATACAGTAACTGTATATACTTGAGTTGTATGGGAATTGTATGTGTTTCCAGGTGTGGTAAGGAATTCAGAAGTTTATTTATTAAGCATCAGGTTCTTAATCCCAGTGCTTCCAAACATGTTTATGTCCAAAATGGAAAAGGGCACTGCTTTTAGCAGTGCGTAAACACGTTCTGGCATAAATACGTACAAAAGCCCTGCTTTTAGAATCCGACGCATAAAAAATAAACTCCTTGGACGGTAAACTCAAATGGGGCAGGGGACGATGTGAATGATCACTATTCTATGTACAGTGCTACATAATATGCGGTGCTATATAAATAATAATCTTCAAGCAAACTCATTATGGGCAACACGCATTGTGCGTGAATACTCTTACCTTTGCGTGTCAATGCAACTTTGTTGCTGCTGTCAGGAGAATTGATGTGGCCGCTTACACTCGCCAGATTGTCACGAGGAAAGGACTGACAGATTAAAAAATTTAATTATTTGCAGCAAATCACAACATAACATTATATCATGAGCTTCCCAGTTCTTCCCTGTATTAGACAACATAGGGGTATATGCAATTGCGGTCGAATTCCCGAAATTGTCGAATTTTGGGACTTTTTCGCCAAAAAAAAAAATCGACAATGCAATTCAGTACTTTCCGTCAAAAAAACGGACTTTCAAAATTCGACTTTTTGAAATTCGACTTTTGTCAAATTCGACTTTTCTGCAATGATACAAGTGCTGCAATTCGACCAAAGTATATTCAACTGAAGTTTGGAAATTCGACAACAGTGCTTTTAGACAGTAAATTCGTCATTTTCAATCCGCCACACTTTGGTGGGTGAAACTAATAAAAAAAATTTAAAACATGTTTTTTTTGTGGTTTTTTTTCTTGGTAATAGCATATCTATTTATATTAGAAGGGATTAGGTACTTGGTTTGTCTTTTTTGGAGGCACAAGTATTATTTATATATTTATAAAAATAATATTTTTTTTTTTTTTAGATGGAATGGTAAAATCCCAGAAAAAAATGGCGTGGGGTCCCCCCTCCAAAGCATAACCAGCCTCGGGCTCTTCGAGCCGGTCCTGGTTCTAAAAATCCGGGGGGAAAATGGACAGGGGATCCCCCGTATTTTTAAAACCAGCACCGGGCTCTGCGCCTGGTGCTGGTGCAAAAAATACGGGGGACAAAAAGAGTAGGGGTCCCCCGTATTTTTTACACCAGCATCGGGCTCCACTAGCTGGACAGATAATGCCACAGCCGGGGGTCACTTTTATACAGTGCCCTGCGGCCGTGGCATTAAATATCCAACTAGTCACCCCTGGCTGGGGTACCCTGGGGGAGTGGGGACCCCTTCAATCAAGGGGTCCCCCCCCCAGCCACCCAAGGGCCAGGGGTGAAGCCCGAGGCTGTCCCCCCCATCCAAGGGCTGCGGATGGGAGGCTGATAGCCTTGAGGAAAATGACATGAATATTGTTTTTCCCAGTAGTACTACAAGTCCCAGCAAGCCTCCCCCGCAAGCTGGTACTTGGAGAACCACAAGTACCAGCATGCGGGAGAAAAACGGGCCCGCTGGTACCTGTAGTACTACTGGGAAAAAAATACCCAAATAAAAACAGGAGACACACACCTTGATAGTAAAACTTTATTGCACACCTGCCGACACACACATACTTACCTATGTTGACACGAAGCAGTCGGTCCTCTTCTCCAAGTAGAATCCACGGGTACCTGAAAATAAAAGATAATTATACTCACCTGATCCAGGGTCCAGAGATAAATCCTCGTACTTGTCAAAACAACAAAACGAACACCCGACCAGCGGACTGAAAGGGGTCCCATGTTGACACATGAGACCCCTTTCCACGAATGCAGACACCCCCGTGACAGCTGTCACTGAAGTGTCTCTTCAGCCAATCAGCGAGTGCAACGTCCTTGCACTCTGCTGATTTGCTGTGTGCGTCTGAGCTCAGACAGCGCATCGCAAAGCCTCTCCATTATATTCAATGGTGGGAACTTTGCGGTTAGTGGTGGGGTCACCCGCGGTCAGCGGCTGACCGCGGGTAACCCCACCGCTGACGGCAAAGTTCCCACCATTGAAAGTAATGGAGAGGCTTTGCGATGCGCTGTCTGAGCTCAGACGCACACAGCCAATCAGGTGAGCGCTACGACGTGGCACTTCCTGATTGGCTGAAGGGACCTCAGTGACAGCAGTCACGTGGGGTCCCGGCATTCGGGGAAAGGGGTCTCATGTGTCAACATGGGACCCCTTTCAGTCCGGTGGTCGGGTGTTCCTGTTTTTTTTTTTTTGCCAAGTACGAGGATTTTATCTCTGGACGTGGATTTATCTCTGGACACTGGCAGGTGAGTATAATTTTTTTCACAGGTACCCTCGGATCGTCGGAGACTGTGGCAGTCGGCGTGTCAACATAGGTAAGTATGTGTGTGTCGGCAGTGTGTAATAAAGTTGTACTTGTCACGGTGTGTGTCTCCTGTTTTTATTTGGGTATTTTTCCCCAGTAGTACTACAGGTACCAGCGGGCCCGTTTTTCTCCCGCATGCTGGTACTTGTGGTTCTCCAAGTACCAGCTTGTGGGGGACGCTTGCTGGGACTTGTAGTACTACTGGGAAAAACAATATTCATGTCATTTTCCTGACTAGTTGGATATTTAATGCCACGGCCACAGGGCACTGTATAAAAGTGACCCCCGGCTGTGGCATTATCTGTCCAGCTAGTGGAGCCCGATGCTGGTGTAAAAAATACGGGGGACCCCTACTCTTTTTGTCCCCCGTATTTTTTGCACCAGGCGCAGAGCCCGGTGCTGGTTTTAAAAATACGGGGGATCCCCTGTCCAATTTCCCCCCGGATTTTTAGAACCAGGACCAGCTCGAAGAGCCCGAGGCTGGTTATGCTTTGGAGGGGGGACCCCACGCCATTTTTTTTTCGGGTTTTTCACGTTTTTCCCCGTTTTTTTTAAATCGCGGCAAAATCCGTCAAATCGGCCGTTTTTCGCCCGCAGGACTGTCGAATCCGTTTTCCATTGAATATGGTGAATTTCGGCAACCACTTGCCGAAATTGGACGGTCGAATTGTGTCGAATTAAAAAACGGCGATAATTTGCCGCGATTCGCCGCTAATTGCATATACCCCATAAACTCTAATATAGAAAATTCTCAACACAAGCAACAAATATATCCATATATCTGGCAAGTAGTGAAAGTTGGAAAATGAAAAGATGTCTCATATAAAAGCATCATATCTAAGGTTAGATACTGGCTCACAAGCAAGACTGCATGCAGTGGCAACTATCTTGAATTTTGCACTAAATCTTTGCCTTCATATTTTAGTAAATAAGGCAAGATGTCTCTTCGGAATACAGACGTTTTACCGGTGGCCGGGATCCCAGCTATCATGATCCCGACTGCGAGATCCCGACCACCAGTATGCCGGCTCACTGTGCACGCCACAGGTTATATTCTCCCTCCATGGGTGTCATGGACACCCGTAGAGAGAGGAAAGCCTGTGCTACTGGTATTCTGCCGGCGGAATTTCACCGCCTGTCGGGATTCCGGCGTCGGTATTGTGTCCGCTGGGATCCCGACAGGCGGTCTCGTGATTGCCTCCCACCTCTTCATATTCGCTCAAGACGTTTAATATGTATTTAATAATTAGACTGCAAGGCAACAGGTTACTGAAAAAAAATTAGTGGTAAATTAGTATTTTAAGGATAAAACTGAAAACTATATTTATTTGTAATTGCCTTTTCAGCTTGATGTTAGACTCCCTGCACAACCAACAAGGTAGACAGAGCTACAGTAGATGTGAAAACACTCCCTTACCTCCTTTCTGACCATTCCATTCATATGTATTGGAGGAGGAGTCACCACTGTGGAGTTCTTGAAATACCGAGCATGGGGACTGGTTTTAAATACTTTGTTTGTATCACTGATGAGGAAAAAGAGTATGTCAAATATAGGCTTAAAGTCCCTTTGTTAACAGACAGGGCCGGCTCCAGGTACGTTCCAATACCGAACAGGGCGCCACACTTAATGGGCGCCGCTAGCTCTCACCGCCACATTGGAGCCTGGAGCTGGTTTCTACAGCAGCAGCATCCGTCCCGCGCCCGCCTCCTAGCAGTGGCTGTGTGACGACGAGGGGGAGTGCTGTGGGCAGGCCAAAGCTAAACTATGTGCTCGCTATGCGGCGCCGGCGTCTGGTCGCACAGCGCGCACATAGTTTAGCTTTGGCCTGCCCACAGCACTCCCCCTCGTCGTCACAACCACTGCTAGGAGGCGGACCGCGGGACGGATGCCGCTACTGTCCCTTCGCACACACACTGTCACCAGAGCAGACCAGTTCTTCCTTGGCTGGCTGCTGCGAGGGTGCGGTGCATCTAGAAGCAATTGGATACTTCTGAGCACCTAATCGAAGTAAGCCCTGCCTTAGGGTAGTTTTTTTTTCTCTCATATGGTGCACTGTCCTAGCGGATCATGTGTATCTGGCACTGTGTGGCATATAATGTGTATCTGGCACTGTGGGGCATATAATGTGTATCTAGCAGTGTGGGGCATATCATGTGTATCTGACACTGCTGGGGGGCATATAATGTGTATCTGGCACTGTGGGGCATATAATGTATATCTGACACTGTGGGAGTATATAATGTGTATCTGGCACTGTGGGGCATATACTGTGTATCTGACACTATGGGGGCATAAAATGTGTATCTGGCACTGTGGGGCATATAATGTGTATCTGATACTATGGGGGTCATATAATGTGTATCAGGGACTGTGGAGCATATAATGTGTATCTGACACTGTGGGGGAATATTATGTGTATCTGACACTGCTGGGGGTATATCATGTGTATCTGACTCTGCTGGGGGCATATCGTGTATCTGGCACTGCTGGGGGCATATCATGTGTATCTGGGACTGTGGGGCATATAATTTGTATCTGACACTGTAAGGGCATATAATGTGTATCTGGCACTGTGGGGCATATAATGTGTATCTGGCACTGTGGAGCATATAATGTGTATCTGGCACTGTGGAGCATATAATGTGTATCTGGCACTGTGGGGGCATATAATGTGTATCTGGCACTGTGGGGCATATAATGTGTATCTGGCACTGTGTAGCATATAATGCTTATCTGACACTGTGGGGGCATATCATGTGTATCTGGCACTGCTGGGGACATATCATTTGTACCTGGCACTGCTGGGGGCAGATAATGTCTATCTGACACTGTGGGGCATATAATGTGTATCTGACATTGTGGAGCATATAATGTGTATCTGGCACTGTGTGTGGCATATAATGTGTATCTGGCACTGTGGGCATATAATGTGTATCTGGCACTGTGGGGCATATAATGTGTATCTGGCACTGTGGGGGCATAGTATGTGTATCTGCCACTATGGGGGCATATCATGTGTATCTGGCACTGTGGGGGCATATCATGTGTATCTGGCACTGCTGGGGGCATATCATGTGTATCTGGCACTGCTGGGGGCATATCATGTGTATCAGGCATTGCTGGGGGCATATCATGTGCACCTGGCACTGCTGGGGGCATATAATGTGTATTTGGCACTACTGGGGGTGTATGTGTATCTGGCACTGCACTTCTGGGGTCATTATGTGTCTGACACTACACTGGAGACATGTATAATGAACACTACTGTGGGCGTTATGTGTAAGGCTGCTAATTGTGTGTGTGTGTAGAGCCGGCCCTGTTAGCAGATATGTGATAAATGCATAAATTCACTCCTGACTGCACCAAAAGGTCAGGGGAACTATATCGGTGACTCCTAAGACAAGGGGTATATTTACTAAAGATTGATTTCCATTGTTTTTGTGGGTTTTTATTTATTTATTTATTTATTTAAAATTGATGGAAATTGGTTGAAATCAATATTGTGTTTCAGGGGCTATAACACATTTACTAACAGACGATTTCTTAAATGTTAGTAAATGTGTATTTTAGCCCCTGAAACACCATATCAATTCAGATTGATTTTCGCAGTGGTTTATTCGATAAAAATCAATGGAAACCGATCTTTAGTAAATATACATCAAGGTCTTACATAGTTGTGAGGAAAGTGGAAACATATTATTGAATCCTAAGAGCACAACTTTAATAAAGCAGAACAACTACAATATTAAGAAAAGTAATGGAAAATAACAAAAAAGAAAAATATTGACATCATTATTTAATACAAAATAAGAAACAAAGATATAAATGAGAATTTGCAATAAAGGGCCTGATTCAGAGTTGTGTCCAAACCCAATGCTTTCGCAGTTAAGTGATTATTGCCCACCTGCGCAATTGCCGTGATGGTCCTGCGACAGCGGTTGCAGAGAGGATTTATTTGCAAATTGATTGACAGTCAGGGACCACTTGGGAGTATTAACAGCAAGTGGCAGCAAAATGCAGGAGTGTCATGACCATTTTAGGGGAGTGTCTTAGCCTGTGTCTGTGATCTTGTGCCCAGGAATGGTAGCTCGGCACCATACTTCCTGCTGCCATGTTGCGCTACCATAGGGCTAGCGACAACTTGGATAACTGACTGATCTGCAATGGATGCTGCATGTTTGTGCACAGCTGATGGGTCTCCCAAAGCCACCGGTGGCCGCCTCAGTACAAATCCACATGGCTGTTGCATTTACATATCTTTTGCACAGTATCTGAGTACACATTGAGAGCTGCGTCAGCATTAGCACATCTCTGAATCAGGCATTATGCTCAGTACACACAGTCTGTTGGCCTTTGGAGTCCTGAAGAGGCAGCAGCTGTCACAGTAAGAGTTTCCTTGGCAACGGATGCCACTAAGGCCCAGAAGTAATAGCCTGAGATTTGTGGCACAAGTGCGATTTCGGCTATAAAGCCGGACATCATGTTCCTAAATGTATGGCCATCACGCTTTAATCACCTATAAAGTGCGAGTATAACACTAAAGCCACCATTGGACATATTAAAAGATATTTGTACCTATTGATGTGAACTATGTGGATATTTTCTTCCTTTTTTTGTGACATCTGAGAAACAAGAGGATTATTATTATAACTGGAACACAAGCAGATGTGCATCACTTCACTATTGCAACCACCCCTGGACAAGGGTTTGAGATAGTCAAAAGCGATCGCCCAACTGACAAAGGTTACTAATTAGAAAAACAGTACACACTATGGGGGGAGGTATTCAATTAGCTCCGGTTATCTCAGAGCTGTTGAATTCGCCCCCCTGCCTATGCAATTGTGGTCCGTTTTCGCAAGTTTCTAAGGCATTTTCGCCATCGCCTTTTCACCTTTTTTTTTTTTTGGTGAAAAGGCACTGGTGAAAAATGCCTCAAAATCGGCGAAAGCGGACTGCGTTTTCGTCGGCGCAGGTGAGAAAACGTGGATTTGCTGATCCACATGTTTTTCTCTCCTGCTGAATTTTTTGCCTAGCCGAAAAAACGGCCCTGCTATTCAATACGACGAATCCCCATTCGCCCTAAAAGTATGGAAAAGTAAAAATTTTTTTGCATAGGCAAAAAAACTGACCCAATTGAATACAGCCCCCCCCCCCCCCCCATATCCTTTTTCATTTATTCCCTTCAGCCTTGAATTTACTGTTAAGTTAAACACAACTATTCCACACTGCTCATAGTACTATGGTGCAAGGTTATCCAATGCTTTACTTGAGGAGAGGCGCCCGCACATGTGCGGCAGTACCGCCGCTGCCGAATCCGACCGCAGCCGGATGACAGGACAGCGGCATTTCAATGTGAACACATACATTTCAATGCATGTGTTCACACAGTGCGGCTGTGCAGCACTGTGCTCCATTGAAATCCTGTGAGTCACTGGCCGGATCCTGTTCTGCGGGATCCCGCAGAACAGGATCCGTGTGCACACAGAACCCTCCTCCCGGCCAAGCGGGTCCCTTGGCCGCTATGTGTGGCCATCGCGTAAAACCTTTTAAGGGGAAGTATCCTCCTAATTTTCTTCAACTCTCTGATTTTTTAAAATTTGTGTACACTATATTTTGCCATCTTCTTTTCTTTTATGCACGGTCGAGATATCCAGTTGGAGACTCTCCAAAGCAAGCATCACTTGAAATGTAAGATAGCGCCAGAACAATCTCCTTTTTTCATACCCGAATCTGAGGAGCTTAGCTGAAGGGTCCTGCTGTTCCTGGCTGCACAACTTACACCTTCCCTTTTAAGTAGCTCTTGGTGCAAGCTATCCTACTGTACCTTCCAGTTAGTGGCAAATAGTTTTAAGTATGTAGATTTTGCCTTAAAACTACAATAATTGCCACTTTAAATCTAGAGGATATATTGCCAATACCACACAGTTACTTGCAAATCGCAGCCTTTTACATTTGGGCCAATGTGTATCTACTTCAGAATTCTGTAGACAAGATGTGCATTGAGCATAAGATTTTATTACAAAGTTTTTCCTTATTCTACAAGCATACTGCATTGTACGTTATAGATATCCAATAGTAATTCTCAGCTGTGTACTGGGAACGGGATGCAGGTACAATGTCGGCAATACCGACAGACGGAATCCCGGAGCACCAGGGCTATTCCCATAGGGCTTGTCCATGACACCCATAGAGTGGGTACAGACCCTGTGGCGGGCACAGCAAGCCCGAGCACCGAGACGCTTAGTGCTCGCCCTGCAACGGCATTCTGTTGGGCGGGATGCCGCTGTTGGGATATTGACAACCGGCATGCCGGTTTATGTATGTAATGTTTATGTATGGAACCCGGAACAGTGGGACATCTATTCACCAGTTTCTCACCTCTCTGCCTCAGACAGAAGTCGTGGAAGCATTCTCCTATATGACTCTATGTGATTCAGATTCCTATTGTCTGATCCAAATGTCCTCACACTCTCCTGGTCTGAGTCGGGCTCCTGGGCGTTCTCTTCCGCTGTGATCTGAGGAAGCTTTGGCAGAGAGTTTTGGCTATCCTGCAAACAGTTAATGTCTTGTTTGAAACTCAGTGGTATACAGAAACAGTTCAACTGGCAACACAAACTGGTTAATTACATATCTTAATAACATTTTAAAATTCAGACAAATATCATTATTATTATTATTACTACTATCATACAGTATACTTATAAGGTGCCACAAAAATCCACAACGCCATATAGTGGGGATGAAGAGCATATTACAAAGACATAGCTGACCAACAGGCAAACTTCTGGACTTTGAAGAAGCATAATACAGAACATAAGACATTACAGGCAACGTATATAAAAAGTGTCATAAAAACCTGCAGTTGGGTAAATGGGTGAATGGGTCTAGACTGCACACCCTAGTGGTTGTAATGAGAGGTGCTATCTGCTGACATTTTACGGTACTACAGGAGAAGGAATGGGTGCATATGCACTATGCAATCATTACTGTATATTACAATATATAATATATAATAATAGGTTGTTAGCATATAATTGGCCAATGATATGGGCTTGCCCACCGCGTCGAGGTCACCTCTATCAAGCAAGTCCCTAACACTTTGGGGTTCACATCGTGGTGCAGTGTCAGACTGGCTGACCATGGATTTGCTTCCAGTCCATTTATGCCGGAACAATGTTTAGAAGCACCCGGCTCTTTGCCCCCAATACCTACATCACAAGTGAATGCAGGTGAGAGTGCAGAGAACTGGCTGCATCTAAACATTGGCCCGGCATAAATGGACCAGAAGCAAATCCTCGGTGAACCTGTCTGATGCAGAATGGGTGCAGGGTATGTGGTCACAGGAGTCCCCGAGTTGAGTGGTACAGCTGCTGCCATTATATTTTTAGAAATTTCTTTGAGAATATGGCACAGGCGCCAATATATTGCTGGATATATGTCTCTTATCTTCTACGCAGTCGCTGGTGGAATATTTCTGGAGGGTAGAGTCCCATGCAAAAGCTTAAACATCCCCTTATTTCTGGAAATGCCTCTGTGCACTCCATCATTAAGAAAATATTTTTTGAACAACAATCAATAATTACAATAGAAAAAGTACAACCTCACTTTCTGCGCTCCAAATGTCCCCTTGATTTAATGGTTTCTCACCAAAATAATGGTTTCACATGAAAAATAAAATAAAACACAACATAGTGTAATATAGTCTATGTGAAATAGTTGTTTCCACTGTGTAGGGGGGAAGAATAGGTGATGTAGAATTTTCCCGAAAGGATTCAAACGTCCACCTTCTTATAGGATCACCACAAGTGATGTCATGCCAACGGAACAAGGAATTCGTACATGTATGCTTACTTGTATGAGCGAGGTAGAAAACACATAAAGGTTTCTTTATTTTGTGAGTGCTGTCTTATTTATCTTCAACCAATTTAAAGAGGATGAATATCACTCGCAAGGTGCATAAGAAGAATTGAAAAAAGGGAGCCAATTAGGGCAAACAAAACCCCTTTATTCAAAATTAAAATACAAATAGACGACCAGCCATACCATATAAGGAAACTGAGATGGAAATCAACTGACACAATATGACCCGGGTATCAATATGTCATAAGTTCCCCTCAATGGATATGACAGGTTAGAACATCAATATGGCACTGTATCAATATTGATGGCTGGTCGTCTATTTGTATTTTAATTTTGAATAAAGGGGTTTTGTTTGCCCTAATTGGCTCCCTTTTTTCAATTCTTCTATGCACCTTGCGAGTGATACCATTATTTTGGTGAGAAACCATTCAATCAAGGGGACATTTGGAGCGCAGAAAGTGAGGTTGTACTTTTTCTATTGCATATTGTTGTATAGGTTGGTGACCTATTTCTGTACTACCTATTGCTGCTCCAATTTGCAGCGCCACAAGAGGAATTGTTTTTCTATTTTCCTAACAATCAATAATTAATGAATTAATTAATATTGCCCCTTTACCATAATTAATAAAATTGTTTTCTTAAAAGTATATCATTTCCCCCTTAATATATTAAAAATGAGATTTATGGTAGACTTACCATTGTTAAATCTCTTTCTGCAAGATACATTGGTTCCACAGAGAAACATCAGGGGTGTAGAGATGGATCTTGATCCAGGTACCAACAGGCTAAAACTTCAGACTGTCCCAGGATGCACTGGGGCCTGCTCTATAACCCCAACTCCAGGCACTGTGAGCTCAGTTTTGTTAAACAGTCCAATGCAGGAGCAGGTAAAAGAGAAGGTAGATGTTAGTCACATAGAACCACTTTTTCATGACAAGAAAAGGGACTAGCGGCCAATGCCATACAAACCCATAGAAGCTAGGTGCGTCAGGGTGGGCACCCTGTGGAACCAATGTACCTCGCAGAAAGAGATTTAACATTGGTAAGTCTACCATAAAGCTCCTTTTCTGCAGCAGGGTACATTGGTTTCCACAGGGAAACATCGGGGATGTCCTAAAGCAGTTCCTCATGGGAGGGGACGCGCCGTAGCGGAAATGAGAACCCGGCGTCCAAAGGAAGCATCCTGGGAGGCGGAAGTATCAAAGGCATAGAACCTAATGAACGTGTTCACTGAGGACCACGTAGCCGCCTTGCACAATTGTTCTGCAGACGCGCTACAGCGGGCCACCCAAGAAGGTCCAATAGACCAAGTAGAATGGGCTTTAATAGCAGGAGGAGCTGGAAGTCCAGCCTACGCATAAGATTGTGCAATCACCACTCTAATCCATCTGGCCAACGTCTGCTTATTTGCAGGCCAGCCACATTTGTGAAAACCAAAAAGTACAAAAAGGGTGTCTGACCTCCTGATAGAGGCAGTCCTCTCCACGTATATACGGAGAGCTCGTACCACATCCAAAAACCGCTCTTTGGAGGACAAACTAGAAGAGATGAAAGCGGAACCACAATCTCTTGGGTAAGGTGAAAAGATGACACCACCTTAGCTAAATAACCCGGGCAAGTTCTAAGAACTGCCCGGTCACGGTGAAATATCAGGAAGGGTAGACGACAGGACAAAGCGTCTAAGTCTGACACCCTCCTAGCAGAGGCGATAGCCAGTAGGAACAGGACATTAACCATTTAAGGTCCACTGACTCAAGAGGTTCAAATGGAGACTCTTGCAGGGCATTCAGGACAACAGACAGATCCCATGGAGCCACAGGAGGGACATAGGGAGGCTGAACCTGTAACACACCCTGAGTGAAAGTATGAATGTCAGGAATAGATGCAATTTTCCTCTGAAACCACACCGACAAGGCAGAAATATGAACCTTGAGGGAGGCCAGATGAAGGCCTAAGTCCAGGCCTTGTTGCAGAAATGCCAGAAGTCTGGAAGTTCTGAATGTGTATGCATCGTAATTCTTAGCAGGTGAAGTCAGAATGCCAGACCCTATAATAAATCCGCGCAGATGCCGGTTTGCGGGCCTTCAGCATAGTTTGGATAACCGCCTCGGAGAATCCTTTTGCCTTCAAGAGTGATGCTTCAAGAGCCACACCGTCAAAGCCAGTCTGGCCAGGTCCAGGTAGACACAAGGGCCCTGAACGAGGAGGTCCGGGCGTTGAGGAAGTAGACAAGGACGCTCTATCGAGAGACCCTGCAGGTCTGAGAACCAATGCCTTCTGGGCCACGCTGGAACGACTAGAAGTAGAATTCCTCCTTCTTGTTTGAACTTCTGCAGTACCCTGGGCAGAAGTGACACTGGAGGGAACACGTAGGGCAGTCGAAAGTTCCATGGAATTGCTAGTGCGTCCACGAAACGCGGCTTGAGGATCCCTGGTTCTTCATCCGAAGACCAGAACTTTGTGATTGTGTCGAGATTCCATCAGGTCTACATCTGGTAGGCCCCACTTGTCCACTAGGTGCTGAAAGAGTTCCTGTTGAAGACTCCACTCACCGGCATGCACGTCCTGACGACTGAGGAAATCCACTTCCCAGTTGAGGACTCCCGGAATGAACACTGCCGATTGCCATGCGGCTTTGAGTGCCTCCTTGATGGTTTATGTATGCCACTGTGGTGGCGTTGTCTGACCGTACTTGAACAGGCCTGTTCTGTACCAAAAGCAGGGCGAGAGACAAAGCATTGAACACCGGCCGCAATTCCAGAATGTTTATCGGGAGGAGTGACTCTTCCTTGGTCCATCGACCCTGGAAGGAGTGTTGCTCCAACACAGCACCCCAACCCCTCAGACTGGCATCCGTCGTCAGTAGGACTCAGTTGGGGATCCAGAAGGGATGACCACTGCTTAACTGCTGGTCCTGTAGCCACCAGGTCAGCGACAGACGAACCTCTGGAGTTAAGGAGATCATAAGAGACCTGATCCGAAGAGGCAGGCCGTCCCAGTTGGAAAGGATTAACTTCTGCAGAGGGCGGGAATGAAATTGAGCGTACTCCACCATGTCGAAAGCTGACACCATGAGGCCTAGTACTTGCATCGCTAAGTGTATCGACACTCTTGAGCGAGAGAGGAAGTATCTGATCCTGGCCTGAAGTTTCAGGACCTTATCTGGAGACAGAAACAGCCATTGACTGTGTGTCCAGAAGTGCCTCCAGATGCACCATGCTCCGAGCAGGGACCAGCGAGGACGTCTTCCAGTTGATTAGCCACCCGCGGGCTTGTAGGAAGTTTACCGTCAGTTGTAGATGACTGAGGAGGACATCTTGGGAGTTTGCCAGAATCAGCAAGTCATCCTGAAACGGCATGATTCTGACTCCCTGGCGACAAGATGAGCCATCATCACGGCCATAACCTCGGTGAAGATCCGAGGGGCCGTTGCAGAGCCTGGAATTGATAGTGGAGGTTGCCAATAGCAAACCGCATGTACTGCTGATGCGATATGGCGACAGGAATATGCAGGTAAGCATCTTATATATCCAGGGATACCATATAGTCTCCGGGTTCCATGGCCAGAACAATTGAGCGCAGTGTTTCCATACGGAATTTGGACACTCTCACAAACTTGTTCAGTGATTTGAGGTTGAGTATAGGCCGGAAAGACCCATTGGGTTTCGGGACTAGAAACATGGTCGAGTAGTATTCTCTGCCTCTCTGGGACAGAGGTACCGGCACTACCACTCCTGCATCCAGGAGGGAACGCACAACCAGTTGTATAGCTTGCGCCTTCAACGGATCCGAAGGGATAACCGTTGTGCAGAACTGGCGAGGGGGACGTCTCTTGAAAGAGACTGCGTACCTGTGAGATACAACTTCTCGCACCCATGCATCTGAAGTGGTCTTTAACCAGACCTGGGTGAATCGCAGCAGGATTGTCGTGTTTAGAAGCAGGCTGACGGGTGACCCAGGATTATTTTGCATTGGGCTTGGTGGTTTTGGGAGCACGAAATTGTCTTGGGAATGCCTGACCTTTTGCTTTCCCTTGAGGCTGAAAGGAGCGAAAAGTGGTACCTTTTGCCTCCTTCTGTGCAGAAGGATTAGTATTCGGGAGAAATGCAGTCTTAGCAGCCGCTAAGTCAGTCACAATCTTATTGAGATCTTCCCCAAATAGGATGTCTCCCTTAAAAGGGAGTACCTCCAAGGTCTGTTTGGAGTCCAGGTCCACCTTCCATGACCTCAACCACAGAATACGGTGAGCCAGGATGGACGTAGTCGATACCTTGGCCGCCAACACACCTGCCTCAGAGGACGCTTCCTGAATGTAATAGGCGGCGGTAGTAATGTGGGACAGGTACTGTCTGGCAATATCATATATATCCTGAGGCAGCTCTTCCTCTAATGCCTGAACCAATGCTTCAATTCCTTTTGCAGCCCAAAAGGCTGCTATAGTGGGTCTATGTCAGCGATTTTCCACCGCTGTGCCGTGGCACACTAGTGTGCCGTGAGCGGTCTCTAGGTGTGTCGCCGCCAGCCAGAGATGCTCCCCGTCGCTGCCCGCCAGAGAGATCAGTTGCCGTCTGCCAGCCAGAGACCCACCGCCCGCCGCAATCAATAGCCGAATCAGGCAGTGCTGTGCAGTGTGCACCTATGAGTCACGCACGCCACGTCTCATTCCTGCCTGGAGTGCCCACTCGCCTGCCCACTGACCACTCCACGTCGCATTCCTGCCTGGAGTGCCCGTCCGTCCACTGGCCACTGCTGCTCCTCCATCCATGCTGCCATCTCAGCGTTACACCTACAGGTTCTATATTTAAAATAAAAAATGTATTTATGTAAGCATTGTTTGGAATCACTGAAGGGGGGGGGGGGGGGGGGAGAGGAGGGAGGGATGTGGACAGCAGCAATTATTATTGGGGGCAGTTGGTGGAATAACTGGGGGGACAGTGTGTGGTGGAATTACTGGGGGAACAGTGTGTGGCATTATTAAGGAATAGATATGTTTTACCGACAAACGGGATGTTGGCTGTCAGTATACTGGCAGCGGCATCCCGTCTGTTTAATTACTGTGGAGGCCAATGTGTTTTTTTTCATGTGGCGCACTGATGGTGTGCCTTGGCAATTTTAAAATCTTATTGGTGTCCCGCGAGTTGAAGGTTGAAAATCAGTGGTCTATGTACAGCACCTGTAAGGGAGTAAATAGACTACAGGCATCCCTCCATACGCTTATCTGTCGGTTCCTTCAGTGAGGTGACAGTGGTGACAGGTAGAGTAGATGACACCATGAGACGGGTAACATGGGAATCCACCGGCGGTGAATTTTCCCACTTGTTACACAACTCATAAGAGGATAACGAGCTACCATCTTTTTAAATAGGGAGAATTTCTTTCCTGGCGACGACCAGAGTTCTTGACGTATGTCTACTAAATGGTCAGAATGCGGTAATAATGTTTTAGATACCTTCTGATATTTAAACTTCTCAGGTTTCTTAGAAACTGTAGTGGAATCCTCATCATCATCAGTGATCTGTAGGATCTACTTAATAGCAACCACTAAATCAGGGACATCAACCTGAATAGTAGATTCCTCGTCAGAAGCAGCTGTATCAGTGTCTGACGGGCCAGTATACTCCCCATCCTCATCAGAAGAATCTTCAGAGAGATTAGTGGATTGTCAGGAGGAAGTGGCCCGCTTAGATGACCCCTTGACAAGAGAGTGAGTTGGGGTAGGTTTATGCCTAATCAAAGATTGATTCAATTGCTGCAACTGGGAAGACAAATTATCCGCCCAAGGCGGATTTACCATAGGGACAATATGTTGCTGCAATGGCACAGGAGGTCCCAAAGGGGGCGTAAGGCGTGTTACAAGCATATTGAGCATAGTTGAGAACGCCACCCAAGGTGGCTCCTGATTGGTTACTTACTGGGAGATGTATGGCACACAGTACACAGACCGTCATACAAAGCTTCCTCCTCAGGCAAATCACTGGCGCATGCGCTGCATGATACAAGAGCGTCCGTGGATATCCCGCCCTTTGTGTTAGACATTTTAGTGAATGTAACCGCAGAGCGTATGAGTACGATACAGCCAGAGTACAATACCAGCGAATAAATACCCTAGTATGTGACAGCGTACACAGTATACAACACCAGTGTCTAAATCCGGTACTATGTGACTGCATACACAGTACACAACACCAGCCAATAAATCCGGTATTATGTGACTGAGTACACAGTAGAATACACTTGACTATAAATACTGTGAAGCACTACTTATGTGACCCAGACGCACCTAGTCCCTTAGGGTACAGAATACAGTGATAGCTAAAGTTGGGATACAGTGAAAGTGAAATCCACACAGCAGATACAGGCACACACAGTCACAGTGACCAATGCAAATAATTATTTTAGTAAGACAATAAAACTGCACTGGACTAGTATATGTATATATATATAACAATGTGCGGTCCGAGACCGGATGTATATATCAGAATACTCGTACAATATATTCTGGCACAGGTACACTTGTTCTTAACTAACGCTGTCTTAATAATGACATGTAGAATACTTAAGTGTCTGTAAAATCACGGCGCTGATGTACAGGCGGATTTACAGAGGAAACCTTGCCCTGCAGTCCCGGAGACCAGTCGCAGCTAATCATAAAAGATGGCGCCCAACGTCTCAGTAAGGGAGTGAGGGAGTGTGAGGTAGCTCCAGGGCGGGGACACCAGCAGTAGATGGTGCCCGGAGCTGGGGGAGAGGCTACAGGTCAAGCGCCTTCTCCCTATGTTGGTCCTCACCACCTGGTACTATGGAGTTTTAAGAAAGAGGATATTTAGATATCCGACCTGTACTCCTATGCCCTGGTGGATATAGTGGGGTCCCTGCTCTGTTACAGTGTCCACGCTAGCGTCGCAGTCCGTCTCCTTAGACTGCGACCGGAACGCAATTTAATGGCGGGTCCCGTCTGGGGGACCCTTTTACCTCCTCCCTTCAGTAGCAGCCACATGAACCACGAGAGAGTCTGCGACCGTGTGCCTAGAGCTGGAGCATCTCCGCCGCAAGTACTTGGGAACAGGTGCCAGCGGGAGTATGTGACGACGCTGGGGAGGGGGGGTGACGGAGCCGCAGCACAGAATGTCACCCCGACATGTAAGTGCTGCGGCCCTTGAAGTCTTCTAAAAGCTTTTTCAGGGCTGCCCAGTGCAGCCCCGTTAAGTGACCTGCTTCTCGAAACTGAGCTCACAGTGCCTGGAGGCGGGGTTTTTAGAGGAGGCCCCAGTGCATCCTGGGACAGTCTGAAGCTTTAGCCTGCTGGTGCCTGGATCAAGATCCATCACTACACCCCCAATGTTTTCCTGTGGAAACCGATGTACCCCGCTGCAGAAATAGTGTTTCCCTCCTAAGAAAAGTATCAATATTACAGTATCTGCTCCTTATTTAATACATAATGATTATCTTAATTATAATTGTATTGTGATTCATCTCCTGCTGATTGGCCAGATAAATACAGCGATTGTATTGTGGTTTGAGCAAAATACCATTAATGCCACAATCAGATGGACAGTGGATTGCTGAACACCATGAAAACCACTGAAGCAGCAGTGATGCTTACATATGGTACTGCAGCAGGAGGCATATGGTATAAGTAGATGCCTCTTGCATGCATGTGTAATCCTCCCCGAGGATACAGCATCGGATCACCTGAGACACCATCAGCCGGCTGAGTAACCCATGTGCTCCGTCGCTGAGGAAAGGAAATGATCATCTTCTGACCTTGGCCTTGGTACTTCAACAGAATGGAGGCGACATGCCCGTTTTGTGAAAACAGGTAATTGACAGTCTCCAGCCGTTTGGAGGTGGTGATCACTTCCAAACAGCTGCAGACTATCAATTACCTGACGTCTACAGCCGTACTGTGTCTGAGGATGCAGGACCCATACTGCACATGCTCAGTACAGGTCCTACACATGTGCAGTGTACCGAACATCAATACATTGCAACCTTTCCGGTATAGTGACCAGACCTGACTTAGGCCCACTGTGCCCATAAGGACACATTACAATCTGTCTGGAGCTTCATTTTATTATGGCACTTCATATGCTTAAACCTGTGACTCTCGAGTACCCTCAAGTACCCCAAACAGTAATTGAGGACTGGAGTTGAGAACCACTGACATAAACAGTAAGAACAGTGAAAACATGGCTGCCAAGTGATCTTTTGGGCCCTGGCACTAGGATGGGTATGGCTACACCACACTGGGTGTATAAGGGCCCTTTTCACATACGGAGCACTGCTGAAATGGATTGGCTGCTCTTCTGCTGGCAGACATAGCCCCATGCCAGATAGACCTGAGTACTTTGCACTCACCTTCCACTTCACACAACCCTGGGTGCTAACTATCAAAGCAAAAATGTCTGCTGTTTCCTCCACACACAAAACAACTAATTTCCATGATTCTCGTGCTGCAAATCTGGACCATAGTGCCCCATAAAGAGGTTATACTGCTACATCAGTTAATAAGCTACTGAATAATGGAACATAGATGCAGTTTACATAAGAAGGATTATTAAGAGTCAGAGGATGGTCAACAGTACACTGTGCACACTGAAGACCTGGTGAAAACATTGCTGAGACTCCGGCAAGACTTACTGGTAACACAGAAATGTATTCGCACCAGGAAGAAGAATTATGTAATGTCCATGTACTATGAAATGTTGCTGTACGTTCCATTCCACTATTTGCAATGCTAAAACCCTTGTGACCATATAAATACAAGATAATAATAATACCTAATTGTTTTTATATTATCCATAAAACTAACACCAAAAACTGTGAAACCCTCCCCCCCCCCCCCCCCCAAAACAAAACAGAAAAAAAACTAAAATAAATATTACAGGAATAACACACTACCTCCTGATACATATGTGAAGTTTGTAGTCTGAATGAATCCATTATAGTTCCTTTCAATAATTAATATTGTGTATTCTTATTAAGGTGAAAACTTCAAATGAAATGAGAGGTGTTGGGAAAAGGGAAATAATGGGGAGACCCAGCACTGGCTTTGCAGTGTTGTCCCTTGGTAAGTGATAAGGCTTTGGGGGTACATACCTTCAGAGCCATAACTGAAGTTCGATCGATTATGCTAATGCGCGCCAAAGTGCCCTCTTCCAGCTCTCTGAGGTAGACCTCATACAGATCCTCCAGTCGGTGAGGAACATTCAGGTTATTGTCTGAAAATGGATATAAGAGCAAACATTAAGCAGTAAAAACTCAACTGAAGATGCTGCTCAGTGGCTGTAGATACCTCATTCAAACTATCTTTATTTTTTACTTGTAAGTTTCTCCTTTGCCCTTTATGAAGGACCTAATTCCACCATAATCTAGCATCATATCAGAGGACAAGTGTAATATACTCAGCTGAATGGAAAAGGGACAAGCTCTCATTCAGATTGGTCTTACACACAAACTGATAACTACAAATCATCACCCTTCCCCCTTCTGTTATCTCTCTTTACCCTACTGCAGTTTTGCCTCCTGACTTAACATCAAGATCTCTTGCCCTGACTAAGTCCCCTGGTCATTATATGTACCAGTGATAATCCGCCTCTGCTGCTTGATGATCTCGTCACAGAGACAGCGATGCTGCTCAAATTTCTGCACCATGTAGTTCTTCTGTCGGATCATATTGTCCTTGAGCAAGGCATGGGACTGCATCTCAGTATTTTCAATCTCCAGTTCATGCACTTTACACAGCAGACTTAAGACTTCCCTCTGCTCTTCCGAGCTGATTCGTTTTGGTAGGATCTCCTCTAGCCTTCTCGCTCGCTGCCGAATTTCCTTAAACCTCTTCTCCAGCTCCAACTGAATAAGACATGATGAGATCAGGGATATCCAAAAGATAAGGTGGCAGTGGGGCAGATGTATTAAGCCTGGAGAAGTGATAAAGCAGTGATAAAAGCAAGGTGATAATGCACCAGCCAGTCAGCTCCTAACTGTCAATTTACATATTGGAGATGATTGGCTGGTGCATTATCACTGCTTTATCACTGGTTTATCACTTCTCCAGGCTTAATACATCTGACCCAATGCACAGTATCTCTTTTCCATCACTGCATATTTGACTTCTCCTGTATGTCTGTGTGCTCCCATATTTAAAAGGATGAGGACAGAAAAATAATAATGTTCATAGCAGTAGAGTGTTTCAGGAGACAAGTGTGTTGATCATGTGGGAGACAGAGACCTGTCCACTTGTAAGATTGCATAAGTGACAGCTGCATGTGAAAGGGGCAGACGCACTATGGGGCCCATTTCCAAACTTGTTTTAGCTATTTAAAACTTGTTGCGTATGATAAATGGTGCTATAATCAGCTCCCAACTGTCATTTTTTCCAAACACATGACAGGTAAAAGCTGATTGGCTGGAGCACCATTTATCATATGATACAAGTTTTAAATAGCTAAAACTTGTTGATAAATGGGCCCTTATTTGAGGAGGGGTATGGAAGTAATCAGTAAAGCAAAGAGTTAAACAGTGGAAGGCGTACAACCAGTTTTGGACCCACACATCCAGTGTGTACTAACCAGTTCGATATAATAAATAAACAATTTGCTCCCTTACCATGTACTGTTTTTTGTTCTGTTCATCTTAACTCTAAATAAAATAATTTAAAGAAGAAAGAAATAAACAGTGCAACGGCTGGATAAAGTACTCAACATCCTAAAAAGTCAACAGATTTATCTGTATTACAAATGACAAATAAGTCCCGTACACACTAGGCCACAGGTTCTCAAACTCTGTCCTCAGGACCCCACACAGTGCATGTTTTACAGGTCTCCTCACAGAATCGCAAGTGAAATAATTAGCTCCACCTGTGGACCTTTTAAAAAGTGTTAGTGAGTAATTAATACACCTGTGCACTTGCTGGGTTACCTGCAAAACATGCACTGTGTGGGGTCCTGAGGACCGAGTTTGAAAACCACTGCACTAGGCAATATAGTAAACGACGGTGCTCATTTTGACCCTTCGTGAGCGATATTGTTTACTATATTGTCCAGTGTGTACGCTGTAAATGACGGTCGATGCGCGTCCCCACGGCATGACGTCACTACGTTGGGTGGCCCAGGTCGGAAGGAGCATATCGCCTAGTGTGTATGCACCTTTACACAGATTGTTTCACACAATTATTTTCACTTTTTGAAAGTTTTAAAATCTGCAGACAATTAGTGAATTTAGAGTTTGAAAAGATCCAATATTTTACAACTATTAAAAAAAAAATTTTCTTTCTTAAATTGTTTTGGAAAAGTTTAAATACATGTTATTCATCTATTTCACTCAGAAAAAAAAAATTTCTGACTGGTTTTTGGAAAAAAAAATAAGAATTTACTCACCGGTAATTCTATTTCTCGTAGTCCGCAGTGGATGCTGGGAACTCCGTAAGGACCATGGGGAATAGACGGGCTCCGCAGGAGACTGGGCACTCTAAAGAAAAGATTAGGTACTATCTGGTGTGCACTGGCTCCTCCCTCTATGCCCCTCCTCCAGACCTCAGTTAGGGAAACTGTGCCCGGAAGAGCTGACATTACAAGGAAAGGATTTTTGGAATCCAGGGTAAGACTCATACCAGCCACACCAATCACACCGTACAACTTGTGATAACCTTACCCAGTTAACAATATGAACAACAACTGAGCCTCACTCAATGGATGGCTCATAACAATAACCCTTATTTAAGCAATAACTATATACACGTATTGCAGAAAGTCCGCACTTGGGACGGGCGCCCAGCATCCACTACGGACTACGAGAAATAGAATTACCGGTGAGTAAATTCTTATTTTCTCTGACGTCCTAGTGGATGCTGGGAACTCCGTAAGGACCATGGGGATTATACCAAAGCTCCCAAACGGGCGGGAGAGTGCGGATGACTCTGCAGCACCGAATGAGCAAACACAAGGTCCTCCTCAGCCAGGGTATCAAACTTGTAGAACTTTGCAAAGGTGTTTGAACCCGACCAAGTAGCCGCTCGGCAAAGCTGTAAAGCCGAGACCCCTCGGGCAGCCGCCCAAGAAGAGCCCACCTTCCTTGTGGAATGGGCTTTTACTGATTTTGGATGCGGCAATCCAGCCACAGAATGAGCCTGCTGAACCGTGCTACAGATCCAGCGAGCAATAGCTTGCTTTGAAGCAGGAGCACCCAGCTTGTTGGGTGCATGCAGGATAAACAGCGAGTCAGTCTTCCTGACTCCAGCCGTTCTGGAAACATATATTTTCAAAGCCCTGACTACGTCCAGCAACTTGGAGTCCTCCAAGTCCCGAGTAGCCGCAGGCACCACAATAGGTTGGTTCAAATGAAACGATGATACCACCTTTGGGAGAAATTGGGGACGAGTCCTCAATTCCGCCCTGTCCATATGGAAGATCAGATATGGGCTTTTACATGACAAAGCCGCCAATTCCGACACACGCCTAGCCGATGCTAAGGCCAACAGCATGACCACTTTCCACGTGAGATACTTTAGTTCCACGGTCTTAAGTGGCTCAAACCAGTGGGATTTCAGGAAATCCAACACAACGTTAAGATCCCAGGGTGCCACTGGTGGCACAAAAGGGGGCTGAATATGCAGCACTCCCTTAACAAACGTCTGAACCTCAGGCAGTGAAGCCAGTTCTTTTTGAAAGAAAATGGATAGGGCCGAAATCTGGACCTTTATGGACCCCAATTTTAGGCCCATAGTCACACCTGACTGTAGGAAGTGCAGGAATCGACCCAGCTGGAATTCCTCTGTAGGGGCCGTCCTGGCCTCACACCAAGCAACATATTTTCGCCATATACGGTGATAATGCTTTGCTGTCACGTCCTTCCTAGCCTTTATCAGCGTAGGAATAACTTCATCCGGAATGCCTTTTTCCGCTAGGATCCGGCGTTCAACTGCCATGCCGTCAAACGCAGCCGCGGTAAGTCTTGGAACAGACAGGGCCCTTGTTGCAGCAGGTCCTGTCTGAGAGGCAGAGGCCATGGGTCCTCTGTGCGCATTTCATGCAGTTCCGGGTACCAAGTCCTTCTTGGCCAATCCGGAACAATGAGTATTGTTCTTATTCCTCTCTTTCTTACTATTCTCAGTACCTTGGGTATGAGAGGAAGAGGAGGAAACACATATACCGACTGGTACACCCACGGTGTCACTAGGGCGTCCACAGCTATCGCCTGAGGGTCCCTTGACCTGGCGCAATATCTTTTTAGCTTTTTGTTGAGGCGGGACGCCATCATGTCCACCTGTGGCAGTTCCCATCACTTTGCAATCTGTGTGAAGACTTCTTGATGAAGTCCCCACTCTCCCGGGTGGAGGTCGTGTCTGCTGAGGAAGTCTGCTTCCCAGTTGTCCACTCCCGGAATGAACACTGCTGACAGTGCTTGCACGTGATTCTCCGCCCACCGAAGAATCTTTGTGGCTTCCGCCATTGCCATCCTGCTTCTTGTGCCGCCCTGGCGGTTTACATGGGCGACCGCCGTGATGTTGTCTGACTGAATCAGCACTGGCCGGTTTCGAAGCAGGGGCTCTGCTTGACTCAGGGCGTTGTAAATGGCCCTTAGTTCCAGTATATTTATGTGTAGAGAAGTCTCCAGACTTTACCACAGCCCTTGGAAGTTTCTTCCCTGAGTGACTGCCCCCCATCCTCGGAGGCTTGCATCCGTGGTCACCAGGACCCAGTCCTGTATGCTGAACCTGCGGCCCTCGAGAAGGTGAGCACTCTGCAGCCACCACAGAAGAGACACCCCGGCCCTTGGGGACAGGGTGATCTGAAGATGCGATCCGGACCACTTGTCCAACAGATCCCACTGAAAGATCCTTGCATGGAACCTGCCGAAGGGAATGGCTTCAAAAGAGTGGGTGTACATTAACAAGAGTTGCGCAATGAAAGCAGACTAAGCAGCCTTAATTACTGCACCGAGAGGGACAAACACAAAATCCCTGAATGCTTTATAGATAGACAAAAGTGTGCAGCATCTAATGGCGCTAAGCCCGTAAGATGTATCCCTTATATTACTTAGGGAATTAAAACCAAAGTGGTTAAAAAATACAATACATTTTATTATAACATGTGGACATGCATGAACAATGACAGTTTGAAGATTAAGAATAAAAATACAAATTAAAAATTTTTGGACACAATACAGTACATAGTATGTGCAGCTGGAACTGGGAGGCAGTGACTCGGTCAAGGTGCTAGTGCAATGTGCTGGTGGCAAATCTCTCACCCTTTGGTGGCCCTGCGGTGGGCTAGCTTAGGAAAGCAATGCTGGTCCGGCGCTGATATAGCCCGGCACCACCGCATGGGGCATGAATCAGCTTCTGAGTTCTGTACCAGGTGGTCACCGCTCCTTGGTCCAGTTTTCAATCCAATATACAACGCGTTTCGGTCATTTGCTTTTGACCTTTTTCAAGTTTTATGGATCCGTATGAAGCCACCATCTTTCCCAGGACTCGCGTGCAGTGATGCACCGATACCTGTTCTGGTTTCAGGAGGTCCCTGACCAGAGATACTAATTCCTGGGCCTTCTACACCGGGAGAAACACCTTCTTCTGTTCTGTGTCCAGAATCATGCCCAGGAAAAGCAGATGCGTCGTAGGAATCAGCTGCGACTTTGGAACATTCAGAATCCAGCCGTGCTGTTGCAACACTTCCTGAGAGAGTGCTACGTTGATCAACAACTGCTCTCTGGACCTCGCCTTTATGAGGAGATCGTCCAAGTACGGTATAACTATAACTCCCTTCTTCCGAAGGAGTATCATCATTTCGGCCATTACCTTGGTAAATATCCTCGGTGCCGTGGACAGGCCAAACGGCAACATCTGGAACTGGTAATGACAGTCCTGTACCACAGACCTGAGGTACTTCTGGTGAAGTGGGTAAATGGGGACATGCAAGTAAGCATCCTTGATGTCCAGCGACACCATAAAATCCCCCTCTTCCAGGCTTGCAATAACCGCTCTGAGCGATTCCATTTTGTACTTGAATTTCTTTATATAAGTGTTCAAGGATTTTAAATTCAGAATGGGTCTCACCGAACCGTCCGGTTTTGGTACCACAAACATTGTGGAATAGTAACCCCTTCCCTGTTGAAGGAGGGGGACCCTGATAATCACTTGCTGGAGGTACAGCTTGTGAATTGCCGCCAGTACTACCTCCCTTTCCATGGGGGAAGCTGGCAAGGCTGATTTGAGGTAACGGCGGGGGGGGAGGCGCTTCAAATTCCAGCTTGTATCCCTGAGATACAATTTGTACAGCCCAGAGATCCACCTGTGAGCGAACCCACTGGTTGCTGAAGTTTCGGAGACGCGCCCCCACCGCACCTGGCTCCGCCTGTGGAGCCCCAACGTCATGCGGTGGACTTAGTGGAAGCAGGGGAGGACTTTTGTTCCTGGGAACTGGCTGCATGGTGCAGCTTCTTACCTCTACCCCTGCCTCTGGCAAGAAAGGATACGCCCCTGACCCTCTTGCCTTTCTGAGAACGAAAGGACTGCATTTGATAATACGGTGCTTTCTTAGGCTGTGAGGAAACCTGAGGCAAGAAAGTCGACTTTCCAGCTGTCGCTGTGGACACGAGGTCCGATAGACCGTCCCCAAACAATTCCTCACCCTTATAAGGCAAAACCTCCATGTGTTTTTTAGAATCAGCATCTCCTGTCCATTGCCGAGTCCATAAGACCCTCCTGGCAGAAATGGACTTAGCATTAATTCTAGAGCCCAGCAGGCAAATGTCCCTCTGAGCATCCCGCATATATAACACGACGTCTTTTATATGGCCCAGGGTTAGCAAAACAGTATCCCTGTCGAGGGAATCTATGTCGTCTGACAGAGTATCTGTCCATGCTGCTACAGCACTACACATCCAGGCTGAAGCAATAGCAGGTCTCAGTAGAGTACCAGAGTGTGTATACACTGACTTCAGGATAGCTTCCTGCTTTCTTATCCGCAGGCTCCTTTAGGGCGGCCGTATCCTGAGACGGCAGGGCCACCTTTTTAGATAAGCGTGTCAGCGCCTTGTCCACCCTAGGGGATGTTTCCCAACGTAACCTGTCCGTTGACGGGAAAGGGTACGCCATCAGTAACCTCTTAGAAATCACTAGTTTCTTATCAGGGGAACTCCACGCTTCTTCACATAATTCATTTAATTCATCAGATGGGGGAAAAGTCACTGGCTGCTTTTTCTCCCCAAACATATAAACCCTCTTGGTATTAACAGGGTTAATCTCAGAAATGTGTAATACATCTTTCATTGCAATAATCATGTATCGGATGGCCTTGGTCATTTTAGACTGTAAATGTGCCTCATCATCGTCGACACTTGAGTCGGACTCCGTGTCAACATCTGTGTCAACCATCTGAGATAGAGGGCGTTTATGAGCCCCTGACGGTTTCTGAGTTGCCTGGGCAGGCGCGGGCTGAGACCCCAGCTGTCCCAAGGCTGCAGCGTCATCAAACCTTTTATGTAAGGAGCTTACATTGTCGTTTAAGACCTTCCACATATCCATCCAATCAGGTGTCGGCCCAGACGGGGGCGACACCACACTTATCTGCCCTTGCTCCGCCTCCACGTAACCCTCCTCATCAAACATGTCGACACAGCCGTACCGACACACCGCACACACACAGGGAATGCTCAGACTGAGGACAGGACCCCACAAAGTCCTTTGGGGAGACAGAGAGAGAGTATGCCAGCACACACCACAGCGCTATATAACACAGGGATTTTCACTTATAATAAGTGATTACCCAATAGCTGCCTTATATGTTTTATTTGCGCCTAAATTTATGTGCCCCCCCTCTCTTTTTTACCCTTCTTGTACCTGGATACTGCAGGGGAGAGCCTGGGGAGCTGCTTCCAGCGGAGCTGTGAAGAGAAAATGGCGCTGGTGTGCTGAGGAAGAAGGCCCAGCCCCCTCAGTGGCGGGCTTCTGTCCCGCTTTCTGTGTAAAAAAATGGCGGGGGTTTTTACATATATACAGTGCCAGACTGTATATATGTATTTTTATTGCCAAAAGGTACTTCAATTGCTGCCCAGGGCGCCCCCCCCCCCCCCCCCCCCCCCAGCGCCCTGCACCCTACAGTGACCGGAGTGTGTAAGTGTGCTGGGAGCAATGGCACACAGCTGCGGTGCTGTGCGCTACCTTAAATGAAGACAGGAGTCTTCTGCCGCCGATTTCGTCGTCTTCAAGCTTCTGTTCTTCTGGCTCTGCGAGGGGGACGGCGGCGCGGCTCCGGGAACGGACGATCGAGGACAGGTGCCTGTGTTCGAACCCTCTGGAGCTAATGGTGTCCAGTAGCCTAAGAAGCACAAGCTAGCTGCAAGCAGGTAGGTTTGCTTCTCTCCCCTTAGTCCCACGTAGCAGTGAGTCTGTTGCCAGCAGAAGCTCACTGAAAATAAAAAACCTAATAAATACTTTCTTTACTAGTAAGCTCAGGAGAGCCCACTAGGAGCACCCAGCTCTGGCCGGGCACAGATTCTAACTGAGGTCTGGAGGAGGGGCATAGAGGGAGGAGCCAGTGCACACCAGATAGTACCTAATCTTTTCTTTAGAGTGCCCAGTCTCCTGCGGAGCCCGTCTATTCCCCATGGTCCTTACGGAGTTCCCAGCATCCACTAGGACGTCAGATAAACATCAGTTAAGTTATTAAGAGCCTACTGGTTCACAGTAATATTACTGCCCGCAACAATCTGTGTAAGTGCCATCTGTAATATAGGCCCTCATTCCGAGTTGTTCGCTCGCTAGCTGCTTTTAGCAGCCGTGCAAACGCTAAGCCGCCGCCCTCTGGGAGTGTATTTTAGCTTAGAAGAAGTGCGAACGGAAGGATCGCACAGCGGCTACAAAATAATTTTGTGCAGCTTCAGAGTAGCTTCAGACCTACTCCTAGCTTGCGATCAATGGAGACTATTTAGTTCCTGTTTTGACGTCACGAACACGCCCTGCGTTCGGCCAGCCACGCCTACGTTTCACCAGCCACGCCTGCGTTTTTATCTGGCACGCCTGCGTTTTTTCGCTCACTCCCTGAAAATGGTCAGTTGACATCCAGAAACACCCACTTGCTGTCAATCACTCTGTGGTCAGCAGTGCGAATGAAAAGCTTCGCTAGACCTTGTGCGAAACTACATCGTTCGTTGTAAGAGTACGACATTGCGCCGCATGTGTAGAACTGCAGTTTTTTTGCCTGATCGCTGCGCTGCGAACGAAAGCAGCTAGCGATCAACTCGGAATGACCACCATAGACACACCTGTTGACTTTTTAGGAGGTTTAATGCTTCTGTAAGCCACTGTAAATAAAAAAAGTTAAAATGAATAAGGAATTCATCTATAATTACCTTCCTTCGTTATGGTAAGTAGTTTGATTGAAGAAAATAGCTGTTTCTAGAGCCCTATGGATAGAGCATCCTTCACCCAGTAATAAGATTACTTAAATTGAAGTATCTTAATAATAGGATTTTTTTCAGTGCCTACATAGCATTATATAGGATTCATATTGTACTTTCGTATGAACGGCTCTCTAACTTCTGATAAACAAGTAAAAGCATTATGCTCGTATTGCTACCTTTTGGCGCCGCAGTTTGTTTTGGTCTCCCACCAATGCATGGATGTTCTCTCTGGCTGTAGTCACTTCTGGGGGTTCCATGGTGTCAGACTGGTCATCTCCAGTGTCTGAGTCCTTCTCGCTATCATCTTTGCCATATGATTCTTTCCTCAGTTCTTCTCTCCACTTACGCACTTGACGTGTTTTTTCTTGCTCCCAGCTACAATCACAACATAATAAAACTAAACTCAGGGATGGCTAGCAACAGGTTAGTGAAAGATTAGTGCTCCATAGGGATATATGCTATTATGGGAGCATATATACTTAAGGAAGCAGCAATCAATAATGGGCCAGCAGCTATGCCCCTCTACAGGGCAGTCATTGGCCAGCAGCTATGCCCCTCTACAGGGCAGTCATGGGCCAGCAGCTAAGCCCCTCTACAGGGCAGTCATGGGCCAGAAGCTATGCCCCTCTACAGGGCAGTCATAGGCCAGCAGCTATGCCCCTCTACAGGGCAATCATGATCCCTACTCTATCCTCTTATTCTAAAGCCTTAAGGGAAAGGCTTCTACATAATGAGTGTTGGGATTGTCCCACAGACAGGGCCTAACATTCTCTACCAATATTATACTGAGACATCATCTATCAAACCTCTGACACTCTGCATTATTGCTTTGGATCCTTCACTTGGATAACGCACTCTATTTTCCTCTATACATTATTTTACAGAGACTGGTAGGAAAGGTGTAGTATTCCAAGATGGGGGAAAAAAAAGTTCTATTTTGAAATACTTTTTGCACCATTAAAATGTAGTGAGCTCAACCTTGTATGACTTGAGTGCTGTGGGTTAACCCTTACAACTGCTTGATAACCATGTTCTGTATTGTATGCATGTGCTAAATGTTGTGGGGTGCACATATCCAGCTGGCATCTTTAGGGTTTGGCAGTAGTATGGTTTATTTTTGTGTATTCATCTCACTCCGTTTGCACAGAATGTCTAAATGACATCCATATAAGAGGCAAATTTCATATCTGTCAAAGTGCTAAATGATTATCTTATAATGACACATCAACTGTACAATCTAAGCTTTTGCTAAATTTAAGCAGCCAAGATAATTAATTTAATGTGGGTGCTATAAATGCTGAGTGTAAAGAAAATTGGATTATACTCAGAATATTTAGCCAGGATCCCAACTGTGCTTCTCTTTAAAAATCCACCTGTCACCTACACACAATGAAAGCAGCTGTTTTGTGGTTTGCACAAATATTCTTTAAGAAACTGTGACATCAATAGGATACTGGTGCTGTGCCCAAATAACTGCTTTCATGGTCTGTATTGTAATAAGTACTCATTACATAGACAGAGTAGAGCTTGAACTGTCATGGTCCACCTACTCTGCAATGACGAGACAGTGTTGGGACGTTTCCATCTGTATTTCCATGTGGTTGTTTTCCAGTTCCATTAGCTGTCTCCGGATATCCATCTGTTCTCGAAAGGCCCTTATGAGCTGCTCCCTCAGCTGGTCCATCTCATGCCGGTCATAGGGTGACGTATGAAGCTGAACCTCGGCTGGGTGGAAGAGAGACAACTAGAGGCGTTAGGATTAGTGGGATAGTGAAAAAGAAGTCTGATGATGGATCATTAAAAATATAATAATATAATTGCCGCCTTCTACAAATTAGAGCATGGATAATATGAACCAGGTGGCTTATGGTTTCTATATAGGTCTATCAGTGTTATAGTGCTTTTATGTCAACTGGTGCAACCCTTGACCCGAAGGCTGATAATCAATGCTTTTTGCAAGTTGGATAAATCGCCCATTTCACCCATAAAAACAACAAGTGATATGTGTGCAGACGGTCTATGTACGAGGTGGTCATAATAATGTGACTCGACTGTGTATAAAGCATACACTAGTAAATGCAGCTAGTCCATTAAACATAATTCATATATAATATAAAGAATGCTGATATGCCAGAACCAATTTTTTTTAACTTTATTCTACCCTAGATTATGCACCATGAATTAGAAATTTTGCTCATGTCACTATATCAGGCACCAACTCCTCCATGGAGGATGGTTGCAGAAAAAAGTAAGGATAATACATGTAGCATTACAATTTTTTGGTGCAGTGTTCCGTCATGACCTGCAGCTGTGCAGATTTCCTGCCGTCACAGAAATGTCACTTTTTGCTAGCCTCGCACTTCTAAAAGAGTGTGAGCTAAAACAAGTAAGATTTCTCTGCCCTGATGTTGGTCAATGTATAAGCTCACCAGGTTCCGACTCCCTTACAATGCTGTACGTGAATGTACAGTACTGTTCTACTACCTTGAAAAAGGGACTTTGATGTCCCGAAACGCGTTGGTGTCTGCCTACCAGTGCTCTGGACTTCCAAGGACGTTTTTGGACTCAGTTTATACCACAGGGAAAATCTCGCCTTCCGGAGCCTTATGCAGGGTATCTTTCCCGGGTATACCTTGCATATAACACCTGCGGCTCCGGCCACCATCTTGGTAGGATTCTCTGTGTTATCTACTTCCATTTTATATGTGTTTTGATTTTAAGTGTTTGTTTAAATTAAAACAGAGATTGTTTTTACATAACACTAGACACATGCTTTATTTCCTACCAATCATGGCTCAATCATAATGTTTTATGTGGGTGTTATCTGACAAGCGCCAATCAGGAGTAGTCCTCTTTCTGTATTGCATATATCCAGTACTGTTCCAGTTATCTACATTGTTCACCATTATGTTAAATACAGTCCTGGATGTGCCCAAAATTTCTACCTTACAAGTGGCACTAGGAGAGAAAACTGTGACACTTAACATATGCATATGTGGTGTACACAGTTCCGAGTGAACTAAAAGATTACATAAATTGTGATCTTAAAGTTACATTAGCCTAGATACTGCCCTACAAATTTGTATTACAGCAACCTGCTAATTGGAATTACCCTGAATGTTACGAATATCACTCTTCTCACTCCTCATATGCTTTAGCCCCTGCTCGTCAATCTTCTCCTTGAGTCTTTGGATCTCCTTTCTAAGGTCTGAGATGATACTGGTGTACTGGGCGATATGATACGAGACATTGAGAAGGTTCCGTTTCACCTGGGGGGGCAGAAGGAAATGAGTGAGGACAGAGTGTGAGGTGATGAGATAAAAACGTAGCCTGTCCTTTCATATATGCTCTGGTATTGACAAGAGTACTCTTCTTACACACATACCCGAGTCTTGATGTTTTTGGCACGGTCGGCATAGGCCAGAGTGTTCCGTGACTCCTCAAAGGCACTGCTGGCGGGACTGATGTGAGCAATCATCACTGTGCGACTGTTTCCACCCAAAGAATCCTGGTGAAGAAAAGAGATGAAGTCTTATGTTGAAGATACCATAGAAATACATAATTTGTACAGGTGGTATATACTATTACACACACATAAAATGGCATGTCTGTCAGAGCTGACATTCCATGCAACAGTTGAAGGTATGGTAGCAATTTGAGTGGAACCAAGATGTATGCAGAGATCATCAGATCCTGTAGTATTAGCATCACTGTTAATGCCTACTTGCACTTGATGTAGCTCTACCCACTTATTTAGAAATTAAATTAAATTATTATTGTATGAATTTAATTATTATTTTTAAAAATGATTATTTCTGAATCCGACCATACCTCCCACCCATCCCGCAGTAGGCGGTGCAATCCGATTTTGGAGGACTGTCCTGTGATTTGGATGTCTGTCAGGTTTGGGAGGTGTTCCATTGCCGTTCACTGTAGAGGCATGGACACGTGCAACATAAACAAGGAATGTTTCTGTAACAAAACAAAACACCAGGACCCATATACTAATGTTAGTGTGTGTGTGTGTGTGTGTGTGTGTGTGTGTGTGTGTGTGTGTGTGTGTGTGTGTGTGTGTGTGTGTACAAAACAAGTATCAGAGTGAAGCAAGTGCATGCACTCACATTAATCCAGAGAATATCGTCTATAACACAAATTTACTATCCAATGAAAAAGAGGAGACTATGCGTCACACGTAATGCTGATATTCATGACATTGTTTGATCTGTTTCAACTGTGCAAATCTGTGTCTAAGTTGCTAATATGCAGTTCTTGCATATTCAGACCTACACTTGTACAACAGGGGAAGGGCTGAGACTAGCATTAGAGTAAAGTTGACGGCGCGACTAAAACAAGAGACACTAAAGTTGTCACAGCAGCATGAGACTCTGAACAAGCCTCGTAATGATCCGGTGAGTAGCTGTTAGACTTAATACTTTAAATACAATTATACAAAAAACAGGATTTTGGAACTTACCGGTAAATCCAGAGTCCAGAGGGGAAGCTGGAGTTCAGTACTATGGGTATAGATGAGGTGATTAGCCGAGCATTTTTTTTCAATGTGTGTGACTGGCTCCTCCCCCTCTATATCCCTCCACAGAGCAGTTAAGAAACTGTGCCCGAGGAGAGACGGTAACCCGACCAACAGAGGAGGAGGTAAACAAAATAACCATAAAGAGAGGTTTCCATACAACAGGAACCTCAGAAACACACAGATATACATTGAACCTGAGTGTGCATAGAGAGATAGAGATACATATAGACAGATACCTCCATATACAGAGGATTGTCATAGAGTGGTAATCATACAGGTCTTAGCCGTCACACCCAGGATTAGAATCCCTGACCTGTAACACTGAAAGTAGATATTGCACCAACAGAGCTATGTATGCCTGCGGAATATACAAAAGAGAAGGACAAAATGACAGGAACACAAGGAAACCTTGCAACCAGGTCCGAAGGACACCACTCCACCCGGAACCACCGGTACAAATAGTGGTATAATCACACCACCCGAATAGAGCAGCGCAGGCTGGGCGCCCAGCGTCCCCTATGGACTCAGAGAAAGGGATTTAAAATCCTGTTTTCGCTATCATCCATAGGGGACGCTGGAGTTCAGTACTATGGGGATGTCCCAGAGCCTCCCAAATGGGCGGGAGAGTGCTGAGAATTTGGAAAACTGCACAGACAGGCCGTGACTCAAGGTAGGAACTGAAAGCACCATAGAGTGAGACAAAAAGATGTCACTTAACTTAAGATGCAGTCTTATCCAGAAGGCAAACGGAGACAGAGATCCACCAAGACAACTGGGACACAGATATTGTATGTGACACAGATAATGTACCAACAGCCTGCTAGTGGAGCAAACAGCATGTCGAGGCTGGTGAGGTAGACATTGATCCCAAGGTATGGCCATCATGGTTAGAAAAGGACTAAGCCACCATAGGGTCTAAAAGACCTACCGCCTGCAAAGGCTAGTCATACCGATAGGTTAAGCATGCATGCGGCCACAGAAACTGCAGGGTAAGTCGCATAAAATAAAAGATACCACAGGCTGAGCCATCAGAGTACTCCACATTCCTCAAATGTAGGTGAACAAGCCCGAACACAGAGGTAACCTAACATGCCCGCCCTCGTTTTTACTGCATGAAGAAAAAGGGAAAGAGCAGAAGGTCATAGTCATTAATGCAGATAAAAGGCGAGCAGGCCCTTAGAAAACATTTGTTGCAAGAACTATGCTCGATCAGACGTCCTGTGGATACAAAGCCTAAGGTGGATCACAATACGTTGATTGCTTGCTTTTTACTCTGCATTGGCTGGCTATTGATGGTTAACAACCAATAGTAGATAGTTGTGTCACTGAGAGTGGAGACCAAATGCTTTTCCACTTTGTGGTTGAACACAGTCAAACCGAACTTTAGTGCGGACACCCGATCGACATAGCTTAGTGAGGACCAGAACTCCTGGACTCAAGCAATCCGCCAGCCTCAGCCTCCCAGGTAGCTGGGATTACAGATGCACGCCACCGCGCCCGGCACTAGTGATGACTGGTCCGTCAGAAGTACGCTAGAATAGAAGAATAGCGCATAATCCGCCTAAGAGTAGTACTCCAAAGGCAGAACAGATGTGACCCAACACACTTCCGTGGATTTATGAACATCTATGTGTAGTGCAGAAATCTAAGTAAATACTTGCACTGGACCGGAGAGACAAACTGGGTTGTATTGCAGTCCTATGGAAGGCCAACCAACACTCCCAGGAGTAGAAAACACTGACTGAGCCGAGGACCCAGCCAGAGAATTTGTACGCTCTAAGAGAGTATCTAAGGAAGTCTACACTGTCAGACGAAAGTCTCTGTCTTTGCTGAGACTCGAGGAAAACGCTCAGATATAATGTATACACAGAAGCATTTATCAATTTTCTTTAATAGATCGCCCTTGTAAGGGAAGAAGCCTATAAGACGAGGTCCCAAATTATTAGCTATTGTGATCACGAATAACGCCATCTGAGACTCAAGGGCATCCAGGAGAAAACTTACTAAAATAAGGAAGATGACCATAGGATTACAACTGAAGTTACTGAAGAAGCATCTGTCAGACGGTAACCAGGAGAAAAACCAAAGACATTAAGGAAATCTCCTTACACCAAGTCCAAACTGGTATATATATCCTCAGTTCCAGAAGAGACTGTGACCTAAGTACAAGACCCAATAGTGGTTGGTATTTCTAATAAGATTATTTTGAACTGTAAACAACAACCTTCAGTTTGACAGCTGAAGACTTGGAGTCTATAAGACCCAGGACCCTCTATGTCAACCGACTGGAAGTTGCGAGAAGCCAGGTAGCTAAAAACCTACCTTTTATATATATATATATATATATATATATATATATATATATACACACACTCACAGTCAGTGCCGTAACTAGACATTTTAGCGCTGTGTGCAAGAAACTGCCTCGGCCCCCCCTATGCAAAACAGGGGCAGTGCGCGCCATAGACGCACAAAAAATATATAGGGGCATGGCAGACAGAGTCCTCTTTTTTACACATTATGGCGGACAGTCCCACTTTTTACACGTTACGTCAGCCAGTCCCCATTTTTACACATTACGGCAGACAGCGTCCCCTTTTTACACATTACGGCAGCCAGTCCCCCTTTTTACACATTACGGCAGCGAGTCACCCTTTTTACACATTACGGCAGCCAGTCCCCCTTTTTACACATTACGGCAGACAGTGTCCCCCTTTTTACACATTACGGCAGACAGTGTGCCCTTATTACACATTACGGTAGATGGCGCCCCCTGTTTTACACATTACGGCAGACAGCGTCCCCTTATTACACATTACAGCAGACAGCGTTCACTTTTTACACATTACGGCAGACAGCGTCCACTTTTTACACATTACGGCAGACAGTGTGCCCTTATTACACATTACGGTAGACGGCGTCCCCTGTTTTACACATCATGGCAGACAGCGTCCCCTTATTACACATTACGGCAGACAGCGTTCACTGTTTACACATTACGGCAGACAGCGTTCACTTTTTTACACATTACGGCAGCCAGTCCCCCTTTTTACACATTACGGCAGACAGTGTCCCCCTTTTTACACATTACGGCAGCCAGCATCCCCTTTTTACACATTACAGCAGACAGCATCCTCTTATTACACATTACGGCAGACAGCATCCTCTTATTACACATTACGGCAGACAGCGTCCACTTTTTACACATTACGGCAGACAGCGTCCACTTTTTACACATTACGGCAGACAGTGTGCCCTTATTACACATTACGGTAGATGGTGTCCCGTTTTTCACATTACGACAGACAGTATCCCCTTATTACACATTACGGCAGACAGCGTCCACTTTTTACACATTACGGCAGACAGTGTCCCCTTATTACACATTACGGTATACAGCGTCCACTTTTTACACATTACGGCAGACAGCGTCCACTTTTTACACATTACGGCAGACAGTGTGCCCTTATTACACATTACGGTAGACGGCGTCCCCTGTTTTACACATTACGGCAGACAGCGTGCCCTTATTACACATTACGGTAGACGGCGTCCCCTGTTTTACACATTACGGCAGACAGCGTCCCCTTATTACACATTACAGCAGACAGCGTTCACTTTTTACACATTACGGCAGACAGCGTCCACTTTTTACACATTACGGCAGACAGTGTGCCCTTATTACACATTACGGTAGACGGCGTCCCCTGTTTTACACATTACGGCAGACAGTGTGCCCTTATTACACATTACGGTAGATGGTGTCCCGTTTTTCACATTACGACAGACAGTATCCCCTTATTACACATTACGGCAGACAGCGTCCACTTTTTACACATTACGGCAGACAGTGTCCCCTTATTACACATTACGGTATACAGCGTCCACTTTTTACACATTACGGCAGACAGCGTCCACTTTTTACATGTTACGGCAGACAGTGTCCCCTTATTACACATTACGGTATACAGCGTCCACTTTTTACACATTACGGCAGACAGCGTCCACTTTTTACACATTACGGCAGACAGTGTGCCCTTATTACACATTACGGTAGACGGCGTCCCCTGTTTTACACATTACGGCAGACAGCGTGCCCTTATTACACATTACGGTAGACGGCGTCCCCTGTTTTACACATTACGGCAGACAGTGTCCCCTTATTACACATTACAGCAGACAGCGTTCACTTTTTACACATTACGGCAGACAGCGTCCACTTTTTACACATTACGGCAGACAGTGTGCCCTTATTACACATTACGGTAGACGGCGTCCCCTGTTTTACACATTACGGCAGACAGCGTCCCCTTATTACACATTACAGCAGACAGCGTTCACTTTTTACACATTACGGCAGACAGCGTCCACTTTTTACACATTACGGCAGACAGTGTGCCCTTATTACACATTACGGTAGACGGCGTCCCCTGTTTTACACATTACGGCAGACAGCGTCCCCTTATTACACATTACAGCAGACAGCGTTCACTTTTTACACATTACGGCAGACAGCGTCCACTTTTTACACATTACGGCAGACAGTGTGCCCTTATTACACATTACGGTAGACGGCGTCCCCTGTTTACACATTACGGCAGACAGCGTCCCCTTATTACACATTACAGCAGACAGCGTTCACTTTTTACACATTACGGCAGACAGCGTCCACTTTTTACACATTACGGCAGACAGTGTGCCCTTATTACACATTACGGTAGACGGCGTCCCCTGTTTTACACATTATGGCAGACAGCGTCCCCTTATTACACATTACGGCAGACAGCGTTCACTTTTTACACATTACGGCAGACAGCGTCCCCTTATTACACATTACGGTAGACAGCGTTCACTTTTTACACATTACGGCAGACAGCGTCCCCTTATTACACATTACGGTAGACAGCGTCCCCCTTTTTACACATTACGGCAGACAGCGTTACCCTTTTTACACATTACGGCAGACAGCGCCACCCTTATTACACATTACGGTAGACAGCGCCCCCCTTTTTACACATTACGGCAGACAGTGTCCCCTTATTACACATTACGGCAGACAGCGTCCTTATTACACATTACGGCAGACAGCGTGCCCTTATTACACATTACGGTAGACGGCGTCCCCTGTTTTACACATTACGGCAGACAGCGTCCCCTTATTACACATTACAGCAGACAGCGTTCACTTTTTACACATTACGGCAGACAGCGTCCACTTTTTACACATTACGGCAGACAGTGTGCCCTTATTACACATTACGGTAGACGGCGTCCCCTGTTTTACACATTACGGCAGACAGCGTCCCCTTATTACACATTACGGCAGACAGCGTCCACTGTTTACACATTACGGCAGACAGCGTTCACTTTTTACACATTACGGCAGACAGCGTCCCCTAATTACACATTACGGTAGACAGCGTCCCCTTTTTTACACATTACGGCAGACAGCGTTACCCTTTTTCCACATTACGACAGACAGCGCTACCCTTATTACACATTACGGTAGACAGCACCCCCCTTTTTACACATTACGGCAGACAGCGTCCCCTTATTACACATTACGGCAGACAGCGTCCCCTTATTACACATTATGGCAGACAGTCCCTACACACACAGACACACACACACAGCCTGTCACCTTCAGTCACACCACACACACAGCCTGTCACCTCCAGTCACACCACACACACACAGCCTGTCACCTCCAGTCACACCACACACAAACACAGCCTGTCACCTCCAGTCACACCCCACACACACACACACACACACACACACAGCCTGTCACCTCCAGTCACACCACACACACACACACACACACACAGCCTGTCACCTCCAGTCACACCACACACACACAGCCTGTCACCTCCAGTCACACCACACACAAACACAGCCTGTCACCTCCAGTCACACCACACACACACACACACACACACACACACACACACACACACAGCCTGTCACCTCCAGTCACACCACACACACACACACACACACACACACACACACACAGCCTGTCACCTCCAGTCACACCACACACACACAAACACACATCCTCCTCCCCTCCCGCCAAGTTTACCTCCAGGAGAGCTGTAGCAGCCAGAGACGGACGCAGAGAGACGAAACAGCAAAGTCGGGGGGCGTGGCCTAATCGCGGACCCGTGGCCACACACCCTTGCAGCACTGATAGGCGGTCGGGGAGACGAGGAGGCGCAGGACGGACCGGACATATGCCAATCACTTCCAGCGTCCTGATCCTCCGCTGCAGGTACAGTGCTTCTGCAGACAAGCACTGAGCAGCGCGGACCTGCAGGTGTTGCCGGCGGTCCTGCGCCCTCAGTGCACATGCGCTGTGTGCCAGGCACCGCCGGCACACACCTAGTTACGGCACTACTCACAGTATCTACATATATATAGAAATACCTACAAACACATCTGCACATAAATATACTTATTCAGATGTTTGACTAAGAAGTGGTCTAGATGAACCTCCGTGCTGGCCAGGAGATAGAAAACTACCACCTCATAGTGTCGCATCCATATTAAATAGGGGAGGAGACTGGAAATGATCACTGGATGGCTGAGCGCTGTTAGATGTGTCTGTCAACCATCTACATTCTCCCTAACCTGTAGGAATAGGAGATAGACATATACCTATATACGGACTCATACAGATTTTGTATGTATTCCAAAACATTGGAAGGCAATAGCATAATATAAAATGGATTTCTTACCAGCAACCTGTTTTTTGTTGTTGTTTTTTTTAAACTGCTCCACCCAGCCTTCCGAGCTTCCATTATTGGACAGCTCTGTTGTAAGGTACGCTCAAAACACTGTACGTGCTTAAGCAGAAAAAACTCCAGAATCTGTAATCAGGAAACTAGAATTGCCTGACAGACGTCCATTTGTGCTGTACAGAATCAGAATTTTTGTGAAAACCAGGAATAGAAGAGAAGGATGTAACATACCTTGAATTATCTTCTAGTGTCTAATGAGGGTCTGCTGAGACTCAAATACTTCCTTGTTACTTGTAGCTAAAGTCAGCTGGGTGGAGAAACCCGACTTGACGGTAGTCAAATGGACACTCTGGGAGATGCCTGTATTCTAGGAATCTGTGGGAAATAGGGATTTTTGTTTACTTACCGTAAAATCTCTTTCTCTGATTCCATCTGGGGGACGCTGCGCCGTTACTTGTGGGTCAGACGTGTGTGGTTGTGGAGTTTGGCACAGAACTATCAAAACCAGACCCCTCCCCCCTCGAACCCCTCCCATCTCCTTCCTGCCTAGCTAGCGCTTCAGTTAACGTTTAGCCAAGCCAAAGGAGATCGACCGAAAAAAATAACCGGTTAAACCAGACAAACAAACGGGAGGGATCGCAGCGTCCCCCAGATGGAATCAGAGAAAGAGATTTTACGTTAAGTAAACAAAAATCCCTATTTCTCTTTCATCCATCTGGGGGACGCTGCGCCGTTACTTGTGGGATTTCCCAAAGCAAGCTAATGAGAGATGGGAGATGTAAACGGCATAGCCGTCCGTAAAATTTGACCCCCAACAGAGGCAGTCTCCAAACCGAAAGTATGAAAACGGTAAAACTTTGTAAACGTATGCACAGATGACCTGGTCGCCGCCCTGCACAGCTGCTCAATAGATTCACCACCACGAACAGCCCAAGAAGCGCCAACAGCTTGAGTCGAATGAGCGCAAATTGAGTCAGGAACCGAAACATCTGAAGACATGTATGCCTGTCTGATGGCCGAAGTTACCCAACGAGCCACTGTGTTCTTGGAAGCCGGCCAACCTCGTTTGGGCGCATCAATTAAAACCAACAACGCATCCATACCACGGATAGATTCCGTACAAGATAAATAAATCCGCAAGGCCCTAACCACATCCAAGAGAGCCAAATGGGAATCCTCCCTGGAAGGAGCAAACGCTGGAAGGACAATGTCCTGATTTAGATGAAACGCTGACAAAACCTTCGGAAGGAAGGTTTTGTCCGCAGAACCACCCGGTCATCATGAAACACCAACAAGGGTGGTCTGCAAGAAAGAGCTGCCAACTCAGATACTCGTCTGGCGGAGGCAATTGCCAATAGGAAGATAACTTTGAACATTAGATACCGCAATTCTACAGATTCCAAGGGTTCAAATGGAGATTTCTGAAGAGCTGTAAGGACTAAGTTCAAATCCCAGGGAGGAACCGGAGGAACAAAAGGTGGCTGAATCCGAAGGACTCCCTGAAGGAACGTCTGAACTTCTGGAATGATAGCTAGTCTCCTTTGAAAAAGAACCGACAAGTCAGAAACTTGACCCTTTAGTGAAGAAAGTCTCAGACCCTTATTGAGACCCTCCTGAAGGAAAGATAATAGACGAGGAACTCTATAAAATCCGGTGTTAAACCACGCTTTTCACACCAAGCAATGTAAATACGCCACACTCTGTGGTAAATTCCAGAAGTCACCGACTTTCTAGCCTGAATCATCATTTGCACAACAGGACGAGAAAATCCTTTTGCCCTTAAAATGTTGGATTCAAAAACCAAGCTGTCAAAGCCAGCCGACTTAAATCTGGGTGGTGACATGGGGGTATATTTACTAAAATTCGTATTTTTCCGAATGAGGTTAAAGTTCAAACACGAATGACATCGAAAGTGTAAAATTGCAACTTTTTGAATTTATTACGACTAATTTACTAAGCTGTCGTATTCTGCATGTTCGTATTTCCGATGTCGATGTCATTCGTATTTTTTGGCAGTGTTTTACGGGAGTGAATTGTAAAACACTGCCAACATTAACACAATGAATCTCGGCCGAATCTGTGAGATCCGTGCTGGGCTTCATTGTGCACCATTCGTAAAAAATAAAACATTGTTAAAAATAAAAAAATAAAATGCGTGGGGTCCCCCCTCCTAAACAAAACCAGCCTCGGGCTCTTTGAGCCGGTCCTCGTTGACAAAATATGGGGGGAAAAATGACAGGGGTTCCCCCATATTTAATCAACCAGCACCGGGCTCTGCGCCTGGTTCCAAAAATACGGGGAACAAAAAGCGTAGGGGTCCCCCGTATTTTTGAAACCAGCACCGGGCTCCACTAGCCAGGTACATAATGCCACAGCCGGGGGGGACACTTTTATATTGGTCCCTGCGGCCCTGGCATTACATACCCAACTAGTCACCCCTGGCCGGGGTACCCTGGAGGAGTGGGAACCCCTTAAATCAAGGGGTCCCCCCCCTCCAGCCACCCAAGGGCCAGGGGTGAAGCCCGAGGCTGTCCCCCCCATCCAAGGGCGGCGGATGGGGGGCTGATAGCCTTTTTGTCAAAATGTGAATATTGTTTTTAGTAGCAGTACTACAAGTCCCAGCAAGCCTCCCCCGCAAGCTGGTACTTGGAGAACCACAAGTACCAGCATGCGGAGGAAAACCGGGCCCGCTGATACCTGTAGTACTACTACTAAAAAAATACCCCAATAAAAACAGGACACACACACCTTGAAAGTAAAAGTTTATTACATACATGCACACCTCCAAACATACATACTTACCTATGTTCACACGAGGGTCGGTCCTCTTCTCCATGTAGAATCCATGGGGTACCTGTGGGAAAAATTATACTCACATAATCCAGTGTAGATCGGTCCTCTTCTGTTCTTTTTGTAATCCATGTACTTTGCAAAATAAAAAAACGGACACCCGACCACGCACTGAAAGGGGCCCCATGTTTTCACATGGGACCCCTTTCCCCGACTGCCAGGAACCCCCCCTGACTTCTGTCTAAGAGGGTTCCTTCAGCCAATCAGGGAGCGCCACGTCGTGGCACCCTCCTGATTGGCTGTGTGCTCCTGTAGTGTCTGTCAGGCAGCACATGGCAGTGATACAATGTAGCGCCTATGCGCTCCATTGTAACCAATGGTGGGAACTTTGTGGTCAGCGGTGAGGTTACTTTCGGTCAACCGCTGACCACAAAGTTCCCACCATTGGTTACAATGGAGCGCATAGGCGCTACATTGTATCACTGCCGTGTGCTGCCTGACAGACACTACAGGAGCACACAGCCAATCAGGAGGGTGCCACGAGTGGCGCTCCCTGATTGGCTGAAGGAACCCTCTTAGACAGAAGTCAGGGGGGGTTCCTGGCAGTCGGGGAAAGGGGTCCCATGTGAAAACATGGGGCCCCTTTCAGTGCGTGGTTGGGTGTCCGTTTTTTTATTTTGCAAAGTACGTGGATTACAAAAAGAACAGAAGAGGACCGATCTACACTGGATTATGTGAGTATAATTTTTCCCACAGGTACCCCATGGATTCTACATGGAGAAGAGGACCGACCCTCGTGTGAACATAGGTAAGTATGTATGTTTGGAGGTGTGCATGTATGTAATAAACTTTTACTTTCAAGGTGTGTGTGTCCTGTTTTTATTGGGGTATTTTTTAAGTAGTAGTACTACAGGTACCAGCGGGCCCGGTTTTCCTCCGCATGCTGGTACTTGTGGTTCTCCAAGTACCAGCTTGCGGGGGAGGCTTGCTGGGACTTGTAGTACTGCTACTAAAAACAATATTCACATTTTGAAAAAAAGGCTATCAGCCCCCCATCCGCCGCCCTTGGATGGGGGGGGGACAGCCTCGGGCTTCACCCCTGGCCCTTGGGTGGCTGGAGGGGGGGGACCCCTTGATTTAAGGGGTTCCCACTCCTCCAGGGTATCCCGGCCAGGGGTGACTAGTTGGGTATGTAATGCCAGGGCCGCAGGGACCAATATAAAAGTGTCCCCCGGCTGTGGCATTATGTACCTGGCTAGTGGAGCCCGGTGCTGGTTTCAAAAATACGGGGGACCCCCACGCTTTTTGTCCCCCATATTTTTGGAACCAGGACCAGGCGCAGAGCCCGGTGCTGGCTGATTAAATATGGGGGAACCCCTGTCATTTTCCCCCCCATATTTTGTCAACCAGGACCGGCTCAAAGAGCCCGAGGCTGGTTTTGCTTAGGAGGGGGGACCCCACGCATTTTTTTTCAACAAATTTACCACTTTCCCACCCCTTCCCACTGATAAACATGCACGGATCTCATGGATCCGTGCATGCCTATCAGAACACGGTAAAAAAAAGCAGGTCTGTTTTATTTTAGCACTTTTTTACGATTTGTATTTTTTCACGGCAGTGTTTGGCTATTGCCGGCAGTGTTTGTGAATTACACTTTTTAGTAAATTACCGAGTTCTACCAAATAACAGGCGTATTTGACCGATGGTGTATTCATTCGTAATTTTTTTCTTTGAGTTCCAAAAAAATACAAATGCCCTCATCACTGCCGTGATTTGAGTTTAGTAAATTGCCGAGATGACACTTTGAAGAAAAAACACCATCTCGGTCAAAATCGGGACCTTAGTAAATATCCCCCATGGTTCCTTGAATCAGAAGATCTGGACGCAGAAGGAGACGGAATGGTTCCCCGGCGACCATGTCGCGCAGAAGAGTGTACCACTGCCGGCGTGGCCAATCTGGGGCCATCAGAATGATTGGAAGACCTTCTCGCCGAATGAGTTGAAGCAGACATGGAATCTGTGGAAATGGCGGAAACACATATCCCAGTTGAGAGTGCCACGGAGCTGTCAGTGCATCGATTAGAATTGCTTGAGGGTCCTGAGTACGCGACCCGTAGAGAGGAAGTTTCCTGTTGAGACGAGACGCCATCAGACCTACATCGGGCATCCCCCACTGGGCTACTAGAGTTAGAAACACCTCCTGGTGAAGCTCCCACTCTCCCGGATGCACTGTGTGACGGCTTAAGAAATCCGCATCCCAGTTCTCGAATCCTGGAATGTGAATCGCGGATATGGCCGGAACCCAATGTTCCGCCCATGTGAGAATCTGAGCGACTTCTTTCATGGCGGACCAGCATCGAGTGCCTCCCTGCTTGTTTATGTAAGCAACTGCCGCGGCGTTGTCGGACTGAATCCGAACTGGATGACCCTTTACAATGGTTTGAATCCGAAGGAGTGCATACCGGATTGCCCTCAACTCCAAGATGTTGATCTGTAACTTCAACTCTTGACTGTTCCAGAGCCCCTGAAAGTGATGAGTCTGAAACACCGCCCCCAACCTCTGAGGCTTGCATCTGTGGTGACCATCACCCAAGACCAAATCGTGAACGGAACTACTTTGCTCAAATTGGAGCTGTGAAGCCACCAGCGAAGCGACTGACGAGTCTGTACAGACAAGCGGATCATATGTAATTCGAGATGAGGCACTGTCCGAGTCCAACAGTTGAGAATCTGAGCCTGAAGGGGTCGAGCATGAAATCTGGCATATGGAACTGCCTCGAAGGTTGCACCATCTTGCACCTGCATGCATCTGAGAACCGAAACCACCGGTAAATGCAGCAGTGTTCGAATTCTGGACTGTATGTCCTGAATCTTGTCCTGAGGAAGAAACACTTTCTGGTTGTTGGTGTCGAATAAGAGTCCCAGAAACATCATTTACTGGGAAGGAAGTAAAGACGACTTTGGAAAATGTATTATTCATCCGAATGACTGTAGAGTCTCTATCGTGAGACGCAAGTTCTGGTGAAGAATCAACTCTAACGGGGCCTTGATCAACAGATCGTCCAAATACGGAGTAATGTTGACTCCCTGACACTGCAGAACTGCCACCACATGGCCCATGACCTTTGTGAATACCCGAGGAGCCGTGGATAGACCAAAGGGAAGAGCCTGAAACCGAAAATGCCAAGGGCTGACTGCGAATCTCAGAAGAGATTGATGACCCGTCCAAATAGGAGCATGCAGGTAGGCGTCTTATGTCTAATGAAGCCAAATATCCCCCTGGTTCCATGGCGACGATAATCGAGCGGATGGATTCCATTTTGAACTTTTGGGTTGAGAGATATGGATTCAAACCTTTGAGATTTAAAATGGGTTGGAACGAACCGTCCAGTTTGTCCACGAGTAAAATCCCCGATCTCTCTGCTGAGCGGGAACTAGAAGAATTACTTCATTTCGTAAAAGAGTGGCTGTTGCATGAGGAAGAGCTCGACGTCTGGAGGGATTGTTTGGAAGAGGAGTGATGAACACACGATATGGGACTGGTTCCTCGAGGTCTAACATATATCCTCTGGATATGACCTCTGTCACCCACCTATCTGGTTTCGACAGGAGCCACACTTCTTTGAACTGTAGTAACCGAGCCCCAACCATCACTGATCCCTCCGGAGATCGTGAACCGTCATGCAGTAGGTTTGTCGGCAGGTTTACTGGCTGATCTACAAGTCGCCTGTGTTTCTCTACCTCTGAATGCCCCTCTTCGTGGGTACCTGAAGAAAGCACGAAAGGAATGGAAACTACCTCTGCCCTGTGTATGAAAGGACTGAAACCTTGTAGTCTTCGGTTTCTGAGGAGCAACTGGAAGAAAAGGGCTCTTGCTCCCTGTAGTGTCTGAAATAATCTTCTTTAATTCCGACCCAAAGAGAAACTCACCTTCAAAGGGTACCGCCGTCAAGGTCTGTTTTGAGTCAGAATCGGCATTCCAAACCCGAAGCCAAAGAGACCGTCATGCTGTCACGGTCAAGGCAGAAATATGGGATTGTAGCGCAGCAGAATCTAACAAGGCCTCACCTACATAAGTAAGAGCCTCCGAAATCTGTTCTGCTAATTGAATGGCTTCCGATGGATCGTCAGACTGCATTCCAGATACGACCTGTGCTAGCCAGTCATCCGCGGCCTTGAGTACCCAAGCGCCAGGTAGAATTGGGCGTAGAGAAACACCTGATAAAGAAAACATAGATTTTAGTATTGCTTCAATCTCCCTATCTGTAGGATCTTTCAACGTCACAGACTGTACAGAAGGAATAACCGTAGCTTTTGCTAAATGTGAAATAGGAGCGTCTACCTTTGGGGCTGTTTCCCAAAAACGAGTTTTATGGTAAGAACTTGAGAAAAAACAAACGGCTGCGCTGGATGTCAGGAAAATATGTATAAATGTAAAGAGAGCCAACGTAAATAAATGCAGTATTTATTAATTAATAAAAATAGATATAAAACATGTATACCGGTAAGAGTAATGTTAAAAGAGAGTCACTTTATAGTATACTCATGATGTCTGATAATAGCTCGTGGTTAATATTGAGATGGCGGACATATCCTTGATAGAGAAAGTCCGTATTCCACTTAGTAAGGTTGATTACTATTAAAGAGCAGGGTGCACTGATACTTTCCCAATTGGGTATAGGTCCCTCGGTTAGAACAAATCTCAATACCTCTCCGGTGGGCTGGTCAAAGCCGAGCGTCCTCGGCATAAGAGTCCTGCAATACCCACATGAGCTGTGCAGCGGAGGGGAGATAGCCGTCTATTCACAAGCTGACTGTAGCGGCGTGCGTGTTGAAGCCGCTAGCGACGGGAGATGTGAACGGAGGGTGCAATGTAGATGGAGATCGATGTGCACCTTGTAGTTGCACCTGAGCTAGGTGTGTATGGGGGCGGGTCCTGACGCATTTCGTCACGCTCCACGTGACTTTTTCAAAGGTAGATTCCTGCCTCCAGAGTGTCCGGTATTTAAGGTCTGATCAGATCAGTATAAACAGATGTCTATCATCAGCAATTAATAAGAACAGATGAAATGCAAGAACGAAGGCTCTCTTACACATGAACAGCAAACACTAATAATAACTGGCAGAGGTGACTGATAATAAATAACAATAACCTATTTGTGATTTATTCTAGTAAGGTCCAGAATGGACACCAATAGAGCATATACATATTCTTATAATAGATATTATATATTTAGTGACATGGAAAAATTGGAAATCCTGGTTTCTAAACATACTATAGAGAAGACATATTAATTAGCGGCACATCTTCTCCGCAACTAACCTGCCACATGGTGGTTAACAGAGGGATATAAAGCAACTCTAGACAGACACTTCTAACTATATATATACAGGTAATACCACCTTGGAATAAAATAAATAATAAAAATAAAACTAATAGACCGGGGGACATAAAAATTCTCTTATATTCTCATCTGTATTCGAATTCCGGGCCCTATGATGTTATTAGTCTGCCGTCTAACCATACACGCCACTGGGTTTGTTGAATGTATAGAGAACAGACTAAAGGGATATCACAGTAAAAGTTTTGCTCTGTGCATATTCCAATGTGGTCTAGAAGAACAGTAACATTTGTAACAGATGCCTAGATATACAAATAATGCAGGGAAGACATATATAAATACCTCATGAAAGATCTAATAATTATTAGTTACACTTTGTATATAGTGTCACTGTGAACTAAATTTATTCATCCTCGTAGATATTCTGAACAAGGTAATGATGAATGGCATGGGTATAACCCACACTATATAATTGGCTCTATATGAAGGGAGGGGTATATATAGAAGAACCTCTTCCATATGTCTCCAAGCATCTCAGAGTTAATCGTGACCAATCAGTTTATCAATAGCAGTATATTAAATGAATATCGATAATGTGTGTATTATATCCAAACGATATATACTTCAACTGCTAAACAAAGTGAATACTGAATGGTTTCTAGAACTAGAATCACTGGGCAGTATTGAGAGATCATCATAACTCAGGGATAGTAACAGGGGATAAAGATATAATTAAACTATTATGATAGATCAAATTCGATACTTTCATTGAGCCCTTCCGGTGTAAGTGTTCTCAACTTATGTATCCAATAGTTTTCTCTAAGGCATAATTTTCTGTATCTATCTCCCCCACGTGTTGTGGGTTTGATGATTTCAATACCCACTAATTGGATATCATTCGGATTTTTTTGATGCTTATCTGAGAAGTGTCTGGAGACACTATGGAATGCAAAGCCCTTTTGGATGTTACGTCTGTGTTCAAGGAATCTGATCCTGAGTTTACGGGTTGTCCTGCCTACATACATTAAGTTGCATTTACAGATCAGTATGTACATTTTTCTCTTGTCTCTACCTCAATACCACACATAGTATTCCAGCAAGCGCAGCATTTCAGGAATTGTGACCTCTACAAGTATATCACATTTTGTTATATTTTATATGCAACTTGATGTTTAGGCGCTTTTTTAGCAGTTTTTGTTTGGTTCTTATGGTAAGAACTTACCTTTGTTAAAACTCTTTCTGCGAGGTACACTGGGCTCTACAAGGATAGACATTGGGGTGTAGAGTAGGATCTTGATCCGAAGCACCAACAGGCTCAAAAGCTTTGACCTTCTTCCCAAGATGCATAGCGCCGCCTCCTATATCACCCCGCCTCCGTGCACAGCTCAGTTTTGTTAACCAGCCCAATGCAGTAGCAAGTAAAAGAGACGACAACTGCAAGTTGCCAAAAACACCACACTCTCCCGACAGGAGAAAGTGTCAGCGGCTATAGCCACACCAACCCAAAGAAGCTAAGCGCGTCAGGGTGGAGCCCAGTGTACCTCACAGAAAGAGTTTTAACAAAGGTAAGTTCTTACCATAAAAGTTGTTTTCTGCTGCGGGGTACACTGGGCTCCACAAGGATAGACACTGGGGATGTCCTAAAGCAGTTCCTTATGGGAGGGGACGCACTGAAGCGGGCACAAGAACCCAGCGTCCAAAGGAAGCATCCTGGGAAGCGGCAGTATCGAAGGCTTAGAACCTTATGAACGTGTTCACTGAGGACCACGTAGCTGCCATGCACAATTGTTCAAGGGTCGCACCACGGCAGGCCGCCCAAGAAAGTCCAACAGACCGAGTAGAATGGGCCGTAATGTGAGCAGGAGCTGACAGACCAGCCCTCACAGAAGCATGTGCAATCACCATTCTAATCCATCTGGCCAAAGTCTGCTTGTGATCAGGCCAGCCCCATTTGTGAAACCCAAACAGAGTAAAGAGAGAATCAGATTTCCTAACAGAAGCAGTTCTCTTCACATAGATACGGAGAGCCCGTACCACATCCAAAGACCGCTATTTGGGAGACAGATCAGGAGAGACAAAGGCAGATACCACAATCTCCTGATTAAGGCGGAACGAAGAAACCACCTTAGGCAAATAACCGGGACGAGTCCTAAGAACCGCCCGGTCACAGTGAAATATCAGATATGGGGAACTACAAGACAAGGCACCCAAATCCGACACTCTTCTAGCTGAAGCAATAGCCAGCAGAAACACCACCTTAAGGGAAAGCCACTTAAGATCAGCTGAACCAAGAGGTTCAAACGGAAACTCTTGTAACACCTCCAAAACCACGACAAGTCCCAAGGAGCCACAGGCGGGACATAGGGAGGCTGGATACGCAACACACCCTGAGTAAAGGTATGCACATCAGGTAAGGTCACAATCTTTCTCTGAAACCACACCGACAAGGCAGATATTTGAACCTTGAGGGAGGCCAGACGCAGGCCTAAGTCCAAGCCCTGCTGAAGAAAGGCCAACAACTTGGCTGTACTAAACTTGGAAGCTTCATAATTGTTAGATGCGCACCAAACAAAGTACGAATGCCAGACCCTATGGTAAATCCGAGCAGAAGCCGGTTTCCGGGCCCGCAACATAGTTTGAATGACCGCCTCAGAAAACCCTTTAGCCCTCAAGACGGAAGCTTCAAGAGCTACGCCGTCAAAGACAGCCGGGCTAGGTCCTGGTAGACACAGGGGCCCTGAACGAGGAGGTCTGGGCATTGTGGAAGTAGAATTGGACGCTCTGACGATAGGCCCTGCAGGTCTGAGAACCAGTGCCGTCAGGGCCACGCTGGAGCTATGAGAAGCAGAATTCCTCTTTCTTGCTTGAATTTCCGAATTACCCTGGGCAGGAGTGACACCGGAGGGAACACATACGGCAGCCGAAACCTCCACGGCACCGCCAGCGCATCCACGAATGCTGCTTGAGGATCCCTTGTCCTTGCTCCGAAGACCGGAGCCTTGTGATTGTGTCGAGACGCCATCAGATCTACATCTGGAAAGCCCCACTTTTCCACTAGGAGTTGAAACACCGCTGGATGGAGGCCCCACTCTCCGGCGTGTACGTCCTGACGACTGAGAAAGTCCGCTTCCCAATTCAGTACTCCCGGAATGAATATTGCCGATATGGTCGGTAGATGGCGTTCCGCCCATTGCAGAACCCGTGAGACTTCCTTCATTGCCAAACGGCTTCGATGATTTATGTAAGCCACTGTGGTGGCGTTGTCCGACTGTACTTGAACAGGACGGTTCTGAATTACATGCTGGGCCAGGTTCAACGAATTGAAGACCGTCCGCAATTCCAGAATGTTGAGCGAGAGGAGATCCACCGGCCCTGAAGGGAGTGTTGCTCTAGTGCCGCGCCCCAACCTCTTAGACTGGCATCTGTCGTCAACAGGACCCAGTCGGATATCCAGAAGGGACGGCCCTTGCACAATCGTTGGTCCTGGAGCCACCAGTGCAGCGATAGACGGCCCTCCGGAGTCAATGAGATCATGTGAGACCTGATCCGGTGAGGCAGGCCGTCCCACTTGGCTAGAATCAGCCTCTGGAGGGGGCGAGAATGGAATTGAGCCTACTCAATGTCGAATGCTGAGAACCATGAGGCCCAGCACCTGCATCGCCGTGTGTATCGACACTTGCGGACGAGAAAGGAAGCAACGAATCCTGTCCTGAAGCTTCAGGACTTTCTCCTGAGACAAGAACAACCGCTGGTTGTGAGTGTCCAATAGCGCTCCCAGATGCACCATGCTCTGAGCAAGGACCAGGGAGGATTTCTTCCAGTTGATGAGCGACCCGTGGGCTTGAAGAAACCGGACAGTCATATCCAGATGACGTAGGAGAAGTTCTGGGGAATTTGCCAGGATTAACAAGTCGTCCAGATACGGCAGGATCCTGACCCCTTGACGGCGGAGTACCACCGTCATCACCGCCATAACTTTGGTGAAGACTCGCAGAGCCGTAGTTAAACCAAAAGGTAACGCCCAAAACTGGTAATGGAGGTTGCCAATCGCAAACCTCAGGTATTGCTGATGTGACACTGCTATAGGAATATGCAGGTAAGCATCCTGTATGTCCAGGGAGACCATATAATCCCCAGGTTCCAAGGCCAGAACTATAGAGCGAAGGGTTTCCATACGGAACTTGGAAACTTTCACAAACCTGTTCAATGCCTTGAGATTGAGAATGGGCCGAGAGGACCCATTCGGTTTCGGGACTAGAAACAGCGGAGAATAGTACCCCCGGCCCCTCTGAGCAAGAGGCACCTGTACTACGACTCCTGTATCCAGGAGGGTCTGTACCACCGAATGTAGAGTGTTTGCCTTTGTCTGGTCCAACGGGACGTCTGTCAGGCAAAATCGATGAGGGGGACGGTTTTTGAAGGCTATGGCGTAACCTCGAGTGACGACTTCCCGTACCCAGGCATCTGAAGTGGTCTTCAACCATTCCTGGGTATACCCTAGAAGCCGGCCCCTCACCCTGGGATCCCCCAGGGGGAGACCCGCCCTGTCATGTGGCAGGCTTATCCGTCTTGGAAGCTGGCTGACGGGCAGCCCAGGCTCTTTTGGGCTTCGGCTTACCAGGTTTGGAAGTGCGGGCCTGCTTGTTGTACGCCTGACCTTTTGCTTTACCTGAAGGACGAAAGGGGCGAAAGGAAGTACCTTTAGCCTTCGACACAGACGAAGCGGTACTTAGCAGACAGGCAGTTTTGGCAGTAGCCAAGTCAGCCACTATCTTATTTAAGTCCTCCCCAAACAGAATATCTCCCTTGAAAGGAAGCAGATCCATGGGTTTTTCTAGAGACCAGATCCACAGACCAGGATCTCAGCCACAATATCCGGCGAGCCAGGACTGATGTAGTAGAGACCTTGGCTGCTAGAATACCGGCATCAGAAGCCGCCTCTTTAATATAGTGAGAAGCTGTGACAATATATGACAAGCATTGTCTAGCATGGTCAGAAGAGATTTCAGCTTCCAACTCTAGGGCCCATTGCTTCAATAGCCTCTGCAGCCCATGTTGCTGCAATAGTGGGCCTTTGTGCAGCACCCGTGAGGGTGTAAATCGCTTTCAGACAACCCTCCACGCGTTTATCCGTAGGCTCTTTTAGAGACATGACGGTAGTGAAAGGTAGAGCTGAGGAAACCACCATCCTAGCCACATGGGAGTCTACTGGAGGAGGCTTTTTCCCAATTTTTAGACAGCTCTGGCGCGAGGGGATAGCGAGCCAGCATCTTCTTTTGAGGCACAAACTTCTTTCCCGGGTTTCCTGACGTATATCCACTAGGTGGTCAGAGTGAGGTAAAACTTGTTTAACCACCTTCTGACGCTTGAACATATCTGGTTTCTTAGGAGGGACGGATGGCTCGGTATCATCCGTAATCTGTAAAATCAACTTAATAGCCTCCAAAAGATCAGGAACATCCACATGTGAACTACCCTCCCCATCAGCAGTATCTGTGTCAGAATCTGTAGGGTCAGTGTAAGCGCCATCTTCATCAGACGAGGTGTCAGTGATGGCAGTGGATTGTGAGGAGATAAGAGCTCGCTTAGAGGACCCCTTGGTCTTAGGCGAGCGAGGGTTAGACTTTTTAGTAGTCAAGGACTGGTTCAACTTCTTCAATTGAGCAGACAAATTATCCGCCCACGGCGGGTTAGCTGCGGGGACCACATCCACATACGGTTGCACCGGCATAGGAGGTCCCATAGGGGGTGTTAGTTTAGTAACTAGCGTATGTAGAAGCGTGGAGAAAGCAGCCCACGGTGAGCCCCCAGAACCAGAGCCCGCAGCTGCTATAGTCTCCTCATAGGGATCTATGGCTTCAGCAACACCGGCAGTGTGTTCAGCCCCAGAACCGTTACCTTCAGAAGCAGACATGATATAACTTGCAATATCAGGTAACACAGTACAATTTGTCAGCAGCACAATACCTCATGCCCAAACCCCTGCGTAGTGTAGTCAGCACAAGCAGAGATAAAGGAGAGATATGGTGACTAAAATCACAGAGAAAAATACGTATTAGAGTATATCTTGTGAATATCCTATATAATTATAAAACCTGACGCACCAAGCCCCCTCAGGTTATAGAATATAGGGATAGCAAGATGAGTGAGAGACACGCAATGGAAATCACTCAGCAAGCTAATGCACACACATATAGTCACAGTTATACAATGCAGAGGTTATTACCAACAATAATACTGCACTGGACCAGCTTATATATATATATATATATATATATATATATATATATATAGCTCTATAATCAATAGATATAACACTGCACAGTAAGAACTGGATGTATATCACAGGGTACTTGTACCAGCGAACCCTGACTAAATGCACTCTTTCTTAACTAACACTGACTAATTGACATGTAGAATACTTAAGTGTCATGTAAAGTCACAGCGCTGACAACCAGGCGGCTTTACAAAGGAGGATTTGCCCAAGCAGTCCCAGGAACAGTGTAGCTGGGGAAATGGCGCCCAAACACTGACAGGGAGTGAGGGAGAGACAGATATGCAGCTCCAGGGCAGGAACATTTACTGGAAATGGCGCCCTGGGGCTGGGGGAGGGGCTCCAGGTCTAAGCCTTATCCCCTCTGCTGGAAAAACCACCGGGTACTGCGGGCTACTTGTAAAAAGGTTTAGAGAGAAAACCTGGCCTGCACCCATGCCCTGGTGATCTAGTGGGATCGCCTGTACTGCCACAGTGTACACCACCAGCGCGAGCGGCCTGCCTCCCACCGGCCGCGCCGGATCGCGATAAAGTGCGGGTCCCGCGAGCGGGACCCACTTACCTCCTCCCGGAGTGCGGCCACGCGATCCCGGAGAGCCCCAGCCGTGTGTGACTGACTTGGAAGAAAACTGGGGCCTCCTGCTGTAGGTACCCGGCAACCAGGGCGCGGGAGTGTACAGCGCCGCTGGGGGAGAGATGGAGCTGCAGCAGGCAATGTCTACTGACATCCAGCACAATCTGTGCCTCTGCTGCAGCCCTTGTAGTCTTCTTTTTTCCTCAGAAAAAGTTTTTTCTAGAGCTGCTGTGAGCAGCTCTTCCTGTTACATGCTTGCACTGCAAGCACCAACTACAAACTGAGCTCCTGTGCACGGAGGCGGGGTGATAGAGGAGGTGGCGCTATGCATCTTGGGAAGAAGGTCAAAGCTTTTGAGCCTGTTGGTGCTTCGGATCAAGATCCTACTCTACATCCCAATGTCTATCCTTGTGGAGCCCAGTGTACCCCACAGCAGAAATCTCGTATCCTCCTCTGTAAAAGGATATAGAAATTTCAATTTCTTAGGGGCTTGGAAACGAGAATCTGGCTTAAACCAGGGCTCATTTAAAATATCCGCAAAATGAGAGTAAGAAGGGAAGGCAGTAACTTGTCTTTTCTGTCTTTTGAAAAAGGCAGAGGAAGACTCTGCCACCTCCGTATCCTGAATATTAAGAGTCTGACTTCTATCAGCAATCTAACACCTGAGCTAGTAGAAAACTCCTCATCTTCCCAGGCCGAAACCTCGTCCCACTCTGGGTCTACTTCCCCATCCTCCAATGGGGATGTCTCCAACTCCTCCCCCCGGAAAAGTTATAGCGGGCAAGGGCTGTGGCCGTTTTGTAGCAGAAGAACTGCCGGCAGAGTTTACAAATTTGTTTAGAGATTGAGTTAAATCAGCAAGACATCTGCCCATATTTTGAGCCCAACAGGTTCCACCGTATTCTGACCGGATTCAGCCTCCAATCTGGACTGACGTAATTCTGAAATGGCATCCACCATGTTCCTGGTCCAAGGAGGCATAGACTGATCCGCGGAACCTCCCTGTTGGTCCACCACAGATGCACCAGAGCATGAAGCACGTGTCCGCGCTACCCTTAGCTAGCATTGACCCACATTGTGAGCAGGAAAAATAAACCACGAGGATGTCTTCCCCTTTGTAGATGTGTCTGGCTTATTGGTCATAATGAATTTTTTTTTTTTTTTTAAATAACAAATGCACTACAAATGAACTATAAACTCAGTAGAGTAGTGAACAGTACTGTGAATTATACTGTGTAATTTATATTGTAAAAATACTGTGAACTATATTGTGCAGAAATTAAATCTGTTAACTCTCACTAAAAGTATAGAATAACACTATGCCTCCAAAGTATACTTGCTGTTAGGTGACCCCCACTGAATAAACAGGGTGAGTAGTATTGAGCCAAATAAGTGTCTGAGCTGCGTGTGCTGCACAGCGTCCCCCGTACTGCCTCTGGAGAAGATGGGGCCCGGAGCTCTGCTGACGCTGGATGGGAGTGCGCGTGAGGCAGTGCAGGGTGGGAATCCGTCCCTTCTTTGAATTAAGTAAGCGCCGGGTCAGCTCAGAGTAGGTGCGCTGCAGCCGGAAGTCTGCGGCTCCCGTACGCCGCTACATACCGCGGCTCTGTTCGGGCAGTGGATCCCGCGCGCCGCTACATACAGCGGCTTTGTTCGGGCAGCATCTAACTAAAATCTTCAGAGAAAAAAATCTGTGTCTGTACTCCACAGGCACAAAACTAAAACTGAAGTGCTAGCTAGGCAGGAAGAAGATGGGAGGGGTTAGAGGGGGGAGGAGTCAGGTTTTGATAGTTCTGTGCCAAACTCCACAACCACACACCTTTAACCCACAAGTAATGGCGCAGCGTCCCCCAGATGGATGAAAGAGAAATAAAGGTCATTATAGGTAGTACGGACTGGAGTACATCTTAGCGAAGATCCGAGGTACGTATAAAATACCCAACTTGAGACTACATGACGTCTTTAAAGACGTGCTGGTATACCGATGGAATTGTAATACTGTAATACCCAGTGGATGCGTAGAGGAGACAAAGTATAAATATATATTATATATATATATTTTACGCATAGATAATCTCTCCAAAAGAGACATATCAGATATTAAACTGATAAGAAAAATTGTACCTTGAACCTAGTGAAAAAGGCAGAAACAGTGGTTGTTAGTAAACTAGCAAGCTAGTAGAGAACTAAAAAAAAGATATATAAGGATTTGTCAAAGTGCATATCCAGATATTGGATTCAAACCTGAGTCTCTCTATGCTCTGGGTCTCTGCATTAACCAGATGAGCCCCAGCTCCTTACTGTACAGGTAGAACATACAAACTCCACACTGTTATGGACAAAGCATGAGTGCTGCGAGGCAACAATGCCATTTGTAATGCCAGACGGATCTAGCGCCCATAAGAAAGGTATCGATATAAGATATATCTATACCTAACACATAAAAATATATCTATATCTAACACATAAAAATATAATATGTATAGACATCTCGTCAGCCTATGTAAAGCCATCCTCAGCGCTATTAGTAAGTAAGTTGGTCCCAGTTTAGTTTTAACTAGAGACCCTTTAAATAACAAGCTTAGCTTTGGATTCAAACTGACAGGTTTACTGTGCTAATCAGTCTGCACATTGGTATGTTCTAATCTCTTGGTCTTCTGGCCATTTGACATATCTGTGTGCAGGGGACCTTATGTTGGACCAGAACTAAAGCTCTAAGATACAGAGCCTGCCCTCAGCACAATATATTGGTATCTTTACCCACTAGGCTATAAAGCCTGCTTGTTATAAACCTCTATAACCTAAAAGATCCTGTCCCGAAACGGTTAGGAAACCGGATACCAAATGTTGTCTGTCTATGGAGAGGCTAGATTAGTAAAAGATACAGCTCACTATGGGGGTCATTCCGAGTTGATCGTAGCTGTGCTAAATTTAGCACAGCTACGAGCGTTAACTCAGACATGCGGGGCGACGCCCAGCACAGGGCTAGTCCGTCCCGCATGTCAGTGCCGGCCCCCCTGCACAAATGCAAAAGCATCGCACAGCGGCAATGCCTTTGTATCTGAGGAGTAACTCCCGGCCAACGCAGCTCCTGCGGCTGGCCGGGAGTTGCTCGTCGCTCCCGTTGGCCGCAGCGGCTGCGTGAAACGTCACGCAGCCGCCGCGGCCTGCCCCCCCAACGGTCCGGCCACACCTGTGTTGGCCGGACCACTCCCCCTAAAAGGCGGCTTAACGCCGACGTTCAGCCAACTCCCGCCTAGCGACCGCCTCTGCCTCAGAGACGATCGCTAGGTAACGAAAGCTGCCATGCGCCGGCGCACTGCGGCGCAGGCACATGTACAGTTCCGACCAGATCGCTGTGCTGCAACAAACTGCAGCGAGCGATCGGGTCAGAATGACCCCCTATAACAGATCTGATGGAGATACGAACCCCAGGTGACTGCTTTGTGAAACATTTACCCAACACATTAAGCCATGCAGGCACAGTTTGGAATGGTAAATGATTACACCTGTCCCTGACTGGACAAGAACCTGGAACTGTGAGTCACTATCACCTGCACTGGCATCTATGTAGTTCAGCTCCGCCTCCACACGCATGGCGCCTAAATTGAAATTTGCTATGTATCCAGATATGGTTGTACCTAGAAATGGAAGTGACAAATTTTTATACAGATAGTGCGGGTTGGCAGGTGTAACGATACCCCCGTCGTGGGCACCGCTGTATAATGTAGCGGTTGTCTGGGCTGCTCACTGCCCACGTGGAACCCAGAGCTACTTCAGTGCTGGCGCTTCTGTGCAGGCATAGCACCGCTGCTCCCCATCCTCACTGAAAACGAGTGCACCATGCGTGTCACTGACCTGGGTTGGGAGTGTTGAGAACTCGGGGGTTCTTCCGATGACAGGGAAGAGGAACCACAGCTGGGCCGGAGCAGGGATGGCCAAGGCTTGGGGGTGATGCTGAAGTACACAGAAGAATGAAGAACTTGTGAGCGATGTTGAAGAAATGAATGAAGATTTGAGAACGATGTTGAAGCACACAGAAGAACGAAGAACTTGTGAGTGATGTTGAGGAAATGAATGATGATTTGAGAACGATGTTGAAGCACACAGAAGAGTGAAGAACTTGTGAGTGAAGCTGAAGAAATAAATGAGGATTTAAGATTCAGTGTAATTCTGGAAGTTTGAGAGTGCGTTCCACTTAGGGATACCCTGTAATACTGGAAGCACAGAAGGTGTCCCTCTGAGAGATACACTGTAACGCTGATAGCACAGGGAAGGTTCCACTGAGTGATACACTGTAACGCTGGTAGCACGGGGAAGATTCCACTGAGAGATACTCTGTAACGCTGGTAGCACAGGGAATGTCCCACTGAGAGATACTCTGTAACGCTGGTAGCACAGGGAATGTCCCGCTGAAAGATACTCTGTAACGCTGGTAGCACAGGGAATGTCCCGCTGAAAGATACTCTGTAACGCTGGTAGCACAGGGAATGTCCAGCTGAAAGATACTCTGCAACGCTGGAACACAGGAGACGTTCAGCTTGAGAACACGCTGAACGCTGCTAGCACTGGTGATCATTGGAAAAGACGATACTCAGGCGCCGGGGCTCTGTACGGCGTCTGCCTTTGAACTTCCCGCCCTCTCCCGATTGGCGGAAGGGGCCGATGACGTCACCCGCTCACCACGCTCTCGTGGATGCCGGGCGCAATGTCAGCGCCCACACCCCGGGACCCCGCCGGAGGCAGCGCCAGCAAGACGCGACGACCCGGAGCCCACCGGGGGCGACGACCGCCGGGAGACCCAGCGCACACGGAGCGGTAAGCGAGGCAGCCTCAGCGCCGCGAGTGTGACAGTACCCCCTCCTCTAGGAGTGGCCACTGGACACTTTCCTGGTTTAGTTGGATGTTTAGAATGAAAGATCCGGACTAGTCGGGTAGCAGTGACTTCAGAAGCTTTGACCCAGCTTCTCTCCTCAGGACCATAACCTTTCCATTCTACCAGATACTGTAAATTCTTGTGAAGATAACGAGAGTCAAGAATAGTTTTGATTTCAAATTCTGTTCCAGCTTCAGTCTCTACCGAGGTTGGGCTAGGAGACTCCGAATTAAACCGATTTAAAATGAGGGGACGAAGGAGAAAAACATGGAAAGAATTTGGTACCCGAAAGTGGGAAGGCAATCCCAATTTGCAGACAACAGGGTTCAGGACCTGCAAAACGGGGTAAGGACCGATGAACCTCGGAGCAAACTTCATAGCGGGTACTCTTAAACGAAGATTGCGGGTAGAGAGCCATACCCTATCACCAACTTTGTATTGAGGAGCTGCTCGCCGTTTTCTATCCGCAAAGAATTTGTAGCGGCCAGAGATTTTCTTGAGATTAGCATTGAACCCTACTCCAGATTTGACTGAAGTGCCGGAGAGTGGAAGAAGAAGCAGGAACATCCTCCGAAGGAAGAATTGGTAATTCTGGGACTCGTGGATAGAATCCGTAATTAATGAAGAATGGGAACTCATCAGTGGAAGAGTGGTACAGATGATTATGGGCAAACTCGGCCCAGGGTAACAGTTCCACCCAATCGTCCTATGAAGGAGGGAGATAAACGCGGAGAAAAGTCTCTAAATCTTGATTGACACGTTCAGTTTGCCCATTGGTTTGTGGATGGTAAGCAGATGAGAACTTGAGTTTTATTTTTAAGGCTGAAGAAGCCGCCGACGGTACATCGAGGCAGTGAAACGCGTATGTGGAGGAGTGGCTAAGTTATTTACCAAGTGATTGCTAGGCATACTCTGCATGACGGCTTACTAACCACCTAATCAGCTCGGTACCCGGACATCCGGACCCCGGTGCTAAGGTGGAATAGGGAGTGCGCTCCCAGACCTGAGTTATATTACAGCCAAAATTGCATTCAGAGACAGCCTTGGTACCATAGTGCTAAAGGGAAGGACATTCACAAGCTTGCCATAACCGCATTAATAACACCGCTTTGCTGACCTAAGGCTCATGGGACAGTTATAACTGATGACGGACATTCAGTCTAACCCTGCAGACTAAGGGGCGTTACAAGAATATTTCTTTCCTTTGCTGCTACAGAATTAAATAACACGGATAGTAGACTTAATGCTATATACTGCAGGGACGCCTGCAAGGTTATAGGCGTCACCTATGAGCAGTCGTATAGTCAGTAAAACGACTATGTGTGCAATGAGTTTTTAATATATGTTTTTTAAACATGTCAATTATGTGCTAATTATGTGCTATAGAAGCGTTGAAGGTTTCTATCAGGATATTTATGGTATGTGCAAATTTATAAAATCCGGCTGGTGATTGTATAAATATATATAATTTTTATTAGGGTGAATAAAATCTTTAATTGGATATTAAGCGCAGTTCCAGTCTGTTTTTTCTTGTTCTATTAAAGTGGTGGCAGAGGAACCAAGCCCCAGGAACGTGCGGCTAACATCCAATTTAAACACTAGCGCCCAATTTTGTGTTTTCAACTTGGGAGCCGTTGGTAAACCGGTCAATGGAACAAAATGTGCCATTTTTGAAAAGCGGTCAATAATCACCCAGATGGTATTGTAACCCTTGGAGAGGGGTAATTCGGTAATAAAGTCCATAGAAATATGGGTCCAGGGTTTCTTAGGAATGGACAGTGGACGAAGCAACCCCGCAGGAGGCAGATGAAGAGTTTTGTGCTGAGCATATTGAGGACATGAGTTGACATAATCTTGTATATCCTTCTTCATGGTGTCCCACCAATATGACCTTCGTAGAAATTCACACATTTTTTGAACTCCAGGATGACCGGAATACTTGGAGATATGAGCCCACTGCAGTAACTTTGGTCGAAATTCAATTGGTACAGACATTCTCCCAGGAGGAGGACCCAGAGAGGTGGGAGCTGCGCATCAACCTTAGCGTTAAGAGTCCCGGCCCGGTACTTAATAACGAACGAGAACCGAGTGAAGAAGAGCGCCCATCTAGCTTGACGGGGATTCAAGCACTGGGCCGTCTTCATATACAACAAGTTCTTGTGATCGGTGTAAATAGTAATTAGGTGTTTAGCACCTTCCAATAAGTACCTCCATTCTTCCAGGGCAGATTTTATTGCTAAAACTTCCTGATCTCCAATGGTGAGAGTTTCGTTCAGCAGGAGAGAACTTACGAGAATGGAAACCACATGGATGTAACTTCCCATCAGAAGAGTACTGTGAAAGGACGGCACCGATGCCTACTGAGGAAGCATCGACTTCCAAGAAGAATGGTTTTGAGAAATTCAGTTGTTGGAGTACCGGAGCAGACATAAAGGCTGATTTCAACCGGGCAAACACTTCTACAGCTTCGGAAGACCAGAGACTTGGGTCAAACCCCTTTTTGGTTAGGGCAGTACAGTGGGGATCGAAACTTTAGGCACCCCAGGCAAAAATTCATTTTAATGTGCAAAAAGAAGCCAAGGAAAGATGGAAAAATCTCCAAAAGGCATCAAATAACAGATTAGACATTCTTATAATATGTCAAAAAAAGTTTGATTTTATTTCCATCATTTACACTTCAAAAGAAAAGAAAACAAAAAATGGCATCTGCAAAAGTTTGGGCACCCTGCAGAGTTAATACCTTGTACTGCCCCCTTTGGCAAGTATCACAGCTTGTAAACGCTTTTTGTAGCCAGCCAAGAGTCTTTCAATTCTTGTTTGAGGTATCTTCGCCCATTCTTCCTTACAAAAGTCTTCCAGTTCTTTGAGATTCCTGGGCTGTCTGTGACGCACTGCTCTTTTAAGGTCTATCCATAGATTTTCAATTATGTTGATGTCAGGAGATTGTGAAGGCCATGGCAAAACCTTCAGTTTATGCCTCTTGATGTAATCCACCGTGGATTTTGAGGTGTGTTTAGGATCATTATCCATTTGTAGAAGCCAGCCTCTCTTTAACTTAAGCTTTTTCACAGATGGCATCAAGTTAGCATCCAAAATTTGCTGGAATCTTATTGAATCCATTTTTCCTTCTACTCGTGAAATATTCCCTGTGCCACTGTCTGCAACACAACCCCAAGGCATGATTGATCCACCCCCATGCTTAACAGTTGGACAGAGGTTCTTTTCATTAAATTCTGTGCCCTTCCTTCTCCAAACGTACCTTTGCTCATTCCGGCCAAAAAGTTCTATTTTAACCTCATCGGTCCACAGAACTTTGTTCCAAAATGCATCAGGCTTGTCTATATGTTCATTTGCAAACTTCAAACGCTGATTTTTGTGGTGAGGACGTAGAAGAGGTTTTCTTCTGATGACTCTTCCATGAAGACCATATTTCTACAAGTATCTCTTTATAGTGGAATAGTGTACCACAACTCCAGTGTCTGCCAGATATTCCTGGAGGGATCATGCAGTCAATCGTGGATTTTGACTTGCTTTTCTCACAATCCTGCGAGCTGTTCTGTCTGATATTTTTCTTGGTCTTCCAGATCTTGCTTTAACTTCCACTGTTCCTGATGACTGCCATTTCTTAATTACATTCCGAACAGAGGATATAGGCATCTGATAACGCTTTGCTATCTTCTTATAGCCTTCTCCTGCTTTGTGAGCATCAACTATTCTCAGTTTCAGTGTTCTACACAACTGCTTAGAGAAACCCATGGTGCTGATTGTTGGAGCAAGGTCAGATGAGTCTGGGCTTTTAAAACCTTTGAGATTGACATCACCTGGTCTTTCCAGACGATGATTGAGAACAATCCATGACACTGCCAGGTCTCAGCTGTCCAAAGGGGGCAGTACAAGGTATTAACTCTGCAGGGTGCCCAAACTTTTGAAGACGCCATTTTTTGTTTTCTGTTCTTTTGATAGTGTAAATGATGGATATAAAATCAAACTTTTTTTGACATGTTATAAGAATGTCTAATCTGTAATTTGATGCCTTTTGGAGATTTTTCCATCTTTTTTTGGCTTCTTTTTGCACATTAAAATGAATTTTTGCCTGGGGTGCCCAAACTTTCGATCCCCACTGTCATGGGTGCAACGATGGTAGAAAATCCCTTAATGAATTTCCGGTAGTAATTTGCAAAGCCCAGGAATCTTTGTACCGGTTTCAAGGAGAGAGGCTGAGTCCAGTCCCGAATGGCAGTGAGTTTTTCTGGATCCATGCGAAGCTCCGTACCCGAGATGACATAACCGAGGAACGGAATCGAAGGGACCTCAAAGATACATTTGGAAATCTTGCCGTAGAGACGATTCCTACGTAAGCGAAGAAGTACTTCTTTGACCTGTACTCTGTGCTCTGCAAGATTTTAGAAAATATCAGAATGTCATCCAAGTACACCACTACGCTTTGGTATAACATATCTCGGAAGATTTCATTTACAAATCCCTGAAAAACGGCAGGGGCATTGCTGAGGCCAAACGGCATTACCAGATATTCGTAATGCCCGTCCCTGGTATTGAAGGCCGTCTTCCAATCGTCCGCCTGTCGGATACGTATCAGATTATAGGCTCCTCTTAAGTCGAGCTTAGTGAAGACGTGGGCTCCACGAACCCTATCAAATAGCTCAGTAATTAGCGGCAAAGTGTATTTGTTCTTAACGGTGATATCGTTTAAGCCACGATAATCAATACATGGTCTTAACCCCCCGTCCTTCTTCACGAAAAAGAAACCTGCTCCAGCCGGGGAGGTAGAGGGGCGAATGAATCCTTTCAGTAGATTAGATTTGATATAGTCCGACATAGCTTGGGTCTTGGGTAATGACAAGGGATATGTGCGTCCCCGGAGTGGCATTTTCCCTGGGATAAGCTCAATGGGACAGTCCCAGGGTCTATGGGGTGGTAACTGATCGGCCGCCTGTTCCGAGAACACATCTGTGAACTCCCGATAGGCCTCCGGAATGAACTCCTCACCCGACTTGGAAGATGCACGGAGCGGGTAAACAGGAGTGAGACAACTAGAGTGACAAAACGAACTCCAGGACAATATTTGTGACGATCTCCAGTCGACGTGAGGGTTGTGAATTTTAAGCCAAGGTAAACCAAGAACAAGATCGTGAGGCATCTCCGGAATTACTAGAAACTCCAAATGTTCTTGATGCAGAGCTCCGACCTGCAGCTTGATTGGCTCTGTGCGACTTGTAAGACCATTAGATATTTTGGTACCATTGATGGCAGTCAACGTTATAGGTCATTTGACAGACTGTAACTGTAAACCCAGACTCTGAACACAAGAAAGAGAAACAAAATTCCCTGCAGCCCGAGAGTCCAGCAGGGCCTTAACAGGTTTAGCTATAGACTCAGAAAACAGAGACACGGAGAGTAAACAATCCACTGTCGGAGAAGATTTAGATGTAACCCCTAACTTGACTCCTCCGGAACAAGCTAGGCCTGCCCGTTTCCCGGACGGGACTTGCAGAACTTGATAAAGTGATCCGCGGCTCCACAGTAAAGGCAGAGTTTACCCTCACGACGGCGCTGTCGTTCCTCCGGGGACAGCCGGGGTCGGTTGATTTGCATGGGTTCGTCCGGACTTGGGTAACTGTTTGCTTAGGCGGGAGAAGCCGGAATCTGGATCGATCCGACCGACTACATTCGCCACCTCGTTCCTGCATGCGAAGATCCACCTTGACACAGAGTGAGATCAACTCTTCTAAAGGATCCGGCAGATCCCTAGTGACCAGCTCGCCCTTCAGACGGTCAGAGAGCCCGTTCCAGAAAGCGGCCCTGAGAGCATCATTATTCCAGCGTAGTTCTGAGGCAATGGTCTGGAAGTGAACCACATACTGTCCCACAGAAAGGGAGCCTTGACGGACTCGGAGCAGGTCCGAGGAAGCAGCGGTCGTTCTGCCGGGCTCATCAAAAATCCTTCGGAATGACGCGATGAAATTAGTGTAACTAGAAACCAATGGGTCAGATCGCTCCCACAACGGAGACACCCAATCCAACACTGAACCTTCAAGCAAGGAAATAATGTATGCCACTTTGGACCGATCCGTGGGGAAATTGTGTGAGAGAAGTTCAAAATGCACCTCGCATTGGTTGAGAAAACCACGGCAATTCTTTGGATTCCCATTATAGCGAGAGGGAGTGGGAAGCTGAAGGCGTGACCAGGTTCCAGACGAGGATTGAACATTACTGGAGACGACTACTGGAGCGGGTACTGGAGCATGAGCCGGAACTACTGAAGCCAGGGAGACCTGAATTTGATCCAGCCGGCCGGATAATTCCTGGAGATACTGCATCACCTGGCTCTGTGCCGCCTCCTGACTCTGAACTCGGGAAGCCAAGTTTTGGATGGCGCTTGACTCTGGGTTCCGATCCCCCGGGCCCATGTGGCCTGAGTATACTGTCACTGACCTGGGTTGGGAGTGTTCAGAACTCGGGGGTTCTTCCGATGACAGGGAAGAGGAACCACAGCTGGGCCGGAGCAGGGAAGGCCAAGGCTTGGGGGCGATGCTGAAGTACACAGAAGAATGAAGAACTTGTGACCGATGTTGAAGAAATGAATGAGGATTTGAGAACGATGTTGAAGCACACAGAAGAGTGAAGAACTTGTGAGTGATGCTGAAGAAATAAATGAGGATTTGAGATTCAGTGTAATTCTGGAAGTTTGAGAGGCGTTCCACTTAGGGATACCCTGTAATACTGGAAGCACAGAAGGTGTCCCTCTGAGAGATACACTGTAACGCTGGTAACGCAGAGAATGTCCCACTGAGTGATACACTGTAACGCTGATAGCACAGGGAAGGTTCCACTGAGTGATACACTGTAACGCTGGTAGCACGGGGAAGATTCCACTGAGTGATACACTGTAACGCTGGTAGAACAGGGAATGTCCCACTGGGAGATACTCTGTAACGCTGGTAGCACAGGGAATGTCCCACTGAGAGATACTCTGTAACGCTGGTAGCACAGGGAATGTCCCGCTGAAAGATACTCTGCAACGCTGGAACACAGGAGACGTTCAGCTTGAGAACACGCTGAACGCTGCTAGCACTGGTGATCATTGGAAAAGACGATACTCAGGCGCCGGGGCTCTGTACGGCGTCTGCCTTTGAACTTCCCGCCCTCTCCCAATTGGCGGAAGGGGCCGATGACGTCACCCGCTCACCACGCTCTCATGGATGCCGGGCGCAATGGCGGCGCCCACACCCCGGGACCCCGCCAGAGGCAGCGCCAGCAAGATGCGACGACCCGGAGCCCACCGGGGGCGACGACCGCCGGGAGACCCAGCGCACCCGGAGTGGTAAGCGCGGCAGCCGCAGCGCCGCGAGTGTGACAATGCGGCAGTTATGGAAACAGCGGCGTGCGGCTGTTAGTGCACCCGTCGTAGATTAACAGTGCCCAGCATCTGCTGAATGCTCTGCCCGCAGTGCGGATGCTAATGGTGCCCTGCGCCTGCGTTAAAGCGGGTCCCACTACAATTGCAGCCCTAAGTAGGGATTGTATAAAAACATGGTTCCCCTAACCTTAAGGAAAGCTGGGAACAGTGAAGAGCCTTGGGGGGTCATTCCAAGTTGATCACTAGCTGCATTTGCAATGTGCACGCGCGACGTACGGGCACAACAAACGATGTCGTTTTGCACAGGGTCTAGCGATGCATTTCAGTCGCACTGCTGGCCGCAGAGTGATGGACATGAAGTGGGTGTTTCTGGGTGGCAACTGACCATTTTCAGGGAGTGTTTGGAAAAACGCAGGCGTGCCAGGAAAAACGCTGGTGTGGCTGGCCGAACGCTGGGCGGGTGTGTGATGTCAAATTCAGAACTGAATAGTCTGAAGTGATCGCAAGCGCTGAGTAGGTTTTGAACTACTCTGAAACGACACAATTTTTTTTTGCAGGCGCACTGCGATACAACCGTTTGCACTTCTGCTAAGCTAAAATACACTCCCCAGTGGGTGGCGGCATAGCGTTTGCACAGCTGCTAAAAACTGCTAGCGAGCATTCAACTTGGAATGACCCCCTTGGTGCGGAGGAGAAACATGACACAGGACAGGGTCTTTTTTCTTCATGTTAAATAGCCGCCCTGTAGATCCGGGAGCCCCTCTAACAGGGATTCCCGGTTATACATACCAGTCTTCGTTCTTCAGCCATGTTGCTGGTGGCAGCGAGCTATGTCAGCAGTGAACTGCTGGATGCGAGACACCCAGGGACTGATGTCCCTTGCAGCCAGGCTCCAGCGTAGCAGGCTTGCAGGGGCAAACTGCCAGACTGTTGCAGATTTAGTTAAATTAAGAAAATAATAAAAATAACTCCGGAGCTCCAGAGGAAGTGACCGGCTCTCCAGGGCACATTTTTATTACTGGTCCGGGGAGGGGTATAGAGGGGGAGGAGCCAGTCACACACATTGGAAAAAATTTAAAGTGCCGGCTCGTCTGATCACCCCATCTATACCCATAGTACTGAACTCCAGCGGCCCCTATGGCTAATAGAGAAAATAATAGACACATTGGGTGATGTTCAATTCTTTTCACCCCCTTACACACCCATTCTGTTTCTGCTGACGGGTGTGGTATAATCACTTCAACTCACTACCCCTGGAGTAGCGAGGGCGCCCAACCCTTTACGCAGCTAAACCTGATTACTATGGATGCAATATGCGCGATAACGGGGATCACTTTAGAAAGGAGATTGGGCGTGATATCTCATTTGAATACCGCCCATTTTTTGTTATTTGTACGCCAGTGTTTGAAATTAAAACCCAATAAAAGCCAATGCAACTGCTCACTGCTAGCACCTGCAGATGACGGACTATAACTGGGAGCTAGAGTCCTCTTAGCTGCTCAGCCAATCACAGGTGCTTTGGATACAGGCATTACAGAGGGCAGTTCTTTCTTCCTTTTTCCCCCCTCATATTACATTACATAAACTGTAGAATTTCCCATTATTAACAAAAGAGTGAAGTACAGTGGTGAACAGGTGTGGTTCAAATGATCTACAGTAAATAGTCAACAGGTTGAACCCATAAGGTCGACATGCAACATGGTCAAAAGGTCGACAGGGTCAAAAGGTTAACAGTAAAAAGGTTAACAGAGTCTACGTTCAAAATATACAAAAGATTGACAGGATCAAAAGGTCAACATGTGAAGGGTCAAAAGGTCAACATGCAAATGGTTGACACAGAAAAGGTCAACACAATGTTTTTTTTAACCATTTTTGAGGTGTAATTTTGTATGTTTCATCACGTGACCCCAATTACTGTACCATGTATGATCGCCAGGCTTCAGGAACGGTGGCTCGCTGCACTTGCCATAGGTTACTATTCCCAATCATAGTCCACAAGGATAGTAAATGAAGCAAAAGTTCAATATTTTTAAAACAAAACTTGTGTCGATGATTTAAGTGTCAAACATTGCCATGCCGACCTTTTGTACCTGTCAACCTTAGACACATTTCAACCTTTTACCTGTCAACTTTTTGTCTGTGTCGACCTAATACAAGTCGACCATATGGGGTCAACTTATGGATTGTCTACCTAGAACCCGTGGTGAACAAGGTATGGGAACTGTTTTTTTCTATTGTGGATTATATGTCCCAGAATGCAATGGCAAACAATGAATGGAAGGGCATGCTGTTACTTGTGGTTCACAAACACCTGCATGCATGTCCATTTAATTGCTGATAGTTAATGCTGGGGCATGTAGTTCTACAATAGGCAGCTGCAGTTCCTCAATAATGGAAAAAAAAAACCTGCTGAAGAATCAGCATTGCTCACAGATGTAAACCTTTGAGCTTGGCATCCACCCAGTGAGCTGGGAGAACAACAGGAACTTTAGGCACAAAAACCAATCCCTGTGTAATTTTGGCCCAGGGAAAAGCTTAGCTACTTGCTCCAAACTGAATCGGCACCTAGGAGTATAGCATATGTGCCCCCCTAATTCAGACCTGATCACCGGGCAGTGATTTTTGCTCTCCTGCGATCAAATGGTCACCGCCTACAGGGGGAGGGTATTTTAGCTGTGCAAGTGTGCGAACGCATGTGTAGAAGAGCTGCACAAACTGATTTTGTGCAGTCTCTGCGTAGCCCAGGACTGCTGCGATCACTTCGGCGTGTCCGGGACTGGATTTGATGTCAGACACCCTCCCTGAAAACGCTTAGACACACCTGCGTTTTTCCAGACACTCCCTGAAAACAGTCAGTTGACACCCACAAACGCTCTCTTCTTGTCAATCTCCTTGCGATCGCCCGTGCAAATTAATGTGCAGTAACTCACAGCAGGCGCCACCGGGGAGGGTTAGGGTTAGGCTGTGGGGGAGGTAGGGAGGATTAGGGTTAGGGGGCCATTGAGGTAAGGTAAGTAAACTTACCTCCCCTGTCGTGATTCTGTCCACCGGCATATTATGCCCAACCCCCGTGCAGTAACTCACAACAGATACATGTGCAGTCACAGCAAATACATGTGCAGTAACTCACAGCAGAGACATGTGCAGTAACTCACAGCAGAGACGTGCAGTAACTCACAGCAGAGACATGTGCAGTAACTCACAGCAGAGACATGTGCAGTAACTCACAGCAAATACATGTGCAGTAACTCACAGCAGAGACATGTGCAGTAACTCACAGCAGAGACATGTGCAGTAACTCACAGCAGAGACATGTGCAGTAACTCACAGCAGAGACATGTGCAGTAACTCACAGCAGAGACATGTGCAGTAACTCACAGCAGAGACATGCGCAGTAACTCACATAAAATACATGTGTAGTAACTCACAGCCAGACGTGCAAGTAGAAAAAATTAGTGGTACCGAAGGCACGCGTTTCAAAAATGGGTGTCGCCACATGTCACATGGGGCACGGCCAATGAAAATGAGGACGTGATACACATATGGGGGCCAGATACACATACGCCCCCACAGTGCCAGATACGCAACCACAGTGCCAGATACACATATGCCCCCACAGTGCCAGATACGCCACCACCGTGCCAGATACACCACCACCATGCCAGATACACATATGCCCCCACAGTGCCAGATACACCACCACCGTGCCAGATACACATATCCCCATCAGTGCCAGATATGCTCCTACAGTGACAAATTTGCCTCCACAGTGCCAGATACAAATATGCCCCCACAGTGCCAGATACACATATGGCCAACAGTGCCAGATACACATATGCCCCCACAGTGCCAGATACGCCACCACCGTGCCAGATACACCACCACCATGCCAGATACACATATGCCCCCACAGTGCCAGATACACCACCACCGTGCCAGATACACATATCCCCATCAGTGCCAGATATGCTCCTACAGTGACAAATTTGCCTCCACAGTGCCAGATACAAATATGCCCCCACAGTGCCAGATACACATATGGCCAACAGTGCCAGATACACAAATGTCCCAAAGTGTCAGATACACAAATGCCCCATAGTGCCAGATACACCAATGCCACAGTGCATATCTGATTGGTTGTTAAGTTTTACTACACTTTTAAACCAGTAATAGTAAATAACTAGACTTTAGCGTATACGTTTTGGAGGGTGTTAAAATTGTGCTGTACCTTTAAAAGCCGTGTCAGTTTGCTGTCTCTGTAGTTGACATACTTATTGCCTCCTCTGTCACTTAGGGCATTGATACAGTTCCCTAGTGCCAGCAGTGAGCGGTTGATGTGAGCTCCCTCCTTCATACGCTGACCTCGGTTTTGAGTCTGCATTACAAAAAATGTAATTAGATATAAATGTACTTCAGTTTGAAAATGAATGATGAATTGTGTACACTCTCAAGAGCAGCAAACATTAGAATAAATATGTTACAAATTTTCATAAATATATCACATTCCTTTAGTTGCCAGTACAAATGTGTTTATTGTGAAAGTAACAGAATTCCCGCACTGTACATTATAAGTTTTCAATGAAGTTGGCTGATCGTAGTGACCATGAAAGCAGTGCAGCACTGTAGCAGTGAGGGGAGGTTCTACAAAGACAAAACCTCTCACGTAAATAATCCCTTTTTTTAGTGTCTACAATAGTGTATTTGTATTGCTCTCTAGCCCCAACCCAAATGTAAAGGTTACGTAGCGCATTGTCAGATTCCTTCCCAACTTGAAGACAATGCCAAATATTTAGCCGGTCTCTATAAAGGGTCATTTGTGTATTATGAGTGGAGTGTGTCTAGACTGTAAGAGTGGAGCATTTACATTTCCAAATATTATACTATTATCTCATATTTCTGGGGGGAAAAAAACAGATATACATTGCAGCATGTAATATAGTGAACAAGTGCCGGCAATCACTTAGTGTATCTCATTCACCAGCCCATTGTCTATCATTGCCATCACTTAAGCACAATTTTCCGCTACTCTTTACCACCGGACAGTGGTTCTGTGCATGGGTTGCTCTATGCAAATATGGTTTAGCTACAGTAGAATGGTGTGTGGTTACACAATCAAGACCAATGTTTGACAGCACAGTACCAATCTATTGAATGCAGATTTAATAAGTTCTTGGCTACTAATTCCCAATGACCTTTGGCAGCACAAACTGTAAACAGAGGGGGTGATTCAGTAAGGATCGCCTTACTGCATTTCCCCGATGGTGAAGTCCTTCGTACGTGCAAGACCCGGTTACCCGGTTCCGACCTTGGTATCTACCCAGGTCAGATTCCGATGTTACTGGACCCGGGTTATTTTTCATGGATCATTTTACGTTGAGCCGTGACCAAGGCTAACTGGGCAATAACCCAGGTTTTTGCAGCAGTGGAAAAGGGGTATGAGACTATCCTGCAGGTAACTGCAATGTCATTAGTGCCTACTGACAGTACTGAGCATTAGTATTAAAGAGAAATAAGAAAAAATAATGTATTCAATGAAGGATCACTTCTGGAGGTTATAGTTGTAATTTAGTAGAGAAATAGGAAAAGGAATTTCTATACATAGGTTAGTTTTTGCATTTTCAGAGAGTTAAACTGACTACAAAGATCAAATTACAATAGTAACTGTAGGAAGTACATGACAGAGAGATTTCATATAACGTATAATACCTATGTACAGAACAGAGTCAATAATCATTAACAAATACAATTAATAACAGTCACTTCCGTGGGCAAATCAGTGTTCAGACAAGTATGTGACAAGCACATGAATGATCCTACTGATATTCCTCCCAAATATCCCTAATTGTGATAGACAAGAAATGGGACTGTTGGGAGACGCTGGAGACCAGGCCTATATATTCAACGAGTCACCTTTTTCACCTTCTAGGAACAAATATTACAAAAAAGGTTACAAAAACAGCTCTGAGCTCTATGATGATTATTTTAGGAAATAAATAAGGGTGAGCAAAAAAAAAAAGCAGAGAAAATTAAATGAATGAAGTGGGCAGGCGTATAGCCAGCTGTACTTTGACGTTGCACGTTTACGCTTTCCATAATGCACAATTTCAGTCAGATCTGTACATCTGCAGAAGGTCACTTTATTAGGGCATATTTAAGATTTAATTATTAGGGCAGATTTAAGATCCAGAATGAAAGTGTGCTGCTGGCAATGCTCTTTGCTATACATATGTACTGTAACTATTATGTATCATTTGTGCAACTAGAAACCTACTGAATGTCTGCATATCTTGACAGTTTGTAAATCAATTGAAATAGATACCTCCTACATCCACAAGATGGCGATATACTCTACTCTAAATGTCATTGTTGCGCTCTCTAATAGAAGCTACTGTATGCAGTGAAAGTCTCTTTGCCCTGAGCTAGGTATCAGGTTTCAAATAAAATAGCAGGTTTATTAAACGCCTTGAAGGCCCTTGTTAAGGATAAACAGAGAACAAATTCATTAAAGCCTTTTCATGGCAAGGAATGATATGTAACAATATGCTTAAAATGCTTTTACAAAACGTGATCCAATTATTACATTAGTACACACCTTTTTACTCTGTAATTGTATCTTAACGTGTTACAATGCAGCCGTCATATTAGAAATCAGGGTTATTCAGCCCTGAAAATCTTTTTTTGTATGTCAACTTTAACCCTTAGGCTGCCGGATGTCTGAATATTCTGCACCTCAGGTGGCCTACCATTTCCTCCATTTGTGAGATGTATTACATTGGCTTCACTGAGAACAAGTGGCTTTGTTCGGTCTCTCAAGGAGCTTGTATAAAATTTAGGGACATTTTATGGGGGAGGAATAATGGGGGGAAAAATAACTTCCATGCTTATTCCTTTATCTATTTCCACGCAAATAATTAAAACCACAAATATGTATACTTGTAGATAGATTGCAACGGCCAGAAGGGGGCGATGGGGATCACAATAGCTACAGCTAATCTGCAATGTAACAGCAATGATCCCAGTCACTCTTCTGCTGAGCTAAAGACCAGGAGATGGTCGGGCTTTCCATTCCAACCACTGAACCACTGTTGCGGTGAAGTAAAACTACGACTTGTTTTCCATTTTTGCAATCCACCTTGCAGTCACAGTGGGATGTGAGAAAGTGCTTGGCTAGGTGTACTGTGTCTACAGACTTTTGGGAAACATAAAACTAGACCAGGGGCCTCATTCTCATGTAACACATTCTATCCCACGTACCAGAAGTCCATTTTTTAAATACTTCTCACATATACAGTAGATGCTGGAAGCTTTCACTTTATTTAGCAAAGTAAATAAAATAAAAAAAGTCCTCGGCCCTGGACGTGGCCCTTTTGGGTGTAGTCCTTCAGGCTGCTATATGTAAGCTGATATGATAATAGGCGCTCAAGGTTTGCTTTGTATACATGTACCTGGGAAGCCCTCTCAGATCCAGCCAGGTCTATCATGAAGAGCCGACCTACACGGACCTCCTGAGTGATGTTCTTGATGCGATTCTTCTGCCTGACAGTGACCTGAAGGATGGCGTGAGATCGGGAGGAGGTTTTATTGGCTGCTGTGGGCTCTTGCATCCTTTGTTTGTTTCCTTTCATTAGCAGCTGCATGATCTAAGAGACACAGAGAGATAAGTTCTTATGTGCCTCCATGGACTTAAAAGTATAATCCCAATGTAAATATACCATGTTTTTTTAGAGAAACCATAATTCTGCACAGAAACCCCCCAGAAAATGCGTATATTTTATCACTTTTAATATACATTAATTCTGTAAGAAAATTTCTATGAAACATGAATATAAAATTGAAGCATTCAGCAATAGAAATGTGCAGTTGTCCAATGCATTAACTCTAAAGCACCATACAAATGGGGAGAAATGTGTGCTGAGCGATCTATCAGTGACCGCTCAGCACACATCTTTCCCTCCACTCAGTACAGCGCAATGTGTGCTGAGTGAGGGGGGTGGACGGGGAGGGGGGGCGCACTCATTTCACCCAGCGGTGAAATGAGCGACCTGCTAGATTGTGCCTGCATGCAGGCCAATCTAGCACCGACGATAGCGCTATCGCTGGGGGGCATACACACGGAGAGATCCGTGCTTAAATTCTAAGCAATCTAGTCAGATTGCTTAGAATGTAAGCACTGATCTCTCCGTGTGTACCCCCCTATACACTTTTTGGTACTCTGTATTTATACTGGGACCACTATAAAATCTCATTAGTGGCAGTTTACACTCATGTCAAATCTCCTGCATAACTTGAACCACTGTTTCACACTGCTGATAGTGAACAAGGCTTGTAGCATGGGGCAGAGGAAGGCATGGACTAAACATGGAGATCCTGGCTATGGGGGTGATTCAGATCTGATTGTAGCAGCAAATTTGTTAGCTAATGTGCAAAACCATGGCCCTTGTTCGCTCGCTAGCTGCTTTTAGCAGCTTTGCACACGCTAAGCCGCCGCCTACTGGGAGTGAATCTTAGCTTTGCAGAATTGTGAACGAAAGATTCGCAGAATTGCGAAAATAAATTTCTTTGCAGTTTCTGAGTAGCTCGAGACTTACTCTGCCACTGCGATCAGTTCAGTCAGTTTCGTTCCTGGTTTGACGTCACAAACACACCCAGCGTTCGCCCAGACACTCCCCCGTTTCTCCAGCCACTCCCGCGTTTTTCCCAGAAACGGCAGCGTTTTTTCACACACACCCATAAAACGGCCAGTTTCCGCCCAGAAACACCCACTTCCTGTCAATCACACTACGATCACCAGAACAAAAAGATTTCTTCGTTAAGCCGTAAGTAAAATACCAAAATTTTTAGCAAATTTACTTGGCGCAGACGCACTGCGAACATTGCGCATGCGCAGTTTGCGACAAATCGCTCCGTTGCGAAAAAAAATAACGAGCGAACAACTCGGAATGAGGGCCCATGTGCACCTGCAGGTGTGGCAGATATAACAAGTGCAGAGAGAGTTAGAGTTGGGTGGGTTATATTGTTTCCGTGCAGGGTAAATACTGCTGCTTTATTTTTACTCTGCAATTTAGATTTCAGTTTGAACACACTCCACCCAAATCTAACTCTCTCTGCACATGTTATATCAGCCCCCCCCACTTCCCCACATGGTTTTGCCCATTAGCTAACAAATTTGCTGCTGTGATCAGATCTGAATTAGGCCCTATAATCAGGTCATGGTGGCAGCAGCCAGTTTTGAAGACAACACAGACTCCAGCATTCGGACAGCTTGTCCCGGTATATCTCTTCCTCCTCCTGCCTTTCCTTCATGTCAAGAGCAGCCGGTATAAGTAACAAATATCCACACTTTTATTTATAGCTTATTTAACTGTATAAGTAAAAGTAACAAAAATACAGAAACAGAATACTGTATATTATCTATAGCTATAGCAGAGGCATAATTATTTGCTCCTATATAGAACGCATGAGAATTCTAACTAAATGAAGTTACTTCTCTGACAATTACAAGTAACTTCATATAGTTAGAATTCTCATGCTTCCTATACAGGAGCAAACAGCTCCATCATTAAGGTGCATGTTTCCAGTGTAATAGATTGTGGGTTCTAATCCTGGATATGTCACTTGTAAAATAATTGGCAGAGAAATAATCAGCATTGTGAGTGACTGAGCAGATCTATGTAGTGTGTGGCTATACACTACATAGATCTGCCTAGTTGCTCTTGTTTTGAACTGACAATTCTATGTAGCAGCTTCATATAGTTAGAATCTGCAATATTGAAATGTAGGAACAAATATCTCTATCAGTAAGGTGTCTTCCTTCAGTGTAACAGGTCATAAGGGGGGGACCAATATTTATCTTGCCTCCGGGCAACTGGGACAAACTTACGCCACTGATCCTCAGATATCATTAAGCAAGATACGTGTAACATTGGTTAACATTTACAGTTATAAATAAAGAAGTTTAATACAACTTTTACAACTGTGGTAATAGCTGGGACTTAGAAACACAAAAGCAATAAAAAACTGGGACATGGGGAGGAGGGGAGATATCTGATTTGCGCACAAGTTCACTGTGCAATTTAATGCTCCAAAATGCAAAAGTCTGACAATCTCAGATATGGGATCCATGGCAAACAAACACTCCTAGAATCCATAAGAATAACTGATAGCTTTAACATAAATGTAATATATCCAGGGGTTAAAGTGGGAGAGGAGGAGTTCCACCACCTGTAATTATAGGGGAAACTAGTTCCACCTCCTCCATGGCCTTGCACAGTAATTCCATAACGTGTATAAGCTTTACCACTGTGTAGCATAATGTTAATAACGGGGACTACTGAGTGTCGTAATGTGAATAAGAGACACTACTATGTGGTGTAATATCAATAGGGGGCACTACATGCGGTGTAATGGGAATAAGATTGTTCTACTGTGTAGAGTAATTTTAATTACCATTGTGTGACCCTGCCCCTTCCTTGTGAGACCATTGTCTCTTTATAAAGTATGGGAGGTAATGCACAAATTTATAGTTTGCAGAGGGACGCCGAACACCCTAACACTGGCCCTGGCTCTGCCTAATGGGATGTGGGTAAGGTACAGTAGCTGGCGGGGGAAATGAGTTCCACCACTTCTCCTGGACCTCTTTAAGCCCTGAATATATCTGTTTCTCACTGTGGGGGTCATTCCGGGTTGATCGCTTGCTGACGTTTTTTCACAGCGCAGTGAACAGGTTACTACTGCGCATGCATATGCACCACAATGCACAGGCGCATCGTACGGGTACAAAGCGGATCGTTGCTGGGCGAAGGATTTAACAAAGAATCCATTCGCACAGCCGATCGCAAGGAGATTGACAGGAAGAGGGCGTTTGTGGGTGTCAACTGACCGTTTTCAGGGAGTGTTTGGAAAAACGCAGGCGTGTCCAAGTGTTTGCAGGGCGGGTATCTGACGACAATTTCGGGACCAAAAAGACCGAAGTGATCACAAGGGCTCAGTAAGTCCAGAGCTACTCAGAAAAAAACTTTTTCGTCACGCTTGGCTGCACACGCGTTCGCACGCTTGCAAAGCGAAAATACACTCTCCTGTGGACGGAGACTATGCGTTTGCACAGCTGCTAAAAGTAGCTAGCGAGCTAGAGACATTTGGTTTCTTCTGCAAAGTGGCAATATGAAGGCAGGTGACCCACTTATGAGACACATTGTGGTTGCTCACCTGTGCTCATATTGCCACTTAGCAGAAGAAACCAAATGTCTCTAGAAACAGTGGTATAGTCCAACACGTGAGATATCATAACCATGCACCTTTATCCCTATGAGTCAAGCTGCCTATTTACTAGATACTGGAATAAACTCATGTCAGTATAGACAAATGCTCAGGCCTGCAGCTGCTCATTAGGACAAAGCCTGGCTGCTAAAGGAAACATTGCTTCATAGTTGCTGAATGTTACCTGGTTATTCCTACCTCCTATATTCCAACACAGACAGTACTGTGGCCAATGGTCTTATGTCAAAGTGCAGCTTTTTATACATGATATACAGGCCTACGATATGAATATTCCTTGAATACACAAATGAGTCCTCAGTACATTCTCTGTGTCTCCATTACATGCTTTCAGTGCTAGCCTTAATGACTCTCTTAAGGTGGAACCAAAATATAATCTTTCATTTTGATCCTTTCTTCCAACTATCAGGGCCACAGAGATACAACGCATGGCACCCATACGGTTCTAGAACTTGGGAAAGTGGGATAACACTTAAAATTACATTTAACCACTGTGATTAATACCAGCAGAAGCACTGCATACTAGGGACCCAGAACATGTATTGTCATAGTACCTCTTTAGCGTTGATGGTAGAAACCTCTGTAATCCCGGCTACCTGGATTACTCCCTTTGAGTCCTCCCGCAGGTCCAGGTAGCCCAGCGCTGGGTTCAGCAAGTCCCGAATCATTTCATTGTAGATCTGTGAGGTAAACAAATAATGTCTGACTGGAGAAAGAAATCTGCTACACTGGCCTACACTGGTATACTATGGTTCGACCATAAAACAAGACTGCCAACGGGTAAATCAGAATATCCCGCCTTGCTTCAAGGCAGTGATATCACTAGCTGCTAGTGAATTAACAGTCTGTATTATAATACATTTTGGTTCTGCCCACAAATTGCTTGGACCTCGCTTACAGCGCACACTTAATGAGAGGGACATTGATGTTTTGCACCTGTTCATCCTGACATCAAGGGGTCTATTTACTTAGCCTTCAATGGAGATAAAGTGGAGGGAGATAATGTACGAGCCAATCAGCTCCAAACTGTCATTTTTCAAACAGCCTGTGCATGGTGGTTAGGAGCCTATTGGCTGGTACTTTATCTCCGTCCACTTAATCTCCATCCAAGGCTTAGTAAATAGTCCCCAAGAGACATGCCTACTCTCCTCTCTTGGGAGATACCTTGGCAAACTAGAAGTGCTTCTTGGTGCAAGAAGAATCCTCTTGTGGAACCGAAATCCATCCGCTTAACTCATTTCAATAAACTTTTAACATTTTGTGTTTGCACTGTTTCGCAGAACTAGCAGCACTCTGTAAAATATATCCTCGCTGAGATCTAATTCAGATATAATGGCTGCTGCAAACTTCGGTTCCATCATCATGCTCCATAAACCTATGCACATTAAGTGTGCAGTCAAATATACTGTTATTAACATATAAATGTCTGTACACGGTGGGGGAGAGATGTCCCTGTTCACTCGGAATTCCCGTTTCGATCTGGACCCTTTCTAATAGGAAGTCCATTTCCCCAACATACTCCTCTCTTTTGTCACAGCTGGGGGCTAATTGGTTGTGCCCCCTCAGATCTCAATGGGGTTCGGATCTGGGTGTTTTAGTCAGACGGAGATTGGATGTTCTTGCTAGTTTCCCCTTGGGCTGCCATGGCATATGCTAACTCTATCTCCTACATAGGGTTTTGGGTGGCTGTTTTCAGAAGCCTTCCTCAAATGTGCTGCCTATTGCTGGTTTATTACATTTGCTCTAGTCCTGTCCTAAGTTGCCTCTTTCTGGTGTTATTAATGGCATAAAGAACACCGGAATACGAATTCCCCTCAAAAATCTTTTAAATTGTAAGGTCGCAAGAGCAGGGCCTTCTTTCCTCATGTGTCTTTCCTTTTCTTTACTTACTAAGTCTACTGGGTGTCTCTGCCAAGAGTGTGCATCTGCATCTCTCTTCCTCCAGCATAGTATTAGAAGCCTCAGCATGATAGCACCTCTTGATATCTTTAATAATAGGATGTGCACTCCAGGTCCCCCCTTTTTTCAACTATGTCTCTGCCAACCTGTCATGTATATTTCTGTGTACTTATTTTGTCACCTCCCTTTTTAATGACAAATTATGTTGCATTTTATCTTTGCTTCATTAGGTGGATTTGCCCCAGCCCCACAGTCTTTTTTTTTTTTTTTTTTTAAAGTAGATCAGCAGCAGCACTCTGAGTCTGCGCTGTCTCAAAGGCGGGTGCTATGAGGTGGTTACTAAATAGGGGAGAGTGCATTGAAGGGGTGGAGTGCTGTGAGTTGTACAATGGAGAAGCGGGGGAGGGGGTGGAGTGCTGTGAGGTGGTTATTGAAAGGGAGAGACTGCTCTTCTCCTCAGGGTTCTATGTATATGTACACACCCTATGTATATGGACGGACCATGCTACAGCCACTAGGACTGCCAATCATCTCTATATCACCACCACTTTAGTGCACTAGCACAGTAAGTGTGTAGCCTGATTGTGCATTCTGCACCAGGTGCACTACAGTGTCCAGCAACCCCTGAATGCTCCAGACGGCCACAATGTAATACCACCACTGTTTTAATCCCAAACAATACCATTGTGTGCATTACCTGCACTGTTCCTATATCTGCTGTTACCAATAAGCCCAGAGCCCTGGTTAAGGACTTTCTGTGCTCACCTTCCCATAATTCTACAATTATTCCAACAGTTCCAGTGGTCCTCTCTACTCCAGTGAAGGTGGCCCAGTCATCAAGTTTTACTAACGTCAGCCATTATTGTACCAATGACTGACTGTATAACTCATGTCGATAAAAAAAATACAGTATAACACAACTGCGCTGTATATTTGTATATGTAAGCAGCTCAGTATAGTAAGTAATCTCTAAATTTAAAAATTGAGCTCTAAGGTATGTACAGTATATAAGTGTATGAAATATAGATGTGGCACCGGTGGAAAAAAGGAGTTATGGTAGACTTACCATTGTTAAATCTCTTTCTGCGAGGTACACTGGTTTCCACGGGGAATAACATCAGGGGGTGTAGAGTTGGATCTTGATCCGAGGCTCCAACAGGCTAAAGCTTTGACTGTTCCCAGGATGCATTGCACCGCCTCCTCTATAGCCCCGCCTCCAGGCACTGGAGCTCAGTTTTGTTAACCTGTCCAATGCAAAAGCAGGTAAAAGAGAAGGTAGATGTTAGTCACATAGAACCACATTCTCATGACAGGAGAAGGTACCAGCGGCTAATGCCATACAAACCCAAAGAAGCTAAGTGTGTCAGGGTGGGCGCCCTGTGGAAACCAGTGTACCTTGCAGAAAGAGATTTAATAATGGTAAGTCTACCATAAATCTCCTTTTCTGCAGCAGGGTACACTGGTATTCCACAGGGAATAACATCGGGGATGTCCAAAAGCAGTTCTTCATGGGAGGGGACACACAGTAGCGGGTACAAGAACTCGGCGTCCAAAGGAAGCATCCTGGGAGGTGGAAGTATCAAAGGCATAGAACCTAATGAACATGTTCACTGAGGACCACGTAGCCGCCTTGCACAATTGTTTTGCGGACACGCCACGGCGGGCCGCCCAGGAAGGTTCCAACAGACCGAGTAGAATGGGCCTTGATAGCAGCAGGAGCTGGGAGTCCAGCCTGCGCATAAGCTTGTGCAATCACCATTCTAATCCATCTGGCCAAGGTTTGTTTATTCGCAGGCCAGCCACGTTTGTGAAAACCAAAAAGTACAAAAAGGGAATCTGACCTCCTGATGGAGGCAGTCGTTTCCACATAAATACGGAGAGCCCGTACCACATCCAAAGATTGCACTTTGGAGGACAAGCCAGAAGAGATGAAGGCCGGAACCACCATCTTCTGGTTAAGGTGAAAAGATGATACGGCCTTAGGCAATTACCTGGGCGAGTTTAAAGAACTGCCCAGTCACGGTGAAAAATTAGAAAGGGTGGACGACAGGACAAAGCGCCTAAGTCCGACACCCTCCTAGCAATAGCCAACAGAAAAACGACCTTAAGGCATTTAAGCTCCACAGACCCAAGAAGTTCAAATAGAGACTCTTGAAGGGCATTCAGAACAACAGACAGATCCCATGGAAGGGACACAGGGAGGCTGAATCCATAAAATACCCTGAGTGAAAGTGTGTACGTCAGGAAGAGACGCAAGTTTCCTCTGAAACCACACCGACAAGGCAGATATATGGACCTTGTCTGGAAGTTCTGAAAGTATATGCATCATAATTCTTACCAGCACACCAGGTGAAGTAAGAATTCTAGACCCTGTAATAAATCCGAGCTGAAGCTGATTTATGGGCTTTTAACATAGTTTGAATGAACGCGTCAGAGAATGCTTTGGCTCTCAGGAGTGATGCTTCAAGAGCCACGCTGTCAATGGCAGTCTGGCCAGGTCCGGGTAGACACAAGGGCCCTGAACGAGGAGGTCTGGGCGTTGAGGAAGTAGAAGATGACGGTCTATCGAAAAATCCTGCAGGTCTGAGAACCAATGCTGACTGGGCCACGCTGAAGCGACTAGAAGTAGTATTCCTCCTTCTTGATTGAACTTCCGTATTACCATGGGCAGAAGTGACACTGGAGGGAACACGTATGGCAGACGAAAGTTACATGGAATTGCCAGTGTGTCCACGAACGCTGCTTGAGGATCCCTTGTCCTTGCTCCGAAGACCGAAACCTTGTGATTGTGTCGAGACGCCATCAGGTCTACATCTGGTAGGCACCACCTGTCCACTAGGAGTTGAAAGACTTCTGGATGAAGACTCCACTCTCCGGCGTTTAGGTCCTGATGACTGAGGAAGTCCACTTCCCAGTTGAGGACTCTCGGAATGAACAGTGCCGATATTGCTGGCAGATGGCATTCCGCCCATTGAAGGATTTTTGACACTTCCATCATTGCCATGCGGCTTCAAGTGCCGCCTTGATGATTTATGTACGCCACCGTGGTGGCGTTGTCTGATGAACAGGCCTGTTCTGTACCAGAGGCAGGGCAAGTGTCAATGCACTGAATACTGCCCGCAGTTCCAGAATGTTTATCGGGAGGAGAGATTCCTCATTGGTCCATCGACCCTGGAGTGAGTGTTCCTCCAACACTGCGCCCCAACCCTGCAGACTGGCATCCGTTGTCAGTAGGACCCAGTTGGAGATCCAGAAGGGACGGCCCCTGCTTAACTGTCGGTCCTGTAGCCACCAGCTCAGTGACCGATGTACCTCAGAATTTAACGAAATCATTTGAGACCTGATCCAATGGGGCAATCCATTCCACCTGGCAAGGATTAACCTCTGCAGAGGGTGGGAATGAAATTGAGTGTACTCTACCATTTCAAAAGCCGACACCATGAGGCCTAGTACTTGCATCTCCGAGTGTATCAACACTCTCGGGCGAGAAAGGAAGTATCTGATCCTGTCCTGAAGTCTCAGGACCTTCTCCGGAGACAGAAACAGTCTTTGGCTGTGTGTGTGCAGCAGTGCCCCTAGGTGCACCATGCTCCAAGCAGGGACCAGCGAGGACTTCTTCCAATTGATGAGCCACCCGTGGGCTTGTAGGAATTGGACTGACATCTCCAGTTGACTGAGGAGGACATCTTCGGAGTTCGGCAGAATCAGCAAGTTGTCCAGATACGTCAGGATCCTGATTCCCTGTTGACGGAGGAAAGCCGTCATCACGGCCATGACCTTAGTGAAAATCCGAGGTGCCGTGGCCAGTCCAAATGGCAGAGCCTGGAATTGAAAATGAAGGTTGCCAATAGCAAACCACAGATATTGCTGATGCGAAATGGCAATAGGTATGTGCAGGTAAGCATCCTGTATGTCCAGGGATACCATATAGTCCTCGGGTTCCATGGCCAGCACAATAGAGCGCAGTGTTTCCATATGGAATTTGGACACTCTCACAAACTTGTTCAATGATTTGAGGTTGAGGATAGGCTGGAAAGACCCATTTGGTTTCGGAACTAGAACTAGCTCTGGGACAGAGGTACCGTCACTACCACTCCTGTTTCCAGGAGTGATTGTACAACCAGGTATACAGCTTGCACTTTCAACGGATCCGAGGGGATAACCATTGGACAGAACTGGCGAGAGGGACGTCTCTTGAAAGAGATTGCGTACCCGTGAGAGACAACTTCCCGCATCCAGGCGTCTAAAGTGGTCTTTAGCCAGGCCTGGGCAAACTGCAGAAGTCGGCCTCCCACCTTGGGCTCACCCAGGGGGAGGCCCGCCCCGTCATGCAGCAGGCTTGTCTTGTTTGGATGCAGGCTGGCGAGCGGACCAGGATTGTTTAGATTTGGGCTTAGTGATTTTGTAAGTACGAGCCTGTCTCGGGTACGCCTGACCTTTTGCTTTACCTGGAGGTCAAAAGGAACGAAAAGTTGTACTCTTAGCCTACGGAGCAGATGGATTAGTACTTGGGAGAAACGCAGTCTTGGCTGTCGCCAAGTCAGTCACAATTTTGTTCAGATCCTCTCCAAATAGTATGTCTCCCTTAAAAGGAAGCACTTCCAAGGTCTTTTTGGAGTCCAGGTCAACTTTCTAGGACCTCAACCACAGAACCGGCGAGTCAGGATAGACATAGTAGACGCCTTGGCCGCCATGACCCCTGCATCAGAGGCCGCCTCCTGAATATAGTGAGAGGCTGTAGTAATATATGACAGATATTGTCTGGCAGTGTCAGAAAAATCCTGAAGCAGCTCATCCTCAATTGCCTGAACCCATGCTTCAATTCCTTTTGCAGCCCAAGAGGCAGCCATAGTGGGTCTATGTACAGCACCGCTAAGAGTGTAAATAGACTTCAGGCATCCCTCCACACGCTTATCTGTCGGTTCCTTCAGTAAGGTGACAGTGGTGACAGGCAGAGTAGATGACACCACAAGACGGGCGACATGAGAGTCCACTGGCGGTGGAGTTTCCCACTTGGTACTCAACTTCGCAGGTATAGGATAACGATCAAGCATCTTTTTAAACAGGAAAAATATATTTCCTGGAGATGACCAGGATTCCTGACGTATGTCAATTATAAGGTCTGAATGTGGTAAAACTACTTTAGCAAACTTCTGATGTTTGAACTTATCAGGTTCCTTAGACGTAGCAGGGGGCTCAATCTCATCATCAATTTGGAGAATCAGCTTGATAGCCTCCACTAGGTGAGGAACATCAACCTGGTTTGTAGATTCCTCATCAGAAGCAACTGCATCAGTGTCTGACGGATCAGTATATTCCCCATTCTCGTCGGAAGAATTATCCAAAATATTAGTGGATTGTGAGGAAGAAATGGCCCCCTTAGATGACCCCTTGGCTCCAGAAGGGAAACGAAAGATTGATTTAATTGTTGTAACTGGGTAGACCGAGTATTCGCCCATAGCGTATTAACTACAGGGACAATATGTGGCTGTAATGGCACAGGAAGTCCCACAGGGGGCGTAAGACGTGTTACAAGCGTAGTCAGCATATTTGAAAACGCTGCCCAAGGTGGGTCCTAATTGGCCACAGGTGCCGCAGGCGGACTGGGAGATGTATGGCACCCAGCGCCTGAACCAGCAGCTAACACTTCGCCCACTGGTAAATCCGTGGCGACAGCACTGCATGATGCAGAAGTGTCCGCGGATGTCCCGCCCTGTGTAGCAGACGTTATATGGGATGTAGCCTTAGGGTGTAACAGTACAATATAGCCAAACAAACACAATACCAGCAAATAATCCTCTGTTATGTGACAGAAAACACAGAGCACAAACAGAGGATTTAAACGGTGTGGGGTGACTGAAAAACACAGTGAAAAATAAAAAATAGTATACCCTGTGTAGCACTATATATTATATGAGACAATGACGCACCTAGCAGCCATGGTACAGAATATAGTGATAGCAATACGTGTGATACACAAGAATGGAATCCACATAGCAGCTACAGGCACACTCAGTCACAGGTACAATGCAGGAATTATTACAGATAATTGCCCAGAGCTGTCACTCTGTGACTGTGTGGCTAACGCTGGGCGTGGCTAGGAGCTCTCATTGGGTTAGCAGCAGGTCTATCACACCCAGTCCACAGCTGATTGGACGAGAAACACCCTCCCACACAGGTTACATCCAATGGGAGGCTGCTGTGTGTTCTCAGAGCAGGATTAACAATGGGGCTGATGGAGCTGCAGCTCCAGCTTCACACCCCATAAAAGGCCCACTGCATCTGCAGCAACATACCCTCCAACAATTTACACATAAAAATTGCTACAAATTCTAAAAGGTGGTGTGGCCAAGGGTACAGCGACGTGGCCGTGCCCCTTTTCCTATACTTTCAATAGAAGTGTGGAGAGCCAAAAATCAGTACAGACATGCGGGGTGCACTAGCCCTGTGCTGGGCATCCCCCCGCATGTCAGTGTAAGTGATCGTAGCTGTGCTAAATTTAGCACCGCTACGATCAGGTCGGAATGACCCCCTATTTCCTGCTGACAGTCCTCCTGCCCCCTCCCGCATCAACAATCCCCACTCCCTAGCCGCGGCGCACGTGGAACAAAAGCTGCTGTGGCCACCGGCATAGATGTGTATGAAAGCAGCGCAGCGGAAGGCTTTCATAGCCCTCCCAGCGCTGCATACTCTCTGAGCCCCGGAGCCTCATCTGCGCGTTATGTCACAGAAGTGCCTCCCCGCCACAGCCGCGCACAGATCCCCAGAGGCCCTGATTCCGCAACAAAGCACCTGGCCGGCCGGCCTGGAAGCCCCGAGATGGCTAATGTAGCGGATAGAGTGGGTGATATCGCGGCAGGTAATGTATGGAAGCTGACACTGACACTGCACAGCACTCTCACCTTTTACATTGATTCAGCGAGTCAGTCAGTTCTGCCAGCCAGTCACTATTGTTAGCGCCGGTGTCCAAACGCGCCGCATTACAGGGAAGTATACGCACTAAATAAACTACAGCTCCCAGCAACCCTTAGCGCCAAAGCACGCTAAGGGCTGCTGGGAGCTGTAGTTAATATTGAGTCCATCTTCCCTGTAATGCGGTGCGTTGGGACACTGACGCTAACAATAGTGATTGGCTGCTGTGCGAGTTTCCGGGAGAGCCACTGCCAAAGGGAGGACAGCAGCCTAGCTGCTTCCAGGAGTAGAAGCAGGAGAAGGATTACCCACCCCTCTCCCACTCGCAGTACCTCCGGGCCCCATCCGCGGCACCCGCTCCACCATCCACGGTGGCTCCGGACCCCCTCCCATACCCGCAGCACCCCTGCACCCGCCCCTCCCCCACCCGTGGCACCCCCGCACCCTCCCCCACCTGCGGTACCCGGCCTTCTCCCACCAACGCACCAGGCCCCTTATCCCCTCTGCTGGACTTCACCACCGGGTACTGTGGAGCCTTTTGTAAACGGATTTTAGTAAATGTGACCTGCGATCCCTGCCCTGGTGGATATAGTGGGGTCCCTGTGCGGCACACTGTCCACGCCAGTGGTGCAGTCCGTCTCCTGGGTCCGCGACCGGATCGTAATTTACCGGCGGGACCCACCTGGGGGACCCTCTTACCTCCTCCCTTTAGTGCAGCCACGTGATCCTGGAGAGAGGCAGCGGTGCTGTGCCTGAAAATCAGTGCATCTCCGCTGCAAGTACCCGGGAACCCGACCGCTGAGGGAGGTGATGGAGCCGCAGCACAGCATGTCATAAAGACATAAAAAGTGCTGCGGCCCTTCAAGTCTTCTAAAAAGCTCTTTTCAGGGCTCCCTAGCGCAGCCCCACCTGTTAGTGACCTGCACTGCAGGCACTAACTTACAAACTGAGCTCAAGTGCCTGGAGGCGGGGCTATAGAGGAGGAGGTGCAGTGCATCCTGGGAACAGTCAAAGCTTTAGCCTGTTGGTGCCTCGGATCAAGATCCAACTCTACACCAATCGATGTTATTCCCTGTGGAATACCAGTTTACCCCGCTGTAGAAAAGGTTAGTAATTATGTTTACAACTCTTTTAGGAGTGATTAGGGGCGAGCACAGTCCATTTTGTATCCCACAGTATGCACTTGTGGATTTGTACTAGCCCTACCTTTCCTTACTTTGCAGCAGTTGGTGGTATAATGTCCAGATATTAGGGACTTTCAAAGTATGCAGTCTCCGGCTCCACGCTGACCGATGCGTGCAGCGAATGCGGCTTGACGACGTCACACTGCAGCCGCTGGCGGGAGAACGAGTGATGCGGTTAGATCTCACGGTGCTGCACCTCATGTGCCTCCATTGCCTTTCGTGCATCTGCGTGCACTTTTTCAAGGATGACAGGAAGTTCTCAGTTCCCCCTTTTATTGTTAAAAAACTTGTATAACTCATGTGCTTTAGCCAAGGTGCACAGACTGCAGAGAAGGAGCCAGCCGGCCGCAGTCACTTGGAACAGGCACCAGGAGGACGCTGTCACCAACCGGGAGAGCAGACCCAAGGCATGGCAAGCAGGTAAGGGTCTTGGCCTTGTTTATTGTATGTATCCTATGCCCCCAGCGTGATGAAAATGAGGAGTGTGGCTCAAGGTGACAGCATATCCTTTGAGGCCACATCCCTTGACTTCATTCATTCTCCTTACAACTAAACTCTATGATAAATTATAACTGTTTAATAGCAGTAACAGGTCATTTGCAACACATTACTAATAATACTTAGCATTTCTGAAACCCTTCCTAAGCTAACCCTGGTATTAAAATCACAGTTGGAACTTTAGTTTTTGCAGGGGATTCAGCAGATATGAGCCCTGGCAATGATGGGTTCTAGCAATGAGGGGGCCCATCACTGGCCGTCCATACACTACACAAACTCCCAAAAGGTTGGGAGCAGGGCCCTCTTACCTCTTTGTTTGAATGTTAATACCCAGTTTTGTTTGTGCTTATACACAAATGCATAGTGCTGAGGTTGACACTGTATAAATAAATGCTAATAATGACAATAATAAAAATAATAAGGCTAAAACCCTATTACAGGAGTCACTTGACAAAGTATTATTGGTTTTACAAGACACAGATTACTTGTCAGTGCTTTAAATGTACACAGTACTTTATCTATTCAGTAAAATAATCTTCGTTCTGTATTATGATTAGATAAATAACACTTCTGTGGTAACTAAATTCTCATTTTACATAGATTTGTTGTGGTTTCCCATCTGCCTGTTTGCATACTTGGTTTCTCCAGTGTGTGTAATGTGCAAATATTACACAGGTTATATTGTCATCACATCTCGCTTCTTCAGAAGAAATCAACGCATGTAAAGCCTCAAAGTGTCACCATGGAGATTATCTGCCCGGCTCCAAGGATGGTTCAGCCAAGGCGGCAGCAAGCGTTATCAAGTGAAACATGAGGAGCAGGAAGCCACAAGAATAGATATTATGAGCACTACACGCTATGGAGATGAGTGTTTATGGATACACAAGACACTACATGAGCACACAATGTTCCTCCCAATGAAGTAAATTATATTGTGATCATTGTACATATCCTTGGGGTGCAGGACATTATTTTAATAACTGACTCGCCTATGATTCCACAGAAGGTACTGGACTTCTCTCTGCTTATGTTTGGAAATGGGTAAGCTTGATTAAATGCCGACACAGTAGGGCACTTACAGCCACAGAATGATGTGGGGCATTCGATGGTTCCAAAAGCAAACTCTACTACAAAGGTAAGGGAAACCTGATGTTCCCTTACTTCTTTAGACAGATCTCCAAAGCTGATCTCCAGTGCTGCACGTACAATTGCTAAAAAAAACTATTTTTGAGGTTCTCTCCTTTTCGTCTCCATTACAAGCTACAGTTGTGAGTATGATCATTTATTTCTCTCTGTTATTCTCCACCACCATCATCATCACTAACCTCTAAGTAGGACATGAGGACCTCATATTCCATATCATCACTGGTCTCTTCGATGGCTCTGAACAGGTCATTAAGAGTCCTTATATATATCCCAGGTTCTCGGTCTGTGCCCAGCATAGTGTATGTCTTGCCACATCCTGGGGTGACAATGGTGAATAAAATGGGTGCAATTAAAACAAAAAAAAACACACAGTATTTTCACTATGTCAAGAAAACCTAGACTATTTATAATGCCCAGATTGTAGATATCAGATTGCAAAGCTAAATTCTAGTTTAGCAATTTACGATGACTATCATGGCCAATTACTACATGTGTATGGGGATAAATATGGAAAATGTGACTTTGTGGCTACAAATTGTTTACTTAATATGCAGTTTGTGTCTCATTGAGGACACTAGTTCCTAGTGAATTGGCAGACAGCATATTGGCTTAGACCACAATATGGCTTCCTCAGCAACCTTGCTCAGTATGATAGCAGTAGGGCACAGGTTCTCAAACTCGGTCCTCAGGACCCCACACAGTGCATGTTTTGCAGGTCTCCTCACAGAATCACAAGTGAAATAATTTGCTCCACCTGTGGACCTTTTAAAATGTGTCAGTGAATAATGAATACACCTGTGCACCTGCTGGGTTACCTGCAAAACATGCACTGTGTGGGGTCCTGAGGACAGAGTTTGAGAACCACTGCAGTAGGGTAATAAATCAGCAATAAAAAGAAAATGCTGATTCATGTTCTTACTAAATGTACTGCTAAATACTGTATATTTGAAAGCAGAGAAGAAAACTGACATGGCCATGGAATATTGTATCGCATGCACAGCTCCTTTGTTCAAGCCCAAAATATTGGTCCCCGAGGAACCACCCGTCATGTTGCCTTGGTACCAGAAGATGCAGGTAATCTACTGAGGACAACAACCTGTTCACACATGAATGAGCCTCTTGCTTAACCTTGCCTATGTTGGCAGTGCATTATTGCGTTATGCGAGATAGTAAGCTTAGTGGGTTGCATATAGTGTATACAGGGGTAATGCTGATGACAATTAAGACAATAAACCCACACTGAGGCCATTTCCAGTGCACACAGTTTAAATCCTGTTATATTTTTCTTCTTTTCTTCAGTGATGAAGTATCTCATTCCCAAGTGATGCTAATAGTTCCTAGTGAATTCACGCGTTCCCACAAAATTGTGCCTCACTTTTCAACATTTGTCCACTTCACGTTGCTGTAAAACTGACCTGTTGGGCCATAGGCAAATACTGTGGCATTGTAACCTGAGATGACTCCTTCAATCAGACCTTTGGTGGTGAGTCTGTACACAGTGTCCTGAAAGACAGAAAAACATGCTGATGGGTTCCCCTGGAATTGCCATGACACATTTACATTGCTTCCTGTTGTAACTGCATATAAAACATAAAAAAACATGTATGTTTCATATTGTCTACCTGTTTACAAATTCCTAACATGCGTCCATACAGACTGAATGCAAAGTCTAACTAAAACAATTACAACACTCATGGGGGTATATGCAATAGCGGGCGAATTCGCGGCAATTATCGCCGTTTTTTCAATTCGACCAAATTCGCCAGGTGAATTCCGGAAGGTGGCTTCCGGAATTCACCATATGCAATGAAAAACGGATTCGCCAGAGTCGCGGGCGAAAATCGGCCGATTTGGCGGATTTTGCCGCGATTTTAAAAAACGGGAACAAACGGGGAAAAACCCGAAAAAAAAATGGCGTGGGGTCCCCCCTCCAAAGCATAACCAGCCTCGGGCTCATCGAGCTGGTCCTGGTTCTAAAAATGCAGGGGAAAAATCGGCCAGGGATCCCCCGTATTTTTAAAACCAGCACCGGGCTCTGCGCCTGATGCTGGTGCCAAAAATACGGGGGACAAAAAGAGTAGGGGTCCCCCGTATTTTTAACACCAGCATCGGGCTCCACTAGCTGGACAGATAATGCCACAGCCGGGGGTCACTTTTATGCCGTGCCCTGCGGCCGTGGCATCAAATATCCAACTAGTCACCCCTGGCCGGGGTACCCTGGGGGAGTGGGGACCCCTTCAATCAAGGGGTCCCCCCCCCCCAGCCACCCAAGGGCCAGGGGTGAAGCCCGAGGCTGTCCCCCCCCATCCAATGGGCTGCGGATGGGGGGGCTGATAGCCTTTGTGATAAAAAAAAAAGATATTGTTTTTTCCATTAGTACTACAAGTCCCAGCAAGCCTCCCCCGCAAGCTGGTACTTGGAGAACCACAAGTACCAGCATGCGGGAGAAAAACGGGCCCGCTGGTACCTGTAGTACTACTGGGAAAAAAATACCCAAATAAAAACAGGACACACACACCTTGATAGTAAAACTTTATTTCATACGCCGACACACACATACTTACCTGTGTTGACACGCCGACTGCAACGATCTCCGACGATCCGAGGGTACCTGTCAAAAAATTATACTCACCTTCCAGCGTCCAGAGGTCCAGGTCCAGAGGTAAATCCACGTACTTTTTAAAAAAACAAACCGAACACGATCCACCGGACTAATGAAAGGGGTCCAATGTTTTCACATTAGACTCCTTTCCCCGAATGCCGGGACATCACGTGACTCCTGTCACTGATGTCCCTTCAGCCAATCAGGAAGCGCTACTGCCGTGGCGCTCACCTGATTGGCTGGACGCCGTCTGTACTCTGACAGCGCCTCGCAAAGCCGCTCCATTACTTTCAATGGTGGGAACTTTGCGGCTAGCGGTGGGGTCACCCGCCGGTCAGCCGCTGACCGGCGGGTGACCTCACCGCTAGCCGCTAAGTTCCCACCATTGAATATAATGGAGGGAGCTGTGCGATGCGCTGTCACAGCGATCAGCCAATCAGGTGAGCGCAACGAAGTTGCGCTTCCTGATTGGCTTAGAGACCTGTCAGTGACAGCTGTCACTGACAGGTCTCAATCGTGGAAAGGTGTCCCATGTGTCAGCATGGGACCCCTTTCAGTCCGTTCTGGAGCGGGTATTTGCGTTTTCTTTTTTTGCCAAGTACGTGGATTTATCTCTGGACCCTGAGGTGAGTATATTGAACTTTGCTTTTCAGGTATCCGTGGATTCTACATGGAGAAGAGGACCGATGTCGGCGTGTGAACATAGGTAAGTATGTGTGTGTCGGTAGTGTGAAATAAAGTTTTACTGTCGACGGTGTGTGTGTCCTGTTTTTATTTGGGTATTTTTTTCCCAGTAGTACTACAGGTACCAGCGGGCCCGCTTTTCTCCCGCATGCTGGTACTTGTGGTTCTCCAAGTACCAGCTTGCGGGGGAGGCTTGCTGGGACTTGTAGTACTAATGGAAAAAACAATATCTTTTTTTTATCACAAAGGCTATCAGCCCCCCCATCCGCAGCCCATTGGATGGGGGGGGACAGCCTCGGGCTTCACCCCTGGCCCTTGGGTGGCTGGGGGGGGGGGACCCCTTGATTGAAGGGGTCCCCACTCCCCCAGGGTACCCCGGCCAGGGGTGACTAGTTGGATATTTGATGCCACGGCCGCAGGGCACGGCATAAAAGTGACCCCCGGCTGTGGCATTATCTGTCCAGCTAGTGGAGCCCGATGCTGGTGTTAAAAATACGGGGGACCCCTACTCTTTTTGTCCCCCGTATTTTTGGCACCAGCACCAGGCGCAGAGCCCGGTGCTGGTTTTAAAAATACGGGGGATCCCCTGTCAATTTTTTCCCCGCATTTTTAGAACCAGGACCAGCTCAATGAGCCCGAGGCTGGTTATGCTTTGGAGGGGGGACCCCACGCCATTTTTTTTTCTGATTTTACCGTTCCAGCAATAAAAAAAAAAAAAAAAATAATAATATTTTAAAAAATATATAAATAATATTTGTGCCTCCCCCCAAAAAAAAAAAAAAACCTAATCCCTTCTAATATAAATAGATCTGCTATTCCCCAAAAAAAAAACACCAAAAAAAACATGTTTAAAATTTTTTTATTTGTTTTCACCCTCCAAAGTGTGGCGGATTGAAAATGACGAATTTGCTGTCTAAAAGCACTGCTGTCGAATTTCCAAACTTGAATTGAATATGCTTTGGTCGAATTGCAGCACTTGTATCATTGCAGAAAAGTCGAATTTGCAAAAAGTCGAATTTCAAAAAGTCGAATTTTGAAAGTCCGTTTTTTGGTCGGAAAGCACTGCATTGCATAGGCGAATTTTTTTTTTTGGTCGAAAATGACCCGAAATTCGCCAATTTCGGGAATTCGACCACAATTGCATATACCCCATGGAGTTTATGGCGCTGAGGGCCTAATTCAGACCTGGTCGCTGCAGCGGCAGAGTATGCAGGCTGAAGCCCAGTGAAGTGTGCGCATGCGCAACAGCCGCACTGAGCATGCGCACACAGTAGGATGCAATGGCATCTTACTTATGCGATCGCCTCTGCCCGATTGACAATGTCAGTGTTGGCGGCGTTGCGGCAGCATTTGGGGGGTGCGGTCCGGACAACGCAAGCAAGTTCAGAACATTTGCTGGGGGGACTGCAGCGGCTATGTGACGTCACTCACAGCCACTGCGACACAAAACATGGGGGGTAGCCGCCTGCCTTCGCAGCTAGGCTGCGTAGACAGAGAGCTACTCGTCAGGTGCGAAATAGAGATGAGCGGGTTCGGTTTCTCTGAATCCGAACCCGCCAGAACTTCATGTTTTTTTTCACGGGTCCGAGCGACTCGGATCTTCCCGCCTTGCTCGGTTAACCCGAGCGCGCCCGAACGTCATCATGACGCTGTCGGATTCTCGCGAGGCTCGGATTCTATCGCGAGACTCGGATTCTATATAAGGAGCCGCGCGTCGCCGCCATTTTCACACGTGCATTGAGATTGATAGGGAGAGGACGTGGCTGGCGTCCTCTCCATTTAGATTATAAGAGACTGAGAGAGATTTACTGGAGCTGACTAGGAGGAGTACTGTTACTGTAGAAGTGTAGAGACTGAGTGGAGAGAGTTTACTAGTGAGGACAGTGCAGTTTACTTTATAATCCGTTCTCTGCCTGAAAAAAGCGATACACAGCACACAGTGACTCAGTCACATACCATATCTGTGTGCACTGCTCAGGCTCAGGCCAGTGTGCTGCATCATCTATTATCTATATATAAATATAATATTATATATATATCTGTCTGACTGCTCAGCTCACACAGCTTATAATTGTGGGGGAGACTGGGGAGCACTACTGCAGTGCCGGTTATAGCAGGAGCCAGGAGTACATAATATATTATATAGTGAGTGACCACCAGACACACAGTGCAGTTTATTTAATATATCCGTTCTCTGCCTGAAAAAAGCGATACACACAGTGACTCAGTCAGTCACATACCATATCTGTGTGCACTGCTCAGGCTCAGGCCAGTGTGCTGCATCATCTATTATCTATATATAATATTATATATATCTGTCTGACTGCTCAGCTCACACAGCTTATAATTGTGGGGGAGACTGGGGAGCACTACTGCAGTGCCAGTTATAGGTTATAGCAGGAGCCAGGAGTACATAATATATTATATAGTGAGTGACCACCAGACACACAGTGCAGTTTATTTAATATATCCGTTCTCTGCCTGAAAAAAGCGATACACACAGTGACTCAGTCAGTCACATACCATATCTGTGTGCACTGCTCAGGCTCAGGCCAGTGTGCTGCATCATCTATTATCTATATATAATATTATATATATCTGTCTGACTGCTCAGCTCACACAGCTTATAATTGTGGGGGAGACTGGGGAGCACTACTGCAGTGCCAGTTATAGGTTATAGCAGGAGCCAGGAGTACATAATATATTATATAGTGAGTGACCACCAGACACACAGTGCAGTTTATTTAATATATCCGTTCTCTGCCTGAAAAAAGCGATACACACAGTGACTCAGTCAGTCACATACCATATCTGTGTGCACTGCTCAGGCTCAGGCCAGTGTGCTGCATCATCTATATATATTATATATCTGTCTGACTGCTCAGCTCACACAGCTTATAATTGTGGGGGAGACTGGGGAGCACTACTGCAGTGCCAGTTATAGGTTATAGCAGGAGCCAGGAGTACATATTATATTAAAATTAAACAGTGCACACTTTTGCTGCAGGAGTGCCACTGCCAGTGTGACTGACCAGTGACCTGACCACACTGACCACCAGTATAGTTAGTAGTATACTTATATTGTGATTGCCTGAAAAAGTTAAACACTCGTCGTGTGACTTCACTTGTGTGTTTTTTGTTTTTTTATTCTATAAAAATAAAACTCATTCTGCTGACAGACAGTGTCCAGCAGGTCCGTCATTATATAATATATAATATATACCTGTCCGGCTGCAGTAGTGATATATATATATTTTTTATATCATTTATCATCCAGTCGCAGCAGACACAGTACGGTAGTTCACGGCTGTGGCTACCTCTGTGTCTCTGCACTCGGCAGGCAGTCCGTCCATAATTGTAATACCACCTAACCGTGGATTTTTTTCATTCTTCTTTATACATACATAGTTACATAGACATCTTCTCTTTATCAACCAGTCTATATTAGCTGCAGACACAGTACAGTACGGTAGTTCACGGCTGTGGCTACCTCTGTGTCTGCACTCGGCAGGCAGTCCGTCCATAATTGTATACCACCTAACCGTGGTTTTTTTTCATTCTTCTTTATACATACATAGTTACATAGACATCTTCTCTTTATCAACCAGTCTATATTAGCTGCAGACACAGTACAGTACGGTAGTTCACGGCTGTGGCTACCTCTGTGTCTGCACTCGGCAGGCAGTCCGTCCATAATTGTATACCACCTAACCGTGGATTTTTTTCAGTCTTCTTTATACATACATAGTTACATAGACATCTTCTCTTTATCAACCAGTCTATATTAGCTGCAGACACAGTACAGTACGGTAGTTCACGGCTGTGGCTACCTCTGTGTCTGCAGTCGGCAGGCAGTCCATAATTGTATACTAGTATCCATCTCCATTGTTTACCTGAGGTGCCTTTTAGTTGTGCCTATTAAAATATGGAGAACAAAAATGTTGAGGTTCCAAAATTAGGGAAAGATCAAGATCCACTTCCACCTCGTGCTGAAGCTGCTGCCACTAGTCATGGCCGAGACGATGAAATGCCAGCAACGTCGTCTGCCAAGGCCGATGCCCAATGTCATAGTACAGAGCATGTCAAATCCAAAACACCAAATATCAGAAAAAAAAGGACTCCAAAACCTAAAATAAAATTGTCGGAGAAGCGTAAACTTGCCAATATGCCATTTACCACACGGAGTGGCAAGGAACGGCTGAGGCCCTGGCCTATGTTCATGGCTAGTGGTTCAGCTTCACATGAGGATGGAAGCACTCAGCCTCTCGCTAGAAAAATGAAAAGACTCAAGCTGGCAAAAGCAGCACAGCAAAGAACTGTGCATTCTTCGAAATCCCAAATCCACAAGGAGAGTCCAATTGTGTCGGTTGCGATGCCTGACCTTCCCAACACTGGACGTGAAGAGCATGCGCCTTCCACCATTTGCATGCCCCCTGCAAGTGCTGGAAGGAGCACCCGCAGTCCAGTTCCTGATAGTCAGATTGAAGATGTCAGTGTTGAAGTACACCAGGATGAGGAGGATATGGGTGTTGCTGGCGCTGGGGAGGAAATTGACCAGGAGGATTCTGATGGTGAGGTGGTTTGTTTAAGTCAGGCACCCGGGGAGACACCTGTTGTCCGTGGGAGGAATATGGCCGTTGACATGCCAGGTGAAAATACCAAAAAAATCAGCTCTTCGGTGTGGAGGTATTTCACCAGAAATGCGGACAACAGGTGTCAAGCCGTGTGTTCCCTTTGTCAAGCTGTAATAAGTAGGGGTAAGGACGTTAACCACCTCGGAACATCCTCCCTTATACGTCACCTGCAGCGCATTCATAATAAGTCAGTGACAAGTTCAAAAACTTTGGGTGACAGCGGAAGCAGTCCACTGACCAGTAAATCCCTTCCTCTTGTAACCAAGCTCACGCAAACCACCACACCAACTCCCTCAGTGTCAATTTCCTCCTTCCCCAGGAATGCCAATAGTCCTGCAGGCCATGTCACTGGCAATTCTGACGAGTCCTCTCCTGCCTGGGATTCCTCCGATGCATCCTTGCGTGTAACGCCTACTGCTGCTGGCGCTGCTGTTGTTGCCGCTGGGAGTCGATGGTCATCCCAGAGGGGAAGTCGTAAGCCCACTTGTACTACTTCCAGTAAGCAATTGACTGTTCAACAGTCCTTTGCGAGGAAGATGAAATATCACAGCAGTCATCCTACTGCAAAGCGGATAACTGAGGCCTTGACAACTATGTTGGTGTTAGACGTGCGTCCGGTATCCGCCGTTAGTTCACAGGGAACTAGACAATTTATTGAGGCAGTGTGCCCCCGTTACCAAATACCATCTAGGTTCCACTTCTCTAGGCAGGCGATACCGAGAATGTACACGGACGTCAGAAAAAGACTCACCAGTGTCCTAAAAAATGCAGTTGTACCCAATGTCCACTTAACCACGGACATGTGGACAAGTGGAGCAGGGCAGGGTCAGGACTATATGACTGTGACAGCCCACTGGGTAGATGTATGGACTCCCGCCGCAAGAACAGCAGCGGCGGCACCAGTAGCAGCATCTCGCAAACGCCAACTCTTTCCTAGGCAGGCTACGCTTTGTATCACCGCTTTCCAGAATACGCACACAGCTGAAAACCTCTTACGGCAACTGAGGAAGATCATCGCGGAATGGCTTACCCCAATTGGACTCTCCTGTGGATTTGTGGCATCGGACAACGCCAGCAATATTGTGTGTGCATTAAATATGGGCAAATTCCAGCACGTCCCATGTTTTGCACATACCTTGAATTTGGTGGTGCAGAATTTTTTAAAAAACGACAGGGGCGTGCAAGAGATGCTGTCGGTGGCCAGAAGAATTGCGGGACACTTTCGGCGTACAGGCACCACGTACAGAAGACTGGAGCACCACCAAAAACTACTGAACCTGCCCTGCCATCATCTGAAGCAAGAAGTGGTAACGAGGTGGAATTCAACCCTCTATATGCTTCAGAGGTTGGAGGAGCAGCAAAAGGCCATTCAAGCCTATACAATTGAGCACGATATAGGAGGTGGAATGCACCTGTCTCAAGTGCAGTGGAGAATGATTTCAACGTTGTGCAAGGTTCTGATGCCCTTTGAACTTGCCACACGTGAAGTCAGTTCAGACACTGCCAGCCTGAGTCAGGTCATTCCCCTCATCAGGCTTTTGCAGAAGAAGCTGGAGGCATTGAAGAAGGAGCTAAAAGGGAGCGATTCCGCTAGGCATGTGGGACTTGTGGATGCAGCCCTTAATTCGCTTAACAAGGATTCACGGGTGGTCAATCTGTTGAAATCAGAGCACTACATTTTGGCCACCGTGCTCGATCCTAGATTTAAAGCCTACCTTGGATCTCTCTTTCCGGCAGACACAAGTCTGCTGGGGTTGAAAGACCTGCTGGTGACAAAATTGTCAAGTCAAGCGGAACGCGACCTGTCAACATCTCCTCCTTCACATTCTCCCGCAACTGGGGGTGCGAGGAAAAGGCTCAGAATTCCGAGCCCACCCGCTGGCGGTGATGCAGGGCAGTCTGGAGCGACTGCTGATGCTGACATCTGGTCCGGACTGAAGGACCTGACAACGATTACGGACATGTCGTCTACTGTCACTGCATATGATTCTCTCAACATTGATAGAATGGTGGAGGATTATATGAGTGACCGCATCCAAGTAGGCACGTCACACAGTCCGTACTTATACTGGCAGGAAAAAGAGGCAATTTGGAGGCCCTTGCACAAACTGGCTTTATTCTACCTAAGTTGCCCTCCCACAAGTGTGTACTCCGAAAGAGTGTTTAGTGCCGCCGCTCACCTTGTCAGCAATCGGCGTACGAGGTTACATCCAGAAAATGTGGAGAAGATGATGTTCATTAAAATAAGAATTTACTTACCGATAATTCTATTTCTCGGAGTCCGTAGTGGATGCTGGGGTTCCTGAAAGGACCATGGGGAATAGCGGCTCCGCAGGAGACAGGGCACAAAAGTAAAGCTTTTACAGGTCAGGTGGTGTGTACTGGCTCCTCCCCCTATGACCCTCCTCCAGACTCCAGTTAGGTACTGTGCCCGGACGAGCGTACACAATAAGAGAGGATTTTGAATCCCGGGTAAGACTCATACCAGCCACACCAATCACACCGTACAACTTGTGATCTAAACCCAGTTAACAGTATGATAACAGAGGAGCCTCTGAAAGATGGCTTCCTAAACAATAACCCGAATTAGTTAACAATAACTATGTACAAGTATTGCAGATAATCCGCACTTGGGATGGGCGCCCAGCATCCACTACGGACTCCGAGAAATAGAATTATCGGTAAGTAAATTCTTATTTTCTCTATCGTCCTAAGTGGATGCTGGGGTTCCTGAAAGGACCATGGGGATTATACCAAAGCTCCCAAACGGGCGGGAGAGTGCGGATGACTCTGCAGCACCGAATGAGAGAACTCCAGGTCCTCCTTTGCCAGGGTATCAAATTTGTAAAAATTTACAAACGTGTTCTCCCCTGACCACGTAGCTGCTCGGCAGAGTTGTAATGCCGAGACCCCTCGGGCAGCCGCCCAAGATGAGCCCACCTTCCTTGCGGAATGGGCCTTAACAGATTTAGGCTGTGGCAGGCCTGCCACAGAATGTACAAGTTGAATTTTGTTACAAATCCAACGAGCAATCGACTGCTTAGAAGCAGGTGCACCCAACTTGTTGGGTGCATACAGTATAAACAGCGAGTCAGATTTTCTGACTCCAGCCGTCCTTTAAATGTATATTTTTAAGGCTCTGACAACGTCCAACAACTTGGAGTCCTTCAAGTCGTCTGTAGCCGCAGGCACTACAATAGGCTGGTTCAGGTGAAACGCTGATACCACCTTAGGGAGAAAATGCGGACGCGTCCGCAGCTCTGCCCTATGTCGAATGGAAAATTAAATAAGGGCTTTTATAAGACAAAGCCGCCAGTTCAGATACTCTCCCGGCCGAAGCCAGGGCCAGTAACATAGTCACTTTCCATGTGAGATATTTCAAATCCACATTCTTTAGTGGTTCAAACCAATTGGATTTGAGGAAATCTAAAACTACATTTAGATCCCATGGTGCCACCTTAGGCACCACAGGAGGCTGTATATGCAGTACTCCTTTGATAAAAATCTGGACCTCAGGGACTGAGGCCAATTCTTTTTGGAAGAATATTGATAGGGCCGAAATTTGAACCTTAATAGATCCCAATTTGAGACCCATAGACAATCCTGATTGCAGGAAATGTAGGAAAACGACCCAGTTGAAATTCCTCCATCGGAGCACTCCGCTGCTCGCACCACGCAACATATTTTCGCCAAATACGGCGATAATGCTTCGCGGTGACTTCCTTCCTTGCCTTTATCAAGGTAGGAATGACTTCTTCTGGAATGCCTTTTCCTTTTAGGATCTGGCATTCAAACGCCATGCCGTCAAACGCAGCCGCGGTAAGTCTTGAAAAAGACAAGGACCCTGCTGAAGCAGGTCCCTTCTCAGAAGTAGAGGCCACGGATCGTCCGTGACCATCTCTTGAAGTTCCGGGTACCAAGTCCTTCTTGGCCAATCCGGAGCCACTAGTCTTACTCCTCTTTGCCGTATAATCCTCAAAACCTTTGGTATGAGAGGCAGAGGAGGAAACACCTATACCGACTGGTACACCCAATGTGTTACCAGCGCGTCCACAGCTATTGCCTGCGGATCTCTTGACCTGGCGCAATACCTGTCCAGTGTCTTGTTGAGGCGAGACGCCATCATGTCCACCATTGGTTTTACCCAACGGTTTAATAGCATGTGGAAAACTTCTGGATGAAGTCCCCACTCTCCCGGGTGAAGGTCGTGTCTGCTGAGGAAGTCTGCTTCCCAGTTGTCCACGCCCGGGATGAATACTGCTGACAGTGCTATCACGTGATTCTCCGCCCAGCGAAGGATCCTGGCAGCTTCTGCCATTGCCCTCCTGCTTCTTGTGCCGCCCTGTCTGTTTACATGGGCGACTGCCGTGATGTTGTCCGACTGGATCAACACCGGACTTCCTTGAAGCAGAGGTTTCGCCTGGCTTAGAGCATTGTAGATTGCTCTTAGTTCCAGAATGCTTATGTGAAGAGACTTTTTCAGGCTCGACCACACTCCCTGGAAATTTCTTCCCTGTGTGACTGCTCCCCAGCCTCTCAGGCTGGCATCCGTGGTCACCAGGATCCAATCCTGCATGCCGAATCTGCGGCCCTCCAATAGATGAGCCTCCTGCAACCACCACAGAAGGGATACCCTTGTCCTCGGCGACAGGGTTATCCGCAGGTGCATCTGAAGATGCGACCCTGACCATTTGTCCAACAGATCCCTTTGCATGGAATCTGCCGAAAGGGATTGCTTCGTAAGAAGCTACCATTTTTTCCCAGGACTCTTGTGCATTGATGTACAGACACCTTTCCTGGTTTTAGGAGGTTCCTGACCAGGTCAGATAACTCCTTGGCTTTTTCTTCGGGAAGAAAAACCTTTTTCTGAACTGTGTCCAGAATCATCCCCAGGAACAGCAGACGAGTTGTCGGCATTAATTGGGATTTTGGAATATTCAGAATCCATCCGTGCTGCTTTAGCACCTCTTGAGATAGTGCTAAACCCATCTCTAGCTGTTCTCTGGACCTTGCCCTTATTAGGAGATCGTCCAAGTATGGGATAATTAATACGCCTTTTCTTCGAAGAAGAAATATTATCTCGGCCATTACCTTTGTAAAGACCCGAGATGCCGTGGACAAACCAAACGGCAGCGTCTGAAACTGATAGTGACAGTTTTGTACAACGAACCTGAGGTACCCCTGGTGTGAGGGGTAATTGGAACGTGGAGATACGCATCCTTGATGTCCAAGGATACCATAAAGTCCCCTTCTTCCAGGTTCGCTATCACTGCTCTGAGTGACTCCATCTTGAACTTGAACTTCTTTATGTACAGGTTCAAGGACTTCAGATTTAGAATAGGCCTTACCGAGCCATCCGGCTTCGGTACCACAAAAAGAGTGGAATAATACCCCTTCCCTTGTTGTAGAAGAGGTACCTTGACTATCACCTGCTGAGAATACAGCTTGTGAATGGCTTCCAAAACCGTCTCCCTTTCTGAGGGGGACGTTGGTAAAGCAGACTTCAGGAAACGGCGAGGTGGCTCTGTCTCTAATTTCAACCTGTACCCCTGAGATATTATCTGCAGGATCCAGGGATTTACCTGCGAGTGAGCCCACTGCGCGCTGTAATTCTTGAGACGACCGCCTACCGCCCCCGAGTCCGCTTGCGAAGCCCCAGCGTCATGCTGAGGCTTTTGTAGAAGCCGGGGAGGGCTTCTGTTCCTGGGAAGGAGCTGCCTGTTGCTGTCTCTTCCCTCGTCCTCTGCCTCGTGGCAGATATGAATAGCCCTTTGCTCTCTTATTTTTAAAGGAACGAAAGGGCTGCGGTTGAAAGGTCGGTGCCTTTTTCTGTTGGGGAGTGACTTGAGGTAGAAAGGTGGATTTCCCGGCCGTAGCCGTGGCCACCAAATCCGATAGACCGACCCCAAATAACTCCTCTACGCATCGCCTGTCCACTGTCGTGTCCATAAAGCTCTTCTGGCCGAAATGGACATAGCACTTACCCGTGATGCCAGTGTGCAGATATCTCTCTGTGCATCACGCATATAAAGAAATGCATCCTTTATTTGTTCTAACGACAGTAAAATATTGTCCCTGTCCAGGGTATCAATATTTTCGATCAGGGACTCTGACCAAACTACCCCAGCACTGCACATCCAGGCAGTCGCAATATCTGGTCGTAGTATAACACCTGCATGTGTGTATATACCTTTTTGGATATTTTCCATCCTCCTATCTGATGGATCTTTAAGTGCGGCCGTCTCAGGAGAGGGTAACGCCACTTGTTTTGATAAGCGTGTTAGCGCTTTGTCCACCCTAGGAGGTGTTTCCCAGCGCTCCCTAACCTCTGGCGGGAAAGGGTATAAAGCCAATAACTTCTTTGAAATTAGCAGTTTTTTTATCGGGGCACCCCACGCTTCATCACACACGTCATTTAATTCTTCTGATTCGGTAAAAACTACTGGTAGTTTTTTCACACCCCACATAATACCCTGTTTAGTGGTACCTGTAGTATCAGCTAAATGTAACATCTCCTTTATTGCCAAAATCATATAACGTGTGGCCCTACTGGAAAATACGGTTAATTCGTCACCTTCACCACCGGAATCAGTGCCTGTGTCTAGGTCTGTGTCGACCGACTGAGGCAAGGGGCGTTTTACAGCCCCTGACGGTATTTGAGGCGCCTGGACAGGCACTAATTGAGTGTCCGGCCGCCTCATGTCGGCAAACGACTGCTTAAGCGAGTTGACGCTATCCCGTAATTCCACAAATAAAGGCATCCATTCTGGTGTCGACCCCCTAGGAGGTGACATCCTCATATTTGGCAATTGCTCCGCCTCCACACCAATAACGTCCTCATACATGTCGACACACACGTACCGACACACAGCAGACACACAGGGAATGCTCTATACGAAGACAGGACCCACTAGCCCTTTGGGGAGACAGAGGGAGAGTCTGCCAGCACACACCAAAAAGCGCTATATATGACAGGGATAGCCTTATGATTAAGTGCTCCCTTATAGCTGCTTTTATATTAATATATTGCCATTTATTTTGCCCCCCCTCTCTGTTATACCCTGTTTCTGTAGTGCAGTGCAGGGGAGAGACCTGGGAGCCTTCCTGACCAGCGGAGCTGTGACAGAAAATGGCGCCGTGTGCTGAGGAGATAGGCCCCGCCCCTTTTTCGGCGGGCTCGTCTCCCGCTATTTAGTACATTTAGGCAGGGGTAAATATCTCCATATAGCCTCTGGGGCTATATGTGAGGTATTTTTAGCCTTTTTAAAGGTTTTCATTTGCCTCCCAGGGCGCCCCCCCCCAGCGCCCTGCACCCTCAGTGACTGCCGTGTGAAGTGTGCTGAGAGGAAAATGGCGCACAGCTGCAGTGCTGTGCGCTACCTTAAGAAGACTGCAGGAGTCTTCAGCCGCCGATTCTGGACCTCTTCTTGCTTCAGCATCTGTGAGGGGGCCGGCGGCGTGGCTCCGGTGACCATCCAGGCTGTACCTGTGATCGTCCCTCTGGAGCTTCATGTCCAGTAGCCAAGAAGCCAATCCATCCTGCACGCAGGTGAGTTCACTTCTTCTCCCCTCTGTCCCTCGTTGCAGTGATCCTGTTGCCAGCAGGAATCACTGTAAAATAAAAAACCTAAGCTAAACTCTCTAAGCAGCTCTTTATGAGAGCCACCTAGAATTGCACCCTTCTCGGCCGGGCACAAAAATCTAACTGGAGTCTGGAGGAGGGTCATAGGGGGAGGAGCCAGTACACACCACCTGACCTGTAAAAGCTTTACTTTTGTGCCCTGTCTCCTGCGGAGCCGCTATTCCCCATGGTCCTTTCAGGAACCCCAGCATCCACTTAGGACGATAGAGAAAATGAATTATAATCAATTCCTCCGCGGAGACATTGACCAGCAGCAATTGCCTCCACAAAGTACACAGGGAGCTGAGATGGTGGATTACAGTGGGGACGAATTGATAATCTGTGAGGAGGGGGATGTACACGGTGATATATCGGAGGGTGAAGATGAGGTGGACATCTTGCCTCTGTAGAGCCAGTTTGTGCAAGGAGAGATTAATTGCTTCTTTTTTGGGGGGGGTCCAAACCAACCCGTCATATCAGTCACAGTCGTGTGGCAGACCCTGTCACTGAAATGATGGGTTGGTTAAAGTGTGCATGTCCTGTTTTGTTTATACAACATAAGGGTGGGTGGGAGGGCCCAAGGACAATTCCATCTTGCACCTCTTTTTTCTTTTCTTTTTCTTTGCATCATGTGCTGATTGGGGAGGGTTTTTTGGAAGGGACATCCTGCGTGACACTGCAGTGCCACTCCTAGATGGGCCCGGTGTTTGTGTCGGCCACTAGGGTCGCTAATCTTACTCACACAGTCAGCTACCTCATTGCGCCTCTTTTTTTCTTTGCGTCATGTGCTGTTTGGGGAGGGTTTTTTGGAAGGGACATCCTGCGTGACACTGCAGTGCCACTCCTAGATGGGCCCGGTGTTTGTGTCGGCCACTAGGGTCGCTAATCTTACTCACACAGCTACCTCATTGCGCCTCTTTTTTTCTTTGCGTCATGTGCTGTTTGGGGAGGTTTTTTTGGAAGGGACATCCTGCGTGACACTGCAGTGCCACTCCTAGATGGGCCCGGTGTTTGTGTCGGCCACTAGGGTCGCTTATCTTACTCACACAGCGACCTCGGTGCAAATTTTAGGACTAAAAATAATATTGTGAGGTGTGAGGTATTCAGAATAGACTGAAAATGAGTGTAAATTATGGTTTTTGAGGTTAATAATACTTTGGGATCAAAATGACCCCCAAATTCTATGATTTAAGCTGTTTTTTAGTGTTTTTTGAAAAAAACACCCGAATCCAAAACACACCCGAATCCGACAAAAAAAATTCGGTGAGGTTTTGCCAAAACGCGTTCGAACCCAAAACACGGCCGCGGAACCGAACCCAAAACCAAAACCCGAAAAATTTCAGGCGCTCATCTCTAGTGCGAAAGCATCGCCGCCATCTGATGCTTTCGTATGTCTGTGGGGGGACAGGAGCTGGCACGTGGAGCGGACTTGCCCTGTGGAAGGCTCTCATTCTGGAACTTGGCCGGATCTGTCTTTCTGTGAAATAGAGCATTTCAGGCGACACTATAGGATTGCCAAATGCTCCCTATGATTCTGAATCATGCGTGTGTGGAAGTGAAGCCTGATATTAATGATAACAGTTACAGCGTCTGGAGTCAATGGACGGCACAGGGTTCTGCTTGCATAAAAATCAACCCTACATTAGCTCTACGGATTATCGCATTACCGTAAGGTAGTAAATTAGACTTCCGCGGCTGCTGAAACTACAATCACTTGTGTGCAACACAGAACATGCTCCTATAGCTTCTCACATAATAACCAGAACACCAAATCCTGCACTCAGGAGCCATAACAAGGAACAGCCTGTGCTTTCACTACAGTGCGTCACTATCTCAAAGGACAAATAAAAGGCATTACCTAGAGGTCTGCCGTCCTGACTGTGGGTGGGTTATATTGCACTTCCCTACACTCCTGGAATGTTTGTGGGACTCCCAAATTTCAGAAAGATCTCCTGTAGTCCTGGTAGATTAGACCAATTTCCTGGATACTGCCCACTTCTCCAGTGAAGTGGGTGATTGTGGGCATGATGTTATTGTGGGCATGATGATGTTTAGAGTAGGGGTGTGTAGGGGTGTGATAATGTGATTGGCAGAGCCATGGCATCCGTACTTCCCACTCTTACCTCTTTTCCAGGATCTCACAGAAGAGGGGTTTTAAAAGGAGGCAAACATGGATCATAAAGAATAAATGAGTCGGACACCCCAACAATTAATTGATGTCTCCAGATTGCTAAATGATGACATCAGCTGGCTGGAGTCCAATATTTTTACGTCATAACTATATATACGTTTTTAATAGAGTCAAGTAAAACATTTTTTTATAATAGCTGAATGAATTAAATAATAATTATATTATTAACACTGTCCCTCATCACATAACTTAACCTACGGAAGACATATAAGCACAATTTATTACATTTAATATTTTTTTCTGAATTTCTCCATAACAGATTTTTGGCCTTGGGGTACCATGAAAAAAAAAAAATGGATACTCTAGGGTGTTGTGATTCAAAAAAGTTTGGGATCCACTGCTATAGGCAGCAAAATACGAGTGATAACAACACGTGAAAATAGTGCTCTGCTCTTAAGATTTTACAATCTACGGGGAAGAGCAGAGACAAAGAAAACAACAAGGAGTGGGTGAGTAGGTATGGAGGAGCTGAAAGGGATGAGTTAGGAGGAATAGGTGGGGGTGCAGTAGGGAATGGCGGGTCCTGGCGGTCGATATACCGACGCCGACATCCCGAAGTAGGATGCAGGCGTCAAATTACAAACAGCTGGCATCCCGATCGTCCAGACAGCAGGACTCGCTGCGCGCATGCGGGGGGGCGGGTTAGGGTTAGGCACATAGAAGGGAAGGTTAGGGTTAGGCATCGAGCGGAGAGGGTTATGTTTAGGCACCACCGGGGAGGGTAAGGGTTAGGCACCCACAAGGGAGGGTTAGGGTCGGGGGCAGAGGAGGGTTAGGGGGCTAACAGGGGGGGTTGTCGAGATTCTGATGGACGGAATACCACTGTCTGGATTCTAACCGCCGGCATCCCGTCCATCGCCAATTCATACTGACCCCGTGGGGAGAGTAGGGGAAGAGTTAGGAGTAGGTGGGCAGGGACAGTAGGAGATGAGAAACAAGATACAAAATAAACTTTAGCTTTAATAGACTACAGAGAAAACTGCTAAGCGTTTGGGTTGTATTTTCTTTTAGAAACTAGAGAGGCGTTAATGAAATGTTTACAAAAAAAGGTCAATTTTGATAAAGTTCCACAGAGTCAGAGCTGCAAAGCTAAGAGCTCGACCCCCAAATGAATTATGGGAGAGTATAGATACAGTCCTCATCTGTAGATCGAAATAAGCACGTGCAGGTGTAAGAAATCAGAAGCTGCTTAAGGTAACTTGGATCCTGGTTATGTAGAACATTGAAAGCCAGTAAGCCAATCTTGAAATAGATTTACCATCTAACAGGCAGCCAGCGAAGGGAGAAGAAAAATAGGATTTTAATACCTACCGGTAAATCCTTTTCTCTTAGTCCGTAGAGGATGCTCGGGACAATTCAAGAACCATGGGGTATAGACGGGATCCGCAGGAGACATGGGCACTTTAAGACTTTAAAAGGGGTGTGAACTGGCTCCTCCCTCTATGCCCCTCCTCCAGACTCCAGTTATAGGAACTGTGCCCAGGGAGACGGACATTTCGAGGAAAAAGGATTTATTTTGATTTAAACTAAGGTGAGATACATACAAGCTCACACCTCAAACATGCCGTACAACATGGCATTCAACCCAACGCATGCAACAGCATGAATAATGACAGCAACAGGCTGACTATAACCGCAACACAACATGTGTGTAACCATAACCAATAACTGCAGATACAGTATGCACTACGGACTAAGAGAAAAGGATTTACCGGTAGGTATTAAAATCCTATTTTCTCTATACGTCCTAGAGGATGCTGGGGACACTTCCAAGAGCCATGGGGTTTATACCAAAGCTCAAGAATGGGCGGGAGAGTGCGGATGACTCTGCAACACCGATTGACCAAACAAGAGGTCTTCCTTAGCCAGGGTATCAAACTTGTAAAACTTTGCAAAAGTGTTTGAACCCGACCAAGTAGCTGTTCGGCAAAGCTGTAATGCCGAGACCCCCCGGGCAGCCGCCCAGGATGAGCCCACCTTTCTGGTAGAATGAAGCTTCACCGATTTCGGTAACGGCAATCCAGCCGTAGAATGAGCTTGACGAACTGTATTACAGATCCAGCGTGCAATAGTCTGCTTGGAAGCAGGAGCCCCAATCTTGTTGGGATCATACAGAACAAACAGAGCCTCCGTTTTCCTAATCTGAGCCGTTCTGGCTACATAAATTTTCAAAGCTCTGACTACATCTAGAGACTTCGATTCCTCAAAGGCGTCAGTAGCCACTGGCATCACAATAGGTTGGTTCATGTGAAACCATGACACCACTTTAGGCAGAAATTGCTGACGAGTTCTCAACTCCGCTCTATCTTCATGGAAGATCAAATAGGGGCTCTTGTGAGACAAAGCTGCCAATTCAGACACCCGCCTTGCAGAGGCCAAGGCCAACAGCATGATCACTTTCCAAGTGACGAATTTCAACTCTACCTTAAGTAAAGGTTCAAACCAATGAGAATGCAGGAACCGCAACACCACGTTAAGCTCCCATGGTGCCACCGGGGGCACAGAGGGAGGTTGGATGTGCAGCACACCTTTCACGAAAGTCTGAACTTCCAGAAGGGAAGCCAATTCTTTTTGAAAGAAAATTGACAAGGCCGAAATTTGTACTTTAATTGATCCTAACTTTAGGCCCGCATCCACCCCTGCTTGCAGAAAATGGAGAAAACGGCCCAGCTGAAATTCTTCCGTAGGAGCTTTCTTGGATTCACACCAAGACACATATTTTCTCCAAATACGGTGATAATGTTTCGCCGTTACCTCTTTTCTAGCCTGAAGCAGTGTGGGAATTACTTCACCGGGAATACCCTTTCGGGCTAGGATCCTGCGCTCAACCTCCAAGCCGTCAAACGAAGCCGCGGTAAGTCTTGGTACACGCACGGCCCCTGCTGTAACAGATCCTCTCGCAGAGGAAGAGGCCAGGGATCTCCTATGAGCAATTCCTGAAGATCTGGATACCAAGCCCTCCTTGGCCAGTCTGGAACAATGAGGATTGCCTGAACCCTTGTTCTTCTTATGATCTTTATCACTTTTGGAATGAGTGGAATCGGAGGGAACACATATACCGACTGAAACACCTACGGTGTCACTAGGGCGTCCACTGCTATTGCTTGAGGGTCCCTCGACCTGGAACAATATCTTGGAAGTTTCTTGTTGAGGCGAGACGCCATCATGTCTATTTGAGGAATTCCCCAACGACTTGTCACTTCTGCAAAGACCTCTTGATGAAGACCCCACTCTCCTGGATGGAGATCGTGTCTGCTGAGGAAGTCTGCTTCCCAGTTGTCTACACCCGGAATGAAGATCGCTGACATGCCTTTCCGCCCAGCGGAAAACTTTTGTGGCTTCTGCCATTGCCGCTCTGCTCTTCGTTCTGCCCTGGCGGTTTACGTACACCACTGCTGTTATGTTGTCCAACTGAATCAAGACGGGCAGATCGCGAAGAAGATGTTCCGCTTGCAGAAGGCCGTTGTAAATGGCCCTTAACTCCAGAATGTTTATGTGTAGACAGGCTTCCTGGCTTGACCATTTTCCCTGGAAATTTTCCCCCTGTGTGACTGCACCCCAGCCTCGGAGACTCGCATCCGTGGTCACCAGGATCCAGTTCTGGATCCCGAATCTGCGTCCCTCTAGGAGATGAGAGCTGTGCAGCCACCACAGGAGTGAGATTCTGGTTTTGGAAGACAGGATTATCTGTCGGTCATGTACAGATGGGATCCGGACCACTTGTCCAAAAGGTCCCACTGAAACACTCTGGCATGGAATCTGCCAAACTGAATGGCCTCGTAGGCCGCCACCATCTTTCCTAGCAACCGAGTGCATTGATGAATCGACACTCTTGCTGGCTGCAGAATCTGTCTGACCAGGTTCTGAATTTCCAGAGCCTTTTCCACTGGAAGAAAAACTCTCTGTAATTCCGTGTCCAGAATCATACCCAAGAACGACAGCCTTGTCGTAGGAACCAACTGTGATTTTGGCAAGTTTAGGAGCCAACCATGTTGTTGCAGAATTGTCAGGGAGAGCGTCACGCTCTGCCTGTAATTGTTCCTTGGACCTCGCTTTTATCAGGAGATCGTCCAAGTACGGGATAATTGTGACTCCTTGCTTGCGCAGGAGAACCATCATTTCCGCCATAACTTTGGTGAAAACCCTCGGAGCCATGGACAGACCAAACGGCAACGTCTGAAATTGGTAATGACAATCCTGAACGGCAAACCTCAGGTAAGCCTGATGTGGAGGATATATGGGGACGTGTAAGTAGGCATCCTTTATGTCGAACGACACCATAAAATCCCCTTCCTCCAGACTGGAGATCACTGCTCGGAGAGACTCCATCTTGAATTAGAATTTTTTTAGATAGAAATTGAGGGATTTTAAGTTCAGAATAGGTCTGACCGAGCCGTCCGGCTTCGGGACCCCAAACAGGCTCGAATAAAAGCCTTCTCCCTACTGTGACGGGGGCACTGTGACAATGACTTGATTTTGACATAGTTTTTGTATAGCACCGCATACCACCTCTCTGTCCGGAAGAGAAACTGGTAAGGCTGATTTTAAAAATCGTCGAGGGGGCACGTCTTGAAATTCCAGCTTGTACCATTGGGACACTATTTCTAATACCCATGGGTCTAGGGTCGAACGAACCCAGAAATGACTGAAGAGTCGGAGACGTGCCCCCACTGGTGCGGAGTCCCGCAGAGGAGTCCCAGTGTCATGCAGTGGATTTGGTAGAAGCCGGAGAGGACTTCTGCTCTTGGGAACCTGCCACAGCCGGTGACCTTTTTCCCTTTCCTCTTGTGCAGGAACATAAGGTAAAAAGGATGACTTACCCGTGGTAGCCATAGATACCAGGTCAGCGAGGCCGTCACCAAACAAGACACCACATTTATACGGCAGAGACTCCATAGCCTTCTTAGAGTCAGCATCAGCATTCCATTGATGAATCCACAATGCTCTCCTAGCTGAGACTGCCATAGCATTGGCTCTTAATCCAAAAAAGCCAATGTCCCTCGCAGCTTCCTTAAGGTAGGCTGCAGCATCCCTGATATGACCCAGAGTCAAAAGAATGTTATCCCTATCCAGGGTATCAAACTCAGATGACATGTTATCTGCCCACTTTTCAATAGCGCTACTCACCCACGATGAAGCAATGGCAGGTCTGAGTAGCGTACCCGTAGTGACATAAATGAATTTCAATGTATTTTCCTGCTTATGATCCGCAGGTTCTTTTAGGGCTGCCGTGTCAGGAGACGGAAGCGCCACCTTTTTGGACAGCCGTGACAGAGCTTTGTCCACAGTGGGGGGGTGACTCCCACTTTTCCCTATCCCCAGAGGGGAACGGATATGCCACCGGAATTCTCTTGGGAATCTGAAACTTCTTGTCGGGATTTTTCCAAACCTTTTCAAAAAGAGCGTTCAGTTCATGAGAGGGAGGAAACATTACCTCAGGTTTCTTTCCTTTAAACATACAGACCCTTGTATCATGAACAGCAGGGTCCTCCGTGATATGTAACACGTCTTTTATCGCCACAATCATGTACTGAATGCTCTTAGCCAGTTTTGGATTTAATTTGGCATCACTATAGTCGACACTGGAGTCAGAGTCTGTGTCGGTATCTGTATCTGCTATCTGAGTAAATGAACGCTTCTGTGACCCCGAGGGGGTCTGAACCTGGGACAACACATCCTCTACGGATTTTTTCCATGCCTGGTTTTGACTCAGATTTATCCAATCTTTTATTCAACCAAGCCACATTCGCATTCAAAGCACTCAAAACATTTACCCAATCAGGAGTCGGCGGTGCCGACAGGGTCACTCCCACAGCCGTTTCTTTCCCTAATCCAGTCTCCTCCTGGGAAGAGCACTCTGCCTCAGACATGTCGACACACGTGCACTGACACTCACAAACACACTGGGCATATAGGGGACAGACCCACAGTAAAGCCTGTCAGAGAAATACAGAGGGAGTTTGCCAGCTCACAACCCAGCGCTTATCCCGGTTCTGAACACTTTTATATAAAGCCCCAGACCTGTTAGCGCTTTTATATTACATTAAATAGCACCAAATATATTGTGGCCCCCCCCTGTGTTACTTGTACAGCAGGTCTGCTTCTCTCCCCTCAGTCCCACGATGCAGGGAGACTGTTGCCAGCAATTCTCCCTGAAAATAATAAACCTAACAAAAGTCTTTTTCTGAGAAACTCTGGAGAGCTCCCCAGTGTGCAACCAGTCTCACTGGGCACAGATTCTAAACTGGAGTCTGGAGGAGGGGCATAGAGGGAGGAGCCAGTTCACACCCCTTTCTCTGACGTCCTAGTGGATGCTGGGAACTCCGAAAGGACCATGGGGAATAGCGGCTCCGCAGGAGACTGGGCACAACTAAAGAAAGCTTTTAGGTCACCTGGTGTGCACTGGCTCCTCCCACTATGACCCTCCTCCAAGCCTCAGTTAGATTTTGTGCCCGGCCGAGGTTGGATGCACCCTAGGGGCTCTCCTGAGCTTCTAGAAAGAAAGTATATAATTAGGTTTTTTATTTTACAGTGAGACCTGCTGGCAACAGGCTCACTGCAGCGAGGGACTAAGGGGAGCAGAAGCGAACCTACCTGCTTGCAGCTAGCTTGGGCTTCTTAGGCTACTGGACACCATTAGCTCCAGAGGGATCGACCGTATGGAACTGGCCTTGGTGTTCGGTCCCGGAGCCGCGCCGCCGTCCCCCTTACAGAGCCAGAAGTAAGAAGAGGTCCGGAAAATCGGCGGCAGAAGACATCAGTCTTCACCAAGGTAGCGCACAGCACTGCAGCTGTGCGCCATTGCTCCTCATACACACTTCACACTCCGGTCACTGAGGGTGCAGGGCGCTAGGGGGGCGCCCTGAGCAGCAATAAAAACACCTTGGCTGGCAAAAATACCACAATATATAGCCCCAGAGGCTATATATGTGATAATTACCCCTGCCAGAATCCATAAAAAAAGCGGGAGAATAGTCCGCGAAAAAGGGGCGGAGCTATCTCCTTCAGCACACTGGCGCCATTTCTCCCTCACAGCTCCGCTGGAAGGAAGTTTCCTGGCTCTCCCCTGCAGTCTACACTACAGAAAAGGGTAAAAAAGAGAGGGGGGGCACTAAATTTAGGCGCAGTATATATAACAGCAGCTATAGGGGACATAATTCAGTTAGTCCCTGCATTATATAGCGCTCTGGTGTGTGCTGGCATACTCTCACTCTGTCTCCCCAAAGGGCTTTTGTGGGTCCTGTCCTCTGTTAGAGCATTCCCTGTGTGTGTGCGGTGTGTCGGTACGGCTGTGTCGACATGTTTGATGAGGATAATGATGTGGAGGCGGAGCAGATGCCTATAGAAGGGATGTCACCCCCTGCGGGGCAGACACCTGAGTGGATAGACTTATGGAAGGAATTGCGTGCACGTGTCGACTCCTTACACAAAAAATTTGACGACATGCCAAATGCGGGACAGCCGGCTTCTCAGCTCGTGCCTGTCCAGGCGTCTCAAAGGCCATCGGGGGCTCTAAAACGCCCGCTACCTCAGATGGCAGACGCGGATGTCGACACGGATACTGACACCAGTGTCGACGACGATGAGTGTAGTCTAATGTCCACTAAGGCCATTCGTTGCATGATTGAAGCAATGAAAGAGGTGTTACAAATTTCTGATATAAACCCAGGTACCACTAAAAAGGGTATTATGTTTGGGGAGAAAAAACTACCCGTAGTTTTTCCCCCATCAGAAGAATTAAATGAAGTGTGTGAAGAAGCGTGGGCTTTCCCTGATAAAAGATTGGTAATCTCTAAGAAGTTACTAATGGCGTTCCCTTTCCCGCCAGAGGATAGGTCACGTTGGGAGACACCACCTAGGGTGGATAAAGCGCTCACACGTTTGTCTAAAAAGGTGGCACTACCGTCTCCGGATACGGCCGCCCTCAAGGAACCTGCTGATAGAAAGCAGGAGGCGATCCTGAAGTCTGTATATACACACTCAGGCATTATACTTAGACCAGCTATTGCGTCAGCATGGATGTGCAGTGCTGCCGCTGCGTGGTCAGATTCCCTGTCAGAAAATATTGACACCCTAGACAGGGACACTATTCTGCTAACCATAGAGCATATAAAAGACTCAGTCTTATACATGAGAGATGCACAGAGGGAGATCTGCCGGCTGGCATCTAAAATAGGTGCACTGTCCATTTCTGCTAGGAGAGGCTTATGGACTCGCCAGTGGACAGGGGATGCAGATTCAAAAAGGCACATGGAAGTTTTGCCTTATAAGGGTGAGGAGTTATTCGGGGATGGTCTCTCAGACCTAGTTTCCACAGCAACTGCTGGGAAGTCAGCATTTTTACCCCATGTTCCCTCACAGCCTAAAAAGGCGCCGTTTTATCAGGTACAGTCCTTTCGGACTCAGAAAAACAGGCGTGGAAAAGGCGGGTCCTTTCTGTCCAGAGGCAGAGGTAGGGGAAAAAGGCTGCAACAAACAGCAGGTTCCCAGGAGCAAAAGTCCTCCCCCGCTTCTTCCAAGTCCGCCGCATGACGGTGGGGCTCCACAGGCGGAGCCAGGTACGGTGGGGGGCCGCCTCAAAAATTTCAGCGATCAGTGGGCTCGCTCACAGGTGGATCCCTGGATCCTGCAAATAGTATCTCAAGGGTACAAACTGGAATTCGAGGCGTCTCCACCCCACCGGTTCCTAAAATCTGCCTTGCCGACAACTCCCTCAGGCAGGGAGGCTGTGCTAGAGGCAATTCACAAGCTGTATTCCCAGCAGGTGATAGTCAAGGTGCCCCTACTTCAACAAGGACGGGGTTACTATTCCACACTGTTTGTGGTACCGAAACCGGACGGTTCGGTGAGACCCATTTTAAATTTGAAATCCTTGAACACATACATAAAAAGATTCAAGTTCAAGATGGAATCGCTCAGGGCGGTTATTGCAAGCCTGGACGAGGGGGATTACATGGTATCCCTGGACATCAAGGATGCTTACCTGCATGTCCCCATTTACTATCCTCACCAGGAGTACCTCAGATTTGTGGTACAGGATTGCCATTACCAATTCCAGACGCTGCCGTTTGGACTCTCCACGGCACCGAGGGTGTTTACCAAAGTAATGGCGGAAATGATGATACTCCTTCGAAGAAAGGGAGTTTTAATTATCCCGTACTTGGACGATCTCCTAATAAAGGCGAGGTCCAAGGAGCAGTTGTTGGTGGGAGTAGCACTATCTCAGGAGGTGCTACACCAGCACGGTTGGATTCTGAATATTCCAAAATCACAGCTGATTCCGACGACACGTCTACTGTTCCTGGGCATGATTCTGGATACAGTCCAGAAAAAAGTGTTTCTCCCGGAGGAGAAAGCCAAGGAGCTGTCATCTCTAGTCAGAGACCTCCTGAAACCGAAAAACCCTGTCTCCAAGAACCAGGGTGTCTCTGCTGTGGTGGCTGCAGAGTGCTCATCTTCTAGAGGGCCGCAGATTCGGCATACAGGACTGGGTCCTGGTGACCACGGATGCCAGCCTTCGAGGCTGGGGGGCAGTCACACAGGGAAGAAACTTCCAAGGACTATGGTCGAGTCAGGAGACTTCCCTACACATAAATATTCTGGAACTAAGGGCCATTTACAATGCCCTAAGTCAGTCAAAATCCCTGCTTCTACACCAGCCGGTACTGATCCAGTCAGACAACATCACGGCAGTCGCCCATGTAAATCGACAGGGCGGCACAAGAAGCAGGATGGCAATGGCAGAAGCCACAAGGATTCTCCGATGGGCGGAAAATCACGTACGAGCACTGTCAGCAGTGTTCATTCCGGGAGTGGACAACTGGGAAGCAGACTTTCTCAGCAGGCACGACCTCCACCCGGGATAGTGGGGACTTCATCCAGAAGTCTTCACGCTGATTGTAAATCGATGGGAACGGCCACAGGTGGACATGATGGCGTCCCGCCTAAACAAAAAACTAGAGAGATATTGCGCCAGGTCAAGGGACCCTCAGGCGATAGCTGTGGACGCTCTAGTGACACCGTGGGTGTACCAGTCAGTTTATGTGTTCCCTCCTCTGCCTCTCATACCAAGGGTACTGAGAATAATAAGAAAACGAGGAGTAAGAACAATACTCGTGGTTCCGGATTGGCCAAGACGAGCGTGGTACCCGGAACTTCAAGAGATGATCTCAGAGGACCCATGGCCTCTGCCGCTCAGACAGGACCTGCTGCAGCAGGGGCCCTGTCTGTTCCAAGACTTACCGCAGCTGCGTTTGACGGCATGGCGGTTGAACGCCGGATCCTGAAGGAAAAGGGCATTCCGGAGGAGGTCATTCCTACGCTGATTAAAGCCAGGAAAGATGTAACTGCAAAGCATTATCACCGCATATGGCGGAAATATGTTGCTTGGTGTGAGGCCAAAAAGGCCCCAACAGAGGAATTTCAACTAGGTCGATTTCTGCATTTCCTACAAGCAGGAGTGACTATGGGCCTGAAATTAGGCTCCATTAAGGTACAGATCTCGGCTCTGTCGATTTTCTTCCAGAAAGAACTAGCTTCACTACCTGAAGTTCAGACATTTGTGAAAGGAGTGCTGCATATTCAGCCCCCGTTTGTGCCTCCAGTGGCACCTTGGGATCTCAACGTGGTGTTGAGTTTCTTAAAATCACATTGGTTTGAGCCACTTAAAACCGTGGATCTAAAATATCTCACGTGGAAAGTGGTCATGTTATTGGCCTTGGCTTCAGCCAGGCGTGTGTCAGAATTGGCGGCTTTGTCATGTAAAAGCCCTTATCTGATTTTCCATATGGATAGGGCGGAATTGAGGACTCGTCCCCAGTTTCTCCCTAAGGTGGTATCAGCTTTTCACTTGAACCAACCTATTGTGGTGCCTGCGGCTACTAGGGACTTGGAGGATTCCAAGTTGCTGGACGTAGTCAGGGCCTTGAAAATTTATGTTTCCAGGACGGCTGGAGTCAGGAAAACTGACTCGCTATTTATCCTGTATGCACCCAACAAGCTGGGTGCTCCTGCTTCTAAGCAGACTATTGCTCGCTGGATTTGTAGCACAATTCAGCTGGCGCATTCTGCGGCTGGACTGCCGCATCCTAAATCAGTAAAAGCCCATTCCACAAGGAAGGTGGGCTCATCTTGGGCGGCTGCCCGAGGGGTCTCGGCTTTACAACTTTGCCGAGCTGCAACTTGGTCAGGGGCAAACACGTTTGCAAAATTCTACAAATTTGATACCCTGGCTGAGGAGGACCTTGAGTTCTCTCATTCGGTGCTGCAGAGTCATCCGCACTCTCCCGCCCGTTTGGGAGCTTTGGTATAATCCCCATGGTCCTTTCGGAGTTCCCAGCATCCACTAGGACGTCAGAGAAAATAAGATTTTACTCACCGGTAAATCTATTTCTCGTAGTCCGTAGTGGATGCTGGGCGCCCGTCCCAAGTGCGGATTGTCTGCAATACTTGTACATAGTTATTGTTAACTAAAGGGTTATTGTTGAGTCATCTGTTGAGAGGCTCAGTTGTTTTTCATACTGTTAAACTGGGTATAGTATCACGAGTTATACGGTGTGATTGGTGTGGCTGGTATGAGTCTTACCCGGGATTCAAAATCCTTCCTTATTATGTCAGCTCGTCCGGGCACAGTGTCCTAACTGAGGCTTGGAGGAGGGTCATAGTGGGAGGAGCCGGTGCACACCAGGTGACCTAAAAGCTTTCTTTAGTTGTGCCCAGTCTCCTGCGGAGCCGCTATTCCCCATGGTCCTTTCGGAGTTCCCAGCATCCACTACGGACTACGAGAAATAGATTTACCGGTGAGTAAAATCTTATTTTTAAAGTCTTAAAGTGCCCATGTCTCCTGCGGATCCCGTCTATACCCCATGGTTCTTGAAGTGTCCCCAGCATCCTCTAGGACGTAAGGAGAAATGGGTGTTATGTGTCAGGAACGGGGCTGGTTAGTTAATTGTGTCTGCATCATGTGGTATCAGCTGCAAGCAGTGCAATTCTTTTGCTGGGAGACCCAGGTGAAGGGCATTGCAGTAGCCCAAGCGTGATGACGGAAATGTATGTATGAGGGAAGATCTGCCTACACTCATATTCTGGCTACGGGAGTTATACAGAGATACTGTATACGCAGCAAGATCTGCGTCCATCTCCTCACATACTGAGCACAGGGCAAGGCCGCCCAGCATGTGTGTGCTGATGCCTCTTGATGTGTCAGCAAATTATAATTGCGGACGCATCGATTTAAGGTTGACCCCTGGCAGCGCGTGGTCTGCCGCCATTTTTTTTATCGGAGCGGATACATGTGACGTCGCGCAGCTGCCCCGAAAACACAGCTGACACGCCCCCGCTTGACCCGCCACACTCGCAAAATTCAGCGTCGCCACCCCTGAATGCCCGCCGCTGTCAATAATTTTGCGGCACATCCTTCCAGGATATGGCCGTAAGGAGAAGAGTCGCGCACAAGCACTGCGGCCAGTGTACATGCGCAGACCAGATGGACGCGTCCGCTGCGTACAGACGCGCGGCTGTGTCCATTTCTAAATCAGCCCCAATGTTCCTTACTTCCGTCTCCTGCCATCGGGAGATCATTAAGCACATACCAGGACTGTTTTAGTGCTTTGTCGTCTCCTAAATACTGACTGGAATGCATCATAATGTAAATATTATAGCTTTTTAAGTGAGCTACAACAACTTTCTCAATAACCGTTCCTAGAAAATGAAGGTTTGATACTGGTCTGTAGTTAGTCATTCAGTTCAGATCTAATTAGTAGTTCAGTAAAAATTCATGTCTGCAAAGAGCATTGTACTGTTTTTATAAATACTGAGCCAATTATGTTAAAAGCTTGGTTGAGGCAGGGTCCAGATTACAGGTTATTTTAACAATATCTTCAACATCCGTCAGACGTAGTGTCATCTGAAACTTACTCAGGTTGGCCGGTGCCTGTAACCATCATGAGTGATCAGAGGCTGCATCCTTAGATATAGTACTCGGATCCTCACTAATGCTAACAGGAGGCATTTATCTCCTACAGACGCCTCCTGCTGCATTCAAAATGTAATTAGCTAGAATTATTTATGGGTGATTGTGGATTGATATTCCTCAATGTGCTTGAATAGTTTTAACTTACCCTACTTACAGCTTAGCCTTTCCCCATAGTCTTTCCAGCTTTGAAAGCCTCTCTTTGAGCTTCCTATCACTGTTTTCATACCAAGAAGATTGGCTGTATGGTATGCAGAGTCCTATATGAAGAGGGGCGATACTATCCATTGCAGCCGTCACATCCTTATTATAGCAACAGAAAAGGGAACAAGGATCTTGACAGACTCACAATACACCAAAGACATCTAGATTTGCTACTAGAGTCTGGTGTGTAACACCCTTCATTGGATGATACCTGGTCAACTCCATGGGTGGCAAAGTTCTATTCTGAGGTATTGTAAATGAGTACCAAATAGGGAAGTGGACAGATGTTTAGGGGGAAAGGGGGGACGCAGTAGGGGATGAGATAGGAGGAATAGGTCTGGAGGGGCAGTAGGTAATGAGTAGGAGGACTATGTGCAGATCGGCAACGGGATTAATTAGGAGAAGTTTTGAAAGGGCAGTAGAAGTAGGGGCTGCTTGTCCTCTGACCCTGAAAACAACACCAGAATTTTAAAAAGATGTTGTGTCAACCTTTTTTGGTGTCGACCATTTCCCATGTTAACCTTTTCATGTGTCGACCTTTTATCCATGTTGACCTTGCTAGATGTTCATTGTTTGCAGATCCACTCTGTCAGTCCCTCCATGATTACCTGTATTCTACCTTATTTAATATAAAATACTTTTACTCACACACAAGGCTATTAACCAAACCACACCAACATACAGTACATCTCTAAACTTATCTCAAAATATCTCCCAAACTGACCTCTTCGCTCTTCACAAGATCTATGTCTCTCGTCCACACTCATTACTCGCTCCCATGCACGACTTTCTTCAGGCTGCACCCACTCTGTGGAATGCCCTCGCATGTACAATAAGACTCTCCTTTAGTCCCCAAACAAGCATTCCCTCAAAACTCACCTCTTCAGGCAAGCTTATCAAATTCTGGAACCGCCGGCATAGCTTTCATAAACTTTCCTATCCAATTACATCCCCACTGTACAGTCCACACATATCCTCACATATTTTTTCTTTTGGAACAGGCACCAGGAGGACTTTCCCTTTCTCCTGACCCCATTGCAGTGTGACCATATCATACAGCCCACCAAGAACCTTTGCAATCTGGTGGACCATTATGCAATAGGTAGCACCTATTCTTGTGTCAATGCCCACTTCCCTATAGAGTGTAAGCTTGTGAGCAGGACCTTCCTACCTCTATGACTGTCTGTTATTACCCAGTTTTGTTTTATCACTGCTGTGTTTTGCTTTATCATTGTTGTTTCCAATTGTAAACTGCAACAGAATATCTGCGCTATAAAAGAAACAGTAAATAAATAATAAGAATTTACTTACCGATAATTCTATTTCTCGTAGTCCGTAGTGGATGCTGGGGACTCCGTCAGGACCATGGGGATTAGCGGCTCCGCAGGAGACAGGGCACAAAAGTAAAAGCTTTAGGATCAGGTGGTGTGCACTGGCTCCTCCCCCTATGACCCTCCTCCAAGCCTCAGTTAGGATACTGTGCCCGGACGAGCGTACACAATAAGGAAGGATTTTGAATCCCGGGTAGGACTCATACCAGCCACACCAATCACACTGTACAACCTGTGATCTGAACCCAGTTAACAGCATGATAACAGCGGAGCCTCTGAAAAGATGGCTCACAACAATAATAACCCGATTTTTGTAACAATAACTATGTACAAGTATTGCAGACAATCCGCACTTGGGATGGGCGCCCAGCATCCACTACGGACTACGAGAAATAGAATTATCGGTAAGTAAATTCTTATTTTCTCTGACGTCCTAAGTGGATGCTGGGGACCCCGTCAGGACCATGGGGATTATACCAAAGCTCCCAAACGGGCGGGAGAGTGCGGATGACTCTGCAGCACCGAATGAGAGAACTCCAGGTCCTCCTCAGTCAGGGTGTGCCCCTGACCAAGTATCAGCTCGGCAAGTTGTAAAGCCGAGACCCCTCGGGCAGCCGCCCAAGATGAGCCCACCTTCCTTGTGGAGTGGGCATTTACATATTTTGGCTGTGGCAGGCCTGCCACAGAATGTGCAAGCTGAATTGTACTACACATCCAACTAGCCATCGTCTGCTTAGAAGCAAGAGCACCCAGTTTGTTGGGTGCATACAGGATAACAGCAAGTCAGTTTTCCTGACTCCAGCCGTCCTGGAAACTATATTTTCAGGGCCCTGACAACATCTAGCAACTTGGAGTCCTCCAAGTCCCTAGTAGCCGCAGGTACCACAATAAGCTGGTTCGGGTGAAACACTGACACCACCTTAGGGAGAAACTGGGGATGAGTCCGCAGCTCTGCCCTGTCCGAATGGACAATCAGATATGGGCTTTTTTGAGACAAACGCCGCCAATTCTGACACTCGCCTGGCCGAGGCCAGGGCCAACAGCATGGTCACTTTCCCTGTGAGATATTTCAAATCCACAGATTTGAGCGGTTTAAACCAATGTGATTTTAGGAATCCCAGAACTACGTTGAGATCCCACAGTGCCACTGGAGGCACAAAAGGGGGTTGTATATGCAGTACTCCCTTGACAAACTTCTGGACTTCAGGAACTGAAGCCAATTCTTTCTGGAAGAAAATCGACAGGGCCGAAATTTGAACCTTAATGGACCCCAATTTGAGGCCCATAGACACTCCTGTTTGCAGGAAATGCAGGAAACGACCGAGTTGAAATTTCTTCATGGGGCCTTCCTGGCCTCACACCACGCAACATATTTTCGCCACATGTGGTGATAATGTTGTGCGGTCACCTCCTTCCTGGCTTTGACCAGGGTAGGAATGACCTCTTCCGGAATGCCTTTTTCCCTTAGGATCCGGCGTTCAACCGCCATGCCGTCAAACGCAGCCGCGGTAAGTCTTGGAACAGACATGGTACTTGCTGAAGCAAGTCCCTTCTTAGCGGCAGAGGCCATGAGTCCTCTGTGAGCATCTCTTGAAGTTCCGGGTACCAAGTCCTTCTTGGCCAATCCGGAGCCACGAGTATAGTTCTTACTCCTCTACGTCTTATAATTCTCAATACCTTGGGTATGAGAAGCAGAGGAGGGAAGACATACACCGACTGGTACACCCACGGTGTTACCAGAACGTCCACAGCTATTGCCTGAGGGTCTTTTGACCTGGCGCAATACTTGTCCAGTTTTTTGTTCAGGCGGGACGCCATCATGTCCACCTTTGGTCTTTTCCAACGGTTCACAATCATGTGGAAGACTTCCCGATGAAGTCCCCACTCTCCCGGGTGGAGGTTGTGCCTGCTGAGGAAGTCTGCTTCCCAGTTGTCCACTCCCGGAATGAACACTGCTGACAGTGCTATCACATGATTTTCCGCCCAGCGAAAAATCCTTGCAGTTTCTGCCATTGCCCTCCTGCTTCTTGTGCCGCCCTGTCTGTTTACGTGGGCGACTGCCGTGATGTTGTCCCACTGGATCAATACCGGCTGACCTTGAAGCAGAGGTCTTGCTAAGCTTAGAGCATTGTAAATTGCCCTTAGCTCCAATATATTTATGTGGAGAAAAATCTCCAGACTTGATCACACTCCCTGGAAATTTTTTCCCTGTGTGACTGCTCCCCAGCCTCTCAGGCTGGCCTCCGTGGTCACCAGCATCCAATCCTGAATGCCGAATCTGCGGCCCTCTAGAAGATGAGCACTCTGTAACCACCACAGGAGAGACACCCTTGTCCTTGGAGATAGGGTTATCCGCTGATGCATCTGAAAATGCGATCCGGACCATTTGTCCAGCAGATCCCACTGAAAAGTTCTTGCGTGGAATCTGCCGAATGGAATCGCTTCGTAATAAGCCACCATTTTTCCCAGGACTCTTGTGCAATGATGCACTGACACTTTTCCTGGTTTTAGGAGGTTCCTGACTAGCTCGGATAACTCCCTGGCTTTCTCCTCCGGGAGAAACACCTTTTTCTGGACTGTGTCCAGAACCATCCCTAGGAACAGCAGACGTGTCGTCGGAAACGGCTGCGATTTTGGATATTTAGAATCCACCCGTGCTGTCGTAGAACTACTTGAGATAGTGCTACTCCGACTTCCAACTGTTCTCTGGACCTTGCCCTTATCAGGAGATCGTCCAAGTAAGGGATAATTAAGACGCCTTTTCTTTGAAGAAGAATCATCATTTCGGCCATTACTTTGGTAAAGACCCGGGGTGCCGTGGACAATCCAAACGGCAGCGTCTGAAACTGATAGTGACAGTTCCGTACCACGAACCTGAGGTACCCTTGGTGAGAAGGGCAATTTGGGACATGGAGGTAAGCATCCTTGATGTCCAGGGACACCATATAGTCCCCTTCTTCCTGGTTCGCTATCACTGCTCTGAGTGACTCCATCTTGATTTGAACCTTTGTATGTAAGTGTTCAAAGATTTCCCATTTAGAATAGGTCTCACCGAGCCGTCTGGCTTCAGTACCACAATATAATGTGGAATAATACCCCTTTCCTTGTTGTAGGAGGGGTACTTTGATTATCACCTGCTGGGAATACAGCTTGTGAATTGTTTCCAATACTGCCTCCCTGTCGGAGGAAGACGTTGGTAAAGCAGACATCAGGAGCCTGCGAGGGGGAGGCCCACTACGCGCTGAAACTCTTGAGACGACCCCCCACCGCACTTGAGTCCGCTTGTACGGCCCCAGCGTCATGCTGAGGACTTGGCAGAAGCTGTGGAGGGCTTCTGTTCCTGGGAATGGGCTGCCTGCTGCAGTCTTCTTCCCTTTCCTCTATCCCTGGGCAGATATGACTGGCCTTTTGCCCGCTTGCCCTTATGGGGACAAAAGGACTGAGGCTGAAAAGACGGTGTCTTTTTCTGCTGAGATGTAATTTGGGGTAAAAAAGGTGGATTTTCCAGCTGTTGCCGAGGCCACCAGGTCCGATGGACCGACCCCAAATAACTCCTCCCCTTTATACGGCAATACTTCCATGTGCCGTTTGGAATCTGCATCACCTGACCACTGTCGTGTCCATAAACATCTTCTGGCAGATATGGACATCGCACTTACTCTTGATGCCAGAGTGCAAATATCCCTCTGTGCATCTCGCATATATAGAAATGCATCCTTTAAATGCTCTATAGTCAATAAAATACTGTCCCTGTCAAGGGTATCAATATTTTCAGTCAGGGAATCCGACCAAGCCACCCCAGCGCTGCACATCCAGGCTGAGGCGATCGCTGGTCGCAGTATAACACCAGTATGTGTGTATATACCTTTTTAGGATATTTTCCAGCCTCTCAGCTGGCTCCTTGAGGGCGGCCCTATCTGGAGACGGTACCGCCACTTGTTTTGATAAGCGTGTGAGCGCCTTATCCACCCTAAAGGGTGTTTCCCAACGCGCCCTAACTTCTGGCGGGAAAGGGTATACCGCCAATAATTTTCTATCGGGGGAAACCCACGCATCATCACACACTTCATTTAATTTATCTGATTCAGGAAAAACTACAGGTAGTTTTTTCACACCCCACATAATACCCTTCTTGTGGTACTTGTAGTATCAGAAATATGTAACACCTCCTTCATTGCCCTTAACATGTAACGTGTGGCCCTAAAGGAAAATACGTTTGTTTCTTCACCGTCGACACTGGAGTCAGTGTCCGTGTCTGTGTCTGTGTCGACCGACTGAGGTAAATGAGCGTTTTACAGCCCCTGACGGTGTTTGAGACGCCTGGACAGGTACTAATTTGTTTGCCGGCCGTCTCATGTCGTCAACCGACCTTGCAGCGTGTTGACATTATCACGTAATTCCTTAAATAAGCCATCCATTCCGGTGTCGACTCCCTAGAGAGTGACATCACCATTTCAGGCAATTGCTCCGCCTCCTCACCAACATCGTCCTCATACATGTCGACACACACGTACCGACACACAGCACACACACAGGGAATGCTCTGATAGAGGACAGGACCCCACTAGCCCTTTGGGGAGACAGAGGGAGAGTTTGCCAGCACACACCAAAAACGCTATAATTATACAGGGACAACCTTTATATAAGTGTTTTTCCCTTATAGCATTTTAATATATATATACATATCGCCACATAAGTGCCCCCCCTCTCTGTTTTAACCCTGTTTCTGTAGTGCAGTGCAGGGGAGAGCCTGGGAGCCTTCCCACCAGCATTTCTGTGAGGGAAAATGGCGCTGTGTGCTGAGGAGAATAGGCCCCGCCCCCTTTTCGGCGGGCTTCTTCTCCCGTTTTTCTGAGACCTGGCAGGGGTTAAATACATCCATATAGCCCCCAGGGGCTATATGTGATGTATTTTTTAGCCAGAATAAGGTACTATCATTGCTGCCCAGGGCGCCCCCCCCCCAGCGCCCTGCACCCTCAGTGACCGCTGCTATGAAGTGTGCTGACAACAATGGCGCACAGCTGCAGTGCTGTGCGCTACCTTATGAAGACTGAAGAGTCTTCTGCCGCCGTTTCTGGACCTTCACTTTTCGGCATCTGCAAGGGGGGTCGGCGGCGCGGCTCCGGGACGAACCCCAGGGTGAGACCTGTGTTCCGACTCCCTCTGGAGCTAATGGTGTCCAGTAGCCTAAGAAGCCAATCCATCCTGCACGCAGGTGAGTTCACTTCTCTCCCCTAAGTCCCTCGTAGCAGTGAGCCTGTTGCCAGCAGGACTCACTGAAAATAAAAAACCTAACAAACTTTTACTCTAAGCAGCTCTTTAGGAGAGCCACCTAGATTGCACCCTTCTCGGCCGGGCACAAAAATCTAACTGAGGCTTGGAGGAGGGTCATAGGGGGAGGAGCCAGTGCACACCACCTGATCCTAAAGCTTTTACTTTTGTGCCCTGTCTCCTGCGGAGCCGCTAATCCCCATGGTCCTGACGGAGTCCCCAGCATCCACTTAGGACGTCAGAGAAAAATAAATGAATAATAATAATAATAATAATAATAATAACAACAGTACAATATAGCACAAAGCATATCACATTATAGTGCATCACAGCCAGCCAGGGATGGTAAGATAGATAGGTAGGTAGGTAGGTAGGTAGGGATGGTATGTAAGTACATTTTTTGGCGTGTACTGTTGGTAGAGAAATCAATGATACTGTAGCACAGGGGTGGCCAACCAGTCAGAGGCAAAGAGCCAGAAAAGATCCGTAGTAAAGGTCAAGAGCCACTTCTTACAAAGCCACACCCCGTTTTTGTACACGCACCTTTCTGTTTGACGTTTGTAGGAGTATGACCTTGTGTCATAACCCCGTTTTTAGTCATGTTGTACAGTGCCACATACATATAATGCCCCAGTACAGTGCCACATACATATAAAAATGCCAAAAAATGGGTGCCTCTACAGTGCCAGATACATATACGCCCCCACAGTGCCAGATACACATATGTCCACACAGTGCCAGATAAATATATGCCCACAGTGCCAGATACACATGCCCCCACTGTACCAGATACACATGTCCCCACAGTGCCAGCTATGCCCCCAGTGGCATATACACATGTCCCCACAGTGCCAGCTATGCCCCCAATGCCAGATACACATGCCCCCACAGTGCCAGATATGACCACTCAGTGCCAGATATACCCCCAGTGCAGATACACATGTCTCCACAGTGCCAGCTATGCATGTCCTTACAGTGCCAGCTATGCCCCACGTGCCAGCTATGCCCCCAGTGCTAGATACACATCCCCACAGTGCCAGCTATGCCCCCAGTGCCAGATACACATGTCCCCACTGTGCCAGCTATGCCCCCAGTGCCAGATACACATGTCCTTACAGTGCCAGATATGCCCCCAGTGTCAGATACACATGTCCCCACAGTGCAGATATGCCCCCAGTGCAGATACACATGCCCCCACAGTGCCATATATGCCCCCAGTGCAGATACACATGTCCTTACAGTGCCAGATATGCCCCCAGTGCAGATACAGATGCCCCCACAGTGCTAGATATGCCCCCAGTGCAGATACACATGTCCCCACAGTGCCAGCTATGCACCCAGTGCCAGCTACACATGTCCTTACAGTGCCAGATATGCCCCCAGTGCAGATACACATGCCCCCACAGTGGCTCCCCCCCCCCCAAAGTGCTGCTCACCATGCTGCTTATATACACGTCACCAAAGTGCCCATCCCCCCCAAAGTGCTGCTCACCGTGCTGCTGCTTTGAGGGGAGGAGAGTGCAGCGTGCTCATCTCTTGTTCCTCTGACTCCGGCGGTGGTGTCTATCTAGCCTGTGAGCCAATCAGAGCTCGTGGTCCAGCAGCCAATCAGGAGCCTTAGCTGCCGTACCACGAGCTCTGACTGGCTCATGGGCTGGCGCCGAATTGAAGATAGACACCGCCGCCGGAGTCAGAGGGGCAGGAGAGGCATGCGCTGCGCTCTCCTCCCCTCCCCTCACACGCCGGAGACCATAGAAGTTGCTGTGTGTTGGGCAGCGGTGGCCGGGAGCGGATCGAGCCGCATGCGGAGGATGAAAGAGCCGCGGGTTGGCCACCGCTGCTGTAGTAGGACAATTTCTGCAGTTAAATGGAGAATTTGGCTTTTTTGTGTGTGCAGCAAATAAGACATATAAAAATAAAATCCACATTAAACATCTACTCCCAATTTAAAGAATAAACTTTGCAAAACACACAACTTCATACATACATTATTATGATAATAATAATCATTTACTTTGCATCTTCAAAATGAGAAAATAAGATTTTACTCACCGGTAAATCTATTTCTCGTAGTCCGTAGTGGATGCTGGGTACTCCGTAAGGACCATGGGGAATAGACGGGCTCCGCAGGAGACTGGGCACTCTAAAAGAAAGATTAGGTACTATCTGGTGTGCACTGGCTCCTCCCTCTATGCCCCTCCTCCAGACCTCAGTTAGGGAAACTGTGCCCGGAAGAGCTGACACTACAAGGAAAGGATTTGGAATCCAGGGTAAGACTCATACCAGCTACACCAATCACACCGTACAACTCGTGATAACTATACCCAGTTAACAGTATGAATAACAACTGAGCCTCACTGAACAGATGGCTCATAACAATAACCCTTTAGTTAAGCAATAACTATATACAAGTATTGCAGACAATCCGCACTTGGGACGGGCTCCCAGCATCCACTACGGACTACGAGAAATAGATTTACCGGTGAGTAAAATCTTATTTTCTCTGACGTCCTAGTGGATGCTGGGTACTCCGTAAGGACCATGGGGATTATACCAAAGCTCCCAAACGGGCGGGAGAGTGCGGATGACTCTGCAGCACCGAATGAGCAAACTCAAGGTCCTCTTCAGCTAGGGTATCAAACTTGTAGAATTTTGCAAACGTGTTTGACCCCGACCAGGTAGCAGCTCGGCAAAGTTGTAATGCCGAGACCCCTTGGGCAGCCGCCCAAGAAGAGCCCCCTTCCACGTGGAATGGGCTTTTACTGATTTAGGATGCGGCAGTCCAGCCGCAGAATGTGCAAGTTGAATCGAGCAACAGATCCAGCGAGCAATAGTTTGCTTTGAAGCAGGAGCACCCAGCTTGTTGGGTGCATGCAGGATAAATAGCGAGTCAGTTTTTCTGACTCTAGCCGTCCTGGAAACATAGATTTTCAGGGCCCGGACTACATCCAGCAACTTGGAGGCCTCCAAGTCCCGAGTAGCCGCAGGCACCACAATAGGTTGGTTCAATGAAACGCTGATACCACCTTAGGGAGAAATTGGGGACGAATCCTCAATTCTGCCCTGTCCCTATGGAAGATCAGATAAGGGCTTTCACATGACAAAGCCGCCAATTCTGACACACGCCTAGCCGAAGCCAAGGCCAAATATATATATGACCACTTTCCACGTGAGATACTTCAACTCCACTTTCTGAAGTGGCTCAAAACAATGTGATTTTAGGAAATTTCAACACTACGTTGAGATCCCAAGGTGCCACTGGAGGCACAAAAGGGGGCTGAATATGCAGCACTCCCTTAACAACGTCTGAACTTCAGGCAGCGTCTTTCCTAGCCTTTAACAGCGTAGGAATTACTTCATCTGGAACGCCCTTTTCCGTTAGGATCCGGCGTTCAACCGCCAAGCCTTCAAACGCAGCCGCGGTAAGTCTTGGAACAGACAGGGCCCCTGCAGTAACAGGTCCTGTCTGAGAGACAGAGGCCATGGGTCCTCCGAGATCATTTCTTGTAGTTCTGGGTACCAAGTTCTTCTTGGCCAATCCGGAACTACGAGTATAGTTCTTACTCCTCTCTTACTTACTATCCTCAGTACCTTGGGTATGAGAGGAAGAGGAGGGAACACATAAACCGACTGGTACACCCCCGGTGTCACTAGTGCGTCCACAGCTATCGCCTGAGGGTCTCGACCTGGCGCAATACTTTTTTTAGCTTTTAGTTGAGGCGGGACGCCATCATGTCCACCTGTGGCCGTTCCCAACGGTACACAATCTGCGTGAAGACTTCTGGATGAAGTCCTCACTCTCCCGGGTGGAGGTCGTGCCTGCTGAGGAAGTCTGATTCCTAGTTTTCCACACCCGGAATGAACACTGCTGACAGTGTTAGCACGTGATACTCCGCCCATCGGAGAATCCTTCTTGTGCCGCCTTGTCGGTTTACATGGGCGACAGCCGTGATGTTGTCTGACTGAATCAGCACCGGCTGGTTTTGAAGCAGGGGTTCTGCTTGCCTTAGGGCATTGTAAATGGCCCTTAGGTCCAGAATATTTATGTGTAGGGAAGTCTCCTGACTCGACCCTTGTCCTTGGAAGTTTCTTTCCTGAGTGACTGCTCCCCAACCTCGGAGGCTTGCATCCGTGGTCACCAGGACCCAGTCCTGAATGCCGAATCTGCGGCCCTCGAGAAGATGAGCACTCTGCAGCCACCACAGCAGAGACACCCTGGCCCTCGGGGACAGGGTGATCAGCCGATGCATCTGAAGATGCGATCTTCACTTGTCTAACAGGTCCCACTGAAAGTTCCTTGCATGGAACCTGCCGAAGGGAATTGCTTCGAAAGAAGCTACCATATTTTCCAGGATTCGCGTGCAATGATGCACCGACACCTGTTTTGGTTGCAGGAGTCTCTGACCAGAGATGACAACTCCTTGGCCTTCTCCTCCGGGAGAAACGCCTTCTACTGTTCTGTGTCCAGAAACATGACCAATATCAGCAGACGCGTCGTAGGAACCAGCTGCGACTTTGGGATATTCAGAATCCAGCCGTGCTGTTGTAGCACTTCCTGAGATAGTGCTACTCCGATCAACGACTGCTCCTTGGACCTCGCCTTTATAAGGAGATCGTCCAAGTACGGGATAATTATGACTCCCTTCTTTCGAAGGAGTATCATCATTTTGGCCATTACCTTGGAACACACCCTCGGTGCCGTGGACAGACCAAACGGCAACGTCTGGAATTGGTAATGGCAGTTCTGTACCACAACCTTGAGGTACTCCTGGTGAGGTGGGTAAATGGGGACATGTAGGTAAGCATCCATGATGTCCAGTGACACCATAATATCCCCCTCTTCCAGGCTTGCAATAACCGCCCTGAGCGATTCTATTTTGAACTTGAACTTCCTTATATAAGTGTTCAAGGATTTCAATTTTAGAATGGGTCTCACCGAACCGTCTGGTTTCGGTATCACAAACATTGTGGAATAGTAACCTCGTCCCTGTTGAAGGAGAGGAACTTTGATTATCACCTGCTGGAAGTACAGCTTATGAATTGCCGCCAGTACTACCTCCCTTTCCTTGGGAGTAGCAGGCAAGGCTGATTTGAGGTAACGGCGAGGGGGAGACGTCTCGAACTCCAGCTTGTATCCCTGAGATACCTGTAGAGCCCAGAGATCCACCTGTGAGCGAACCCACTGGTCGCTGAAGTTCTGGAGACGGGCCCCCACCGCACCTGGCTCCACCTGTGGAGCCCCAGCGTCATGCGGTGGACTTAGTGGAAGCAGGGGAGGGTATTTGTTCCTGGGAACTGGCTGTCTGGTGCAGCTTTTTCCCTCTACCCCTGCCTCTGGGCAGAAAGGACGCGCCTTTGACCCGCTTGCCTTTCTGAGGCCGAATGGACTGTACTTGATAATACGGTGCTTTCTTAGGCTGTGAGGGGACCTGAGGTAAAAAAGTCGACGTCCCAGCTGTTGCTGTGGACACGAGGTCCGAGAGACCGTCCCCAAACAATTCCTCACCCTTATAAGGCAAAACTTCCATGTGCCTTTTAGAATCAGCATCACCTGTCCACTGCCGAGTCCATAATACTCTCCTGGCAGAAATGGAAATTGCATTAATTCTAGATGCCAGCCGGCAAATGTCCCTCTGTGCATCTCTCATATATAAGACTACGTCTTTAAGATGCTCTATAGTTAGCAAAATAGTATCTCTGTCAAGGGAATCAATGTTATCTGACAGGGAATCAGACCATGCTGCTGCAGCACTACACATCCATGCTGAAGCAATAGCCGGTCTCAGTATAGTACCTGAGTGTGTATACACAGACTTCAGGATAGCCTCCTGCTTTCTATCTGCAGGCTCCTTTAAGGCGGCCGTATCCTGAGACGGCAGTGCCACCTTTTTTGATAAGCGTGTGAGCGCTTTGTCCACCTTAGGGGATGTTTCCCAGCGTAACCTATCCGTTGGCGGGAAAGGGTACGCCATTAGTAACCGCTTAGAAATTACTAGTTTCTTATCTGGGGAAGCCCACGCTTCTTCACACAATTCGTTTAACTCATCAGATGGGGGAAAAGTCACTGGCTGCTTTTTCTCCCCAAATATAATACCCTTTTTTGTGGTAACCGGGTTAATGTCAGAAATGTGCAACACATTTTGCATTGCCGTAATCATACATCGGATGGCCCTAGTGGATTGTATATTTTTCTCATCCTCGTCGACACTGGAGTCAGACTCCGTGTCGACATCTGTGTCAGCCATCTGAGGTAGCGGGCGTTTTTGAGCCCCTGACGGCCTCTGAGATGCCTGGGCAGGCGCGGGCTGAGATGCCGGCTGTCCCAAAGCTGCGTCATCGAACCTTTTATGTAAGGAGTTGACACTGTCGGTTAATACCTTCCACATATCCATCCACTCAGGTGTCGGCATCACACTTATCGGCACCTGCTCCGCCTCCACGTAAGCGTCCTCATCAAACATGTCGACACAGCCGTACCGACACACCGCACACACACACAGGGAATGCTCTGACTGAGGACAGGACCCCACAAAGTCCTTTGGGGAGACAGAGAGAGAGTATGCCAGCACACACCACAGCGCTATATAATCAGGGATGTACACTAACACAGTGATTTTTCCCTATAGCTTCTTTATATATACAATTTGCGCCTAAATTTAGTGCCCCCCCTCTCTTTTTTACCCTTTGAGCCTGAAAACTGCAGGGGAGAGCCTGGGGAGCTGTCTTCCAGCGGAGCTGTGAAGAGGAAATGGCGCCAGTGTGCTGAGGGAGATAGCCCCGCCCCCTTCACGGCGGACTTCTCCCGCTCTTATATTTATATTATGGCGGGGGATTTTGCACATATATAGTTTATTGGACTATATTATGTGCTTTTTGCCATAGAAGGTACTCTAATTGCAGCCCAGGGCGCTCCCCCCTCCCCCCAGCGCCCTGCACCCATTAGTGACCGGAGTGTGTGGTGTGCATAGGGTGCTGTGCGCTACCTTAATGAAGACCGAAGTCTTCAGCCGCCGATTTTCAGGATGTTCTTCTTGCTTCTGGCTCTGCAAGGGGGACGGCGGCGCGGCTCCGGGACCGGACGATCGTGGACGGGCCCAGTGTTCGATCCCTCTGGAGCTAATGGTGTCCAGTAGCCTTAGAAGCCCAGGCTAGCTGCAAGCAGGTAGGTTCGCTTCTCTCCCCTCAGTCCCTCGTAGCAGTGAGTCTGTTGCCAGCAGATCTCACTGAAAATAAAAAACCTAACAAATACTTTCTTTACTAGAAGCTCAGGAGAGCCCCTAGTGTGCAACCAGCTCGGGCCGGGCACAGATTCTAACTGAGGTCTGGAGGAGGGGCATAGAGGGAGGAGCCAGTGCACACCAGATATAGTACCTAATCTTTCTTTTAGAGTGCCCAGTCTCCTGCGGAGCCCGTCTATTCCCCATGGTCCTTACGGAGTACCCAGCATCCACTAGGACGTCAGAGAAAGTGTGGATACATAATGAGATTCTAATTCTAAGCCCCTTTCACCGTGCTGTCACGCTTTGCTTTTGCTAGTGTTAGAAGATATGTAGATTCACAGGACACTGTAAGTGCTTATGCTACAGGTAGTAATTGTCAATTGACAATATAAGTCCCCTTGAAAGGAAAAAGGAGAAGAGAGTAATTGCAGAGCAATTATATGCTTTAGATGTTATTATAGGTTTATCCAATTTGCTTGTAAGAGCCATTAACACTTGCCAACATTTCTCTATACACTGAATTAAGTGATACATAGGGATTTTCTGTGCTTAGACTATGCAATGAACTTTACAGTGGCAAAAGCGTAATTCTATTTGATGAAATGCCTTGCGTGCGGGATGCTGTCAATTTACCTACGATCAAAATCTTGATAGTCAAAATACTGATAACCATTGACCGGCTGTCAAAATACCAACATGGTTAAAATACAGACAAGGTCAAAATCCCGACATTTAAAATATCGACAGGTCAAAAAGTCGACAAAACAATGTGCACTGCAGGTGGAGCAGATGTAACATGTGCAGAGAGATTTAGATTTGGGTGGGTTATATTGTTTCTGTGCATGGTAAATACTGGCTGCTTTATTTTTACAAGAGTAACAAATATCCAAATGGCACTTAGTGATTAATGAAACAATTTGATAAAACAGAAAAATATTTATTGTATTTAACGATATCAGTGTTCACACACCTTCCAGGGGTGTTTGTAGATCCTATATACATAAACCTGGATAAAAGACCACAATGTTAATATATAATAGCAACCACTAACATTGTCACGTATAAATTCAAAGTAGTTTACTAGTATCAAATAGGCAGTTGGTGACTAGAGTCGTATTGCTGGCTCAAATGTATGGAACATTGCAAATATATAATTACCAGGCATATTGCAACTGAAGAGACACTCAGTTCATAACACTTTGTAAAAGATGGAAACAGAGCATAGTATGTGCCATTACATGTCGTTGTCCTTATTAAGAAGCCAAACGTGCTGCGTCCCTCCAGCAGCCTGTCATGATCAGCAGTGTTGTTTGGTACAACGTGTTTCTCTGCACAGAAGGGCAGCATTGTCAAGACCCTCTTGACAATGCTTTCCTGCTGTGCTGAGAAACGCACTAATGATACAAAGGCTTTGGATATTGGCTGTTTTGGTGACTTTCCAACTTCACATATGTGTGGATCTACTAGCCTTTTTCAACTTTTCCATCGGCTATTACTGTGGAACAATGTGTAGCCGCCAACCATCAATTGACCCACAGCGCCTTTAACATCAGGGCTCAGCAGGGTCCGGCTCTGGGACAAAATTACCACATTAAAGCCACCACACCTGCAGAGACCCATAGCACATAATCCATCGGTGCTCATCTGGGTCTGCTAGTAGCCACGTGGAGACCAACTGTCCCAAACAACACAGTCGTTCCCGGCAGGCTGCCGGAGGGACACAGCATGTTGGGCTGCTTAGTTAGGGCAACAACATCTAATAGCGGCATACCAGGCTGTGTTTCCATCTTTTTACAAAGTGTGGTGAGACTGAGGGGGTCATTTTGAGTTGATCGCTCGCTGACGATTTTTGCAGCGCAGCGTTCAGGTAAAAAAAGGCATTTATGCACATGCGTATGCCCCGCAATGCGCACGCGCGACGTACAGGTACAGAGCCCTTTGTGGTTGTGATAAGGTGCTAGCGAAGTTTTTCTTCGCACTGACGGCCGCAAGAAGATTGACAGGAAGGGGGTGTTTCTGGGTGTCAACTGACCGTTTTCAGTGAGTGTTTGCAAAAACGCAGGCGAGTCTGAAAAAACGCAGGCGTGGCTGGGCGTTCGCTGGGCGGGTGTATGACATCAAATCTGGACACGAATAGGCTGAGGTGATCGCAAGCGCTGAGTAGGTTCAGAGCTACTCTGAAACTGCACAAGTTGTTTTTGCAGAGCTCGGCTGCACATGCCTTCGCACTTCTGCTAAGCTATAATACACTCCCCAGTGGGCGGCGGCATAACGTTTGCACGGCTGCTAAAACTAGCTAGCGAGCGATCAACTCGGGAATGACCCATGACTGTTAAGAACAGAGAGTCTCTTCAGATACAACATGCCTGGTTATTATACTTCCCTTTATGCAATGTTCCACACATTTGAGCCACCAATACGGTTCTAGTCACCAACTGATACTAGCAAACTACTTTGTATTTATATGTGACAATGGCCCTCATTCCGAGTTGATCGCTCGCTAGCTGCTTTTAGCAGCATTGCACACGCTAGGCCGCCGCACTCTGGGAGTGTATCTTAGCATAGAATAGCGAACGAAAGGTTAGCAGAATTGCTACTAAATAATTTGCAGCAATTTCTGAGTAGCTCCAGACCTACTCCTAGATTGCGATCAGCTCAGTCTGTTTAGTTCCTGGTTTGACGTCACAAACACTCCCTGCGTTCGGTCAGCCACTCCACCGTTTCTGCAGTCACTCCTGCGTTTTTACCTGGCACGCCTGCGTTTTTTAGCACACTCCCTGAAAACGGCCAGTTTCCGCCCAGAAACACCCACTTCCTGTCAATCACACTACGATCCCCCCAGCGATGAAAAAACGTCGGTCAGCCTTGTGTAAATCTACTAAGTTTTGTGTTAAATGACTAAGCGCATGCGCGATGCGTACCATGCGCATGCGCATTTTCCACCTAATCGCTGCGTTGCGAAAATCGGCAACGAGCGAACAACTCGGAATGACCACCAATATTACTGGTTGCTATTATTATATATTAACATTGTGGTCTTTTATGCACTTTTAAGTGTATAGCTCTACAAAGACCCCTGGGTGGTGAGTGAACACTGATATTGTTAAATACAATAAATATCCGTCGGAATCGGGCAAATCATTAAAAATATTGTCTAAAATGTACCCAGCTTAAAGGATTCCAAACCCACAGGAGTACCAGATGCCCTCAGCCTACCACATAAGGCTGCCTCTGGACTGACTAGCTAGTGCTGAATGGCAAAAAAGCTAAACATCTTTACCCCAGTCCCTCAGGTTATCACCCAGGACAACTGAGTAGAGCATACATTTGGTGCTGGGATAGTCCTTTCCCTGGGTAGCATCATATGAGTGAAAGAGCAAGCGTCACGTATAGGTCAAGGTGCTGGAGAGTAATGCAAGCGAAGTTGTAACACAACCCAGAATACAAAGAGGTAACATGATCCTGCAAAGGAGGTAACTGTATCTTCAAGCAGACTTGTGTTTCCTCTGGTCTCTTTCTTAGCTGAGAACATTTCTATCAAGGGCAAAGATTTCTCGCCAGACAAGAAGGAAACAGTGAGGTAAAGTAAAAGTGCAATAGAGAAGGAAGCAGACTGCAGAGACAGAAAACACCTGACCTGAGAGTAAACAGGCATTAAGGAAACAGAGTGAGTTACACAAGCAGAACAATAGAAAAAGGACAATGATGAATGCAGCTGAGACTTTTCATATAAGAGTCTGTGCAGGTGTAAGGATGGAGCCTTTGAGGACCTCCTACACAGAACACGTCTTATACAGGATATCTACATATGGGCATTTGCAGATTTTCTTAGGAGCATATTTACTAAAGTGAGGGTTTATAGAAGTGGAAATGTTGCCCTTTGCAAATAATCAGATTCCAGCTACTATCTTCTAGATTTAGAAGGTGCTGGACAGGGCCGGTGCTAAGGTGTTCGGCGCCCTCCTGCAAACTATAAATTTGGTGCCCTCCTACAAATACAGATGTGCCCACACGCATCTAACCTACAAGCAGCCGCATTGCTGCGTCCTGTTTGCGGGAGCGTACACACCATGTGATCCTATGGATCGCGGATGCATGCACACCCACAGACATGCTTATTGTGGAAAACGAGTTGTATTTGCCACTATTAGCCTAGAAACTGAGAAGGGACACATCAGTATGTCTTCTTGACATGTTTCTTTACAATGTTTCATAGTTTGAAATGTGAAAAGAGTCAGTGGGTGACAGAGAGAGAGAATGACAGGAGAAAGAGGGTGCTGGGGAGAGGGTTAGAGTCGGTGGGTGACAGCAGAGTAAGTGGGTGACAGGAAGAGGGTGACAGGAGACAGAGTGGATGGGCAAAGGTTAACGGCAGGTAGAGGCAGCGGCAGAAGGGCAGAGAGTGACGCTAGGTTAGAGGCATTGGCCAGTGGATGACAAAGGGGCTAATTCAGACTTAATCGTAGATGTGCTAAATTTAGCACATCTACGAACACTTTCACAGACATGCGGGGGGATGCCCACCACAGGGCTAGTCTGCCCCGCATGTCTGGCTCTGCCCCCCCCCCCCCCCCCCCCGCACATGTACAAAAGCATCATATGGCGGCGATGCTTTTGTACCTAAAGAGTACCTCCCTACCAGCGCAGCTCCTGCGCACTAGCAGGGACCTACCTGTCGCTCTCCAGGTCGCATCGGCTGCGTGTGACGTCACGCAGCTGCAGCCCGCCCACCGCACGGTCCGGGCACATCTGCGTTGCCTTGACAGCGTCCCCAAACCGGTATCCCAATGCCGCCGGCCCGCCCCCTCCCGCCCAGCGAATGCCTCTGCCTGTCAATCAGGCAAATGCAATAGCTGGGCAGAGATGCCGATCGCATCTCTGGCATGCGCCGGCACACTGCGGCACATGCGCAGTTCAGACCTGATCGCCCACTGTGCAAAATTGCACAGCAGTGATCAGGTCTGAATTAGCCCCAAAGAGAGGTACAGGTTAACGAGCAGAGGCTCAAAACTGAGGGTGAAAAGGAGAGGGTGATCTCACTGGGTGACAGGAGAGAGAGGTGATGGGGAAAGGGTGAGAATCAGTTGGAGACAGGGAGAGTGTGACAGGAGAGAGAGGCGATGGGGAGAGGGTGAGAGTGGGTGACATGGAGTGGGCGAGAGTCAGTGGGTGACATGGAGAGGGTGACAGAAGAGAGGTGACGGCTGGGGAGAGGCACTGAGTGACAGGCAGTGGCAAATTGCATTAATATAAAAACAAAACAAAAAACACATTAATATGCCACTCCCCCGCCCCAGCTGTTATGAACTGTCACTGAACTTTGATCACCACTGATGCCCCTAAACATGATAAAGCTCTTTCTGCATGTTTTCATGATTAGCCTGTTTTAGTAAGGATTAAAGAAACCAACTGTGGTAAGTACCTGAACCCTTTTTAGACTCAGTTTGTGACATTTAAAGGACTGATTATATATACTGATGTTTTAAAGGAAAGAAAAAAGGGAAAGTAATTAAATATCAAGTACCTGATAAATAACATTAGCTTGAACCATAATTGTATATTTTATTTTTTGTCTGTTTTGTGTCTGTGTTGTGTGTGATGGCATACCGGTATTAGGTTTTTAATACAGGTATATATTTTCTTGAAGGATATATTTTCTGATTCTTGAAACAAAATAACATTAGAAAAATGTAATTGTATGGTCACATGTGGAAAGCGCTGATTCCTTTTTCTCTTATTTTACCCCTCCCCCCCAACACACACATTGCAAATATACTAATCCCCCCCTCCCCAGCACACATTAACCCTCAGTCAGGCACAGCTGGCCTGGCAGGCGCTGCAAAGCTGTTCTCGCTCCCCTCTCCGCCCCAAGGGGGTGCAGGGGTCTGTCCCTCCTAGTACCTTCCTATCTCTAGGTGCTGTTTGAAACCCTCCTAGTCAGTTTTCTCTCCGCCGGCGTGGAGTGCAGTAGTGACCCTTCTGGCCTCTCAGGCACACTGCGCCCAAACCCCTCCGACTTTTGAAGGTTAATTTTTCCTTTTATTTTCATCTATTAATTGTTTATTTTGCTCATTTTATGAATGAAAATGACAAAGGTTGTGGATATTTTGTGGAAATATGTAGGTTAGTCCAGGGTGGCCTCTCAGGCACACTGCGCCTAAATTTATACTCATGTTCGTGTTTTCTCTTTTTTGCTTCAGATTTTTTGCTAAAATGGCCCGTAAAACCCATAGGCTTCCCTCTCACCCAATGGGTTGTGAATGAGAGAGTGGCTCTGTGCCCAGCTGGACAGGGTAGGATTTAGAGTGCTAGTATCCCCCAATGCGTCCTCTTCCCCATAATGTTTTTTGTCTCTTTGTTTTTTTATTTTTTTATTTCTGGGGTTCTCTGTGTTTGGTTTCTGATTGTTTTCTTCTCTTTTAAAGGGTTTTACTCGGACGGGTTGTCCGTAAGTGTTATATTTGAGGGGGGGGAGAAAACAAAACAAAGTATAATGTGATTTCATGAATACTAGAGTGTACGGATAATGCAAAATAATGGTATATATAACTGTACATTCCTATGCGCCTATAAGCAAATGACATAGTTTGAAAATAAGTCGAAAGTGAATGCTGTTCCCCGATGAGGACATGTCATTACGTGTTTAATGTGTTCCTGTTATGCAATGTCTGTATGCAAACTACTCTCCTTTGAAATAAAAATACTTTATTTAAAAAAAAATGGCCCGTAAAACCTACGATTTCTCTCTTTGTACGTCCTAATGAAGGTCACTGATCACTTTAAGAGCGTTAGAATTGAGTTATATTAGGTGTTAATGCCGATTTTCTAACAGGCGCCTATCAGGCGCACTGCGCCTGAACCCGGGAGTCCCAGAGGCATGCCTGACGGAGGGTTAATATACCACTCCCCCCCCAGCACACAGTAATATACCACGCCCCCCACCTCCCCAGCACATAGTATTATATCACTCCCCCCCTCCCCAGCACACACTAATATACCACCCCTCTCCACAGCACACACTAATATAGCCCGCACACACACACACACACAGAAACAAACCATGTGTCAGCTGCAGAATGTACCTGAGTCTCTGCTTCTCTGTATGGGATGGCTAGCTGATAGACCTGCTGGGCTGCTCCTCTCATGTCTGAAGGCTCCTCCAGTCGTGCAGTCATATGTGCACCACATGACTTCCTGTTCCCTGCCTAATATCAGGAAGCAGGCTCAGCAAAGCATCGGGAGGTGGCTGCCCAGCTTTGCTATGAGGCTGAGCACACAGTACAGCATGTGGCTGCAAATGAAAAAATAAAAGTGCCCGGGCTCCAAAAATGACACTGATGGGAGGGGAGAGAAGAGGGATAGGGGAGGGGGAGGCACTGCTGAGACTGCTGTGTCTTTATTGACAGGGGGAGGGAAGGGGGTGGGTTCGACGCTGCTGCCTATCTGTTATCTAGCGTGACAGGTTTAGCAGGAGGAGCTGGGAGGAGAGAGGGCCCACATACAAAATCACAGTGATGAGCTTCTGTTTATGCTGCTGGCGCCGCTGCTGCCTGTCACAAAGTGTGATAGGTGCGGGCTGTGGCAGCCGGCAGCAAGGTGTAGTAGCATAGCAGGGAGAGTGCCTCATGAGTCTAGCGCCTCCCTACTTTGCAGGCTTTGCTGAGCGGGTAGCGCCGGCACTGGTGCTAGATAAATAATAAGTAGAATCTGATTGGTTGCTATGGACAACATATCCACTTCTATAAATCCGCACTTTAGTAACTATACCCTGCAGAGTCTGCGCACAAATGCACAAGCATGTTTATCACTTATTTATTAACATTTATTTATATAGGGACAGCATATTCCATTGCACTTTGCAATTGTGAACAAATCAGTAATAAAACAATAGTTACTCAGTAGACAGGCAAAGAGGTAAGGAGTCCAAAAGCAAATAGCAGGCTCACAAAAACTGTGGTTTGAAGATGGCAGCACTGGAAAATCAAACCTCCATTCACAGCCTGCTATCACATTTGCCCACTGCCTGCTCATTCATTTAATCCTATCCATTTTTCCTAAACACTGATTGCAGGGTCTTCGTTTATGCTTCATACAACTGATGAAAATAGGGGGCATTGGAGCTGCCATCATTTGAAGTGACAAATATTTTTTTTATTTTTTTTAAATACATTGTCATTGCACCAATCAGACAAAAATGCAGAACGTTCCCCATCCACCCATTATTGCATGCATCATTTACCAGTAACGGATCTGATTATCAAATCCATGAGATATAGTTCTATAGAAATACTCATGCCAGTAAATCTTTTCTGTGATGTCACAGCTGCACTGAAGTACCCTTACATGGTGACTCTGGTTCGTAATTGATACTTTCTATATTATTATTATTATTATTATTATCTTTTACGTTTAAGGCTACGTATGGTGTCTGCAGCATTGTACAGTGTATATGCAAGTGTGCTATTTCATATTACAGACAGCATTAGAGATAACCATATACTACAGACAGTAGTGACCCCCATAAACTACAAACAACATTTGTGACCCCCATTTATTACATGCAGCATTAGTGACCACCATATACTAAGCACAGCATTAGTGACTGTCATATACTACACGCATCATTAGTGACTGCCATATACTACAACCAGCATTAGTGAACACTATATACTACAGGCAACATCAGTTACCGCTATCATTAGTGACAGCCATACACTACACGCAGCATTAGTTACTGCCATATACTACAGACAGCATTAGTGACCTCCATATACTTCACACACCATTAATGACCGCCATACACTACTCACAGCATTAGTGGCAACCATATACTACAGACAGCATTAGTGACCACAATATACTACTGACAGCATTACTGACCGCTATATACTACAGACAACATTAGTGACCACCATATACTACAGACAGCATTAGTGACCTCCATATATTGCAGACATTAGTGACTGTCAAAAAATACACACAGCATTAGTGACCACTATATACTACAGACAACATTAGTGACTGCCACATACTACACAAAGCATTAGTGACCCCCATATACTACAGACAGCATTAGTTACTGCCATGTATTACAAACAGCATTAATGACTGCTATATACTACACACAACATTAATACTGTCATATACTACAGGTAGTATTAAATAGACAAACTAGCTGTGTCAGCGATTTATTTTTACTAAGGTCCCTGAGTGCGTCCACCCTGCTTTGTGTGTATCTCATGGAGGAAGGGCACCGAGGCAAGCTGTTCCAGTCAGGATCCAGGGGGCTGGCATCCTGGTAGTCAGAATACCAATGCTGGAATTCCGATGCTATTCGGAAAGCCATGGTGTTTAGGTTTAGGCTGTGGGGTTAGGGTTAGACTACGTGAGTGGGGCGGGGGGAGGGGGTGGCAGGTGTTAAGGCTTAGGCTGCAAGGGAGGAGGGTGAGGTTTAGGAACCACTGGGAAGGGCTAAGGTTAGACTGCAGGGGTAGGAGGGTTAGGTTTAGGCTGCTAGAATGGAGGGTTAGGGGGCCAGTGGGGGAAGGTAAGTGTACTTACCTTCCCCTGTTGGGATTCTGATTATCAGGATGCCACAGTTGGCATTCTGACCGCTGGCTTCCCAACCTGAACCACCAATGGTACAATTTCTACTGCTGATTCAATTGGTAAAATACAACTATATGCCTAGGGATGTGTGATGAATTACATGTGATTTGTGCCAAAAAATTTATCCGATTTACTGTAGATGTGTGCTCGATTACAGGGAATGTGTGGTGCATTACACAGTGTGTGTGCTGCATTACATGGGATCTGTACATAAGGATCTGTGCTGCATCAGGGCATGTGTGCTCCATTACAGGGGACGTGTGTTGCATTATACAGTGTGTGTGCTGCATTACATGGGATCTGTACATAAGGATCTGTGCCGCATCAGGGCATGTGTGCTCCATTACAGGGGATGTGTGGTGCATTTTACAGTGTGTGTGCTGCATTACATGGGATCTGTACATAAGGATCTGTGCTGCATCAGGGCATGTGTGCTCCATTACAGGGGATGTGTGGTGCATTACACAGTGTGTGTTCTGCATTACATGGGATCTGTACATAAGGATCTGTTCTGCATCAGGGCATGTGTGCTCCATTACAGGGGATGTGTGGTGCATTACACAGTGTGTGTGCTGCATTACATGGGATCTGTACATAAGGATCTGTGCTGCATCAGGGCATGTGTGCTCCATTACAGGGGATGTGTGTTGCATTATACAGTGTGTGTGCTGCATTACATGGGATCTGTACATAAGGATCTGTGCTGCATCAGGGCATGTGTGCTCCATTACAGGGGATGTGTGTTGCATTATACAGTGTGTGTGCTGCATTACATGGGATCTGTACATAAGGATCTATGTTGCATTAGGGCATGTGTGCTCCATTACAGGGGATGTGTGTTGCATTATACAGTGTGTGTGCTGCATTACATGGGATCTGTACATAAGGATCTGTGCTGCATCAGGGCATGTGTGCTCCATTACAGGGGATGTGTGTTGCATTATACAGTGTGTGTGCTGCATTACATGGGATCTGTACATAAGGATCTGTACTGCATCAGGGCATGTGTGCTCCATTACAGGGGATGTGTGTTGCATTATACAGTGTGTGTGCTACATTACATGGGATCTGTACATAAGGATCTGTTCTGCATCAGGGCATGTGTGCTCCATTACAGGGGATGTGTGTTGCATTATACAGTGTGTGTGCTGCATTACATGGGATCTGTACATAAGGATCTGTACTGCATCAGGGCATGTGTGCTCCATTACAGGGGATGTGTGTTGCATTATACAGTGTGTGTGCTGCATTACATGGGATCTGTACATAAGGATCTGTGCCGCATCAGGGCATGTGTGCTCCATTACAGGGGATGTGTGGTGCATTATACAGTGTGTGTGCTGCATTACATGGGATCTGTACATAAGGATCTGTACTGCATCAGGGCATGTGTGCTCCATTACAGGGGATGTGTGTTGCATTATACAGTGTGTGTGCTGCATTACATGGGATCTGTACATAAGGATCTATGTTGCATTAGGGCATGTGTGCTCCATTAAAGGGGATGTGCGATGAATTGCATGAACCTGGTAGAGGGGAGAGAGTTAAGGAGGGTACACACAGAGAGATCCGTTCATTAAAATCGAAGCAATCTGACTAGATTGCTTAGATTTTAAGCATGGATCTCTCGTGTGTATGCCCCCCAGTGATAGCGATGCACTGCCCCGCACGCCGCTATCGCCGGTGCTAGATTAGCCTGCATGCAGGCACAATCTACCACATCGCTTATGGTCGACAGGTACAAAAGTCGACATGTGCAAATGGCAGCACACATATGGTCAACACAGCTTTTTGGGGGGTTTTAGCATTCTAATCAACTTTTCATACTTTAGCATCTACGTGGTCTACGACTGGGAATGGTAACCTGTGCCGAGCGCAGTGAGGTACCTTGCCCAAAGCATAGCTATGCGAGGGGACACAGTACACTAATTGTGAATCCACTTGCTTTGACGGTGAAGACGTCACACAAAAAAAGTAAAAATGTTGTGTACCTTTTTTGTATTGACTTTTTTCATGTTGACCATTTTATGTGTCAACCTTTTGACTCTGTCAACCTTTCCTATCTACGTTTTGTGAGGGCGACCATTTCATGTGTTGACGTTTTGGCCCTATTGACATAATGCATGTTGACCAATAATGGTCAACCTAATGACTGTAGACCTTTGTAATATAGATCTGGTGATCCATAATTCAGATCCAAAAGGTTTCCAAAATGCTTTATAACAACTTTATGTGGTATATTTACTAAAGTGCGGGATTATAGAAGTGGAGATGTTGACCGTAGCAACCAATCAGATTTTACTTATCATTTATCTAGCACCTTCTAGAAGATCTAGCGAGACTCAGATTGCTATGGTCAACATCTCCACTTCTATAAACCCACACTTAAGTAAACCATTCCCATAAACTGAGATAATGATCCTCGACCGTAGTATTCATTTTATTTGTTCCCCAAAAGAACATGTCTTTCCAATAGTGGAAGGAGGGCTTTCTATTAACATAACCTGGTCTTTCCTAGTACGCCTGTGCTATACTGTGCTAGAAGTACATTGTCTGGCTCTAAAATTTTTCTCTCTTGATCCTAAATTAGGAATTTATAAAGTAAACTGAGTTTTATGTTCATTTATGTCCAAAGTTGTCCATGGTAAAGCCGTGTGTCTGTGCATTTCAACCAAACACAAGGGAATCTGTTTAAAATAATTGATGTGTCTAATTCAGAGGTTTCCAAACGCGATCCTCATGGCACCCTAACAGTCCAGGCTGTAAGTAATTCCATGGCTCAGCACAGATGCTTACCTTGCAAACATTTTTTAGAACCTACTTGGCCAGATTTCATTCCACTCACAGATATCAACTTGTACGGATTCTAGTAAGCACAACTGCACCAGCGCTGGAGCAGTTAATAATTAGTAACAGCGACACCAGGGACTCAGCAGCAGAGAGATCGTTCCTAGAAAACACAGCTAATGTTTACTCTCTCTGGATGTGCCACCTGAGCACCATATAGATACATTAGAATATGTAACCTTCACAGCCAGTCACCCATGTATAATTGAAACGTCCATAGAAGACATCAGAGGTCACTCTCTAATGCAAAAGAAAATGCAGACATCCTCGGCAGAGGGACTTCATTTGCGCTATTATGCCTGCAGACATACACATTACCAAGGCAGGACAGCACTGATTGCAGGATGAGCAGGATTGAATACAGAGCCACATCTTCTGGCCTTAGAGGGTAAATTGTATTGAAAAGTATTTCAAATGCAAAACAACATGTTATTATGCAGTACAATTACACATTATGGGGCCAATGCAAAGATAAACTCAAATCAGTGTTATGGATGTATCTACGCATGCTCTGTAGCCGAGTGCATGCATCTGCGGGTAACATTGTATGTAACACATAAGATGAGTGGTAACTGGGCGTTCGATTATTGAGGTCAGGCTGAGGGAGCGCAGACGCATTTGTGGGTTATGCAGAATGAGCATTCAGATTCAGTGAAGGTGTGGTTTAGATGTTATTGTAGATAGGCCTAGATGGATTACATATTATCTTATCTCCAGTTTCATTCACCAAGATCCACAATAGTGAATTATTCAAGCAATTTCTCCATACAGCAAAATCAGTGTTTTAAAAAGTAATATATACTATTTAACGGCGGGAGGGATGGAAGCTGTTAAGATCAGGGGCACAGGGGGAAATTCCCTGTGGGCCCACCACCTCCTCCAGGGAACAGGTTCCAGACTGAGCAATTAAGTTATACATTATACTGCATAGAACTATGGTATATTTTCTACAGTGCATTGCTGTTATTAATCAGGTACATTATGCACTAGCAGCAATTACTATATATAAGGGGCTCAGACCAAGCAATTGCACCGCTAAGCATGGGCCCCTACCACCACGTCACCCCGGTGGGCCCTTTATGGCACAGTCCTACACTGATCCCATTATAGCCCTTTGTCACCCCTTAACATCCATCCAGATGGAAGTGAGAAGTGGGCGAGACATGTTTGCCTCAGAATCACCAGTAAGTACTTATATAATACTTATGGATGCGTCTGCAACCCGCAACGCTCGTGTAACCTTCCTTTCCTAGGAAAGGTTATTGAGAAAGTGGTTGCAAATCAACTGGAAACCCGCCTGACAACCCATGATATTTATGATCCATTTCAATCAGGATTCAGGAGAAGACATAGCACTGAAACAGCCCTGGTGTGTGTGTTAAATGATTTTCTGATGGCAAAAGACAGAGGTGACTGTTCAATATTAATCCTTCTGGATCTCTCGGCAGCATTTGATACCGTGGACCATGGGCTTCTGATTGAGCGACTGATACATTTCTGTGGTCTGGATGGCACAGTCCTAAGCTGGTTCAAATCATTTCTCACAGGCAGGTCACAGAGAGTATCATCTGGATTATACTCATCACCACCAGTGCCATTGCCATGTGGTGTCCCACAAGGTTCTATACTATCCCCCATGCTTTTTGCAGTATACATGCTCCCATTGGGCGAAATAATCAGGCGCCATGGCCTGGTCTATCACTGCTATGCAGATGATACGCAACTGTACTTGTCCTTTGCTCCGGGCACTGATAACCCAATAGCAACCCTAAATGGCTGTCTAGCTGAACTACTGGAGTGGATGAGCGCCAGTCGGCTGCGACTGAACCCGGATAAAACAGAGGTCCTTATGATACGACTGCAACATCAAAGGACAAGACTGCAGCATAGCCAACCAACTGGACTTACACTCGGGGATTCAGAATTACAGACCAGTGATCGTGTGCGGAATCTTGGCGTTGTCCTGGATGGTGGCTTGACACTTAAACATCAGATATCAGCCACAATCAAATCCTCATTCTTTCACCTGAGAAACATAGCCAGAATCAAGCACTTAATTCCCTCAGATGATATGCCAAAAGTCATACATGCATTTGTATCATCTCGATTAGACTACTGTAATTCCCTCTACCTTGGTCTACCAGCAAAAGAATTGCAGCGCTTACAGCTGGTGCAAAACACAGCTGCCAGGCTGTTAACCAACCAGCCCCGTTCTAGCCACATAACACCCATCCTCTACTCCCTTCACTGGCTGCCTGTAAGATGGCGAATCATCTTCAAGATTGGCTTACTGAGTTTCAAAGCATTACATGACCAAGGCCCAAGGTACCTGAAACAGCTTCTGACCCCATACTGCCCCACTCGATTACTGCGATCTGTAGATGAAGGGCTTTTAGCAGGACCTAGAATCTACCGTAATTCATCTGGGGGTCGAGCTTTTAGTCATGCGGCTCCGACTCTATGGAACTCACTTCCCCGCACAGTGCGAGAGGCCCCAACTATAGAATCCTTCAAAAGTAGACTCAAGACTTTTCTGTTTACTCAAGCATTTCCATAATATCCCTTTTAGTATCTTCATGCTTCTGTATTTTATGAAAATGTACTTCATTATTTTCTGTACTATATTATGCTATGTATCTGTTAAGCGCCTTGAGTCCTATTGGAGAAAGAGCGCTATATAAATAAAATTATTATTATTATTATTATTCATTTGCTTACAACAAGAAATGCACATGGAATTGCATACAACTCAGAATCAGGCCACAAATATAATCAAACTGTTGCTAATTAGAACTCTCTGCAATATACAGGCTTTGTGCTTAGTATCAATGTGGCCAGCTTACTCATGCATTCAAGTAAGTGTATGTATGATGCATACAGTGGTTCTGACACCATCTGCTTATCCTTCAATACAGGCTGTTCTGACTTATGCCAAAAACTCTGCTGAGGCAGCTATTAACCTGTATTTAGCTGTCACAATTTACTCCGCTATTGGTCCTGACAAATAGGTCCTGACACAGAGGGGGTCATTCAGAGTTGATCGCTAGTGAAAAATGTTCGCAGCGCAGCGATTAAGTGAAAAAGCGGCACTTCTGCGCATGTGTATGCGGCGCAGTGCACACGTGCAACGTACTTTCACAACGGGCGATGTATTTTTACACAAGGTCTAGGGAAGCTTATCAGTCGCAATGGCAGCCGCAGAGTGATTGACAGGTAAGGGGCGTTTCTGGGTGTCAACTGACCGTTTTCAGGGAGTGTTCGAAAAAACGCAGGCGTGGCAGGAAAAACGCAGGCGTGCCTGGCCGAACGCAGGGCGTGTTTGTGACGTCAAATCCGGAACTGAAGAGTCTGAAATGATCGCAAGCGCCGAGTATGTCTGGAGCTACTCTAAAACTACACCATTTATTTTTGTAGCCGCTCTGCGATCCTTTCGTGCGCACTTCTGCTAAGCTAAAATACACTCCCAGAGGGAGGCGGCTTAGCGTTTGCACGACTGCTAAAAACTGCTAGCGAGCGAACAACTCAGAATGACCCCCAGAGTACTAAGAAAAAGCTAAAGGCAGATACACGACCCGAAAAACGTCTGCTCTTTATGCTTCACTCCCTGTTACCTCAAGGTACATGCCCAGTTTACCGGTAATCGCTCATTTGTGCTATAATAGGCTATTTAGCTTATTTCATCTACTCTGCTGTGTCACAGTAAATGTATGCATTTATTTTTGTTGTCTATTTTTGTCTTCTTTATTATTATTTGTCTTTTGGTGCTTTTTTATTGTTACACTGTGTATATATATTTTTTTTAATAGTTATTTTTATTGAGGAAAGAGTAATACATACATGAATAATAAAAAAATATATATCACAGAAAGGAAGAGCAGTATACATACATTCGGATACCTAGGTAGTCAGTAAAGTAGAAAAAGTCAAGGAAACAATCGATCTGTAATGTAATAAAAAAAAATCCACCCCCTGGCAATACACACTTTCGCTAATGCACACATATTGTGAACATACAGACCCTCCCACTTGGAGAGAGAGCTAGAAACAGCCGCTCCAAGAACACATAACTTCGGAGTAAGTAATACTGAAGGAACACCCGTATCTTCCAGAATCGACCTTACCCCCATCCAGAATGTCTGCAAAACACTGCAGTCCCACAACAAATGCCAAAAAGTACCCTGGGTAGTACTACATATAGGGCACATTGCGGAGTGACCATCCCCAATCCTGCTCAGTCTCACAAGGGTCATATAGGTACGGTGCAGTATGTAAAACTGGATCTGCTGAAATCTAAGAGATTTCGTAGCCGTATGTGGGTATTCCCTGGCGAGAGCCCACTCTTCATCATCCAGACGACCCAAATCAGTCTCCCAGCTTGCACGGAAATGGGAAGAGAGGATCAATGTGAAACTGAGCAAGAAGATAGGAATAAGCCAGAGAGTCAGTCTTATTACATCCAAGACTGAGAATAAAGGTCTTAGTAGGAGATACACTTATGGGCCCTACACATTGGCCGATCCGCAGCCGAGCTGCCCGACGGCAGATACGGCCGACGGGCGACCCGGCAGCGGGGGGGCAGTGACGGAGGGAGTGAAGTTTCTTCGCTCCCCCCGTCACCCGGCTCCGTAGCAGTGCAGGCAAATATGGACGAGATCGTCCATATTGGCCTGCATGCTCAGCCGACGGTTCTCCAGCGATGAACGAGCACGGGGCCGCGCATCGTTCATCGCTGGTGTCTCCACACTCAAAGATATGAATGGTATCTCGTTCACTAACGAACAAGATCGTTCATATCTTTGAGTGATGTCGGCCAGTGTGTAGGGCCTATAATTGAGGGCGGGGAGTCTCCAAACCGTGGTTGTAGTGCATGCCTAAGCTGAAGGTATCTATAAAAATAAGAGTTGGGCAAGGCAAATTCCTCCTTAAGTTGTTGGAACGATTTCAATACACCATTACAGTACACCTGGGACAAGGACTCTACAGCCTTAGGGGCCCACCCTACCCTCCCATCAAAAGAGTTAAAATTCCAGGAGCCAACGAGAATGCCAAAGGGGGGTATCTGGATCCAAGTCCCCAAACCCAGCCAACTTTCAAGGTACCGACCAAATTTTTACAGATTGGAAAACAATAGGGGGAGAATAGGTAGACATATTCCCACTCAATAGAACCTGCGAAGGAGTGAAATTAGGGTAACAACAGTGGATAAACGCTGAATGCAGAGAGGAGACATCAACCTCCTGAAACCACGCCCTCATATGCGATATTTGAGCAGCGTAATAGTACAACTGAAAATTGGGGAGTGCCAATCCCCCATCCAATCTGGTTCTAGTGAGGGTAGTCAATTAAATTTTAGGTCTCTTATTAGCCCAGACTAAAGAGGAGAGTACACTATTCAACATTCTGAAAAAGGAGGGAAATATATATACTGGAAATTGTAAAAGGATGTATAGAATTTTGGGCAGCAGTATCATTTTGATCAGATTGACCCTGCCGGTCACCGCCAAAGGAAGGTTACACCAAATTTTGGATTTATGAATAATTTGCCGCATCAGTGGCTCTAAATTCAGGGGGACAAACTCAGAAGGGTCATTCGTAACCTGGATACCGAGGTACTTAAACTGACTAGTCCAGCACAAAGGCAACAAAACTTTTGGGACAATGGGAGTAGGACCCACCACAGGCATAATGTAGGACTTGTTCCAGGTTATGCAGAGACCCGAGCACTTGCCAAAACCATCAATAGTTTGCAAAACCAAAGGCATAGATAGCACGTAGTCGTGCAAGAACAAGAGGAGATCGTCTGCATCAGATCTGGCACCTATATTCCAGCCCCTTACATATGGATGAGACCTAATAATACAGGCAAGCGGCTCAATGGCCAGCGCAAATAATGTAGGGGAAAGGGGACACCCCTGTATGGTGCCTCGGGATAGCGTAAAGGGAAGTGATACAAAACCGTTCACCGAGATCCTGGTACTAGGCTGCTGATATAACAGTTGGGTCCATTGAATGTACTTAGACCAAAACCCATGACACTCATGACCTCCCAAAGATACGTCCTCTCCACACTATCAAAGGCCTTGGCTGCATCCAAGGATAACAAGACCGAGTCAGAAGGGTATGCATATGGGGACTGAAGTAAGGTATACATTTGTCGTAAATTAATGGAAGTAGACATGCCGGGCATTAAGCCAGATTGGTCCGGATGTACTATAGTAGAGATAACTGTATTTAGCCTGATAGCTAAAACCTGTGCCAGGATCTTGGCGTCAGTGGAAATAAGGGAAATAGGCCTATAGGAGTCTGGGTATTTGGGGTCCTTCCCAGGTTTCGGAAGTACAATAATAATGGCCTCAGCCATAGAAGCAGGAAGTCTATTAGTTGCAAACAACTCTAAATATAAAGCATTAAGTTTTGGGGCAAATACATCTATATATTGTTTGTAGAGGTCAATGGGAAGCCCATCACTGCCCGGAGCCCTACCAGTAGGAAAGGCTCTGATGGCTGCGGAAATCTCCTCAACAGTAATAGGGGCGTCTGGAAGGGCACACGCTTCAACAGATTACACTGTGTATATTTACACATTAAATAACGTTTAATCTAAATGCCTTTTAAAACTCTTTGTCCTTTATACAGTATGTGATTTTGATTACGCTCAAAAACATATAAGATTTCTCTGTCTCAGGCGCCAATTCAATTTATCCTGTGAACTCTCAGCAACAAAGTCACAATTTAATTGAATCTGACTGTTTATCATTATGTTGCAAATTAGCAATCAGGCCTGAAATGCGCATGCCAGACAGCCGACGGTTGTCTTTAGCTAGCGATCGCCTCTGCCTGATTGACAGGCAGATGCGGTCGCTGAGCGGGAGGGGACAGCACGGTGGCGGTAAGCCGTCGTTTAAGGGGCGCAGTCCGGTCAACAGAGGTGTGGCTGGACCATGCTGAGAGCGGGTCACGGTGGCTGCATGATGTCACACGCAGCCGCTGCGATCCGGGCAGGAGCTGCGCTGACTAGTAGCTACTCCTGAAGTACAAAAGCGATTCTTTTGTACTTGTGCGACGGGGCAGGGACTGACATGCGGGGCGGGCTATGCCAGGTGGGATGCCGCTGTCGGGATTCTGACAGTCGGCATCTCGCCTGGCAGGATTACGTATGTAATCCTTTAAAATGTTGGTGATTGTGAAAGCATGATAGGCGGTCCTGGCTGGACATAGGTGGATCTGCATTCCATACACGCATTAAGAAGGATGAGATATTGTAATGAGCTGGGAACGCTGAAAATGACGTACTAGTGGAGGCATTGCTGATTCAATGCGAGTCTACTCAACAGGAAAAGTGCCAGATTTCTACGACATCTTGGAGGTGTTATTGGATCTCACAATTATTTTCATTGGGACTTGATAGTTTGGCTATACAAGCATGCATGCATATTCATTTAACACATGCGGTCTGTTAATGTGTTAGAATTATACGGTACCTGTGTTGCAGTGTAATCAAATGCCACATCAAACATGTAGGTCTTCTCACGGGAGCGGTTGGCTCTCAAAATGTCATCTGGGTCCTCCATTGGATCCATAAGAACCACCATCTGCAGGAAGTTATTAAACACATTTGTAGAGCTCAATGTAATACCTCATACACCAGTGATATCACTAATTCATAATGAATGAACTGGCTGCACTATAGATCGACAGTCACTAGGTCAACAGGGTCTGAAGTACAACAGGGTTTCTAGGTCGACATGAGCTAGGTCGACAGGTCAACATGAGTTTTTCACGTTTTTGTTCTTTTTTTAGCTTTTTCATACTTAACGATCCACGTGGACTACAATTGGAACGGTAATCTGCCCGAAGCATGGTGAGCGAAGCGAACCATGCGAGGGGACACGGTGCACTAATTGGGCTTCCCGGTAACTGTACGGAGAAAACGACACCCAAAAAACATGAAAACCTCATGTTGACCTTTTGACCTGTCGACCTAGCACATGTCGACCTAGAAACCCTGTCGACCTAGTGACTCTCGAACTAAACATTGTCGACGTAGACACTGTCGATCTAATGATCCACACCCGCAGCCAACACTGTGTAGAGCAGACACAGGGACACTTTGAAAAAGTGCCAGGGAAATTGATACAGTTTGGGAGCAGCACTGGGCGGCCCTCTAATCTATAAAGAGTTGCACGTTACTTTTATTCTCATTAAATGAATACATTTAATTCATTCAGATACTGCTATTTGTAATAAGATGACAGCAGGCTTTATAAACAAGCATCACAAACTACAGTACATTAAACAAATATGACAACAAAGTAGGAAAGAGCTGGGGCGTCACGTGCAGGCTTGGAGAGCCGCCTGTTCCCATCACTGCTTTAAGTAACACATTCTGAAACAAACCTGGCTACTAGGAGGGACAATTTTGAAAAAAAAAAATGTTAACCTCCTACACATTCTTATGTAACTGGTTTTTGGAGACAAGAAATCAGGAAAAATGTCATCAAAATATAATGTTTTAATATGGTGTGTGATATTTCCTCATTTTCTTATATACTATTTTTTTTTTTAAATGTTGTCATAAGGCATGAGTTTCTATCAATGCAATTAAATTGTAATTAATTACATAGCGATATTCAATTCACATTCATTTTGCACAACATTTGAAACAATTATTTACACAAAAGGAATCCTTGTGACCCCAATACTCTGGAAATCCTAAAATGATATTTACAAGCAAATAATTCCATTATTTCATATTAATTTATATCAAAGGTTGTGTATTACTGACTGAAGATGAACTGCAAATAATCTCACTCTTGGGGGCATATTTAATTGTGCGTTAGTTTTTTTCCAAGCCCTCCACGGTTTTTCCTATTCAATTGTCTGCTAGATAAAAAAAAAAAAAAGTGGTGATTTATATAAAAATTACTGCAGCTTTTTTCTCACAGCCCCAGATCAAGGGTCTAATTCAGAGTTGGCCACTAATGCGGGCGCATCGCAGTTCACCACACATCGTCAAACTGCGCACACAGCTGCGTGATCATTCACATTTCGGGTGTATTGCCGAAGGATGCGTCCTCAAAATGATTGACAGCGGTGGTAGTTAGGGACTCGTTGGTGCGGCGTTGCTGGGGAATGTTGGCTGAAACGGTGGCGGCGTGTCGCAAACGTTTTCAGGGCTGCTGCCTGAAGTCATACGCAACCACTCCAATAAAAATAAAAAATGCTGGAAGACCGACTGCCAATGCTGCCGGACTGCGCAGGTATGGGTTGTCCTTAAATCGATTGCAGACGCATTTTTTCCTTAAATCGTTATTTTAAGGAAAAGTTGTTGGGACTTACATCAGAATCCCTTGGACAACCTCCTAATGACTAATTATGCAATTGGAAGGTTCCAATTAGCTTAATTAGTACATAATTACTTACCTTCTGGCAGCGCTATCCTCCTACTATGCTTCCCTGACATGCTGAAGTCTTCTTTCACAGTGTGCTGTGTGAGATCCATGTCATGTGTGAGATGTGTGTGTGAGAAACCCATCAATGTGAGTGTGTGTGAGACCCCATGTCAATGTGTGTGATCCCCAGTGTGTGTGTGTGACCCGATGTCAGTGTGTGCGAGACCCGCAGTGTGTGTGTGATTCCTTGTCAGTATGTGAGACCTTTCAGGTTTGTGTGCGTCCCAGCACACAAACCTGAAAGCACATGCATTCCCAATCATGGTCTTCACGTCACCCGGCAGGTGCACTGTGTATCACCAACTGTCACATTTTAAAAATCCACAGGTGATCTAGAAAACATGAACTGCATGGTGTCCTGAGGCCCAAATCTGAGAACCTGTGCTATAGAACACTTCTGAGTTCCCACTGTCTTACTATCAAGAACATCAAACAAAATTCATTAAAACCCAAAATGAAGGTGGTAATTCCAAGTTGATCGCAGCAGGAAATTTTTTGGCAGTTGGGCAAAACCATGTGCACTGCAGGGGAGGCAGATATAACTTGTGCAGAGAGAGTAAGATTTGGGTGGGTTATTTTGTTTCTGTGCAGGGTAAATACTGGCTGCTTTATTTTTACACTGCAATTTAGATTGCAGATTGAACTCACCACACCCAAATCTAACTCTCTCTGCACATGTTATATTTGCCCCCCCTGCAGTGCACATGGTTTCGCCCTATTGCTAACAAAGATCCTGCTGCAATCAACTCAGAATTACCCCCGAAATTAGAGGAATGGGAGCTATTATCTGAAATGCTGTTACATAGTTCAGCCAAGCTACACAGAAACATAGAATTTAATGGCAGATAAGAACCACTTGGCCTGTCTAGTCTGCCCGAAATACATGTACACGCGCACTTACAAAGTAGGTTTATTTTTTTTCGGGAGCCAATTAACCTACCAGTATATTCTTTGATTGTAGGAGGAAACAGGAGTACCCAGAGGAAACCCACGCAAGCATGGGGAGAACATACACACTCCACATAGCTACGGCTGCGGTGGGAATCAAACCTATAACCTCAGTGCTGTGAGAATGCTAACCATTATACCACCCATAGTGCATCATAATTATTGTACAAGAAAATGCTGATCATGCCAATGCGTTATGACATACGGCGGACTCAGTCCACACCTTTAAGAATGGGTTAGATAAATTCCTAATGGATAAGGATATTCAGTGTTATGGTGCTTAGTCATGCATTTTAGGTATTAAAACACAACGGCTGTCATTAAAACAAAACGGCTGACATCAGCATAAGGCAATATTAGTCCTAAAAGAAAACTGCATAGGAGACCACCTGTGTCTATAACAGAACTTGTATTATATGTCTTTTTTCAACCTTAGATACTATGTACTATGTTACTATGTATGTTACATTATCACTGAGAAAAAAAACATTACTTACAATAAACCCACTCTTTTTTTCAGCAGAAACCTTGATACCAAGAGCACAACTACCATAGGTGCAAGGGGTGCAGCCCCTATGGGGCCCACAGTAGAAGGGGGCCTATTTTCCCTGTTCAAATTCTATGTGTTTATATAGATTTTCCCTACTGGCTGATACGTAATGGACTTTATGAGCAGTTGTTGTGGGGCCAACAAATACATACCTCCCAACATTGGGAGATGGCATGGACAGACTCCCAGGCGCGGCCTAAATAAAAGGGAGCTTGGCTTTGCAGGAGTGCCGCAATCGTGAGCCACGCACCCGTTTTCCGTCACTGTGGGGGCTCTGTGAGCCGCTGGCATGCCCCCAGTCCCGCTCTCTTCCATGAATAGATGCTGTGCACATGCACACAGCATCTATTCCCCACTGTTCTGCTAGGCAGACCAGTAACTGGAACCTCCCAACTGCCCCCACCCCCCTTCCCCCAATGCGGGACATTGCGGCCCACGGATGGGACAGCGGGATGATCCCAAAAAAAGTGGGACTGTCCTGCGAAAATTTGGACAGTTGGGAGGTATGCAAATGCCTAGTTACGCCTCTGCTTAATATGCAATATAATTTAACAACTGCAATTCTAAAGACCAGGAGATACAGCTGTGGCGAAATGAAAACAGCATTTTAAGATCTAAGGTACTAAGCTTTGGAGAGAGATAAAGTGGATGTAGATAAAGTACCATCCAATCAGCTCCTGTCATTTTTCAAATACAACTTGCAACGGGTGTGGTATGTGTGACCGGTGGTCCGTCGGAATAGTGAAGGGGGGGGGGGATATAATGTGAGATTATGTGACCGTCGGTCTCCTGAACGCCGGTCACATGACTACATCCCCTTGCAACATGTCAGTTAGAAGCTGATTGGCTGGGACTTTATCTCTGTCCATTATATCTCTCTTGAAGGCTTACTAAAATAGGCTCATGATGTGATTCAACTAACCGATGTTAATCAATTGGGTTATACAACTCATTCCCATGCTCGTGATATCAATATGTATATATATATATATATATATATATATATATACTGTATATTAGTCATAATGGCCACTGTATGACGCACTTTAGAGCGTAAACACAAACATTCCCCCTTTATATAGACTCATCAAAATTCTGTCCCTCAGTAAACTCTAATTTGTTGGTCAGATGACATCATCCACATTGGCCAGAAATTAGGCCCTACCAATACCCAGCTCCCCCATTGTGTGTGCCTCAGGATCTGCATTTAAGGTTTAATTTAGCCTTCAGATTATACTTTTCTTTCCTGTAGACAGAACGTTTCTGGATAATGAATTTCCAGTTAAGCGAACCAACATTTACTGTGGCCCTGGCAATACCATTATTTTATAAATACAGCTTTTATATAAAGCAATAACATTCTAATTAGTTTAAGATACAGGACCGTGTTTAGCAAAGGGCCAAGAGCCCTAATGCATCCCAATACAAAACAGGGTTACTATCAGCTATAATATTAGCGTAGGGCATAAACAAACTGGCGGTCAGAGTAGTTTTTGTTATAAATGAGTAAGGCACCTGGGGGCTGATTTATCAGTGTATAACAAAACTCTGCTGCCTATTTGTGTGGCTACCACTAATGATAACAGCTTTTACATGTTGAAGCCTGATTAACAAATATCACAACTGTATTTTCACACATATAATACCAGTTCTGTTATAGCTATGTTAGAATAGAAATTACCAAGATAATGCATAAATGTTTTAAAAATATATTTTTTTACATGTTTATAATAAGTTTTATCAATTTTTCTAGTGTATTTTATTTTAGTTGAGCTGAATAGCCAATTCAGTAAACAAGAGGTTATAGATATTTGGTCCATCCGTATTTGTGCCATTAACCCAAGTGATTATTGCCCATTTTCTTATTTTAATTGTATTTTGTACTTATAACAAATACAATGTTGTATGTTTACACTTAGAGTAAAATGACTGTAAAGAACCAACAACATAATCATGGGCAAGTGAAGCTTTATGAACAGATGCCCTTGAGCTCAAGTCTCCCTGAATTCTTCTAAATCAGATAAGGAAATTATTCCAGAGATGACGCCAGGATGAAGAGACACAATTCTGTGCCAGACAATATGCTGCTGCCGCACAGAGCAGATGACCGGACAATAGTCGCCTTCTCCACAACCAGATGGTGTTACCACAGTTTCACCTGGAACAAGAACAACCGTATAACTCAGCACCGACTCTTAGTGCAGAAGATAAGAGTTTACTTCTTTGGAGAGGAATGTTTAGTGTTTTCCTTTGAGTTAGCGCAGAAAGCAGAAGCTACTGTAGAACATAATTTTTCAGCTGCAGCAAAATGACATGCTAAATAGTATAACCTGTTCTCAAAGCGTAATTAAATAAAGCAATAAAAAAAAACTTTCAAACATCATGTAACAAGACACTGATGTCTGAGAGCAAGCGTGAAGACCTCTCACAACAGTAAGAAAATATCTTATGCCAGTTTTAATATGGAGGACATATCTGTAGTTACCACTTTGCAGGCTGTGTTTGAAAAAACACAGTAAGAAGCTGATTGGTTAGTTCTGTATCTCTCTCCACTTTATCTTTCTCCAAGCTTTGACACACCAAACCCCCCCCGCCCACCCCCACCCCTCCCGCCAATGAGCTGGGAACACATCACAGGACAAGTGCTTTGCAAAGAAAAATAGGATTTTAATTACCTACCGGTAAATCCTTTTCTCGTAGTCCGTAGAGGATACTGGGATCCATTTAGTACCATGGGGTATAGACGGGTCCACTTTACGAAATCAATAGCGTGCGCTGGCTCCTCCCTCTATGCCCCTCATACCAGACTCAGTCTAGAAACTGTGCCCGAGGAGACGGACATACCTTGAGAGAAGTATTTAAAAGGACAGTGGTGAGATTCGAACCAGCACACACAAAACAAGAGGAAAGCCAAGCTAACCAAACTTGAACAGGCACAGCAACAGCTGAACCAAAAATAACACTTAAGTAACAGAGCAGGAAAACGCGAAGCACTGGGTGGGCGCCCATTATCCTCTACAGGCTACAAGAAAAGGATTTACCGGTAGGCAATTCAAATCCTATTTTCTCTTCCGTCCTAGAGGATACTGGGGTCCATTAAGTACCATGGGGATGTACCAAAGCTCCCAAACCGGGTGGGAGAGTGCTGAAGTTCCTGCAGAACTGATTGACCAAACTGAAGGTCCTCAGAGGCCAAAGTATCGAACTTGTAGAACTTAGCATACGTGTTCAAACCTGACCAAGTAGCTGCTCGGCAGAGCTGTAAAGCCGAGACACCCCCCGGGCAGCCACCCAGGAAGAACCCACCAACCTAGTAGAGTGGGCCTGTACAGATCTTGGAACCGGCAAACCTGTTGTAGAATAAGCATGACGGATAGTAAGCCTGATCCAGCGGCCAATAGACTGCTTTGAAGCAGGACACCCAATTTTATTGGGATCATAGAGAACAAACAGCGAGTCCAATTTTCTGTGACGAGCTGTCCGCTTCACATAGATCTTCAAAGCCCGCACAAGATCCAAGGACTTTGAAGTAGCAGAGGTGTTGGTAACCACTGGAACCACAAAAGGTTGGTTGATATGAAACGCAGACACCACCTTAGGAAGAAATTGCTGACGAGTTCTGAGTTCAGCTCTATCTTCATGAAAAATCAAATAGGGGCTCTTGTGAGACAACGCCCCCAGCTCCAACACACGTCTTGCTGAAGTCAAAGCCAACAGTGTGACAGTCTTCCACGTAAGAAACTTAACGTCAACCTCCTGTAAAGGCTCAAACCATTCCGATTGTAGGAACTGCAACACCACGTTGAGAACCCAAGGTGCGGTAGGAGGCACAAAGGGCGGTTGGATGTGCAGAACACCCTTCAAAAATGTCTGAACCTCAGGGAGAGAAGCCAATTGTTCTGGAAAAAAACAGGTAAGGCCAAAATCTGGACTTTTATGGAGCCCAGGCGTAGGCCCACATCAACAACTGACTGCAGAAAAAGCAGAAAACGTTCCAGTTGAAACTCCACCGCAATTTCCTGTTTTAACACCAAGAGATGTATTTTCTCCAAATACGGTGGTAATGTTTAGACGTTACCCCTTTTCTGGCTTGGATCAAGATAGGAATTACCCTGTCCGGAATGCCTTTCCGGGCTAGAATTTGACGCTCAACCTCCATGCCGTCAAACGTAGCCACAGCAAGTCTTGATAGACAAATAGCCCCGGTTGCAGAAAATCCTCTCGAAGAGGTAGAGTCCACGGCTCCTCCAGGAGCATTTCCAGTAGATCCGCGTTCCAAGCCCTACTTGGCCAATCCGGAGCAATGACGATTGCTTGAACCTTTTCCCTTTTTATTCTTTTGAGAATTCTTGGGTTCAATGGAAGTGGTGGAAACACATACACCATCTAATAGACTCATGGAGTTACCAGAGCGTCCACCGCCACTGTCTGTGGGTCTCTCGACCTGGAACAATATCGCATGAGCTTCCTGTTGAGACAAGAGGCCATCATGTCGGTCTGTGGAATTCCCCACCGACATGTCAAGCACCCGAACACCTCCAGGTGAAGGCCCCATTCTCCTGGGTGGAGGTCGGGTCTGCTGAGGAAGTCTGCTTCCCAGTTGTCTACTTCCGGAATGAAGATCGCGGACAACGCCACAGCGTGTCTTTCTGCCCAGAGGAGAATCCTTGTTACCTCTGACATTGCAGCTCTGCTCTTCGTTCCGCCCTGTCGGTTTATGTACGTTACTGCCGTCACATTGTCTGATTGAACCTGGATGGCCTGATCTTGAAGAAGATGTGATGCCTGTAGAAGAGTGTTATATATGGCCCTCAGTTCCAGAATGTTGATTGGAAGAATGGTTTCCTGACTTGACCATTTTCCTTGGAAGTGTTCCCTCTGGGTGACTGCTCCCCAACCTCTGAGGCTTGCATCTGTGGTTAGCAGAATCAAATTTTGAATCCCGAACCTTCGACCCTCTGTCAGGTGAGAAGTCTGAAGCCACCACAGAAGAGAAATCCTGGCTCTTGGCGACAGACGTATCCTCTGGTGCATATGGAGATGCGATCCGGACCATTTGTCCAACAGATCCAGCTGGAAGGGCCTTGCGTGAAACCTTCCATACTGCAGCGCCTCGAAAGCGGCTACCATCTTTCCCAGAAGATGAATGCATAGATGCACCGATATTCGGGTTGGTTTTAGAACATCCCACACCATTGACTGGATTACCAATGCCTTTTCCAATGGAAGGAATACCTTCTGTGCCTCCGTATCCAGTATCATCCCCAGGAATGGAAGCCTCCGTGTTGGTTCTAGGTGAGATTTTGGTAGGTTCAGAATCCACCCGTGAATCTGGAGTAGTCGAGCTGAGAGGGCAATGTTGTCCATCAACCGCTCCCTGGATGGTGCTTTTATCAGCAGATCGTCCAGGTATGGAATTATGTTCAATCCCTGTTTGCGGAGGAGAAACATCATCATTGCCATTACCTTGGTGAACACCCTCTGTGCCGTGGAGAGGCCAAATGGCAGGGCCCAGAACTGGTATTGACAGTCCTGTAATGCAAACCTTAGATAAGACTGATGAGGCGGCCAGATTGGGATATGACTGTATGCATCCTTGATATCCAGAGACACCAAGAATTACCTTTCCTTCAGACCTGAGATCACCGCTCTCAGAGACTCCGTCTTGAATTTGAATACCCGTAAATACCGGTTCAGTGACTTGAGGTTTAAAATGGGTCTTACCAAACCGTCCGGTTTCAGTACCACAAACAGGTTGGAATAATAACCTTTGTTCTATAGCTGAGGTGGAACTGGAACAATGACCTGAGTCTGTACCAGTTTTTGAATTGCATCCTGTAAGATTATACCTGCCTCCTAAGAAGCTGGTAATATTGATTTGAAGAATCTGTGAGGTGGGAGTTCCTGAAACTCCAGTCTGTACCCCTGGGCGATGAGCTCTTTGACCCAGAGATCCTGGCATGATGTCGCCCATATGTGACTGAAATCTCTTAATCGGGCTCCCACCCGCCTGTCTTCCAGGCAGTTCGGGCCACCGTCATGCTGAAGGCTTTGAGGAAACAGAACCTGCAGTTGCTTGTTTTCTGGGTTTACCTCTATTGCCTTTGAAGGCTGTAGAAGAACCTTTGGTTTTATTTTTTTAATTTTGCAGTCCAAAAGGACTGCAGAGTTGGAGCAGAGTAGGTCTTTCTAGCTTGGGGGGCTGCGGAAGGAAGGTATTTAGACTTACCTGCCGTAGCCTAGGATATCCACGTATCCAGTTCATCTCCAAACAGGGCCTCACCTGTGAATGGTAGACTTTCCACACCTTTTCTGGAATCCATATCTGCAGTCCACTGACGTAGCCATATGCCCCTGCGTGCTGACACTGCCATGGCCATGATGCGTGCATGGAGCAAGCCGATCTCTTTAATGGCCTCCACCATAAAATTTGCAGAGACCTGTATATGCTGTAGGAGTAAAACTACCTCCCCTCTTGGTTAGGAATCTAACCCCTCAATTAGGTTACCTGACCATTTTGCAATGGCCCTAGTGATCCATGCACAAGCTATAGTGGGCCTTTTCATCCACCCCCGCAGCTGTGTACAGAGATTTGAGAGTGGTCTCAATGTTGCGGTCAGCCGTGTCCTTTAAGGAGGCTGCCCCCGGGACAGGTAAGATTATCTTACGTGACAGCCTAGATATCGATTCATCAACAATCGGTGGGTTTTACAATTTTTTTCTATCATCCTGAGGAAAAGGGAAGGATACCAGTAACCTTTTAGGGATCTGAACCTTGTTGTCAGGATTGATCCAAGTTTCTTTAATTAGGGAATTAAATTCCTTAGATGCAGGAAAAGTAGCAGAGGATTTCTTTTTTACATTAAAATAAGATTCCTCAACTTCCTCTGTCACTTTGTTAGGAATGTGAAGGACGTCTCTAATAGCTTCTATCAGGGCCTGTGACAGAGCTGCATACCCCCCTCCCGAGTCCACCTCACCCTCCTCTGCGTCTGGTACATCATCATCAGTGTCAGCCTGCAGGATTTGGGTCAGTGTACACTTTTGTGGACAAATGGTAGGGGTCTGAGACGCTGGTATGGACACTGAATCTCTATTCATCTGGTCATCCACAGACGGTTTTAAGTAATGCGTCTCTAAATTGTCTTTGGGACAATTTATGTGAAATATTTGAGATCATCCCTTTTAATGAATCCAACCATACTGGTTCGGACCCGCTAGCCTGAGAATGTATACTATCCTGAGTACACTGTAGTGATCCCCCTGGGGAAGAAAAACACTCTGCCGTGCATGAGACACACTCCTTTGACATTGTAAAATGTGAAAGAACACACCCACACAGGAGAAAGGTTAAAAGCACAGTTAACCCACACAGAGCCCTTTAGGGAGACACAGAGAATGATGGAGCCAGCCACACCACACCCTTATAGCTAATGACAAACTAAGTACCCTTAATAGGGGCTTAGTATTCTAATATTGCTCCCTTCCCCCCTTGCTATGACCCCCTGGTACCGCTGAGGTAATCTGGAGTCCTTGTGGAGGATCTGCGCTTCCCTGCCAGTCTATCTGTGTAAGCTGCAGAAGGAAAATGGCGCTGGTGAGTTGCTGGATCCGCTCATAGTGAAGCCCCGCCCCCTCAATGGCGTGCGGTCTTCACGTTTTTTTTTTTATACTGGCAGAGGTGATTTTGGTGCTTAACAGTGGGTCAGAGTCCCTGTAAGCGCTGTGCCAGTGTGGTTAGTTGTTTAAAACGGCTCAGCTCGTCCCTCACAGCGGTGCAGCAATACTGATCTCAGCCTGGAGACGCAGCCTGCACTCAGAGCTACACTCCTACCCTTGTGTCACCATAATAGCCGGCCACCCGCTAACCGGGACGTCGGCATAGTACTCACCACTCTTCTAACTTCTGGCTCTGTTAGGGTTGGCAGCGTGCTGCGGGAATGTACGCTCGCCGTGGTGGGGATTGCGAATGGTTCCCTCAGGAGCTCAGTGTCCTTTCAGCGGGGAATGGGCCCATTAACCCTATAGGAGGTTGCCCTCCCCCCCCCCCCTCCCACCAAGTCCCACGAAGCAGACAGGCTGGTGCCAACCAGCCCTGTCTGAAAATAACAGAAAATAAATGCAGAAAACTCTTCAGGAGCTTCCCTAAGCGTGACCAGCTCCTCCGGGCACATTGTCTAAACTGAGTCTAGTAGGAGGGGCATAGAGGGAGGAGCCAGCACACACTATTGATTTCTTAAAGTGCCCAAGGCTCCTAGTGGACCCATCTATACCCCATGGTACTAAATGGACCCCAGTATCCTCTAGGATGTAAGAGAAATAAAGGTAAAAGAAAAATAAGAAAGAAAAAAAAATCTTATGTATGTTCCTTATAAGTTATTATTTTGTTATTATAGCCTAATGTAATATCTGTGAACAAAGGACCATTAGTGGTGTGAATCAATTCCATTCATTACTTTAATCAACCACTTCAAACACTACACTGCAATTAGTTTCTAGCCAACTGTATCTTCTTCATAAGTGGAGAACTGTGGTGCTTAGCAAGCAGGTTCTCTCTGCTGCCACACAGCACAGGCTCTCTCCACTGCCACACTGCACAGGCTCTCTCTCCGCTGCCACACAGCACAGGCTCTCTCCACTGCCACACAGCACAGGCTCTCTCCACTGCCACACTGCACAGGCTCTCTCTCCGCTGCCACACAGCACAGGCTCTCTCTCCGCTGCCACACAATATTGTCTCTTTCTACTGCCACACAGTGCAGGCCTTCTCCACTGCCACACAGTGCGGGTTCTCTCCGCTGCCACACAACATTGGCTCTTTCTGCTGCCACACAGCACAGGCTGTCTCCGTTGCAACATAGCACAGGCTCTCTCTGCTGCCACACAACATTGGCTCTTTCTGCTGCCACACAGCACAGGTTGTCTCCGTTGCAACATAGCACAGGCTCTCGCCACTGCCACACAACATTGGCTCTTTCTGCTGCCACATACAACATAGGCTGAGCTCTTTCTGCTGCCACACAACATAGGCTGAGCTCTTTCTGCTGCCACACAGCTCAGGCTCTTTCTGCTGTCACACAGCGAAGGCGCTTTGTGCAGCACTCGGCTCCTGTCACACAGGAAGAGCCATCACGCACATAGCACAGTTCCAGGGGCAGCCAGCATCTTCGGGGATGCTGGACACGCCCCCCGGAGTCACGGTAAGGAGACCTAGCTAGGCCATGCCCCCTTTTTGGGTGGCCACGCCTCCAGCCCTGGGAGGGTAGTACAGAGGGGTCTATTCATAAAGCAGTGAAAAGAGTGGAGAAGTGAGCCTGTGGAGAAGTTAACTATGGCAACACAGTACAAAGAAGTTACCTGCTGCCACACAGTACAGGCTCTCTCCGCCACTACATAGCACAGGCTCTCCCCACTACAAAACAGCACAAGCTCTTTCTGCCTCCACACAGCACAGGTTCTGTCCACTGCCACACAATGTAGGCTCTTTCTGCTGCAACATAGCACATGCTCTTTTGGCTGCCATACAACATAGGCTATTTCTGCTGCCACACAGCGCAGACTCTCTCTGCTACCACACAGTACGGGCTCTCTCTATGGCACACAGTGTAGGCTCTTTTTGCTGTCACACAGTGCAGTCTCTCACTGCTGAGTGGCAGCAAACGCTCTACAGACTTCCCAGTGTCACACGGTGCAGACTTTCTCTGATGTCAATCAGTACAGACTCTCTGCTCTCCATTGTCACACAGCGTAGACTCTCTTCTGTGTCACACAGTTCAGACTCCCTCCATTGTCACACAGTGCAGACTCTTTCCATTGTCACACAGTGCAGACTCTTTCCATTGTCACACAGTGCAGACTCTTTCCATTGTCACACGGTGCAGACTCTTTCCATTGTCACACGGTGCAGACTCTTTCCATTGTCACACAGTGCAGACTCTTTCCATTGTCACACAGTGCAGGCTCTTTCCATTGTCATATTGTGTTACACCTTGTTGGACTTTCTAAGAGATGGAATTACTGTAGCATACAACCTGCAGCTAGACAAGTAATCTCCCCCCCACCGTCTAATCAGGTCCAGTAAAAGGGTGTACGGAGGGGTGTGGTTCGTTTTATCGACAGTGTCTAGGTCGACAATGTTTAGGTCGACCACTATAGGTCGACAGTCACTAGGTCGAAATGGATGGAAGGTCGACAGGGTTTCTAGGCCGACATGTGCTAGGTCGACAGGTCTAAAGGTCGACATGAGGATTTTTTTTTTTTGGTGTCGTTTTCTTCGTAAAGTGACGGGGATCCCAAATTAGTGCACCGCTACGCTCGCCATGCTTCAGGTATGGTGCCTTCGCTCCGCTACCGCTTCGCTCGGCACACTTTACCGTCCCAATCGTAGTGCACGTGGATCGTTAAGTATGAAAAAATCCCCCAAAAAATTAAAAAAATGTGAAAAACGCATGTCGACCTTTAGACCTGTCGACCTAGAAACCCTGTCGACCTTCCATCCATGTCGACCTAGTGACTGTCGACCTAGACACTGTCGATCTTCAGACCGGATCCCGTACAGAGACCTAGGGCATGTCACCCAAGTGCCACTGCTCTACTGAGATGCCTCCCAAACATTTCTTACTTATTATGGAGAAAGTGAAAGAGCCATAAGAAAGTCAACGATGTCTGTGATATTTCTCTCAGTGATATTTCTCTCTTGTTTAATGATTGCCCTGCCCATGCTTCTTCTGGGAGCTATAGAGGGACAATGCCCTTACTAGGGTAGCCAATCCTGGGCCATTTTTTCAATCCCCGGTAACGGGATTATATCAGGATTTAAAAATTGTCAATCCCGGGATTCCCGGGATTGGATTTTTTGCTTTGTGTCCACCCGTCCCCCCTGCCCCACCCCTCCCCACCCGCCCCACACCGCACACATAACTCATCATACTGCGGGGGCAGGTGGGTTGGAGACTTCCTTCAGGCTCAGCAGCGGGTGGAGGGCGGCTCTCCTTCGGGTTTGGCGGCGGGTGACGGGTGGCTGACTGCGCAGGAGTAGCCGGTAGGAGGGAGCCGGACAGCGTTGAGCGTGCCAGTAAAAAACACAAAGGCCGTCTGATCCCACAACCCCCGGGATTGTTCATCTCTTGGAATGTCTTTCTTTTTAACTTGCATGTCCCTTTCCCCTTTCTGATCAATAATAAAAATGTTCTTCCTCACAGATCACAAAACTATTTTGTTATCCTTACTTACTTATTGTTGTACATTGTTGGGAATGCAAAGCTTCCTGGAGTTTTCCATAATGACTTCTTTACCTAAACTCTTGACAAAATCTATGGAATCTGCAAGTTGTTCTGTTTGCACAATCATTTAAAAAAAAAAAGCTTAAATTTTAAGACTATCATTTCCAGATAACTCTCTGTATGGAATAAACAATGGCTGTAAGGAGTCACTAGAAGCCATCTGGTTGATGTATCAGAGGTTGGCTAATCTGTCTGGAGCTTTACGCGTTAAGTGTATCACCCACATGCCATATGTTGTGGATCTGTAGCGGGGGCATTAGAGCATGCTGGCAGGGACAGCAGAGAGGGCTCCTCTGGTTAAGTGTAGACAGTCTATCTCTTATTAAAAAATTGGGAGCTACAGCTTATTTTTTAAAGATGATAAAAAACAAACAAATAGTTCCTGGCTACAGATAAGGTTGTATTACCAAAGTAATCATTGGAAATTATTTAATTTCACTAAAGTGGAACAGTTAGCTACACCCAGAGGAAGGAGCAAACACCAAATTCACTAGAACCTAGTAAGACCTTTGATATGTGAACTCCTAATTAATAGATAGGCTGCCTATGTATTCCATGCACAATCTCCCTTTATTGTCTATTCAAAAAGAGGCAAGCGCGTATCTGTCAGTCTGGAGCATACGGTATGCGGTTATTAGGTCGACCACACTTAGGTCGATAGTCAATAGGTCGACCAGTATTGGTCGACATGGTTAAAATGTTGACACTGACAAAAGGTCGACATGGCAAATGTCGACACAGGAAAGGGTTAACATAATTTTTTTCCCACTTTTTTTTCATTTGTAGAACTTTTTCATACTTTTACGATCCACGTGGACTACGACTGGGAATAGTAACCTCTGCTGAGCGCAGGGGCGCGGTGAACTAATTGGGAGTCCCGCTGATTTTACAGAGTAAACAACACCAAAAAAAGTAAAAAAAAACTCATGTCGACCTTTACTTGTGTTGACCTTTTGCATGTCGAGCTTCAGTACATGTCGACCATTTTCCTGTGTCGATCTAGTGCATGTCGACCACCAGTGGTTGGCCTAGTTACTGTTGCACTAGTAAGGGTCGACCCAATGATCCACACCCAGAGCATACGCAGACTCTACACATCCCACTTATAGGAAATGATACGGAACAATCAAACTGCTACTACTTTCAGGACTTGCAGGATTGTGGCTACAACTAGAAATATAAATGGCAGAAAAAATTGGACTTTTATTACCTACCGGTAAATCCTTTTCTCGTAGTCCGTAGAGGATACTGGGGTCCATTTAGTACCATGGGGTATAGACGGGTCCACTACGAGCCATGGGCACTTTAAGAATTTGATAGCATGGGCTGGCTCCTCCCTCTATGCCCCTCCTACCAGGCTCAGTCTAGGAAACTGTGCCCGGGGAGACTGACATACTTTGAGAGAAGGATAGATAAGGATAATGGTGAGATTCCAAACCAGCACACACAACAAGAGGAAAGCCAAGCTAACCAAACTTGAAACAGGAACAGCAACGGCTGAACCAACATTACTTAACCAAGTAACACTGCAGGAAGAACGAAGCACTGGGCGAGCGCCCAGTATCCTCTACAAACTACGAGAAAACGATTTACCGGTAGGTAATTAACATCCTATTTTCTCTTACGTCCTAGAAGATTCTGGGGTCCATTTAGTACCATGGGGATTTACCAAAGCTCCCAAACAGGGTGGAAGAGTACTGAGGTTCCTGCAGAACTGATTGATCAAAATGAAGGTCCTCAGAGGCCAAAGTATCGAACTTGTAGAACTTATCAAACATGTTCGAACCTGACCAAGTAGCTTCTCGGCAGAGCTGTAAAGCCGAGACACCCCGGGCAGCCGCCCAGGAAGAACCCACTGACCTATTAGAGTGGGCCTGTACAGATTTTGGACATGGCAAACCTGCCGTGGAATAAGCATGAGGGATAGTAAGGCTGATCCAGCGTGCAATTATCTGCTTTGAAGCAGGACACCCAATCTTATTGGGATCATAAAGTACAAACAGAGAGTCCGTTTTTCTGTGACGAGCTGTTCTCTTCACATACACCTTCAAAGCCGTCACAACATCCAAAGACTTTGAAGTAGCAGAAGTGTCGGTGATAACCGGAACCACAATAGGTTGGTTGATGTGAAACACAGACACCACTTTAGGAAGAAATTGCTCACGAGTTCTGAGTTCAGCCCTGTCCTCATGTAAAAGAAAATAGGGACTTTTATGAGACAAAGCCCTCAACTCCGACACACATCTTGCTGAAGCCAATGCCAACAGTTTGACGGTCTTCCACATAAGATATTTTCTGTCCACCTCCTGTAACGGTTCAAACCAGTCTGACTGGAGGAACTGCAGCACCGCGTTGAGATCCCAAGGTGCCGTGGGAGGCACAAAGGGAGGTTGGATGTGCAGGACACCTTTCAAGAATGTCTGGACCTCAGGGAGAGAAGCCAATTGTTTCTGAAAGAAAATGGACAAGGCTGAAATCTGGACTTTTAAGGAGCCCAGACGCAGGCCCACATCCACACCTGCCTGTAGAAAAAGCAGGAAATTTCCTAAATGAAATTCCACCGCAGAATAATTTCTGCTCTCCCACCAAGAGACGTATTTCTTCCAAACACTATGGTAATGCTTAGACGTTACCCCCTTCCTGGCTTGGATCATAGTCGGGATAACCTTGTTAGGGATCCCTCTCTTGGCTAGAATCAGACGTTCAACCTCCATGCCGTCAAACGTAGCCGCAGTAAGTCCTGATAGACGAATGGGCCTTTTTGCAGAAGATCCTCGCAAAGAGGTAGAGGCCACAGAACTTCGAGGAGCATCTCCAGAAGGTCAGCATACCAGGCCCTTCTTGGCCAGTCCGGAGCAATGAGAATTGCTTGAACCTTTTCCCTTTTTATTCTCTTTAGAATTCCTGGGATCAGAGGAAGTGGAGGAAACACGTACACCATCTGATAGACCCATGGAGTCGTCAGGACGTCTACCACCACTGCCTGTGGGTCTCTCGACCTGGAACAATACCGCCTGAGCTTCTGGTTGAGCCAAGAGGCCATCAAATTGAACTGTGGATATCCCCATCGACTTGTCATGCACCTGAACACTTCCGGGTGGAGGCCCCACTCCCCCGTGTGCAGGTCGTGTCTGCTGAGGAAGTCTGCTTCCCAGTTGTCTACTCCTGGAATGAAGACCACTGACAACACCACAGCGTTTCTTTCTGCCCAGAGGAGAATTCTTGACACCTCCGACATCGCTGCTCTGCTCTTCGTTCCGCCCTGTCGGTTAATGTACGTCACTGCTGTCACATTGTCCGACTGGACCTGAATGGCCCGATCTTGAAGAAGATGTGAGGCCTGCAGAAAGGTGTTGTATATGGCTCTGAGTTCCAAAATGTTGATTGGAAGGATGACTTCCTGACTTGACTAGCTTCCTTGAAACTGCACCCCCTGAGTGACTGCGCCCCAACCTCTGAGGCTTGCGTCTGTGGTTAACAGAATCCAGTTCTGAATTCCGAACCTCCGACGAGGTGAGAAGTCTGTAGCCACCACAGAAGGGAGATCCTGGCTTTTGGCGACAGACAGATCCTCTGGTGTATGTGAAGATGCGATCCAATCCATTTGTCCAACAGATCGAGCTGGAAGGGTCTTGCGTGAAACCTTCCCTATTGAAGAGCCTCGTAAGAGGCCACCATTTTCTCCAGAAGGCGAATGCACAGATGCACGACACCCGGGTTGGCTTCAGGACGTCCAAACCATCGACTGGATCACCAATGTCTTTTCCAATAGAAGGAACGCTTTTTGCGACTCCGTGTCCAGTATCATTCCCAGGAGTAGGAGCCTCCTTGTTGGCTCAAGGTGAGATTTCGGAAGGTTCAGAATCCACCCGTGATCCTGGAGGAGTTTGGTTGAGAGAACAATGCTGTCCAGCAACCTTTGCCTGGATGGTGCTTTTATCAGGTGATTGTCCAGGTATGGAATTATGTTCACTCCCTGTTTGCGGAGCAGAAACATTATCTGTTGCCAACACTTTGGTGAACACCCTCGGTGCCGTGGAGAGACCAAATGGCAGGGCCTGGAACTGATAGTGACAGTCCTGCAGTGCAAACCGTAGATAAGCCTGATGAGGCGGCCAGATCGGAATGTGAAGGTACGCATCCTTGATATCCAGGGACACTAGGAATTCTAATATTGTCTATAATATTATAGACAATATTAGTTTTATATTATATTATAGACAATATTCGTTGTTTATCTTAGGGTTATCAGAATACCCCATGAGAGCAGCTAACAATACTATTAATTGGATTGCAGTAGTGTGGTTTTATAACGATTGGAGCACCTGATTTGATTCCCTTTATTAAGGATTATCAATACACTAGGAATTCCCCTTCCTCCAGACCTGAGATCACCGCTCTCAGAGACTCCATCTTTAATTTGAACACTCGTAAGTACGGGTTCAACGACTTGAGGTTCAAAATTGGTCTTAACGAACCGTCCGGTTTCGGTACTACAAACAAGTTGGAATAATACCCCTTGTTTTGCAGATGAGGTGGAACTGGAACAATGGCCTGAGTCTGTACCAGCTTTTGAAAGGCATGTTGTAAAGTTATACTTGCCTCTTGTGAAAATGGTAAGCCTGATTTGAAGAATCTGTGAGGTGGGATCTCTTGGAATTCCAGTCTGTAGCCCTGGGAAATAAGATCCATTACCCAGGGATCCTGGCACGCACTTGACCAGATTTGACTGAAGAATTGTAGTCGGGCTCCCACCTGATAGCCTTCCAGGTATTGCGGTCCACCGCCATGCTGAAGACTTTGAGGAAGCAGAGCCTGTGCTCTGTTCCTGAGCACTGGCAGTTGCTGGTTTGCATGCGCTGCTGGATATGCCCTTGAACTTGGCCGTCCGAAAGGATTGCAACTTAGAAGCTGAATAAGTCTTCTTGGTTGGGGGGGCTGCGGAAGGAAGATATGTAGTCTTACCCGCAGTAGCTGTGGAGATCCATTTGTCTAGTTCATCTCCAAATAAGGCCTATCCTGTGAATGGTAGGCCTTCCACGCCTTTCCTGGAGTCCGCGTCAGTAGTCCACTGGAGTAGCCACAAGCCCCTGCGTGCCGACACTGCCATAGCGGTGGTGTGTGCATGAAGCAAGCCTATTTCTTTTATGGCTTCCACCATAAAGTTTGCAGAGTCCTGTATATGCTGCAGGAGTAAAACAACATCCCCACTAGACAAGGAATCTAACCCCTCAATTAGGTTACCTGACCATTTTGCACTGGCTTTTGTGATCCATGCACATGTAATAGTGGGTCTTTGGGCCAGCCCAGCAGCTGTGTACAATGATTTGATTGTAGTCTCAATTTTACGATTAGCCGTGTCTTTCAGGGAGGCTGCACCAGGAACAGGCAATACAATTTTACGTGACAGCCTAGAGACTGATGCGTCCACTATTGGTGGATTTTCCCATTTTTTCCTATCCTACAGAGGAAAAGGAAAAGATGAGAGCAACCTTTTAGGGATCTGAAATTTCTTATAAGGATTAACCCACGGTTCTTCAAACAGTATTCAATTCCTTTGATGCAGTAAAAGTGACTGAGGACTTTTTTTTTTATATTAAAATAATATTCCTCACACTCCTCTGACACCTTATCAGGAATATGCAGAACATCTCTGATAGCCTCTATAAGAGCCCCTATTCCTTGTGACAGCCGCATCCAACTCTTCCGAATCCACCTCAGCCTCCTCCATGTCTGACCTGTCAGAGTCAGACTGTAGGCTATGGGCCAAAGATCACTTTTGCGGACAAATGGGAGGGGATTGAGATGCTGTTTTGGGGACAGAGTCTCTGTTCATAAACTCATCTACAGTCTGTTTTAAGTATTGCGCCTCTTTCTCATTGCGGGACAGTTTTGTATAAAGAGTGGAAATCATTCCTTTAAGAGAATTAACCCACTCCGGTTCAGCCCCGCTTTTCTGTGAATCCTGAGTACCCAGTAGTGAGCCCCCTGGTGAAGAGGAACATTCCGCTGTACAAGAAACATACTCTTTGCCTGACAAAATGTAAATGTGACATTACACACACACACACACACACACACACACACACACACACACACACACACACACACAGGAAAAGGTTAAGGACAAGTAACCCACAAAGAGTCCTTCAGGGAGACACAGTTTTGATCCAGCCCCAACCGCTCCCTTACCACTAATGCCAAGCTTAGCCGGGTCGCAGACTAAGTACCCTGATAGGGGACTTATTTTAGTACACTAATAGTCGCTCCCCCTGCTTTGACCCCCTGTTACCGCTGAGGTAATTTGGAGTCACACAGGAGGAGCTACGCATCCCTGTCAGTCAGCGTCTGTGTCCACTGCAGAGGGAAAATGGCGCTGGTGAGCTGCTGGATCCTCTCATAGTGAAGCCCCGCCCCTTCAATGGCGTGCAGTCTTCCCACTTTTTTTATACTGGCTAAGGTAATTTTTGTGCTTAAAATGGAACAGAAACGTTTTAAGGCTGTGTTTGCCAGTTTGAGTACTGTGTACAGTGTACTGAGACGCAGTTGTGTACTGAGACTGGAGATGCATTCCACCCCGTTTAGAAGCTGTGCCGGTTAGAAGCCGTTCGTCTCCATACACTCTTGCCGCCATAATGGCCGGCGCCACGCTAACTGAAACGCCGGCTCAGTACTCACCACTCTTCATTCTTATGGCTCTGTTAGGCATGGCGTCGTGCTGCGAGAATGTACGCTCGCCATGGTGGGGCTTGCGAATGGTTCCCTCAGGAGCTCAGTGTCCTGTCAGCGGGAAACGGGACTATTAACCCTTCAAGAGGTTGGGCCGTTCCCCACCCTAAATCTCTGAAGCAGGCCAAAATAAATGTAGAAAACTCTTCAGGAGCTTCCTTCAGCGTGATCGGCTCCTCCGGACACATTTTCAAAACTGAGTCGGGTAGGAGGGGCATAGAGGGAGGAGCCAGCCGACACTATCAAATTCTTAACGTGCCCATGGATCCTAGTGGACCCGTCTATACCCCATGATACTAAATGGATCCCTGTAGCCTCTAGGACGTAAGAGAAAGTAATAACTTCACTGAAAGTCCACTCGACCACCACTTTATGAGCAACTTTTTGTTTTTTTACAAATTACAAATTAGTTTAGCCTGATTTATGTTGTAAAATAATCATGATTGCAAGAGGCACAAGTAGCTGGATTCTGAGTAGCATGCGGCCACATTCTTTATTCGAGCGACTATATGCATTTCCTAATGCACGTCCATCTATGAGGTCGCACCACCCAATTTTTTTACAGAAGCAAGAGCAGCAGTCATAAGTGTGTCATAGCACTGACACCTAACTCATGCTACCTTCATGAGATGAATGTGAATTTGGTGACCAGAATGCACACGTGCGATTCAGAATAGTGATTAACTCTGGCTACATGCCGACGGCACATGGCAACACAAGATGTTTTTCTTACGTGAATTTGTATTGTTACACCTAGATGCCACCCAGAAGCATGCATGTAGCACTTGCAGAGAAACAGCAATAAAGTGGTGACAGAGTATCTGTTATCACCACTGTTTATCAAAACACCCGCCTGGAGTGGTACGGGGTAACTAACAGCTGCGCTGGCCAGATCTCAGAGGATATGCTTAAACAGGCTATGCGGTTAGTATTGTTGTAGTGGAGTGTGGTTCAATAGATCTACAGTAAAAAGATAGACAGTCAATAGGTTGATGTTAGGGTCTCCTGCCCTGTGCTGCCACGTTGTCATGGCAACCAGGAGACAAGTGCTAGCGGAGTAACCTGAGCGCAGCTGATACTCCGGTTCGGGTCTTTTGCTGTGCAGTGGTTATAGGCTCTGTGCACGGCAGGGGATCCGGTGCTGGTTTTTGTGCTCACAGTCTGTGAGGTCTGAGTGGGGCGTGGACAGCACCTGCTTTATAAGGACTCTTTCCAGGTTAAACAGATGCTGCTGAATCTTTGTTGGTTAGTCAGTTTCTGAAAGTTAGCCAGTACTGTGTAGCTTTGTATTTGTTTGTTGCTTACTGCAAATAGGCCTGGGGATTTGGTATTACACTCTGCCAATCCAGACCTAGCAGTAAGACTGGAGTCAGTCGTTTAGCTTGCTGGGGTTCTGTTACTACTCTGTGAACTTAGCAAGTTTGCGGCTGTATTCTAAGACTTGCCTGTCTAATCCTGTCTCACTGTGCTAGGTGTCAGGGGTCAGTTTAGTGGCAGTAAGCTGAACCTGTGCACTGCAAGTGAGAATTAGGATTGTGGAGACTCTCCTTGTGTCTATCATTCCATCTCTGACCAAGGAGTTTACTGCCACACCCGTTGGTAACCCTTTAGGGTTTTGCTGTTGCCCTTAGCAACAGCATTTCGGGTTCTCTATGTATTAAAACACAACATCTTGCTTTTCCCATCTGAGCATTTCTTATACTAGGGAGATACCCAGTTCCTTAGCCTCTGGGCTTCTCTGTTCACTTTGTGTGTATTTTGTTACCCTATCACCTTCTGTGTACGTTATGTCATATTCCCCAGTCTGTCTGTGAGTCCATTTGGTGTGCATAACAGTTCAAACACCAGTACATTCCTGCAGGCACTGGTGTGCATAACATATTCAGCAGCCTAATACTCCTGTTGAAATTTTGTGGGAATATGGGTATGCCCTCAAAATACGTTGCAACAGGTGGTCGATCAGGTGCAGGTCCTGACTCGACAATTTAATGATCTGTCCATTAAAATGCACACCTCCCAGGCTGCTGGCGGAGCTCCCGCAGCAGCAGCACCTGCAGGGGTTAAGGAGCCGAAAGTAAATCTCCCGGATCGTTTTTCTGGAGATCGCTCGCAGTTCTTTTGTTTCAAGGAGAGCTGCAAGCTATACTTCCGGCTTAGGCCTCAGTCTTCTGGGTCGGAGATTCAGCGGGTGGGCATAGTGATTTCCTTGCTACAAGGAGACCCACAGGTCTGGGCATATGGGTTGCAGCCTGACTGTCCGTCGCTTAAAAGTGTTGATGCTTTTTTTACGGCACTGGGCATGTTGTATGATGACCCTGACAAGACGGCCTCAGCCGAGGCTCAGATTTCGATCCTTAAGCAAGGGCGAAGGCCAGTTGAGGTTTACTGTACGGAGTTTCGGAGGTTGGCCCATGATACCCAGTGGAATGACCCAGCCCTGAGACACCAGTACCGAAGAGGTCTTTCTAACCAGATAAAGGACCAACTGGTACAATATCCCTTGCCTGATAGCTTGGATCAGCTCATGCAGTTATCCATCCGGGTGGATAGACGGCTGAGAGAGCGTAGGCTTGAAAGGGAGACTGAGATTTCCTTCCTTCCCAAGGGAACCTCAGACTCTGAGGAATTTTCCGAGGAGCCTATGCAGATTGGGGCTACCCGCCTCTCCTCGCGTGAGAAGACGCGGAGGAGACAGCAGGGGTTGTGTTTGTACTGTGGGAATAAAGGTCATGTGGTAGTATCATGCCCAGAAAAGCCGGAAAACTTCAGGGCCTGAGGGTGATGGGAAATATCCTGTCAGGCCAGAAGTCAGAATTTCCCAAGAAGACTTTTATCATTCCGGTGACCTTGAAGATCCTCGGTCAAACTGTCAAGACTGAGGCCTTTGTGGACAGTGGGGCCGACGGGGTTTTTATGGACCGCCAATTCGCCCTGAAACACTCTGTTCCCTTAGTACCCTTGGCATCGGAAATTGAGATTTGTGGGTTAAACGGGGAACCATTATCCCAAGGTAAAATTACCTCTTGCACTAGCCAGATTTCTTTGTTTATTGGAGCCACACACTCTGAAAAATTGTCCTTTTATGTGACTGTCTGTACTTTTGCCCCATTGGTGTTGGGGTTACCCTGGTTAAGGGCCCACAATCCTCAATTTGACTGGGTCTCTGGGGAGATTCTTAGTTGGGGTACTGATTGTTTCAGGAGTTGCTTGAGCCTTCCAGTCAGGCTCTCGCAGCTAAGTTTGCCAGGATTGCCAGGGTGTTATGCAGATTTTGCGGACGTGTTCTCCAAAAAAGTTGCAGAGGTACTACCTCCCCATCGCCCCTATGACTGTGCCATTGATTTGTTGCCAAATGCTAAGCTTCCCAAGAGCAGGTTGTACTCCCTGTCACGTCCTGAGACTCAGGCTATGGCAGAGTACATTCAGGAGAACTTGGCTAAGGGATTTATCAGACCTTCACAGTCTCCAGTTGGTTCGGGGTTCTTCTTCGTGGGTAAAAAGGACGGTTCGTTGCGACCCTGCATCGACTTCAGGGAATTGAACCGTATCACGATTAAAAACTCATACCCACTGCCTCTCATTTCGGTCTTGTTTGACCAGCTTCGTACTGCCACCATTTTTTCTAAGATTGACCTACGCGGTGCGTACAATCTAATCCGAATAAGAGAGGGGGATGAATGGAAGACTGCCTTTAATACCCACTCAGGGCATTATGAATATTTGGTGATGCCTTTTGGGCTCTGTAATGCCCCGGCAGTCTTCCAGGATTTCATGAATGATGTGCTCAGGGAATATTTGGATAGATTCTTAGTTGTATACTTAGATGACATCCTAATCTTCTCCCATTCCCTGGAGGAACATCGGAAGCATGTACGCTTAGTCCTCCAGAAACTCAGAGACCACCGGCTTGGGGCGAAGCTGGAGAAGTGCGAATTTGAAGTTCAGCAAATCGCATTTCTAGGATATATTATCTCCCCAGAAGGTTTCCAAATGGAGGGTTCCAAGGTACAGGCAGTCCTGGACTGGGTGCAGCCCACTAGTTTGAAGGCGCTTCAGCGTTTCCTGGGCTTTGCGAATTTTTATAGACGATTTATCGCTGGATTTTCGTCTATAGTGGCGCCCTTGGTGGCACTCACTAAGAAAGGGGCGGATGTTGCTCACTGGTCTTGTGAGGCTAAAGCGGCTTTTGCCCGTCTCAAAAGGGCATTTGTTTCGGCCAAGGTGCTGCGACACCCAGATCCAGAGCGTCCTTTTGTGGTGGAGGTGGATGCCTCTGAGATGGGTATTGGGGCAGTGCTTTCTCAGATGGGAGTGTCTGATAATCGCCTTCATCCCTGTGCTTACTTTTCCCGTAAATTTTCGCCTGCCGAGATGAATTATGACGTGGGTAACCGGGAATTGTTGGCTATTAAGGATGCACTCGAGGAGTGGAGACACTGGCTTGAGGGGGCTAAGTTTGTGGTCTCAATTCTCACTGACCATAAGAATCTGGCATATTTAGAGTCAGCGAAGCGTCTCAATGCCAGGCAGGCACGATGGGCTTTGTTTTTTGCTCGCTTTAATTTTTTGATAACATATCGCCCTGGGTCAAAAAACATCAAGGCTGATGCGCTCTCGCGGAGTTTTGCTCCAATCCAGGAGACCACCGAGGAGCCGTTGCCCATTGTTTCCCCATCATGTATTAAAGTGGGCATTACCCAGGACCTCTTATCATTAGTCCTTAGAGCACAGGAGCAGGCTCCTCCAGACCTTCCGGTAGGTCTTTTGTTTGTGCCTCCTAGGTTAAGACAGCGAGTGTTCCTGGAATTCCATGCCAAGAAGTCGGCAGGTCACCCGGGTATTGCCAGAACTCGGGAGTTGCTATCTAGGGCGGTGTGGTGGCCCTCGGTGGCTAAGGATGTGGATCAGTGGGTTCGGGCATGTGACATCTGTGCCCGAAATAAGACTCCTAGAGGGGTTCCTGTTGGCCCATTACATCCACTCTCTATCCCATCTAAGCCATGGACCCACATTTCAATGGATTTTGTGGTGGACTTGCCCAAATCCTCGGGGATGACAGCCATCTGGGTTGTCGTTGACAGGTTTTCGAAGATGGCGCACTTCGTTCCACTGGTTGGGCTGCCATCGGCCAGACGCCTGTCTGAATTATTTATGCTGCATGTTGTGCGTCTCCACGGGTTGCCACTTGATGTGGTCTCTGACCGCGGATCCCAGTTTGTGGCCAAATTCTGGAGGGCATTTTGTTCCGATCTCCAGATTTCTGTCAGCTTGTCGTCAGGCTACCATCCGCAGTCTAATGGGCAGACTGAAAGGGTGAACCAGTCCTTGGAGCAGTTCCTCAGGTGTTATGTCTCCAAGTGTCAGACTGACTGGGTTGCTCATCTGTCCATGGCGGAGTTTGCCTATAACAATGCGGCTCACTCTGCTACAGGGATCTCTCCCTTCCTTTGTGTGTATGGGCATCATCCTAAGGCCAATTCTTTTGACCCCCTGGACTCCACGCCTGGTGGTTCCTCTGTGGTTTCGGTCCTTAGAGGTATTTGGCGGAAAGTGAAGAAAGCCCTTGTGTCTGTGTCATTAGTGACCAAAGGGGTTTTTGATAAGCGGAAAAGACCCTGCAGCTTCAAATTAGGAGACTTCGTCTGGTTGTCTACCAAGAATTTGAAGTTGAGACAGCCATCTCATAAGTTAGGCCCCCGGTTCATCGGCCCTTATAAGATCACCAGGGTTATCAATCCGGTGGCATTTCAGTTAGATCTGCCCCGTTCTTTGGGTATCAATAAAACATTTCATTGTTCCCTTTTAAAACGGGCGATTAGTAATCCTTCTTCCAGTGGAAGACCTTCCCCTCTTGTGATACGTGGCCAGAGGGAGTTTGTTGTTGAAAGGATTCTTGACTCCAAGATGGTTCGGGGTCGGCTGTCATTTTTGGTGCACTGGAAGGGGTATGGCCCGGAGGAGCGGTCGTGGGTGCGCAGTTGTGATCTTCATGCCCCCAGACTGATACGCTCTTTCTTCTCGCAGTTCCCCGATAAACCCGGTGGTAGGGGTTCTTTGACCCCTCGTCAGAGGGGGGTACTGTTAGGGTCTCCTGCCCTGTGCTGCCACGTCGTCATGGCAACCGGGAGACAAGTGCTAGCGGAGTAACCTGAGCGCAGCTGATACTCCGGTTCGGGTCTTTTGCTGTGCAGAGTGTAATACCAAATCCCCAGGCCTATTTGCAGTAAGCACGGCAGGGGATTTGCAGGCCTATTTGCTCTGTGCACGGCAGGGGATCCGGTGCTGGTTTTTGTGCTCACAGTCTGTGAGGTCTGAGTGGGGCGTGGACAGCACCTGCTTTATAAGGACTCTTTCCAGGTTAAACAGATGCTGCTGAATCTTTGTTGGTTAGTCAGTTTCTGAAAGTTAGCCAGTACTGTGTAGCTTTGTATTTGTTTGTTGCTTACTGCAAATAGGCCTGGGGATTTGGTATTACACTCTGCCAATCCAGACCTAGCAGTAAGACTGGAGTCAGTCGTTTAGCTTGCTGGGGTTCTGTTACTACTCTGTGAACTTAGCAAGTTTGCGGCTGTATTCTAAGACTTGCCTGTCTAATCCTGTCTCACTGTGCTAGGTGTCAGGGGTCAGTTTAGTGGCAGTAAGCTGAACCTGTGCACTGCAAGTGAGAATTAGGATTGTGGAGACTCTCCTTGTGTCTATCATTCCATCTCTGACCAAGGAGTTTACTGCCACACCCGTTGGTAACCCTTTAGGGTTTTGCTGTTGCCCTTAGCAACAGCATTTCGGGTTCTCTATGTATTAAAACACAACATCTTGCTTTTCCCATCTGAGCATTTCTTATACTAGGGAGATACCCAGTTCCTTAGCCTCTGGGCTTCTCTGTTCACTTTGTGTGTATTTTGTTACCCTATCACCTTCTGTGTACGTTATGTCATATTCCCCAGTCTGTCTGTGAGTCCATTTGGTGTGCATAACAGTTCAAACACCAGTACATTCCTGCAGGCACTGGTGTGCATAACAGTTGACACAAACTGGTCACATGGTCAAAAGATCGATGTGGAAAAGGTAGACAGCAGACAAAATTGACGAGTATAAAAGGTAGTCAGGGTCAAAAGGTTGACATGAAAATGGTCAACACAATTTTTTGTGTGTCATGTTGTATGTTTTTCCATATCTGAGCCAAATGAATGAAAACGTGTAATCTCGTTGGCTCGCTTTCTCTCGCCGTGCTTCGGGCAAGGTGTCTCACTCTGCTACTGTTTAAACAAATGTGAAAATTTGGGGTTGGGCAAATGTGTGTCAATCTTTGCCATGTTGACCTTTTGAACCTGCCGACCTTAAACACTGTCTACGTTTTACCTGTTGACATTTTGACCCTGTCAACCTTTTGACCCTTTTAACCATTTGGGGTTAGCCTACTGACAGATCTACAGCAAAAGAGATAGACAGTCAACCAGATACCGTTGCAGTCGTACTAAAAGCCCAGAATACAAATATTTTTTCAAATATATATGTAGTGACTGATCACTAACAAAATAATAAAATAATAAACATTTTTTTTCTTGCAATTTCTTCTGTTCGTGGAACGGGATGCGGTCAGGATGCGGTCAGGATGCCGCCGGACGGAATCCCGGCGGTCGAAATACCGACGCCGGAATCCCGACCGCCACAATCCCAACATATTCTCCCTCCGTGGGTGTCCACGACACCCATAGAGGGAGAATATAATAGTGTGCCGAGCGTAGCGAGGCACCGTGCCCGCAGCGTGGCGAGCGAAGCGAGCCCGCAAGGGGCTTCGTTCCGCTCACCACCCCTGTCGGGATTGTGTGGTCGGGATTCCGGCGTCGGTATTTCGACCGCCGGGATTCCGACCGCCGGCAATTAGTACTGATCCCCGTGGAACAGGTATTGGTGATATTTATAGCACTACAATGTTTGTGATCATTTTCCCCAAGCTTTGTGTGGGAAATATATCAGTGGTAAAACCCAGTGATTCTTATACACCTTGATAAATAAGCCCCTCTAAATTACTTTCACATATGACATTTAGGAAAAAAGTGCACAGCTGCATAAAAACAGATATGAAAGGTATTTGTATTGCATGAAGCTGTATTTAGCAGATGAGGTTGGATGGGCTGTGATGTATACATTGGGTTCAGTATGATATGCCGACCCGTATACAAGTACACTGCACAGGTATAATGCGTGAGAGCTGTATCTGTTCTGTCAGCATGAAGGAGGAGGAGCTGAGGGTGACACCTGCTGCAGGTGCTGTGTGCACTATTCTTCCCCTATCTTACCATCTAATTATTCTTCTGCCAATGCATGTTATTCTCTGCCGGCTCCTGTCTGTCCAGGTGGCTGTCATAGCAACACTGTTCTCTACAGAAAGTGGGTAGTGGATACATCATAAACAGCATGTTATCAGCCACCATCTGTGCTTCTCTGTCCTAATGTGTCTACTTACGTAATAGACCTGTATGTCATTCGGGCAGCCTCGCCTTCCGCCTGAGAGACTTCAGGGGAAAGGTTTTCTAGGCATCATTAGCTTCTTTTTGGTATTCCATTATTTTTATATTTCTACTTTCTTCAATAAACTTAAGTTTTTATACAATTTTATTTGTCTATACCGACTTTCACTGTACAGTTCTGTTTATTTACTAACAAAGTACAAAAATTTAAATATGCCTAACCCATAGAAACGGATCTATTGCAAGCTAGACGGGTTTCCCAGACAAGTTATTATCAGTACAAGTAAAGCTGGTTACACACCTATACTGTACAATCCAGGGTCCCATCGCCAGATATCGGATGAACAGGCTGACGATTGTATAGGTGTGTTAGCTGCACCATTGCAGGAGCATTAGCCGATAAACAGCTTATAAAGCTCCTGCAAAGGCTGGGATCGGGAGCTTGCATATTATGGACGGTTTCATATTTGTCTGTCCGACTTCCTGATCCCATAGAAGCCCGTACACACTATTTTAGTACGTGTGTACACGGCTCGCAGGGGGGTGCTAGCAGGTCAGGCTGGCTTATCGGGAGCGTTTAACTCAGTCACCCAGGGATGTACTCAGCTTAAGAGGTGGTGTATTGTACCATAAAAGCACAAACAACAGATCCCCCTGCAGTGATAAGCAGAAAAAAAATGAAGGAAATGCACAAATTCGTAATAGGTAATTAACTGTTAAATAGAAAAAGGTGCTTAGAGTGTACAGTATGTCACGTTACTTTTTTATTTTTATTTTTATTTCAAATCAATCTACTTCTAGTTTTGCAGGATTGGTGAGCAAAAGGGATGATTACTACTAACAACATGGATGTGGCTATCCAGCTCATAGATTAGGAGGGAAGTCCAGGAGCAGAGCAGTCTGTCCCTCCTGGAGAGGGTCATGTTGGGAGGAGGAACTCTGTTCTGATTCAAAGGAAAGGATTTGAACAGTTGAATATTGAACATTCTTCACTAAACCTACACTTGAATAATTATCCCGTAATACCCCGGGGTGCGCATATCTGCATTCTGTGAATTGTCCAAACGTCTCTTTGGAAGTGGGGGTGACGACTTCAGCGGAGGGTGCAGCACTGCTGTGTTGGAGCGCTGGTTTGAAAAACGTTTCTTTAAAGCTTTTCAATCGTTCTGCTGATCGTAGTGTGATTGACAGGAAGTGGGTGTTTCTGGGCGGAAACTGGCCGTTTTCAGGGATTGTGCTAAAAAAAACCAGGCGTGCCAGGTAAAAACGCAGGAGTGGCTGGCCGGACGCTGGGCGTGTTTGTGACGTCAAACCAGGAACTAAACGGACTGATGTGATCACAATCTAGGAGTAGGTCTGGAGCTACTCAGAAACTGCAAGGAAATTGCTTTCGTTAGCAATTCTGCTATTAATAGCAGAATTGCTAATCTTTCGTTAGCAATTCTGCTATGCTAAGACACACCCCCAGAGGGCGGCGGCCTAGCGTGTGCAATGCTGCTAAAAGTAGCTAGCGAGCGAACAACTCGGAATGAGGGCCAAAGTTCCTGCTGCGATCAACTCACCCCCATTACCCCCATGGTTTTGCCTAACTGCTAACAAATTTGCAGCAGCGATCAGGTCTGAATTAGGCCCTTTGTCCAGATAAACTATCATCTGTTACCGCTGATATTCACAGTGATGACAGATGAAGCAATGGAGTCCTGTGACAATGTACTCTGAAACGGCAGCTCCAGTAAGGTATAGTCTAGTTTGCAATCGCTATCACTTTACTTACAGGCTCTGACAGGATATTCACTACGCATATGTGTGAGCATCGGGTCAATCAGACGCAGAAAACAAATAATGACAGGTTGGTGAGGCGGGCATCCTCTTCCCATAGGACAGACAAGATGGCATTAGCTATTTTTGCCAAGAACTGAAATACTAAACTTTTTAGGGCTTGACCAATTGGAGGGACCTCAGACCCTACTGATAGACATGGAGACAGTTCTATGCTGCCTAAAAGTCTTTAGGCTTTTTTTTTAAATAGCACTGATACTTAAATTAGTATAAACAGACATTCCTGCATAGTTTAAGGTTTGATGAATAGAGTGATTAGCAGGCTCAGATCCATCAGGGAGTGAAAAGCTCCATTGCTAGTGAGTTTTTCACTGGCTATAGGGATATATAACTGTCATTCTACACATCTTATGCTTATACAGGTTATACATTGTATCTGTGTTTCAAGCCTGGTGCCATAACCATAAACCAGTTGAGTGACTTTATTGTGTTGGAAATGCGGTGCAGCCTTACTGAATGACTCCAGACAATGGACTCAATGCTGTTGCATGTACTGGCTCCGTGAGATGTCCAAAAGCCCTTTTAATACCCCTTTCAGACATATGACCTGGGAATTTCCCTGCTCAGACCCGGGATTTTCTCTCCAGCATAAACCCGGGATTTTGTTCGAGACCCCTTTTCACACTACTCCACAGTCCCAGGAAATTCTCGGGTGGCCCCTTTCAGACATAAGCTGTTCTTTTCCAGTTTTGAAGGTGTTGTCATAATTTTAAGGGAATGGTTTGCAGGCACACAATAATGAGGTCATGCAAAGGAGGGGATGAGATATGATAAACAGAATGGCAGTCCCTTCACTGGCACTTGCACACTTCTCTGCACTCATGTGTGGCATCTGACCTTCTCCGGCTGATTATGTCATCAGCAAGCATCATGAGGCCCTTCCTGGCCAATTGAAACAGTTTACATGCGGCCAGAGAGCAAATTCCTGGGTCACATCATTCAGACTTAACCCGGGAAGCCAACCTGGGAAGAAAGACCTGGTAAAAACCCAGGTCAATTGCAGGGTTGGCGACCCAGTTGCCTTTCAGACATACCAAAATCCCGGGATGATGCGCATTCATGTGCAAGATCCCAGGATTTTGGAGTATGTCTGAAAGTGATATTATATCAATGTATTCAATATGATATCCTTTGTCAGTAATTTATCAGTACTAACAAAAAAATGTCCATACCGTAATCCACCTCAGGAGACAGCGGAAACCAGAGGAATTACCCAGTTAGTGTTAGTATGTGTTGCACATGTGTAGCACATCACTGTATTAGTGTAGCATTACGAACAGAACGTATTACCGCTCATGACAATTTACCAGCAAAATATTGTTGCAGCAGTCAAGTGACACTTTGCATGGCTTTCAATCCTTTCAATCTCCAGACAATTTGGTTAAATCTGTTTCATTTAACCAATGTGTCTGACAGACCGCTTTTGTCCCTTTTTACTGTGTTTGCCATTTGCTCCCATTCATTACCAGACAGTCTTTCCAACCAGCAAACAAGTTATGGGCCCTACACACTGGCCGAGGTGCCAGACGGCCTATACGGGATGTGTGTGTGTGGGGTGTTGACAGGGGGGAGTGAGGTTTCTTCACACCCTTGACGTCACGCGGACCCATAGCCCTGCATGCTAATATGGACGATATTGTCCATATTGGCTTGCAGGTATAAACGTGCCGGCACCAACGATGAACGACCACAGAGCCGCACATCGTTCATCATTGGTGCCTACACACTGAAAGATATGAACAATTTCTTGTTCATTAATGAAATAATTTGTTCATATCGGCCGCACACATCGGCAAGTGTGTAAGGCCCTTCAGTTGGTTGGACAGATGATGCTAAGGTGAATGGCCAGCTATACGCTGTTCTCCTGGCAAGGTTCCTAAGATTATCTTCCTCTCTTTACAGACGTTGCAAAACCACTAATTACCCAAAACAAATGTAACATATCGCAGTTGTATGCCCTACATGCAAGCTTTAAAGTAAAACGTTTGTATGCTAATACAAAAATTTAGCTAATAGCATTTCAGCTGTACACACACAAAGATGAAGTATAAAACCGGCAATACAACATGGACTGAATGGACAGAGCGAGTGTATAATAGTTAGTAGAGGTTTCTTTACATTAGTTAAAATGGACCATACCTGTTCATCCACCTTATGTGCAATGATGGTGGCTCCTTCAACTAGCTCGGTCTCATTAATTGGCCGGATGCGCAAAGCAACCTGTCCGGAGAAAAAAGACATGTTAGGTTGGCGCTTTTTAAATTGCCAAAGGTCAAAACATATTTTAACTTATCATCCTTTATCTCGTTCCTACGGCCAAAGTTATGAATTGAGTAGGAATAGAATCTGTAGCCAATCTGAATAATCAGAATACTCCCAGTAGAGTGCAGCATTTTATTGTTTCATAGGTTCTGTTATTTTCCCCCAGATTTTTTGTTTCCCCAATCTAACTAACATTGGGGGTCATTCCGAGTTGTCCGCTCGTTGCCGATTTTCGCTATACTGCGTTTAGTCGCTTACTGCGCATGCGCAAGGTTCGCATAGCGCATGCGCTTAGTTATTTTACACAAAGTTAGGTATTTTACTCACGGCGTAACTACGTTTTTTCATCGTTTGGCTGATCGGTGAGTGATTGACAGGAAGTGGGTGTTTCTGGGCGGAAACTGACCGTTTACTGGGAGTGTGCGGAAAAACGCAGGCGTTTCAGGGAAAAACGCGGGAGTGCCTGGAGAAACGGGGGAGTGTCTGGCCGAACGCTGGGTGTGTTTGTGACGTCAAACCAGAAACGAAACTGACTGAACTCATTGCAATGTAGGAGTAAGTCTGGAGCTACTCAGAAACTGCTAAGAAATGTCTATTCACAATTCTGCTAATCTTTCGTTCGCAATTCTGCTATGCTAAGATACACTCCCAGAGGGCGGTGGCTTAGCGTGTGCAATGCTGCTAAAAGCAGCTAGCGAGCGAATAACTCGGAATGAGGCCCTTTGCCCATACATTACAGATTTGTTTCAGTGATCTATAGTTTTTTCTTCCAAAGACTTGATCTGCACATCTTGAAAGTGCCCATACATTACCTCAATCGATTGTCACTTTTTGATAGGAATCGCCAGTCAGGTGACATTGCTGATTTATTGGGATACTCATCTTCTAAACTGAGAATTGCCCCTATTTACATATCACAGATATATGGGGGCCTTAAATGAAGAACAGGGCTGCATGCAGTGCTGCCAAGAGACTGGTTGGGCTCTGGTATTAGTTAATAGTGACCAAATCATTGTGTGAATACTAGAACCCCATATCAAAGCTGCACTGCACAAAAGCAGCCACCAAATACACACATACACACACTCTGTTAATGCACCGGCTGTGGCAGTGTCATAATGGACCCGATTTGGCTGAAAGTGGGCTTGTGAATGTTTTTTTCCTGAAAATGTCTGCATATTGCACATGCGCCATAGAAAGAAATTGGTGAACATACGCCGGATTAGGCATGCACACAGGGGACAGGGATTGCAAGTACAGACTGATTGATCACTCTGTCTCACTGTTAGGGGGGTATCCGATTGGACGCAAGGTTGTGTTCTCAAAAAAGGAGTCCAATTTTGCATTATCATGGGTATGCGCGTTCCCAAAACCCGCAGTTTCCAAATAAAGAAAATGCATGCAAGGTTTTCTGCTTTGAAGACCCCGCTGTGCGAGACGGAAAAAGTTGGATATTTACCTCTGTTTTTTCCAGATGGCCCGGTGATCTCTGAGGTTCCCAGCAGGAAGGGGGGACAGGGGGGAGGGGGCGCAGGGGTGTCCCTCCCACACACACACACACACACACACACACACACACACACACTGGGAGTCAGACCCATTCACCGGGGTCACACACCTGACAGGGGTCGCAGTGGTCACACACACTGCTGCTGCAAAAGAGAAGCCCGTCGGGATCCGGAGGGAGAAGACACCACTTTTGAAGGTGAGTAATTAAGGACTATTTAAGCTAATTGGAAACTTCCAATTGCTTACATAGTCATTGGGGAGGTCTGCCGCAGGGGTTTCAGAGCAAGTCCCGGAAATTTCTCCTAAAAATAAAAATTACAGGTAAAATCCGACTCTGGGGCTGCGAGGAAAAAAAAAAAATCTGTAGAAATCACCGTGGCTCATTTTCTCAACTCAATTGAATATGGAAAAACACAGCTCCATAGGAGTTTTTCAAAAATGAGCACACAATTGAACATGTCCTTTAATGGTCAATATTATATACTGAAGGGTTAAAGGGTCTATGTTCTTCTCTTGCTGTATTGCTACAAAGACAAGAATGTCTCGATGTTTTCTATTGTGGTTATGACCTTGCAAAGTTATCCCACACTGATACTATGCCTTAGCTTCGACACGTACTCCTGTCCGTGTACGGAAGCCCCTATATGGACATAGAGCTCATGATGTCCTCATGCTGTATGATATCCTGCATGTAATGTCGTATGCTACTTCTATTTATCCAATCATATGCTTGCACATATTGTATACACCCATGTTTCTTATCTATATAGTACGCTGTAATTTTTACAATAAACAGAGTGATTCTTAACTACAGCTGCGTGCTTACTCTTTGTGTTAAGAGTTACTCTCACGGGTACCTAAGGGGTCATCAAATCGAGGTGGTTCAGAGATATAATCCTTACAGTCTGGGGGCTCAGTCCGGAATCCAGCTGATCGTCCCCTGATCGGTAGGATAGAGAATTTTGTTGTCTGTCTTGTCCGCTAAGGGATTGCGACCATCTACTGGATCTGAACTCACTCCGTGTTCCGGGAACACGTGACAAGGTAATATTTAAGTCCGGGACTTAATGTTACGTAGTTTTATGTAAAGGATTTTTTTTTAAGGCGTCATAAACAGGTATCAGGGATACCATAGAAGGACCAGGGGTCCACGTATTTAAGGCGTCATAAAAACAGGTATCAGGGATACCATAGAAGGACCAGGGGTCCATATAATCTTTAAAGGCACAGGTATCCGGGATACCATAGATGGACCAGGGGTCCAAATAACAACGCCTCCTCGATTTGATCACCTAAATATTTGTATGTCTGTCTTATAAGTACTCATATTGTAATTTTTCTATTAAGGACACTCAGTGAACGGGTGGTAAGTGCACGGACGCTGAGTGTCAGAGGACATTGTTGTTTACAGTGATTTTAAGTACATTTGAAAGTTGATTTGTAACAAATAACATTGTCCACGATTGCAGAGATATTAATTGTACGGGTGGTAAGTGTACGTACATTTGGTATCACAAGTTGTACTGTTGTTGTTTTCTGTTCCCGGTAGTTTGTGTAGGGAATATGCACTCCCACATGTTACCAATGATCTATGATCAGATCAGCTGAATGCATACATAGACTATTGTTCCCCTTCCCTGTTATTTGTGAATTCTTTTAGAAATATATTGCGTGGGTGGTAAGTGTACACGCACTATATGACACTGTGTTTGGAACAATCTATGTTTTTTTTATGATAAAGATTGTTATTAATTCAGTTTAGACACGTTAGTTACTTATTGGTAATATGGGATCAGATCAGAGTAAAGAGACTGAATACCCCCCTCCCCTCCCGGGAGAGACCTGCAAGGAATATGTTGCTTGTGTCTCCCCTACAAATTACTACCTTGTTAACCCCTGGCTAGACAATTTAGTGGGATGAACTGAGTGAACATCTGGACGCAGTGTTTAAAACCCGCTCGTCCCTAGCAGTAGCTTGCAAACAGAAACCTAGTGAGAATGTGACTGAATTCTGGAAGAGATTTAAAAAAAATGCTGGTCAGAGGAAGCAGGTCTCACCCTAGTAAATACTGACAGCTTACTTATTTCCACATTTATAAACAACCTGCTGCCTTCTGTGACCTTGACAGTAAAACAAAGTGTTTCTAGTTGGACCTCAGACAACATTGAGGAATTCAGTAAACATTTATATGAGAAGGAAGCAGCAGGCTGTTTTGACATTAAAAAGACTACTCAAAACGTACTGACCCACAGTTTTCAGAACCTCCGGAGGCAACACAGGAACCCTCGCCCCCAGCGGGACACCCCACATAATAGGGGTCCCCCTGCACCTCCAAACAGACGACATACATCCTGCTTTAACTGTGGCAAGGATGGACACTGGGCTAGGGACTGCCCCTACCCCCTTAACAAACCTAGGCAGCCATCAACTGAATCTGCCCCCCTTAGCAACGTTCCCAGGGACCCCCCAAGGTTCCAGATTGACTGGTAGGGACAGCCCCGCTGACGGGGCCCGGAGGAGGGTGTCCCGACTTTCATGCAGCTCACAGAACACTGGAAGGAACCCCCAATGATCAATCTAGGTGTCAATGGAACAAGTGTCCCATTCCTGATTGACAGCGGGGCCACCACCAGTGTTCTGTGCAGGGACCAGTACCATGGGCCCCTGAGAAAGTCCGCTCCTTCAATGAGAATCAATGGGATACCCACAAAAGCTTACTCCACTGTATCTATCCCTATTGACACACCACGGGGACATTACATAGGGACTCACTCATTCACTGTCATACCTGACTGTCCAGTTAACTTGCTGGGAAGAGACCTCCTTACTGAACTACAGATAACCATCACCCCTACTGGGAGGGGTATGGACATAACCTCACCACACTTCCCCGTGCTCACTGAGACCACTGAACTAGATACAATAGACCCCCTTGTGTGGGCAGAAGGTCCCTTCGACACAGGACTGATATCTTGTACCCCCTACAAGGCCACACTGAAACCTGATGTACACCCCGTTTACCAGAAACAATATCCATTGTCTAAAGAAAAAATGGATGGTCTAAAGCCCATGGTAGAGCAATTCCTACAGCAAGGCATACTCAGACCTGTAGTCTCTCCCTACTGTACACCTGTCAACCCTGTTGCTAAATCAGATGGGACTATAAGGTTTGTACAAGATCTTAGGGCAATTAATCAGCTAATTGTTCCTATTGCACCCATTGTACCTGATGTAAACTCACTCATCTCAGCCATCCCTGTACACGCTGCATTTTTCTCAGTAATTGATTTAAAAAATGCATTTTTCAGCATACCAGTGGACCCTCAGACACAATTACTTTTTGCTTTTTCTTTTGAGGGCAAGCAGTTCCCTGGCACCCCCCCTATGGTTCTGTCCTGCTACAGTATGCAGATGATCTGCTTCTCTGTAGTCAAACGGAGGAGGCCTGCCGAGAGGATGGTATATCACTGTTAAACTGGCTCTGTGAATGTGTCTAAAACAAAAATGCAATGGTGTAAAAAGCATGTCGATTATTTGGGTTTTGTACTCACAGAGGGAGAAAGGAAAATCAGTCCACAACGCATTCAGTCTGTATTGGGCCTGGTCACCCCAACTACTCAGAAGGAAATGCTATCCTTTCTGGGCATGATTAATTATTGCAGACAGTGGATATCTGATTGTTCCTACTATGACAATATCTTGAGACAAGCCACTCTCAATGACAAACCTAAACAGATTCAATGGTCACAAGAAATGTTAACTGCATATGAAAGTCTAAAATGTATGTTGGTAAAAAGTCCGGCACTGGGCCTCCCAAACTATGTACTGCCGTTTCATTTATATGCAAGGGACAACTGTAAAACCATGGCGGGGGTACTGACTCAATTTCATGGAGGCAAGCTGCGCCCCGTGGCATTCTTTTCCAAAGTAATGCCTGTGTCGGTCCAAGGCATGCCTGCCTGTCTTAGAGCATTGGCGGCCTGTGCAATGGTGGCTGAGATGGCAACTATACTCACCCTAGGACACACCACTGTACTTCACACAACCCATGATGTTTTGGCCATTTTTAAAGGATTACATACACAACACATGTCTGCCCAACGCCTTAGTGGCTATGAAGTACAATTGCTGGGAAATCCCTCCCTCACCATCAAGTATGCTAATACAACTTCAGGTCCTGCCCCTATTCTAAACGCTCTCCTTGGTCTCAAAGGTCCCCAAGATGACTTGCCCGACGACCATGACTGCTGTCTGACCATAGAGACTGAGACATCTCCCAGACTGGACATGTCCCCCATACCTGTTCCTGGCTCTGACCATGTTTCTGTTGACGGCTCTTGTGCTAGACCAAATGACTCCACATACCAAGCCATGGCCGTCATAACCCCACCCATGATAGATGATCAGTATCTATTTACTGAACTCCAAGTTTCTGCCTCCCCCAAAGATTTAGCTGATTGGTTGTTTCCAATAATGCAGAAGAATCCTAAAACAGGATTAATCTGCAAAGAGGGGAAACCATGTATACCTCAAGCAAGCCCTCCCTATCATACTAGCAGAAATCAGAATGACTCCCCAGAAAACCCTAGGTTATTCACCTTTTGAAATACTCATGGGAAGACCCTTCCCCACACCCTGGGCTAAGAAACCATTAGTAGTACAGGAAGGAGACTTAGAGCTCATAAGGGAAGAATACGTCAGGTCCCTCATAACAAAACTAGATGAGATTGAACATAAGGTTGCTTGTAAAAATCCTTCTAACCCACAGGAACCAGCACATCCTTCCCAGGTCGGAGACAAGGTCATTGTGAAAGTGCTCCCCAGGAACAAAGGTCCAGGAGATTTTGCCTATGGTCCAGAGACAGAAGTTGTAGCAGTGACCAGAACAGCTGTCCTTACTGAGGAGGGGCCCACCTGGATCCATGCATCCCGAGTAAAGAAGATACCCAGCCCAAACCGCGAAGCAAGTCCAGGAGAGGTACTAACGGGGGCAGACAGCCCTGACCTCCAACGAGGAGAGGTACTAACGGGGGCAGACAGCCCTGACCTCCAACCAAGATGACCTCACACATGGAGAAGATGATTGTGAACCACGGACCCCGCTGGGCATGTGTTATCCTAACCCTCATCACAGTCCTAACACTTCCCTCTAGAACTGAGGTTGACATCTCACAAAAGGAAGGGGTGACCACCTTATGGTATAACTCCTCCAACACACACGTAGCCACCTATGTCTTAGATTACTTTATGTTCTCCAAGCTTGCTGAAGCAAAACACTCTATACACAAAAAAAGAAAATCAGGAATATCTGAGACAGTTTATATTTGTGTTACTGATTCATGGTGGGGAACAGGGTACTATAGCGAAAGGCAAAGCTTTCATTTATGGGACATGTTTAACAATCCAGCGTATCAGTCTAAGGCTATCCCCCAAGGTAAACCCCTAAGGCCTCATATAGCTACCTTCAAGGATATGATAGCCATTAACAATCCCACCTTTGAAGACATCCTAGCTATTGAAACTGGTTTCTCTGACATCAATTTCTGGTTAGAATGGATGAAATATAGCGCCAATAAACATAATAAAAGTAACTGCTATGTTTGTGGCAGATCTAGGCCTCACCTAGGCACAGTGCCCCTTAATATACCCCTAGAGCAGGAAAGTTGTTTTTTCAGCCTTTACAACGGCACCAAAACCAATGACAGTCAATGTGAAATGTGGAAAAAGGAATATCCTATCCTATCAAAAGACCCCAATCCAGGTAATACCATAACCATATATCCAGGGAATTACACCTGTTATGTCTCTAACACTTCCAGCGCCAGGGACTTGAAAACCTTCCCCCCAGGTTACTGTACATCTAAAAGGACTACTGTCCTGGTGAATCAAACCAAATCCTTAGGTGACATCTACTATATCTGTGGGGATATGAAATTAAGAACAAAATTAGATACTAAGGCCTACGCCCAATACTTAGCCACTTATCGATTAATGAAATCCCATTGTAAGAATCACATAATATAAATTTGTGATTCTAAGAGGGGATTGAAGGGTTAAAGGGTCTATGTTCTTCTCTTGCTGTATTGCTACAAAGACAAGAATGTCTCGATGTTTTCTATTGTGGTTATGACCTTGCAAAGTTATCCCACACTGATACTATGCCTTAGCTTCGACACGTACTCCTGTCCGTGTACGGAAGCCCCTATATGGACATAGAGCTCATGATGTCCTCATGCTGTATGATATCCTGCATGTAATGTCGTATGCTACTTCTATTTATCCAATCATATGCTTGCACATATTGTATACACCCATGTTTCTTATCTATATAGTACGCTGTAATTTTTACAATAAACAGAGTGATTCTTAACTACAGCTGCGTGCTTACTCTTTGTGTTAAGAGTTACTCTCACGGGTACCTAAGGGGTCATCAAATCGAGGTGGTTCAGAGATATAATCCTTACATATACTAAATTAAACATTTCTTTATTATTTGTTTTAGTCAGCATGTAATAACACATGTTGTTTTATGTAAAGACCACATATCTACAGCACTTATAAATGCAATATTATAGATGCAATGTGTTAGGTCCATGTTTTAGGAATTTAGTCTTGGAATGTTTGTACAGCCCCACACCTATGAAACTCATTCCTCCCCTCACCCATGATACTGGAAGACAAATGAAATTCAGCATGGGATACTCTCCTGCAGAACCCTCAGGCTTTAACAAGATACAGCCACTCAGACAAGAAGATTCTGACCTATCTGACGTCAAGTATACACAGTATATGTGCCTGTAACCAATGACTTTATTCCCCAAGGACTATTTGAATGTTTACTTTTAAATTGTATCACACTGACCCTTGGAAGTCAGTTTGTTCAGGGTTGAAGCCTTGTGTTGGTGTCTACCATGCATGTGCATTGTATTGGCGGTACTCTTTGCAAATCTTTGAGAGAATAAATCTTTTGCACTTTGGAACTCTGATCGGACCTCACAATTATTTCACTGTAATAACCCTCTTTCTGTGAAATGGGGGATGAAAATGGGGAAGTACAGAACTGTTCTGTTTAGTGTATGGGCGTGTAAGCCAACTTCAGTAGCATACTGAGGGAGGTGGGACTCCTGTTTCACACAGGACTATTGCACCCAGCACAGAGTGTGTGCAAGTCCAGATACTAATAACAAAGGTTGAGACTGCAGGTGGAGAAACAGTGGATGTTGGACACTTGGCACCATAATTAAGAACTCCCCAGCTAGGGACTATACACCTTTTTACCGCACCACACCAGCTTTATTCATGGATTAATATGATCCTTGTCTCTCATTCTATTATCACTTTAGTTACTAAGGCTGGCATCACTCCATTCACATGGACTGATCATGTGGGAGTTTACATTTTACTAGATGTATATAGGGCCCCTTGACGCGTACATAAACGGCATCTAGATGAGTGTCTTCTGTTGCACCCCTCCATTATAGCGGAAACTAAAGTGGCCTTACAGCATTATTTTGAGGCAAACACTTCATCTGACGTCTTGCCTGGGATTCTTTTAATAATTCCATAATTCCGTTATTAGTGGCCTTCTCATGGCCAAGGCCTCTGCTATTCGGAAAAAATGCAACAGATGAGATACTTTCCCTTGAATCTCAAATCTCAACACTAGAAGCCCAACATAAAAGTTCTCCCTGTGCTTCTCTACTTGCTCAGATAGAGAGTGCCTTAGAGGCCAACTGAATGCTCTTCTCTCCCGCTGCGGCTATACTTCAGAAGTTATGCCAATGCTTCTAAGACAAGGCAGACAAGATTGATACTTTGTTGGTTAATAAATTAAGACACAATCAAGCGGCAGATAGATAAATTATACTCTCATAAACTGGGAGCGGTTACTTACAACCGCAATGTAATGGTAGAGGACTTTAGGGATTTTAATAGCTCACTTTATAATCTATCATATTCTCCCCTTTCCTCATCTGTTGGACTCACGGGAGCACATCCATACTAGTCACCAGTCCCTTTACTGTGTGTGTGACAGAATCCCACCTCTCTATGCTCAACTAGGGCATTTTGGTAGAGGAGACGACTGCTATTAATTAAATCTATGCGATCCTCAGCCGCTCTGGGTCCCGATGGATTTATGGCTCAATATTATAAATCATTTATAAAAGAGCTAGCCCCGCATCGCACCTCCGTCTTCAGTCATATTTTAGAAGGTGTGTCCTTTGCCCCAGCTTCCACACAAGCGGACATTCTGGTAATTCCAAAGCCTAACAAAGACCCCACACAATGCCCTAACTACAGACCAATCTCATTGTTGAATGTAGATCTTAAATCGATGCATACATTTTAGCCAACCGCCTAGCCCCCTCCTCCCCCATTTGGTCCAACCAGACCAGGTTGGGTATACTACATGGCGCCAAGCATCAGATAATACTAGGAGGCCATTAATCTGATTCATTCAAATCATAAAGAGAGAATACCTTTGCTTACCCTGGCACTAGACGCAGAGTAAGCATTCAACCCCCATCTCATGGTCCTTTACTTTCAAGGTACACCACAAGATGGGCTATTCCAGTGAGTTCTTTGATAATATATCAGCACTGTATCGTTCTCCCACAGCTAGGGTCTCTGTTAATCATGTCACCGCTCCCTCATTCAAAATTTGCTGATAATACCAGGCAGGGGTGTCCAATTTCTTCCCTGATTTTTGCTATAGATATGGAACCCCTAGCGGCAAGGATACGTCACAACAAGGATATTTCCGGGTAACGGTTGGATCTTGGATCTTCAGGGCATAAAATAGTGTTATATGCAGATGATATCTTGATATCTCTCTCAAATCTGGCCCAAGGTCTGCAGCCTCTCGTCTCTGAGACTGACCTCTACTTTCAACACTCGGAACATAAAATGAATGTCAGCAAGACAGAAGTCCTCAACTTCTATATTCCAGGACCGATTAAGCTCTCCCTAGTGGACTCGTTACCTTTTACTTGGCATAAAGAAAAAATATAATATTTAGGTATTGCCATCATCAGTTCTTTCACGCTAACTTTCCCCATACTTTAAACCAAATTTATTTTGACCTTCACTTGTGGTCTAGCCTCTTAGATAAGCATCTCTGCCTCTTAGATATATCTCTTAGATAAGCAGAGTGAACTCGGTAAAGTCCTGATATATATTGCATCCTATGTTTTCAAATTTTTGCAATTTGAAACATCTAGATTTACGTGGGCAAACAGACATCCTCGGGTACAACTGAAACTATTGCAGTGTCCTTCTTATGGTAGCAGTTTAGGTTTTCCAAACGTTAAAAAGGGCTACTTAGCTACACAACTTGCACATTGTGTACAATGGTATAACCCTGGTGATAGGAAGTTTGGGTTGACATCGAACTCTGAATGTTACATCTAACCCAGTAGTCTCCCGCTAGCTATCTATTTGGGACTATGTTAACAGAAAATTCAAATTGGTCCCAGGGCCTTTCCCTATTATTCCGATACTTCACAAGCCTGGTTTTCCGACAGAAATGAAGAGAACTTCTTTTGGCTTATGGAAGGAGAGGGACATTCTATATATTAATGATATTACAAGAGACACCAATTTCCCCCAATTCAGGAGCACATAGCGCTTTCTACTAAGAACTTCTTCTAATTCCTGCAGCTCAGACATTATCATTCTAAAGCGAAACACCTCCTAGTCAGTAGATCTCTCACAACTTTTGAGGCTTTATGTCTGAGGTGCTCCTCGACTAACGGTCTAATTTCTGACCTTTATGCACTGTTCTCTGAAGAGTCTCATACTATGCATAACGCTCATGAAGTAGCCTGGGTTGCGGAATTCAGAACAAGTATGGATGCTGAGGAATGATCTGAGATCTGGGATAATGCTGGCTAAATTTGTGTGAAAATAAAAGAGAATGTATATAAACTGGTGGTTCTTTGTGCCCACTCGGTTATGAGCAGTGTACCCTATGTCAGACAGGTGTTGGAGAGGGTGCGCTGTGGAGAGCACCTTTCTCCACTTCTGGTGGTCCTGTCCAATGTTAGTCACTCTTTGGCGGGAAGTTATAAACCTTATATCGCGTATACTTAACGTTCCTTTTCCTTATGACCCTAAGCACTCCCTTCTCCCTCTGAGGTTCCCTACATTATCTAGACACCAAAATAAGCTAATGAGCCATACTGTCTCCACTACAACTTGCCAGATAGCTGCTGACTGGAAGGTACCTAACCCACAGCCATGGCACTCTATTCTATCTTGAATATGATATGTTTACAAGATGGAATACATGACTAGTATGGTGTTCCATTTAATTATTAAGCATATATGAAAATAAATATTGCCACTATTGTGCAGTTGGAATTATAGCATCGATTGCATATATGTTGTTTTTAAAGTGTATATGAGTGATATAAAATTATTCCGTGTGGGTCCGCTGATGATAATAATAAGTCAAACTTATCTATTTTACAGATGGTATATGATTACTATGCCTGCTGACAATGACAATCCGTCATGTTTATTATGCAGACATAGAAAATCAAATATAGATATCACAATGGTACATAATGAATCTGTCAACTATACAAATAAATTGCAGTTATGTCGTCTGCTGACTGTGATCTTTACTGTCACGTCGATTATGCAGGTGATATGAATTCAATAAACATATCCAGAATACCAATCTGTATAATACAGGTTCTTATATACCAGTTCAATTTACATGTGCATCAGTATTTTATTCTGTCAATGGTGGCCTCCATATCCTCTGTTAGCATTGCTATATTCAACCAGTCAGCTGCTAGCTATCATTTATCATGTACATTCTATAAAATGATAAGCTGACCGGTTGCTATGATCAACTGCTTCACTTGTCCTCTTTAGAAAGTTTGATACATCTCCCCCCCCCTTAGTCCATTTTGTCTAATTAAAGTTCAGATTCAGACGCACATGCAGCCAAATGGTATCAGAAACAATCCAAAATGGAGAATAAGGTAGAATAATTGTGTTAGATATACATCAAGCTATATTATAATACACAAGTAACATGAATATACATTAACTAGTTACCAGCACCTCAAAATGACGGAACAACATAACAGCAATGTCAACACTGGCGGCTGTGCGCGGCCGAATGGAACAATACATGAATTGCTGTCGGGCACCATCTAGTGGTCGCCGTCGCGCATAACACTTGAATTCCCACCATAGACGTGAGGAGCAGCGTTAGCCTTTTATTATATAGGGTTTTTGCTGACATTTTTTTCCCTGTATTTGCAAAGTACTAATGTCACTATATAAATATAATTTATAAGAGTAGTGATGTATCCAGGTGTACCTCCTATTCTAATTACTTTTTTTGTTTTGTTTAATTACTTCTTGTTACCGATTCAGCTAATGCTAGTCTTTTTGTCATCTATTTGTGTCATATGATACACTGCTTGTTTGTACATTGGGGTATATTTACTAAGGTCCCGATTTTGACCGAGATGCCGTTTTTTCATCAAAGTGTCATCTCGGTAATTTACTAAGCAATAATCACGGCAGTGATGAGGGCATTCGTAATATTTTGGAAGTCCTAGGAAAAAATCACGAATCAATACACCATCGGTCAAATACGCCTGCAATTTGCTAGAAATCGTGAATTTACTAAAAAGTGCAAAACACAAACACTGCCGACAATAGCCAAACACTGCCGTGATAAAATACAAATCGTGAAAAAGTGCTAAAAAAAACAGACCTGCTTTTTTATCCCGTGCTTGTATAGGCATGCACGGATCCATGAGATCCGTGCATGTTTTTCAGTGGGAAGGGGGGGGGAAATGTTCTAAATTTTCGGGGAAAAAATTGCGTGGGGTCCCCCCTCCTAAGGCAAACCAGCCTCGGGCTCTTTGAGCCGATCCTGGTTGCAGAAATATGGGGAAAAAATAGACAGGGGTTCCCCCATATTTAAGCAACCAGCATCGGGCTCTGCGCCTGGTCCTGGTTCCAAAAATACGGGGGACAAAAAGAGTAGGGGTCCCCCGTATTTTTGAAACCAGCACCGGGCTCCACTAGCTGGACAGATAATGCCACAGCCGGGGGTCACTTTTATACAGTGCCTTGCGGCCGTGGCATCAAATATCCAACTAGTCACCCCTGGCCGGGGTACCCTGGGGGAGTGGGGACCCCTTCAATCAAGGGGTCCGTCCCCCCAGCCACCCAAGGGCCAGGGATGAAGCCCGAGGCTGTCCCCCCCATCCAAAGGGCTGCGGATGGGGGGCTGATAGCCTTTGTTGATAGTTATGAATATTGTTTTTAGTAGCAGTACTACAAATCCCAGCAAGCCTCCCCCGCAAGCTGGTACTTGGAGAACCACAAGTACCAGCATGCGGCGGAAAAACTTGGCCGCTGGTACCTGTAGAACTACTACTAAAAAAATACCCCAAAAATGACAAGACACACACACCTTGAAAGTAAAGTTTTAATACATCCATCCACACAAACATATACACATACTTACCTTATGTTCACACGCAGGTCGGTCCTCTTGTCCAGTAGAATCCATGGGGTACCTGTTGAAAAAATTATACTCACAAAATCCAGTGTAGATCGGTCCCCTTCAAATCCATTTGTAATCCACGTACTTGAGAAAATAAAAAAATGGAGTCCCGACCACGAACTGAAAGGGGCCCCATGTTTTCACATGGGACCTCTTTCCCCGAATGCCAGAAACCCCCTCTGACTTCTGTCTAAGTGGGTTTCTTCAGCCAATCAGGGAGCGCCACGTTGTAGCACCCTCCTGATTGGCTGTGTGCTCCTGTACTGTATGACAGGCAGCACACGGCAGTGTTACAATGTAGCGCCTATGTGCTCCATTGTAACCAATGGTGGGAACTTTCTGCTCAGCGGTGAGGTCACTTTCGGTCAACCGCTGAGCAGAAAGTTCCCACCATTGGTTACAATGGAGCGCATAGGCGCTACATTGTAACACTGCCGTGTGCCGCCTGTCATACAGTACAGGAGCACACAGCCGATCAGGAGGGTGCCACAACGTGGCGCTCCCTGATTGGCTGAAGAAACCCACTTAGACATCAGTCAGAGTGGGTTTCTGGCATTCAGGGAAAGGGGGCCCATGTGAAAACATGGGTCCCCTTTCAGTTCGTGGTCGGGACTCCGTTTTTTTATTTTCTCAAGTACGTGGATTACAAATGGATTTGAAGAGGACTGATCTACACTGGATTTTGTGAGTATAATTTTTTCAACAGGTACACCATGGATTCTACTGGACAAGAGGACCGACCTGCGTGTGAACATAAGGTAAGTATGTGTATATGTTTGTGTGGATGGATGTATTAAAACTTTACTTTCAAGGTGTGTGTGTGTCTTGTCATTTTTGGGGTATTTTTTTAGTAGTAGTTCTACAGGTACCAGCGGCCAAGTTTTTCCGCCGCATGCTGGTACTTGTGGTTCTCCAAGTACCAGCTTGCGGGGGAGGCTTGCTGGGACTTGTAGTACTGCTACTAAAACCAATATTCATAACTATCAACAAAGGCTATCAGCTCCCCATCCGCAGCCCATTGGATGGGGGGGACAGCCTCGGGCTTCACCCCTGGCCCTTGGGTGGCTGGGGGGGGACCCCTTGATTGAAGGGGTTCCCACTCCCCCAGGGTACCCCGGCCAGGGGTGACTAGTTGGATATTTGATGCCACGGCCGCAGGGCACGGTATAAAAGTGACCCCCGGCTGTGGCATTATCTGTCCAGCTAGTGGAGCCCGGTGCTGGTTTTAAAAATACGGGGGACCCCTACGCTTTTTGTCCTCCGTATTTTTGGAACCAGGACCAGGCGCAGAGCCCGATGCTGGTTGCTTAAATATGGGGGAACCCCTGTCCATTTTTTCCCCATATTTCTGCAACCAGGATCGGCTCAAAGAGCCCGAGGCTGGTTTGCCTTAGGAGGGGGGACCCCACACAATTTTTTTTTAACATTTAAACTTTATTTTTTTTTTAAACAAAGTGCACAATGAAGCCCAGCACGGATCTCTCAGATCCGGCCGAGATTCATTGTATTAAAGTCGGCAGTGTTTTACAAGTCACTCACGTAAAACACTGCCTAAAAAAACGAATGACATCGACATCGGAAAACCCGAAAATGCAGAATACGGCAGCTTAGTAAATTAGTCGTAATCAATTCAAAAAGTTGCATATTTACACATTCGATGTCATTCGTGATTGAACTTTGACCTCAAACGGGAAAACACGAATCTTAGTAAATTTACCCCATTATGTCTGTAGTTTCATGCTTCAATAAAGAAAAATAGTAAAAAAAAGTAGTGATGTCAGTTGTGTTGCATGACTCGGCGTTCCGTTATGAAAATTATCATGTAAGCGGATGTAAAACACACAGATTTCAGGATCACCTCTGGAAAACAACTTTCTTTGTGTCAAAATTAATCTTGTATATATATGGATAGTGTAATGATTAGCCTTGATACCTCACAGCACTGAGGTCATGGGTTTGATTCCCACCATGGCCCTAACTGTGTGGAGTTTGTATGTTCTCCCATGCTTGCGTGGGTTTCCTCCCACAATTCAATAACATACTGGTATGTTAATTGGCTCCCGACAAAAATAAATAAATCCTAGTGTGTAAGTGGGTGAAACAAAGAGCTGTATAATTGTAAGGTGTTCGCTCTTTGAAAAATCCGCTCCTATATCTTCCAGTCATGATCTGACCACTTACCTAACCGTAGGTCGCCACTGGGCCCGAAGCATGGCGAGCGTAGTGATCCTGTGTGGGGACACTCTGCGCTCGCCGCTGGTATTCTGGCTGTCGGGATCCCGGTGTCGGCCTCCTGCTCGCTGGGATACTGACAGCCGGGATATCATACTGAATCCTCCCAAACACCTCCTTCATACATATAGATCTTTCTTCAACTCTTCCCACCCCAGACCAATGACAGGGGTTGGGATTGATTTGCTGGCATTTGGGATGATGGGGATGAGAATATCGTTTTCTATCGCTCTCATTTCTATTGCTCTCTCTCACATCTATCTATCTACTGTACTACTTTTGGTGTAACATGTATAAGGAGCACTATTGTGTTGCATAATGTATTTATGGAGCACTACTGTGTGGTGTAATGTTTTTAAGGAGCACTACTGTGTGGCGTAATGTGTATAAGGAGCACTACTATGTGGCGCAATGGGGCAAATGTATTAAGCTTGGAGAAGTAATAAAGCAGTAATAAAGAAGTGATAAGTGGAATGTAATAAAGCACCAGCCAATCAGCTCCTAACTGTCCTTTTCAAACCTGTAATGATTGGCTGGTGTGTTATCACCTTCCACTTATCACTTCTTAATCACTGCTTTATCAATTCTCCAGGCTTAATACATCTGCCCCAATGTGTTTATGGATCACTACTGTGTCACGTAATGTGTTAACGGAGCTGTACTGTGTTGCATAACGTGTTCACAGAGCTCTACTGTGTGGCGTAACATGTATAAGGAGCACTACTGTGTGGCATAATGTGTATAAGGAGCACTACTGTGTGGCATAATGTGTATAAGGAGCACTGCTGTGTGGCGTAATGTGTATAAGGAGCACTAATGTGTGGTGTAACGTGTATAAGGAGCACTACTGTGTGGAGTAACGTGTATAAGGAGCACTACTGTGGGTGTAACGTGTATAAGGAGCACTAATGTGTGGAGTAACGTCTATAAGGAGCTCTACTGTGTGACGTAATGTGTTTACAGAGCACTACTGTATGGTATAATGTGTATAAGGAGCTTTACTGTGTGGCGTAACATGCATAAGGAGCTCTATTATGTGGTGTAACATGTATAAGGAGCACTACTGTGCTGTGCGATGTGACTAAGGTTGCACTACTGTGTTGCGTAATTTGAATTGGGGGCACTATAGTGTGGTCAGACCTCTTCTCCACAAGGCCACGCCCTTTTCTGGGAGGGATGTAGCACACACTGACTGACTGGGACGGATTGTTTGCGGAAGGGGGGGCCCCATATCGGTGTCTTGCTTAGGGCCCCATGAGGTTTAAATTAGCCTCTGTCCTGAACTATGGTATGTATGATTTCTCTTGGAAAACTACTATATTACTTTGGATTTCAGAATTCTACGAGGATGTTAGCCAAATCCATCTATCTCATCATCTGTGTTGGCCGCGTCACTGAATATCTTTCTGCCATTTCATCTAATGCGCCCTACACACTGGCAGATAATACTGAAAGATCTTGTTCATTAATGAACAAAATACCGTTCATATCTTTGAGTGTGGAGGCACCAGCGATGAACGATGCGCGGCCCCGCGCTCGTTCATCGCTGGTGCCCCGTCGCTAGTGCATGCAGGCCAATATGGACGAGATCGTCCATATTTGTCTGCACTGCTATGGAGCCGGGTGACAGGGGGAGGGAAGAAACTTCACTCCCCCCGTCACTGCTAACCGCCGCCGGGTCGCCCGTCGGCCGTATCCGCCGTCGGGGCAGCTCGGCGGGGGATCGCGCTGTGTGTAGGGCCCATAAGATATCCTTTCACAACCTCAAATTGAGGGATTTATTTATGAAGCATCGAGATGTAAAAGCGGCCGCTTCTGATGTTTATGCCTGATATTTAAAAGTATAATGCTTCTACTAATCAAACACTGCTAGTAAAAAGCGTTGGCATTTTACATATCAGACATAAACAGTAGCACCGGGTTTTACAACCTGACGCTTCATAAATAAACCCCTCAATCTTTCCAAAACAGTTACTAATATTCCCATCAGTCACCACTGTATATGTGGACAATATGAAAATGAGTCCTACACCTCAAATTCACTATTCAGGTGTCATTTTTGGGTTCACTACGATCTGCCGGCGGCCGGCCTCCCGGCGACCAGCATACCGGCGTCGGGAGGCCGGCCGCCGGCTTACCGACAGTGTGGCGAGCGCAAATGAGCCCCTTGCGGGCTCGCTGCGCTCGCCACGCTACGGGCACGGTGGCGCGCTACACTATTTTATTCTCCCTCCAGGGGGGTCGTGGACCCCCACGAGGGAGAATAAGTGTCGGTATGCCGGCTGTCGGGCTCCCGGCGCCGGTATGCTGGTCGCCGGGAGCCCGACCGCCGGCATACTGAAGACCACCCGTCATTTTTTACTTAGAACTGTCCATTGTTCCTCACATCCAGTCTGTATCCAAATCTTGTACATACAGTACAACTATGTATCCCGCGAAAACTACAATATATGCATTCATGTCCTTAAATTGGCTGCCTGTATATTATCCTACCAAATATAAAATACTATTCTTGCCTTAACATATCTCCCAGCTCAACCTCTCTGCTCTGCACCAGACCTATACCTCTCATTCATACTAATTACCTGCTTTCATTCCCAATTACAGATAGGACCTTTTCTAGGCAGCACCCACTCTGTCCCCGATTACAGACAGGACCTTTTCTAGGCAGCACCCACTCTGTCCCCGATTACAGACAGGACCTTTTCCAGACAGCACCCACTCTGTCCCCGATTACAGACAGGACCTTTTCCAGGCAGCACCCACTCTGTCCCCGATTACAGACAGGACCTTTTCCAGGCAGCACCCACTCTGTCCCCGATTACAGACAGGACCTTTTCCAGACAGCACCCACTCTGTCCCCGATTACAGACAGGACCTTTTCTAGGCAGCACCCACTCTGTCCCCGATTACAGACAGACCTTTTCTAGGCAGCACCCACTCTGTCCCCGATTACAGACAGGACCTTTTCCAGGCAGCACCCACTCTGTCTCCGATTACAGACAGGACCTTTTCTAGGCAGCACCCACTCTGTCCCCGATTACAGACAGGACCTTTTCCAGGCAGCACCCACTCTGTCCCCGATTACAGACAGGACCTTTTCTAGGCAGCATCCACTCTGTCCCCGATTACAGACAGGACCTTTTCTAGGCAGCATCCACTCTGTCCCCGATTACAGACAGGACCTTTTCTAGGCAGGACCCACTCTGTCCCCGATTACAGACAGGACCTTTTCCAGGCAGGACCCACTCTGTCCCCGATTACAGACAGGACCTTTTCCAGGCAGCACCCACTCTGTCCCCGATTACAGACAGGACCTTTTCCAGGCAGCACCCACTCTGTCCCCGATTACAGACAGGACCTTTTCCAGGCAGCACCCACTCTGTCCCCGATTACAGACAGGACCTTTTCCAGGCAGCATCCACTCTGTCCCCGATTACAGACAGGACCTTTTCCAGGCAGCACCCACTCTGTCCCCGATTACAGACAGGACCTTTTCCAGGCAGCACCCACTCTGTCCCCGATTACAGACAGGACCTTTTCCAGGCAGCACCCACTCTGTGGAATTCCCTCCTTTGTGCAACATAATTTTCCAGGTTGCCTGAAGCCTCATCTCTTAGGCAAGTTTACAAATTATTCAGCCACCTTCTTAACCCTCTGATTTCTTCTAACCGATTGCTACCACTCTAGACAGGTTGCATCCAAAATCCCGGCATTCAGTATCCTGCCAGTCAGGATGCCAACTGTGGCATTTTAACAGTTAAATATTTAAACCCTACCCATTCCCCCCCCCCACCACCACAGCTTAACCCTAACCATCCCCTCCCACAACCTAACCCTACCACTACCCCCTACAGCCTAATCCTAAACTTCCCCCTTGTGCCTAACCCAAACTCCCTGTACTTACCTACGTGATTCTGATCAACGGTATCCTGCTGTCAGTATTCTGACCATCGGGATCCTGGCCGCATAACCTCTACACCAGTGTTTTTCAACCACTGTGCCGTGGCACACTAGTGTGCCCTGAACAGTCTCCAGGTGTGCCGCCATAGAAGCACAGCCAGGCCCGTCAGTGTTTTGCCGCTACTGAGGCCCTGGAACAATCAATACTGGTGTGTTTAGTGGTTGCAGAGCCAGTTCTAATTTTGGGCCCAGGCAGTGTTGGGCTCTTCTGATCTTCTCAGATGTGGCTCAGGCGTTACCTATGGAGAAGCTGCGACATGACATCCTAGGACATGCAGCTGCACCATGCATCACCATTATATTTGAGTGTGCCTTGGCAATATTTAAATCTTGTTCAGTGTGCCGCGAGTTGTAAAAGGTTGAAAATCTCTGCTCTACACAGTTAACACAAACCCACATTGTTTCTCCTTATTCAAAAACTCTCTTATCCTGACAGGATCACATGACCCCACTATACGTTTCCTCATTGCTATGTGATGCCACTAATATGCAATATGTTGCACATAACCTCATATATCAAACTATTATTCCCCTGTAGGCAGTAAACTTGCGGTCAGGGCCCTCATACCTCTTTCTCTGTCTGTTATTACCCAGTCTTCTTTACTTACTGTGTTTATCCCCAAATATAAAGCACTACATAGTATGCTGGTACTATATAAATAATAACGATAACAATAATAATAATAAAAAATAATATTCTTTTTTTTTTATATATATATTACAAAAGATAAACATAGCAATTTGGACATATAAGAGACAGGCACATCAGGGCTTCTAACAACAGATGCATCGCGGAAAAGTATAAACATTGGTACACATAATGATCTGCCCCCACTGTCTCCTATCCCATATACTAAATATATTATTGAAATAAGACGAAAATCCCATGAACAAAGAAAATAGGAAAGAAATAGAGAAGAAGAAACGACAATTACAAAGGGAAGAAAGGGGAGGGAAGAGGGGGGGGGGGCTACCCCACTGATCATATTAGTAATATGAAAAATGTCTGCATGCGCATAAGGATTACTAGAATGTCACAACTTTAGCGGCAAAGTCGAAGTGTGAGAAACCTCATAAATTCAGTTACAAATAAACCTTCCTTTATATATGGTGAGTTATCGCTAAGGTATTGACTAGCATGCTTCTCTATAAATATGTAACTTGACAATAAGTAAGACTGTTTGACAATCTGATATCATTCCAGCTATATACGTGTTTCAGAAAGTTGCCGGTAGTGATGCCAGTCAGTATTTTCAAAAATCTGAAGAATCTTGTGTCTAGTATTATAAGGTAAAGACTCTATGTACGGTGTCCATTTTCGATACAATCTCACCACTCCCGTCTCAATATCAGGCATAAAATAATATTCTATTTTACAGGTATAGGACACAACAACCAAAATGTTACAACAATTTATTACAGTCGGAGTACTCATAAGACACTACACCACCTATCATGACCAAAAATGGGAACTGACTACTAGCCAACAACCCCATATGATGTGCCCTATAACTGTGAAATGCAGCATTTATTAAAATACTCTTGGCTGTTTTTTGGGACTGTTAGTTAGGCTCTTGTAAATGTAAAACTAGATAACATACTTGTCAAGTCTCCCCAAATGTCTGGGAGACGCTCAAATTTCTGCAAGTGATGTGGGTGGTCCAGGGACTTGATGACGTAATCACGGTGAATCATGTCAATAAGTCCCGCTCCCTACTGATGCAGTGAGCTTAGGGCTTAATGATGAGAATCACATTACAAGACCCCCTGATGTCCCACTTGGACTCCCCTCCGGGGATAGGCATACAATGTCAGCATGTATGCTATATAGACTCAACACCTGACTGTTACAATAATAATTTACTTCAGCACAGATATTGACCTGTTTGGACAATCCGTCCTTTGTCTCCCTACCGAACCACCTTGATCCTGAAACTGCTCATGGCCCTATTGTATTCTTGGAGAGACACAGTTTTGCCTGAGGTTACAGTTGGGAGTTTCCCTTAGGTGTAATGGTTATAATCAGGAGCAGGGGTACTATTCCAATACATAGTCCATATCTGTTATTTGCTTCCAATATTAGGTGTTTAAATGGTATTCAGTTATGCCAGCACTTCACTTCATTATGGTAATCACATTCAATCACCTAGTGTAAAGGGCCCTACACACTGGCCGACTAGACTGCACGATATGAACCATCTCGTTCATTAATGAACGAGATACAGTTCATATCGTGAAGTGTGGAGGTTCCAGCGATGAACGATGCGCGGCCCGGCGCTCGTTCATCGCTGGTCCCCCGTCGGCTGTACATGCAGGCCAATATGTACGATCTCGTCCATATTCGCCTGCACTTCAATGCAGCCGGGTGACGGGGGGAGTGAAGAAACTTCACTTCCCCCGTCACTGCCCCCCCGCCGCCGGGTCGCTCGTCGGCCGTATCCGCCGTCAGGCAGCTCGGCGGCGGATCGGCCAGTGTGTAGGGCCTATTAATTATAAGATAGTAAGACTTATTCAGGACGTTTAAAATGCAAAAAATAGTGTTTCCGCATTTTTAACGTAACCCCATTATTCAGCAAAGTGTTAATGGACAAGATAACATGATAATCTTCTCTGTATACACGTCACTGAAAATCACACAGTAGGGATCAACTGATTGATCTCTATTGTGGTTTAACGTTTTATGTTATTCAGCAAACATAAACACGTTAAACTTCCCGATTAAGTCTTACTTTATATGACGCCATTTCAGAATGGTGTTATATAAAGAAAATCCATAATTCTGATGAAAAATGCAGGGACCGAGGGAATTTTTCCCATAAGTCCCTGCAGGATCTTGAAACGAGCAGCAATTGTTTGGCCAGCTTCAGCCTCCCAAAAGCTTCTAAATTAATCAAAACATGTATCTAGACTTTATATTAGTCTATATACATTTATATGTATGTGGTATATACAGACTAATATAAAGCCTATATACACATTTTATTCAATTTAGTAGCTTTGGGAGGTTGAAGCTGGCCATACACTTGCCGCTTGTCACTATGGAGACTTAACAATGAAAATAGGAGCTGTACTAAGCAGTGATAAGAGTGGAGAAGTGAGCCAGTGGAGAAGTTGCCCATGGCAACCAATCTGCTGTCTGTATAATTTCAAAGTATGCAAATTAGAAATGTTACTTAAATGCTGATTGGTTGCCATGGTAAACTTCTCTGCTGTCTCACTGTTCCACTTTTTTCACTGCTTAGTACATCTCCCCCATTCGCATTGTTAAATAAAAGCATGACTGAGCATACGCAGAACAAAAAGGTTTTGTTTTCAGATTTTGGAAAATAAAGCCTTCTATAACTTTGCAGGAACAGCGTGTAACCGCAACCGATGTTCCTTTGAAGCTTAATGCTGAATAGCTGTGAAAAAGAGAGGAAACATTTTTTTATCATGGCGATACTGCCCGATAATAATCGGGACAACATTGAGATCTTTGCTGAATAGAGCCCACAGTTCTGTATCTCTATCTAATCCTAGAACTCCTGTTCGATTTTTAATACCCTTATCATTTACAGCGGGGTGTACATAGTCAGGGGTGCAGAGAGGTCTACGGGGCCGGTTGTGTCTATGTTACCTTCGTGATCAGGACCTGGAAGTGACATAACTAGAGGGCAGGAGAGCACTTCCGCCCTTACAGCACCTAAATGTTTTCTCCGTTCTCCGTTCGATTGTGGTTAATTTTTTTTCTTCTATGCACCATTGGACGCTCGCCACGTTTCGGCCTCGGTGTCTCACTTCGCTCGCCACAGGTTACTATTCCAAATAGTATATGACATGGACCCAGGGGCTTATGGGAAAGGTTCTCTCCACGAAGGGAAACTAGATGCTACCCTACCGGGCCCGGGTAAAAAATTTGGGGCGTGGCCTAATAATGGGAGGCGTGGCCACACACCCTTAGGGAAATATAGAAGGGAAAAAGTATTTGTAGAGCCGAGCAAGGGGGAGCCTTGAGCCCCTTAGCCAGGGCATTTCGAGGGACCCGGGCGTCTTCATCAGGCCCCAGGTAATTAGTACACGCCCCCCACTCTCTCGGCGGCCTTGTACATAGTTACATAATACATTTCACTTGTGTACACGTCATGCAATATATAGTATAGATCTGTTCTGTGACAGCTGCCCTCATAAATCTACTGTCAACTTCACAAAATCTGATAAAACAAACAGCTCATTTAATCAGTACAATGGCATCGCTACCTTGATGAGAAATTTTGTATGTCTGTAACCTATGCAAAAATGTAATGTTGTATGTTCACACCTTTTCTCAAGGGTTTTCCTCTTTTACTCCGGATTCCTCTCACAATCCAGGCACAGAGTATTTATCAAAGCTCAAAGACTGATAACATTGTGGAGAGATAAAGTACCAGCCAATCAGCTCCTGTCTTGCATTTTACAGACAGTGTTTGAAAAAATAAGAATTTACTTACCAATAATTCTATTTCTCGTAGTCCGTAGTGGATGCTGGGGACTCCGTAAGGACCATGGGGAATAGCGGCTCCGCAGGAGACTGGGCACAAAAGTAAAGCTTTAGAACTACCTGGTGTGCACTGGCTCCTCCCCCCATGACCCTCCTCCAAGCCTCAGTTAGGATACTGTGCCCGGACGAGCGTACACAATAAGGAAGGATTTTGAATCCCGGGTAAGACTCATACCAGCCACACCAATCACACCATATAACTTGTGATCTAAACCCAGTTAACAGCATGATAACAGAGGAGCCTCTAGAAAAGATGGCTCACTACAGCAATAACCCGATTATTTTTTTTTTGGTAACAATAACTATGTACCAGTATTGCAGACAATCCGCACTTGGGATGGGCGCCCAGCATCCACTAAGGACTACGAGAAATAGAATTATCGGTAAGTAAATTCTTATTTTCTCTGACGTCCTAGTGGATGCTGGGGACTCCGTAAGGACCATGGGGATTATACCAAAGCTCCCAAACGGGCGGGAGACTGCGGATGACTCTGCAGCACCAAATGAGAGAACTCCAGGTCCTCCTCAGCCAGGGTATCAAATTTGTAGAATTTTACAAACGTATTTGCTCCTGACCAAGTAGCTGCTCGGCAAGGTTGTAAAGCCGAGACCCCTCGGGCAGCCGCCCAAGATGAGCCCACCTTCCTTGTGGAATGGGCTTTTACAGATTTTGGCTGTGGCAGGCCTGCCACAGAATGTGCAAGCTGAATTGTACTACAAATCCAACGAGCAATAGTCTGCTTAGAAGCAGGAGCACCCAGCTTGTTGGGTGCATACAGAATAAACAACGAGTCAGATTTTCTGACTCCAGCCGTCCTGGAAACCTATATTTTCCAGGGCCCTGACAACGTCTAGCAACTTGGAGTCCTCCAAGTCCCTAGTAGCCGCAGGCACCACAATAGGTTGATTCAGGTGAAACGCTGAAAACCACCTTAGGGAGAAACTGAGGACAAGTCCTCAATTCCGCCCTGTCCGAATGGAAAAACAGATGAGGGCTTTTACAGGATAAAGCCGCCAATTCTGACACGCACCTGGCCCAGGCCAGGGCCAACAGCATGACCACTTTCCATGTGAGATATTTTAACTCCACATATTTAAGTGGTTCAAACCAATGTGACTTTTGGAACCCAAAAACTACATTTAGATCCCAAGGTGCCACTGGAGGCACAAAAGGAGGCTGTATATACAGTACCCCTTTCACAAACGTCTGAACTTCAGGGACTGAAGCTAGTTCTTTTTGGAAGAAAATTGACAGGGCCGAAATTTGAACCTTAATGGACCCCCATTTCAGGCCCATAGACACTCCTGTTTGCAGGAAATGTAGGAATCGACCTAGTTGAAAATTCCTCCGTCGGGGCCTTACTGGCCTCGCACCACGCAACATATTTTCGCCAAATGCGGTGATAATGTTTTGCGGTTATATTCCTGGCTTTGATCAGGATAGGAATGACTTCATCCGGAATGCCTTTCTCCTTCAGGATCCGGCGTTCAACCGCCATGCCGTCAAACGCAGCCGCGGTAAGTCTTGGAACAGACAGGGTCCTTGCTGGAGCAGATCCCTTCTTAGAGGTAGAGGCCACGGATCCTCCGTGAGCATCTCTTGAAGTTCCGGTTACCAAGTCCTTCTTGGCCAATCCGGAGCCACGAATATAGTGCTTACTCCTCTCCATCTTATAATTCTCAGTACCTTGGGTATGAGAGGCATAGGAGGGAACACATACACTGACTGGTACACCCACTGTGTTACCAGAGCATCTACAGCTATTGCCTGAGGGTCCCTTGACCTGGCGCAATACTTGTCGAGTTTTATAAACATGTGGAAGACTTCTGGGTGAAGTCCCCACTCTCCCGGGTGGGGGTCGTGTCTGCTGAGGAAGTCTGCTTCCCAGTTGTCCACTCCCGGAATGAATACTGCTGACAGTGCTATCACATGATTTTCCGCCCAGCGAAGAATCCTTGCAGCTTCTGCCTTGCCCTCCTGCTTCTTGTGTCACCCTGTCTGTTTACGTGGGTGACTGCCGTGATGTTGTCCGAATGGATCAACTCCGGGTGACCTTGAAGCAGAGGTCTTGCTGAGCTTAGAGCATTGTAAATGGCCCTTAGCTTCAGGATATTTATGTGAAGTGATGTCTCCAGGCTTGACCATAAGCTCCGGAAATTCCTTCCCTGTGTGACTGCTCCCCAGCCTCGCAGGCTGGCATCCGTGGTCACCAGGACCCAGTCCTGAATGTCGAATCTGCGGCCCTCTAGAAGATGAGCACTCTGCAACCACCACAGGAGAGACACCCTTGTGCTTGGTGACAGGGTTATCCGCTGATGCATCTGAAGATGCGACCCGGACCATTTGTCCAGCAGGTCCCACTGGAAAGTTCTTGCGTGGAATCTGCCGAATGGGATTGCTTCGTAGGAAGCCACCATTTTTCCCAGAACCCTTTCATTGATGTACTGAGACTTGGCTCGGTTATAGGAGGTTCCCGACTAGCTCGGATAACTCCCTGACTTTCTCCTCCGGGAGAAACACCTTTTTCTGGACTGTGTCCAGGATCATCCCTAGGAACAGAAGACGAGTCGTCGGAATCAGCTGCGATTTTGGAATATTGAGAATCCAATCGTGCTGCCGCAACACTACCTGAGATAGTGCTACACCGACCTCCAACTGTTCCCTGGATCTTACCCTTATCAGGGAATCGTCCAAGTAAGGGATAACTAAAATTCCCTTCCTTCGAAAGAGTATCATCATTTCGGCCATTACCTTGGTAAAGACCCGGGGTGCCGTGGACCATCCATACGGCAGCGTCTGAAACTGATAGTGACAGTTCTGTACCACAAACCTGAGGTACCCTTGGTGAGAAGGGTAAATTGGGACATGAAGGTAAGCATCCTTGATGTCCCGAGACATCATGTAGTCCCCTTCTTCCAGGTTCGCAATCACTGCTCTGAGTGACTCAATCTTGAATTTGAACCTCCGTATGTAAGTGTTCAAGATTTTAGATTTAGAATCGGTCTCACCGAGCCGTCCGGCTTCGGTACCACAACAGTGTGGAATAATACCCCGTTCCCTGTTGCAGATGGGGTACCTTGATTATCACCTGCTGGGAATACAGCTTGTGAATGGCTTCCAAAACTGCCTCCCTGTCAGAGGGAGACATCGGTAAAGCCGACTTTAGGAAACGGCGAGGGGGAGACGTCTCGAATTCCAATTTGTACCCCTGAGATATCACCTGAAGGATCCAGGGGTCTAATTGCGAGTGAGCCCACTGCGCGCTGAAATTCATTGAGACGGGCCCCCACCGTGCCTGATTCTGCTTGTAAAGCTCCAGCGTCATACTGAGGGCTTGGCAGAGGCGGGAGAGGGCTTCTGTTCCTGGGAACTGGCTGATTTCTGCAGCCTTTTTCCTCTCCCTCTGTCACGGGGCAGAAATGAGGAACCTTTTGCCCGCTTGCCCACGAAAGGACTGCGCCTGATAATACGGCGTCTTCTTATGTTGAGAGGCGACCTGGGGTACAAACGTGGATTTCCCAGCTGTTGCCGTGGCCACCAGGTCTGAAAGACCGACCCCAAATAACTCCTCCCCTTAATAAGGCAATACTTCCAAATGCCGTTTGGAATCCGCATCACCTGACCACTGTCGTGTCCATAACCCTCTACTGGCAGAAATGGACAACGCACTTAGACTTGATGCCAGTCGGCAAATATTCCGCTGTGCATCACGCATATATAGAAATGCATCTTTTAAATGCTCTATAGGCAATAATATACTGTCCCTATCTAGGGTATCAATATTTTCAGTCAGGGAATCCGACCACGCCAACCCAGCACTGCACATCCAAGCTGAGGCGATTGCTGGTCGCAGTATAACACCAGTATGTGTGTAAATACATTTTAGGATACCCTCCTGCTTTCTATCAGCAGGATCCTTAAGGGCGGCCATCTCAGAAGAGGGTAGAGCCCTTGTTCTTACAAGCGTGTGAGCGCTTTATCCACCCTAGGGGGTATTTCCCAACGCACCCTAACCTCTGGCGGGAAAGGATATAATGCCAATAACATTTTAGAAATTATCAGTTGTTATCGGGGGAAACCCACGCATCATCACACACCTCATTTAATTTCTCAGATTCAGGAAAACTACAGGTAGTTTTTCCTCACCGAACATAATACCCCTTTTTGGTGGTACTCGTATTATCAGAAATGTGTAAAACATTTTTCATTGCCTCAATCATGTAACGTGTGGCCCTACTGGAAGTCACATTTGTCTCTTCACCGTCGACACTGGAGTCAGTATCCGTGTCGGCGTCTATATCTGCCATCTGAGGTAACGGGCACTTTAGAGCCCCTGACGGCCTATGAGACGTCTGGACAGGCACAAGCTGAGTAGCCGGCTGTCTCATGTCAACCACTGTCTTTTATACAGAGCTGACACTGTCACGTAATTCCTTCCAACAGTTCATCCACTCAGGTGTCGACCCCCTAGGGGGTGACATCACTATTACAGGCAATCTGCTCCGTCTCCACATCATTTTTCTCCTCATACATGTCGACACAAACGTACCGACACACAGCACACACACAGGGAATGCTCTGATAGAGGACAGGACCCCACTAGCCCTTTGGGGAGACATAGGGAGAGTTTGCCAGCACACACCAGAGCGCTATATATATACAGGGATAACCTTATATAAGTGTTTTTCCCCTTATAGCTGCTGTATTTTTAATACTGCGCGTAATTAGTGCCCCCCTCTCTTTTTTAACCCTTTCTGTAGTGTAGTGACTGCAGGGGAGAGCCAGGGAGCTTCCCTCCAACGGAGCTGTGAGGGAAAATGGCGCCAGTGTGCTGAGGAGATAGGCTCCGCCCCCTTCTCGGCGGCCTTATCTCCCGTTTTTCTGTGTATTCTGGCAGGGGTTAAATTCATCCATATAGCCCAGGAGCTATATGTGATGCATTTTTTGCCATCCAAGGTGTTTTTATTGCGTCTCAGGGCGCCCCCCCCCCAGCGCCCTGCACCCTCAGTGACCGGAGTGTGAAGTGTGCTGAGAGCAATGGCGCACAGCTGCAGTGCTGTGCGCTACCTTGTTGAAGACAGGACGTCTTCTGCCGCCGATTTTCCGGACCTCTTCTGTCTTCTGGCTCTGTAAGGGGGCCGGCGGCGCGGCTCTGGGACCTATCCATGGCTGGGCCTGTGATCGGTCCCTCTGGAGCTAATGTCCAGTAGCCTAAGAAGCCCAATCCACTCTGCACGCAGGTGAGTTCGCTTCTTCTCCCCTTAGTCCCTCGATGCAGTGAGCCTGTTGCCAGCAGGTCTCACTGAACATAAAAAAACCTAAAACTAAACTTTTCACTAAGCAGCTCAGGAGAGCCACCTAGTGTGCACCCTTCTCGTTCGGGCACAAAAATCTAACTGAGGCTTGGAGGAGGGTCATGGGGGGAGGAGCCAGTGCACACCAGGTAGTTCTAAAGCTTTACTTTTGTGCCCAGTCTCCTGCGGAGCCGCTATTTCCCATGGTCCTTACGGAGTCCCCAGCATCCACTAGGACGTCAGAGAAATGACAATTAGGAGCTGATTGGTTGGTACTTTATCTCTCACAACTTTCTCTCTATCCAAGCTTTGATAAATACCCCTCTATAATAGTAGTTTCATCTGCTTTCTGACTAACTTGTGCATGGTGGGTATGTTTATGAGTATGTGGTTGGAAAATTAGATTGTAAGCTCCACAAGGAAAGAGGTCAATAAGCCAAAATAAAGTTTGATGCCTTTACAAAACAAGAGCAGAGCATGAAAATAATAGTATGATGACAGATTCAAAGATGTGTGAGCATATATGCGGAACTAAGTTAAACCCTTTTACGTTTTCTCCTTAAACATTTCATGTTTCAAGATATAACCTGGTACAGTATACTATATCAGATAAAATATGTGCTATATGGTAATTGCTTCTGAATTGAGCCCAATCTAAAGTGCGTGTTACCTCTTTGTGGACAATATGCTATTAGTCGTATTGAATAAAGGTCACTTCATGGGCTGAAGAACTCTACCACTAGGTCATTATTATAGACCTTGGCTGTTTAAATAGTGTTACCAGCTCTGCATCTTATCAGCGCAGCTGAAGTTTGATATGAATCCTGTAATGTCACAGTAATTATATGTCATTATTTGTCCATTCTAATCCTTTGCTTAAGACCCCCAGCGACGGATTAACACACACTCATCACACAATTACTGTGCAGTGCAGTGTGAACAGAACTATGCTCAGGCATGTCACGGTAACACCACTCAGACTGTCAGACACTTTACATTACACACGCCACACGCCAACAGGAAGAATAATACCGACAACAAAGTATTAGCACACACAATGCAGCCTTCATGTATCACACAGCCCTGGTACCTCCAAATAAGCTGCTTCCCAGTGTGACCTGTTGGGGACATTCACCGAGATCACCTGGTGTATCATAATTTTATTTTATATATATATATATATATATATATATATATATATATATATCTCTTGGAACATGTAATGGAATTGCAATAAATAAAATACAATGTACATGTGTGTGATGATAGATAGATAGATAGATAGATAGATAGATAGATAGATAGATAGATAGATAGATAGATAGATAGATAGATGTGAGTTATAGCTGAGAAGCAGAATGGGAGCTACATCTTGCTGAGCACACAGCTAGGAAGTGGTCAGTGACCACTGGGCAGATTATATACATGTCTCTGTCACATCAGTGATGAGAGGACATACCTACTGTATAATGTGAGGTTATGGGGAGACTTACCGTGAGCTGCTGGTCCTTTGACTCGCCTCCGTCCTTCATGGCTGGATGTTGCAGCAGTTGGGGAAGGCTTAGCCGTACATGTCGCACCACAGGGGTCCACAGGCATGGGTCTGCTCAGCAGGATTTACCTAGGCACTGAAGCCGCAAGTCCTATGGAACACATATTTGCTAGGGAAACAGAGGTACGGAGAGGCAGGTGGGACAGACAGGTATATCTTCATGTGTGTGTCGGGCTTGGAAGTGCAGGGAGAGCGATGCCTGGCTGGGAGAGACTCGAGCAGCTCTCTCTCACTCCTTTATCTCTGCTCTCTCATGGATTCCCTGGAGATTTGGAAACCCAACACAACAAACCAACCCCAGCTGTCACTGCAGTTCTCACATGCGCCCTCTTGTGGGATCTTTAATATTGCAGTTCCTTCCCTTTTCACAAGCAGGCTGCGTCCTTGCCTGTTATTGTTAATGTTAACACTATACTATGATAGTAAAAAAAAAACTAAATAAATGTTGCACTAGAGAGCAGAACCTAATATGCAGAAAAAAAAGAGAGGACAGTATTAAATGAATGAGTTGTATGATCAGAATTATGTGACGTATAATTCACTATTATTGTTAATTACTATCTTTTATTTACATGGTACCGCAAGTTTTCTGTAGCTCTGTACAAAGGCAGTAAAGCCTACAGCAAATTTATATTCCTTGTTTGTTTGTTTGTTTGTTTGTTTGTTTGTTTGTTTGTTTGTTTGTTCGTTTTTGATATGCTTTTTATTCTTGCAATGCAATGTAATATATATATATATATATATATATTTATATATAATCTCTGTAGTGATCAGCAGCACTCCATACTGTATGGTACAAATGAATTAGGCCGGTGCCCTCCGTATGGCATCCCCAGCAAGGATGTCTCCAAACATAGCCCACAGTCGGCGGCACTCACGGCTCCCTCAGCGGGGAATATAACGAGACCGAGTCACGTAAGAAGTCACTTCTTACGTGACTCGGTCTCGTTTTATTCCCCGCTGAGGGAGCCGGGGGTGCCGCCGACTGTGGGCTATATATATATATATATACACACACACACACACACACACACACACACACACACACACACACACACACACACACACACACACACACACACACACTATTAGATGATTCTTTTATTCATGCTACTGTTTCTGTACATGTGTGACTGCAAAATAACATTGATTTTCTCTCTTAATATACAGTATACACACTGTATATATATATATATATATATATATATATATATGATCTGTATGTGTCCACGTTTGTTCTTGGGGTTATAAGGTGGTAAGCTTGATTTGTATAATGTTTATTCCTGGCGAAAATCCTATGGGGATTGAAACGTTGAACACTTGACCTTTGTGTCCGTGAGTTTCTTTTGGAAAATTGTTTCTGAGTGCCGCACCACTGCTGTTGTCTCTCTCTCTCTCTCTACATGTGTATATATATATATATATATATATAATTCCAATGGCGGCACTCACGACTCGTTTAAGCAGATGACAGTACTCGGCTTAGTGGGCAACGTGCAGGCTTGGACTGGCCCACAGGGGTACAGGGGAAACCACCGGTAAGCCCCACTGCCTGGGGGCCCCTCCTCCTCTAGGGATCAGGTTCTAGACTGTGCACTTGAATTATACATTATACATATGTTACCTTATACTGCACAGGATTCAGGGCCGGTTCTGGCGCGGGCGGCAATAGGGGGCGTGGCTTCATACAGGGGGCGTGGTCATTTACACCCCCTGTACAGACTGAAATGATGTGCGGTGCGCGATGAAGTCATCATGCACCGCACAGTAAAGGACCTCTCCACGAAGGGAAACTAGACGTGTACGCGTCTAGTTTCCCTTCACAGCGGCAGCGGGGGGGGCAGCGGCCAGTGGCAGCAGGCGGGTAGCTGGGGGCACACAGCAGCAGCGGATCTTGCCCTGGTGCGGCGCCCTCCGGTTGGCGCCCTGCGCCCTCCGGAAAGGCGGCGCCCCGGGCAAAAGTTCTGCTTGCCCGTGGCAAGATCCGCTACTGACAGGATTATGATGTATTCTCTACAGTACATTGCTGTCATTAATCTGGCACATTATTATGCATGCATTAGCATTAATTACTATATAAATTATCAAGGAGTCCAGACCAGGTACTCTATAGTAGTTAGCCAAACCTCTGTGGTGGCTGGCCACACCTCTAATCATGGGCCCCTACCACTGCATACCCCCGGTGGGCCCTTTATGCTCCAGTCCGACACAGGCAACGTTTCAGCGCCAAACAGCACTTTTCTCAAGCCATGTAAAACAGATCCACACACTTACCAATTTTATATGTGCCCGCCATCACAACCAGCAGTACCCGCCGGGCTTCCATTTCCAGTCACTGCACAGACCAATCCGTAAGTAATGACGGTCTCCATGGCTACCACTAATAACAAAACACAGCTGTGAGAAATACAAACACAGAATAACAAGATTAATGTTTAAAAACAGGAGCACAAGTGGCAAATGGGCTCAATCACAACACAATCATAATAGTAAACATATCAAATCCACATTGTTAATAAATAACGATATTGCACTTGCTGGAACTTGTATTAACGAGAAATGACTTTTGTTATGATAATGGGACCAACCTACACACGTCTGGTTGTGCAATGGGGTCCAATGTGGTCCCATCGTATGTCAACATGTTCATGTTTATGGTTGAACAGCAATTGTTTTTTTCTAATCACACCACTGCAGAAAGGGTGCTAACTTATTTCAGATGTATAGACAATCTGCTGATAGTGTGTGGAGGCACAGAGGACGAATTTGTGACTTTAATGTCTGTACACAGTGCTAGTGAAAGCCCGGTGAAGTTCACCTACACATTGAACGGCATATGTGTTAATTTTTTGGATGTGCCCTAACTAAAGTTGAAGGCAGATTGTTGCCTGCCCTGTACATGAAACCATCTGACAGAAATAACCTGCTGTTGGCCTCAAGTGCACATCTTGTTCCTTTGAAAAATGTTTTTTCTTACTCCCAGTTCCTGAGAGCACTACGTATCTCTAGTAGCAGAGAGAAAGGTATTCAACAATTGGAGAATATGTTATTGAAATTTCGGCAGAGAGGTTACAGTGAAGGTGATCTACAGAGAGCTAGAACTAAGGCCCTTGCCATTCCCTCTAACGAGTTGTTGTCATCTAGGAAAAGAGATGACAACAGCAATCGTCAGGTTTGGTGTAATAAGTTCACACATATGAGTTAGGTTTATCAACAAGAAGGCAAAACCATTGTGGTCCATTGTCACGTCGTATAAAGTTTAGGTGTATTTCACCATAAGTCCCTTATGACATGCTACCGTAGGGGTAAGAACTTGAGAGATTATATTGTACGTAAAGATGTGTCCATGATGAGTAAAAAGGAAAATGTCCCATTCTTGGGCAAGCCCAAACATGGATGCTTTAAGTGTCTGAGTTGTACGACATGCAGCTTCTTACAAACGGGGTCTGCATTTAACCACCCTTAGACAGGACAAACATTTTCTATTAGACATTGCCTCACCTGCACTAGTTGTTTTGTAGTTTATGTCATCACCTATCCCTGCTCTAAAATCTATGTTGGGAAGACTGAGCTCACTTTTCGTGAGCTCATGGCCCAACATCGCACGGCTATCTGTGCTGCGTTAAATACTGGTACTAGTGTGCAGCCAGTTGACACGTCATTTCTTTGACATAAAGCATAACCTGTCATCACTGCATTATCGCAATATCGACCATGTGCCTCCTTTACCTAGAGGAGGTGACAGGTCTACCAAATTATTGCAAAGGGAATCTGAATGGATTATGAGACTCGATGCCTTAGCCTCTCGCAGCTTGAAGGAGTCTTCGGGTCTGCAGGCATTCATTTGTGTGGTATCATGATTGCCTCGTTTTCAGCTTCCTTTGTGATGTTGTTACTTAGGTCTATTTGATCTTTAGGTTAACCATTTAGAATACACATCACACCTTAATTAACTGTGATTGTTCCGATGTTCATAAATACGGCCGTGGTCTGCTGATACTATTTAGAATTGTATATGAATTAACCAGTATAATCTTTACAATTGTTATTATTATGCTGTAAGCTTAACTGTATATTATGTGCATTGTTAATGCGCTCTCTTGTGCTCTTGTTCTCAATGTACTATGCACTGTACATTTCACTGCGGTGTTTTGTTATTTTTGTAGCCATAGAGACCACCGTCATTTCCGGGAAAGGTCTGTGCAGTGACCGGAAAAGGAGATTCGGCGCGTCTTGCTGGCTGTGGCGATGGGGACTTATATACTGTATTTGGTCAGTTTGTTCAGTTTTTCATATGGCTTGATAAAAGCACTGAGAGGCGCTGAAACGTTGCCCACAAAGCCGTGTGGTGTGGTTTCTTTTTTACATAGGATATATATATATATATATATATATATATATATATAGTAACAAATAAGCTGTGTAGAGGAAGATGAGGACTGGGATTTGTCCATTACGGTTTATTTCATCAGGATGACCACAGACTAGTAACCATCATATGGCCCAGACAGCTTTTTTATACCTTAGACTCCTCCTCCCCCTCCCAGATTGACAGGCAAGTCACACACCCACCCTGACTTCTTAAGGGAGTTCCTCACATGTGTTCTGGTTGATCAGTTACATGCTTTCAGATGCAGAAGGCTGCAGGGGAGAGGTGCACTGCATGTAAGACACACTTTTTTTTTATCCTCCAAATACATGACTTCCCTGGGTTTATCAGCTAAATACCCTTGGTTCCTCTGTAGCACACTGCATTCCACCTGGGTCCTTAGTACCCCAATTTGGCACTGACCACCAGGGTAAAAGAGACACTAGCCTAACAATTTCTATAGGGACAGTGCTTTCAATAAAACACAATTGTTGTGAAATGCTCACTGAAACATTGCAGGAATCTTCTGTCTTTTCTCAAGAATCCTCACAAGTTACTGACACTGTACATGTGCATTATAGTTACCTACCCTCCCACATTCTGCAGAAGACTCCCTGAATAGTAGCAATCTCTCTGACTCCCTGAATAGACCAGCAATCTCCCTGATTGCACCTTACCCCCATTACGTACAAGTAGCTATTACATTCTTGGGGGAAAAAGGGAAAACAGATACATACATTCAAATGGTATCATCAGTGCCATTTCCCTGCATTAGTTAGAAGGCACAATGATCCCTATGGCTACATGCATTTTAAAAAAAGGTTTCTCATGGCCACTTACAGTATATGGAACCTCTTGTAAAATACAATACACAAATATATCATGAAAAATATCAGTGTCTTTTCTTCAACAAGTAGATTTTACAAACTTTGGGGCTCATTTACATTTGGGTGTAAGTCATTTTTATGACACGCCTCTCAGATGTAGCAGTACACGTCCGCGCTGATAGGTGTTACTTTCACAGTCTACCTGAAATGCTTTTTCAATAGTAGGCTAGTATGCTGTGCACACTGTCAATTTGTGAAAGTCCTCAGCTGTGGGAGAGGATACATAAGATCCCTCTCCTCCGAAAATACCTCCATAGGCATAAATCAGCTACCTAAACGCCATCTGAGGATCATGAGGCATCCTTCAGGACCAAGCTATGCTTTTTGGACCTTAGTACAGAGAGATTAGACTACAGTCCCTACTAACAATAATTTGGATTGTGATCTGTAGCGTAGTTAGAAAACTGTAAAAACTTCTGCTTTAGACTGTAGGTTATGCATCATTGTATGAAACACAAAACACAACCTTGATAAATATGCCTCACAATTACAGCACAGAATTGCAATATGTACAGTACTGCACAGGAAAAATATAGTTACATATGTACTCCTTTTCCATCTATGATGCGGGTCGCAGCTGGGAGCCTGACACGGGTGCTACCCGGCTGCGACCTGCATCGATGGCCCCTTTCCCATCAGCAGTCACCATCCCGGCATATTGCCGGGTTGGTGACACTGCTGGTGACGCGGCAGGGGCGGCGCTGGCACATGATCTGCCAGCGCCGCCCTTCCATACAGTGTAAACGGGAGCAGTGTCGCATCGACACGGCTACCGTTTACACTACAACCTTACCCGGATCATACCCGTGTGCTACCCAGGTAGATACCCGGGTAGGATTCCGGGGTCACTTGATCTGGGTTTTTGCAGAGGGACCCTTTTCCACTAGCAAAAAACATGGGTAAATGCGCCAAACCCCCCGTAATTTTGCAAAAGTGTTTGGAACCGATCAAGTAGCTGCTCGGCAGAGTTGTAATGCCGAGGTCCCCCGGGCAGCCGCCCAGGACAAGCCCACCTTAATGGTAGAATGGGCTTTCACCGATTTTGGTAACAGCACTCCAGCCGTAGAATGAGCATGCTGGATTGTATTACAGATCCAGCGTGCAATAGTCTGCTTGGTACCAGGAGCCCCAATTTTGTTGGGAACATACAGGACAAACAGAGCCTCTGTTTTTCTAATTTGAGCCGTTCTGGCGACATAAATTTTCAAAGCTCTGACCACATCCAGAGATTTCGACTCAATCAAGGTATCAGTAGCCACTGGCACCACAATAGGTTGGTTCATGTGGAAAGATGAAACCACCTTCAGCAGAAATTGCTGACGAGTCCTCAACTCTGCTCTAGCTACATGAAATATCAAATAAGGGCTCTTGTGAGACAAAGGCGCTAACTCAGACCTCAGACACCCGCCTCGTGGATGCCAAGGCCAACAGCATGACCACTTTCCAAGTGACAAATTTCAACTCCACCTTCTGTAAAGGCTCAAACCAATGTGATTGAAGGAACTGCAACACCACGTTAAGATCCCATGGTGCCACTGGGGGCACAAAGGGAGGTTGGATGTGCAACACACCTTTCCCTAAAGTCTGAACTTCTGGAAGGGAAGCCAATTGTTTCTGAAAGAAAACTGATAAGGCTGAAATCTGTACCTTAATTGAGCCCAACTTTAGGCCTGCATCCACACCTGCTTGCAGAAAATGGAGAAAACGTCCTAACTGAATTCTTCCGTAGGAGCCTTCTTGGATTCACACCAAGACACATTTTCTCCAAATACAGTGGTAATGTTTAGACGTTACTCCTTTTCTAGCCTGAAGAAGTGTGGGAATGACCTCACTGGGAATACCTTTTCGGGCTAGGATTTGGTATTCAACCGCCATGTCGTCAAAAGTAGCCACGGTAAGTCTTGGTATACGCACGGCCCCTGTTGTAACAGGTCCTCGCATAGAGGAAGAGGCCAGGGATCTCCTATGAGTAATTCCTGAAGATCTGGATACCAAGCCCTCCTTGGCTAGTCTGGAACAATGAGGATCGCCTGAACCTTTGTTCTTCTTATGATCTTTAGAACTTTCGGAATGAGAGGAAGTGGAGGGAATACATACACCGACTGAAAAACCACACCGGGCGTCCACTGCTATAGCTTGAGGGTCCCTTGACCTGGAACAATATCTCTGAAGCTTCTTGTTGAGACGAGATGCCATCATGTCTATTTGAGGAGTTCCCCATAGACTCGTCACTTCTGTGAAGACTTCTTGATGAAGACCCCACTCTCCCGGATGGAGATCGTGTCTGCTGAGGAAGTCTGTTTCCCAGTTATCCACTCCTGGAATGAAGATCGCTGACAACGCGCTTGTATGCCTTTCCGCCCAGCGGAGAATCTTTGTGGCCTCTGCCATCGCCGCTCTGCTTTTTGTTCCGCCCTGGCGGTTTATGTACGCTACTGCAGTTATATTGTCCGACTGGATCAGTACGGGCAGATTTCGAAGAAGATGTTCCGCTTGAAGAAGGCCGTTGTAAATGGTCCTTAACTCCAAAACGTTTATGTGTAGACAAGTTTCCTGGCTTGACCATCTTCCCTGGAAGTTTTCCCCCTGCGTGACTGCCCCCCAGCCTCGGAGACTCGCATCCGTGGTTACTAGGATCCAGTCCTGTATCCCGAACCTGCGCCCCTCTAGGAGGTGAGAGCTGTGCAGCCACCACAGGAGTGAGATTCTGGTTTTAGAATATGTTTGACCAGACTCTGAATTTCCAGAGCCTTTTCCACTGAAAGTAAAACCCTCTGTAATTCTGTGTCCAGAACCATTCCCAAAACGACAGCCGCTTCGTCGGAGTCAACTGCGATTTTGGCAAGTTTAGGAACCAACCGTGATGTTGCAGAACTGTCAGGGAGAGTGAAATGTTCTGGACCAGTTGGTCCCTGGATCTCGCCTTTATCAGGAGATCATCCTAGTACGTGATAATTGTGACTCCCTGCTTGCGCAGAAGAACCATCATTTCCGCCATTACCTAGGTGAAAACTCTCGGAGCCGTGGACAGACCAAACGGCAACGTCTGAAATTGGTAATGACAATCCTGAATTGCAAACCTCAGATAAGCTTGATGCGGAGGATATATGGGGACATGTAAGTAGGCGTCCTTTATGTCCACCGACCATAAAATCCCCTTCCTCCAGACTGGAGATTACTGCTCGGAGAGACTCCATCTTGAATTTGAATCTTCTTAGGTAGAAATTGAGGGATTTTAGGTTCAGAATTGGTCTGACCGAGCCGAACAGGCTCGAATAAAAGCCTTCTCCCTGTTGTGACGGGGGAACCTCGATAATGACCTGATTTTGACACAACTTTTGTATTGCGTCGCATACTACCTCGGCAGAGAAACTAGCAAGGCCGATTTGAAAAATCGTCGAGGGGGAACGTCTTGAAACTCCAATTAGTACCCCTGGAACACTATTTATAATACCCATGGGTCCAGATCCGAGCGAACCCAGAACTGACTGAAGAGCTTGAGACGTGTCCGCCCCCCCATGGTGCGGGCTCCCGCAAAGGAGCCCCAGCGTCATGCGCTGGATTTGGCAGAAACCGGGGAGGACTTCTGCTCCTGGGAACCTGCCACTGACGGTGATCTTTTACCTTTTCCCTTCCCTCTAGTAGCAAGGAAGGAGGAACCTCGGCCCTTTCTGTATTTATTGGGCCGAAAGGACTGCATCTGATAGTGGTGTGTTTTCTTTTGTTGTGGAGGAACATAAGGTAAAAATTATGACTTACCCGCGGTAGCCGTAGATACCAAATCAGCGAGACCGTCACCAAACAAGACACCACCTTTATATGGTAGAGATTCCATATTTTTCTTGGAGTCAGCATCAGCATTCCATTGATGAATCCACAAAGCTCGCCTTGCCGAGACTGCCATGGCATTGGCCTTTGATCCCAAAAGGCCTATATCTCTTGGTGCTTCCTTTAGGTAGGCTGCAGCGTCCCTGATACAACCCAGCGTTAAGAGGATGCTATCCCTATCTAGGGTATCTATATCAGATGACAAGTTATCTGCCCACCTCACGATAGCACTACTCACCCACGCAGATGCAGTTGTTGGTCTGAGCAGTGTACCTGTGGTGACATAAATAGATTTTAACGTAGTTTCCTGTCTACGATCTGCAGGATCCTTAAGGGCTGCCGTGTCAGGAGACGGGAGAGCCACCTTTTTTGACAACCGGGATAGAGCCTTGTCCACCATGGGTGGTGACTCCCACTTTTCTCTATCCCCAGAGGGAAACGGATATGCCGCCAGAATCCTTTTGGGAATTTGAAACTTTTTGTCAGGATTTTCCCAAAGCTTTTCAAAAAGAGTGTTCAGTTCATGAGAGGGAGGAAACGTTACCTCAGGTTTCTTTTCCTTGTACATACAGACCCTTTTATCTGGGACAGCAGGGTCTTCAGAAATATGTAATACGTCTTTTATCGCCACAATCATGTACTGAATGCTCTTTGCCTATTTTGGAACTAATCTGACATCACTATAATCGACACTAGAGTCGGTATCCGTGTCTGCCGACTGGGCAAACAAACGTTTTTGTGACCCCGAGGGGGTCTGAACTTGTAATAACTCATCCTCCACAGATTTCCTCCATGCCTGGTTCTGAGATTCAGATTTATCTAATCTCTTGGTAATAAGAGCCACATTAGCATTTAAAGCATTCAACACATTTACCCAATCAGGATTCTGTGGTGCCGACAGGGTCACCCCCACAGCCGTTTGTGTGCCTAATACAGTCTCCTCCTGGGAAGAACACTCAGCCTCAGACATGCCGACACACGTGCACAAAACACCCACAAACACACTGGGCATATAGGGGACAGACCCACAATAAAGCCTGTCAGAGAGACACAGAGGAAGTTTGCCAGCTCACAACCCAGCGCTTAAACCCGGTTCTGAAACAGTTACGGAATGTCCCAGACCTGCAGCGCTTTTATAATAACTTATATTGCACCAAAAATCACTGATGTGAGCTGTGAGGACTAAGCCCCGCCCCCAAAATGGCACGCTTCAGCCCCACTATTTTCCAAAATCTTTATACTGGCGGGGGTTAGGACAGTGGCTTGGCACCTTGTCCCCTCTTGCCAGTCACTTTTTTAGAGGTCTATATGCTGCCCAGGGCGCCCCCCCCCCCTCCCCCGCGCCCTGCACCCTGTAGTGCCGCTGAGTGTGGGAGCATGGCGTGCAGCGCAGCCGCTGTGTCTTCTGACTTCTGGCTCTGCAAGGGGGGTGACGGCCGGCTCTGGGAATGAGCCCCTAGGCGTACCTAGTGATCAAACCCTCAGGAGCTAATGGTGTCCTGTAGCCAAGAAGCAGAGCCTTTAACTCACTGGAAGTAGGTCTAACTTCTCTCCCCTAAGTCCCATGAAGAAGGGAGACTGTTGCCAGCAGATCTCCCTGAAAATAAAAAACCTAACATAAAGTCTATTCAGAGAAACTCAGTAGAGCTCCTCAGAGAGCATCCAGTCTGCCTGGGCACAAGTCTAAAACGGGAGTCTGGAGGAGGGGCATAGAGGGAGGAGCCAGTCACACCCTTTCAAAGTCTTAAAGTGCCCATGTCTCCTGTGGATCCTGTCTATACCCCATGGTTCTTATGGTATCCCCAGCATCCTCTAGGACGTATGAGAAAGGGGTATTAGTTTAAAATGCACTTTTCTTGTTGGAAGTCAATGAATAAGAGGAGCAGCTGTGAGCCAAGAGAGCTGTCATTATCAGAAGTGTGTGAATACTATTGTAAGATTCTGTATGACGAACGTGTACTGGAGATTAACATCTTGCCAAAATGTAGGATAGTAATGTAATTGGAAGCCTACAGATTACAGTGTCAGAGTCATGCCAGATGGGATGCTTATGTCATGCAAAATCGTGGGCTTATTACACAATGAACACAATGTTCTGCATGTCTAGAAATCGTCAGATAAATAAGTGGCATTGGAGATTAACAAACAGCAGGTAACGGCATTTGGAAACAAATGTGGATTTTGCTGACAGATTTGGGTTTAAACGATATTGTCTTTCAGGTCACGTTTTCAACCCCTCACAATAATGGCAGAGTTGGAGGTTTCCAGCCTCTAACTCATCCTATGTATATATAAATGCATTCTGCCAGTACTTATAAATGTTTTGTTTGCTGGAACACATTTATAAGGAAAACTATGTGGTAAGATGATGCAGTATGTATGTAGAAGCTGGCGCACAGTTATTATTTAGTTTTACAAACAGTTAATTTGAACAAAAAAGAACAGAAAGCATGGCCAGATGGTGTGTAATTGGGAATTTTTTAATTAAAGGCTATCAAGTAATAAAATATAACGCATGGACAAATATTTGCTTTCCATAAAACAACATGCACTAGACTGTGTAATGGTAATAATGGTTATATGTTTCCATTGCCCAAATTTTGGTGGGATATAATGTTAGGGGGCTGTCCTGCTTTCCCACACTCAGGGTGTTTTCCTTGATATGCAGTATGAAGGAACAGGATAAATGTCTGTCGATCGGCCATGGCAGTAATTACACTGTCCAATGCGGCTGACTTGCAACTCCAAAAATATTGGCCCTCATTCCGAGTTGTTCGCTAAGTTTTTCGTTCGCACAGCCTATTAGTAAAGTTGCGTTAATGTAGTAAATTTGCGAACATCCGCCCCCAACGTATTTTAGCACATTCGCACGCATTATTACACAAAGTGGGCGTACGGCAAATGACATCGCAACAATGCGAAATCCTCGCAGCAATGCGAACCCATCGCATAAACACATACTTCTTCGTACAAATACTAAGTTGTAGTATATTTACACATTTTTCAGTTAAAGTGATCACTTTTGCTGAAAAACGCACCACAATTTGTTTTTATACTATTAAGTGGACTAACACCTTCCAAATCAAAGTCCACAAGCCCTCCTCAATAACAAATCCAATTAGTGAATTAATTGAAATGGTCATGATCAATTAAGTATTTGTTGAAATCCCAGAAAAACACTTTGTAGCCATAAAATAACCTCCTTTTATTTACATGTTTAATATAAATATAGATGTTTGCAATGTGCTTGGTCTAATGTGTTTGTAGAATTTATTAAAGTAGAGTTTTTGTATGTGAATGAAGGTGTATGCATGTTTAAAAAGCCAATAACATGTTTTAGTTGTTGATTTAAAATAACTTACGTTAGATGTTTGAAATGTTTAAGGTAAGAAATGTTTGTTCTGCAATCTGCTGTTCCTTTATTGCATGACTAAATAATAAAGAGCCGCTGAAGTTTTTAAATTTATTAGTTTATTTTTTTTTAAAAGTGGAATACTGATATTATCATTTTTTATAATATTTTTAATTATAATCATAAAATTAACAAAATTTTTGCATGGCGTCCAAAAGCCCCACCAAGGCCTGGAGATGGCGCCTCATACTGCAAACTATATCCTGCAAGGATGTTGGATCTCCAACGGCAACATCTGTAATTAAGAGATAACAAACATTACTAACTTACTCACATTGCTTATTAGCCTAGCAAGGCACAAAGCACACTTTAATGCATGCAGGTCCAAACTGCATTCCTCCTGCTTGTGTGAAACTACATATACCAGCAGTCGTTGACTCAGTTTTGGTGCCAGGGAATGAAAAACCTGTGTAAGGGCATGCTGGGATGTGTAGTTTTTCTACAGTTGCAGTTGCGCAGTTTGGACAGGCCTGCTTAATGGCAAAGTTGATACATCATGACTGTTTTAGGGTTCAATCATTAGCCTTAAAAAAAGCCAGCATGCTCAGTTTTTTTGTGTGACTTATTCCAATTGTAAAGAGCATGGCCTACATTTGCTCCTATGTGATTTCATTGTAAGATGTAGCGTTGGCCATAGCAAACAAGGCTAAATAAATTTAATAACTTGTAGAAGTTGTTCCCCAATAGTCAAGATTAATTGTATTGTTTGTTCTGGGCAACATCCCATGTTAAAGTTATGGTGGTAATTCCAAGTTGATTGCAGCTTTAAAAATTTAAGTAGTTGCTCCAAACCATTTGCACTGCAGGGGAGGCAGATATAACATGTGCAGAGAGAGTTAGATTTGGGTGGGATGTGTTCAATCTTCTATCTAATTAGCACATTAAAAATAAAGCAGCCAGTATTTACCCTGCACAGAATCAAAATTACCCAATCACATCTAACTCTCTCTGCACATGTTATATCTGCCTCCCCTGCAGTGCACATGGTTTGGCCCAACTGCTAAAATTTGTCCGGCATGCAAACATCTTGGATTTTAACCCCTATGTTCCATCTTCAACACTGTTACACCATGTTGCCATTCATTCACATCCTTTATTTGTGGCATTATTTAAAAGGGGTTTGGTCCTGCCTCCTCACACTGCATATCAATATCTTCCGAAGGCCACCATATCATAGCATTCCCACACTCCCTGAAAGCTGCCCTTACTAAATAAGTGCAAACAGGGTTTATTTGAATGTTTTTTCATTTTGTGAATGTAACTTTCCCACCACAAATCAGTGTGTCATTAGTCTACATAACAAAGTGAAGCATGTGTTTTGTAAGTTAAAATTTTCTGACTACACAGGCCCAAGTGTAAATCGACAACAACATACTAAACTCCACTCAGGTCTAACTGTTGGCCTTCAAAACTAACACATATAAACCCTGTTGTCCTGCCAACCCTGGCTACCTAATGAGTGTCAACCTAGAGTGGACACACAAAATATTGCACACATACACACTGTACATATAATGACACTCACAAATATGTAAAGGCAACATGTACACCATGATGAAAATATCCAAATTTTGTCCTGGGGACAAGAATTCAAACAGTACAACCCTGCATGTTTTGGCATTGTAAGTGTAAGTGGGTAATCATTTCGACACCAAAACAAAACTTACTTTCCACGGCAACATCCTGACTCCCGGAATGTTCGTCAGGGGCTTCCTGTGCCCATTCACTGGGTGGTGAGCTTGGCATGATCGGTGAAGCCGGCTGAGGGATGGTGAAAGGAGGAGGGATTGGGGAAGGAGGAGGGATTGGGGAAGGAGGATGGATTGGGGAAGGAGGAGGGATTGGGGAAGGAGGAGGGATTGGGGAAGGAGGCTGGATTGGAGCAACAATTTCAGAGGGGGGGTCTGATTGCGAGGGCGAGGGGGGTGGAGAGAAATGTAAGGCAATAGAGGGTGAGGGGGGTTCAGATGGGGATGACGAAGATGAAGGAGAAGGGGTATGGGAAGGAGGAGAAGGGGTCCCAGAAAGAGATGGAGAGGTGTGGTGAGAAGGGGAATGGAAAGTGGAGTGGGCCAGGGAAGATGAGGGGGCCTTGGAAGATGAGGTGGACTGGGAAGATGATGGGGACTGGGAAGCTGAGGGGGACTGTGAAGGGGAGGGGGAGTGAGAAGGGGAGGGGGACTGTGAAGGGGAGGGGGAGTGAGAAGGGGAGGGGGAATGAGAAGGGGAGGGGGAGTGAGAAGGGGAGGGTGAGTGGGAAGGGGAAGGGGGTGGGGAGTTGTGCCGTTGTTGTTGTCCTAGAATGTAAATATTGTAAACATTGTTAAATTATGCAAAATTACATAGTATTCATTTGTTCATATCAATGTTCTGTTACATATTTTTTTTTAAATATATTTTATTTTGAAACTCAAACATGTTAAGATCCTCTTCATGTTGGCCACGGCAAATAAAATGTTTCCAAACGTGAACTTTGAAGCTCATTCCTTAATCTAGTCCATTGAGTCATAGTGATTGGTCTAGGCACCATCACCAGATTAGTATTCAAGGCACCTTATTATATAGCCAGCACTGATCCAGTATTTTGGACCAGTTTCCAGGCTGCTTCTTATTTCTTGAAAACATGCACTTGTTTCGTGTCACTTTACTACAGTCAGTACTGTTTTCCCTAACCACACACACTGTCCTAATTTCCAAAAAAATACACTGAAGGATGCAATTAGCCTACCACTTACTGTAAAATCTTGGTAATTCCAAGGGGATTACAGCAGGAATTTATTTAGCATTTGGCCAAAAGCATGTGCTCTGCAGGGGTTGCATATATAACATGTGCAGAGAGAGTTAGATTTGGGTGTGTTTAGAAATTATGGGCATGGAAAATCCAGCCTGTTTTATTTTAACACTGCAAATTTAAAAAATGCTTTAACACACACCACCACAATCTTACACACTCTGCACATGTTACATATGCTTCCCCTGCAGTGCACATGGTTTTGCACAATGGTTTTCAACAATGCGTCGGAAACAAAGAAAAACAAGCAAACATTAGCACATTTTAAGCTAAAAATCGTATGTAATGTAACTTACTTCGTGTATGGAGAGCACGGATTTGCTGGCGGATCTCCGCCAACAGATCTGGAGTCCGCCTGCGGAGATCACTCCAGCGCCTCTCCAGCTGGATGATTGTCCGCCTGCTGCGGACGCGAGTCCGCAGCAGGCGGCGGACCTCCGCGTAGGCCTCGCGCTTCACCCGATTGGGGATGAAGCGCCCAACGCGGCCTACGCGGCGGTCCATCACCGCCACCAGCACGCGGAGCTCCCGCCTGGAGAACGGTGCTGCACGCATCATGGCAATGGCGTTTTCCTTATTTGGGCATATATTTATAGTGTCTGGTAGCATGTGATTGGCCAAAAATATGTCATTTCTAATAACTTTATTGATCTTTGCAATGCTGTGAAGAGCAGAGTGTTATTTTGCACGAGCGGAAATTCGCATTAGCAGAAGCGAAAATGTTTGTTAGAAACAATTAGATAAAACACACAGAGACAGACTTTACTGAAAATTACTAAACATATCTGTGTACTCACCACAGGTCGTGTGATCATTCAGCTGGACAGTCACAAAGTGTCAAACATTGAGTATCATTTGTTTGTGTGTTTGTTTACATAATCAGGATTTGAGGATATAAAATAAATAAGGACACTATTTATTAACATTACAGTATTTAAATTATTACATAAACATTGTCAGCTTAACGTGTTTTTGTTTTTTATGTTTAAAAAGAAAAAACCATTCAAACACAACAACAGCATTCCCAAATCACTTTACAAGAACATACTAAATGCAATCATGTTTAAAAATACATAAGCATACTGGGTTGTATTATTTGTGCAAATATAAATGGGAAAAACACTATACCTGAAATGTTCTGCTACGATTCTTGCCCTCACTTGGCTCCCCCTCCGTGTCACACTCCCCCCACCGAAGCGTGGCACAACCCCTGGCTCCTCATCAGGCAATTCCTCTGCCTGAGGAAGCTCAACACTACTCCTTACCGCGATATTATGGAGTATTGCGCACAGGACCACTATTTTACTTGCCATCTCCGGCGAATACATGATGTCGCCACCCGTGCGGTGGAGCACACGAAAGCGCCCTTTCAGGACACCAATTGTGCGCTCCACCAGCTGCCTAGTGGCAGTAAGCGCGGAGTTAAATGCCATCTGTGGTCCTGGCCTGGGATTACGGTAAGGAGTCATGAGCCAGGGGGTGCAAGGATATCCACGGTCTCCTGTTGGAATAAGAGCCACATTTTAGATCTCAAATTTCATATATTGTTGTTACTTTTTAACTAAAAAATTTGAGCAACAACTCACCCAATAACCACATGTCTGGTCGTTGACTTGATCTTAATCTCTGCCATATCCCTGATTGTCTAATGACATACGCATCATGGGAACTTCCTGTAAACTTTGCGTTCAGGGAAAGGATCTGGAGGGATGGCCCACAAACAACCATTACATTCAGAGAATGAAACAGTTTCCTGTTTCTATAAATTTCTTCATTATGTCTTGGTGGCTGAATAGCAACATGTGTGCCATCCACAACCCCAATAACATGTGGGAAGCGACTACCACCTTCCGCAAATTGCCGCTTCACCACATCTAGGGCACCAACATCCAAAGGCATAGCAATAAATTGCTTAACACGCTTGATGAAAGCCTGGCAGACACGTCGCAGGACCTTACTGAACTGGCCCTGCGACATGCCAACCAGGTCTCCAACAACATGCTGGAATGATCCTGTGGCCAAAAAATGTAACACTGCAAGGAATTGTGTCAATGGTGGTATTGCTGTAGGATACCGAATTTCAGACTCCAGATCACTCTCTATTATGGAGAGAGTGTCTAGGATTAGATGTGGTGGCAGCCGGTATCTACGCACCACCACATCATCTGGCATCCCAAAAAGTATGACACGGGTTCTGAAAATTGGTGGCCTAGCACGCCTCCGTTGCCTTGGTTGATGAGGAGCCGGCTGTGGTTGTGGGGCTGGCGGTTGGGGTGGGAGTGCTGGCGTGGGTTGGGGAGGTAGGGCTTCTGCCGCAATATGTATTGACATCACACACTTTTTGGAGAGAATGTTAAGAAATGTCAATTAAAAAAAAAACAAAGTTTTCCAAAATTTTACACAATAACTGTTTTTACAATTGTGGTGTCAACTTACTGCAGGAGCGTACATTTTTTCTGTGTTGAATTCATGTCAAAAATGCAAAAATAAAAAGCAAATAAAACTAAATTTAATATTTGGATATAAAAAACATATATTAATGCAAAAAATCTTTTGAAAAAAAAAATAAAAAAAAAAATAAGAAATTTAGTACCTAGTCCAGGAAAGACCAAAACTACTTTGCAGATCAATCCTGGAAACCCCAAACACTTTGTTTAGCAAACTTTACACAAAAAATTATTAAAAATAAAAAAAAAAAACAAGCACCAACACAGGCCAACGACACTTACCTGCTCCTAAAGAAATAAAGTCTTGTTTTTGTGGACCACACCCAAAAATAAAGTCAAAATTGGTTTTTCTCACCAAAAAAACAAAACCTACAAGAGAACACAAATGACAGTCAAAAACAGCATACAGACACTTCCAACAAACAAACTCCAACACAGGCCAACGACACTTACCTGCTCCTAAAGAAATAAAGTCTTGTTTTTGTGGACCACACCCAAAAATAAAGACAAAATTGGTTTTTCTCACCAAAAAGTAGATTCCTAGAAGAGAACACTAATGACAGTCAAAACAAAGAAGCACGGGAATATTTTCACAAATGGACTTGCAAAATATATATGTGTTATAAAAATTAAAACATTAAAATGTATTACAAAAACTTGCAAACACAAAAATTTTTTACAAAAAACAGAATACTCACAAACGAAAATACACAGAAAAAATGACTGCCTATATTCAAAACGCAAAGAAAAGGACAAAGGTATGCTTGACAATTACTCACTCTGCCAATTCCACTATCACCTTCCCGCACAAGCCAACAACTCAAACGCCAAACTACCAACACTTACAGCATGCACAGTAGGCCCTTAAATAAGCAGTGCAATCATTCAACAGAATAACAGTGTACACCTGTGTGAATTAACGAGTCGCACGTAGGTATATAAGCGCACACACCTCGGCGTACACACGTCATCACAAACATGGCTTCTCGTGAGCAAATCGCAGCAGAGATAGACCGCATTGCAGAGCAGCAGATGGCATTGCAGAAACAACGGATAGAGTGTCAAAGGCGCTTGTTAGAATACGCCTCTGCGGAGGTTAATGCAGGACCTAGTACTCTGCAAATTTCTGCTTCTGAACCTCAAGAATTGAGTGTGGATACCCTGCCACACACACATAGTGAGCAAACTGAGGGAGAATTGACTTTAGCCACACAAACACAGCAGACAGAAGCTGCTAGTGAGGAGGAAGATGGAGATGACCAACCTGAAGAAACCTCACAGGCTACCTCCAGACGGAAAAAAAGACAGCCTGCATTCACTAAGAGGGAGTTGCGTGTCTTGGTCACGCAGGCCATGTCCAAAATACATAGGGGCCCCAAAAACATGGGGGCTGCTTCCAAAGAACGCATCTGGAGAGACATCACAAAATCTGTGAATGAAGTTGGCTCTGTCGTCAGAACATCACAGGAAGTGAGACGACGGTAAGTGCATCTTGACAATCCTTTTTCTGTGCTAAGTTGCCTAAAAAATGTAGTTACATGTCATGTTATGTCTAGCAAACACAAGCAGAACATGTGTGCTAGATATTTACTTTGAACAATAAGAAGACTCAACTTTTTCCCTCTTTCACAATATTTATGTAGGTGGGCCGACTTCAAATCCCGCCTGAAGGCAAAGAGGGCTGCGGAGTGGAATGCCTCAAGGGCAACAGGGGGGGGACCACCTGTCGCTGTGGAGTATACTGACTTGGAGGAGATGGCGATGGCCTGTGTGAGTTATGAGGAGGGCCAAGGGGTGTCTCATATGGACACGGACCTGCCTGAGATTGTGACGGGACATGACTTGGAAGGTAAGTTTACACATGTATTTGTCTGAAATTTGAACTGTATTAATAATCTTAAACTAATTTTGACTCCAACTTTTCCCCCACACATTCTTCTATTTGCTTGCCACAAAACACAGCACAGGGGGGTGAACAGTTTGAGTCACAGGCCGGTTATGTGGTTGAGGCTGAGGTGGAGGGACCTAGTGGGTCTGCCAGTGTGGGCCAACAAAACCCACCTATGCAGGTTCCTACTGGCCCCCCCACCCAACCCTCTGCTATCCCGGAGATCCTGCTTGAAATTGCTAGGTATGGTGAGAGCCTAAACACATTTCAAGACGGGGTCATCCGGGAGGTAAGCCAGATAACTGTCCGGCTCACTGAGATCCGAACCTGTGTTGAGCAAGGTGTTGCTCAACTCTGCCAAAGTCTGGCAGAGATCAGGCAGGCCCAAGAACAACTGGCCTCCTCAAACCAAAGCCTTGCAACTAACATCTTGCAAGGGCTCCAGGCCATCGCTGTCTCCCTTGCCCACAGTGGCAGAGAGCCAACCACATCGGCTCCCTCCCCTGCCCCTGCCCAGGAAGAACAGGACACTGGGCAGGCCCAACGAAGGTCACTCCGCAGACCAAGCAAAGAAGATCAGCCTCAGGCGGGGCCAAAAAGAAGAAAGTGATGTCTCTCCAGATGGGCAGCACCCATGTTTTTGTAGTTGCCTCTATGTTATTTTGGACTTGGCTTGTGTGGCCAGAATGGATCACTCCCTCTTAGTGAAATGTCTTTTTTTCTGTTTGGAGGAATTGTAGCCTGTGAGTTTCTTTTAAAAAACAACAGAGCCATCTTCCTCTCACTAGTGTGCTGTGTATTGTTGTGTTTGTGTGGTGGATACTAATTATTTCTCAGTTTGTGTCACATTTTTGTGTGGCAGGGTGTGAAATATGTTGAATTTATAAGATACTTTTGTCAGAAGCAGAAATTTGCAGAGTACTGAGTTCTGCAATATAATTTTTGTCAGTGCCATCTGCTTGGTGCTTGGTCTATCTCTGCCTGTGAGACTCATGTGGAGCCATGTTTAAATGTTGGATCATATTATTTCTGAAATAAAAAATATAATTTCAAAATGTGTGCAATTTCTTGAAGGTAATGCATTAGCAAAATCTTACTTACAAAAATATTATGTCAACATATAGACACTTGGTGACCAATCTGCTAATTCTCCTTCAAATTTAAAAAAAAAAAAAAAAAAAGGTATGTTTTGCACCACACTTTAATGTCCATATTAATAAAACAGACACGACAACTTGATAAAATATCTTTGGACAACATGACATCATTGAAAACATTGACAGATGTTAAAAACCTATATTATTGTGACTTTGAAAAATAAATCAGTGTATGCGGCATTATGTGGGTGCTGGTTAATTGATCAGAATGTTGCAGAATTATCTAACTTTAAATAAAAATGTAACTTGTTTGTATTTAGTAGTCTAACACACATTCAAACATTTCTGCACAATGCTTACACACCAAGTTAAACACAAATAACAACCTTATTTAACAGTGTGTGAGATTAATATGTGAGTAGAATAAACATGTAATGTGTGTTCAGTCAATTGCTGGTTGGTAACTTTCATGGGCTCAGTAATTAACAAGTAATTGAACATCAGATGAATGTGCTCTCCAATTAACTGCTAATTACTGCATACACACTTGTACCAGTACTTCGCAAATGTAGAGTAACTGCAGACCTACTCTGCTGCTGCGTGAATGTTGCTACGGTTTCCTATGTTAGTTTTAACAGCGACAAAGTTTATGTGCGAAAAACACGCCCATTGCAAGTTGCATACTCCCACACAGTACGCCCACTTTCACGCCCATGTCGGAGCATTGCGAAGTCTCGCCTCCGCCACGCCCACGCCACTCCTTGTTTTCGTTTGGCAGTTACGGCTTTTTTTGTCCAAAGTAATTTTGCACAGTTGTCGTACGTATGTCTTCGCGCATGCGTAATCACGCATTTGCGCATGCGCAGATACTTACATTTCGGACATTTGCGATGCGATGACTCTTAGCGATCAACTCGGAATGAGGGCCATTGTATCAAACAGACATCCTGGAAGATTAGGCATGTTCTACCGATGGATATTTTTCAGATAAGTCACGCGAATACACAGTACAATTATCTGGGCAATCCGTTGTCAAAGTCAGAAAAATATCTCTACACACACTGCCATATTTGCACCTCATACTGGTCCGTGCTGCGCATGCGTACGCTCTCCCGTACGTGCGCATACTCACAGTCGCGGGCACCCGCAGGCGCATGGTATGCGTATTTACGGTAGAGTTTATGCGATCGTAGCGTGCGACTCAATCATTACATATTTTCACTAATAATGTATTTTGTAGATCATGGTCCCTTTGATAGATTCTGAAAGTTTGGTTAATATAGAATGTTCATGAACAGAGAAATCCCTCTTTGTTTGATACGAAGGGTCAGACAGGAGTAATACAGTGGTGTTTAGTATCCATCGGAAGAATATTTAATTAGAAATATTCCGGTGTTGGTTTGAAGCAGATCAATCGCTCGTGCGAATAGTTATGGACATAAGAAGTTTATGAACATTTACTTTATTTGCACTTTATTACCCATGCGGCGGGAAACCCAGTTTCCCTCCCACCTGAGCAGTTGGAAATAGTCACAGCCCACCTGTATGAATCAACCTATGACCTTTTGTTATAATGCGAAGCCGAATTCCTGTGTCCAATGAACAATGAGATTGTAGGGACCATTGAATTGTATTGTGAGTGGGGCATAAATAGGCAGGCCGACCATATCCAGTTCACTCTCTTCAACGGTTCTCATTGCTGATAATCGGGAGCTGGATATCGAGGCGCATGCGATCGTTTCCCCTTGTGCGTAAGTGTTTCTCCGCAGCTATATTGATCTTGTTATTGTGGGCCAATCTCTCTCAATTTCTCTCTCTCTCTCTCTCCTTCTCTTTCTCACTCATTTTTCCCTTAAATTGTATTGTATTGTATTTCTTGTGTAGTTATCTGGTTAGGTAGTCTATGTTATATTGTAGTGTATGACTTGTATTGTGTTTAACTCTTTTGCAAGTATAGCATTCATAATATATATTTTAGGCGTTGGACCCTGAGCACGGTATCTGTGTGTTTCTTATAGTATTAAGTATTCTCAGAGCGTCGGTGACGCTCAAACAGCTTTTAAGGTAATAAGGTTATACTGTGTTGCATTTACTCTCTAATATTACACTAAGGTTTTACTGCACAATACACTGTTTATGGTTTAGATACAAAGGTTTAATATAGTGAGCGTCAGCTCCGCTGGTGACCTCCTCGTGGTCCCGAGCGTTCGCTACGTTATAGCGAATCATTACTTTAGTTAACAGCCAATAACGTGCCTGCCTGTGATCTCTTGGCCGTGAGTGAACGTGACGCTTGAGCATCTTGATCACGGCAAAGCGATTGTTACGCAACTAGCGTACCCTTACGGTACTTCATACGTAAATAGCGTACAGTGTTCTTAGACCTCATAAAGGGTATTATATACGATAAATATTTAGCTTTATCAATTGGCGGCTCGCCCTGTCCTTCACATATCTGCACTAGGTAATTTCAGCAGACATTATCCAGCAGCAAAGGGCGGGAGATCATATTCCTCGTAGTGCTGTTTGGATAAGCGTCTGCTTCTCTTAGTAAAGGGTGCTGAAGGAATCCGGGAACCGGAGGTAAGAACAAAACAATAGTGTCTTTTTAAAACTGTTTATTTTTCTGTCTTGCGTACACACGCACGCACACATATATATCTGCATTTCCTTTTTATTGGTGTATTTTCGTATGTCACTCTCCTGTTTGCCAGTTCTATAGTTGATAAACGTATAAATTGTGTTACGGTGGATCTTTGCTTTGCGTACACGTGTCTCTAACAAAAGACTGAGACTTGCGTACGCAATCCAAGGGCCGACGCACGCAGCGTATATTACGCAACGGAGCGTACGGGTACGCCCACGTAACTCAAATCACAAGTTTTTTTTTTCTCTCCTCTCAACGCGATAAGTAGCGCCACGCGGTAAATAACGCCAGGCGATAAATCGCACAAAATTTTTTTTAATTCCAAATTTAAATTAATAGATCCTTCTCCTAATTTGTAACACATCTGGTCTAAAGAGACATTTCTGCGCAGAAATAGAAATAGAAACAGAAGTGTATATGCGGTGAGTGAGTGTTTGTTTTTACAATTTTAAGGTTGAACCACAAGAAAAGTCGAGTACTCGTGAGGTACATGCGTGTAAGTGACGTACATGGTGGCTAGGGAGGCATCCCTGGTTAAATATACAATTTGAGCATTAGAGTGTAGCAGACCAGGAGGTCATACTGTAACAGACCAGGAGGTCATAGCAGACCAACAGGTTCAGGTACAGCAGACAAGGAAGTCCGCTATACAGTCCACAGGCACAACACCAAGAAAGGGTTGGTGCAACACCCATATAGGCCATATAAGCTCTGGCTGAAGGAATTCGCAGCCGAAATTTTCGATTCCACTGGTCGCTCAGTACATAAGATTAGTTGCTTGTGTACTAAACGATTGTACCGCACGTAAGTGTGTGCATTAGTAAACCTGACCGGTACTATTTGTGTACAAAGGTCATAAACGCTATTTGTACATTCTAACGTGATTTGTGTAATTTTTTTTTATTTTAAGGGAAGTTCGCTGCTCACTCAGGAACTATCCAGCAACCAATAGTTACTGGAAAGAGTAAGTGTTCTTCGGAGCACCCTCACAGGTTCCAGTAAATAGAGGTTCAGGTCGCAGGGGCCCTAGGTCGAGTACGCCAGCACCATATCGGTGTGATCAGGTCGTATTGGTCGGCGTGGGCGAGTGAGTGGGGTACTCGGTAAACCGCCACCGTCAGCCTATTTTGGACATTTGGTTTGCGTAAGGGTTGGTTAAATAAAGCAACACCTTCGAACTATGGGGGCCACTTGTTCAGGTAGGGGGCGATCAACCTCGGTTCGGGTTGATTCAGTGAACCGACCAATTGGGTCGGCAAGGTATGTAATGTGTGAGAAATACGGAAGTCACACAGAAGCTTTATGTGATGAATGGGAGAGAATGACAGTACATGACGGGGAGAAATTCCCAAGAGTAGGTAGCTTCAGCACAGAGGTGTTAACGAATTTAAGGAGAAGGATATGTCTCATTAAATCAACAAAGAGACGAATCAAACATTACGATTATTTGCAGTTGTGGCAGCAGGAAGGTGACATACAGAGAGGATTGGCTCAGGCGGCGGGATCTGGCTCAATCAGAAAACTGATAGCCACGGCCCCACCGCCACCATACATATCAGGAGAGAAATTGGTTGCGGAGAATGACGCACTAAGGTGTAACACACAAACACTTAGCAACTGTGTAAATGTTAAAGATAATGTTAACCAATTAACCAATACAAGTATTAACCCGTGCAAGTTGTACCCTGTTTTGAACTTTCCTCAGGAGTGTGATCAAGAAGACGAATCGGCAACAATTTCAGCGCTCTCTCTAGCAGCCACCATAGCAGAGACCACAGTAGGCACAGCTCCACCCACGAGATTAGTAACAAAGGCCCCTAGCGGAGGGATAGGTGAGGTCGTGTCTACAGGTAAGTACGGCACCATACACTATGCTGAAGCCATTTCACCACAGGCTGTAGAACCCACACAGAGTGATGTTGTTAGAGTAAATCCTGTTAGGGTAATAGCTGTTCCAAATGGGAAAACTGACACAACAGGGGTCACCCCTGTGAGGAACATTGCCATGTATAGCCCATTTTCCAGAATGGAATTAAGGACCATCGTGTCTGAATTCCCTGACCCTAGAAAAGATTTAGTTGCCAGTCAAAAATACATCAGAGACTTAGGTAACACTGTAGAGCCCAACAATAAAGACTGGCAGATATTGCTGAGAGCATGTTTACCCTCCAATGTTGACGCAACTCAATTTTTAGCTGATTGCGGATTAGATCAGGACGTACCTCTTACAGATGTGTACAACAAAGACAATGTAAAAAGAATAAACTTACAGTTAAAAGAATATTTCCCAACGGTAGTCAGATGGAACAAGATATTCTCCATTAAACAGAAGGAGTCAGAGACAGCTGCAGAGTATTTTCACAGAGCATTATCAGAAATGGCAAAATACACAGGCATAGAGGACATCAAAACAAACATAAACCATCGAGAAGTAGCAGTATCGGTACTGATGGATGGTTTAAAAGAGTCATTGAAGACTAGGGTACAGACCACACAACCATGTTGGCGGGGTCTGTCTGTGGCTACTTTGAGAGAGGCTGCTATTGATCACGATATGAACATCACCAGACACAGGGAACAACAAAGTGATAAGTTAATGGCCGTAAGTATACAGGCCCTGACCACAAAGCAGCCTTTGTCTGTATCACCAAACCCTGTGGGTAAGTCAAGTGTGGTTACTTGTTATTCTTGTCATAAACAGGGACACATGGCACGAGATTGTAGAGTAAAGAATGTACGAAACTCATACCAACCTCCTAGACAACGACACGACACACGACATTGGGAGCAAGGTCCGCAGAAACGGAGTTATGAGCCACATGCAGGGGAAACAAAAAGATACCCCCCAAACAGAGATTGGCAAACCTCTGGTAGTTCCCAGCTAACTCCCTCACAAGTAGTTGCTGCCAGCGGGATTCAGGGAGGTCACCATACCCAATAGGGGTGTGGCCATACCTGTAATCTGCAGCCAGTAAAATTGATTGCAAGTCTTGGAAGTGAACCAGAAATTGCAATCAATGTAGCTGGTAAATCATTAAACTTTATTGTAGACACAGGGGCGGCCAAATCAGTGATAAATTCGACAGTGGGCATGAGGACCACTGGTAGGACAATTCCAGCCGTGGGAGTAACAGGAGTAGTCCAGCATTACCCTGTTAGCAAACCAGCAGAGATTACAATAGGGCCTTTACATACCAAGCATTCCTTTTTGCTGGCTGCATCGGCACCGACCAATCTCCTGGGAAGAGACTTACTGTGTAAAATGGGGTGCGTCATTTATTGTACTCCTGAAGGTGTATTCTTGGACATACCTGAGAATCACGCTCAGGAAGTACGAGACATGTTAGACTCCCCGTCAAAATTAATGTCACATACCACTATGACAAATAGGACTCCCTCCCAAGTAGAAGAAATGACATCTCAGATACCAGAGTCACTTTGGACAAAAGATGGACAGGACACTGGATTAATGGCAAACGTAGCTCCGGTAGTTGTACAAGTAAAAGATGGTAGGATAGCTCCAAAAATCCCACAGTACCCTCTGAAGCCAGAGGTGGAGTTAGGAGTTTACCTAGTAATAGAGCGCTTGCTACAACAGGGCATTCTGGTAAGAACGTCCAGCACTGCTAATAGTCCCATCTTCCCTGTGAAAAAGAGTGGGGGGAGGGGTTACCGGCTAGTGCAGGATCTAAGGGGGATTAACAAAATAGTTGAGAGTCAGTTCCCCGTAGTGCCAAATCCAGCTGTCATCCTAATGCAAATCCCTCCCACTGCGAAATTTTTCACTGTTATTGACCTCTGCTCCGCTTTCTTTTCGGTACCTCTGCACCCTGACAGTCAATATTTGTTCGCATTTACATACAGAGGAGTCCAATACACATGGACTCGATTACCACAAGGATTCATAGATAGCCCAAGTATATTTTCTCAGGCTTTGCATGATTGCTTACAGTCTTTCCAACCAGTGAGTGGATCAGTATTAATACAGTACGTGGATGATCTACTACTGTGTTCTGATTCATTGGAGGCATCCCTGAAGGATACGAAACAGCTCCTGTTTCATCTTTCAGACACAGGACACAAGGTTTCCAAAGACAAGTTGCAATTATGCCAAACTAAGGTAAAATATTTGGGACACTGTTTAACACAAGGACAGAGACACCTGACCGCTGATAGAATTCAAGCAATTAGAGACATGACTCTGCCACAAACCCAGCAACAGATCAGAACATTTTTAGGAATGTGTGGGTATTGCCGTAACTGGATCCCAGGGTTTTCCATCCTAGCGTTACCTTTGCAGGAGATGGTCTCCTCAAACAAACCTGATCGGATTTCGCACACAGACGAGTCTGAGGCAGCATTTGAGAGACTTAAACAGTGCCTAACGCAGGCACCAGCATTAGGTATGCCGGACTATGGGAAACCCTTTGAACTATACGGAACAGAAAGTGCTGGTTGCGCGGCAGGCGTACTAACCCAAAAGCACGGTGATGCCAGCAGGCCAGTAGCATATTACAGCGCTCAGCTAGATACGGTAGCGCGATCCCTCCCCACATGCTTGCGAAGCGTTGCTGCGATAGCATTGCTAGTAACGAAAAGCGAAGACGTCGTGCTAGGTCACAACCTCACAATTCATACACCGCATGCAGTGTCAGCCTTGTTAAATTCTGCCCAAACCAGGCACGTCTCATCAGCGCGGTTTACAAGATGGGAATTGGCACTAATGGCCCCCGTAAACATCACCATAAGGAGATGCAGTGCATTAAATCCTGCAACATATCTCCCAAGTGTGTCTGGACAGACCCAAAGGGTGGAGGATGAGAGTACTGGGGAAGGAGGATTTAATACAAAGGAAGATACTCATGATTGTATAGAATATTTGACCCAAAATTTTACCGCAAGGCCTGACATCAGTGACAACCCACTGGAAGATGCAGAACTTACGTTCTACACGGACGGTAGTTGTCATAGACAGTCAGACTCGGGAGACTTGTGTACTGGATACGCAGTCGTAGATGACCAAGGCACCATAGAAGCGGAACCGCTAGGCCCACCTCACTCAGCCCAGGTTGCTGAACTGGTCGCCCTAACCAGAGCATGTGAATTGGCTAAGGGCAAATCAGCCAATATCTACACCGATTCTAGATACGCATTCGGGGTAGTCCATGATTTCGGAGCCCTATGGCACCTCAGAAATTTCATGACGGCAGCTGGTACACCGGTAGCGCATGCAGCTCACATAAAAAGGCTTCTAACAGCGATACAGGAACCCGACAGAGTGGCTGTTATCAAATGTAAAGCACATACATATAGCCAAGACCCAGTATCGCTTGGTAACAGCCGAGCAGACGAAGCAGCTAAGTTAGCAGCTGCTACCCCCAGACAGACAGACACCACACAACTGATGGTATTTAATACCATCAACACACAGAAGTTGTGTGAGATGCAAAATTTGTGTTCCACACAGGAAAAGGCAGTCTGGAAGGCAAAGGGATATGGCCAGGAGTCCTCAGGACTCTGGACGGATGGACAAGGTAAACCGGTGGCCCCCAGAACATACCTTCCATGTTTGGCTGAGGCAGCTCACGGGCTGACTCATCTAGGCAAGGAAGGGATGTGCAAGTTGGTAAGAGCATATTGGTGCGCCCCAGGATTCTCCTCTCATGCGAGTAAAAGAGCCATGTCATGCCTTACCTGTTTGAGAAAGAATATTGGAAAGGCAATACCTACAGAACCATCCCATATCCCACCTGCCGGCGGCCCTTTCCAGGTAATACAGATTGACTTCATTCAATTACCCCCTTGTCGAAATTTGAAATATGTACTTGTTTGTATAGATGTTTTCTCAAATTGGGTCGAAGCATTTCCGGCGGCCACAAATACCGCTATGTTTACTGCTAAGAAAATTGTGCAGGAATTTGTATGTAGATATGGTATCCCTAGAATTATCGAAAGTGATAGGGGTACCCATTTTACAGGTGATGTCTTTCAAGGAATGTGTAAGTTGATGGGAATTGATAGCAAGCTGCACACTCCGTACCGTCCACAGGCGAGTGCGAAGGTCGAAAGAGTGAACAGCACTATTAAAAATAAATTGAGTAAAGTGATGGCAGAGACAGGATTGACATGGCCAGAAGCTTTACCCATTGTATTGTACAGTATCAGAACCACTCCCAGGTCCCCTCTTAATCTGTCCCCTTTTGAAATCTTGTTTGGTCGACAACCGCATGTCATGATTAACCCTCAGGATGATTTGAAATGTAACAATGAAGTGACTGTAAAGTACTTGATTAACATGAGTAAACAGTTAAGGAATCAAAATGATAATCTGAAGTTGGTGATTCCTGATTTACCAGATAGTAATTGTCATGACATTGAACCTGGGGATTATGTGATGATACGGAATTTTCTACGCTCAGGTTGCCTTATTGACAGATGGGAAGGACCATACCAGGTCTTATTGACTAGCACTACAGCATTGAAGGTTGCTGAGAGAGAGACTTGGGTTCATTCATCCCACTGCAAGAAGGTTGCTGATCCAGAGAAGTCCCGAGATAAGGAACAGACGGTAGAGGTTGTATCACTGGAGTGTCTGTTCCAGGAGGACTGAGGCGGCACCTGAGCCGTGAAAATCTCAAGACCAAGAGCTGTTGTCGACTCCCCACTCCCTTTTATTGTTTTTCTCCACTTCCCATCCCCTCTCCCTAAAATTTCTTTTTCCCCCTTCTCATTCTTCTCCGTTTCCTCCTATAAGATGGACTTGCCCCAAGAGACTGTGATCCGGATTTTCCTGTTAACCATGATGTTGACCAGAGCAGTCTGTTCCGGCGAGAGTACCATGGAGGTCGAGAGAGGTTCTGGAATGGGTTCTGATGACAGAGATGGAGGCGTAGTTTTCCGAGAACAACATAATCAACAAGCAAAGGCGAGTATCAGAAAACGATCCGATAGCATTGACCATAGAAGGAATTGTGAAGGATTGTTAGCTGAAGAAAACTGTATCTGTAGGCTCTGTAACAATGTCATTGAGGATGGGTGCATTAAGAAATGCCAGTCCAGTTTTAATATCCATATGGACCGGCATCCATTGAGTGACTTTCACTCCTTAGTGGGTAATGTGTTAAACAAAACAGATTGTTGGGTATGCTCTCAAGTACCTCAGGGTCATAGCAAATCAGGGCTAGTACCATTTCCTTTAACGATAGGGGAGGTACTTGAGCTAAGTGGTGGGAGACCGGTGGACCGGAGGTTTAATATCTCCAGCCCTCCTAGTTTGAAGCTCCACCAATACCATGTGGATAGGTCCCTATTATGTTTCAACATCTCCAATCCCCGAAAACCGGGAAATTGGGAAGTGTCATGGAGTAACCACACCATGACCTTTTCGCATAGAGCAGATAGAATGCCTACAGATACAGAGCTTGTACGCCACATAGCCAGTAGAGGAAAATCTTTCCGGTATAGGTATACCTTAGGAAATAGGATTACTAGAGTTGGAGAGGTATCACCAGGATACTGTGCACATATCGTACAACCTGATACGTGTACTAAGCAGATGGAAGAATTAGGGTTAGGAGATTTCACATGGAAGGTGTGTAATATGGTTATGTCCTACTCCGTCCCATATGTTCTCCCCGATGATGCATATTTCATATGCGGGAGAAAGGCGTACAAGTGGCTTGCCCCAAACTCTGAAGGATTGTGTTATATTGGAAAAGTATTGCCTGAAGTAATGACTGTATCACATGACAAAATGAAAGACATACACCGTGGTGCCCAAGCTCCTTATACTCACACCCATTACGAGCACGTTGTTAAAAGGCACCTGATAGAGAAGACTGAGCATCCGGCCTCTGATCTGATCAGTGAATCCACCGGGATTCAATTCTTAATCGCGTTAGATTTCACCCGCACCGCTAGAGGAGTGCTGAATTATAAATACATATCGGCGCTCGCAAATTTGTTAGATAATATCACTGAAATGTATGATGACACGTTTAGATATACTGGAAGGGAACTTCAAGCTTATAAAACAGAACTGGTGCAGCATAGAATGGTTCTTAATTACCTCACAGCAGTGACAGGCGGATATTGTGTTACATTGGCAACACAGTATGGCGTGAAGTGTTGCACGTATATCACGAATAGCACCGAGGATCCGGTCGAGGTCATAGACCAAAAGATGGACGATATTCTCCAATTGAAGTGGGAATTTCGCCGAAAACACAATCTCACTCTTGCTGCTGTAGGTAATGAGCTGACTGGTTGGGTGTCATGGTTGAACCCGCGAAATTGGTTCTCCGGTTTAGGAGACTGGGCTCAAGGAGTCATAATGGATGTTGGGAAGTTTCTCCTATGTATCTTAGGTGTTGTCATATCGATTGGATTGATATTTAGATGCGGTCAGGCTTTAATGAAGTGCAATCATCGTACTAGGGTAATGAGTTTAAGGAGTGAGGAAACTGTAATTAACCTGGACTTGATTTATGACCCAAATGTAGAAACAATGATGTGATGAAAATGCGATTTCTACGGTCCGTTTCTTTCACCTGTTTTTCTGTTTTTCTCCAAGATAAAAAGACCCCCTTGGACGAGGAAGTTGACAAGACACTATACAGACAACGGATTGACCAAAGAAGAAGTTTTGACCACTTTAGATACGGACATTTGATGAACTTTGCCATGGATCCCCAGTTTCCCTAGAATTCTTAAACTCACGCTAGCCCAACATTTTTGTAAATCTATTGGCATTGACAAAGCTTTTTGCTCGCACCTAATGGGCAAAACAGCGCAAAGAAGACGACTTTCAACTGATACCGAACTAAACTTCAACCGACAGATGTACATTAACCTGACATAGAATACCACTGCATTTTCCATAAGTGTTCTTTATCTTCATCTCTACAACCCTCAGGTAATAACACACATAGTCGATAGGAAATACAGGCACAGATATCAGCAACCACATACCTCCCCTATTCATGTATCATCAACTAAAATGTGCTTCCCCATTTTGTTACAACCAAAACCGAAAAGAGCTCGGTAAAGTTTGACAGCCCATCCACAGACCCGTACCACGGGATAAGAAGGAATTCAAATGTATACTTCGCAATACCTCGAAGCTTGATTTACAACACGTACGGCACGATGATACATGACCCCCCAAACATGGACTCATACACACATGCTTCTGCTATCTCACTAGGTCATACCCTCTTCCCACCTACTCCTCACTCCTCCCTTACCCAACCATGGAAATGAATTAACCCCTGACATATATTTTTCTCCTTTTGAAATGTTTTAGAAGGTGGCAGTTATTATTGACTGCCAAAGGGTGGACTGTCAAAGTCAGAAAAATATCTCTACACACACTGCCATATTTGCACCTCATACTGGTCCGTGCTGCGCATGCGTACGCTCTCCCGTACGTGCGCATACTCGCAGTCGCGGGCACCCGCAGGCGCATGGTATGCGTATTTACGGTAGAGTTTATGCGATCGTAGCGTGCGACTCAATCATTACATATTTTCACTAATAATGTATTTTGTAGATCATGGTCCCTTTGATAGATTCTGAAAGTTTGGTTAATATAGAATGTTCATGAACAGAGAAATCCCTCTTTGTTTGATACGAAGGGTCAGACAGGAGTAATACAGTGGTGTTTAGTATCCATCGGAAGAATATTTAATTAGAAATATTCCGGTGTTGGTTTGAAGCAGATCAATCGCTCGTGCGAATAGTTATGGACATAAGAAGTTTATGAACATTTACTTTATTTGCACTTTATTACCCATGCGGCGGGAAACCCAGTTTCCCTCCCACCTGAGCAGTTGGAAATAGTCACAGCCCACCTGTATGAATCAACCTATGACCTTTTGTTATAATGCGAAGCCGAATTCCTGTGTCCAATGAACAATGAGATTGTAGGGACCATTGAATTGTATTGTGAGTGGGGCATAAATAGGCAGGCCGACCATATCCAGTTCACTCTCTTCAACGGTTCTCATTGCTGATAATCGGGAGCTGGATATCGAGGCGCATGCGATCGTTTCCCCTTGTGCGTAAGTGTTTCTCCGCAGCTATATTGATCTTGTTATTGTGGGCCAATCTCTCTCAATTTCTCTCTCTCTCTCTCTCCTTCTCTTTCTCACTCATTTTTCCCTTAAATTGTATTGTATTGTATTTCTTGTGTAGTTATCTGGTTAGGTAGTCTATGTTATATTGTAGTGTATGACTTGTATTGTGTTTAACTCTTTTGCAAGTATAGCATTCATAATATATATTTTAGGCGTTGGACCCTGAGCACGGTATCTGTGTGTTTCTTATAGTATTAAGTATTCTCAGAGCGTCGGTGACGCTCAAACAGCTTTTAAGGTAATAAGGTTATACTGTGTTGCATTTACTCTCTAATATTACACTAAGGTTTTACTGCACAATACACTGTTTATGGTTTAGATACAAAGGTTTAATATAGTGAGCGTCAGCTCCGCTGGTGATCTCCTCGTGGTCCCGAGCGTTCGCTACGTTATAGCGAATCATTACTTTAGTTAACAGCCAATAACGTGCCTGCCTGTGATCTCTTGGCCGTGAGTGAACGTGACGCTTGAGCGTCTTGATCACAGCAAAGCGATTGTTACGCAACTAGCGTACCCTTACGGTACTTCATACGTAAATAGCGTACAGTGTTCTTAGACCTCATAAAGGGTATTATATACGATAAATATTTAGCTTTATCACCGTCAATATCAGGCAGATCACCTATATCATTGTATGACGAATGCTTAGCATTAGACATATTATATTTTTGTATAACAGTTTTAGAACCATACAGATTTTTTTTTGTTTGTGATTAATTTGGTCTCACACATTGGACAGATGTAACTGTCCAGTAGTGAGATCAAATAGCCAGATGCTATGTGTTACATCATTGGCACAGTATAATAACTGCACAAATATAGTAAAACAGGTCGAGTATCCCATATCCAAAATGGTTGGGACCAGAAGTATTTTGGATATCGGATTTTTCCGTATTTTGGAATAATTGCATGCCATAATGAGATATCATGGCGTTGGGACCCAAGTCTATGTTTCGCATTTATGTTTCGTATACACCTTATACACACAGCCTGAAGGTCATTTTAGCCAATATTTTTAATAACTTTGTGCATTAAACAAAGTCTGTGTACATACACACAATTCATTTATGTTTCATTAACACCTTATTCACACAGCCTTAAGGTCATTGAATACAATATTTTAATAACTTTGTGTATTAAACAAATTAAACAAAGTTTGTGTACATTGAACCATCAGAAAACAAAGGTTTCACTATCTCAGTCTCACTTGAAAAATTCCATATTTATCTGGATATGGGTACTCAAGCTGTAGTGGTCATTAGCTGACTTCTTTATTTGACATCAACAGAACTGGCTACTGCAAGACAATTTGGGCTAAATCATCTGATGACAATCTCTGTGGGTTGTGGCCTTCCACCCAAGCTGATTGAGTTTCTTTTAGGGCCTAATAGATCACAGCCTAGATCAGGCTATTTCAACCATTGTGCCGTGGCACAATAGTGTGCCGTGACCAGCTGCAAGGTGTGCCGCGGAGCCAGATCAGCTTCCTGCACCTTCAGAGTGAACTGTTGGCCTGAGCTCTTCTTAGAGGATCAGTCGTGCTCCGGCCGTGACGTATGCCTTGAAGACGTTGCGGTGTGATATCATAGGTCACGCCGCCACGTCTCACCACCCAGCCTGCCCACCTGCCTGCATACACATCTTCCAGTTCCCGCCTGCATACACAGCTTTCCTTGCCCACCCACTTCCACACCTGCCCGACCACCTGCTGCTCAGTATTCGCAGCACTCCACTATGAACAACCCCCGCCACTGAGGGACAGGGAGGAGGACAGCTGACCGGTAGGGGCTAATATTTGTTGTTATTTTTTTTCTCCTGTGGGGAACAATAGGATTCATGCGGGGAGAATAAGGATTTATGGATTTATGGGGGGAACAATGTGAATAATTCATGTGGGGAGCAATAGGATTTATGTGGGGAGCAATGTGATTGTTTTTTTTTGTGTAGGCCACTGTATGTGTGGATTTTTGTTACTATGAGGGCCAATGTGTGTTTTTTTTTTTTTTTCTGTGGGGAACTGATGGTGTGCCTTGGCAATTTTAAAATATTGTTCCGTGTGCTGCGAGTTAAAAAAAGATTGAAAAATCACTGGCCTAGATTAAAGTTAGCCATATGAGAAATCTGCACTAGCCAATTGTATCCTATTAAACTAAGATTGTCCTGAACGCTATGCACACGTATATGCTTTGTAGAGAACATGCTGTCAGTAATACTTTAATACGGAATGGTACAGCTGTTGACCTGTAGGCCAGATAAGGCTGTTAAGAGCTGTATTGTGGTCCTTGGTTTCCTTAAAGCTCCACAAATTATAAATAATGAACACATGTGAGCAGTGCTATTCTAACACTGACGTGATGATATTTGTCCCCCCGTGTCACAAGAAAACACAGCTCTCAGTCTGTTACTTAGAGTTTACTTTAGTTGCTATTGGTATCAAGAACAATGCTTGTCCCGGAGCCCAGTTCTGTACCTGTCTGTTTAATATCGGTCCCAGCTACCTGGTCATAGAAAAAATTCTAAGTTACAGTATAGCATTGAAGACTATTGTGAGATATTTGTATAAATAAAAAAAAAACGTTAATGTGGTCGTCACTTACTATGGAAGCAGACATTTTTTAACAATATTTTTATTGAAGCATTACGTGCGTACAGTTCTAAGCACGAGACAAATCTTAATTTCAATAAATGTAACAAGTTATACATCGGTTCAATAGATTAGAAGTTGAACAGAGTTCCAGCAGATCATACAATAATTAATTACTTGATCTCTAAAGTGATACAATAGAAGAGTAAAAAAAAAAAAAGACAACCGCCCCAGTGCCCCACCCCTGGCTGCCTCCCCTCCAGTTAAGTTAGGCAGGCCTTTTCAGGCCATAATGAATTTGGCATCTCATTTCCACTGACAAAGTGGACATGTAACTCTCCCACATAGTGAATTTTTTTTCCATTTTAGTTTCCTTTTCCAGTGTAACTTCAGCCCAATTCATACGTAATGAGTTAAAAAGCTTAGATCTGAATAATGACAGGGACCGCGCAGAAGTGGATATCCATTCATGTAAACTAGTTTTTCTAGCAGCTGCACATATTGCAACTAAGAGGCGCCTGATCCCCTTATCAACTCAGTTCTTTTGGAGGAAGCAGACATTTTTTAGGTCTGCAGCCAGCTACATTACTGACATGAGGTGCTTGCCATTAATGCAGTTAAACTCTCAAAAGTATTTATTCATTAATTCTACCAAAAAGGAACAAAATGATACAATATGGGCAGTCCCAGCATTACACTATAAGGCATATTTACCAAAGAGATTTTCCAGGAAAACCTCCCAAAACTACCATTCTCGGGCGATCTTCGCAAAAGGTCATGTCAGATATATACTGCAATCCCTCCATTTATGACTACAAAAGGTGTAGTAGGGTCTACTGTACCAGAGAGGAATCCTCCGGATCCATCCCCGTTGGCATTCACTGATGCATGCGCAGGCTGATGGCAGTAGTAATCACTTTGCTTCTAGCCCCTCGCTAGAAGAGCTCCAATTTTGTTAAATCCAAGCAGTAATTGCATGCACAGAATATTACACGCAATTTTTAGTAAATAGGTCCCTTTGTGAGGCCAGACTACATCAGGTAGGCCTACTCCACTTGCGGTGCAGTGAAAGGGATTTCAGGAGACGGTATTGTGATAGATGGTAGAGGAAGTATGCAGGTGGTTAGGGATTTAATTATCATAGCCTTTACTGGGAGGCCTGAAAACCACTTTCCAATTTTTGTTTCTGGAACTACTCTAAATTCCCAATTTGCCCCTGTAGGTTGCGTATAGATTAATATGAGAACAATGCAGGCATCCTTGTATATAGATGGTAAAGGAATAAAGCAGGTGGATTTGTTTGTAGTTGATACACAAAGAATGCAGATATTATTGTGCATAGATTGTACAAAAAGAATGCAGATATTATGTATGAACGGTACGGGAAAAATGCAGATATATAGGTATAGTGTATCAATGCTTCAAGGAGAATGCAGATAGTATCACTTATAGATGGTACATGGAGAATACAGATAGTAGGGGGGCATGTGACCCAAACGCTCGATCAGAGGGGTCACCAGGACAGTCACTTTAAGCCCCCTAACACCTCCCCTCCCTCTGCGGCTGCGGTTGCCAGAGCTGGGCGTATTGCAGTGAAGAAACGAAAAATAAACTACAGTTCCTAGCAGCCCTTGCAAGGGCTGTAGTTTACTTTCAGTTTATTCATTGCAGCGCGTCCGTCCCCTTGCATCAGATGATAAGAACTCAGACAATAATTCTTCCTCAAGAAGTACGAGGGTCTTTAGCCTGGTGGCTACAGTCGCCCCATCTGGAAAAAGGGTGACCCTTTTGGATCACAGAATGGGAGGTTCTGACAACAGACGCAAGTCTTCAGGGCTGGGGAGTTGTGGCACAACAGTACTCATTCCAGGGATGCTGGTCCAAGGAAGAATGTCATCTGCCAATCAATGTTCTGGAGCTTCGGGCCATATACATGGCTCTCACCCAGGCAAAAGACATTCTCCATGGCAAGCCAATTCAGATTCGCTCGGACAATGCCACGGCAGTAGCGTACCACAATCACCAAGGAGGCACTTGAAGTTGAAGGGCAATGAAGGAGGTAAGCCGCACAATAAAATGGGTGGAAATTCATCATCCAACCGTGTCAGCAGTGTTCATACCAGGAGTCCTAAATTGGGAAACGGGTTTTCTCAGCAGACACGAGATTCATGCAAACTAATGGACCTTACACCCAGAAGTCTTCCAGATTCTGGTAAACAAGTGGGGTCTGCTGGAAGTGGATCTTCTGGCCTCTCTTCAGAATAACAAAGTACCCAGGTACGGGTCAAGAACAAAGGATCCCAAAGTGATATCCGTGGATGCTCTATCCATGAGATGGAATTTTCATCTGACTTATGTGTTTCCACCAATCTCTCTAGTACCCAGAGTGTTTAAAAAAATTCAAACAGGAAGGGGGCGCTGTGATACTAATAGCTCTGGGGGGGCCCAGAAGACATTGGTACACAGATCTGCAGAGGCTGTCCACGGATACTCCATTCCCACTGCACGAAAGCCTTCCTCTGCTCGCATCTATTACCGCGTTTGGCATGTATATTTTCAATAGTGCGCTGCCAAAAGTTTGGATACTAGGTCCTTCAGAGTTTCTAGAATTCTAGCTTTTCTTCAAGCAGGAATGGACAAGGGGCTTCTCGTGGCTTCCTTAAAGGTACAAGTGTCAGCATTATCTGTATGGTTTCAAAAGAAGATTGCAAACCTACAGGGTGCTTGCATGTTCTTCCAAGGAACACTTCACATTCAATCTCCCTTTGTTCCTCCAACAGCACCCTGGGATCTAGAATTAGTTCTCAGGGTCTTCAGGTTGCCCATTTGAGCCACTGAATCGCGTGGATCTCAAATGGTAGACAGCCAAATGCTTTTTCTTCTGGCAATTGCTTTAGCTAGAAGAGTATCATATTTAGGAGCACTGGTGTGTCCTCCCCCTTTTCTGGTCTTTGATCCAGATAGAGCGGTTCTTCAACCAGATCTGGATATCTTCCTAAGGTGGTCTCCTAAGTTCCATCTTAATGAAGAAATAGTAGCTCTGGCATTTCAGGGACCGGACTTCTCTGCGGGAGATGCATCATTGGACGTAGTTCGTGCTTTAAGGATCTACATGGATCCTAGTCCGTAAGAAGCTAAACCCAATTGAGATGGTTTGGGATGAGTTGGACGGCAGAGTGAACTCCTTCAAGACTGTTGGAAAACCATTCCAGGAGACTACCTCATGAAGTTGATTGAGAGAATGCCAAGAGTGTACAAAGCGGTCATCAAAGCAAAAGGGGGCTACTTTGAGGAATCAAAAATATAAAACATATTTTGATTTGTTTAACACTTTTTTGTTTACAACATAATTCCATATGTGTTCATTCATAGTTTTCATGTCTTCAGTATTAATCTACAATGTAGAAAATAATTAAAATAAATAAAAACCATTGAATGAGAAGGTGTGTCCAAACTTTTGACTGGTACTGTAGGTGATACAGAAAGAGTGCAGATGACATTGTATATAGTTGATACAGGAAGTGGTACTGTGTATAGATGATATATGAAGAGTGCAGATGGCGTTATGTAATGGTAGATAACGAACGCAGCTGGTACTCTGTATACATGGCAGATAAATAATGCAGATGGCATTGTATAAAAATGGTCACAAGAAAATCACCATTTGAGTCCATGAGCGCTCATGAAAGAAAAGGAAAAAAGAACATACATAGTGTATACCATTTTCATTTAGCATTTCACTGTTAGGAAAATATCAAATCTCCCGTACCAGAATGATTGGTCTACCTTGAATTGGTAGACAGACACACTTTTTGTAAAGCTGAGGTATGGCCCATCAGAATCCCTCCTTATCAGGTCTCCTTATCAGCATGGTGCACCCGGAAAGAGAAATCAAACTCCAATAGTGCAACACCGTTTTATTAAAACATTAAAACACATACACTCGGAAGATATAGATGGTCTCTCACCAATAGGAATGGTCCACCATACGGCAGACAAAACAGCAAGGTTAAAGATGATATTCACAGGCGTCCCTGGAACCCGCAGTTCAAATCCAATGGTGAAATCACAAATATTCCCCAAGGAAAATCCTCCTGCCAACGCGTTTCGACACGTCCTGTGTCTTTTTCAAGGCATGGTGAGGATTACCATTTGAACCTATTTATACCCATTCCAATTCCACTCTAAACAAACCTATTTCCAGACATGGATCCACTACAAACTAATATTCCCATCCTATACATATAACCATCTCCATTCCCATTGAGTAAAACTGTTAATAAGACAGATGAGAAATTTAAGTGGACTTTCACCACTAATTTCTCGTCACAACACAATAAAGTACAAAAGATTTTTAGGATACATTGCAAGTCTTAAAAAAATATCCAATAATAGGAGGAGACCTACCTGATAACCCTATATCTATCTTCCTACGAGCTCCGAACCTTAAAGCTAAATTAGTTCGGAGCTTATGTCCCACATCACCAAAAAATCAGAGAATTACAAGCACCGGTTTTTACAGATGTGGGGCATGTATGGGTTGCAAAAAAGTGAAAAATAATTTTGGTATGAAGATCACAGAGGTAGGGATTAATGGTAGGAAGATCAATATATCAGATTTCATCACATGCCACACGTCGAGTGTGATTTACTGCATTGAATGTACATGCAGTAAATTTTACATAGGGCGTACGAGCAGACCCTTGAAGGTGAGGATGGGGGAGCATTTAAGGAACATCACGAAAGGCATGGAAACACATGCCCTTTCCCATCACTTTAAAGAAATTCATAAATGTGATGTCTCCCAAATAAAGAATTTTTATGGTTTGAGACATGTCACCGGGGATGTTAGAGGGAATGACTTGGCTTCTAAATTGGCACGGAACGAAATGACCTTGATTTTTAACTGTAAGACTCTTGCCCCTAATGGATTGAACAAGGACTTTGTTAGGGTCTCCTGCCCTGTGCTGCCACGTCGTCATGGCAACCGGGAGACAAGTGCTAGCGGAGTAACCTTAGCGCAGCTGATACTCCGGTTCGGGTCTTTTGCTGTGCAGTGGTTATAGGCTCTGTGCACGGCAGGGGATCCGGTGCTGGTTTTTGTGCTCACAGTCTGTGAGGTCTGAGTGGGGCGTGGACAGCACCTGCTTTATAAGGCCTCTTCTCAGGGTAAGCAGATGCTGCTGAATCTTTGTTGGTTAGTCAGTTCCTGAAAGTTAACCAGTACTGTGTAGCTTTGTATTTGTTTGTTGCTTACTGCAAATAGGCCTGGGGATTTGGTATTACACTCTGCCAATCCAGACCTAGCAGTAAGACTGGAGTCAGTCGTTTAGCTTGCTGGGGTTCTGTTACTACTCTGTGAACTTAGCAAGTTTGCGGCTGTATTCTAAGACTTGCCTGTCTAATCCTGTCTCACTGTGCTAGGTGTCAGGGGTCAGTTTAGTGGCAGTAAGCTGAACCTGTGCACTGCAAGTGAGAATTAGGATTGTGGAGACTCTGCTTGTGTCTATCATTCCATCTCTGACCAAGGAGTTTACTGCCACACCCGTTGGTAACCCTTTAGGGTTTTGCTGTTGCCCTTAGCAACAGCATTTCGGGTTCTCTACGTATTAAAACACTACATCTTGCTTTTCCCATCTGAGCAGTTCTAATACAAGGGAGATACCCAGTTCCTTAGCCTCTGGGCTTCTCTGTTCACCTTGTGTGTATTTTGTTACCCTATCACCTTCTGTGTACGTTATGTCATATTCCCCAGTCTGTCTGTGAGTCCATTTGTTTTGCATAACAGTTCAAACACCAGTACATTCCTGCAGGCACTGGAGTGCATAACAGTTCTGACACCAGTACTTTCCTGCAGGCACTGGTGTGCATAACATATTCAGCAGCCTAATACTCCTGTTGAAATTTTGTGGGAATATGGAGCATACCCCTCAAAATACGTTGCAACAGGTGGTCGATCAGGTGCAGGTCCTGACTCGACAATTTAATGATTTGTCCATTAAAATGCACACCTCCCAGGCTGCTGGCGGAGCTCCCGCAGCAGCAGCACCTGCAGGGGTTAAGGAGCCGAAAGTAAATCTCCCGGATCGTTTTTCTGGAGATCGCTCGCAGTTCTTTTGTTTCAAGGAGAGCTGCAAGCTATACTTCCGGCTTAGGCCTCAGTCTTCTGGGTCGGAGATTCAGCGGGTGGGCATAGTGATTTCCTTGCTACAAGGAGACCCACAGGTCTGGGCATATGGGTTGCAGCCTGACTGTCCGTCGCTTAAAAGTGTTGATGCTTTTTTTACGGCACTGGGCATGTTGTATGATGACCCTGACAAGACGGCCTCAGCCGAGGCTCAGATTTCGATCCTTAAGCAAGGGCGAAGGCCAGTTGAGGTTTACTGTACTGAGTTTCGGAGGTTGGCCCATGATACCCAGTGGAATGACCCAGCCCTGAGACACCAGTACCGAAGAGGTCTTTCTAACCAGATAAAGGACCAACTGGTACAATATCCCTTGCCTGATAGCTTGGATCAGCTCATGCAGTTATCCATCCGGGTGGATAGACGGCTGAGAGAGCGTAGGCTTGAAAGGGGGACTGAGATTTCCTTCCTTCCCAAGGGAACCTCAGACTCTGAGGAATTTTCCGAGGAGCCTATGCAAATTGGGGCTACCCGCCTCTCCTCGCGTGAGAAGACGCAGAGGAGACAGCAGGGGTTGTGTTTGTACTGTGGGAATAAAGGTCATGTGGTAGTATCATGCCCAGAAAAGCCGGAAAACTTCAGGGCCTGAGGGTGATGGGAAATATCCTGTCAGGCCAGAAGTCAGAATTTCCCAAGAAGACTTTTATCATTCCGGTGAACTTGAAGATCCTCGGTCAAACTGTCAAGACTGAGGCCTTTGTGGACAGTGGGGCCGACGGGGTTTTTATGGACCGCCAATTCGCCCTGAAACACTCTGTTCCCTTAGTACCCTTGGCATCGGAAATTGAGATTTGTGGGTTAAACGGGGAACCATTATCCCAAGGTAAAATTACCTCTTGCACTAGCCAGATTTCTTTGTTTATTGGAGCCACACACTCTGAAAAATTGTCCTTTTATGTGACTGTCTGTACTTTTGCCCCATTGGTGTTGGGGTTACCCTGGTTAAGGGCCCACAATCCTCAATTTGACTGGGTCTCTGGGGAGATTCTTAGTTGGGGTACTGATTGTTTCAGGAGTTGCTTGAGCCTTCCAGTCAGGCTCTCGCAGCTAAGTTTGCCAGGATTGCCAGGGTGTTATGCAGATTTTGCGGACGTGTTCTCCAAAAAAGTTGCAGAGGTACTACCTCCCCATCGCCCCTATGACTGTGCCATTGATTTGTTGCCAAATGCTAAGCTTCCCAAGAGCAGGTTGTACTCCCTGTCACGTCCTGAGACTCAGGCTATGGCAGAGTACATTCAGGAGAACTTGGCTAAGGGATTTATCAGACCTTCACAGTCTCCAGTTGGGTCGGGGTTCTTCTTCGTGGGTAAAAAGGACGGTTCGTTGCGACCCTGCATCGACTTCAGGGAATTGAACCGTATCACGATTAAAAACTCATACCCACTGCCTCTCATTTCGGTCTTGTTTGACCAGCTTCGTACTGCCACCATTTTTTCTAAGATTGACCTACGCGGTGCGTACAATCTAATCCGAATAAGAGAGGGGGATGAATGGAAGACTGCCTTTAATACCCACTCAGGGCATTATGAATATTTGGTGATGCCTTTTGGGCTCTGTAATGCCCCGGCAGTCTTCCAGGATTTCATGAATGATGTGCTCAGGGAATATTTGGATAGATTCTTAGTTGTATACTTAGATGACATCCTAATCTTCTCCCATTCCCTGAAGGAACATCGGAAGCATGTACGCTTAGTCCTCCAGAAACTCAGAGACCACCGGCTTGGGGCGAAGCTGGAGAAGTGCGAATTTGAAGTTCAGCAAATCGCATTTCTAGGATATATTATCTCCCCAGAAGGTTTCCAAATGGAGGGTTCCAAGGTACAGGCAGTCCTGGATTGGGTGCAGCCCACTAGTTTGAAGGCGCTTCAGCGTTTCCTGGGCTTTGCAAATTTTTATAGACGATTTATCGCTGGATTTTCGACTATAGTGGCGCCCTTGGTGGCACTCACTAAGAAAGGGGCGGATGTTGCTCACTGGTCTTGTGAGGCTAAAGCGGCTTTTGCCCGTCTCAAAAGGGCATTTGTTTCGGCCAAGGTGCTGCGACACCCAGATCCAGAGCGTCCTTTTGTGGTGGAGGTGGATGCCTCTGAGATGGGTATTGGGGCAGTGCTTTCTCAGATGGGAGTGTCTGATAATCGCCTTCATCCCTGTGCTTACTTTTCCCGTAAATTTTCGCCTGCCGAGATGAATTATGACGTGGGTAACCGGGAATTGTTGGCTATTAAGGATGCACTCGAGGAGTGGAGACACTGGCTTGAGGGGGCTAAGTTTGTGGTCTCAGTTCTCACTAACCATAAGAATCTGGCATATTTAGAGTCAGCAAAGCGTCTCAATGCCAGGCAGGCACGATGGGCTTTGTTTTTTGCTCGCTTTAATTTTTTGATAACATATCGCCCTGGGTCAAAAAACATCAAGGCTGATGCGCTCTCGCGGAGTTTTGCTCCAATCCAGGAGACCACCGAGGAGCCGTTGCCCATTGTTTCCCCATCATGTATTAAAGTGGGCATTACCCAGGACCTCTTATCATTAGTCCTTAGAGCACAGGAGCAGGCTCCTCCAGACCTTCCGGTAGGTCTTTTGTTTGTGCCTCCTAGGTTAAGACAGCGAGTGTTCCTGGAATTCCATGCCAAGAAGTCGGCAGGTCACCCGGGTATTGCCAGAACTCGGGAGTTGCTATCTAGGGCGGTGTGGTGGCCCTCGGTGGCTAAGGATGTGGATCAGTGGGTTCGGGCATGTGACATCTGTGCCCGAAATAAGACTCCTAGAGGGGTTCCTGTTGGCCCATTACATCCACTCTCTATCCCACCTAAGCCATGGACCCACATTTCAATGGATTTTGTGGTGGACTTGCCCAAATCCTCGGGGATGACAGCCATCTGGGTTGTCGTTGACAGGTTTTCGAAGATGGCGCACTTCGTTCCACTGGTTGGGCTGCCATCGGCCAGACGCCTGTCTGAATTATTTATGCTGCATGTTGTGCATCTCCACGGGTTGCCACTTGATGTGGTCTCTGACCGTGGATCCCAGTTTGTGGCCAAATTCTGGAGGGCATTTTGTTCCGATCTCCAGATTTCTGTCAGCTTGTCGTCAGGCTACCATCCGCAGTCTAATGGGCAGACTGAAAGGGTGAACCAGTCCTTGGAGCAGTTCCTCAGGTGTTATGTCTCCAAGTGTCAGACTGACTGGGTTGCTCATCTGTCCATGGCGGAGTTTGCCTATAACAACGCGGCTCACTCTGCTACAGGGATCTCTCCCTTCCTTTGTGTGTATGGGCATCATCCTAAGGCCAATTCTTTTGACCCCCTGGACTCCACGCCTGGTGGTTCCTCTGTGGTTTCGGTCCTTAGAGGTATTTGGCGGAAAGTGAAGAAAGCCCTTGTGTCTGTGTCATTAGTGACCAAAAGGGTTTTTGATAAGCGGAAAAGACCCTGCAGCTTCAAATTAGGAGACTTCGTCTGGTTGTCTACCAAGAATTTGAAGTTGAGACAGCCATCTCATAAGTTAGGCCCCCGGTTCATCGGCCCTTATAAGATCACCAGGGTTATCAATCCGGTGGCATTTCAGTTAGATCTGCCCCGTTCTTTGGGTATCAATAAAACATTTCATTGTTCCCTTTTAAAACGGGCGATTAGTAATCCTTCTTCCAGTGGAAGACCTTCCCCTCTTCTGATACGTGGCCAGAGGGAGTTTGTTGTTGAAAGGATTCTTGACTCCAAGGTGGTTCGGGGTCGGCTGTCATTTTTGGTGCACTGGAAGGGGTATGGCCCGGAGGAGCGGTCGTGGGTGCGCAGTTGTGATCTTCATGCCCCCAGACTGATACGCTCTTTCTTCTCGCAGTTCCCCGATAAACCCGGTGGTAGGGGTTCTTTGACCCCTCGTCAGAGGGGGGGTACTGTTAGGGTCTCCTGCCCTGTGCTGCCATGTCGTCATGGCAACCGGGAGACAAGTGCTAGCGGAGTAACCTGAGCGCAGCTGATACTCCGGTTCGGGTCTTTTGCTGTGCAGTGGTTATAGGCTCTGTGCACGGCAGGGGATCCGGTGCTGGTTTTTGTGCTCACAGTCTGTGAGGTCTGAGTGGGGCGTGGACAGCACCTGCTTTATAAGGCCTCTTCTCAGGGTAAGCAGATGCTGCTGAATCTTTGTTGGTTAGTCAGTTCCTGAAAGTTAACCAGTACTGTGTAGCTTTGTATTTGTTTGTTGCTTACTGCAAATAGGCCTGGGGATTTGGTATTACACTCTGCCAATCCAGACCTAGCAGTAAGACTGGAGTCAGTCGTTTAGCTTGCTGGGGTTCTGTTACTACTCTGTGAACTTAGCAAGTTTGCGGCTGTATTCTAAGACTTGCCTGTCTAATCCTGTCTCACTGTGCTAGGTGTCAGGGGTCAGTTTAGTGGCAGTAAACTGAACCTGTGCACTGCAAGTGAGAATTAGGATTGTGGAGACTCTCCTTGTGTCTATCATTCCATCTCTGACCAAGGAGTTTACTGCCACACCCGTTGGTAACCCTTTAGGGTTTTGCTGTTGCCTTTAGCAACAGCATTTCGGGTTCTCTACGTATTAAAACACTACATCTTGCTTTTCCCATCTGAGCAGTTCTAATACAAGGGAGATACCCAGTTCCTTAGCCTCTGGGCTTCTCTGTTCACCTTGTGTGTATTTTGTTACCCTATCACCTTCTGTGTACGTTATGTCATATTCCCCAGTCTGTCTGTGAGTCCATTTGTTTTGCATAACAGTTCAAACACCAGTACATTCCTGCAGGCACTGGAGTGCATAACAGTTCTGACACCAGTACTTTCCTGCAGGCACTGGTGTGCATAACAGACTTTGAGTTGAAATGGTTTATGTGAAATATATTTCTTATAACAATTTTTTAATAATTTATGTTATAATTATTATAACCCATATTTGAGCAATATTCATTGTTTGACCTGTTTTTATGGAAATTATGTGTTTAGCATTATGGTATTCTTAACTCCCTCTTGTACTTCCTTCCTTCTGAGGATCCGGTCACTTTGGAGACGGGGATCCGTTTGGGTTAACTTACAACCGATTAACCACTCAAAAACATCGAGTGGAGTGTTGGACAACACACTTCCGGGAAGCGGAGTGAAGCCTTTGACATAGTATATCCGGGTGTAGAGGGCGGATCGCAACCGCCGGATGCCGGGATGACAACTTCCGGTAAAGACGCCGTTACGCGATGACGACTTCCGGGTGACGTATTTCCGGATAGAACACGCGGAATACAGAGCGGGAGTTTCCAACAGTGCTAAATGAAGGAGTGGACTTGGGGAATGGAGATGGTTATATGTATAGGATGGGAATATTAGTTTGTAGTGGATCCATGTCTGGAAATAGGTTTGTTTAGAGTGGAATTGGAATGGGTATAAATAGGTTCAAATGGTAATCCTCACAATGCCTTGAAAAAGACACAGGACGTGTCGAAACGCGTTGGCAGGAGGATTGTCCTTGGGGAATATTTGTGATTTCACCATTGGATTTGAACTGCGGGTTCCAGGGACGCCTGTGAATATAATCTTTAACCTTGCTGTTTTGTCTGCCGTATGGTGGACCATTCCTATTGGTGAGAGACCATCTATATCTTCCGAGTGTATGTGTTTTAATGTTTTAATAAAACGGTGTTGCACTATTGGAGTTTGATTTCTCTTTCCGGGTGCACCATGCTGATGAGGAGACCTGATAAGGAGGAATTCTGATGGGCCATACCTCAGCTTTACAAAAAGTGTGTCTGTCTACCAATTCAAGGTAGACCAATCATTCTAGTACGGGAGATTTGATATTTTCCTAACAGTGAAATGCTAAATGAGAAAATGGTATACGCTATGTATGTTCTTTTTTCCTTTTCTTTCATGAGCGCTCATGGACTCAAATGGTGATTGTCACAACTGAGGGCCTGAGCTGACGGGAGGCAGCCTCAGTTGTAGGGGCTGAGATGTACCGGAACCTGGGAGGTTGTATCAGACCCCTGGACATGTAAGTAACATGAATAATAACTGCCCGAAGGCGTGACCACGACAACTTGGATAAAAGTCAATGATGTTTATTATGACAACTCCGCAACACAGCAGCAGTAAAAGAAAACGTAAAAGTCAGCAAAGAATAAATACAGTTCCTGGGTACTACAGGATGGCAGGAGCCACAGGGCACTGGTAGTGTGAGATAGTTCTTATGATCTTCTAGATGGAAAGTCCTTACCAGGCCCGACTGTAGCAATGGAGATAACCCAGGATTGTGCCAGCTGGTGTTCCAGGAAAAGCTGGGTTGCTGAAGATAAAACAGCTGCTGTGGATACTGGCTGGAACCAGACTGTTGTTAGCACGGAGTGGATACTGGCTGGAACCAGTTAAATAATAAATGAACTTGGGAGCGATGAAATATGAACTGAAATGTAGAACTTGAGAGCGGAGAAATAATAATACCGGTGGAGAGTGGTAAAGTGTAGAAAGGACACCGGCCCTTTAAGGGAAGCTGTACTCTGCTGGAAGCTGAGCTGGAAGCAGGTAATGTTGTAGCTGGAAACAGATGAATCCACAATGGATTGGAGAGTCAGGCTACACCGCAGGTGGAATGCTGGTGCGGGTCTCTATGGTGGAAGTCTTGAGACAGGAGCTGGAACCTGGAAGACAATCACAGGAGAGAGACAAACAGGAGCTAGGTTTGACAACCAAAGCACTGACGCCTTCCTTGCTCAGGCACAGTGTATTTATACCTGCAGCAAGGAAGGCATTGGCTAGGCAATTATGCAAATTATCAATACTGAGAACAGATTGGTGGAAATGATCAGCTGACAGAATCCAAGATGGCTGCGCCCATGCAGACACTTGGAGGGAAGTTTGGTTTGTAATCCATGTGGTAATGAAAACAGTAATGGCGGCGCCGGCCACCGGAGACAGGAGGCGCCAGGCTGACAGATGCACATCCAACCACGCGGACACAGCGGAGGCCGCGGCTGACGCAATCGCCACTCAGACACTCTGCATGCAGAAGTCCAGGGACGGCGGCGGAGGCCGCGGGAGACGCCATGCCAGGTGCAACATGGCGTCCACTGTGACAGCGTCCCAGAGTGACAGGAGAGGATACAGGAATGTACACATCAGGATAACAGATGGGATCTGGTCCTGGAGCGCTGAGCCAGCCTTAGGAGGCATCTGATGGGTAAGAAATGGCGTCCAGATACCCGGATCGTGACAGTGATTTTCTTGTGACTATATCTATTTTGAAGTGACAGGCGACACTTCCTTTCCATTTTTGAGACCAGAGGGCAGCCATTTTGGCGCACGGTATTTTATTCAAATATTCTTGTTCTATAGTATAAAAATGGTACATGAAGAACGGAGAATGTACTGAGCGTAGAAGGTACATAAATAAGGCTGATGTAAGATGAAGAACGCAGATAAATGGTCCATAAAGAACACAGAAGGCATTGTGTATAAATGGCACAGGAAGACAGGTAATATGGTTTATTAGCTGTGCAGGAAATACACAGATGGTGTGAAACAAGAAATGTGTTATTGTTTAGCGTCTTTCCGATGCCACTGAGCTGGGATTAGCAGGATAACAGAGTTAGATGGCTTGCAACAGTTTAAGAGCTTTTTTGCTGGAGTTTGGAGTAGTAAAGCAGATTGTCCTAGAATAAATTATAACAGTGTCACACAAAGGTCATATTTTGAAAGAGCATAAGTACTCATGAGGAAAGTCATTAGTAATAAACAGTTACATATCGAAATGAACAATAAAAAGCTAATTTATTGCACATCACTAGAGACACAAATTAGCACTCAGCATCACACTACACATAAAAACACAAGAGTTTGATGGCAGATAAGAACCATATGGCTCATCCAGTCTGCCCTTTAGGGTCAGGGTATTAGGGTTAGTTTAGAGGTTTGGGTTAAGGGCTAGGGTTAGTTTAGGGCATTGGGTTACAGGATTTGGGATAGGGTGTTAGGGTTTAGATATTTGGGTTAGGGCGAGTAGTAGCATTAGTTTAGGGGATTGCATTAGGGTTGGTTTAGCTCTTTGTAATGGAAAAGTGTTTCCGCACTGACTTTTAGAGATTTCTAGAAAGAATTGGTAATCAACATTGTCAATTTTTTACTATATTGTCAAAATTGAAAATTTGTTGGCAGTGCACCAAGGGTATCAGCAGTATCCTACTGGTAGATCCAAATGCAAACAAGAAAGAAAGACAAGACCCTTGTCTGGCACACTTATTAGTTAGAAAAATTTGTATCGTGTAGTGAAACTTTATATTTTTATTAAGACAACTTTTATTCGTTTAAGTTAAAATTTGATTTCCCCCTATGGTGTGTACACTTTTAAGTGTGTACAAGGAGAGCAGTAAGTAGTAAAAATAAGATTTTAAACCTACCGGTAAATATTTTTCTCGTAGTCCGTAGAGGATGCTGGGGACTCCGTAAGGACCATGGGGATAGACGGGCTCCACAGGAGACATGGGCACTTTAAGAAAGACTTTGGACCTGGGTGTGCACTGGCTCCTCCCTCTATGCCCCTCCTCCAGACCTCAGTTAGAGAAACTGTGCCCAGAGGAGACGGACAGTACGAGGAAAGGATTTTAGTCAATCCAAGGGCAAGATTCATACCAGTCACACCAATCACACCGTATAACTTGTGATATACTATCTAGTTAACAGTATGAAAAAACAACATAGCATCGGTCCAAAACCGATGAAACTATAACATAACCCTTATGTAAGCAATAACTATATACAAGTCTTGCAGAAGTAGTCCGCACTTGGGACAGGTGCCCAGCATCCTCTACGGACTACGAGAAAAAGATTTACCGGTAGGTTTAAAATCTTATTTTCTCTAACGTCCTAGAGGATGCTGGGGACTTCGTAAGGACCATGGGGATTATACCAAAGCTCCCAAACGGGCGGGAGAGTGCGGATGACTCTGCAGCAGCAATTGAGCAAACTTATAGAACTTTGCAAAGGTGTTTGGCCCCGACCAAGTAGCAGCTCGGCACAGCTGTAGTGCCGAGACCCCTCGGGCAGCCGCCCAAGAAGAGCCCACCTTCCTAGTGGAATGGGCCTTAACCGATTTTGGTAACGGCAATCCTGCCGTAGAATGCGCCTGCTGTATCGTGTTACAGATCCAGCGAGCAATAGTCTGCTTTGAAGCGGGAGCGCCAACCTTGTTGGCTGCATACAGGACAAACAGTGCTTCTGTTTTTCTGATCCTAGCCGTTCTGGCCACGTAAATTTTCAAAGCCCTGACCACATCAACGGACTCGGAATCCTCCAAGTCACGCGTAGCCACAGGCACGACAATAGGTTGGTTCATATGAAAAGATGAGACCACTTTAGGTAGGAACTGAGGACGGGTCCGCAATTCCGCCCTATCCATATGGAAAACCAGATAGGGGCTTTTATGTGATAAAGCCGCTAATTCCGAAACTCGCCTAGCTGAAGCCAAGGCTAACAACATGACCACCTTCCAAGTGAGATATTTCAACTCCACCGTTTTAAGTGGTTCAACCCAATGTGACTTAAGGAAACTTAACACCACGTTAAGGTCCCAAGGCGCCACCGGAGGTACAAAAGGAGGCTGAATATGCAGTACTCCCTTCACAAAAGTCTGTACTTCTGGGAGAGAGGCCAATTCCTTTTGAAAGAAAATGGATAAGGCCGAAATCTGAACCTTAATAGATCCTAATTTTAGGCCCAAATTCACTCCAGTTTGTAGGAAGTGAAGAAAACGGCCCAGATGGAATTCTTCCGTAGGAGCATTCCTGGCCTCACACCAAGAAACATATTTTCGCCATATTCGGTGATAATATTTTGATGTCACGTCCTTCCTAGCCTTTATTAGTATAGGAATGACCTCATCCGGAATACCTTTTTCCGCTAGGATCCGGCGTACAACCGCCATGCCGTCAAATGCAGCCGCGGTAAGTCTTGGAACAGACAGGGCCCCTGTTGCAACAGGTCCTGTCTTAGAGGAAGAGGCCACGGATCTTCTGTGAGCATCTCCTGCAGATCCGGATACCAGGTCCTTCGTGGCCAATCTGGAACAATGAGGATTGTTCTCACTCCTCTTTTTCTTATTATTCTCAACACCTTGGGTATGAGAGGAAGAGGAGGAAATACATAGACCGACCGGAACACCCACGGTGTCACTAGGGCGTCCACAGCTACCGCCTGAGGGTCTCTTGACCTGGCGCAATACCTTTGTAGCTTTTTGTTTAGAAGGGACGCCATCATGTCTATTTGGGGCAGTCCCCACTGACTTGCAATCTGCGCGAAGACTTCCTGATGAAGTCCCCACTCTCCCGGATGTAGGTCGTGTCTGCTGAGGAAGTCTGCTTCCCAGTTGTCCACTCCCGGAATGAACACTGCTGACATTGCGATTACATGATTCTCCGCCCAGCGAAGAATTCTGGTGGCTTCTGCCATCGCCACTCTGCTCCTTGTGCTGCCTTGGCAGTTTACATGAGCTACTGCGGTGACGTTGTCTGACTGGATCAGAACTGGTTGGTCGCGAAGTAATGCCTCCGCTTGACGTAGGGCGTTGTATATGGCCCTCAGTTCCAGGATGCTGATGTGGAGACAAGTCTCTTGACTTGACCAAAGACCTTGGAAATTTCTTCCCTGTGTGATTGCTCCCCAACCTCGGAGGCTCGCGTCCGTGGTCACCAGGATCCAGTCCTGAATGCCGAACCTGCGGCCACCACAGGAGAGATACCCTGGCTCTGGGGGACAGGGTGATCCGCTGATGAATTTGTAGATGTGACCCAGACCACTTGTCCAGTAGGTCCCATTGGAAAGTCCTCGCATGGAACCTGCCGAAGGGAATGGCTTCGTATGATGCCACCATCTTTCCCAGGACTCGAGTGCAGTGATGCACTGACACCTGTTTTGGCTTCAATAAGTTCCTGACCAGAGTCATGAGTTCTTGAGCTTTTTCTGTCGGAAGAAAAACCCTTTTCTGGTCTGTGTCCAGAATCATGCCCAAGAAGGTCAAACGAGACGTAGGATTCAGCTGCGACTTTGGAATATTGAGAATCCAGCCGTGTTGCTGTAACACCTTCAGTGAAAGTGACACGCTGTTCAGTAACTTCTCCCGTGATCTCGCTTTTATGAGGAGATCGTCCAAGTATGGTATAATTGTGACACCCTGCTTGCGCAGGAGCACCATCATTTCCGCCATTACCTTGGTGAAAATCCTCGGGGCCGTGGAAAGCCCAAACGGCAACGTCTGAAATTGGTAATGACAATCCTGTACCGCAAATCTCCTGATGAGGAGGATATATGGGAACATGCAGGTATGCATCCTTTATGTCCAGAGATACCATAAAATCTCCCCCTTCCAGGCTGGTGATGACCGCTCTGAGCAATTCCATTTTGAACTTGAACCGTTTTAAGTAAAGGTTCAGGGATTTTAAATTCAAAATGGGTCTGACCGAACCGTCCGGTTTCGGGACCACAAACAGAGATGAGTAGTATCCCTTCCCTCTTTGAAGCAGGGGAACCTCGACCACCACTTGTTGAAGACACAATTTGTGAATCGCATGTAACACTATCTCCCTTTCTAGGGGAGAAGTCGGTAGCGCCGATTTGAAAAACCGGCGAGGGGGCACCTCTTCGAATTCCAGCTTGTATCCCTGAGAAACAATTTCTATTGCCCAGGGATCCACCTGTGAGTGAACCCAGATGTGGCTGAAAAGTCGAAGACGTGCCCCCACTGGAGCGGACTCCCTCAGGGGAGCCCCAGCGTCATGCGGTGGATTTTGCAGAGGCCGGGGAGGACTTATGTTCCTGGGAACTAGCTGTGTTGTGCAGCTTTTTCCCTCTGCCCTTACCTCTGGCAAGAAAGGACGATCCACGTACTCTTTTGCTTTTATTTGAACGAAAGGACTGCATTTGATAATGAGGCGCTTTCTTGGGTTGTGAGGGAACATAAGGCAAAAATTCGATTTACCTGCCGTAGCTGTGGAGACGAGGTCCGAGAGGCCTTCTCCAAATAATTCCTCACCCTTGTAAGGTAAAAACTCCATATGCCTCTTTGAGTCGGCATCACCTGTCCACTGTCGGGTCCATAAGACTTGCCTAACAGAAATAGACATAGCGTTTATTCTGGAACCCAGTAAACTAATGTCTCTTTGAGCATCCCTCATATATAAGACAGCATCTTTTATATGCCCTAGGGTCATTAAAATGGTATCCTTATCTTGGGTCTCAATTTCCGCTGATAAGGAATCTGTCCATGCTGCTACAGCACTACAAACCCAGGCCGACGCAATTGCCGGTCTGAGTATCGTACCAGAATGTGTGCAAATGGACTTCAAGGTAACCTCCTGCTTGCGGTCAGCAGGATCCTTGAGGGTAGCCGTATCTTGGGATGGCAGCGCTATCTTTTTTGATAAGCGTGTCAATGGTTGTCTACCCTAGGGGAGGATTCCCACCGTATTCTGTCCTTTGGCGGGAAAGGATACGCCATAAGAATCCCTTTGGGAATCTGCAGTTTTTTTTGTCTGGAGTTTCCCAAGCTTTTTCGCATAATTCGTTCAGCTCATGTGAGGATGGAAAGGTGACCTCAGGCTTTCCTTTACACATGTGTACCCTCGTGTCAGGGACAGGGGGTTCCTCTGTGATATGCAAAACATCTTTTATTGCAATAATCATATATCGAATACATTTAGCCACTTTTGGCTGTAATTTTGCATCATCGTAGTCGACACTGGAGTCTGAATCCGTGTCGGTATCTGTGTCAACTATTTGGGATAGTGTGCGCTTCTGAGACCCCGAAGGTCCCGGCGACATTGGGACAGACATGGTTTGACTCCCTGACTGTTCCCTAGCCTCAGCTTTGTCTAATCTTTTGTGCAATAAATTTACATTAGCACTTAAGACATTCCATATATCCATCCAGTCAGGTGTCGGCGCTGCCGACAGAGACCTTACATTCATACACTCCCCCTCCTCCTTAGGTGAGCCTTCAACCTCAGACATGTTGACACACGCGTACTGACACACCACACACACACAGGGAAGCTCTTTTCTGAAGACAGGTTCCCCACCAGGCCCTTTGGAGAGACAGAGAGAGAGTATGCCAGCACACACCCCAGCGCTATATGACCCAGGAAAAACACAGAATGTTTACCCAGTAGCGCCTTCATGTATGTATATGCGCCAATTATGTGGCCCCCCCTCTTGAAAATCCTCTGTCACCGTGAGTAAGCAGGGGAGAGTCCGGGGAGCTTCCTCTCAGCGCTGTGCTGTGGAGAAAATGGCGCTGGTGAGTGCTGAGGGAGAAGCCCCGCCCCCTCGGCAGCGGGCTTCTGTCCCGCTCAAAATTCTTAAAAACATGGCGGAGGCTCTTTATATACATGTACAGAGCCCAGCTGTACATGTATATATGTACTTTTGTCACAGGAGAGGTTTATATTGCTGCCCAGGGCGCCCCCCCTGCGCCCTGCACCCTTACAGTGACAGATGTGTGTGAGGTGAATGGGAGCAATGGCGCACAGCTTCACTGCTGTGCGTTACCTCTATGAAGAGTAAGATGTCTTCTGCCGCCTCTGAAGTCTTCTTTTCTTCTCATACTCACCCGGCGTCTATCTTCCGGCTCTGCGAGGAGGACGGCGGTGCGGCTCTGGGACGGACGGCGAGGGTGAGACCTGCGTACCAATCCCTCTGGAGCTAATGGTGTCCAGTAGCCTAAGAAACAGAGCCTTGAAACTCAGAGAAGTAGGTCTGTTTCTCTCTCCTCAGTCCCTCGATGCAGGGAGTCTGTTGCCAGCAGGCTCCCTGAAAATAAAAAACCTAACTAAAATACTTTCTGACAGGAAACTCAGGAGAGCTCCCTGAAAGCACCCAGTCTCCACTGGGCACAGTATCAAACTGAGGTCTGGAGGAGGGGCATAGAGGGAGGAGCCAGTGCACACCCATATCCAAAGTCTTTCTTAAAGTGCCCATGTCTCCTGCGGAGCCCGTCTATCTCCATGGTCCTTACGGAGTCCCCAGCATCTTCTAGGACGTTAGAGAAATATACAATAATATTTCAACAATTCATTATATCAATATATAAGTAATTTTATAGGCTAGAGTGCTTTATATGCAGCAGGAACAGCATTATAGTCCTGAAAAGGACTTATTACACAGCACACTCTGGTGGAGAGAATGGTCACTAAATAATATCCTGGATTGGATTTAACAGCAGTGAAATTCACCCCACACTCAGGTTACTACAACAATTACTGAGAACAAATTTCATTAATGTACTGGCTTAGTCGTTCATAGTAACTGTCCGTAAGTTTCCTATAGATATTCAGAATTTTGAGAGATAAGAAGGTCCTATAATAGGACGGAAAAAGTGGGAAACAAGAATAGATGTGAATCTGCTTTCAGTGTTAAACTGGATTTGTAACCTAAAACTTACTACACCGGGTTTCTCTGGGGGTCCCCCTCCAGATACTTGCCCAGCCCAACACTTTATCGCTTCCATGATCGGACAAGATTGGGCAATTTAAATGTGGTTTGGTAGTAAGTTGGCGTGCCCCTTCTCCCGAATCTTTGATGAGAGTTCACAGATATGGAAAGATAATGAGGGTAAAATGTCAAAGATTGTATAGAAGAACGAGATGGATCTGCTGTTGGTGTTAGACAGCTGCACCTGTCAGTTGAGAAACTGCCCCAGGGAACCCAAATATTTTGTGCTGAATCACCAATGAGAGTTCTTGGAATGCAGAGGTGTTAGATGAAATAGGTTAAAGGTGAGAGGTAGATAACAATATAAAGACCCTGCGTGGGTCGGCCTTCCATTTTCAGGGTTGTTGCTAAGAATATTTGCTATATCCACCTGTACATGAATCAAGTTTGGATTAGTTCATATATTCACCATGTTGATGATGCCAAATTAATACTGTTTAATAACTTAAACAAATAAAAGTTATGGTTTAATAAAAATATAAAGTTTCACTACACGATACACATTTTTCTAACTAATGAGTGCACCATATGAGGGTCTTATCTTTCTTTCTTGGTTGCATTTGGTTTAGCTCTTCCAACCTTCACAGAAATTCTCTATGCATATTTGTAACACAACACAAGAGTCAGTAATAAGAATTGCCAGACGTGTACAGCATTTCTTTCCCTTACTGTGATATACTATCTGTCATGCTTCTCTTTATATGTATACTGTCCCTATAGTATAATGTTGTCACTTCATACCATGCAGCAGTTTGCAGTGTTCCCTATACACTTTTGAATATTTAATTAATTCTTATATATATAACAAATGACACAGACAACCAGTGATACCAGCTTACACACCAATCATATTTCAGTTAGTGATACTGAGCCAGCAATAGGCAAGGTGAGGGGCCATGCCAATAGTCTCTAAATAGCTGGAGATGTCTTCAGCCACCTGCTCCATATACTGCACTAATAAACAAGACATCAACCTGAATGGTGACATTATAGAAAATCCACTACACTAGTCCACAGATATTTGAGCACCTTGGACAGCACACTTTTAGGGCCTCACAAGCTGCAGTTTATCTGCACTAGAAACTGTCCACTTGGCGACCTTGAATGCCCCAATATTTTCCTTCTTCTTTGTTTCTTGCCCCAGGGGGGTCATTCCAAGTTGTTCGCTCACTAGCTGCTTTTAGCAGCATTGCAAACGCTAGGCCGCCACCCTCTGGGAGTGTATCTTAGCTTAGCAGAATAGCGAACTAAACATTAGCAGAACTGCTACTAAATAATTATTTGCAGTTTCTGAGTAGCTCCAGACCTATTGCGATCAGTCCGTTTAGTTCCTGGTTTGACGTCACAAACACGCCCTGCGTTCGGTCAGCCACTCCCCCGTTTCTCCAGACACTCCCGCGTTTTTCCCTGACACACCTGCGTTTTTAGCACACTCCCGGAAAATGCTCAGTTACCTCCCAGAAACGCCCCTTTCCTGTCAATCATTCACCGGTCAGCAGAGCGACTGAAAAGCGCCGCAGGATCCACAGCAAATCTGCTAAGTTTTTAGTTAAATAACTAAGCGCATGCGCCCTGCGTGCCTTGCACATGCGCAATTAGCAACAAATCGCAGCATAGCGAAAATCGGCAACGAGTGAACAACTCGGAATGACCCCCCCCAGTCTCTTTTGCTATATGTCTCCCAATCTCCTTTCTATTACAGAGTGGTATACACTATTAAATGATTGCTGGTTGCAGACGGAACACCTTTATTTCATCAAATGTGGGGTGAGTGCATAATATTACACTTTAATATTTGAGTTTGTCAGTACATGATTCTACACTACAATTTACCTCTCACATCCTTTTGATCTCTGTGCACTGAAAAATCATCTATGAAATGATTGTTTAGAAACACTTTCATGTTGATCGTGAAGAGAGTTGTAACTATTCTGGAATTTTATTAAATGGTTTTATTTTATTTGAATTTTGTCTATATGTATAGTATATATATATGTTCCCCAATCTATATCCATCATGTCGCTGTATTGAAGATCACCACCTTCAGCTCACACCTTTGTTAAGGTGAGGTGGGATTTATACCATCTTCTGTACATTGACATTTATATTAATCTGTTTGTGTCACAATATTTTATGCTATTTTATTGCTTTAAAAAAAATATTCTACAAATAAAATTCTATGCCTAACCATTAATGGTTATCATTTCTTGGGTGATTTCTCTTGGTGAGAGGGTTTCGTCCTAGGGTGCCTTGCAGCTGACCCTCCAAACAAAGATCTTTGGTACACTGAATATATAACTGGCCCGTTGGGGTGAATTCAACTATAACCTTATCTCTGTACTGAATCTACAGTTATATATGTATTAGCACACTGGGATACTAGCTTGTGTTTGTGTGAGATATTGAGGTCCCGACTAACAGGGCTCCTATCCATAGTACTGCTTTGTGTATAGCGCAAATTAAGAGTATTTTTGCAGATTATATATATTTTTATATATATATATATATATATATATATATATATATACACACACAATACTGTTCAAAAGTTTTAGGCAGGTGTGGAAAATATGCTGAAAAGTAAGAATGCTGTCAAAAATAGAAGTGTTAATAGTTTGTATCAATTAACAAAATGCAAAGTGAATAAACAGAACAGAAATCTAAATCAAACCATCTAAATCTAAATTTGGTGTGACCACACTTTGCATTCAATACAGCATCAATTCTTATAGCTATACTTGCACATAGTCAGGGATTTTGTAGGATTATAGTCAAGTGTATGATTAACCAATCATACCAAACAGGTGATAGTCATTTTCAATTATAGGTGGAAACACAGTCATTAACTGAAACAGAAACAGCTGTGTAGGAGGCTTAAAACTGGGCGAGGAACAGCCAAACTCTGCTACAGAGGTGAGGTTGTGGAAGACACACCATGTCACAGGTGATACACCATGGCAAGACTGAGAACAGCAACATGACACAAGGTAGTTATACTGCATCAGCAAGGTCTCTCCCAGGCAAAGATTTCAAAGCAGACTGGGGTTTCAAGATGTGCTGTTCAAGCTCTTTTGAAGAATCACAAAGAGAATGGCAACATTGAGGACCGCAGATGCAGGGGTCGGCCAACAATACTTAGTGCATCAGATAAAAGACACATCATGCATACTTCTCTTCGAAATCGGAAGATGTCCAGCAGCGCCATAAGATGAGAACAGGCATAAACCAATAGAAACCAGGTACACACATCTACTGTTTGGAGAAGTCTGCCCAGAAGTGGTCTTCATGGAAGATTTGTGGCCCAAAAGCCATACATTTCATGTGAAAATAAGGCCAAGTGACTCAGCTATGCATGAAAACATAGAAAATAAAATTTTACTTACCGGTAAATCTATTTCTCGTAGTCCGTAGTGGATGCTGGGGACTCCGTAAGGACCATGGGGAATAGACGGGCTCCGCAGGAGACATGGGCACTTTAAGAAAGAATTTAGATTCTGGTGTGCTCTGGCTCCTCCCTCTATGTCCCTCCTCCAGACCTCAGTTAGAGAAACTGTGCCCGGAAGAGCTGACAGTACAAGGAAAGGATTTTGGGAATCCAGGGTAAGACTCATACCAGCCACACGAATCACACCGTATAACTTGTGATAACTTTACGCAGTTAACAGTATGAACAATCACAGAGCATCAGATAAACTCTGATGCAACTATAACATAACCCTTATTTAAGCAATAACTATATACAAGCATTGCAGAAGAAGTCCGCACTTGGGACGGGCGCCCAGCATCCACTACGGACTACGAGAAATAGATTTACCGGTAGGTAAAATCTTATTTTCTCTAACGTCCTAGTGGATGCTGGGGACTCCGTAAGGACCATGGGGATTATACCAAAGTTCCCAAACGGGCGGGAGAGTGCGGATGACTCTGCAGCACCGAATGAGCAAACACAAGGTCCTCCTCAGCCAGGGTATCAAACTTGTAGAACCTTGCAAAGGTGTTTGAACCTGGCCAAGTAGCCGCTCGGCAAAGCTGTAATGCCGAGACCCCTCGGGCAGCCGCCCAAGAAGAGCCCACCTTCCTTGTGGAATGGGCCTTAACTGATTTAGGCAGCGGCAACCCAGCCGCAGAATGAGCCTGCTGAATCGTGTTACAGATCCAGCGAGCAATAGTTTGCTTTGAAGCAGGCGCCCCAAGCTTGTTGGAAGCATACAAGATAAACAAAGATTCTGTTTCCCTGACCTTAGCCGTCCTGGCTACATAAACCTTCAAAGCCCCGACCACATCCAGTGACTCGGAATCCTCCAAGTCAGTAGTAGCCACAGGCACCACAATAGGTTGGTTTATATGAAAGGATGAAACCACTTTCGGCAGAAATTGTGGGAGGGTCCGCAATTCTGCTCTATCCGCATGGAAAACCAGATAAGGGCTTTTATGTGACAAAGCCGCCAATTCTGACACACGCCTAGCCGAAGCCAAGGCTAATAGTATGACCACCTTCCACGTGAGATATTTTACTTCCACCGTTTTGAGTGGTTCAAACCAGTGTGATTTCAGGAAACTCAACACCACGTTAAGATCCCAAGGTGCCACTGGAGGCACAAAAGGGGGCTGAATCTGCAGCACTCCCTTTATAAACGTCTGAACTTCAGGCAGAGAAGCCAGTTCTTTTTGAAAGAAAATGGATAAGGCCGAAATCTGAACCTTAATGGAACCCAATTTAAGGCCCAAAGTCACTCCCGACTGTAGGAAGTGAAGGAAACGGCCCAGCTGGAATTCCTCCATAGGGGCATTCCTGGCCTCACACCAAGCCACATATTTCCGCCATATACGGCGATAATGTTGAGCCATCACATCCTTCCTAGCCTCTATCAGCGTAGGAATGACCTCATCCGGAATGCCTTTTTCTGCTACGATCCGGCGTTCAACCGCCATGCCGTCAAACGCAGCCGCGGTAAGTCTTGGAACAGACAGGGCCCCTGTTGCACAAGTCCTGTCTTAGAGGCAGAGGCCACGGGTCCTCTGTGAGCATTTCTTGCAGATCTGGATACCAAGTCCTTCTTGGCCAATCCGGAACAATGAGTATTGTTCTCACTCCTCTTTTTCTTATGATTCTCAGCACCTTGGGTATGAGAGGAAGAGGAGGAAATACCTAGACCAACTGGAACACCCACGGTGTCACCAGTGCTTCCACAGCTATCGCCTGAGGGTCTCTTGACCTGGCGCAATATCTCTGCAGCTTTTTGTTGAGGCGGGATGCCATCATGTCTCACCTGTGGCAGTTCCCACCGACTTGCAATCTGCGTGAAGACTTCTTGATGAAGTCCCCACTCTCCCGGGTGGAGGTCGTGCCTGCTGAGGAAGTCTGCTTCCCAGTTGTCCACTCCCGGAATGAACACTGCTGACAGTGCGCTTACGTGATTCTCCGCCCAGCGAAGAATTCTGGTGGCTTCTACCATCGCCACCCTGCTCCTTGTGCTGCCTTGGCGGTTTACATGAGCCACTGCGGTGATGTTGTCTGACTGAATCAGAACCGGTTGGTCGCGAAGCAGGGACTCCGCTTGACGTAGGGTGTTGTATATGGCCCTTAGTTCCAGGATGTTGTTGGAAATTTCTTCCCTGTGTGACTGCCCCCCACCCTCGGAGGCTTGCATCCGTGGTCACCAGGACCCAGTCCTGAATGCTGAATCTACGATCTTCGAGAAGGTGAGCACTCTGCAGCCACCACAGGAGAGACACCCTGGCCCTGGGGGATAGGGTGATTAACCGATGCATCTGAAGATGTGATCCGGACCACTTGTCCAGTAAGTCCCATTGGAAGGTCCTCGCATGGAACCTGCCGAAGGGAATGGCCTCGTATGAAGCCACTATCCTTCCCAGGACTCGAGTGCAGTGATGCACTGACACCTGTTTTGGTTTTAATAGATTCCTGACCAGTGTAATGAGCTCCTGAGCTCTCTCTCTATCGGGAGATAAACCCTTTTCTGGTCTGTGTCTAGGATCATGCCTAGGAGAGGCAGATGAGCTGTAGGAACCAACTGCGACTTTGGAATATATAGAATCCAGCCGTGTTGCCGTTACACTTCCAGAGAAAGTGATACGCTGTTCAGCAACTGCGCTCTTGATCTCGCTTTTATGAGGAGATCGTCCAAGTACGTGATAATAGTGACACCTTGCTTCCGCAGGAGCACCATCATTTCCGCCATTACCTTGGTGAATATTCTCGGGGCCGTGGAGAGCCCAAACGGCAACGTCTGAAATTGGTAATGACAATCCCGTACCGCAATTCTGAGGTACGCCTGATGAGGTGGATAAATGGGGACATGAAGGTATGTATCCTTTATGTCCAGAGTCACCATAAAATCTCCCCCTTTCAGGCTTGCAATGACCGCTCTTAGCGATTCCATCTTGAACTTGAACCTTTTCAGGTATATGTTCAGGGATTTTAAATTCAATATGGGTCTTACCGAACCGTCTGGTTTCGGGACTACAACATGGTCGAATAATAACCCCCTCCTTGTTGAAGGAGGGGAACCTTGACCACCACCTGTTGAAGATACAATTTGTGAATTGCAGTTAACACTGTTTCCCTCACGTGGGGGGAAGCCGGCAGGGCCGTCGGTGAGGGGGCATCTCCTCAAAGTCCAGCTTGTATCCCTGAGACACAATATCTATTGCCCAGGGATCTAACAGGGAGTGAACCCACTTGTGGCTGAACTTACGAAGGCGTGCCCTTACCGGGCCTAGCTCCGCCTGTGGAGCCCCAGCGACATGTGGTGGATTTTGTAGAGGCCGGGGAGGACTTCTGTTCCTGGGAACTAGCTGTGTTGTGCAGCTTCTTTCCTCTGCCCCCGCCTCTGGCAAGAAAGGACGCACCTTGGACTTTCTTGTTTCTTTGTTCGAAAGGCTGCATTTGATAATGTCGTGCTTTCCTAGGCTGTGCAGGAATATAAGGCAAAATATCAGAATTACCAGCTATAGCTGTGGAGACCAGGTCCGAGAACCCTTCTCCACACAATCCTTAGCCTTCCATATGCCTCTTAAGTCGGCATCATCTGTCCATTGCATATTCTACAGGACACGTCAAGCAGAAATCGACATAGCTTTGACTCTAGGACCCAGTAGACTCATGTCTCTTTGTACATGTTTTATATATATATATCTCTTAAGACAGCATCTTTAATATATATATATCTCTATATATACATATATATGTATACATACTAGGGTCTCAATCTCTGCTGATAAGGTACCTGTCCACGCTGCTACAGCGCTATAAACCCATGCCGACACAATCGCCGGTCTGAGTAGTGTACCAGAATGTGCACGCTATCTGCAGGATCCCTGAGAATAGCTGTTACGTCAGGGCTACCTTTTGGGCAAACGTGACACCCTAGGGGAAGATTCCCATCGTATCCTGGCCCTAGTGGGGAAAGGATACTCCCTGAGAATTCTTTGTGGGAAACTGCAGTCTCTTGTCTGGAGATTCCCGCCCTTTTTCATCATGAGTGGAGGGAAATTTACCTCAGCTTTCTTCCCCTTAAACATGTGTACCCTTGTGTCAGGGACAGATGAGTCATCAGTGATATGCAAATCATCTTTTATTACAATAATCATATATTGAATATTTTTCTGCCATTTTGGCTGTAACTTTGCATTATCGTAGTCGACACTGGAGTCAGACTCCGTGTCGATATCAGTGTCTATTATTTTGGATAGTGAGCATTGAGAGACTCTGAAGGTCTCTGCGACATAGGGACAGACATGGGTAGATTTCCTGTCTGTTCTCTAATCTTTTGTGCAATAAATTCACCTTAGCACTTAATTACACATATCCAAACAGGTGTCGGCGTTGTCGACGGAGACACCCTCTCACACACATATTTGCTCCATCTCCTCCTTAGGGGAGCCTTTTACCTCAGACATGTCGACACACACGTACCGACACACCACACACTCAGGGAATGCTCATCTGAAGACAATTCCCCCACAAGGCCCTTTGGAGAGACAGAGAGAGAGTATGCCAGCACACACCCCAGCGCTATTAACCCAGGAATAACACAGTAACTTAATGTTAACCCAGTAGCTGCTGTTTATATTGATTTTTGCACCTAATTATGTGCCCCCCCTCTTTTTTTACCCTCTTCTACCGTGTAACTGCAGGGGAGAGGCTGGGGAGCTTCCTCTCAGCGGTGCTGTGGAGAAAAAACATGGCGCTGGTGAGTGCTGAGGAAGAAGCCCCGCCCCCTCGACGGCGGGATTCTGTCCCGCTTTCATGTACAATATTTGGCGGGGGCTCATACATATAAACAGTGCCCAACTGTATATTATGCAAATTTTTGCCAAAGAGGTCTCTAATTGCTGCCCAGGGAGCCCGAACCCCCCCCCCCCCCCGCGCCCTGCACCCTTACAGTGACCGGAGTATGTGGGTGTAGTGTGGGAGCAATGGCGCACAGCTGCAGTGCTGTGCACTACCTCAGTGAAGACTGGAGTCTTCTGCCGCCGATTTCGAAGTCTTCTTGCTTCTTTCACCCGGCTTCTGTCTTCCGGCTCTGCGAGGGGGACGGCGGCGCGGCTCCGGGATCGGACGACAAAGGGTGAGATCCTGTGTACGATCCCTCTGGAGCTAATGGTGTCCAGTAGCCTAAGAAGCAGGACCTATCTTCAGAGAGTAGGGCTGCTTCTCTCCCCTCAGTCCCACGATGCAGGGAGTCTGTTGCCAGCAGAGCTCCCTGAAAATAAAAAACCTAACAAAATACTTTCTTACAGCAAGCTCAGGAGAGCTCACTGAACAGCACCCAGCTCGTCCGGGCACAGTCTCAAAACTGAGGTCTGGAGGAGGGACATAGAGGGAGGAGCCACAGCACACCAGAATCTAAATTCTTTCTTAAAGTGCCCATGTCTCCTGCGGAGCCCGTCTATTCCCCATGGTCCTTACGAAGTCCCCAGCATCCACTAGGACGTTAGAGAAACTGGGGTGCAGGAAAATGGCTGCAGGTGCTCTGGTAGTAGTTAGTGGCCCCAAGCATCTTTTTGTGTTAATCCATGAAGGAAATACTGCAAATATTGTTTACAAAATATTTTTGTGCTCAGTGTGTACAATATAAAATATACATCACAATATTACTCCACTTCTGGAGCCAGAAACAGTACGATTCCATTTCTGTCAAAGTGTTCAGCATGAACTTTCATTGTTTTTCCGATGTACTATGTGAATAAATCAGTTTTTATCCATGGATAACGCACTATGGGGGTCATTCCGAGTTGATCGTAGCTGTGCTAAATTTAGCACAGCTACGATCAGGCACACTGACATGCGGGGGGGACGCCCAGCAGAGGGCTAGTCCGCCCTGCATGTTAGTGCCGGCTTCCCCCCACAGAAGTGCAAAAGCAACCTCCCGGCCAGCGCAGCTCCTGCGGCTGGCCGGGAGAACCTCTTCGCTGCCCGGGTCGCAGCGGCTGCGTGTGACGTCACGCAGCTGCCGCGGCCCGCCATCCAGCCCCCTCCCACCCAGGGACCGCCTCTGCCTGTCAATCAGGCAGAGGTGATCGCTAGGCAATGACGGCCTTCGGCCATCTGGCATGTGCCGGCACACTGCAGCACTGGCGCATGCGCAGTTCTGACCCGATCGCACCGCTGCGAACAAATGCAGCGTGCGATCGGGTTGGAATGACCCCCTATGTGCACTTTGTTATATATATTCTTCTCTTTTGGGTGTTCTCTGAAAGCAAATTGTGTTCAGGAATCTTAAGTGTTTTGCGAAAAAGGACAGACACAAGTATAAGAGACAGAAAGAGAATTCAGCAACTTAAGGATTCGTTAAAGAAAAAGAAATAACTTTCTTTACCTTTTGGGTTTGTATTTTTTATTTTGTATTTTATTTTTTATTTTTATGTATGAGTGATGTGCTGAAGGCGCCAAAGGTTCACTTTTTCTGATATTCACAATATTAGATGGCAAACGCTAGTACTACTTATATGGCATAGCCAGACTTCCTTTACACCTCCGAGGTGTGATATCTCAGATCCAATGTACTGTATACAGTGGAAAGCAATTCTGTGGTATATTGTGAGATTCGTCATGTCAATTCATCGCAATGTCAACACTGACATTCATGTCAACACTGATGAAATGTTGACATGATTAAAATGTGAACATAACGTCCCTTGTGGTCTAGCAGTGACATACACGGTCCAGCGATGTCTTCAAAGTCGGTCAGCAGACGGTGAAATTCAGCAGTTCCAGCACTGCTTTTGGTGGAGAGTATGCCTAAGTCCTTACCCCCTTTGTAGTCAGCACTCTGCTCATGTCGACATGTTAAATGTCATTACACATCATAACTATCAACAGTGTGAGGTCAACATTATGAATGATGACATTTTGACTACATCCTGAAAGCAGAAACCTAGAGCCGAGATGCTCAGTACAAGAGATAATTACACTCCCCCACTGAGCTAGGCATTTATACATTTTACTATAAAAATGTTTTCACTACTGGGAGAAGTTTAATATGCTATTTGGGGCAATAATTTGGTGTATAACCCTTTCATCTAGGTGTCTACATTGTTCCTCCGGTGGCAGCAGCTACGACTGCAGTGTCACGTCTAAAGTATGTGGATGCTTCATTATAAAATATTGAAATACAAAAAACAACTATGTTGCAATAAATTATTTATTACCATCTTTAATTTACAAAAAAAGAAACTATAACACATAATATTGTAACAATGGTATAAAGAAAGATGCAGTAATAGAACATATGAGCCTCTTGCTGTCCACTTGTAGCACTAATGAGTGAGATTAATCCTATAATAGAAAGAAAATAATTAAGATTTTTTTATTAAGCTCAAGTAACGAGGAAGAGCAAAAATATAGGATTTTGGTTACCTACTGGTAAATCCTTTTCTCGTAATCCGTAGAGGATGCTGGGGTCCATATTAGTACCATGGGGTATAGACAGGTCCAACAGGAGCCATTGGCACTTTAAGAGTTTAATAGTGTGGGCTGGCTCCTCCCTCTATGCCCCTCCTACCAGACTCAGCCTAGAAACTGCACAAGGAGACGACATACTTCGAGAGAAGGAATTACACAAATAGTGGCGAGATTCATACCAGCTCACACAACATGCAAAAACTGGCCAACATGCCGGAACAACTCAGCAACAGCTGAAACAGTAAATAACGCAGAACTTACCTAGGAACCAGGTAGCACTGAACTATAAAACCAATGCAGGAAATCGAAGTGCTGGGCGGGCGCCCAGCATCCTCTATGGACTACGAGAAAAGGATTTACCGGTAGGTAACCAAAATCCTATTTTCTCTTACGTCCTAGAGGATGCTGGGGTCCATATTAGTACCATGGGGATGTACCAAAGCTCCCAGTACGGGAGGGAGAGCGCGGAGGCTCCGGCAACACTGCCTGACCAAACTTGAGGTCATCAGAGGCCAAAGTATCGAACTTGTAAAACTTGGCAAACATGTTCGACCCAGACCAAGTAGCTGCTCGGCAGAGTTGTACCGCCGAGAAACCCCGGGCAGCCGCCCAGGAAGAGCCCACTTTACGAGTAGAGTGGGCCTTTACGAACTACGGACACGGCAATCCTGCCATGGAATAAGCATGCTGGATAGTGAACCTGATCCAGCGTGAAATCGACTGCTTAGAAGCAGGACACCCAATTTTCTTGGGATCATAGAGGACAAACAGAGAGTCACTTTTCCTATGACGAGCCGTCCTCTTCACGTAAATCTTCAAAGTCCTCACTACATCCAAGGCCTTTGAAGTAATTCGGGTTGGTTGATATGGAAAGCCGATACAACCTTAGGCAGGAACTGTGGACGAGTCCTAAGTTCCGCCCTGTCTTCAAGGAAGATCAGATAGGGGCTTTTACAAGATAAAGCCCCCAATTCCGACACACGTCGGGCAGAAGCCAAGGCCAACAAGGTGACCGCCTTCCACGTGAGAAACTTGAGATCAGCCTCCTGTAGAGGTTCAAACTAAGCAGATTGCAGGAACTGCAACACCACATCAAGATCCCATGGTGCCGTAGGCGCCACAAAGAGAGGCTGGATGTGCAGAACCCCTTTCAAAAATGTCTGAACTTCAGGAAGAACAGCCAATTGTTTTTGGAAGAAGATGGACAAAGCAGAGATCTGGACCTTGATGGAGCCTAATCTCAGTCCCACATCCACCCCTGCTTGCAGGAAAAGGAGAAAACGTTCAAGTTGAAACTCTACCGCAGGAAACTTCTTGGCCTCACACCAAGAAACATATTTCTTCCAAATGCGATGGTAATGTTTAGACGTTACCACTTTCCTAGCCCATATCAGGGTAGGAATGACCTCACTCGGAATACCTTTCCAAGCTAAGATCTGGCGTTCAACCGCCATGCCATCAAACATAGCAGTGGTAAGTCTTGATAGGCGAATGGCCCCTGCAGTAGCAGATCCTCCCGAAGAGGTAAGGGCCTTGGATCTTCCAGCAGAAGATCCAGCAGATCCGCATACCAAGCCCTCCTTGGGCAGTCTGGAGCAATGAGGATTGCCAGAACCTTTGTTCTTCTTACCAGCTGAAGAACCCTTGGAATCAGAGGAAGTGGAGGGAACACATACACTGACTTGAACACCCACGGTGTTACCAGTGCATCCACCGCCACTGCCTGTGGGTCTCTCGACCTGGAACAGTACCTCACCAGCTTCTTGTTGAGGTGGGAGGCCATCATGTCTATGTGAGGAACCCCCCACCAAACGGTGACCTCCTCGAACACCTCGAGATGGAGGCCGTACTCCCATGGATGGAGATTGTGTCTGCTGAGGAAGTCTGCTTCCCAGTTGTCTACTCCCAGAATGAAGATTGCTGACATCGCCACAGCGTGCCTTTCTGCCCAGAGGAGGATTCTTTACACCTCTGACATAGCAGCCCTACTCTTCGTTCTGCCTTGTCTGTTCACGTAGGCTACAGTGGTCACGTTGTCCGACTGCACCTAAACAGCCCGATCCTTCAGAAGGTGTGCTGCTTGCAGAAGGGCGTTGTACACGGCCCTTAGCTCCAGGATGTTTATTGGGAGAAGAGATTCTCGATTCAACCACCTTCCTTGAAAGGTTTCCCCCAGAGCGACTGCTCCCCAACCTCTTAGACTTCCATCTGTGGTTAAAAGGATCCAGTCCTGAATTCCGAATCTTCGGCCTTCCAGAAGGTGCGGAAGTTGCAGCCACCAGAGGAGTGAAATCCTGGCTTTCAGAGACAGGCGTATCCTTTTGTGCGTGGGTAGGTGAGAGCCCATCCAGTGGTCCAATAGGTCCAGCTGAAAAGGTCGAGCATGAAACCTGCCGTATTGCAGAGCCTCGTAGGCGGCAACCATCTTCCCCAGAAGGCGGATGCATTGATGAACCGAAACCCGAGTAGGCTTCAAAACATCCCAGACCATTGATTGAATCACTAATGCCTTCTCCACCGGGAGAAATACTCTCTGCACTTCCGTGTCGAGGATCATTCCCAGGAAAGACAGCCTCCTTGTCGGCTCCAGATGCGTCCTGAGCAGCTGTGTCGAGAGCGCGATGGATCGCAACAACCTCTCCCTGAAAGACGCCTTTATCAGGAGATCGTCTAGATATGGAATTATGTTAACCCCCTGTTTGCGGAGGAGAACCATCATCTCCGCCATCACCTTGGTGAAGATCCTCGGTGCTGTGGAGAGACCAAACAGCAGCGCCTGGAACTGATAGTGATCATCCAACAGTGCAAACCTGAGGTATGCCTGATGTGGCGACCAAATGGGAATGTGGAGGTAAGCATCCTTGATGTCCAGCGACACCAGGAACTCCCCCTCCGTCAGTCCTGAGATGACAGCTCTCAGAGATTCCATTTTGAATTTGAACTCCCTGAGATAAGGGTTCAAAGACTTCAAGTTTAGAATAGTCCGTACCGAACCATCCGTTTCGGTACCACGAAAAGGTTTGAATAATAACCCTTGTTCCACTATTGAGGTGGAACCGGAACAATTACCTCCGACACCACCAATTTCCTGATGGCCCCCAGAAGAACTGTTCTGTCTGCCAGCAGCGCCTGCAAGCCTGACTTGAAGAAACGGTGAGGTGGGGGATCTTGAAACTCCAGTCTGTACCCCCTGGACACTAAATCCAGGACCCAGGGGTCCAGACCAGATGACACCCAGATGTGGCTGAATTGACGGAGTCTCGCCCCCACCTGACCTTCCTCCAGGCCTAGCTGTCCACTGTCATGCGGAGGACTTAGTGGTATCAGAAGTGGGCTTCTGGGCTTGGGAACCTGCGGGAGCAGGTTTCTTTACTTTGGCACGACCACTTCTGAAGAAGGTGTTCGAAGGCTTGTTCTTTCTAGACTTTGCGGGCCGAAAGGACTGTGACGTGGCAGGTGTAAAAGGCTTCTTCGTAGCCGGTGCAGCTGAGGGGAGAAAAGGAGACTTACCCGCGATAGCCGTGGCAATCCACGCATCCAGCGCCTCCCCAAAGAGAGCCTGACCTTTATATGGTAGGCCCTCCACACTCTTCCTGGATTCCACATCCGCAGACCAGTTGCGCAGCCAGAGACCCCTGCGAGCCGAGACGGACATGGAGGAGATCCCATCGGCCATGGAACCCAGGTCCTTCATGGAATCCACCAGGAACCCTGCAGAATCCTGAATATTACGTAAAAATAAATCAACGTCACCTTTATCCAGCGTAGTTGATTCCTCCTGCAGAGTGATTGACCACCTGGCAATAGCCTTTGCAATCCAAGTACAGGCTATAGTAGGCCGCAATATAGCCCCAGAAGCCGTGTAAATGGATTTTAGCGTAGCATCCACCTTGCGATCTGCCGGGTCCTTCAATGCAGTAAATCCCGGAACTGGTAACACCACCTGTTTTGACAGCCTGGAGACAGAGGCGTCGACTATCGGTGGGGACTCCCATCTCTTTCTATCTTCCTCAGGGAAGGGGAAAGCAACCAAGACTCTCTTGGGAATCTGGAATTTATTTTCCGGAGTTTCCCAGGCCTTTTCAAAGATAGCATTTAATTCTTTGGACGCCGGGAAGGTGAGGGGGGGCTTCTTATTATCCGTAAAGAAGGCCTCCTCCACCTGTTCCGGAGCTGTGCCCAAAATGTGTAAAACATCTCTAACAGCCTCAATCATCAACTGCACCCTCTTGGCAAGTGATGCTGACCCCCTCAATACATCCCCATCACCGTCTGCAGTGTCAGAGTCGGTGTCCGTGTCATCCTGCAGAATTGCAAGTGCACGTTTGTGAGAATGTGCCACAGGGGACCCAGAGGAGGCAGAATCAGACCATACAACCATCGAGGACTGAAGGACCTGAGTGGCATGCTCAGTCCTAGCAACTCTATCAGAAATCTGAGAAATAGTCCCCCTCAGAGAGACCAACCATTCTGGCTCACTAAGTGGGATCTGTGCTAAAACAGTGCAATCCTGATTACATGGTATGGAGTCTTTCTGGGAAGACAAATCCTCTGCAGCATATGAAACATGTTGTCACACACACCAAACACCCCACAAACACACAGAGTACTGGCAGACAGAGTAACCCCCCCCCCCCCCCCAAGAATGGCAGAGAGACACAGAGATTGGAGCCAACCCACACACAGCGCTATTTGAGTATAGGGAGACCCTAAACCCGCGCTGGCTGTGCCCCTTAATAGGTCACACAGCTTTTGCACCGTCTCCCCCCCCCCCCCTCTTCTACAACCCCCTGGTACCGTACAGATAGCTGGGGTCGTTCTGGAGGGACCTGGCATCCACTGGCAGTGAGCTGCAGGCTGGAAAATGGCGCTGAACGCTGCGGTGTCCGCTCTGAGGAGAGGCTCCGCCCCCTCAATGGCGCTGTCGTCCTGCTCAATGGTGATTATACTGGCCGGAGGATTTCATGCTGGGCTGGATCCGCAGACCCCGACAGGCTGAGTGTGATCAGTTTAGGGTCCGGAGCTGGCCCAGGGCGCCCCCCCCAACACCACACCGCAGTACCGCTGAGCCTTCCAGGAGCGCGGTAAGACCGCGCTCCTACCCTCTAGCCGCCTTCTTCATACTCACTCGCCACACTTCAGCTCCCTGAGGGGGTGGTGGCTGGCTGCCGGGGCAAGCGTTCCCCTGCGGTGGAGCGCGATCGGACCCCTTTGGGGCTCAACGTCCAGTCAGCGGGGGCAGTGGCTCAAGACCCCGCAGGGCGGACACTGCTCCCCCCACCTCAGTCCCACGCTGCAGGGAGGCTGTCACCAGCAGCCTCCCTGTAAAACAATAACTCTGAAAAAAAGAAAATACACTTCTCCTAAGAGAACTCTGTAGAGCTTCCCTAGCTGTGACCGGCTCCTCCAGGCACATTTTCTAAACTGAGTCTGGTAGGAGGGGCATAGAGGGAGGAGCCAGCCCACACTATTAAACTCTTAAAGTGCCAATGGCTCCTGGTGGACTTGTCTATACCCCATGGTACTAATATGGACCCCAGCATCCTCTAGGACGGAAGAGAAATAATCAATCTCTCTCTCTCTCTCTCTCTCTCTCTCTCTATATATATATATATATATATATATATATATATCTATCCGGTTGCAGTGTAGGCAGCACTCCCAATAAATGTAGTTAGTAGCTCCGGTGCCTTCCTAGGTGTCCAATGTACAAGGACCCAAACATAGAGAAAAGAAAGCGGCACTCAATCCAATGAACAAAGGAGCAGGTAAGTAGTTCAACGTTTCGAGATTTTTTTCTCGTCGTCAGGATAGCAGGTAAATATTTCAACGTTTTGAGATTTTTTTCTCGTCGTCAGGATACATGTATCCTGACGATGAGAAAAAATCTCGAAACGTTGAACTACTTACCTGCTCCTTTGTTCATTGGATCGAGTTCCGCCTTCTATTCTCTCTCTCTCTCTCTCTCTCTCTCTCTCTATATATATATATATATATATATATATATACACACACACAGGGTGGTCCATAAGTGTGTAAACATCCATATAAAAAGGAAATGAGTAAGGAAATACTAATCCTGTGTCTACACGTTTGATATAGGAGTGGGGGAGAACTTGTTAGAGTTTGTCCAGTGGCGGATTTCCCACTAGGCACGTGCCTAGGGGCACCACATGGACAGGACGGCACATGAGGATCTCTCGCTCCTTCCTCTCTCCCTGCGGCCCGCCAGCTGCAGGACTGGTTTTCTTTTTTGTTTTTTTTCCACTAAGAAGAGGGGAGATTCTGGGGAGGCCAGGAGGAGCTGTGAGAAGGGGGCGGAGCTACAGGGGACTCAGGCAGAGAGGGCTGCTGTTAGACTTGGAGCTGCTAAAGAAGATCCCCAGGGGCTGCTTGTGAAGTAAGCTGTATATGTGTGCAGTGTTTGTCTGTATACAGTGTGTATATTGTATGTATACTGTGTGTGCATGTATATATGTATGTATGTATGTATGTATGTATGTGCAGTGTTTGTGTGCAGTGTGTGTATGTATGTGCAGTGTTTGCATGTGTACAACGTGTAAATGTGTAGTATGTGTGTTTGCATGTGCCGTGTTTGTAAATGTACAGTGTTTGTATGTGCTGGGTGTGAGCAGTAGGGGACGTTTGTGGGGGGAGGGGGGTGACTGGGTAATGTGGAGTGGGGAAGCAGTTATGTGGGCAGCAGGGCTGTAACTAGGGGTGGGCAGACGGTGCTTTGCACACAGCGCATTTGTCCTGTGGGCGCACAGTCTGCATCCTCCCGTATTGGCCGGCTTTTTAGGTGAGGAGAGCTGCAGCACCATAGCTGCGGCAGTGTTCAGTCGTCCCCTAGCGCTGAAGATATGTCAGGTAGCGGTGGGCAGGTTCCCATGTGTGGGCGGGCCCCTGCCACGTGTTGTTCCGTTGGTGGCGATCTTCCCGGTCAGCATCCCATGTGTGCGCTAATGTGTGGTGTGTAGAAGTGTCTGAAGTTGGTGGTCCGGTATTGGAGGCTGTCATTGCTGAGGAGAGGAATGTAAGTTATCTGTGTGCGCTTATGGTCGGATGGACACACACACACACACACACACACACACACACACACACACACACACACACACACACACACACACACACACACACACACACACACACACACCCCATCCCTGTAGAATAAAATTTCTAACATACTAAAACAATATGTTATTACACATTTAAATATTATTTGTTTATTGTCCATATAACTTTATATACATCAAATAATTTGGGCTCATCTTTTAACTACCTTGTTAGCATAAAAACCTATGCTCTTCCGTGGCGTAACATGTATAAGTCGCGCTATTGTGGTGTAACATCTATAAGGGGTACTACTGTGGCGTAACGTGTATAAGGGTTGCTATTGTGGTGTAACGTCTATAAGGGGTACTACTGTGGCCTAACGTGTATAAGGGGTGCTATTGTGGTGTAAAACAGTGGTTCTCAACCTCGGTTCTCAAGTACCCCCAATAGTTCATGTTTTCCAGGTCACCTAGCAGTTGAACAGGTGTATTCATTACTCACAGACACATTATAAAAGACCCACAGGTGGTGCAAATTATTTCACTTGCAATCCTGTGAGGAGACCTGGAAAACATGAACTGTTGGGGGTACTTGAGGACCGAGATTGAGAACCACTGGTGTAAAGTATATAAGGGGTGCTACTGTGGTGTAACGTCTATAAGTGGCACTACTGTGGCTTAATGTGTATAAGGGGTACTACTGAGTTGTGTAATGTGACAAATGACCACTACTGTGTAGTGTAATGTGAATTCGTACTATTCTGAGGCCACACCCCTTCCTCATAAAGCCATGCCCCTATATTTTTGCTGCGCACCTATGGGACGCACTGTCCTTATTTTACATAAGGGGGAAGGGGGGGCACCAATTCTCTTTCTGGCACAGGGCACCAAAATATCTAGTTACGGCACTGGTGGTGTCACACGCCATAGGCGGCATTCACCGCGCTTACCCCTGCGTGCCTGCTGGTCTGTGTTGCGGCCTCCGCCTTCGATGGTCCACGGGCTCCATCGCCTGGCAAGCGCGGCTCCCGGCGGTTCCCCGGGGCAGGGGCGCCGCCATGACACCCAGCATCACGTGGGCGGGGAGCAGGTGACGTCATCAGACTGTTCCGCCAATCCAGCGGAGGCGGGAGATTCAAAGGCAGACGCCGGGCAGCGCCTCGGCACCTGAGTATCGTCTTTTCCCCTGAAGTGGATGCCAGTGCTCTTGTTCCCGGCGAGTCTCTCTGCAGTTGTACCCTAGTGTCTCCGGCGCTTCCAGGTGCCAGTTGCTGCACAGTTCCAGCGTATACAGCGGCTGGTGTGTTCCTCTGCAATCCAGTCACCAGTGCTTCTTGGAGTCAGCGTGGGCTGCGGGCTAAACGCCGCTCTCAAGTTCTACAAGTCTTCAGTGTCTTTAAACACCGCTCTCAAGTTCTACAACTCTTCAGTGTCTTTAAACACCGATCTCAAGTTCTACAAGTCTTCAGTGTCTTTAAACACCGCTCTCAAGTTCTACAAGTCATCTGTGTCTTTAAACACCGTTCTCAAATTCTACAAGTCATCAGTGTCTTTAACCACCGCTCCCAAGTTCTACAGTGTCTTTAATCATCGCTCTCAAGTCATACAAATCATCAGTGTCTTTAACCACCGTTCTCAAGTTCTACAGTGTCTGTAATCACCGCTCTCAAGTCATACAAATCATCAGTGTCTTTAACCACCGCTCACAAGTTCTATAAATCATCAGTATCTTTAGTCACCGCTCTCAAGTCATACAAATCATCAGCAACCACCGCTCACAAGTGTTTCAAATCATCAGAGTCTTTAACCACCGTTCACCAGTTCTTCAAATCATCAGTATCTTTAAAAACATCAAGTTCAAGTTCTTCAGTCACCATTATCATGTACCAACACTCACAAGTACTTCTTTTCCTGGAATCTTTAACACTGCTTACAAGTTCTCCTATAGGCCAGGACATTCCCTCCATACGTTCCTTCTCTGCTATGTGACATTGGGTTGCTCCCTTCCTGCAATAAAGTTCTTTAATATTTTCACCAAGCTTTACTGTCAGAGTCCTGTATGAGGAAGACCTATATCAAGCCATCCCTGTTCCGACCCAACTGTGGTTCCTCTCCCCTACCATCGGGAGAACCCCCGAGTTCACAACACCCCCAACCTAGGTCAGTGACAGTATACTCAGGCCTCATGGACCCGGGGGATCGGAGCCCAGAGGCAAGTACCCTCCAGGACTTGATTTCTCGAGTACAAAGTCAGGAAGCAGCACAGGGCCAGGTGATGCATTATCTCCAGGAATTATCTGGCCGGCTGGATCAAATTCAGACTTCTCTGGCTTCAGTATTACCGGCCCCAGCTCCAGTACCCGCTTCAGTGGTTGTCTCTAGTAATATTCCATCCTCCTCTGGAACCAGGTCACGCCTTCAGCTCCCTACTCCTTCTCGCTATAATGGGAATCCAAAGAATTGCCGTGGTTTTCTCATTCAGTGCGAGGTACATTTTGAACTTCTTTCACATAACTTCCCTACTGATCGGTCCAAGGTGGCACACATTATTTCTTTGCTCGAGGGTTCAGCGTTGGATTGGGTGTCTCCGTTATGGGAGCGATCTGATCCATTGGTTTCTAGTTACACCAATTTCATTACATCATTCCGGAGGATCTTTGATGAGCCCGGCAGGACGACCGCTGCCTCTGCAGACTTGCTTCGTGTCCGACAAGGCTCTCGTTCAGTGGGACAGTATGTGATTCATTTTCAGACCATAGCCTCAGAACTGCGCTGGAATAATGATGCCCTTCGGGCTGCCTTTTGGAATGGGCTCTCCGATCGTCTAAAGGACGAGTTGGTCACTAGAGATTTGCCGGATTCTTTAGAACAGTTGATCTCGCTCTGTGTAAAGGTGGATCTTCGCATGCAGGAACGAGGTGGTGAACGTAGTCGGTCAGATTGATCAAGGGTCCGATCTCTTCCGTCTAAGCAAACGGTTATTCCAAGTCCTGATGAACCTATGCAGATTAATTGATCTCGGCTGTCCCCAGAAGAACGTCAGTGTCGTCGTGAGGGTAGACTCTGCCTCTACTGTGGAGCCGCGGATCACTTTCTCAAGTTTTGCAAGTCTCGCCCGGGAAATGGGCAGTCCTAGCTTGTTCCGGAGGAATCGAGCTAGGGGTTTCTTCTAAACCTTCTCCTCCAGTGGACTGTTTACTCTCCGTGTCTCTGTTCTCCGAGTCAATAGCCAAACCCGTTAAGGCTCTGCTGGACTCAGGGGCTGCAGGGAATTTTATTTCCCTTTCCTGTGCCCAGGATCTGGGGTTTTCAGCTACGGTCGGTCGAAAAACCTATTACGTTGACTGCTATCAATGGTACCCAAATTTCTAACGGTCTGATTTCAAGTTGCACAGTACCAATCAAACTGCAAGTCGGAGCTCTGCATCAAGAACACCTGGAGTTCCTAGTGATTCGTGAGATGCCCCACGATCTGGTTCTTGGCCTTCCTTGGCTTAAACTTCACAACCCTCACGTCAACTGGAGTTCGACACAAATAACATCTTGGAGTTCTTTTTGTCATTCAAATTGTCTTACCCCTGTCTATCCGCTTCGTGTATCTTCCAAGTCAGATGAAGGGCTCATTCCGGAGGCCTATCGGGAGTTTTCTGACGTGTTCTCGGAGCAAGCAGCCGATCAGCTACCACCGCATAGACCCTGGGACTGCCCCATTGAGCTCATTCCGGGGAAAATGCCACCTCGGGGTCGCACTTATCCCTTATCACTGCCCGAGACCCAAGCTATGTCGGACTATATCAAGTCTAATCTGCAGAAAGGATTCATCTGTCCCTCTACCTCCCCGGCGGGGGCGGGTTTCTTTTTTGTGAAGAAGGACGGAGGGCTGAGACCAAGTATTGACTATCGTGGTCTAAATGATGTCACCATTAAGAATAAGTATCCTTTGCCGCTCATTACGGAGCTTTTCGATAGAGTTCGCGGAGCCCGAGTTTTCACCAAGCTTGATTTAAGGGGAGCTTATAATTTGATACGAATCCAACAGGGGGACGAATGGAAGACGGCCTTCAATACCAGGGACGGGCATTACGAGTATCTGGTAATGCCGTTTGGCCTCAGCAACGCCCTTGCCGTCTTGCAGGTATTCATTAACGAAGTCTTTCGGGATATGCTATACCTAAGTGTAGTGGTATATTTGGATGACATTCTGATATTTTCTAAAAATCTCACAGAGCACAGAATACAGGCCAAAGAGGTACTTCTTCGATTGCGAAAGAATCATCTTTATGGCAAAATTTCCAAATGTACTTTTGAGGTTCCTTCTATTCCATTTCTTGGTTACATCATTTTGGGCAAGGAGCTTCTTATGGATCCAGAGAAACTCACTGCCATCCGGGACTGGACTCAGCCTCTTTCCTTGAAAGCGGTACAACGATTTCTGGGTTTTGCAAATTACTACCGGAAATTCATAAAGGGATTCTCTACCATCGTGGCACCTATTACTGCCCTAACCAAGAAGGGTTCTGACCCAAGTCTGTAGCAGTGTTCGTTCAGTTAAAGGCAGCCTTTATGTCCGCTCCAGTACTTCAACATCCACATTTTTCAAAACCATTCTTTTTGGAGGTTGATGCTTCCACGGTAGGCATAGGTGCCGTGCTTTCGCAGTACGCTCCAGATGGGAAGTTACATCCATGTGGTTTCCATTCTCGCAAATTCTCTCCTGCGGAACAGAATTACACCATTGGAGACAAAGAGCTTTTGGCAATAAAATCTGCCTTGGAGGAATGGAGATATCTTTTGGAAGGTGCTAAACACCTAATTACAGTTTTCACTGATCATAAGAATTTGCTGTACCTCAAGACGGCCCAGTGCTTGAATCCCCGTCAAGCTAGATGGGCGCTTTTCTTTTCTCGGTTTTCGTTTGTTATTAAGTACCGGGCTGGGACTTTTAACACCAAGGCTGATGCTTTATCCCGTTCCTTAACAGCTTCGGATGAGGAGAATTCCGTTGAGAAGGCTTTGATTCTCAGTCCAGTTTCTATGTCAGCGGCTCCCACCGCTCTGGGTCCTCCTCCTGAGAGAATGTCTGTGCCAGCTAAATTTCGACCAAGGTTGTTGCAGTGGGCTCATATTTCCAAGTTTTCCGGTCATCCTGGAGTTCAAAAGATGTGGGAGTTTCTACGAAGGTCTTACTGGTGGGACACTATGAAGAAGGATATTCAAGATTATGTCAACTCATGTCCTCAGTGTGCTCAGCACAAAATTCTTCGTTTGCCTCCTGCGGGGTTGTTGCATCCACTGTCCATTCCTCATAGGCCTTGGACCCATATCTCTATGGACTTTGTCACCGAATTGCCCCTCTCCAAGGGTCACAATACTATCTGGGTAATTATCGACCGTTTCTCTAAGATGGCACATTTTGTACCTTTGACCGGGTTACCATAAGCTCCCAAGTTGGCTTTGTTATTTATCCGAGAACATTTCCGCCTGCACGGCTTACCTCAGGAAATCATCTCTGACCGGGGGGTACAATTCACTGCAAGATTCTGGAGAGCTCTCTGTACGGCCTTACAAATAAAACTCAAGTTTTCATCCGCTTACCATCCACAAACCAATGGGCAAACTGAACGCGTTAATCAAGATTTAGAGAATTTTCTCCGTGTTTATCTTTCTCCCTCGCAAGATAATTGGGTGGAACTGTTGCCATGGGCCGAGTTTGCCCACAATCATCTGTACCACTCTTCGACTGGTGAGTCCCCATTTTTCATTAATTATGGGTCCCATCCTCAAGTTCCTGAATTACCCATTTGTCCTCCGGAGGATGTTCCTGCTGCAGCCTCTACTCTTCGGCACTTCAGCCAAATTTGGAGTCGAGTTCATGCTAATCTCAAGAGAGTTTCTGGCCGCTATAAGTTCTTTGCGGATAGGAAGCGACGAGCAGCTCCCCAATACAAGGTTGGTGACAGGGTATGGCTTTCCACCCGCAACCTCCGGTTAAGGGTGCCCACTATGAAGTTCGCCCCAAAGTTTATTGGTCCTTACCCCGTGTTACAAGTCCTGAACCCGGTTGTCTGCAAATTGGGAATGCCTTCTCACCTCCGGATACCAAACTCCTTTCATGTCTCTCTCCTTCGCCCCCTTAATTTAAACCGGTTCCATTCAAAGTCCCCAAGGCCAACCTCTGCAGAGTCTGAAGCTGGAACGGACTTTGAAATCAAAGCTATTCTTGACTCTCGTTATCTTCACAAGAATCTACAGTATTTGGTGGAGTGGAAAGGTTTTGGCCCCGAGGAGAGGAGCTGGGTCAAGGCTACTGAAGTTATGGCTCCCCGACTGGTACGGATTTTCCATTCCAGACATCCAACAAAACCTGGAAAGTGTCCGGGGGCCACTCCTGGAGGAGGGGGTACTGTCACACGCCATAGGCGGCGTTCACCGCGCTTACCCCTGCGTGCCTGCTGGTCTGTGTTGCGGCATCCGCCTTCGATGATCCATGACACCCAGCATCACGTGGGCGGGGAGCAGGTGACGTCATCAGACTGTTCCGCCAATCCAGCGGAGGCGGGAGATTCAAAGGCAGACGCCGGGCAGCGCCTCGGCGCCTGAGTATTGTCTTTTCCCCTGAAGTGGATGCCAGTGCTCTTGTTCCCGGCGAGTCTCTCTGCAGTCGTACCCTAGTGTCTCCGGCGCTTCCAGGTACCAGTTGCTGCACAGTTCCAGCGTATACAGCGGCTGGTGTGTTCCTCTGCAATCCAGTCACCAGTGCTTCTTGGAGTCAGCGTGGGCTGCGGGCTAAACGCCGCTCTCAAGTTCTACAAGTCTTCAGTGTCTTTAAACACTGCTCTCAAGTTCTACAAGTCTTCAGTGTCTTTAAACACCGCTCTCAAGTTCTACAAGTCTTCAGTGTCTTTAAACACCGCTCTCAAGTTCTACTAGTCATCTGTGTCTTTAAACACCGCTCTCAAGTTCTACAAGTCATCTGTGTCTTTAAACACCGTTCTCAAATTCTACAAGTCATCAGTGTCTTTAATCACCGCTCCCAAGTTCTACAGTGTCTTTAATCATCGCTCTCAAGTCATACAAATCATCAGTGTCTTTAACCACCGTTCTCAAGTTCTACAGTGTCTTTAACCACCGCTCACAAGTTCTATAAATCATCAGTATCTTTAGTCACCGCTCTCAAGTCATACAAATCATCAGCAACCACCGCTCACAAGTGTTTCAAATCATCAGAGTCTTTAACCACCGGTCACCAGTTCTTCAAATCATCAGTATCTTTAAAAACATCACTCACAAGTTCTTCAGTCACCATTATCTTGTACCAACACTCACAAGTACTTCTTTTCCTGGAATCTTTAACACTGCTTACAAGTTCTCTTATAGGCCAGGACATTCCCTCCATACGTTCCTTCTCTGCTATGTGACATTGTGTTGCTCCCTTCCTGCAATAAAGTTCTTTAATATTTTCACCAAGCTTTACTGTCAGAGTCCTGTATGAGGAAGACCTATATCAAGCCATCCCTGTTCCGACCCAACTGTGGTTCCTCTCCCCTACCATCGGGAGAACCCCCGAGTTCACAACACCCCCAACCTAGGTCAGTGACAGGTGGGCAGTGAGGTATGATGGGTAGCGAGCTGGGGTGGGTGGACCAGTAAGGTGCGAGGAGGAAAGTGTGAGTTATGGGGAGCAGTTAGGTGCAAGAAGAGCACTGTGAGCTGTGGAGATATGGAGGGAGGCAATAGTAAGATATACTGTGTGTGTGTGTGTGTGTGTGTGTGTGTGTGTGTGTGTGTGTGTGTGTGTGTGTATATATATATATATATATATCTATTTGTGCAAGTTGACCCACTTAAAAAGATGAGAGAGGTCTGTAATTTCCATCATGGGTACACTTCAACTGTGAGAGACAGAATCTGAAAAAAAAACAGGAAATCACATTGTATGATTTTTAAACAATTTATTTGTATATTCTTGCGGAAAATAAATATTTGGACAATCAAAAAGTTTAATACTTAATACAAAAAGTTCAATACTTTATAATATAACCTCGGTTAGCAATTACAGAGTTCAAACGTTTCCTGTAGTTCTTGACCTGGTTTGCACACACTGTAGCAGGTATTTTGGCCTACTCTTCCATGCATATCTTCTCTAGATCTGTCATGTTTTGGGGCTGTCGCTGGGCAACACGGACTTTCAACTCCCTCCACAGATTTTCAATTGGGTTGAGGACTGGAGACTGGCTAGGCCACTCCAGGAACTTGAAATTCTTCTTAAGGAGCCACTCCTTAGTTGCCCGGGCGGTGTGTTTGGGGTCATTGTCATGCTGGAAGGCCCAGCCACGTTCCATCTTCAATGCTCTGAGGGAAGGAGGTTTTTGCCCAAAATCTCACTATACATGGCCCCATTAATCCTCTCCTTAATACGGATCAGTAGTTTTATCCCCTTTGCAGAAAAGCAGCCCCAAAGCATGATGTTTCGACCCCCATGCTTCACAGTGGGTATGGTGTTCTTGGGATGCCATTCATCATTCTTCTCCCTCCAAACACGGCGAGTGGAGTTTATACCAAAAAGTTCAATTTTGCTCTCATCTGACCACATTACATTCTCCCAATCATCCTCTGGATCATCCAGATGGTCACTGGCAAACTTTAGACGGGCCTGGACATGTGCTGGCTTAAGCAGGGGGACCTTTCGGACGCTGCAGGATTTCAATCCATGACGACGTAGTGTGTTACTAATGGTAACCTTTGTGACTGTGGTCCCAGCTCTCTTGAGGTCATTGACCAGGTCCCCCGTGTGGTTCTGGGCTGATTCCTCACCGTTCTCAAGATCATTGATACCCCACGAGATGAGATCTTGCATGGAGCCCCAGGTCGAGTGAGATTGTCAGTGATTTTGTATTTCTTCCATTTTTTAATAATTGCGCCAACAGTTGATCTCTTCTCACCAAGCTGTTTGCCTATTGTCGAGTAGCTCATCCCAGCCTTGTGCAGCTCTACCATTTTGTCCCTGGTGTCCTTAGACAGCTCTCTGGTCTTGGCCATGGTGGAGAGGTAGCAATCTGACTGTTAGAGGGTGTGGACAGGTGTCTTTTATACAGATAACCAGTTCAAACAGGTGCCATTAATACAGGTAACGAGTGGAGACTAGAAGAGCTTCTTAAAGAAGAAGTAACAGGTCCGTGAGAGCCAGAAATCTTGCTGCTTGGTAGGGGTCCAAATATTTATTTTCCACAAGAATATACAAGGAAATTGTTTAAAAATCATACAATGTGATTTCCTGGGGTTTTTTTTTTTCAGATTCTGTCTCTCACAGTTGAAGTGTACCTATGATGGAAATTACAGACCTCTCTCATCTTTTTAAGTGGGTCAACTTGCACAATCGGTGGCTGTCCAAATACTTTTTTGCCCCACTGTAGATATATTAGGGAGGCAGACAAAAATGTTGTGCCTAGGGGCGACCTGACCCCTAAATCCGCCTCTGGGTATGTCACCAGTATGGTTCATATGTTTGCACACTTATGGTATGCCCTGTATATATATAATTTACAGTAAACAATCATAGCTCTAATACAGTCTGGTACTGTTAGTGAAACACTCAAAGTGACCTTTCATAGCCATGGCCTTGATAACCTTTCACACACTAATTTTTGTTCACCCAGAAATGCTTCTAGTAGTTTAGTGCCTGATCTCTCCTACTGGCTGTGCACTGCCAAACACTAGTGCCACCTTTTCTATATACAGCGCACATGATCTTTCAAGGACAAGTGATCAGTATAAATAACAGTACTGTACTTGTGGGGTTTTTCATTCATTTTTTTTTATACCAAGCCTTCTACAAGTACACTGTTTAATTAATATAGAACGGCTTTGAAATATTTTAATTGTTATTGATTTAAACTTATAAAAATGTGCCAGTGTAAGACTAATGGGATTAATCTACCCAATACTGTGACCTTTAATCAAGCCGCAGTCCTTGTTTTGTAAGGGACTGGTGACATAACCAAGACAACTATGCCAACACTACGCTACAGAAAAACGTTATGCTGGACCTTTATTTAGTGATCTTTGTTACACGTCTATCACATATAGCCACCCCATTTCCTTGATAACCCACTCCTCATGATTACGAAACAAAATGGTATATCCTGTGCTACAAATTTAACACTGACCCAAATAACTTAAATTGACACTTTTAAGAAATCCTGATTTTCTGCGGTGGAGGGCCAAATTCTTCATTCTTACTTAAGAATACCACTTCGTTACTCTGAGGCATTTAGCAAATTAGCTTTCCTTGCCCCTTTTTGGTATAGTCTTCAGGCCCTACCACTGTGTTACTGCTGCTCTGAAATCAATAGCAGTTGTGGAGAGGGGTACCCATCTGGACGCGCTTCTTCTGAAACCACCTCAGCAACGTATATGCTTTATCCACTCATTATGGGTTTTGGTGTGCCTCTTTGGACGACTAAGTTCTTAAAAGGGGTAATGCCCAATGGTTACAGTGTTTCCACTCTCAGGACACAGACAGAACAAGATAGCATTTTAAGGAGACTATGCCTACTTTTCCCTCTGCTATGTGTTCTGAAATGTTTACTGAAAGTTTCCACCTGGCCTACACATCCCACAGGACGTTTGGGCCTTCAAGGGTATCAAAAGTTTGATATAAGCTTTCGTTGACTGACTGTAAAAGCATTCTTCAACTGTGACCAATTGAAAAAAAAAATGTCTTTATATTTCACAAGGATTGGTTGGAGGCATCTCATCAGGAGGAAGCCCATACAAATTTCCGGGTCTCTGCTCCACGACTCTGATCGTCAGCAGGGTCTTGGACCCGGGATTTAGTCCCAGGTTGTTTCCTTTCACACATGCAGAAATCCCGGGGTTCATGCGCGTTCACGAGCAAAAACCTGGGACACAACTGTGTGAAAGGGGTATGACTCTCATTGATCACGCTCCACAAAGGAGCTACTATGGCAACGTTTTTGTAATGCTGCGGTATAAGACTTGTTTATATGTCTCCAGTACCAACTATTTCTGTTTAAATTTCCATGCCGTTTGGGTTGTGTTCCTGCAAGCCTCGGGGGAGGGGGGTTTCCAGTCCTGTTTACATTCTCTCTTGCACAACTTTGCCATCTGATGCTTTGTACCCTTGCCCCATGCTATCACATTATTTGTAGATGGGTATTGCCTCTCTTTATATGTAACATGCCTTGCTTGCTTATGTTTGTTTCATGGTTGTATTTGTATCTCATTTGCCAATGTGTCTATAGCGTTGCATTGTATACTGTTTTTTATTTTATTTTGTTTGCTGACTATTATGTGTATTATGATATTTTGTTTCAATTACATTTTTAATTTTTTTTATTGATTTCATGATGTCTTATGATCAATACATGGTACATGGGAGGCCATTCAAAAAGCACACCCACTGCGCACCGCAGTTTTAGAGCTGTGCCCGGTACTAGGAGCACAAAATGTGCATGCTTCATTTCACCTACACACCACCAAATGTCCAGCTGCTGCAAAGCCACCTTGGTGCAGCAAATAATGCAGCTCGGCTGTGCACTGTAGTAGGCTATCATAAACGAGCGCTTGGGTGTGATGAGGGACATCATCGTCATCATCATTCCAGGGATGGTGTCTACACTAATCCATATAACAAAAAATAGGCCAAATAACCTGGCCGTGTTACTGACATTTTTCTAAATCTCTGTCAGTAAGCAGGTTGTAGTCTAATCTGATGATTTAAACTCACGTCTGACTTCACTTCTTTCTCCTCAGACACTTCTTTTTCCTGTAGGATATACAAACATTATGTAAATATTGAATCCATCTACAATTACTGTGCCTAGTTACCAATGTAAGCGTAGCAACCTGTATCTTAGATAATCAAGTGAAAACAAATATCTTCCACATGCAGTAAATCAACTACAGAACCACTATAGAAGAGCAAACAAAGTGGCAACATTTAGATGGGTGTCATATCTGGGTCGTCCAGGTTTCCTGACCAATATGTGTCATAGTTACTGTATGTAAGCTAGTTACCTACCTCTGTTATCAGTTCTATTCTGTAAACGGTGGGCAAAAGTGGCTGGTTGTAGTGGTTTTCAACTGGATTACCCAGTTGTATTATATGTACTAAAATAACTCCTTCCACAATCACACCTTTTTGTTCAATATATTCAGCTCTGGTAAGTGACAGACATGTTTACCTATATCTTGTATGTGTGACTTATGTTATTACTATATGTAAACCAAACTTCATTTTAGGGTTAGTGCTCAATATAAGCAGGCTTGGGAGTTACTCACTATTTTAAAGGTGGTCAATTACACCAGTGGATCTTGTAGAAGTTGCTTTGTAAACAAAATCGCTATATTGGCTGGAATTTACATATCCATTCACTACATGTTTTAATGGGAATAACCCTCTACGTTACCAGGTTTCAGAATGGCCACAAAAAGTAAATAAAACAGGAGACATTTAAACTCTCTGCAATTACTAATTTCTCCATTGCTAAATACAGAATGGGGATAAGCCAGGACGTGAGAGGGGCATTACTGTGCAAAGCATTAAAAATGCTTTTGCTGTTTTCCATTCACTTCATTGGTATTTCCAGTGAGTAGAGACCTCAGTGAATTCAAAGGGAAAAGCTCCAATAATAAATAAATGTGAAACATGTCCCTGACCGCGTAATTTGGTATTTGAGCATCTAGTCCTTGCACATGAAGGTGAATGGCTGGACACCAGGGAAGGGCTTTGTGTAGCAGCATTTATATAATGACATGGATGTTACAGTGGCAAAAGATGCAGACACGATGTGGCTGCGTCTGACCTAGAATGAGCCCCTAGAAGTGCAGCCATGTGATTAAAGCTATGACAGATGGTAAGTTCAGCCATGTTATAGCAGCTAAGGTTATATGGTCTCACTGCCCTGAGTATGCCTCCATATCCACCACAGAAGACTTGTGTTTAAGGGGAAAGGGAAGAGAGAGAAATGAGCATTGGTACAAGTCCCCTATATTAGCATGAATACAGCCAATCATGAAGGTGCTCCCATGCGAGTATAGTGGAGTAGACAAGTACAAAAAAAGAAATAAAAAAGGTACTCTCTTGCTTGGGGCACTAATCCACAGCAATTTGAGGTATAACACGAGTTAAAACTTCACTTTTAATAATACAAGTAAAAAATATGAAGCGTCACATAATAAACAACATAGATAAACGTATATAAACATAATAACGTGCTCTCTTATTCGCTGTATTAAATGGCTAATGTAGTGAACCAAATTTGTGCTATCAAAGAGCACAGATTAAATCATCAGAGTAATTAGTACTGGAAAATAAAAATAAAAACATCATATAGCATACAGTATGTCCATGACTTCATATAATCAGACGATATTAGGAACAAAATAATAGATCATGGCTAATACTATTTGCATTTGTATTCAGGCTCTCTTCTGAGCACTATCCCTGTTACTAGTGTGCATATGTTCCCTTATCTCCGTTTTTCCTTCTAGAGACTCTGATTCTGTCTGTCTGCCCACTTAGCAAGTACAGGCTCACTGAGTGCTGTTTAGAACCCTACTTCACCATTGTGCGACCTATTATCGCTTACTTTTTTAATCCTATGTATTTTTTTCAATATTATCTAATACAGAGGTAGCCAAAGCGTCAATCAAGACTGACTAGTCGACTGCAGACACGTGACCAGTCAATCACGGTGGAAACAATCTGCTGCAGCCAATAACAACCAGGTTGAATGTGAGCCAAACTGAAACAGCTACAGCTAGCTGAACAGCGGCTGTCTCTGTAGGCTATCGCTGTGACAGCAACAGCCAATAAGAATCAGACTGATTCCTATTGGCTGAAGCTGTCACATGTGAAAGCCTCCATTCAGATAATACAGCAGCCAGAGCTGGGTTGAGGGGGTGTACTGGGGCAGGGCTGGCTTGGGGCTCCAGTGCAACAACTGATGTTGGGACCATCTACCAACCAAGACTGGGGGTATGGGAGTAACTGCAGGCTCCCACCGTCCTGCCCACTGCACTGATGGTGCTGCTGGACGTGGGAGCTCCTCTCTGACAGAGTTGGGGCAATTTAATATAGGTTGGTGTTTTTTCTCCCTGTTGAGGACAATGTGTGTGGGTGTTTTTTTGCCTGTGCGGGGGAATCTGTTTTATTTGCCTGTGCGGGGGAATCTGTTAGAATTCATGGGGGGCAATGATTTTGAGTTTTTTGCTGTGTGAAGCAATGTGTTTATAACTGTGGGGGCCAATGTGTCATTTCGGGCAAGACAGTTCCTACACACTGTGCAGTGAAGCCCTGTCCCCTTTTTGTTACACCACGCCCCCTTTTTCAGATCACAAAAGCTCTTTTTCTTTTAGAGTACATCACCAACTCCAAACATCTGTCCACCCTTGAAGTGTGGCAGCTATGAGAGACTGAAAGTGCAGCCATGTTATTGCAGCTATGAAAGACTGGAAGTGCAGCCACGTTATTGCAGCTATGAAAGCCTGGAAGTGCAGCCACATTATTGCAACTATGAGAGACTGCAAGTGCAGCCACGTTCTTGCAGCTATGAGAAAATGGAGTGCGGCCACGTTATTTCAGCTATAAGAGACTAGAAGTGCAGCCACGTTCTTGCAGCTATGAGAGATTGGAAGTGCAGCCACGTTATTGCAGCTATCAGAGATTGGAAGTGCAGCCACGTTATTGCAGCTATGAGAGACTGAAAGTGCAGCCACGTTGTTGCAGCTATGAGAGAATGGAAGTGCAGCCATGTTATTGCAGCTATGAGAGACTGAAAGTGCAGCCACATTATTGCAGCTATGAGAGACTGAAAGTGCAGCCACATTATTGCAGCTATGAGAGACTGGAAGTGCAGTCACATTATTTCAGCTATGAGTGTAGTGAAGGGGGGCGTGGCCTGACTGGAGAGGCAGCTGGATGCAGGAATTCAGGGCTCCTGCTCCTAAACGATTAAACAGCAGCTGCCACTGGAGAAATTACCCCCCCTTTGCCCATACCACACCCCCTGTGGCCCTGGGTACCTGTGCACCTGTCCGCGGAGCCGGGAGACCGTTTATTCGGTCTTTGCGGGTTGCGGCCTGTGCCGGGAGCCGGATCCGCGGGCTAAATTTATAGATCCGGCCCGTCGAGAAGTTCCGTGGGGCGCGCTGACTCCGGAGCCGCCTGCGATTGTTGGAGCCCCCTCACCGCTCCTCACCCACTTCAGGGCTTGCTGTGTGTCCTTTGGGACCCCCTTTACACCGTCGCTGGTGCCCCGTGGAGCGAGGATCGGGACTCGGCGGTCACAGCCGGGGAAAGCCGCGGGACCACACTTCCGGCGCTGCGCCAGCACAGCTCTGCCTGTCGCGGACGCCCTCCGGAGCGGCTGCACCTTCCCTGTACCACTCTCCCCCTGCATACATCATACACTGGAGCTGGGGGACGAAAGAGAAGGATCTGGAGGTGAGGTGGAAAGCAGGCACTATAATTATACTGAGAGAAGGTGGGTGCTCCATTGACACTCCTGGTATCTTGCATAAGGCCATCTACAGGGGCTCCACAGACATACTGAACCCTTCCTCTCCTTAACCCTTGTTGGTCACTTCCTTACCCTACATTGGTTATTTATTGGACCGTAATATAGTGGGACTGGGCATCCCTAATACCCTTACTGCTGGCTGATCCTCAAAACCAGTGACTTTCTCTCCAGTCCATTGCCACAAAGTGAATTATATCTCCTACCCCCCCTCCCCGTCACCACATGTGTGGGAGGTGAGTGTGGTTATCCCAATACCTATTAATTTGTCCTCAATTGGCGTGCCCTCACGGTGATGCCGCTGGTCGGATTGCCGTGGTCATTGAAATACTGCACTACCATTACTGTTTGCCACGCTCTCTAAATCTCGCTGACCACCCTCCCATATATACTGGCGGTGTTAGTACTATACCTGATGAACACAGCTGTCTCCTTCTGACGACTTGGTGGGCCACGCCTGCTCTCAGTTTCCCCTAACTGGCAATGTTTATCTGCGTTATGTGAATTCTCACCTCCCACAGCTGTGATGTAAAGTTCCTCCTGCATTTATAACTAACGGCATACCGTCTCATCTGTTCGACCCTCATGAGCTCATAATTATTATTATGGACAAATTCTTAAATTCTTCTGCACCGAAACCTCAAAGGTATAGAAGTGGTAGTAAACGTGGTGAACCAGGCCCTGACTCCCCGTTACCGTCATCTAACTCTGACTATCTGGACATCGCAGTTGACTCCTCACCTACCATGCCTCCGAAGGCTCCTCCCGCACCTCCTTCCTATTCAGAAATAGTGAAAGCGATTAAGGAAACCGTAGAACCCCTGTTGCAAGCCCAGGCAGATAAATTCATGACGGCAGTATCGGACCTGAAATCGGAACTTGGGTCCATGTCACGTAGAATCTCGGTGAATGAGAATAGGATTGGAGTTAACTTCAAAGAAATTGAAGATCTGAAAGAACAGGTTGCATCCTTAACATCTTCACGCCAACATATGATAATGAAGATAGACGATCTTGAAAATCGTTCGAGGCATAACAACCTGAGAATTGTGGGCCTCAAAGAATCGCTGAAAGGCCCCGACCTTCTAAAATTTCTCCTCTCTGATTTACCGGACCTCCTGGGTATTCCGGAAGAGCTCTCCTCGTTGGAAATTGAGCGGGCACATAGACTGGGTCCGCCACGTGACTCTAATCAATCTAGGCCCCGCCCGGTTATCTTCAAATGCTTAAACTTTAGACATAAAGAAATGATATGGTCTGCGGCTCGGAGCAAAGGTCCGCTTCAATGGGATGGCCAACGGTTGTTTCTCTTCCAAGATTATTCCGCGGAAGTTTCTAGGGCCAGAAGAGAAATGTCTCCAGTATGCTCTCAGTTGGTGAAGGGTGGTGCCCGATTTGCTCTCCTTTACCCTGCGTGGCTGCGCATCTTCACTCCACAGGGTCCAAAGGATTTCACTTCAGTGGACTCTGCTAAAGACTTTTAAATGGGACTCGGGGGACCCATGCGGTCACCCTCGGCTTCGCAGCTGTCCTCTCCGTCCAGGGCTTGTGATGAGTAACACTTGATACCGGGATTTAACCCTTCCTCTCCTACCGGGTGATATTGCTAATATTTCTTCTTTATTGCGGGGTGGGTTTGGTTTACTGTCTAATACGATGGGTTTGATGGTGCTTCATTCTTTTTATGTAAGGGTCATTATGTTATTTGCTTAAGCTCATTATCTCGGTATTGCCTGTTGGTTATTTCATTTTTCTTTGTTTTACATTGCAGCTGGACCAGGCTGTCCGTTTCTACTGATGTATACTGTTGTAGATGTTTTCATGTACTGTTTTTGTCTTTGTTCTTGTTTCTATTTTCCTTTCTCTTTTCTGACTTTCTCTGCTTTCTTCTCTTCTCCGTCCTCCCTGCAGTTGCCTAACCAGATGGGGTGGGAAGTCTTTATGTCTTTGATACACCGGATTACTTATTTCCTAATGTCTCCCATTTCGAGACCCGTTACTGTCTCTCTGTATTCCCCTACTGATGGTATAGATGTCACACCTTAATATAATTTCGTGGAATGTTAGGGGTATCAATTCTCCTATCAAACGGAGACGTATCCTCACTTATTTAAATAAGATAAAAGCGGATATCTCTATGCTCCAGGAAACACACCTGACCCCTGCTGAACATGGTAAGCTTACCATGCTTAGACAAGAGGTTGTAGCTTTTTCTTCATTTTCTTCTAAGGCGAGGGGGGTTGCGATCCTCATCCGTAAGGGGGTTGAGATGGACATCATCAGATTATTGATCCCCTGGGTAGATATATTATTTTAGACGTCACCTTGGAGGGAACCAGACTAACCCTATGTAATGTCTATGCCCCAGCTGTTTATGATAAATCGTTTTATTTGGAGATAACGAGTCTTCTCCGACCTTATTCTCATGCCTCTCTTATTGTTGGAGGGGATATGAATTTGGTGTCCTCTTTGGTTTTGGATAGGAAGGGTACTTCCTCTCAGAGGACCCGACTTCCCAAGATCAATCTGAATTATATATCTACGCAACTGGGCCTGGTGGATGTATGGCGACTACACAACCCTGTGGAATTGGAATATACTTATTATTCTTCAACTCATAATTCTTTTTCCCGTATTGATTCTTTTTTTGTATCCACTGATCTGTCCCCCAGGATCATTGAGGCAGCTATTAACCCTATAACTATCTCGGACCATGCCCCTATATCGATTGTATTACATGGTAAATTCACTTTGGGTACTAGTTCCCATTGGAGATTCCCTGCCAAAATGGCAGCTTCTCCAGACTTTAAGTCTATGTTGCTGGCTTCCTGGGACTCTTATTTTCTTAACAACTCTGACCATATATTTGACCCTGCCTTGTTTTGGCAGACTGCTAAAGTTGTTCTGTGAGGGGACATAATAGCATACATGTCGAAATATAGACGGGACCAGGATGCCACATATAGGGCAGCACAATCTACACTTACATCCTCATTTCAAAATTTTAAATCCTCACCTACGTTAGCTAACAAACAGAAGTACAGGGATGCTAGGACCCAATTTGACCACACTCTAACACATATGGATAATGGCTTCCTTATCGCGGGAAAATTTAAATTTTTTCAGTATGGGGATAAGCCTAGCCGAATGCTTTCCAATTTACTTAAATCCGACAAGGGCCCTCACCATGTGACGGCTCTGAAGGACTCTACCTCCAATGTACAGTCTGAGGGAAAAGCAATAACTGATATTTTCTACTCTTTTTTTAGCGATCTTTATTCACGTAGCGATGTTGACCAGCTTAACAAAAACTCCTTCTGGGAAACGTTGCAGTTGCCCCAGATCTCCTCCACTCAATCGGACTCCCTGATTGCTCCTGTTACTGCCACTGAGGTGGCGGGGGCTATTAAAGCACTTAAACCTTTGAAGACCCTGGGCCCCGATGGCTTATCTGGGGAATTATTTAAATTGCTCTCCCCTAAAATACCCAAACCTGGTAAGGACCCCCTCCTCCCATCCTCTTATCGCCCTATCTCCCTGCTTAATGTGGACTACAAATTGTTTACTAAATTGCTGGCGGACCGGTTGAAATTTATCTTGCCTGAAATAATCCATGAGGATCAAACCGGGTTTATCTCAGGCAGACACTCGGTGACTAATATCCGTAAAGTTCTGACTGTCCTCTAGTCCTTGGGGGGTGTAGGGACAGGTGAGCCCACTTTCCTACTATCACTAGATGCTGAGAAGGCATTTGATTTGGTGACGTGGGATCACCTGTTTGAGACACTCAGACGTTTTGGTTTTCCCGACCGATTTGTGGCCATACTAGATACCATATATCATAATGCATCTACACAAATTTTCACTAATCGATTTCTATCTCAACCCTTAATGATTCATAGGGGGACCAGACACGGTTGCCCCTTATCCTCCTTGCTCTTTGCGGCAGCTTTAGAGCCACTGGCTATAGCACTGAGAAAGTTACCGGCTTTCTCTGGGATTTCAGTAGGAGGGAAGGAGGTTAAACTTGGACTATTTGCAGACGATATGATTTTATTTGTTTCCAATCCCCGTACATCAATTCCGGCTATTTTTGACACTATACACTGCTTTAGCACCTTCGCTGGTTACCGTATAAATACCCATAAGTCCGAATTGCTCCCTTTGACTAACATAAATGACCCCCTTCTCTATGCTGATTTCTCTTCACAATTTACAATGACCCCTACTAAACTAAAATATCTAGGTATTCATATTCCTTTGGAACTTTCTCGGTTATATCTATTTAATTATACCCCCATTATTCAAACAATTAAATCACGCTTAGAAACTTGGAAGGATCTCAAACTTTCTCTGTTGGGCAGGATAGCGGTGGTAAAGGCTATTAACTTCCCCAAACTGGCTTACCTGCTCCAAATGCTCCCAGTCACGATCTCCAAACAGGATTCCCTACTCTGCTCACAAATATTTTCAAAATTTATCTGCAAAAATGCTAAGCCTCGTATGCCCAAAGCCCGAACTTACGTTAACAAACGAAAGGGTGGTCTTAGTATGCCTAATGTGACGATGTTTGCTAGATCTGCACTATTTAAGTTTGCCTCAGACTGGCTGCTTAGATCAGATTTATTCACGAACCTGGAACTGGAGGAGGCACTATTTTTCCCTTACTCCCCAGCAGCACTGCTGCACACCCCCCTATCTAAACTCCCCCAGGAGTTTAGGACTAATATTTTATTTTGGGACACTTATAGTGCCTGGATTTCCATTCATAAGATGTTTCGTACTGACCCATCTGAGTCTCCATATATACCCCTGTGGGGCAACCCCAATTTCCCCTCTTCTTTAGATAATCGACATTTTTATACCTGAGTGTAGTGAAAATTGGCAATAAGGTAATCTCACAAAACCTTTTATTCAGTAAGTGTGTCTGCATCCTGTAACTATAAACAGTATGTAGCTATAAGTATGTTGGCTTATCTATGGGTTTGATACAGCATCCAATAAACCCTTATGAAAGCAGTAAAACAGCTGGTGGTAATACCTCTTTATCTTCTCCGTTCCTTTTCTTCTCCTCTTGCTCTTGTCGCTTACGCTCAGACTCTATTATTTCAAAGAATTCTTTTTCAGCCTTGGCGATCAGCTCCTCTGTGTTCTCCTCCGGCTTATCATCCTTGGCTTCCTCTTCTTTGCCTGGCTCAGCCTTGCTACGCTCCTTCAGGCGCATCTCTCGGTGCCTTGCCTCCAGGATCTTCTCTCGCTTTGTTTCACGTTCAAACATCTGAGTACAAATGGGGATGTTAAGACTGGATGTTAGTAATAGCCAATGCTTCAGTTTGTAGGAGTATTATTAATACATACTGACAGATGGAGAGTTCTTTCTCTAGATCAAGTCATTCGTGGGTATCATACATATGGTGGAGCACTCTGCAGTAAGTACACTAGGCTCAGAATGGCGGACTGCTTCCTTACTGACACAGATGTATGCATTATTTACTGTAATCATTAGTGATTGCTTAAAACAGTATATGTTCTTCATACATGGCGGGGAAGCTTATAGTGCAAATAATATACCGCTCTGCCCCATATCAATAGTTCTTACATTTACCCCTAGGGTAGAAATACTCATTGGAACGCCAGAGGATCAGATGTCTGACCTGCAAGTGATGACCTTACTGTTACGTTGTTCCATCATTTTGACAGGATGGTAACTAGTTATCTATAAAATGATTGTGTCATGGATAATGAATAAATAAAATAAGAAATATATAACTATTATTACTAACAGTTATTTATATAGTGCATACATATAGCGCTGTTTTGGCCATTCACATCAGTCCCTGCCCCAGTGGAGCTTACAATATTCCTTACCACACACAAACACATACACGCTAGGGTTATGTTTTGTTGGCAGTCAATTAACCTACCAGTATAAGTTTGAATTGAGGGAGGAAACCAGAGTACTCCGCACAGTTAGGACAATGGTGGGAATTGAACCCATGACCTCAGTGCTGTGAGGCAGTAAAAGTAATACAGTTCACTATGATTTAGATAAAGTTATCCAGAGACTTACAGCAGTTGCAAGGTTCTTCTCATTTCTCTGCATTGTGCACAGCCCAGGTGACAGCTCCAGCAGTGTGGTCAGACCCATTTTAGAGCCGCAGGCTACAAAACGCCCATTATCTTGTAAGCGGAGGCTGTAGAGAGGATCATCACACACCTACAGATGGGAAATATAAGATGACATGTGTAACTAAGGGCCAATATCAATATAGAAAGTATAAATTACTATATTATAACAGCTTCAAACATTACAAGTAAATAAAAAACAAACTGTGTTCCCTAATGCACACTGAGTGAGTAATAATACTACATAATAATCAGATAATACGGAGATCTTAGTTGCGTATATCTGCAGATATAGGGTTAAGCCCCCAGGCCGATCGACAAGGCTTCTCCGTCACTGGGGGGTCCCTAATACTAGGTATGGGTCCGGGGTGCAGGACCCCATCATGCCGGCACAGGTCGGCTACCCCAGGTCAGCACACAGGTGAGAATTAATAAGGGTTAATAAGAAGCACAGAAGTGCTATATAAGTGAAGTGTGATTAAAAAACAAAAATATATACAAAGTGATAGAGAAAATCATGAGTGTTAATAAAGTGTTAGGGTGTGCCGACCTGAAGCAGCCCAGCCATACCGACACAGGGGCCACCGCACCCCACACCCACCCCATAAATAATTACATATATGTCTGGGTCTAAATGCCCAGTGTAAGGTCACATGATAATGGCTCCTACAGCATCTGAGAGCCAGCTTACCTGGAGACACCCCTGGCTTCTGCAATGGCACTCTGGAGTCAGCAATCCCTCCTAATGCTGACCCATTTTTTAATCACACTTCACTTATATAGCACTTCTGTGCTTCTTATTAACCCTTATAAATTTCACCTGTGTGCTGACCTGGGGTAGCCGACCTGTGCCGGCATCAGTGACGTGCGGTGGGGTGAGGCAGGTGAGGCAGAGCCTTTCCTGTCATACTTACATTTGTACCAGAGTTTTGATTGTATAAAGTATATGAAAAATACAAAGAATATGTTTGAAATATCTTTTTTGCATTATTCTAATAATTTTTATAGCCAAATCTCTGGAGTAAAAAGTTTATGGCAGGTGAGGCAGTGCCTCACCTGTGTATCTTTTCCGCACATCTCTGATCAAAACTCACCAAATTTCCCGGAGTTTGTACTGCTGCACCTGTGCATAATGCCCAGATGTACACTTTGGCTCATATTTTGTGTGTAAATCTGGCTCTGGTGCTAGCTAGTGCCTCCTTATCCTTTTAGCTCACCGCACGTCCCTGGCCAGCATGATGGGGTCCTGCACCCCAGACCCATACCTAGTATTAGGGACCCCCAGTGACGGAGAAGCCTTGTCGATCGGCCTGGGGGCTTAACCCTATATCTGCAGATATACGCAACTAAGATCTCCGTATTTGATTATTATGTAGTATTATTACTCACTCAGTGTACATTAGGGAACACAAATTGTTTTTTCTTACACAGAATTACCCCTCCCTTTTAGCACCTGACTGATATTACATCTGATTGAGCAGCTTTCCAATATTTGTACATTGTATTTAGAGAGGCATGGATGGGTCAGCATTAGGAGGGATTGCTGACTCCAGAGTGCCATTGGAGAAGCCAGGGGTGTCTCCAGGTAAGCTGGCTCTCAGATGCTGTAGGAGCCATCATCATGTGGCCTTACACTGGGCATTTAGACCCAGACATATATGTAATCATTTATGGGATGGGTGTGGGGTGCGGTGGCCCCTGTGTCGGTATGGCTGGGCTGCTTCAGGTCGGCACACCCTAACACTTTATTAACACTCATGATTTTCTCTATCACTTAGTATATATTTTTGTTTTTTAATCACACTTCACTTATATAGCACTTCTGTGCTTCTTATTAACCCTTATAAATTTCACCTGTGTGCTGACCTGGGGTAGCCAACCTGTGCCGGCATGATGAGGTCCTGCACCCCGGACCCATACCTAGTATTAGGGACCCCCAGTGACGGAGAAGCCTTGTCGATCGGCCTGGGGGCTTAACCCTATATCTGCAGATATACGCAACTAAGATCTCTGTATTATCTGATTATTATGTAGTATTATTACTCACTCAGTGTGCATTAGGGAACACAAATTGTTTTTTCTTATACAGAATTACCCCTCCCTTTTAGCACCTGACTGATATTACATCTGATTGAGCAGCTTTCCAATATTTGTGCATTGTATTTAGAGAGGCATGGATGGGTCAGCATTAGGAGGGATTGCTGACTCCAGAGTGCCATTGGAGAAGCCAGGGGTATCTCCAGGTAAGCTGGCTCTCAGATTCTGTAGGAGCCATTATCATGTGGCCTTACACTGGGCATTTAGACCCAGACATATATGTAATCATTTATGGGGTGGGTGTGGGGTGCGGTGGCCCCTGTGTCGGTATGGCTGGGCTGCTTCAGGTCGGCACACCCTAACACTTTATTAACACTCATGATTTTCTCTATCACTTTGTATATATTTTTGTTTTTTAATCACACTTCACTTATATAGATGTTACGCACACCAGTGCTAACAGGAGTATACCGGTGTATGAACAGAGAGGGAAGCGAAGCAAACGAACTCACAGACAGTATAACATAACATACACAGGAGGTGATGGAATAACTAATAAACACAAAGTGAACGGAGAAGCCCAAAGGCTCAGGAATTGGGTGTCTCCCTAGTGTCAGGAATGCTCAGATGGAATAGAGCGGACAATGAAGCGAGGTGTAGTGATTTAACATGTGGAGCACCTGAAATGATGTTGCTAAGAGCAACAGAAAAAACCCCAAAGGGTTACCAACGGGTGTGGGAATAAACTCCTTGGTCAGAGATAGAAATATAGACACAAGGAGAGTATCCACAATCCTAACCCCCACTTGCAGGGCACAGGTTCAGCTTACTGCCACTAAACTGACACCTGGACGCCCTGCACAGTGAGGGAGGATTAAGCAAGCAGGTCTGAGAGTACAGCCGCAAACCTGCTGGGTTCACAGAATAGCAAAAGAACCCCAGCAGGTCAAACAACTGACTCCAGTCTTACTGCTAGGTCCGGATTGGCAGAATGAAGTACCGAATCCCAAGGCCTATTCGCAGTAAGCAACAAGTAAATACAAAGTCACACAGTACTAGCTAACTCTCTGGAACTGACTAACAAACAAAGATTCAGCAGCATTTGCCTAGCCTGAGAGGATGGTTTATATAGCAGGTGCTGTCCACGCCCCACTCAGACCTCACAGACTGTGAGCACAAAACCAGCGCCGGATTCCCTGCCGTGCACAGAGCCTGTAACCACTACACAGTAAAAACCCGGACCGGAGTATCAGCTGCGCTCAGGTTACTTAGCTTACACTTGCCTCCCGGTTGCCATGGCGACGTGGCAGCACAGAGTAGGAGATCCTAACAGTACCCCCCCCTCTGACGAGGGGTCAAAGAACCCCTACCACCGGGTTTATCGGGGAACTGCGAGAAGAAAGAGCGTATCAGTCTGGGGGCATGAAGATCACAACTGCGCACCCACGACCGCTCTTCCGGGCCATACCCCTTCCAGTGCACCAAAAATGACAGCCGACCCCGAACCATCTTGGAGTCAAGAACCCTTTCAACAACAAACTCCCTCTGACCCCGTATCAGAAGAGGAGAAGGTCTTCCACTGGAAGAAGGATTACTAACCGCCAGTTTTAAAAGGGAACAATTAAATGTTTTATTGATACCCAATGAACGGGGCAGATCTAACTGAAATGCCACCGGATTGATAACCCTGGTGATCTTATAAGGGCCGATGAACCGGGGGCCTAACTTATGAGATGGCTGTCTCAACTTCAAATTCTTGGTGGACAACCAGACGAAGTCTCCTAATTTGAAGCTGCAGGGTCTTCTCCGCTTATCAAAAACCCTTTTGGTCACTAATGACACAGACACAAGGGCTTTCTTCACTTTCCTCCAAATACCCCTAAGGACCGAAACAACAGAGGAACCACCAGGCGTGGAATCCAGGGGGTCAAAAGAATTGGCCTTAGGATGATGCCCATACACACAAAGGAAGGGAGAGATCCCTGTAGCAGAGTGAGCCGCGTTGTTATAGGCAAACTCCGCCATGGACAGATGAGCAACCCAGTCAGTATGACACTTGGAGACATAACACCTGAGGAACTGCTCCAAGGACTGGTTCACCCTCTCAGTCTGCCCATTAGACTGTGGATGGTAGCCTGACGACAAGCTCACAGAAATCTGGAGATCAGAACAAAATGCCCTCCAGAATTTGGCCACAAACTGGGATCCACGGTCAGAGACCACATCAAGTGGCAACCCGTGGAGGCGCACAACATGCTGCATAAATAACTCAGACAGGCGTCTGGCCGATGGCAACCCAACCAGTGGAACGAAATGCGCCATCTTCGAAAACCTGTCAACGACAACCCAAATGGCTGTCATCCCCGAGGATTTGGGCAAGTCCACCACAAAATCCATGGAAATGTGGGTCCATGGCTTAGACGGAATAGAGAGTGGATGTAATGGGCCGACAGGAACCCCTCTAGGAGTTTTATTTCGGGCACAAACATCACATGCCCGAACCCACTGATCCACATCCCTAGCCACCGAGGGCCACCACACCGCCCTAGACAGCAACTCCCGAGTTCTGGCAATACCCGGATGCCCTGCCGACCTCTTGGCATGGAATTCCAGGAACACTCGCTGTCTTAACCTAGGAGGCACAAACAAGAGACCTACCGGAAGGTCTGGAGGAGCCTGCTCCTGTGCTCTAAGGACTAATGACAAGAGGTCCTGGGTAATGCCCACTTTAATACATGATGGGGACACAATGGGCAATGGCTCCTCGGTGGTCTCTTGAACTGGAGCAAAACTCCGCGAGAGCGCATCAGCCTTGATGTTTTTTGACCCAGGGCGATATGTTATCAAAAAATTAAAGCGAGCAAAAAACAAAGCCCATCGTGCCTGCCTGGCATTGAGCCGCTTCGCTGACTCTAAATATGCCAGATTCTTATGGTCAGTGAGAATTGAGACCACAAACTTAGCCCCCTCAAGCCAGTGTCTCCACTCCCCGAGTGCATCCTTTATAGCCAACAATTCCCGGTTACCCACATCATAATTCATCTCGGCAGACGAAAATTTACGGGAAAAGTAAGCACAGGGATGAAGGCGATTATCAGACACCCCCATCTGAGAGAGCACTGCCCCAATACCTATCTCAGAGGCATCCACTTCTACCACAAAAGGACGCTCTGGATCTGGGTGTCGCAGCACCTTGGCCGAGACAAATGCCCTTTTGAGACGGGCAAAGGCCGCTTTGGCCTCACAAGACCAGTGAGCAACATCCGCCCCTTTCTTAGTGAGTGCCACCAAGGGGGCCACTATAGACGAAAATCCAGCGATAAACCGTCTATAAAAATTCGCAAAGCCCAGAAAACGCTGAAGCGCCTTCAAACTAGTGGGCTGCACCCAATCCAGGACTGCCTGTACCTTAGAACCCTCCATTTGGAAACCTTCTGAGGAGATAATATACCCTAGAAATGCGATTTGCTGGACTTCAAACTCGCACTTCTCCAGCTTCGCCCCAAGCTGGTGGTCTCTGAGTTTCTGGAGGACTAAGCGTACATGCTTCCGATTTTCCTCCAGGGAATGAGAGAAGATTAGGATGTCATCTAGATAAACAACTAAGAATCTATCCAAATATTCCCTGAGCACATCGTTCATGAATTCCTGGAAGACTGCTGGGGCATTAGAGAGCCCAAAAGGCATCACCAAATATTCATAATGCCCTGAGTGGGTATTAAAGGCAGTCTTCCATTCATCCCCCTCTCTTATTCGGATTAGATTGTAAGCACCGCGTAGGTCAATCTTAGAAAAAATGGTGGCAGTACGAAGCTGGTCAAACAAAACCGAAATGAGAGGCAGTGGGTACGAGTTTTTAATCGTGATACGGTTCAATTCCCTGAAGTCGATGCAGGGTCGCAACGAACCGTCCTTTTTACCCACGAAGAAGAACCCCGACCCAACTGGGGACTGTGAGGGTCTGATAAATCCCTTAGCCAAGTTCTCCTGAATGTACTCTGCCATAGCCTGAGTCTCAGGACGTGACAGGGAGTACAACCTGCTCTTGGGAAGCTTAGCATCCGGCAACAAATCAATGGCACAGTCATAGGGGCGATGGGGAGGTAGTACCTCCGCAACTTTTTTGGAGAACACATCCGCAAAATCTGCATAACATCCTGGCAATCCTGGCAAACTTAGCTGCGAGAGCCTGACTGGAAGGCTCAAGCAACTCCTGAAACAATCACTACCCCAACTAAGAATCTCCCCAGAGACCCAGTCAAATTGAGGGTTATGGGCCCTTAACCAGGGTAACCCCAAAACCAATGGGGCAAAAGAACAGACAGTCACATAAAAAGACAATTTTTCAGAGTGTGTGGCTCCAATAAACAAAGGAATTTGGCTGGTGCAGGAGGTCATTTTACCCTGGGACAATGGTTCCCCGTTTAACCCACAGATCTCAAACTCTGATGCCAAAGGTACTGAGGGAACAGAGTGTTCCAGGGCGAATTGACGGTCCATGAAAACCCCATCGGCCCCACTGTCAACAAAGGCCTCAGTCTTGACAGTTTGACCGAGGATCTCTTGTCTTTATTCCCACAGTACAAACATAAACCCTGCTGTCTCCTCCGCGTCTTCTCACGCGAGGAGAGGCGGGTAGCCCCAATCTGCATAGGCTCCTCGGAATATTCCTCAGAGTCTGAGGTTCCCTTGGGAAAAAAGGAAACTGCGGTCTCCCTTTCAAGCCTACGCTCTCTCAGCCGTCTATCCACCCGGATGGATAACTGCATGAGCTGATCTAAGCTATCAGGCGAGGGATATTGTACCAGTTGGTCCTTTATCTGGTCAGAAAGGCCCCTTCGGTACTGGTTTCTCAGGGCTGGGTCATTCCACTGGGTATCATGAGCCAACCTCCGAAACGCCGTACTATAAACCTTAGCTGGCCGTCGCCCTTGCTTCAGAACCGTAATCTGAGCCTCGGCTGAAGCCATCTTGTCAGGGTCATCATACAAAATGCCCAGTGCCGTAAAAAAAGCATCAACACTTTTAAGCGACGGACAGTCAGGCTGTAACCCATATGCCCAGACCTGTGGGTCTCCTTGTAGCAAGGAAATCACCATGCCCACCCGCTGAATCTCCGACCCAGAAGACTGGGGCCTAAGCCTGAAATATAGCTTACAGCTCTCCTTGAAACAAAAGAACTGCGAGCGATCTCCAGAAAAACGATCCGGGAGATTTACTTTCGGCTCCTTAACCCCTGAACTTGCCGCTGCTGCTGCGGGAGCTCCGCTAGCTGCCTGCGAGGTGTTCATTTTAATGGACATCTCATAAATTGTCGAGTCAGGACCTGCACCTGATCGACCACCTGTTGCAAAGTATTTTGAGGGGTATGCTCCATATTCCCACAAAATTTCAACAGGAGTAGGGCTGCTGAATATGTTACGCACACCAGTGCTAACAGGAGTATACCGGTGTATGAACAGAGAGGGAAGCGAAGCAAACGAACTCACAGACAGTATAACATAACATACACAGGAGGTGATGGAATAACTAATAAACACAAAGTGAACGGAGAAGCCCAAAGGCTCAGGAATTGGGTGTCTCCCTAGTGTCAGGAATGCTCAGATGGAATAGAGCGGACAATGAAGCGAGGTGTAGTGATTTAACATGTGGAGCACCTGAAATGATGTTGCTAAGAGCAACAGAAAAAACCCCAAAGGGTTACCAACGGGTGTGGGAATAAACTCCTTGGTCAGAGATAGAAATATAGACACAAGGAGAGTATCCACAATCCTAACCCCCACTTGCAGGGCACAGGTTCAGCTTACTGCCTCTAAACTGACACCTGGACGCCCTGCACAGTGAGGGAGGATTAAGCAAGCAGGTCTGAGAGTACAGCCGCAAACCTGCTGGGTTCACAGAATAGCAAAAGAACCCCAGCAGGTCAAACAACTGACTCCAGTCTTACTGCTAGGTCCGGATTGGCAGAATGAAGTACCGAATCCCAAGGCCTATTCGCAGTAAGCAACAAGTAAATACAAAGTCACACAGTACTAGCTAACTCTCTGGAACTGACTAACAAACAAAGATTCAGCAGCATTTGCCTAGCCTGAGAGGATGGTTTATATAGCAGGTGCTGTCCACACCCCACTCAGACCTCACAGACTGTGAGCACAAAACCAGCGCCGGATTCCCTGCCGTGCACAGAGCCTGTAACCACTACACAGTAAAAACCCGGACCGGAGTATCAGCTGCGCTCAGGTTACTTCGCTAACACTTGCCTCCTGGTTGCCATGGCGACGTGGCAGCACAGAGCAGGAGATCCTAACAATAGCACTTCTGTGCTTCTTAATAACCCTTATTAATTTTCACCTGTGTGCTGACCTGGGGTAGCCGATCTGTGCCGGCATGATGGGGTCCTGCACCCCGGACCCATACCTAGTATTAGGGACCCCCAGTGACGGAGAAGCCTTGTCGATCGGCCTGGGGGCTTAACCCTATATCTGCAGATATACGCAACTAAGATCTCCGTATTATCTGATTATTATGTAGTATTATTACTCACTCAGTGTGCATTAGGGAACACAAATTGTTTTTTCTTACACAGAATTACCCCTCCCTTTTAGCACCTGACTGATATTACATCTGATTGAGCAGCTTTCCAATATTTGTGCAAAGTAAATAAAAAAACAATGACCAAAACAGATTATGCTTTAAAACTGAAAACCAATTTTTTTCATTGTTCCCTTGTCTGTTTAATGCACATACTAATGGACCAATGGATACATATATCCTTATTTTAGGACTTGAAGATTTTATGATGGTGCTCTTATTTTTATTTATAATCCTTTCCCCAAACACTTTTTTTTCTCAACTTCTTTTAAATTCCATCATAGAAAAGAACTCAAAATAAAGTAATATAAAAATAAATGATTAATAGAAAGTTTTTAGTATGTAATAAAACATTTATTTTTCAGAATCATTTTACAGTAAGATGACTATTCCATTACAGTCTGGGGCAGTAAGGGGACTATTCCATTAGAGTCTGTGGCAGTAAGAGGACTATTCCATAAGAGTCTGTGGCGGTAAGGGGACTATTTCATAAGAGTCTGTGGTGGTACGGGGACTATTCCATTAGAGTCTGTGGCCATAAGGGGACTATTCCATAAGAGTCTGTGGTGGTAAGTGGACTATTCCATTAGAGTCTTTGGCTGTAATGGGACTATTCCATAAGATTCTGGGCTGTAAAGGGACTATTCCATAAGAGTCTGTGGCAGAAGAGGTACTATTTCATAAGAATCTGTGGTAGTAGAGGGACTATTCCATGAGAGTCTGCTGCTTAGAGTTTGTTTCATCTTCGCCCAACAATAACCATTTCCACATATTATATAGAAAAAATGTAATACTAATTATAAGTATGATTAATTTACCCTTTACTATGAAATATCTTTTTTGGTAAAACTCAATAACAATTGTCCTTCTATTCACACATAACTATGGTCTTACTTTTGTTTGTTTTACTGGATTTATTTTCATTTATATTTTACAATTATGATTTTTTTTTAGCTATGTCTCTATAGGTGATACTTTGTTTTCTCTGTCTTACGTTAGTACTAGGGAGTTATAATGCCATGTTTAACAAATAAATGTTAGTGACTATTTGGAAATTCCGATAACAGTCATATGTTACATTGTGCAATCTGAATTGTCATCAATTTCTCTCAGAGATAGATCAAGAGGTGCATAAAAAATTACTTTCAGGAAAAAAGGCCAATTAAGACCTGCAAGATGCTCAAAAAGTAATGAGGTAAACATAAATCCATATTTTATGATCTGCAAATTATTGGCACATAAACGTAGACAATGCTCTTCTACAGGAGTACTCTGAGGTGGACGTGAACAGTTCCTGCAAAGTAATACATCTATTCCTCTCACCCATCCCCTACAGACCACACATCAGTACTAACCTTTAGGCTCAGAGTGGGATTGTTCTGTTTGAATAAATAGTCCCAGACATCCAGGGTCCCATCCATTTTGGTGGTCAAGAACACAGACGGCCGTACTGGACTCCAGGCAGCATCTGTTAAGTAACTCATGTGATATCTAAAGGAGGATGACAAAGAGATCTACTGGGTATTCTAAACAATACAGTGTTATACCAAGAACCGATCATCAATGAAGTAAATGTACCACTTTACCAATTTTCGTAATTAACTGGTGGCTTGCACTGTCAATTACTTATTAATAATGAAAGATTACAGAATATCTGTTGCCTACACACAGTGGAGACAGCAATTTTGTGGACTGAACCATTATTTATGAGATTGCAGGCTACTATTGTACCAGAAGGCAGTGCCTCATTACTTACTATTGATTTGACTGACTACATTTTATGAATAGTGAATTATGCCACCAAATGTCTTTTTGCACTGTGTTGACTGTATGTGGTGACTGTATGTGGTGTATTCATATGAAACAATTTGGGAAGTACGGATGGTGTAATGGTTAGCATTACTGCCAGACAGCACTGAGGTCATGGGTTCGATTCCAACCATGGCCCTAACTGTGCGGAGTTTGTATATTCTCCCCGCACTTGCGTGGGTTTCCTTCGGGTACTACAGTTTCCTCCCACAATACAAAAATATACTGGTAGGTTAATTGGCTCCCAACAAAATTAACCCTAGTGAATGTGTCTGTGTGTGTGTGTACATGTGATAGGGAATATAGGCCCTCATTCCGAGTTGTTCGCTCACAAGCTGCTTTTAGCAGCTTTGCACACGCTAAGCCGCCGCCTACTGGGAGTGAATCTTAGCTTATCAAAACTGCGAACGAAAGATTATCAAAATTGCGAATAGACACTTCTTAGCAGTTTCTGAGTAGCTCCACACTTACTCGGCATCTGCGATCAGTTCAGTCAGTTTCGTTCCTGGTTTGACGTCACAAACACACCCAGCGTTCGCCCAGACACTCCTCCGTTTCTCCAGCCACTCCCGCATTTTTCCCAGAAACGGTAGCGTTTTTTCGCACACACCCATAAAACGGACAGTTTCCGCCCAGAAACACCCACTTCCTGTCAATCACATTACGATCACCAGAACGAAGAAAAAACCTTGTAATGCCGTGAGTAACATACCTAACTGCATAGCAAATTTACTTGGCGCAGTCGCACTGCGGACATTGCGCATGCGCATTAGCGACTAATCGCTCCGTTGCGAGAAAAATATAACGAACGAACAACTCGGAATGACCTCCATAGATTGTAAGCTCCACTGGGGCAGGGACTGATGTGAATGGGCAAAAATTCTCTGTAAAAGTGCTGTGGAATATGTGTGCGCTATATAAATAACTGGTAATAAATAAATAAATATATGTGACAATAAATGGGTATTTCTCCAGGGACTCAGTACGATATGCCGGCGCTTTGGATCCCAGTGGTCAGGAGACAGACGCCAGGATCCCGAAGGTTGAAATACTTACAGGGATCAGTTGGGGCTGTTCTTTCCTCTACCCTATCCCCTATCCCTCCCTTTCTGCAGCCTAACCCTAACCTCCCCCTATAGTGCCTAACCCTAACTTCCCACCAGCGGTGCCTAAACCTAAACCCTCCCCCCGCAGCCTAAACCTAACCCTCTCTCCCCCCGCAGCCTAAACCTAACCCTCCCTGTGGGTGCCTAAGCCTAACACCCCGTCCCCTTCCTGCAGCCTAACCCTAACCTCCTTACCACCTTCCCCCCCCCCCCTTCCCCACTTGCAGTCTAACTCCCTTGGGGGCAGCTAACGTAAACCCCCCCCCCCCCCGAACCCATGTACCATAATCGGGATGTCGACGTTGGTCATCTGTCCACCTCGGAATTTCGATGCCGGCATTTTGACTGGTGTCAGGATTCCGGCATCGGTATTCCAACAGCCGGGATCCCGACTGCCGGTAAATTAACTGCATCCCTTCTCCAGAAATACATACATGTAACTGAGGCAGAATGAACCAAAGAGGAAGATACCAGCATTTAGTCAGACACAGATATGCCAGTTACACTATGAGGGATATCCAATTAGCCCCGGTAATTTACCAGGGCTAATTGTCCCGCCGGAGGCTATCTAATTAGCCCCGATAAGCCGGCGTGTGCCGCGGCTTATTGGGGATTTTGTTTCTCCTGCCTCCGTCAGGCGAAGCAGAATCCCCGGAAACAGCCCCGTTTTCATCCGAAAACGGGGCTGTTTCACACAAAAACACACAGGTTTCACTGAACCTATGTGTTTTCAGGAGAAAGGTTTTTTTTTACACGCGATCTATCTGGATAGCCTGTAAAAAATCGGTGAAACATCAGAAAAAAGTCAGAAAAACGGCCGAAAATGACCGTTTTTCGGACCCGTTGTTTTAACGGGGATAATTGGATATCCCCCTAACTGTTCATTGCCACAAATAATTGACACTGTGTCGTTCTGCCTGTGATGTGGGACTATGATGAAGGTCAGAGCAAATATTTCATTACACAGCTGTGTCTCTCTATATAGGCCACAGCCACCATTCAATGTCGTATGACGTTACAGTAGTCCTACTGAGTGTCGAACTGGGACATGAAGTGCCCACCGGGGGAATGCAGTGGTAGGGGGTCTATGTAAAAGGGGTGTGGTCAGTTACCATGGGGTGATGCCAGCCCGCACAGAGGCTTGGACAGCCATTAGAGACCATGGGGGTATATGTACTAAGCCTTGGAAAGAGATTAAGTACCAACCAATCAGCTCCTGTTATGTGTTTGAAAAATGAGAGAAGCGGATTGGTTTTTAGTAAATATGCCCCCATGTATCTAACCCTCTCAGTGAGTAACAATGTATAATATGGGTGCACTGTCTGGAACCTGACATTAGAGGAAGGAGTGGGGCCCTCAGGCAGTGAGGCCCACCAGGGATTTCCCGTGTACCCCTGTCAGCCAGTCAGAGCCTGCTCCTACTTTCCCTTTTGATAGCCATCAACTTACTTTGTCCACATGATAGAGGATTCCCGTGAGTCTTCTGACCAGATTCGGGCTGTCCAATCTCCAACTGTCAGGAAATTTTTTGGAAAAAAGGGATTTCTCTGCACAGCATATATGGGCCCATGATGGCTACTGTAGGTACAGACAATCTTTTCAGCTGGTGTCTTGGCCTTTCGGTTGCAGGATATCACCATGCCCTGTTCTGTTCCCACCATAAACTTGGTTGGCTACAGAAAAGGATAGAACAGTTGTAGCACATTGTATTATAATATAACTTTCCTGCTTGTAGAGTTCTATCTGTCATCTATATACTATGTTCTATGCATCCACACGTCACAAACTGATAGAACATCGGAGACATACAAAGCTAGCCTCATGTAGGATTTACTAATCGCTGGGACTGATCATCCATTGACAGGATTTATGTTTCATTAATATATGGGTGGTTAAATCGCTGCACACACTTGTAGCATTTACTGGCAATGTCTAATTATGAGCAGATCTCAATTCAAGCAGGTCATTCTTGAGTGTCTCACTAATTCTGTACTCAAATTGGACTACAAACTTGTTGTTAACACTGTATAACATAACATCATACATCCATGTGTTTTGCCTCCATGGTTTCTATTGGGTATTCTATTATGAAATGCCCAGTCTTAGTGATGTCATGCTGCCCATGATGATGTCATGTTTCTTGAGTACTTGTGGACAGACTAACAGATTTGGTTAGAATTGTGAGGTGTTTCTTGCCTTGTGCAGACGGCGGATCATCTTTCCATGTCATTGTCATACTGCCATGGTGGCATGTAGAGGGTGCACAGCATACGGTGCCCATTACCTTATAACTGGCCCTGCTAATGACTCTCATGCAGCAATAACATTTTATGGACAAATACTTACATTAGAAACCACCCTGAATAGTGCATCAACCTTATTAATATACTAGACTATAATATAAAACTATAAGATAAAAAATACCCACTATAGTTGGCTCAAACTCCAAAGAGATGCCTCCCAATGCCAAATCAAGGTTTCCCTTTTTTGTGATATCCAGAACTAATTTTTCTGTTGGTTCACTCATTTTTCGGATGTCCCACCACAAGACCTGCAGATAAAATTCACAAATATTGAAATGAAGACAACCTCAAACACAATCTCTTTTGACTATGCATATCAGATGAGCTCTTAGAATTATCAAATTTCTATTTTAAAAACATATATTAATAATAATAATAATAATAATAATAATTATTATTATTATTATTATTATTAATTGATCCCCTGAAATGTTAATAACAACTATATCTGTGAGGCAAGTTTATTGGCAAGGCATATATCTGTGAGGCAAGTTTATTGATCCTCAATAAGCAATCTCTTTTCAGAATGTATCAATTTCATAACATTTAGCTCTTTCTGTGTATGTACTAATCTTTCTATGACAGGAGTGCTTATAAAAATCAGATAAGCTGATGTATGTACCCAGCTGACGGCACGACCGATATATAATGATATATCGGCTGTACCATACACACTAAACAACATATTGCACAATATATAATTCATGATTGCATTCTCCTGCATCTGGTGGTTGCCTGAATCATCCTGTCGGGTGTGCAGCACTCCCAATGGGACAACCAGGCAAGCAACCGACAAGAGCGCACGATTGCCGTCACGCACTAGATGATGTGCCCATGATGTCGGTCCAATCTGCCAGATCAGATGACATATCGCTTAGGGGGTATTCAATTCAAGTTGGAACTACCGTCTTGTCAGAAAGACAGCAGTTACTGACTTTATTAGGTCGGATAGTTTTCCAACATATTCAATTGGGCTGCCATTTTTCCGACAGGTCGGCAATTCCGACTTGTTGTAAAACACGTGGATCGGCAGATTAGCCGCTGATCCACATGTTTTGTCAGATTCGCGGCCAAATCCGACAGGTTTTAGCCCCGTTTCTAACAATGTCAATCCGACTTTAAAAAAAGTTGGATTGGCATTGTCGGGAATGACCAAATCCTTTCGGGTTTGGCCGATAATAGAATACTGAAATGTCGGATCCTTTCCGTCGGAAAGGATTCAACATCAATTGAATACATCCCTTTGTGTGTAACCAGCTTGAGTGTTTGGCGAGCCACAATATATAAACTGGGATACACAATTTGTGGCTGCTACATTAATTTTGGAACAGTAAAGCTTTCCTTCCAGAACTAACTATTATCAGAAATCCTAATAAAACACGCATTCGAGAATAACTGTGAGCCTAAAATGGGCAATAATACAGGGTAAGTCAAAATGATGTTCCCGATTTCTATGATATTCTATGCGAAATGTAATGGAGTGTTTCTTGTTGCAAGATATGTGCTTTGAAAGCCAATCTCTCAAAGTTCAAATTACCTGCTACCTGTTCCGCATTTATCTCGCTAGCATCCGTCAGGAGCCAGCTGAAGAAAATAGCGACTAGCAGAGAGCATAAGGCATTCTAGTGTTCTCAATTTTCATACAAACAAGTAGTGAGCGTGCAATGGCATTTCGCAGTGCTGACATCATCTATCAACAGGATGGTGCTACTTCTCATTACCATAATGATGACTGCCACAAAAATGGGTTGGCCATGCAGCTGCGGCGGATCAAGAACTGCTGCTTTGGACACTATGTTTACCAAATCTCACCCTCTTTGTGGGGTTTCAATAAGGATTCAGGGGTCCTGTCTGTGGAGAAATTGCCAATGGCAACCAATCAGCTGCTCCGTACAATTGTATAGTATGCAAATTATAAATTTTACTTCAATGCTAATTGGTTGCCATGGGCAACTTCTCCACACTTTTCACTGCTTCATGAACAGACCCCTTAGTATGGTTTACTGGCGAGCGGGATGCCAGCTGTCAATATCCCGACAGAGGCATCCCGCCCGCCAGAATGCCGGCAGCGGGGTGGGTGCAAAGAGTCCCCTTGCAGCCTCGGTGGCTTGCTGTGTTCGCCATAGGATCTACTCCCACTCTACGTGTGTCGTGGACACCCACCAGTGGGAATAGTCCTGTTTTGGCAGGTTCCAGCTGGAGGCATTGCTGGGTGTCGGGATTCTGGCGCCGGTATCCTGACCGCCAGGATCCCAATAGCCGGCAAATTGAACGTATACCTTCATTAAGGATCGTACCACTAATGTATCACTAAAATTATTTTTATAATCACCTGACCATCTGTGGAGGTTGAGAAACATTCGGTGCCAGTTTTTGACTGAAGCCATATGACCTTGTATACAGGATCACGGTGGCTATGTTCAATCACAGACAATTCCACTGGTTGTCCCCCTTTCCTGGTGTCCCAGTATGCTTGAAAAAGAGAACAGGACATTGTGTTTCCAAACATTTAGTAGTAAGAAAAGGTAACTAATTCTAAATCAAGATTCAAGAAAGTAAATTTATTAAGAGTTGGGTTGCTCATTGTTTAGAAGCCGATGAGCATTGCTGGCAGATTTTTGGTTGAAAAAGCGTCTAATTTTCTGCTAACAACTGTTGATGCCACCAGCAGAAATATAGCTCATCTAACAGGATAAATCTAAGGTTTCAATACATTCAATGGGAGAAAATTGGATATGCGAATTCTGTTTTAAATAAAGCATGGTTTCTTGGGGGGGATTGCGGCGGTTGTGAATTTAGTAATATGACAGGATGCAAATCATACTGGGAAAACATGGCAATTTAACCGAGTTGCCCAAACGGAAGTTTCGTACATTTACGCCAAAGACTCCAAGTTTGATTAAACTAGCTTGTGTAATCTAGTAGTGCTATTTTGGAGAGGACTATGGAGGCTATGCAGAGTTGGTCACATATTTTGCAATCTTAGCAAAATCTGCAACCACTAAAATCACAAGCTGGGGGTAGCTCAGCACAGGGCAAGGCCATCCTGCATATTTGGGGCCGCGGCGCGGTGCAATCACAATTCAATAGCGATCGCATTGCAAAAAACTCAAATAGAGGTTGACCCCTTCCTACACAGCATCGCTGCGAATGCTGAGGCACCGCCGCCATGTTTCCAATTGCAGGAAATACCACTCCTGCATTTCCTACGACACCCTCACCCATCGCCTGTCAATCATGATGTGATCACATCTGCCCAGGATGCGATCGCATAATGACTATTTTTGCACATGCACTACAGCTGCAGCGATCACACAAATGGCCGCTTACCAGCCATCTGCGCATGCGCAGCGGCTGTAGTGCACGTGCACAACCGGGGGTCTGATAAGGCCCTATATATTTAGAGGCACTGTTTAGGTTATGACTGTCTATCTTGCAGCACTGTTTACGAGAGGACTATCTATCTGGCAGTACTGTTTACAAGATGAGTATCTATCTGGCAGTACTGTCTAGGAGAGGACTATCTATCTGGCAGTATGGGTTAGGAAAGAGCTATCTGTCTGGCAATATGGGTTAGGAAAGGGCTATCTGGCAGTATAGGCTAGAAAAATGCCATCTATCTGGCAGTATGGGTTAGGAAAGGACTATCCATCTGGCAGTATGGGTTAGGAAAGAGCTATCTATCTGGCAGTATAGCTTAGGAAAGGGCTATCTATCTGGCAGTATGGGTTAGGAAAGAGCTATCTATCTGGCAGTATGGCTTAGGAAAGGGCTATCTATCTGGCAGTATGGGTTAGGAAAGAGCTATCTATCTGGCAGTATGGGTTAGGAAAGAGCTATCTATCTGGCAGTATGGGTTAGGAAAGAGCTATCTACCTGGCAGTATGGCTTAGGAAAGGGCTATCTATCTGGCAGTATGGGTTAGGAAAGAGCTATCTATCTGGCAGTATGGGTTAGGAAAGAGCTATCTGTCTGGCAGTATGGGTTAGGAAAGCGCTATCTATCTGGCAGTATGGGTTAGGAAAAGGCTATCTACCGGGCAGTATGGGTTAGGTAAGAGCTATCTATCTGGCAGTATGGATTAGGAAAGAGCTATCTGGCAGTATGTGTTAGGAAAGGGCTATGTGTCTGGCAGTATGGGTTAGATAAGAGCTATCTATCTGGCAGTATGAGGGCTATCTATCTGGCAGTATGGGTTAGGAAAGAGCTATCTATCTGGCAGTATGGGTTAGGAAAGGGCTAACTACATGGCAGTATGGGTTAGGAAAGGGCTATCTATCTGGCAGTATGGGTTAGATAAGAGCTATTTATCTGGCAGTATGAGGGCTATCTATCTGGCAGTATGGGTTAGGAAAGAGCTATCTATCTGGCAGTATGGGTTAGGAAAGAGCTACCTGTCTGGCAGTATGGGTTAGGAAAGGGCTATCTATCTGGCAGTATAGGTTAGGAAAGGGCCATCTATCTGGCAGCATGGGTTAGGAAAGGGCTATCTATCTGGCAGTATGGATTAGGAAAGAGCTATCTATCTGGCAGTATGGGTTAGGAAAGGGCTATCTGTCTAGCAGTATGGGTTAGGAAAGAGCTACCTATCTGGCAGTATGGGTTAGGTAAGAGCTATCTATCTGGCAGTATGGATTAGGAAAGAGCTATCTATCTGGCAGCATGGGTTAGGAAAGAGCTATCTGGCAGTATGGGTTAGGAAAGAGCTATCTATCTGGCAGTATGGGTTAGGAAATAGCTATCTATCTTGCAGTATGGCTTAGGAAAGGGCTATCTATCTGGCAGTATAGGTTAGGAAAGCGCTATCTATCTGGCAGTATGGGTTAGGAAAGAGCTATCTATTTGGCAGTATGGATTAGGAAAGAGCTATCTGGCAGTATGGGTTAGGAAAGGGCTGTCTGGCAGTATGGGTTAGGAAAGAGTTATATATCTGGCAGTATGGATTAGGAAAGAGCTATCTGGCAGTATGGGTAAGGAAAGGGCTGTCTGGCAGTATGGGTTAGGAAGGGGCCATTTTCTGGCAGTATGGGTTAGGAAAGGGCTATCTATCTGTCAGTATGGGTTAGGAGGGGGCTCTCTATCTGGCATTACTGCTTAGAAGAGGGCCATCCATCTGGGAGTACAGTTTAGGAGGGGGCCATCTATTTGGCAGTACAGGTTAGGAGAGGTCTATATATCTGACAGTACTATCTAGGAGAGGGTCATCTATCTGGCAGTACAGGTTAGGAAAGGGCTATCTATCTGGGAGTGCTGTTTAGAAAAAGACTCAGCATTAATATTTAGGGCAAGAATAAAAAACTCTTTAGAGACTAATGATACACAATGGGAAAGTTAATGTGAAAGAGAAATGAAATGCCAGTTAAATAAAATGATTTCTGTTTCTCCCCGGAGGAGAGACAAAGCTTGTGCTAATGACTCAACGGTCTTCTATCACTGGATTTAATTACACTGTGGAAATCATTTCCTAATTAGCAACATAAACATGGACATGACATGGAAAAGCAGTGCTGTGAAACTAATTCACTAATTGAGTATCATTCATATTCTGTATAAAAAAAACATATGTATATGGCAAGTCCATGTATTATTATTAATACATAATATTGAAAGCATTTCACTACAAGTTCAAATGATTTACAATTCTAATGGTGTGCACAGTATTTGTACAGCTTGCACTGGTACAGGCAGAAAAATACGTGTGACCGGCGGTCACGATACCGACGCTGGGATCTCGGCTTTTAGATGGGAGAAGCGAGGGCTCACCAAGCAGCGGGCTCGTGGGTGTCCACGACACCATAGAGTGGGAATAGTCCCTGTTGGTCGGCATGCCGACCGGCGGGCTATTCAGCGTTCGGGATCCCAACCGCATCCCGAAAAATACATACATGAGACAGGTTTCTATGAATCCTGCTAAATTGTAATATGTACCAGGCCCCGAAAACTAACGCCATCTTTTGATGGCACTCACCATTGTAGCCTATAGGCTACATTTCTGCATATCTTTTAGGAATGGGATATGAAGAATCCATCGCCATTAACCGCCACTTGCACTATGGGGTCCAGTGACTGCACATGAATAGTAAGCATGCTAGGTCTGAACTCGGATTTAAAGTCATCGCATCAGCGACACTTTTATTTTACGTACTGCAAGGATAGGCTCCTACCAGCACTAGTGTTGCTGTATGACATTTGTGATACTTTCCCCCAGTAATTACTTACAATATGTGGTCATAAGAAATTATTTATAAATGTGAACAAAGATAAATATATCTCAAACTGACTTAAATAGGAAGCAACAGTAACTACTACAGTGTATAAGAAAATTATTTCCAGAACACTGTGGAGGAAAAAACAACTACATAAACAATAAACAACAAACCAATCTTTAGATAGCAACAGTTTTACCAGACTACATAAGTTTATTGGGCTATGAAGAAATCCCGCTGAGAGACCACCGTTTTCCTTACTGATCTGTCCATTGTAGCAGCCTCCAACCAGGATGTGTGAATCTTTGGGGTTGTATTCCAAGCTGACAAGTGGGGACACAGGCTTCAGAGTCAGTTCTGGCTTGTTTGGGTTTTCTAAGTAGAAGACAGATGTGGGAATAAACATGAATACATATGTTTTTAGAGCTGGTACATTGTATGGTCATTTACAGCTCACTTATTTAAGCTAAGATTTGTGTGCAATACAGATGTGAATATCTGCCATTGGCTGCACTCACTATATTTCAGTGTTACCATGCAAAGACACTTTAAACACAGTTCTACAGCATGTGGCCTCATAATACACATAACATACAAATGTAATCACCAATATCCCAAATATAGGAATCGTAGCTCATGTCTTTGGGGGCTCGCTGGAACTCGAGGCAAGAATAAGCGACGGCCAGTTTTCTGCTGCCATCTGGGTGCCAGGAGAGATGTGTAGCAGTGCGCTTGATTTCATTGGGGTCTCTGTTGGAATAACAACGTCATGTTACCAGCGCCCCAAGGGTTGTTTTACACAAATATCAGGGAAACGGTTTGAGGGCTGGTCTGTCAGCTGTCATACAATGCTCTAAACACAAGTTGCTTATCAGCTGTCTGCATTATGTATTGTACCTGAATACATTAATGGTCTTTGCAGAAGGAGCTTCATCCATCCCCTCCAGCTCTTCCTCTTCTTCAAAGTACTCCTCGTAAATATTGATAGCATTGTTTTGTTTGATGCAGTGCTCCATCACCTTGTGTGACAAGATAACAGATATGAATCTGTTAATGTGAAACCACTGCTGTCTGCTCTAGCTATTGCTGCACTTTGTGGTTCTAAGATTGAGACCAGACTGAAACCCTTTAAGTGAATGAAACCCATAAGTTAGCAGATTTCCTGCTCTGTCAGCGGCAATGGATCTAACACTGATACCATCAGAAACCTAAAAAACAGCTACCATCATTTTAAATGGGCTAAAATGAGCTTGATGGTGTTTCCTTTCAATATGCATGGCCCTCTCGGCATCTTATTGAACAATAAATCCTTTAATGCGGATGTCTTTCTATAGAACAGTTCATCATAAGTTGTGTTCGTTCACTGATCTAAACTGCAGCTAGGGGAGTGCAGCCTGGTTCCTAGGGGATAATTCAGAGTTGGGAGCATAGCTGGGGACTTTCTGGCTAGGGAATGGGGTGGTATAGGGAGCCTTGATTAGTAAAGGAAGTTGTGCAGGGGTTGTAGTTGCATGATCTCGCCAGCTTGGCAATACCCTATGCTATACAATACCGAAATTACTGGCACTGTACAGCAGGGAGGTTTCTCTGCGATGACGCAATTCAGCACGAACCACGTCACTGGCTGCCCTGTACGCCCACTTCACTCTATAAGTGAGTGGCTGGGTGGCAGTAGTGGCCGTCTTCGGGAGACTTGTCCAATTTTCTGTGTGGCTGGGAGTGCCACCCAATTTTCGGGAGCCTTCGGCAGTTCTGGCAGAGTAGCAAGTATGGTTGAGATCAAAGCAAAAAAAGCGAGTAACTGCACCTTGGTAAAACCGGGCTGTACTGCTGATGTAACACGTATAGAGAGAATTAGGTATGGGTGTCCAAACGCAAATCTAAGTTGCCTTGGAAATATAAAGCTGTCCAGCATTTGATGGCTACACACAATAGCAGCCATTATTTAGTCTGCATGAAAAAGACATAAATGTATTTGCACCCCTTTCAATGCATCATGTTTTCAGCAGGTAAAAGTTAATCGCTCATTTTTGATTTGCTCCCAAATTAGAATCAGCCCTTTAGTCAGTTACTAGGCAGTAATTCCATGATATCAGCTCACACTGAAAACTGCTGCCTCCCTGAGTGCTGACAACATACTTGCCTGCTTTTGAAAAAGCATTTTAGGGAGATTGTGTAAGTAACACCTATAAGCACCGACGTGTACTGCTACATCTGAGAGGCGTGTCATAAAAATTACTTACATCCAAATGTAAATGACCCCAAAGCAGTTAGTAAGATCTACTTATTGATGAGAAGACAGTGATACTTTTCAGGACTTGCTCGTGTATTGTGTTTTACCTTGCGATCCCGATTCGATGCCGATGCGCGGTCCCGTGCGGTTGGCATCGCAAGCCTAGATGGACTGTGCAGGCAAGTCAATTTTGACTATCTCTATAGAAGAGATAGTCAAAATTGACACTTAGCCAAAATCTCACATAGTCATTATGCGATGCCGAACTAGCCCCTGTCGCATAGTGAGAATCGGGGTTAGCCCGAACCTCACCATGTGTACACACCTTTAGGTGCAATAAGGGATATCTGTAGACTTTTCAGGGAGAATGCTAATATTTCAGGGAGTCTCCCTGATGGGTTGGGTCTGCCGGCGGACAGAATACCAACCGTGGCATCCCGATGGTGAGAATCCCGACAGGGGCAAGGTAAGTACACTTACCTTGCCCCAATGCTCCCCTAACCCTCCCTTCCCACAGTCTATACCTAAACAGGGTATTCAATTGCGACCATTTTTTTATCCACTGTCGCCCATGTCATTTTTTTGTCGAATCGGCATGGGTGAAAATTGCGCCAAAAACGGGTGATAACACCCGCAAATTCGCCAAAACACGTGGTTTTCGCCAGTGCCTGATTTTTCGACCACTCGAAAAAAGGGCACAGGCATTGAATAGGTCGAATGTAAATTCGACCTAAAAACGGGCGAAAAGTGCAATTTTTTAGACTTGTTGAGAAAACCGCACAAATTGAATACCCCCCTAAGTATGGGAACTTTTACATACATGGCAATGAATTTTGCAACATGTATTGTCATACTGCATTCAGTGGTCTTTTAGATAGGTACACAACATGTCAGGCAAATGCTACAATGGTAGCTATATTGTTCTCGGGAGACCTCACTAATTAACAAAATCGGAATCAGGAATTAGAGAAGTGTACTGTGACATGCATGCATTAGTATAATCTACTCACGCTTCCCAGCTGTGTGATTGTGGCGATATAATGGTCATCCTTTTCCACTTTTTTCCGGTAACGGGTGGTTTGCTCCATTTCCTGTGGATTAATGTCTTTAGGCCATCCACCTTCCACATGGTTTACCCCTCGAGCTTCCATTTCAAATCTTTCTGTGTTAATCTACAAATATAAAACATTATTATATTATATATTTTTTAAATATTTCTTGAATTACAAAATGGAAACCCCTATCACATCCAGGCATGTAATGATACGCTGTGGACTCAGGGCCTGATTCAGAGGTGGACGCAGGTCGTATAGCAGCTCCATCTTTGCATCACCTGCTGTGCTCTCTGAACCTAGCAGCATGGCCAGCACAACCTGCTGTGCTCACTTCACAGAGCTGTCTGGCCAGCACAACCTGCTGTGCTCTCTACACCCAGCAGCATGGCCAGCACAACCTGCTGTGCTCCCTGCATCAAGCAGCCTTTCCGGAACCACCCTCTGTGCTTATTGCCCAGAGCTGCCTGGCAAGCACAACCTGGTGTGCTCCCTGCACCTAGTGCCTTGCCAGCACCACCCGGCCAACACAACCTGCTGTGCTCCCTGCACCTACATACCCTCCAGCTGTACCTTTTTGGCAGGTACAGTACCTTTTTTTTAATGGTCTGTCCGATTTTTGGCTCTTCAAACTTCCATTGACAGTATAGAAAAAGGGGTGTGACCACGCCCCCTTTATCCATGGTCATGCCTCCTTTCCTAGTTTGTACTGATTTTTATGTGTAAAATGTTGGAGGGTATGCACCTAGTGGCTCGGCCATAACCACCTCCTGTGCTCCCTGCAGCTAGCAGCCGGTCAGCACCACATTGACTCTGGCCCACTCTAGTGAGCAAGAGGGGAGCACTCAAGAGGTGTGTTGCTTATCTGGTGTTATTGGGTTGGTGTGTCCCCTGTGTGAGAGAGAGGAGTTTGAATTTAATAAAGAGTGGTATAAGGAGCCAGTGGAGTGACTGGTGAGGGGCAGCAGAGGTAGAGTGATGAGAAAGGGAAGTGAGCTGGGCAGCAGAGTTGAAGATAGACTGGAGAGGGGTAAATCAGGAGTAAGGAAGGCCAGAGAAGAACAGGTTACAGATTACTTCAACTATATTACTCCATACTCTAAAGCACACTTGTATTGTAATTTATTGGTACACTCCAGTCTTACTCCAACAATTGCAAAGCTGACAATATTTAACCTGTCCTCTATTACCCAATTTAATAGGGGAGATGCATCAAACCTTAGAGAAAGATAAAGTGGAGAAGTTGCCCACAGCAACCAACCAGCTTCTAGCTATAGTCTATCTAGCACAGTCTACAAAATGTTAGACAGATAGAAGTGTTGCTGCCTGGAATGCGGAGTGACATGATTGCCGTATTTGTGGAAATTACTTCACCAAGCACCATTGGGTCTGGGATGAAGGCCTACCCTCCCGGGATGTTCCACAAAATTCATACGTTTCCTGGACATTCCGGAACATTAGGCAAATATAAATACATTTTTATAGGAGAAAATACATTCAGCACTCTACTGAAAGGAATAAGGATAATACTTCCCCTCCAGGTTCTTTATGGACCCTCGAGTTTCACCAACAATTCGAAGGATGAAACTTGAGGGTCCATAAAGAACATGAACGGGAAGTATTATCCTTATTCCTTTCAGTAGAGCACTGAATGTATTTACTCCTATAAACATTGTCAATATTGTCCAGTTCCCAGATAACACCTGGTCACATTTAAAGCTGTACTTTTTCTGCGCACTAGAGACACACCTATATACCGGTTTAAATATAATTCAATAATACCATTCTGCAATATAAAATTAGGAACACTGGTGACTTTGCAATGAACCCACTCACTTTGCCCTACGCCTTCTCCTGTCTGTGTCACTGGGGTGTGGATAATTAGATCGACAGTGTCTAGGTCGACAATGTTTAGGTCGACCACTATAGGTCGACAGTCACTAGGTCGACAGGTCAAAAGGTCGACATGAGGTGTGTTTTTTTTGGGTCGTTTTCTTCGTAGAGTGACCGGGAACCCCGATTAGTGCACCGTGTCCCCCCGCATGGCTCCAAGGTGCCTCGCTTCGCTTGGCACAGGTTACCTTTCCGATCGTAGTCCACGTGGATCGTTAAGTATGAAAAAGTTAAAAAAATAATAATAAAAAAAAATAAGATTTTAAACCTACCGGTAAATCTATTTCTCCTAGTCCGTAGAGGATGCTGGGGACTCCGTAAGGACCATGGGGATATAGACAGGCTCCGCAGGAGATAGGGCACCTAAAAAGAACTTTGACTATGGGTGTGCACTGGCTCCTCCCTCTATGCCCCTCCTCCAGACCTCAGTTAGAGAACTGTGCCCAGAGGAGATGGACAATACAAGGCAGGATTTAGCAATCCAAGGGCAAGATTCATACCAGCCCACACCAATCATACCATGTAACCTGGAACATACATAACCAGTTAACAGTATGAACAAACGACAGTAACGGTACAAGACCTATTCCAACTGTAACATAACCCTTATGTAAGCAACAACTATATACAAGTCTTGCAGAGTTTCCGCACTGGGACAGGCGCCCAGCATCCTCTACGGACTAGGAGAAATAGATTTACCGGTAGGTTTAAAATCTTATTTTTTCTCTTACGTCCTAGAGGATGCTGGGGACTCCGTAAGGACCATGGGGTTTATACCAAAGCATCCAATTGGGCGGGAGAGTGCGTATGACTCTGCAGCACCGACTGAGAAAACGCTAGGTCCTCATCAACCAGGGTATCAAACTTGTAGAATTTAGCAAAAGTGTTTGACCCCGACCAAGTCGCCGCTCGGCAAAGCTGTAATGCCGAGACGCCTCGGGCAGCCGCCCAAGAAGAGCCCACCTTCCTAGTGGAATGGGCTTTAACCGAATTTGGTACCGGCAATCCAGCCGTAGAATGAGCCTGCTGAATCGTATTACAGATCCAGCGAGCAATAGTCTGCTTCGAAGCAGGTGCGCCAATCTTATTAGCAGCATACAGGACAAACAGAGCCTCTGTTTTCCTAATTTTAGCATTTCTGGCTACATAAATCTTTAAGGCCCTGACTACATCCAGGGATCTGGAATCCTCCAGGTCACTTGTAGCCACAGGCACCACAATGGGTTGATTCATATGGAACGAAGAAACCACTTTAGGCAAAAATTGCGGACGTGTCCTCAATTCAGCTCGATCCACATGAAAAATCAAGTAGGGGCTCTTGTGTGACAAAGCCGCCAATTCCGACACTCGCCTTGCTGATGCCAAGGCCAACAGCATGACCACCTTCCAGGTAAGAAATTTCAACTCAACCTTGTTAAGCGGTTCAAATCAGTGTGATTTTAGGACCTGCAACACCACGTTCAGGTCCCATGGTGCCACTGGAGGCACAAAAGGAGGCTGGATATGCAGCACTCCCTTTACAAACGTCTGGACTTCTGGAAGAGAAGCCAATTCCTTCTGAAAGAAAATCGAGAGGGCCGAAATCTGTACCTTAACAGAGCCTAATTTCAGGCCCATATCCACTCCTGTCTGTAGGAAGTGGAGAAAACGACCCAGATAAAAATCTTCCGTAGGTGCATTCTTGGTCTCACACCAAGATACATACTTTCGCCAGATACGGTGATAATGCTTAACCGTCACCTCCTTCCTAGCCTTTATTAAAGTAGGGATGACCTCTTCTGGAATCCCCTTTTTTCGCTAGGATTCGGCGTTCAACCGCCATGCCGTCAAACGTAGCAGCGGTAAGTCTTGAAATACACAGGGCCCCTGTTGCAACAGGTCTTCCCTCAGAGGAAGAGGCCAGGGATCTCCTGTGAGCATCTCTTGTAGATCTGAGTACCAGGCCCTTCGAGGCCAGTCTGGGACAACGAGTATTGTCTGTACGTTTCTTTGCCTTAAGATCCTCAACACTTTTGTGATGAGAGGAAGAGGAGGAAACACGTAGACCGATTTGAACAGCCACGATGTTATCAGAGCATCTACTGCCACTGCCTGAGGGTCCCGAGACCTGGCACAGTACCTCCGAAGCTTTTTGTTGAGGCGTGACGCCATCATGTCTATTTGAGGAGTTCCCCAAAGACGTGTTATGTCTGCAAAGACTTCTTGATGAAGACCCCACTCTCCTGGATGGAGATCGTGTCTGCTGAGGAAATCTTCTTCCCAGTTGTCCACTCCCGGAATGAAGACTGCTGACTGCCGCCATCTCGACTCTGCTTCTTGTCCCGCCTTGGCGGTTCACATGAGCCACTGCTGTGACATTGTCTGATTGAATAAGAACCGGTAGGTTTCGAAGAAGACTCTCCGCTTGTCGAAGGCCGTTTTAAATGGCCCTGAGTTCCAACTCATTGATGTGTAGACAGGACTCCTGGTCTGACCAAAGACCCTGAAAATTTTTTCCCTGTGTGACCGCTCCCCATCCTCGGAGGCTCGCGTCCGTGGTAACCAGGATCCAATCCTGAATTCCGAACCTGCGACCCTCCAGCAGGTGAGCACTTTGCAACCACCACATTTCCAATGTAAGTGCAGATGGGACCCAGACCACTTGTCCAGAAGGTCCCATTGAAAAGTCCTTGCATGGAACCTTCCGAAGGGAATGGCCTCGTAGGCCGCCACCATTTTTCCCAGAACTCGCGTGCCTTGGTGAACTGACACCCTTTTCGGTTTTAGCAGGTCTCTGACCATATTCTGGATGTCCTGGGCTTTCTCTATTGAGAGGAAGACCTTCATTTGTTCCGTATCCAGTATCATACCTAGAAACGGTTGTTGAGTTGTCGGAATCAACTGTGACTTCGGTAGATTTAGAATCCAACCGTGTTGCTGGAGCACTCTCAGAGAGAGCGCCACACTGCTCAGCAATTTCTCCCTTGATCTCACTTTTATCAGGAGATCGTCCAAGTATGGGATAATTGTGACTCCATGCTTGCGCAGGACCACCATCATTTCCGCCATTATCTTGGTGAAAATCCTCGGGGCCGTGGAAAGTCCAAACGGCAACGTCTGAAATTGGTAATGACAATCCTTTACAGCGAATCTCAGGTATTCCTGATGGGGGGCATAAATGGGGACACGAAGGTACGCATTCTTTATGTCCAGAGACACCATAAACTCCCCCTCCTCCATGTTGGCTATTATCGCTCTGAGTGATTCCATTTTGAATTTGAATCTTTTTATGTACAGGTTTAGGGATTTCAGATTCAAAATAGGTCTGACCGAACCGTCCGGTTTCGGGACCACAAAGAGGGTTGAGTAGTAACCTCTTCCCTGCTGGTGCAGGGGAACCTCGATTATCACTTGCTGTATACCCAGCGTTTGAATTGCAGCTAACACTATATCCCTTTCCGATGTGGAAGCTGGTAGGGCCGATTTGAAAAATCGGCGCGGGGGCACCTCCTCGAATTCCAATTTGTAACCCTGGGAAACTATTTCCAACACCCAGGGATTCAGATCTGAACTGACCCAGGCCTGACTGAAAAGTCGAAGACGTGCCCCCACCAGTGCGGACTCCCTCAGGGGAGCCCCAGCGACATGCTGTGGGTTTTGGAGCAGCCGGGGTGGACTTTTGTTCCTGGGCACCGGCCGAAGCAGGTGCTCTTTTGCCTCTGCCCTTACCTCTGGCGAGGAAGCCCATCCCCAAACAATACATCACCCTTATAGGGTAGTACTTCCATATGTTTTTTGGAATCCGCATCACCCGTCCATTGGCGAGTCCATAAGGATCTTCTCGCTGAGATAGACATGGCATTGGCCCTAGAAGCTAGCAATCCAATGTCCCTTTGAGCATCCCTCATAAATAGGACTGCGTCTTTTATGTGGGCTAGAGTTAAGAATATAGTATCCTTATCCATATTATCAAAGTGATCTGTCAGCTCATCTGTCCAAGCTGCAATTGCGCTACACACCCATGCCGACGCAATTGTCGGTCTTAGCACAGCACCCGTATGAGAATAAATACACTTTAAGGTAGTTTCTTGCCTGCGATCTGCAGGGTCCTTAAGGGCCGCTGTGTCAGGAGACGGTAGCGCCACTTTCTTGGACAAGCGCGTCAGGGCCTTGTCCACAGTGGGGGATGATTCCCAAATCTCCCTGTCCTGCTTAGGGAAGGGGTATGCCATTTAAAATAAGAATTTACTTACCGATAATTCTATTTCTCATAGTCCGTAGTGGATGCTGGGACTCCGTCAGGACCATGGGGAACAGCGGGCTCCGCAGGAGACAGGGCACATCTAAATAAAGCCTTTAGGATCACATGGTGCGCACTGGCTCCTCCCCCCATGACCCTCCCCCAAGCCCCAGCCAGGTACCGTGCCCGGACGAGCGTACACAATAAGGAAGGATCTTGAATCCCGGGTAAGACTCATACCAGCCACACCAATCACACCGTACAACTTGTGATCTGAACCCAGTTAACAGTATGATAACAACAAATGAAGTAGCCTCTGAAAAGATGGCTCACAACAATAGTAATAACCCGATTTTTGTAACAATAACTATGTACAAACATTGCAGACAATCCGCACTTGGGATGGGCGCCCAGCATCCACTACGGACTATGAGAAATAGAATTATCGGTAAGTAAATTCTTATTTTCTCTAACGTCCTAGTGGATGCTGGGACTCCGTCAGGACCATGGGGATTATACCAAAGCTCCCAAACGGGCGGGAGAGTGCGGATGACTCTGCAGCACCGAATGAGAGAACTCCAGGTCCTCCTTAGCCAGAGTATCAAATTTGTAAAATTTTACAAACGTGTTCTCCCCTGACCACGTAGCTGCTCGGCAAAGTTGTAATGCCGAGACCCCTCGGGCAGCCGCCCAAGATGAGCCCACTTTCCTTGTGGAGTGGGCCTTTACAGATTTAGGCTGTGGCAGGCCTGCCACAGAATGTGCAAATTGGATTGTGCTACAGATCCAACGTGCAATCGTCTGTTTAGACGCAGGAGCACCCATCTTGTTGGGTGCATACAATATAAACAACGAGTCAGATTTTCTGACTTCAGCTGTCCTTGAAATATATATTTTTAATGCTCTGACAACGTCCAGTAACTTGGAGTCCTCCAAGTCGCTAGTAGCCGCAGGCACCACAATAGGCTGGTTCAAGTGAAAAGCCGAAACCACCTTAGGGAGAAAATGAGGACGTGTCCGCAGTTCTGCCCTGTCCGAATGGAAAATCAGATATGGGCTTTTGTACGATAAAGCCGCCAACTCTGAAACTCTCCTGGCTGAAGCCAGGACCAATAACATGGTTACCTTCCATGTAAGGTATTTTAAATCTACCGATTTTAGAGGCTCAAACCAATGAGATTTGAGAAAATTCAAAACTACGTTCAAATCCCACGGTGCCACTGGAGGCACCATTGGGGGTTGTATATGTAGTACACCTTTGACAAAAGTTTGTACTTCAGGAACTGACGCCAATTCCTTCTGGAAGAAGATTGATAAGGCCGAAATTTGAACTTTAATGGACCCTAATTTTAGGCCCATAGACAATCCTGCTTGCAGGAAATGTAAGAATCGACCCAATTGAAATTCTTCCGTTGGGGCCTTTTTGGCCTCACACCACGCAACATATTTTCGCCAAATGCGGTGATAATGTTGTACAGTCACTTCCTTCCTAGCCTTCATCAAGGTAGGAATAACTTCCTCTGGAAGGCCCTTTTCTTTTAGAATCCGGCGTTCAACCGCCATGCCGTCAAACGCAGACGCGGTAAGTCTTGGAACATACAAGGTCCCTGCTGAAGCAGATCCCTTCTTAGAGGTAGAGGCCACGGATCCTCCGTGAGCATCTCTTGAAGTTCCGGATACCAAGTTCTTCTTGGCCAGTCCGGAGCCACTAGTATTGTTCTTACTCCCCTTTTCCGTATAATTCTCAGTACCTTTGGTATGAGAGGCAGAGGAGGGAACACATACACTGACTGGTACACCCACGGTGTTACCAGAGCGTCCACAGCTATTGCCTGAGGGTCTCTTGACCTGGCGCAATATCTGTCCAATTTTTTGTTGAGGCGAGACGCCATCATGTCCACCTTTGGTTTTTCCCAACGGTTCACAATCATGTGGAAGACTTCTGGATGGAGTCCCCACTCTCCCGGGTGAAGGTCGTGTCTGCTGAGGAAATCTGCTTCCCAGTTGTCCACTCCCGGGATGAACACTGCTGACAGTGCTATGACATGATTTTCCGCCCAGCGCAGAATCCTTGCCGCTTCTGTCATTGCTCTTCTGCTTCTCGTGCCGCCTTGTCGGTTTACGTGGGCGACTGCCGTGATGTTGTCCGACTGGATCAACACCGGCTGACCCTGAAGCAGCGGTTTTGCCAGGCTTAGAGCATTGTAGATCGCTCTTAGCTCCAGTATATTTATGTGAAGGGACGTCTCCAGGTTTGACCACACGCCCTGGAAGTTCCTTCCCTGTGTGACTGCTCCCCAGCCTCGTAGGCTGGCATCCGTAGTCACCAGGACCCAGTCCTGTATGCCGAATCTGCGGCCCTCTAACAGATGGGCACTCTGCAACCACCACAGGAGAGACAACCTTGTTCTTGGTGACAGTGTTATCCGCTGATGCATGTGCAGATGCGATCCGGACCATTTGTCCAGCAGATCCCACTGAAATGTTCGTGCATGGAATCTGCCAAATGGAATTGCTTCATAAGAAGCCACCATCTTTCCCAGGACTCTTGTGCATTGATGTACTGACACAGTTCCTGGTTTTAGGAGGTTCCTGACAAGTTCGGATAACTCCCTTGCTTTCTCCTCCGGGAGAAACACCTTTTTCTGAACCGTGTCCAGAATCATTCCCAGGAACAGCAGACGTGTTGTCGGGGTTAATTGAGATTTTGGAAGATTCAGAATCCACCCGTGTTGCTGAAGCACTACCTGGGTTAGTGCTACACCGACTTCCAGCTGTTCTCTGGACTTTGCCCTTATCAGGAGATCGTCCAAGTAAGGGATAATTAATACGCCTTTTCTTCGTAGAAGAACCATCATTTCGGTCATTACCTTGGTAAAGACCCGAGGAGCCGTGGACAAACCAAACGGCAGCGTTTGAAACTGATAATGACAGTCTTGTATCACGAACCTGAGATACCCTTGGTGTGAGGGGTAAATTGGGACATGCAGATAAGCATCTTTTATGTCCAGGGACACCATGAAGTCCCCTTCCTCCAGATTCGCTATCACTGCTCTGAGTGACTCCATCTTGAACTTGAATTTTTGTATGTACAGGTTCAAGGATTTCAGGTTTAGAATAGGTCTTACCGAACCGTCTGGCTTCGGTACCACAAATAGTGTGGAATAATACCCCTTTCCCTGTTGTAGGAGGGGTACCTTGACTATCACCTGCTGAGAATACAGCTTGTGAATGGCTTCCAATACCGACGTCCTTTCTGAGGGAGACGTTGGTAAAGCAGACTTTAGGAACCGGCGAGGGGGAGACCTTTCGAACTCCAACATGTAACCCTGAGATATTATCTGCAGGATCCACGGGTCCACTTGTGAGCGAGCCCACTGATTGCTGAAAATCTTGAGTCGACCCCCCACCGCTCCTGAGTCCGCTTGTAAAGCCCCAGCGTCATGCTGATGGCTTTGTAGAACCCGGGGCGGGCTTCTGGTCCTGGGCAGGGGCTGCTTGCTGCCCTCTCTTACCCTTTCCTCTGCTTCGCGGCAGATAAGACTGTCCTTTTGGTCGCTTGTTTTTATAGGAGCGAAAGGACTGCGGCTGAAAAGACGGTGTCTTTTTCTGTTGGGAGGGGGTCTGAGGTAAAAAAGTGGATTTGCCGGCAGTTGCCGTGGCCACCAGGTCCGAAAGACCGACCCCAAATAATTCCTTTGGAATCCGCATCACCTGACCACTGTCGCGTCCATAAACTTCTTCTGGCAGATATGGACATCGCGCTTACCCTTGATGCTAGAGTACAAATATCCCTCTGAGCATCTCGCATATAAAGAAACGCATCCTTTAATTGCTCTAGAGTCAATAAAATACTGTCCCTATCCAGGGTATCAATATTTTCAGTCAGGGAATCCAACCACACTACCCCAGCACTGCACATCCAGGCTGAGGCTATTGCCGGTCGCAGTATAACACCAGTATGTGTGTATATACTCTTCAGTGTAGTTTCCAGCCTCCTATCTGCTGGATCCTTGAGGGCGGCCGTATCAGGAGACGGCAACGCCACTTGCTTTGATAAACGTGTGAGCGCCTTATCCACCCTAGGGGGTGTTTTCCAGCGCGCCCTAACCTCTGGTGGGAAAGGGTATAATGCCAATAACTTCTTGGAAATTAGCAGTTTTCTATCTGGGTTAACCCACGCTTCATCACACACGTCATTCAATTCCTCTGATTCTGGAAAAGCTACAGGTAGTTTTTTCACCCCCCACATAATACCCCTTTTTGAGGTACCAGCAGTATCAGAGATCTGCAAAGCCTCCTTCATTGCCGTGATCATATAACGTGTGGCCCTATTGGAAAATACGTTTGTTTCTTCACCGTCGACACTAGATTCATCTGTGTCGGTACCCGTGTCGACTGACTGAGGTAAGGGACGTTTTACAGCCCCTGACGGTGTCTGAGACGCCTGAGCCGGTACTAACTGGTTTTCCGGCCGTCTCATTTCGTCAACTGACTTTTGTAATGTGCTAACATTATCACGTAATTCCATAACTAAAGCCATCCATTCCGGTGTCGACTCCCTAGGGGGTGACATCACCATTACCGGCAATTGCTCTGCCTCCACACCAACATCGTCCTCATACATGTCGACACACACGTACCGACACACAGCAGCCACACAGGGAATGCTCTAATCGAAGACAGGACCCTCTTAGCCCTTTGGGGAGACAGAGGGAGAGTTTGCCAGCACACACCAAAAGCGCTATAAATGTATATAAACAACCCTAGAAGGTGTTGTTTTTGATATAGGCGCTTTTAATATATCAATATCGCCAAATTATGCCCCCCTTCTCTTTGTTACCCTGTTTCTGTAGTGCAGTGCAGGGGAGAATCCTGGGAGCCTTCCTCACCAGCGGAGCTGAGCAGGAAAATGGCGCTGAGTGCTGAGGAGAATAAGCTCCGCCCCTTTTTCGGCGGGCTTTTCTCCCGGGTTTTAAGAAAACTGGCCTGGGTTAAATACATACATATAGCCTTAATGGCTATATGTGATGTATTTTTCGCCACTAAAGGTATTTAATATTGCTGCCCAGGGCGCCCCCAGCAGCGCCCTGCACCCTCCGTGACTGAATCAGTGAGACGTGTAGCAACAATGGCGCACAGCTGCAGTGCTGTGCGCTACCTTCATGAAGACTGAGGAGTCTTCTGCCGCCTGCTTTCCGGACCTCCGATCTTCAGCGTCTGTAAGGGGGGTCGGCGGCGCGGCTCCGGGACGAACCCCAGGATGACCTGTGTTCCGACTCCCTCTGGAGCTAAGTGTCCAGTAGCCTAAGACTCCAATCCATCCTGCACGCAGGTGAGTTGGAAATCTCTCCCCTAAGTCCCTCGATGCAGTGATCCTGTTGCCAGCAGGATTCACTGAGATTTAAACCTAAAAAAACTTTGTCTAAGCAGCTCTTTAGGAGAGCCACCTAGATTGCACCCTTCTCGGACGGGCACAAAAACCTAACTAACTTAACTTAACCTAACTGGCTGGGGCTTGGGGGAGGGTCATGGGGGGAGGAGCCAGTGCGCACCATGTGATCCTAAAGGCTTTATTTAGATGTGCCCTGTCTCCTGCGGAGCCCGCTGTTCCCCATGGTCCTGACGGAGTCCCAGCATCCACTAGAACGTTAGAGAAATTCTTTTGGGGATCTGCGGTCTCTTTTCCGGAGTCTCCCAAGCTTTTCCAAAGAAATCATTTAATTCATGAGATGCGGGAAAATTAATAATCTGTTTCTTTCCCTTAAACATGTGTACCCTTGTGTCTGGGACCGAGGGTTCATCCTCAATATGTAACACATCCCTTATTGCCACAATCATACACTGAATGGTTTTAGTCACCCTAGGGTGCAATTTTACTTCGTCGTAGTCGACACTGGAGTCAGAATCCGTGTCGGTAGTAGTGTCTTGTGTTAAGGGATGCTTTTGAGACCCCGACGGGCCCTGTGAGTCGGTCCAATCCGAGGATTGACCCCCTGATGTCCCCCCTAATTCAGCCTTATCAAGCCTTTTATGTAAAGATGCCACACTTGCATTCAACATATGCCCATCCAATCCGGAGTCGGCCCAACCGACGGGGACACACCACTCATTTGCGCCACCTCCTCCTTGGAGAAGCCTTCCTCAGACATGTCGACACACACGTACCGACACCCCCCACACACACAGGGATTAACCTATAAGGGGACAAAACCCCAACCAGGCCCTTAGGAGAGACAGAGAGAGAGTATGCCAGCACACACCAGCGCTTAAAACACTGGAAAAAATATGACCAGATAGCGCTTTTTTATATATAATATACCAATTCCCACTCACTGCGTCGCTAATGTGCCCCCCTCCTCTTTTTTCCAGCCTGTGAAGTTCAGCAGGGGAGAGACCAGGGAGCCAGCGTTCATACATGCAGCTTCTGTGGAGAAAATGGCGCTGGTTAGTGCTGAGGATCAAACCCCGCCCACCCGACGGCGGGCTTCGGTCCCAGTAACTTTTCTATTAAAATAGCGGGGGATCTTAGATTTACTGCCTCCGCAGCCTAATCTATCTGAATGTGCTCAAAAGTGAGGAATATTGCTGCCCAGGGCGCCCCCCCCCTGCGCCCTGACCTTTCAGTGCTGCTCTGTGTGTACCACTGCGCGTCTTACCTCATGAAGATCTGATGTCTTCTGCCGCCTAAGATGTCTTCTGCCTTCTCATCCGGCTTCTATCTTCGGCATCTGTGAGAAGGACGGCGGCGCGGCTCCGGGACGAACCCCAGGTGAGACCTGTGTTCCGACTCCCTCTGGAGCTAATGGTGTCCAGTAGCCTTAGAAGCAGTGCCCAACTTGACAAGCCAGCTCTGCTTCTCTCTCCTCGGTCCCACGATGCAGGGAGCCTGTTGCCAACAGGACTCCCTGAAAATAAAAAACCTAACAAAATTCTTTTTCAACAGAAAACTCTGGAGAGCTCTCTGCAGTGCACCCATTCTCCTCTGGGCACAAGATCTAACTGAGGTCTGGAGGAGGGGCATAGAGGGAGGAGCCAGTGCACACCCATAGTCACAGTTCTTTTTAGGCGCCCTATCTCCTGCGGAGCCCGTCTATATCCCCATGGTCCTTACGGAGTCCCCAGCATCCTCTAGGACGTAAGAGAAATGTGAAAAACTCATGTCGACCTTTTGACCTGTCGACCTAGCACATGTCGACCTAGAAACCCTGTCGACCTTCCAACCCTGTCGACCTAGTGAGTGTCGACCTATAGTGGTCGACCTAAACATTGTCGACCTAGACAGTGTCGATCTTCAGAACGGATTCCGTGTCACTGTAGTACTGGAGTGTCCTTACTGCTGAGGCAGCCTGTTCATGTTAATTGACAGTCTATGTCTGACCCTATGAGCATCCAATCAGACATAAACAAAGAAACACAAATGATACATTTCCACAAATGCGGCATATTTTTCTGAGGATCAGTATTACTCAATAAACTCCTTTACTGTCACATTTGAGAAATAGGATTGTTTAGTGTATACATAAACAGGAATGCAGCCAGGGGACTTAGACAGTATTCAGTCCCATCTATCTGAGCCAATGCCAAAATTCTGTGTAGAATAATTAGCACTTACCATTTAATGAAAGGGATATGATTAAGTTATTAACATCACTAATTAGTTCTAAGGATAATTGCCATTTGCCATCTAGATACATGCTCCTTGGCATAATTTATGTGCGTCTCACTACATCACACCCTTATAGGAATCTTGTCCCCTGGCATTCATTAAAGCAAGGCTGGCAGATACTCAAAATGGGAGACGGGTGTGGTGCGGCTTATTATAAATGATCAAACTTGATGTGATTACTTGGTGTTGATTTGAAATGGAACACTGTACTTGGCAGTGTCAGACTGTGGGAAACACAAGGCAAACATAAAACAGGGATGAACAAATAGACCTGAAAATAAAATGAAGTGACACCGACATGGGAACAGGACAGGGCAGAGACGGAACAGAGCAGAGCGGATACTGGGTTTTCCTTTTAGATAAAAAAGAAATTCCCCAGCAAAAATTGCCCCAAATTTGTGATTTTCACAAGTCAGTGTTTTCTTCATTACATTTCCCACTCAGTGCCTGGTTCAGAGTGGCACGCATTGCTGATACTGGACCCAGCTGAGCTTTGCATTTATACTGTGCATGCATTTTAGTTGGACCTTGCATGCGTCTTGACTGTTAGCGCACAGAGTTGCAGTACTGATTCAGACACACTGGATGCGACCGGCGCTTGGGATCCCGGTGGTCACAATACTGATGCCGGGATTCCGAGCACTCAAAATCCCATGTCTGAAATGCATTAGTAATGCATTGGGCTTTCCTAAACAGTGTCAGGGGATGTGGGTTAATCAGACACACAGAGATGTTGCATCTTTTGGGCTTGTTATGGGAGGTCTGCAGGCATATCGCTGAAAGTGGTTGTGTACACAGTCACACTGGAGGTCACACTCAGATGGACAATTTGCACCAAGCATAGGGCTGGTGCAAGTTTTGATGGTGAGACAATAGTGGCCTCTAACACCGGTATTTGAGCATTTAAAGATGCTCATAGTGTGCGTCTCTGTTTATCACATTCATACGCATGGATCTACACCAGGGGAGGGCTTCATAGTGGCGTTAGTATAAAGTCCCAGACGCAACAGCAGCAAAAGACACATACACACGTGGCTGTGTCTGACTTCTTATCAGCCCCTTAGTGTTTTATGTAGAATAGTAAAATGTTTAATAATGTATTGGTAATGTTGCACTCAATTCAGCATGAATCATAGAAGTAAGGAAATTGCTATTTGTCGATTTCAGCACTTCTGCGCATGTGCGCATGCCACTGCATGCATGCACAAGGACTTAAACTGTGATGGCATACTATGGCATAATAGTGGCACATGGAGGAGGAGCCTGATGGCGTAATGGTGGCTTGCGGAGTAGTCTGATGGCATAATAGTGGCTTGCAGAGTAGTCTGATGGCATAATAGTGGCATGTGGAGGAGACGGCATAATAGTGGCATGTGAAGGAGCCTGATGGCATAATGGTGGCTTGCAGAGTAATCTGATGGCATAATTGTGGCTTGCAGGGTAGTCTGATGGCATAATAGTGGCTTGCAGAGTAGTCAAATGGCATAATAGTGGCTTGCAAATAGCCTGATGGCTTAATAGTGGCTTGCAAAGTAGCCTGATGGCTTAATAGTGGCTTGCAAAGTAGCTTGATGGCTTAATAGTGGCTTGCAGAGTAGTCTGATGGCATAATAGTGGCTTGCAGAGTAGTCCAATGGCATAATAGTGGCTTGCACAGTAGTCTGATGGCTTAATATTGGCATGTGGAGGAGACTGATGGAATAATAGTGGCATGTGGAGGAGTCTCTATGCTGTCCTTGCAGGGGTTCAGTCTGCTGGTTTTTATGCCATCTATTTTATTAGTGTCTAAACCTACTGTACATTGGCCCTCATTCCGAGTTGATCGGTCGCAAGGCGAATTTAGCAGAGTTACACACGCTAAGCCGCCGCCTACTGGGAGTGTATCTTAGCTTCTTAAAATTGCGACCGATGTATTCGCAATATTGCGATTACTAACTACTTAGCAGTTTCAGAGTAGCTCCAGACTTACTCTGCCTGTGCGATCAGTTCAGTGCTTGTCGTTCCTGGTTGACGTCACAAACACACCCAGCGTTCGCCCAGGCACTCCCACCGTTTCCCCGGCCACTCCTGCGTTTTTTCCGGAAACGGTAGCGTTTTCAGCAACACGCCCCTGAAACGCCGTGTTTCCGCCCAGTAACACCCATTTCCTGTCAATCACATTACGATCGCCGGAGCGAAGAAAAAGCCGTGAGTAAAAATACTATCTTCAAAGTAAAGTTACTTGGCGCAGTCGCAGTGCGAACATTGCGCATGCGTACTAAGCGGATTTTCACTGCGATGCGATGAAAAATACCGAGCGAACAACTCGGAATGAGGGCCATAGTTTCCTTTTGCCCTTTGTTATTTCCCTTTGTTGACCTGTGTCTCTATTCAATCCTTTCTTGTAGTGTGTCAATCTATTAAGCTCCATAACTATATTAAATTTCTCTTGTACTTAATCACTGCCTCCTTTTCTCCTGCAGTCTCTCCCATTGTCCCCCTTTCCCCTGCAGTCTCTCTCACTGTCCCCCTTTCCCCTGCAGTCTCTTCCACTGTCTCCTTTTCCAGTGGAGAAGAGGTGGTGTCAAATGTGCTATAACCAGAGCTACTTGACACTTACAACAATCATCGGCATTTATGAAAGCAGATAACGTAGAGAGAAATCACCTTTTTCTTTGGTATCTGCAAACATCTAACGATTTTGCTGTCACCACACTATTTTATGGCGATGGGAAATCATTCAGACATATTAAAATAGGATTTTAGTACCTACCGGTAAATCCTTTTCTCTTAGTCCGTAGAGGATGCTGGGGACTTCAAAAAGGCCATGGGGTATAGACGGATCCGCAGGAGCTTGGGCACACTATAAAGACTTAAACTGGGTGTGAACTGGCTCCTCCCTCTATGCCCATCCTCCAGACCTCAGTTAGAAAACTGTGCCCAGGAGAGACGGACATTTCGAAGAAAGAATTTATTGTTATAAACACGGTGAGTGTCATACCAGCTCACACCTCAAACACACCGTAGAACGTGGCATTCAGTAGAATACCAGTCAACGGCATGAACAAAACACAGACACATGCTGAGAAAATATGTAACACAAACTGTGTGTCAACACAACCAATAATAAGACACCGCATGCCATGGCAGGAATAACGGTAGCAACCGCCTGACCGAGAAGACACACCACCAGGGTGTAACCAAAACCAATAACTGCAGACACAGTACGCACTGGGACGGGCGCCCAGCATCCTCTACGGACTAAGAGAAAATAAGATTTTACTCACCAGTAAATCTATTTCTCGTAGTCCGTAGTGGATGCTGGGACTCCGTAAGGACCATGGGGATTAGCGGCTCCGCAGGAGACTGGGCACAACTAAAGAAAGCTTTAGGTCTACCTGGTGTGCACTGGCTCCTCCCACTAAGACCCTCCTCCAGACCTCAGTTAGGATACTGTGCCCGGAAGAGCTGACACAATAAGGAAGGATTTTGAATCCCGGGTAAGACTCATACCAGCCACACCAATCACACCGTATAACTCGTGATACTATACCCAGTTAACAGTATGAAATATAACTGAGCCTCTCAACAGATGGCTCAACAATAACCCTTTAGTTAGGCAATAACTATAAACAAGTATTGCAGACAATCCGCACTTGGGATGGGCGCCCAGCATCCACTACGGACTACGAGAAATAGATTTACCGGTGAGTAAAATCTTATTTTCTCTGACGTCCTAAGTGGATGCTGGGACTCCGTAAGGACCATGGGGATTATACCAAAGCTCCCAAACGGGCGGGAGAGTGCGGATGACTCTGCAGCACCGAATGAGCAAACTCTAGGTCCTCCTCAGCCAGGGTATCAAACTTGTAGACTCTTACAAAAATGTTTTAACCCGACCAAGTAACAGCTCGGCAAAGTTGTAAAGCCGAGACCCCTCGGGCAGCCGCCCAAGAAGAGCCCACTTTTCTCGTGGAATGGGCTTTTACAGAATTAGGGTGCGGCAGTCCAGCCGCAGAATGTGCAAGTTGAATCGTGCTACAGATCCAGCGAGCAATCGTCTGCTTAGAAGCAGAGCACCCAGCTTGTTGGGTGCATACAGGAGAAATAGCGAGTCAGTTTTCCTGACTCCAGCTGTCCTGGAAACATATACTTTTCAGGGCCCTGACTACATCCAGTAACTTAGAATCCTCCAAGTCCCAAGTAGCCGCAGGCACCACAATAGGTTGGTTCACATTAAAAAATTATACCACCTTAGGAAGGAATTGGGAACGAGTCCTCAATTCCGCCTTATCCATATAAAATACAGATAAGGGCTTTTGTATGACAAAGCCGCCAATTCTGATACACGCCTGGCCGACGCCAAGGCCCACAGAATGACCACTTTCCACGTGAGTTATTATAGCTCCACGGATTTAAGTGGCTCAACCCAATGCGACTTCAGGAAATCCAACACCACGTTGAGATCCCACGGTGCCACTGGAGGCACAAACGGGGACTGACTATGCAGCACTCCCTTAACAAAAGTCTGAACTTCAGGCAGTGAAGCCAGTTCAATTTTGGAAGAAAATCGATAGAGCCGAAATCTGTACCTTAATGGAACCCAATTTTAGGCCCAGAAGTGCAGAAATCGACCTAGCTGAAATTTCTCCTTTGGGGCCTTCCTGGCCTCACAGTACGCAACATATTTCCGCCATATGCGGTGATAATGGTTTGCGTTCACTTCTTTCCTAGCTTCAAATAGCGTAGGGATAACTTCCTCCGGAATTCCCTTTTCCTTCAGGATCCGGCGTTCAACCGCCATGCCGTCAACGCAGCCGCGGTACGTCTTGAAACAGACAGGCCCCCTGCTGCAGCAGGTCCTGTCTGAGCGGCAGAGGCTATGGGTCCTCTGAGATCATTTCTTGGAGTTCTGGTTACCAAGCTCTTCTTGGCCAACCCGGAACAATGAGTATAGTTCTTACTCCTCTCCATCTTATTATTCTCATTACCCTGGGTAAGAGAGGCAGAGAAGGGAACACATACACCGACTGGTACACCCACGGTGTTACCAGAGCGTCCACAGCTATCGCCTGAGGGTCCTTGACCTGGCGCAATATCTTTGTAACTTTTAGTTGAGGCGGGACGCCATCATGTCCACCTGTGGCCTTTCCCAACGGTGTACAATCATTTGGAAGACTTCTGGATGAAGTCCCCACTCTCCCGGGTGGAGGTTTCTTAGTTGTCCACTCCGGGAATGAACACTGCAGACAGTGCTAACACATGATTTTCCGCCCATCGGAGAATCCTTGTGGCTTCTGCCATCGCCATCCTGCTTCTTGTGCCGCCCTGTCGGTTTACACGAGCGACCGCCGTGATGTTGTCTGACTGGATCAGCACCGGCCGGTGTTGAAGCAGGGGTCTAGCCAGACTTAGGGCATTGTAAATGGCCCTCAGTTCCAGAATATTTATGTGTAGGGAAGTCTCCTGACTTTTTCATAGCCTTGGAAGTTCCTTCCCTGTGTGACTGCCCCCCAGCCTCGAAGGCTGGCATCCGTGGTCACCAGGACCCAGTCCTGTATGCCGAATCTGCGGCCCCTAGAAGATGAGCACTCTGCAGCCACCACAACAGCGACACCCTGACCATTGGAGACAGGGTTATCCGCCGATGCATCTGAAGATGCGACCCGGACCACTTGTCCAACAGATCCCACTGGAAAATCCTTGCATGGGACCTGGCGAATGGAATTTCTTCGTAAGAAGCTACCATCTTTCCCAGGGCTCGCGTGCATTGATGCACCGACACCTGTATACGTATTAGGAGGTCTCTGTCTAGAGACAACAACTCCTTGGACTTCTCCGGGAGAAACCCTTTTTATCCTGTTCTGTGTCCAGAACCATACCCAGGAACAGTAGACGCGTCGCAGGAACCAGCTGCGACTTTGGAATATTCAGAATCCAGCCGTGCTGTTGTAGCACTTCCCAAGATAGTGCTACTCCGACGAACAACTGCTCCCTGGACCTCGCCTTTATAAGGAGATCGTCCAAGTACGGGATAATTATTTCGGCCATTACCTTGGTAAATACCTCGGTGCCGGGGACAGACCAACGGCAACGTCTGGAATTGGTAATGACAATCCTGTACCACAATATTGAGGTACTCCTGGTGAAGAGGGTAAATAGGGACATGCAGGTAATCATCCTTGATGTCCAGTGATACCATGAAATTCTCCAGGCTTGCAATAATCGCCCTGAGCTATTCCATTTTGAACTTGAACCTTCGTATATAAGTGTTCAAGGCTTTCAATTTTAGAATGGGTCTCACCGAACCGTCTGGTTTCGGTACCACAACATTTTGGAATAGTAACCCCGGCCTTGTTGAAGGAGGGGTACCTTGCTTTCACCTGCTGGAAGTACAGCTTGTGAATTGCCGCCAGTACTACCTTTCTCCGAGGGCAGCCGGCAAGGCTGATGTGAGGTAACGGCGAGGGGGAGTCGCCTCGAACTCCAGCCTGTATCCCTGTGATACTATTTGCAGAACCTAGAGATCCACCTGTGGGCAAGCCCACTGGTCCCTGAAGTTCCCGAGACGCGCCCCTACCGCACCTGTCTCCACCTGTGGAGCCCCAGCGTCATGCGGTGGACTCAGAGGAAGCGGGGGAAGATTTTTGATCCTGGGAACTGGCTGCTGGTGCAGCTTTTTTCCTTCTTCCCTTGTCTCTGTGCAGAAAGGAAGCGCCTTTGACCCGCTTGCTTTTCTGAAGCCGAAAGGACTGTACCTGAAAATACGGTGCTTTCTTAGGCTGTGAGGAAACCTGAGGTAAAAAATTTTCTTCCCAGCTGTTGCTGTGGATACGAGGTCCCAGAGACCATCTCCAAACAATTCCTCACCCTTATAAGGCAGAATCTCCATGTGCCTTTTACAGGCAGCATCACCTGTCCACTGCCGGGTTTCTAATACCCTCCTGGCAGAATGGACATTGCATTAATTCTGGATGCCAGCCGGCAAATATCCCTCTGTGCATCCTTTATATATAAGACAACGTCTTAAATATGCTCAATATTAGCAAAATATTATCCCTGTCTTAGCGTATTAATATTATCTGACAGGGTATCAGACCACGCTGCAGCAGCCCTATTTATGCTGAGGCAATTGCAGGTCTCAGTATATAACCTGAGTGTGTAAATACAGACTTCAGGATCGCCTCCTGCTTTTTATCAGCAGGTTCCTTCAAGGTGGCCGTATCCTAAGACGGCAGTGCCACCTTTTGACAAACGTGTGAGCCTTATCCACCCTAAGGGATATCTCCCAACGTGACCTATCCTCTGGCGGGAAAGGGTACGCCATAAGAAACTGGTAATTTCTAAAAAGTTACTGATCGGGGGAAACCACGCTTCTTTACACACTTCATTCATTCATCTGATGGGGGAACAAAACACTGTCTGCTTTTTCTCCCCAAAAATAAAACCCCTTTTATGTGGTAATTGGGTTCATGTCAGAAAATGCGTAACACATTTTCATTGCCGAGATCATGTAACGGATGTTCCTAGTGGATTGTGTATATGTCTCAACCTCGTCGCCACTGGAGTCAGACTCCGTGTCGACATCTGTGTCTGCCATCTGAGGTAACAGCGTTTTTTGAGCCCCTGATGGCCTTTGAGACGCCTGGGCTGAGAAGCCGGCTGTCCCACAGCTGTTACGTCATCCAGCCTTTTATGTAAGGAGTTGACACTGTCGGTTAATACCTTCCACTCTGGTGTCGGCCCCACAGGGGGCGACATCCCATTTATCGGCCTCTGCTCCGCCTCCACGTAACCTTCCTCATCCAACATGTCGACACAGCCGTACCGACACACCGCACACACAGGGAATGCTCTGACTGAGGACAGGACCCCACAAAGTCCTTTGGGGAGACAGAGAGAGAGTATGCCAGCACACACCAGAGCGCTATATAATGCAGGGATTAACACTATAACTGAGTGATTTTTCCCCAAATAGCTGCCTGTATACATATATTGCGCCTAAATTTAGTGCCCCCCCTCTCTTTTTAACCCTTTGAGCCTGAAAACTACAGGGGAGAGCCTGGGGAGCTGTCTTCCAGCTGCACTGTGAAGAGAAAATGGCGCCAGTGTGCTGAGGGAGAAGCCCCGCCCCTTTTTCAACTGACTTTCTCCCGCTTTTTCTGGAATACTGGCAGGGGTAATTTTACACCTATATAGCCTCTAGGACTATATATGATGTAGATTTGCCAGCCAAGGTGTCATATATTGCCCTCAGGGCGCCCCCCCCAGCGCCCTGCACCCATCAGTGACCGGAGTGTGAGGTATACATGAGGAGCAATGGCGCACAGCTGCAGTGCTGTGCGCTACCTTGGTGAAGACCGAAGTCTTCTGCCGACGATTTTCCGGACTCTTCATGCTTCTGGCTCTGTAAGGGGGACGGCGGCGCGGCTCCGGGAACGAACACCAAGGTCGGGTCCTGCGGTCGATCCCTCTGGAGCTAATGGTGTCCAGTAGCCTAAGAAGCCCAAACTACCACCTGTTAGGTAGGTTCGCTTCTTCTCCCCTTAGTCCCTCGCTGCAGTGAGTCTGTTGCCAGCAGATCTCACTGTAAAATAAAAAAACTAAATATACTTTCTTTCTTGGAGCTCAGGAGAGCCCCTAGTGTGCATCCAGCTCAGCCGGGCACAAGAATCTAACTGAGGTCTGGAGGAGGGTCTTAGTGGGAGGAGCCAGTGCACACCAGGTAGTCCTAAAGCTTTCTTTAGTTGTGCCCAGTCTCCTGCGGAGCCGCTAATCCCCATGGTCCTTACGGAGTCCCAGCATCCACTTAGGACGTCAGAGAAAAGGATTTACCGGTAGGTACTAAAATCCTATTTTCTCATACGTCCTAGAGGATGCTGGGGACTCCAAAAGGACCATGGGGTCTATACCAAAGCTCCAAAATGGGCGGGAGAGTGCGTACGACTCTGCAGCACCGATTGAGCAAACAAAAGGTCCCCAAAAGTCAGGGTATCAAACTTGTAGAGAATAGCAAAAGCGTTTGAACCCGACCAAGAATCCGCTCGGCAAAGTTGAACCGCCGAGACTCCTCGTGCATCCGCCCAAGAAAAACCCAACTTCCCAAGAGAATGGGCCTCTACCGACTTCGGTGATGGCAATCCAGCCGTAGAACGAACATGCCAAATCGCATCACAGATCCAGCGTGTAACAGACTGCATAACGCAGACTCCCAAACCATGCTGGGACATACCGGACAAACAAAGCCTCTGTTTCTCCAAACCGAGCCAAATTGGCGAGCTAAATATTCAAATCCCTGGCTAGATCGAGAGAATTTGAATCAGCTAATGCCTAAGTAACCACCGGCATCAAACTAGGCAGATTTCTGCGAAACCCAGAAACCACTCTTGGTAGAACTACCAACCGAGTTCTCAATTCCTCTCTATCCACATGAAAGATCAAACAAGGCTCTTGTGAGACAAAACCACCACTTCCGACACCCGCCTTGCGGCCGTCAAAGCCAATAGCATGACCACGTTCCAAGAGAGAATTTTTTTTAATTTTTTTTTGTAAAGAAACTTATTAGGCTTGCATCCACACCGGCTTGTAAAGTATGGATAAGCATGACCTAGCTGAAAGTGTTCCATAGGAGCCTTCCTGGATACACATCGAGACACATAGTTACGCCAACTACGGTGGTAACGCTTTGCCGTTAGCTCTTTCCTAGCCTGCAGAATTGAGGAAACGACTTCACTGGGAACACCCGTTCGGCTTAGGATATGGCATTCAACTGCCCCGCCGTCAGACGCAGCCGCGGTAAGACTTGATACACGCCCTGATCTTGTTGTAACAGTTCTTCCCGTAGAGGAAGAGGGCAGAAATCTTCTATGAGTAAACCATGAAAAAATTGGATAGCCAACCCTCCTTGGCTAGACCGGATCCAAGAGGATCACCGGAACCTTTGTTCATCTTACGCTTAGCACCTTTAGAAACGTGAAAACGGAGAGGCCACATAGACCGACTAAAAACACCCACGGTGTCACAAGGGTGTCCACTGCTATAGCTTGAGTGTCCCTTGAACTGGAACAATATCCCTGAGGCCTCTCGTTGAGGCGAGACTCCCACCTGACCAATTGCGACATTCCTCAAAAACTTGTCACTTCTGTGAAAACTTCTTGATGATGACTGAATTTCTCCCGGATGGAGAACGCGCCAGCAGAGGAAATCTATTCTTCAGTCGTTCACCTCCGGAACGAAGACCGCTAATATAGTGATTACCAGACTTTCCACCCAACGGCAAAACTGTGCATCTTCTGCCATTGCCGCTTTTCTCCTTGTTCCGCCATAGCGGCTTACTTACGCCACCGCCGACAAGTCGTCTGGCAGAACGAACACGGGCAGAACACGAAGAATACGTTCGGCGAAACTAACTCTTAATTCAAGAAAGGCTATTGCAGACAAGCTTTCCAACTTGACCTCATACCCTGGAAATACGTCCCTTACAAGGACTGCTCCCCAGCCTCAGAGATCTGTATGCACGGACACCAGGATCTACACCTGGAACCCGAACCTTCATCCCTCTAAAAGGAGAGAACCGAGCCGACACCACAGGAGCGATGTCCTGGCCGTTAGGATTATATTCTGGTGCATGTGCAGGTGAGACCTGGACCACATTCCCAACTGGTCTCTTGAAAACCACTCTGTCATTAGACCTGCTCACCAAAAAAGGCCTCTCAGGCCGCACCCAACTGTTTTAGTAACGGAACACATTGATGAAGTGTCACAGCAAAGCTGATCCAACTCTGGATCTTCAGACCTCTTTTCACAGGAAAAACACCGAACCTTAACCGGTCATTATCTACTCTGAAACCCACCTCCGACATATGTGTCATTGGAAACAACAGCCAATCCCTGTGTCGAAGAACAGTCAGAGAGAAACAACGATTTGCACCTTTATACAGGGTCAACCAAACAATGTCCTGATGCTGACGCACCTCTGTATGGCGTCGCGTACTATCTCCGCTTCCAGAGTGGAACGGCAAGATCTATTAGAATAACAGTAAGGGGCCACAACCGTAACTCAGAATGTTCCTCTTTGGATTCTATAAAAACCCACAGGTCCTAGTCTATTCCTGGACCAACTGAAAATTAGTAGACGAGTGCACACCGGAGTGGGGACCAGCCCGATAGACTCAGCGACAAGTGGTGGATGTGTAGGAAACAGAAAATGACATCCACTTCTGCGAACCTAACAAGGCTGCAGAACTCTTACCGTTTCACCTTCCACTGTCTGCACAGAAAAGGAAAAAAGAACGGCATCGAACCGGTTAAAACGACTGCATCCCACAAAAGAATGCGTCACCAAGCGTTGTGAAGGAGGCTAACTCACGAAGTCAGACTTACCAGTGGTATCTGCCGAAGTTGACTGAACAGAGGCCTCACCAAACAGCTGAACACCTCCCCCCAGTATCTCTCGGAGATCCTGCTGTCCCGTGGTAGCCTGCTGCAATGTTAAAAGGTAGAATCAACATAGGCAAGCTTACCCACTCCGGGTAGGGTAATTCTATCGGATGCCTACCCGAATACAACACTCCCTCAAGTGCATACAGTGCAAATAAGGTCAAAGTATAGAAATAAAGTATCAGCTTCCTGTGTATGATCCTTTTCGACCGGGCTCTGCGTCGACCAGGAGTTGACTGTCATAATGTTCTCTCCACGTCGGGAAGAGAATAATATTCGGATTCCTTGAGAGGATCGAAACCCAATTTGTCACGGCCAATCTAGAGCATAATCAACAGAGCGACCAGCACATGATAAGAATACCATTATTTCAGCATTCATGGATATACATTATATAATACACAATAAAACACATATACCCTAACCATGCATATATAAACCTATATCTACATATATATACATATAGATATAACCTATACGCAAGTGGATTGTCCAGACCTGTCAGGTCCCTAGAGACAGTAATGTGTCGTGAATGTGTATGACAATGTACTGACATGCCCCCGAAGTGGATCTACCAGGAACGGTATGGCCGACAGAAACCAAGTAAATGTCGACAGCCAGGAACAGTAAGCGGGTAAAAAATAATAATAATCTTGGAACCCCGAGGGGTCTGAGGGAAGCATACAAATACAATTTCGATAACACTCCCCCCACATATACCTAGAAATATATATATACAGGTACAAGGCAATAACAGCCTGATCATTTTTTTACCCAGGAAGTACCGTTGATGCCGACATGGCATCCACCAAAAACTGTGTCTCCCCTAGCGTGTTTACTGTTTTAAGCACACAAACACCAACTTGCTAATACTTAATTTTCCGAATCAAGTACCGCCATGCGCCGGCGAAGCCGACAGTTATCCCCACAGCAGCTTGTGACAAAGCCCTCACACCTGTCGACATATGTCGACTAACCGATAGTGGGTAAACAAACAGGGAAATAGTGAATTTATGTATTACAACAAGGATTATGCGTCCATTATCAATCATAATGCTATATGACACCCATATAGCATTAAAAACACTGTGCCCCCCCTCCTTCTTACTACACAGCAAGTCCTGGTGGGGATCTGAGGAAAATGGCGCTGACTCCTCTGTGAGGGCTAAGCTCCGCCCCTTCCCGGCGCGCTTAAGCCCGCTCAAATATAAATATATAAATAACCCTATATTGAGCCGGGGGGACCTATATATAGGGAGTAACCCCCTGTATATATCCCTATATATATATATATAATAAGATTTTACTCACCGGTAAATCTATTTCTCGTAGTCCGTAGTGGATGCTGGGAACTCCGTAAGGACCATGGGGAATAGACGGGCTCCGCAGGAGACTGGACACTCTAAAAGAAAGATTAGGTACTATCTGGTGTGCACTGGCTCCTCCCTCTATGCCCCTCCTCCAGACCTAAGTTAGGATACTGTGCCCGGAAGAGCTGACACAATAAGGAAGGATTTTGAATCCCGGGTAAGACTCATACCAGCCACACCAATCACACCGTATAACTCGTGATACTATACCCAGTTAACAGTATGAAATATAACTGAGCCTCTCAACAGATGGCTCAACAATAACCCTTTAGTTAGGCAATAACTATATACAAGTATTGCAGACAATCCGCACTTGGGATGGGCGCCCAGCATCCACTACGGACTACGAGAAATAGATTTACCGGTGAGTAAAATCTTATTTTCTCTGACGTCCTAGTGGATGCTGGGAACTCCGTAAGGACCATGGGGATTATACCAAAGCTCCCAAACGGGCGGGAGAGTGCGGATGACTCTGCAGCACCGAATGAGAGAACTCAAGGTCCTCCTCAGCCAGGGTATCAAATTTGTAGAATTTAGCAAACGTGTTTGCCCCTGACCAAGTTGCAGCTCGGCAAAGTTGTAAAGCCGAGACCCCTCGGGCAGCCGCCCAAGATGAGCCCACTTTCCTCGTGGAATGGGCTGTTACTGATTTAGGATGCGGCAATCCAGCCGCAGAATGCTCCAGCTGAATTGTGCTACAAATTCAGCGAGCAATAGTCTGCTTAGAAGCAGGAGCACCTATTTTGTTGGGTGCCTACAGGATAAAAAACGAGTCAGTTTTCCTGACTCCAGCCGTCCTGGAAATATAAATTTTTAAGGCGCCGACTACGTCCAGTAACTTGGAATCTTCCAAGTCCCTAGTAGCCGCAGGCACTACAATAGGTTGGTTCAAGTGAAAAGCTGATACCACCTTAGGGAGAAAATGGGGACGAGTCCTCAATTCTGCCCTATCCATATGGAAAATCAGATAAGGGCTTTTACATGACAAAGCCGCCAATTCTGACACACGCCTGGCCGAAGCCAAGGCCAATAACATGACCACTTTCCACGTGAGATATTTCAAATCCACAGTTTTAAGTGGCTCAAACCAAAGTGATTTTAAGAAAACTCAACACCACGTTGAGATCCCAAGGTGCCACAGAAGGCACAAAAAAGGGGCTGAATATGTAGCACTCCCTTTACAAATGTCTGAACTCCAGGCAGTGAAGCCAGTTCTTTCTGGAAGAAAATCGACAGAGCCGAAATCTGGACCTTAATGGAACCCAAATTTAGGCCCATAGTCACTCCTGACTGTAGGAAGTGCAGAAAACGACCCAGCTGAAATTCCTCTGTTGGGGCCTTCCTGGCCTCACACCACGCAACATATTTTCGCCAAATACGGTGATAATGGTTTGCGGTTACTTCTTTCCTGGCTTTTATCAGCGTAGGAATGACTTCCTCCGGAATGCCCTTTTGCTTTAGGATCCGGAATTCAACCGCCATGCCGTCCAACGCAGCCGCGGTAAGTCTTGGAACAGACAGGGCCCCTGCTGTAGCAGATCCTGTCTGAGCGGTAGAGGCCATGGGTCCTCTGATATTATTTCTTGAAGTTCTGGGTACCAAGCTCTTCTTGGCCCATCCGGAACCACGAGTATCGTTCTTACTCCTCGTTTTCTTATTATTCTCAGTACCTTTGGTATGAGAGGCAGAGGAGGGAATACATAAACCGACTGGTACACCCACGGTGTCACTAGAGCGTCCACAGCTATTGCCTGAGGGTCCTTTGACCTGGCGCAATATCTAGTTTTTTGTTTAGGCGGGACGCCATCATGTCCACCTGTGGCCTTTCCCAACGGTTCACCAACAGTTGGAAGACTTCTGGATGAAGTCCCCACTCTCCCGGGTGTCGGTCGTGTCTGCTGAGGAAGTCTGCTTCCCAGTTGTCCACTCCCGGAATGAACACTGCTGACAGTGCTAAGACGTGATTTTCCGCCCATCGGAGAATCCTTGTGGCTTCTGCCATCGCCATCCTGCTTCTTGTGCCGCCCTGTCGGTTTACATGGGCGACTGCCGTGATGTTGTCTGATTGGATCAGTACCGGCTGGTTTTGAAGCAGAGGCCTTGCCAGACTTAGGGCATTGTAAATGGCCCTCAGTTCCAGAATATTTATGTGTAGGGACGACTCCTGACTTGACCAAAGTCCTTGGAAATTTCTTCCCTGTGTGACTGCCCCCCAGCCTCGAAGGCTGGCATCCGTGGTTACCAGGACCCAGTCCTGTATGCCGAATCTGCGGCCCTCTTGAAGATGAGCACTCTGCAGCCACCACAGTAGAGATACCCTGGTCCTTGGAGACAGGGTTATCAGCCGATGCATCTGAAGATGCGGTTCCGACCACTTGTCCAAGAGGTCCCACTGAAAGGTTCTTGCATGGAACCTGCCGAATGGAATTTTGCTTCGTAAGAAGCTACCATTTTTCCCAGGACTCGTGTGCAGTGATGCACCGATACCTGTTTTGGTTTCAGGAGGTCTCTGACTAGAGATGACAGCTCCTTGGCTTTCTCCTGCGGGAGAAACACTTTTTTCTGTTCTGTGTCCAGAACCATCCCCAGGAACAGCAGGCGTGTGGTAGGAACCAGCTGTGACTTTGGAATGTATAGAATCCATCCGTGCTGTTGTAGCACTTCCCGAGATAGTGCTACTCCGACCAACAACTGCTCCATGGACCTCGCCTTTATAAGGAGATCGTCCAAGTACGGGATAATTAAAAACTCCCTTTTTTCGAAGGAGTATCATCATTTCTGCCATTACCTTGGTAAAGACCCTCGGTGCCGTGGACAGTCCAAACGGCAGTGTTTGGAATTGGTAATGGCAATCCTGTACCACAAATCTGAGGTACTCCTGGTGAGGATGGTAAATGGGGACATGTAGGTAAGCATCCTTGATGTCCAGGGATACCATGTAATCCCCCTCCTCCAGGCTTGCAATAACCGCCCTGAGCGATTCCATCTTGAACTTGAATTTTTTTATGTATGTGTTCAAGGACTTCAAATTTAAAATGGGGCTCACCGAACCGTCCGGTTTCGGTACCACAAACAGTGTGGAATAGTAACCCCGTCCTTGTTGAAGTAGGGGCACCTTGACTATCACCTGCTGGGAATACAGCTTGTGAATTGCCTCTAGCACAGCCTCCCTGCCTGAGGGAGTTGTCGGCAAGGCAGATTTGAGGAAACGGCGGGGGGGAGACGCCTCGAATTCCAGCCTGTACCCCTGAGATACTACTTGAAGGATCCAGGGATCCACCTGTGAGCAAGCCCACTGATCGCTGACATTTTTGAGGCGGCCCCCCACCGTACCTGGCTACGCCTGTGGAGCCCCCGCGTCATGCGGTGGACTCAGAGGAAGCGGGGGAAGAATTTTGATTCTGGGAACTGGCTGACTGGTGCAGCTTTTTTCCTCTTCCCTCGTCTCTGTGCAGAAAGGAAGCGCCTTTGACCCGCTTGCTTTTCTGAAGCCGAAAGGACTGTACCTGATAATACAGTGCTTTCTTAGGCTGTGAGGAAACCTGAGGTAAAAAAATTTTCTTCCCAGCTGTTGCTGTGGATACGAGGTCCCAGAGACCATCCCCAAACAATTCCTCACCCTTATAAGGCTCTATGTGCCTTTTAAAGTCAGCATCACCTGTCCAGTGTCGGGTCTCTAATACCCTCCTGACAGAATGGACATTGCATTAATTCTGGATGCCAGCCGGCAAAATATCCCTCTGTGCATCCCTCAAATATAAGACGACGTCTTTAATATGCTCTTATGTTCGCAAAATAGTATCCCTGTTTGACAGGGTTACAGACCACGCTGCAGCAGCACTATCTGCAGGTCTCAGTCTAGTACCTGAGTGTGTAAATACAGACTTCAGGATAGCCTCCTGCTTTTTATCAGCAGGTACCTTCAAAGTGGCCGTATCCTAAGACGGCAGTGCCACCTTTTTTGACAAACGTGTGAGCGCCTTATCCACCCTAGGGGATATCTCCCAGCGTAACTTATCCTCTGGCGGGAAAAGGTACGCCATCAGTAACTTTTTAGAAATTACCAGTTTCTTATCGGGGGAACCCACGCTTTTTCACACTTCATTCACTCATTTGATGGGGGAACAAAACACTGCCTGCTTTTTCTCCCCAAACATAAAACCCTTTTTTAGTGGTACTTGGGTTAATGTCAGAAATGTGTAACACATTTTTTATTACCGGGATCATGTAACGGATGTTCCTAGTGGATTGTGTATATGTCTCAACCTCGTCGACACTGGAGTCAGACTCCGTGTCGACATCTGTGTCTGCCATCTGAGGGAGCGGGCGTTTTTGAGCCCCTGATGGCCTTTGAGACGCCTGGGCAGGCGCGGGCTGAGAAGCCGGCTGTCCCATAGCTGTTACGTCATCCAGCCTTTTATGTAAGGAGTTGACACTGTCGGTTAATACCTTCCACCTATCCATCCACTCTGGTGTCGGCCCACAGGGGGCGACATCCCATTTATCGGCACCTGCTCCGCCTCCACATAAGCCTCCTCATCAAACATGTCGACACAGCCGTACCGACACACCGCACACACACAGGGAATGCTCTGACTGAGGACAGGACCCCACACAGCCCTTTGGGGAGACAGAGAGAGAGTATGCCAGCACACACCAGAGCGCTATATAATGCAGGGATAAACACTATCACTGAGTGAATTTTCCCCAATAGCTGCTTGTTTAAACAATATTGCGCCTAAATTTAGTGCCCCCCCTCTCTTTTTAACCCTTTGAGCCTGAAAACTACAGGGGAGAGCCTGGGGAGCTGTCTTCCAGCTACACTGTGAAGAGAAAATGGCGCCAGTGTGCCGAGGGAGATAGCTCCGCCCCTTTTTCGCAGACTTTTCTCCCGCTTTTTTATGGATTCTGGCAGGGGTAATTATCACATATATAGCCTCTGGGGCTATATATTGTGATTATTTTGCCAGCCAAGGTGTTTTTATTGCTGCTCAGGGCGCCACCCCCCAGCGCCCTGCACCCTCAGTGACCGGAGTGTGAAGTGTGTATGAGGAGCAATGGCGCACAGCTGCAGTGCTGTGCGCTACCTTGGTGAAGACTGAAGTCTTCTGCCGCCGATTTTCCGGACCATCTTCATGCTTCTGGCTCTGTAAGGGGGACGGCGGCGCGGCTCCGGGAACGAACACCAAGGACGGGTCCTGCGGTCGATCCCTCTGGAGCTAATGGTGTCCAGTAGCCTAAGAAGCCCAAGCTAGCTGCAAGCAGGTAGGTTCGCTTCTTCTCCCCTTAGTCCCTAGTTGCAGTGGGCCTGTTGCCAGCAGGTCTCACTGTAAAATAAAAAACCTAACATATACTTTCTTTCTAGGAGCTCAGGAGAGCCCCTAGTGTGCATCCAGTTCGGCCGGGCACAGAAATCTAACTGAGGTCTGGAGGAGGGGCATAGAGGGAGGAGCCAGTGCACACCAGATAGTACCTAATCTTTCTTTTAGAGTGCCCAGTCTCCTGCGGAGCCCGTCTATTCCCCATGGTCCTTACGGAGTTCCCAGCATCCACTAGGACGTCAGAGAAATATATATAAAACTCAGCCCAGGGCGTGCCCCGCACCCTCGGAAGCCGTTGGTGTTTCAGCCCGCTAAAAGTATAACTTCTCCTTTCCAGCGGGGGACCCTATACAGTGTCTACACACTGTATAGAAGGTCCATAGCATTAAACAGTGCTCACGATGCCGCCCAGGGCGCTCCCCCCTCGCGCCCTGCACCCGTGTGATCCATCGGCGCGGGAGTAAGTGGCGCGCAGCTCCATGCCGGGGGGGAACGGGACACTGGCTATACACCCCGAACAAGGTGAAAACATGCTGCCCAGGGCGCCCCCCCCTCGCGCCCTGCACCCGAGTGAGCCTTCGGCGCGGGAGTAAGTGGCGCGCAGCGCTGCTTCCTGCCGGCGGGGGACGGGACACGGCTACCCTTCCAACTAGCATCTACACCCTGCATAAGAGTAAAACATGCCGCTCAGGGCGCCCCCTCCTTGCGCCCTGCACCCGTATGAGCCGTTGGCGCGGGAGTCCCTGGCGCGTATGATGCGCTATGCTGGCGGGGGTATGGGACACGGTGCCGAGGCACCGAGAAAGCCTCTAATGCCAGCCACATAAGAACATCAGTAACTTGCTGCCCAGAGCGCCCCCCCCAGCGCCCTGCACCTTGTGAGTGCCGTAGTGTGGGAGCATCGAGCGCAGTGCTACCGCTACGCTTACCTCGGTTACTGAAGTCTTCTGCCATCACTGAAGTCTTCTGTTCTTCACATACTCACCCGGCTTCTTTCTTCTGGCTTCTGTGAGGGGGGTGACGGCGTGGCTCCGGGAACATGCAGCTAGGCGAACCAAGTGATCGAACCCTCTGGAGCTAATGGTGTCCAGTAGCCGAGAAGCAGAGCCCTTGAACTAAGAAGAAGTAGGTCTGACTTCTCTCCCCTCAGTCCCACGCTGCAGGTAGCCTGTAGCCAGCAGGTCTCCCTGAAAATAAAAAACCTAACAAAAGTCTTTCCAGAGAAACTCAGTAGAACTCCCCTAGTGTGTGACCCATCACTCCTGGGCACAAAGTCTAACTGAGGTCTGGAGGAGGGGCATAGAGGGAGGAGCCAGTTCACACCCAGTTTAAGTCTTTATAGTGTGCCCAAGCTCCTGCGGATCCGTCTATACCCCATGGTCCTTTTGGAGTCCCCAGCATCCTCTAGGACGTATGAGAAAAAATGATAAGTGCACTTTGCTGCTTATCGTGTTTCACATATCGGCAGGATATGTGTGCTAGTAGAGAAGCCGGGGCACTTGCTTGTGTTTTCCTCCCAGGTTCAAATTTGCCAGCCAGCCCCTGAGAAAGAGTTCTATATAAATAAAATTCTTATTATTCTTCTTCCTATTATTAAGTGATTAACTATAACTAGCATTGTTCTCCATTTTACTTTACACTTGAAAAGTGCATCCAATTCTACATGATCCCATAATGGCCCCTGCTTTATCTAAGTGAATAAATCATTTACAATACCCTCACTATATATAGTAGATGAGTATGAAAAGTCTTGAACAGTACATTAGGGTCAATGGCAAGTGTTAATAAAATATAATTTACTTTGCTATCACTATATTTATTTTCTTCTTTCCTTGTGGACCATCACCACAATATTGTGTCACATTATAAAGCATTACTAATGGTAGCATCTAGATTACCTTCGTGGAGGGGACCTTTCCTATAACCCCCTGGGTCCATGTCACAATCTATTTGGAATAGTAAAGTGTGGCGAGCGAAGCGGAGCGAGACACCAAGCCCGAAGCGTGGCGAGCGAAGCGATCCCGCGAGGGTACAATGCTGTATAGAAAAAAAAAATCCCCCAAACGAACGAAGAAAACATTTAGGTGCTGTAAGGGCGGAAGTTCTCTCCCGGCCTCTCGTTTTGTCACGTCCAGGTCCTTAGCACGAAGGCAACATAGACACAACCCATTACTAATGGCCTGATTCTGAGTTAGAAGTAACTGCAAACCTTGGCAAAACCATGCTGCACTGCAGGTGGGGCAGATGTAACATGTGCAGAGAGATTTACAGTAGATGTGAGAGGGGTGTGTAAATATAAAGCTGTTCTGTATTTGTGGGCTACTTGCAAAAGCAGCCAGTATTTACCCTGCATGCATAAAAAATAAGAATTTACTCACCGGTAATTCTATTTCTCGTAGTCCGTAGTGGATGCTGGGGACTCCGTCAGGACCATGGGGAATAGCGGCTCCGCAGGAGACAGGGCACAAAATTTAAAAGTTTGACCACTAGGTGGTGTGCACTGGCTCCTCCCCCCACGACCCTCCTCCAAGCCCCAGCCAGGATACCGTGCCCGGACGAGCGTACACAATAAGGAAGGATTTTGAATCCCGGGTAAGACTCATACCAGCCACACCAATCACACCGTACAACTTGTGATCTGAACCCAGTTAACAGTATGATAACGTAGGAGCCTCTGAAAAGATGGCTCACAACAATAAACAACCCGATTTTTTTGTAACAATAACTATGTACAAGTATTGCAGACAATCCGCACTTGGGATGGGCGCCCAGCATCCACTACGGACTACGAGAAATAGAATTACCGGTGAGTAAATTCTTATTTTCTCTGACGTCCTAGTGGATGCTGGGGACTCCGTCAGGACCATGGGGATTATACCAAAGCTCCCAAACGGGCGGGAGAGTGCGGATGACTCTGCAGCACCGAATGAGAGAACTCCAGGTCCTCCTTAGCCAGGGTATCAAATTTGTAGAATTTTACAAACGTGTTCTCCCCTGACCACGTAGCTGCTCGGCAGAGTTGTAATGCCGAGACCCCTCGGGCAGCCGCCCAAGATGAGCCCACCTTCCTTGTGGAGTGGGCATTGACAGATTTAGGCTGTGGCAGGCCTGCCACAGAATGTGCCAGTTGAATTGTGCTACAAATCCAACGAGCAATCGTCTGCTTAGAAGCAGGAGCACCCAGCTTGTTGGGTGCATACAGTATAAACAGCGAGTCAGATTTTCTGACTCCAGCCGTCCTTGAAATATATATTTTCAATGCTCTGACAACGTCCAGCAACTTGGAATCCTCCAAATCGCTAGTAGCCGCAGGCACCACAATAGGCTGGTTCAGGTGAAACGCTGATACCACCTTAGGCAGAAAATGAGGACGCGTCCTCAATTCTGCCCTGTCCGAATGGAAAATCAGATATGGGCTTTTATACGATAAAGCCGCCAATTCCGACACTCTCCTGGCTGAAGCCAGGGCCAGTAGCATGGTTACTTTCCATGTAAGATATTTCAAATCTACCGATTTGAGTGGCTCAAACCAATGGGATTTGAGAAAATCCAAAACTACATTGAGATCCCACGGTGCCACTGGGGCCACAACCGGGGGCTGTATATGTAGTACTCCTTTTACAAAAGTCTGGACTTCAGGAACTGAAGCCAATTCTTTCTGGAAGAAAATCGACAGGGCCGAAATTTGAACCTTAATGGACCCTAATTTGAGGCCCATAGATAATCCTGTTTGCAGGAAATGTAGGAATCGACCCAGTTGAAATTCCTCTGTCGGGGCCTTCCTGGCCTCACACCATGCAACATATTTTCTCCAAATGCGGTGATAATGTTGTGCAGTCACCTCCTTCCTGGCTTTGACCAGGGTAGGGATGACCTCCTCCGGAATGCCTTTTTCCCTTAGGATCCGGCGTTCAACCGCCATGCCGTCAAACGCAGCCGCGGTAAGTCTTGGAATAGACATGGTCCCTGCTGAAGCAGATCCCTTCTTAGAGGTAGAGGCCACGGATCTTCCGTGAGCATCTCCTGAAGTTCCGGGTACCAAGTCCTTCTTGGCCAGTCCGGAGCCACTAGTATCGTTCTTACTCCCCTTTGCCGTATAATTCTCAGTACCTTGGGTATGAGAGGCAGAGGAGGAAACACATACACTGACTGGTACACCCATGGTGTTACCAGAGCGTCCACAGCTATTGCCTGAGGGTCTCTTGACCTGGCGCAATACCTGTCCAGTTTTTTGTTGAGGCGGGACGCCATCATGTCCACCATTGGTCTTTCCCAATGGACTACAATCATGTGGAAGACTTCTGGATGAAGTCCCCACTCTCCCGGGTGAAGATCGTGTCTGCTGAGGAAGTCTGCTTCCCAGTTGTCCACTCCCGGGATGAACACTGCTGACAGTGCTATCACATGATTTTCCGCCCAGCGAAGAATCCTTGCAGCCTCTGCCATTGCCCTCCTGCTTCTTGTGCCGCCCTGTCTGTTTACGTGGGCGACTGCCGTGATGTTGTCCGACTGGATCAACACCGGCTGACCCTGAAGCAGAGGGTTTGCCAGGCTTAGAGCATTGTAGATTGCTCTTAGTTCCAGTATATTTATGTGAAGAGACGTTTCCAGGCTTGACCACACGCCCTGGAAGTTTCTTCCTTGTGTGACCGCTCCCCAGCCTCTCAGGCTGGCATCCGTGGTCACTAGGACCCAGTTCTGTATGCCGAATCTGCGGCCCTCTAACAGATGAGCACTCTGCAACCACCATAGCAGAGAGACCCTTTTTTCCAGGACTCTTGTGCATTGATGCACAGACACTGTCCCTGGTTTTAGGAGGTTCCTGACGAGTTCGGATAACTCCCTGGCTTTCTCCTCCGGAAGAAATACCTTTTTCTGAACAGTGTCCAGAATCATCCCTAGGAACAGCAGACGTGTCGTCGGGATCAGTTGGGATTTTGGAAAATTCAGAATCCACCCGTGCTGTTGGAGCACTACTTGAGTTAGTGTTACTCCGACCTCCAGCTGTTCTCTGGATCTTGCCCTTATCAGGAGATCGTCCAAGTAAGGGATAATTAATACGCCTTCTCTTCGAAGAAGGATCATCATTTCGGCCATTACCTTGGTAAAGACCCTGGGTGCCGTGGACAATCCAAACGGCAGCGTCTGAAACTGATAATGACAGTTTTGTACCACGAACCTGAGGTACCCTTGGTGTGAAGGGCAAATTGGGACATGAAGGTAAGCATCCTTGATATCCAAGGACACCATAAAATCCCCTTCTTCCAGATTCGCTATCACTGCTCTGAGTGACTCCATCTTGAACTTGAATTTTTGTATGTACAGGTTCAGAGATTTCAGATTTAGAATAGGTCTTACCGAGCCGTCCGGCTTCGGTACCACAAATAGCGTGGAGTAATACCCCTTTCCCTGTTGTAGAAGGGGTACCTTGATTATCACCTGCTGAGAATACAGCTTGTGAATGGCTTCCAATACCGTCGCCCTGTCTGAGGGAGACGTTGGCAAAGCAGATTTTAGGAACCGGCGAGGGGGAGACTTCTCGAATTCCAACCTGTAACCCTGAGATACTACCTGCAGGATCCAGGGGTCCACCTGCGAGTGAGCCCACTGTGCGCTGAAATTCTTGAGGCGACCCCCCACCGCCCCTGAGTCCGCTTGTAAGGTCCCAGCGTCATGCTGAGGCCTTTGCAGAAGCCGGGGAGGACTTCTGCTCCTGGGAAGGGGCTGCTTGCTGCAGTCTCTTACCCTTTCCTTTGCCTCGGGGCAAATATGAATGTCCTTTTGCTCGCTTGTTCTTATAGGAACGAAAGGACTGCGGCTGAAAAGACTGCGTCTTTTTCTGCTGGGAGGGGACTTGAGGTAAAAAGGTGGACTTCCCGGCTGTTGCCGTGGCTACCAAATCCGATAGACCGACCCCAAATAATTCCTCCCCTTTATACGGCAATACTTCCATATGCCGTTTGGAATCCGCATCGCCTGACCACTGTCGTGTCCATAGACTTCTTCTGGCAGATATGGACATCGCACTTACTCTTGATGCCAGAGTGCAGATATCCCTCTGTGCATCTCGCATATAAAGGAATGCATCCTTTAATTGCTCTATAGTCAATAAAATACTGTCCCTATCCAGGGTATCAATATTTTCAGTCAGGGAATCCGACCAAGCCACCCCAGCACTGCACATCCAGGCTGAGGCGATTGCTGGTCGCAGTATAACACCAGTATGTGTGTATATACTTTTTAGAGTATTTTCCAGCCTCCTATCAGCTGGATCCTTGAGGGCGGCCGTATCAGGAGACGGTAACGCCACTTGTTTGGATAAACGTGTGAGCGCCTTGTCCACCCTAGGGGGTGTTTCCCAGCGCGCCCTAACCTCTGGCGGGAAAGGGTATAACGCCAATAACTTCTTTGAAATTAGCAGTTTTTTATCAGGGGTAACCCACGCTTCATCACACATGTCAATCAATTCCTCTGATTCAGGAAAAACTACAGGTAGTTTTTTCAGACCCCACATAATACCCCTTTTTGTGGTACTTGCAGTATCAGAGATATGCAAAGCCTCCTTCATTGCCGTGATCATATAACGTGTGGCCCTACTGGAAAATACGTTCGTTTCTTCACCGTCGACACTAGATTCAGTGTCCGTGTCTGTGTCTGTGTCGACCAACTGAGGCAAAGGGCGTTTTACAGCCCCTGACGGTGTTTGAGACGCCTGTACAGGTACTAACTGTTTTGCCGGTCGTCTCATGTCGTCAACCGACTTTTGCAGCGTGCTGACATTATCACGTAATTCCATAAACAAAGCCATCCATTCCGGTGTCGACTCCCTAGGGGGTGACATCACCATTACCGGCAATTGCTCCGCCTCCACACCAACATCGTCCTCATACATGTCGACACACACGTACCGACACACAGCAGACACACAGGGAATGCTCTGATAGAAGACAGGACCCCACTAGCCCTTTGGGGAGACAGAGGGAGAGTTTGCCAGCACACACCAAAGCGCTATAATTATATAGGAACAACCTTATATAAGTGTTGTTTCCTTATAGCTGCTTAAATATATATAATATCGCCAAAAAATGCCCCCCCTCTCTGTTTTTTACCCTGTTTCTGTAGTGCAGTGCAGGGGAGAGCCTGGGAGCCTTCCTAGCAGCGGAGCTGTGTAGGAAAATGGCGCTGTGTGCTGAGGAGATAGGCCCCGCCCCCTATTCCGGCGGGCTCTTCTCCCGGTTTTTCTGAGACCTGGCAGGGGTGAAATACATCCATATAGCCTCATGGACTATATGTGATGTATTCTTTTTAGCCAGAAAGGTATTAACATTGCTGCCCAGGGCGCCCCCCCCAGAGCCCTGCACCCTCAGTGACCGCCGGTGTGAAGTGTGCCTGAGCGCAATGGCGCACAGCTGCAGTGCTGTGCGCTACCTCATGAAGACTGAAAAGCCTTCAGCCGCCGGTTTCTGGACCTCTTCTTACTTCGGCATCTGCAAGGGGGTCGGCGGCGCGGCTCCGGTGACCCATCCAGGCTGTACCTGTGATCGTCCCTCTGGAGCTAGTGTCCAGTAGCCTGAGAAGCAAATCCATCCTGCACGCAGGTGAGTTCACTTCTTCTCCCCTAGGTCCCTCGTTGCAGTGAGCCTGTTGCCAGCAGGACTCACTGAAAATAATAAAACTATCAAAACTTTTACTCTAAGCAGCTCTTTATGAGAGCCACCTAGATTGCACCCTGCTCGGACGGGCACAAAAACCTAACTGGGGCTTGGAGGAGGGTCGTGGGGGGAGGAGCCAGTGCACACCACCTAGTGGTCAAACTTTTAAATTTTGTGCCCTGTCTCCTGCGGAGCCGCTATTCCCCATGGTCCTGACGGAGTCCCCAGCATCCACTAGGACGTCAGAGAAATAAATGCAATTATTTGCACCACTTGCACTGCAGCATGGTTTGTCCAGGTGCACAGCTACGTGCTATTTTTTATTTTATTTTTTTGCTTTACTCCCACCCCAGAATCAGATCCTTATACAGAAGTGTTGTGGGCACTTCCATCACACCAAGACAGAAAGTAATTGATTTTATATTTAATTTTTATTCTTAAGAAATGTTGTTCTTTGCATTTTTAATCCAAAAATATACTATTAGGTTAATTGGCTCCCAACAAAAATTAACCCCAGAATGAATGTGCGCGCGTTTACATGTGGTAGGGAATATAGATTGTAAGCTCCACTGGGGCAGGGACAGATGTGAATGGCCAGATATTGTCTGTAAAGCGCTGCGGAATATGTGTGCGCTATATAAATGACTGGTAATAAATCAAATAAATAAATAATCTATTAATTTAATGCTGGAAAAATGGGCAGATAGCTCAGAATGATTAATGCCCCCTGCTGGCTGATTTCTGTATAACACTGTAGCATTTACTGCAAGAGCTATTTTGGTAGAGCTCCTTCTTTTACTAGAGTTCTTAGCAGCTAAAAGTAAAGGCCAGTACTCACTGGCCGATGGCAGAGAGATGTGTGCTGAGCGAACCGCTCAGCACACATCTCTCCCGGCGCTCAGCACAGCGTGATCTGTGCTGAGCGCGCGGGGGGAGACGGGGGGCCGCTCACTTCACCCAGCGGGTGAAGTGAGCGACCCGCTAGATTGGCCTGCATGCAGGCCAATCTAGCAGCAGCGATAGCGATGTGCGGGGCCGTGCATCGCTATCGCTGAGGGGGCTACACACGGAGCGATCGTGCTTAAAATCTAAGCAATCTAGTCAGATTGCTTAGATTTTAAGCAGCGATCGCTCCGTGAGTACCCCCCTTAACACCCAGCAAGAGGCTATGGATGTGTATATGGAATTGCAATATTAAACACAAAACCATGGTTATTAAATAGTCAGTGAGGGATTATCATTATGGTAAGGGGTCCTGCTGGGATAAAGGAGGGCGTTTGGTGCTGGTCCTTCAGTACTTTCGCCATTCACAGCGAATCCCCATTTGAACCATTTCTGGAACTGAGCCCCTTCTATCATTATATTATTATTAATGTTTATTTAAGGGGCACCATGAGCTATATCCAGTGCCGTACAGTCATAAAAATACAATTACATCAGTATAAACTATATTTAATTGTGATATTCTAATGTATTGTGTTGCAGTATATGATTTGTTCAAGTATCAATATGCGGCAAAGCTTGTGTAATTAACTTTACTGTGACCAGTACACGTAAACTGTGTAACTTAGCATAAAGGATAACCATACAGATACTGATGCTACTACATCAAATAGAAACTGCAACAGTGACAACTTAAGTCATAGCACCTATATTATATTTCCTATATAACCACCTACTGTCCCTCTAGTACACCAGATTCTCACCCAATCCCCTGCCTGCAGCTGTTGCTGTACTAAAGATTAAGCACAGCTAAATATGATTGAGAATAAGGTGGTGCGGTGGTTTCCTATGGCGGTCCTCAAGGCACCCTAAAACAGTCCTGGTTTTAAAGATATCCATGCTAAAGCACAACTTAACTTAATGAGTACCTCAGTCAGTTTGATTATACTATCTATGCACAAACATGGATATCCTTAATACCTGGACTGTTAGGGTGCCTTGAGGGCAACGCTTGTGAACCACTGAGGTGGTGTGTTTTGATTATATTTACTGTATTATTACACAATGTACAGCCACTTCTTCTCTTTATTATTTTGGGTCAGGTATTTTTATTTAACATATCTGAGAGCCATTCAAATACAGGTGTTATAGTCAACGTGCGGTACCATTTACGTCCATCCACAACACAACTTAGCCTTGCACCCATAGAGATGCACAGAATAATTTGCAATGTCGAAGGTACTTTAACTGGCTGATGCGTTCGCAGTCGAAAAATTGCGGCGAAGCTCGATGGCACATGTCTGTGTTTCAAACATTCATTTCTGACCCATTCATTTCACTATGGTTCATGTCTGACCCATTCATTTCACTAGTGCTATTGGGCAGCATGGTTGATGTAATGGTTAGCATTACTGCCTCACAGCACTGAGGTTTTGGCTATGATTCCCACCCTAGGCCCTATCTGTGTAAAAGTTTACATGTTTTCCTCATTTATTCGTAGGTTTCCTCTGGGTGCTTCTTACCACAATCCAAACACATACTGGTATGTTAAGGGGATTCTGACAAAAATTATCCCTGGTACATATGTATGTGTGTGCACATGTGGTAGGGACTATAGATTGGAAGCTCCACTGGGGCAGGGACTGATGTGAATGGCCAAATATTCTTTGTAAAGCGCTATGGAATATGTGTGTGCTATATAAATAACTGTTTAATAAATAAATAAATAAAGATGGTTGCCTATACATAACTTTCGCATGTACACAAGGGGCCTGATTGCTCACAAGTTGGCCGCAACTGCATCCACATTGCGTACACAAAAACAAATGCAGAAATTCACCCATATGCAGAGTTGTACGCATCCGTCCTTTCACTTGTGGATGCAGATGGCAGCACTATTAGCCCCAGCTTTTACTTGGTGCAACAGCTCCATCTGTATTCAGACTAGTGATGTGCACCGGACATTTTTCGGGTTTTGGTTTTGGATTCGGTTCGGCGGCCGTGTTTTTGATTCGGACGCGTTTTGGCAAAACCTCCCTGAAAATTTTTTGTCGGATTCGGGTGTGTTTTGGATTCGGGTGTTTTTTTACAAAAAACCCTCAAAAACAGCTTAAATCATAGAATTTGGGGGTCATTTTGATCCCATAGTATTATTAACCTCAATAACCATAATTTCCACTCATTTTCAGTCTATTCTGAACACCTCACACCTCACAATATTATTTTTAGTCCTAAAATTTGCACCGAGGTCGCTGGATGACTAAGCTAAGCGACCAAGTGGCCGACACAAACACCTGGCCCATCTAGGAGTGGCACTGCAGTGTCAGACAAGATGGCGCTTCAAAAAAATAGTCCCCAAACAGCACATGATGCAAAGAAAAAAAGAGGCGCAATGAGGTAGCTGTGTGACTAAGCTAAGCGACCCAAGTGGCCGACACAAACACCTGGCCCATCTAGGAGTGGCACTGCAGTGTCAGACAGGATGGCCGATTTAAAAAATAGTCCCCAAACAGCACATGATGCAAAGAAAAATAGAGGTGCACCAAGGTCGCTGGATGGCTAAGCAAAGCGACCCAAGTGGCCGACACAAACACCTGGCCCATCTAGGAGTGGCACTGCAGTGTCAGACAGGATGGCCGATTTAAAAAATAGTCCCCAAACAGCACATGATGCAAAGAAAAAAAGAGGTGCACCAAGGTCGCTGGATGGCTAAGCTAAGCGACCCAAGTGGCCGACACAAACACCTGGTCCATCTAGGAGTGGCACTGCAGTGTCAGACAGGATGGCAGATTAAAAAAATAGTCCCCAAACAGCACATGATGCAAAGAAAAAAAGAGGCGCAATGAGGTAGCTGTGAGACTAAGCTAAGCGACACAAGTGGCCGACACAAACACCTGGCCCATCTAGGAGTGGCACTGCAGTGTCAGACAGGATGGCAGATTAAAAAAATAGTCCCCAAACAGTACATGATGCAAAGAAAAAAAGAGGCGCAATGAGGTAGCTGTGAGACTAAGCTAAGCGACACAAGTGGCCGACACAAACACCTGGCCCATCTAGGAGTGGCACTGCAGTGTCAGACAGGATGGCACTTCAAAAAATAGTCCCCAAACAGCACATGATGCAAAGAAAAATGAAAGAAAAAAAGAGGTGCAGGCATCGCAACCGACACAATTGGACTCTCCTTGGGGATTTGTTCTTTGCTGTGCTTTTGCCATCTTAACTCTTTTAAGTTTTCTAGCAGGAGGATGAGTGCTTCCATCCTCATGTGAAGCTGAACCACTAGCCTTGAACCTAGGCCAGGCCCTCAGCCGTTCCTTGCCACTCCGTGTCGTAAATGGCACATTGGCAAGTTTACGCTTCTCCTCAGACGATTTTGATTTAGATTTTTGGGTCATTTTACTGAGCTTTATTTTTTAGGATTTTACATGCTCTCTACTATGACATTGGGCATCGGCCTTGGCAGACGACGTTGATGGCATTTCATCGTCTCGGCCATGACTAGTGGCAGCAGCTTCAGCACGAGGTGGAAGTGGATCTTGATCTTCCGCTATTTTACCCTCCACATTTTTGTTCTCCATTTTTTAATGTGTGGAATTATATGCCAGTAATATATCAATAGCAATGGCCTACTACTATATATACTGCGCATAACTGAAATGCACCACAGGTATGGATGGATAGTATACTTGACGACACAGAGGTAGGTAGAGCAGTGGCCTTCTGTACCATACTGCAATATAGTATATACTGTTGGTCAGCAAACTGTGCAAAACTGAAATGCACCACAGGTATGGATGGATAGTATACTTGACGACACAGAGGTAGGTAGATCAGTGGCCTACTGTACCGTACTGCTATATATTATATACTGGTGGTCAGTAAACTGTGCAAAACTGAAATGCACCACAGGTATGGATGGATAGTATACTTGACGACACAGAGGTAGGTAGAGCAGTGGCCTACTGTACCGTACTGCTATATATTATATACTGGTGGTCAGCAAACTGTGCAAAACTGAAATGCACCACAGGTATGGATGGATAGTATACTTGACGACACAGAGGTAGGTAGAGCAGTGGCCTACTGTACCGTACTGCTATATATTATATACTGGTGGTCAGCAAACTGTGCAAAACTGAAATGCACCACAGGTATGGATGGATAGTATACTTGACGACACAGAGGTAGGTAGAGCAGTGGCCTACTGTACCGTACTGCTATATAGTATATACTGGTGGTCAGCAAACTGTGCAAAACTGAAATGCACCACAGGTATGGATGGATAGTATACTTGACGACACAGAGGTAGGTAGAGCAGTGGCCTACTGTACCGTACTGCTATATATTATATACTGGTGGTCAGCAAACTGTGCAAAACAGAAATGCACCACAGGTATGGATGGATAGTATACTTGACGACACAGAGGTAGGTAGAGCAGTGGCCTACTGTACCGTACTGCTATATATTATATACTGGTGGTCAGCAAACTGTGCAAAACTTAAATGCACCACAGGTATGGATGGATAGTATACTTGACGACACAGAGGTAGGTAGAGCAGTGGCCTTCTGTACCGTACTGCTATATAGTATATACCGGTGGTCAGCAAACTGTGCAAAACTGAAATGCACCACAGGTATGGATGGATAGTATACTTGACGACACAGAGGTAGGTAGAGCAGTGGCCTACTGTACCGTACTGCTATATAGTATATACTGGTGGTCAGCAAACTGTGCAAAACTGAAATGCACCACAGGTATGGATGGATAGTATACTTGACGACACAGAGGTAGGTAGAGCAGTGGCCTACTGTACCGTACTGCTATATAGTATATACTGGTGGTCAGCAAACTGTGCAAAACTGAAATGCACCACAGGTATGGATGGATAGTATACTTGACGACACAGAGGTAGGTAGAGCAGTGGCCTACTGTAACGTACTGCTATATATTATATACTGGTGGTCAGCAAACTGTGCAAAACTGAAATGCACCACAGGTATGGATGGATAGTATACTTGACGACACAGAGGTAGGTAGAGCAGTGGCCTACTGTACCGTACTGCTATATAGTATATACTGTTGGTCAGCAAACTGTGCAAAACAGAAATGCACCACAGGTATGGATGGATAGTATACTTGACGACACAGAGGTAGGTAGAGCAGTGGCCTACTGTACCGTACTGCTATATATTATATACTGGTGGTCAGCAAACTGTGCAAAACTGAAATGCACCACAGGTATGGATGGATAGTATACTTGACGACACAGAGGTAGGTAGAGCAGTGGCCTACTGTACTGTACTGCTATATATTATATACTGGTGGTCAGCAAACTGTGCAAAACTGAAATGCACCACAGGCATGGATGGATAGTATACTTGACGACACAGAGGTAGGTAGAGCAGTGGCCTTCTGTACCGTACTGCTATATAGTATATACCGGTGGTCAGCAAACTGTGCAAAACTGAAATGGACCACAGGTATGGATGGATAGTATACTTGACGACACAGAGGTAGGTAGAGCAGTGGACTACTGTACTGTACTGCTATATATATAGTTATACTGGTGGACAGCAAACTGTGCAAAACTGAAATGCACCACAGGTATGGATGGATAGTATACTTGACGACACAGAGGTAGGTAGAGCAGTGGCCTTCTGTACCGTACTGCTATATAGTATATACTGGTGGTCAGCAAACTGTGCAAAACTGAAATGCACCACAGGTATGGATGGGTAGTATACTTGACAACACAGAGGTAGGTAGAGCAGTGGACTACTGTACCGTACTGCTATATATATAGTTATACTGGCGGTCAGCAAAATTCTGCACTGTCCTCCTACTATATACTACAATGCAGCACAGATATGGAGCATTTTTCAGGCAGAGAACGTATAATACTGGTGGTCATTGGTCACTGGTCAGCAAAACTCTGCACTGTCCTCCTACTATATAATACTGCTGGTCCCCAGTCCCCACAATAAAGCAATTAGCACACTGAGCACAGATATTTGCAGCACACTGAGCAAAGTCAGATATGGAGCGTTTTTCAGGCAGAGAACGTAGATATTTGCACTTGCAGCACACTGAGCACAGATATTTGCAGCACACTGAGCACAGATATTTGCAGCACAATTTGCAGCCCACTGAACATAGAAACTGAGAGGACGCCAGCCACGTCCTCTCACGATCATCTCCAATGCACGAGTGAAAAATGGCGGCGACGCGCGGCTCCTTATATAGAATACGAATCTCGCGAGAATCCGACCGCGGGATGATGACGTTCGGGCGCGCTCGGGTTAACCAAGCAAGGCGGGAGGATCCAAGTCTGCCTCGGACCCGTGTAAAATGGGTGAAGTTCGGGGGGGTTCGGATCCCGAGGATCCGAACCCGCTCATCACTAATTCAGACGGACAACACGAAATTCAAACAACAGACTATCGGCACACTTTCAGTGAGTGTATTCTACATACAAATGCCCTGTTGACACCTAGCTATGCCCATTCAGCTTCGGGTAAATGCGAGTGAGATGTGCATGGCTCTGCATCGCCCACAGATGTGTGCACTTGGCTCCAGAGCGTGTGCAGTTGCTACAAAGCATAAGATCCATCTACAAAACTGACTTGCGTGCAACTGAGAATCAGACCCAACATGTGGAATAAAATCAATGATGACACCCCATGAAATAAAATATTATTACCTCATGCTCAGACATGTCGTTGGCACACTGGATGCCTGTGTCACATGGGTTTCTCTCTATAAAGTTTAATGCCTGTGAAGGATCAGGCAGTATGTCTACATGTAGTTCCGCTGGGCGGTCGGAAAAGTTGCATTGTCGTCCAAACTCACTGCGCTTTCGCGTGTACACGTACACAATCTCCATGGTCCCTGTAGTGTGTGAGAGAGAGAAATAGAGAGCATGTATGAATTATTATTGACGCAAAAGACAATTTATGTAACAACGGAAGGACACTGGCAAATAGTTACCAGACACCAGTTACCAGCCCTGACAGAACAACATAACAGTAATGTCAGCACCAGCAGCTGTACGCGCCCGAACAGAGCAACACTTGAATTGCTCTATCGGGTGCCACCTAGTGGCCGCTGGAGCGCAAAGTGCTTGAATTTCCCCCTATAGAAGTGAGGAGCAGCGTTAGACTTTTATTATATAGGCTAATATTGACAGTGATCTTTAAAACAAAAAAAAAACGAAAAACTACTAAACATTTCATAATTATTCTTAGAAACCGTAAAAACAACTTTTATTAAGGTTTTATGAGTTTGCTAGCCGTAATTGACAGCACTATAAAAGAAAAATGTTGGAATATTAAGCTTCTTTAGACATTTTGCTGGTAATTACATTTTTCTGGGCATGTCTGCAAATTTAGCAATGTAATTCCTTGTTAATTCCAATATTACTTCAAGGCGTCAACATATAACTAACATACAAGGTGCATGTCTCTTTTGAGGTTATTTTAAAACTAAGTATATGTAATATATGTAATAGATGTTACAAAGCCCGCTCTATCCACAAAAGTCCAGTGTAGTCCAATACATAATTACTTAATATATAAAAAGAAAACCTTAAATCCAGCTTCTACGTCCCAAATAACCAATGGTCAATGCTGCAGATCAATAGTTGCAGGGTTACGCAGAAGGAATGGGCACTAGGAGATGCATCATGAGAAAGCCCCACCACAGACCACATGTATAGGGGATTCTATAATTGAGCACACGTCATGTACTTTGGTTGTATCTTTGCCCCTGGAGAATCTGGTTCTAGGTGTAGAAGAGCTGGAAAAACTACACGGACCAGCAACAGATCAAGTGGGAATATTATATTGTCAATTAAAATATTGGATTCTTATTCACATATATGTTTTTTTGTAGATTTTGAGCAGACAGAAAGACCACAACCTTTCTGCATCACTATGATGGGGCTTGTATTACTACTCTGTGCTTTGAGGATCCTGCTCCTTTCACTTCCTGCTTCTTCCTTCCATTCCCAACCTTACGTCATCATACTCTTCTCCTGTCACATGCAGCCTTGTCCTGACACACTAATGTGTGTGCCAAGTAACTGCCTCTGTCAAAATCGTCACGTCTCCAGAAGAACATGTGCTGCTGTAAAGCCTCCTTTATTATCTGATATGTTACATGTTAATGTTACAACTGGGTGTTGATGGAATGATAAAAGAAAGCTCCCATGACCCTAGTCAAAAGCACCTTATGAAGAAAGGTTGAAAATTCAATGTACTGTATTTAGTGAAAGCTGCAAGAGGGTATGTACGCAGCAATGGTTTAATGTCTATTGTCACGCCAGTGATATTCCAATAGAAACATGTGCTGCTGAAAACAAATTAGGCCATGCTACTGGAAAATACAATGAAAATAGCCATAAAAAAAGCTCATTATTTAAATGCCAGCTTTCACCTACAGAAAAGCCACTACATGGGAAACAGTGCAAAATCGCCAGTATAGTAACGCCAGGCTGGTAGTGGTACACCAATATTACTTACCAATAGCAATATAGCCTATAAGGTTATTATATTCAGATGTTGGGTAAAATCCAATCTACTTGTACATACACAGATGTGATGTAGTGGTGAGAATGTGATATTACACAACTATCTTGTTTATAAATTGTCAACATGTATAAGTAATTTAAGTTTTTACAATAGCGCTAGAGCAAAGAGGATAAAACTGCTGGTCTTAAGCTTGTGTAGAACTACAAGTTCCAGCAAGCAGCTGCCGACACTTTCTGCTACTTGTAGTTACACAGCAGCTAGAAACCCTTAAAAGTCCTCCTTCAATTACCCTCACTAATAAGCTGAATATAAGATGTAGTGGGAGTGAATATAATGTGATATCCATTACCTGTGGAGTGGCCGCTGTGCTCCCGATAACACACTCCAGGTGACAGACTGTTTACGGTATCCTAGCAACGAAAGTACTCCGGAACTACCTTGACGGCATCTCTCAGCGCGCATGCGTACGAGGCACTGTAAATACGATCTGCGCCATTTTTAGTGTGGTATAAAGGAATTTCTACCGTTGGTAACGTCCCCAAAGCATACAATCTCATGCAGGGAAATTTTCAGTAAACGAAAGCTTTAACTGTGTTTCTTCTGCCTGGTTTGCGGCCACGTAATTTTAGTGTCGGCAACAAGGAGCAATTTAAACGTATGTAGTTTTGCCGAGCGCCACAAGGTGGCAGTGTATATAGACTACTATTCTGTTCAAACTTCAAAAGTACATGAGGCTACCCAGATTCTTATTTATTATTACCAGGTATGATTTATTTTGTTATTGTAGTGAAAATACATTACATCTATTAAAAGGTGTCAGGGAGCTATATATCGTCTAATTTTACTACACGGCATGGTTATCAGAAATATTCTTGGAAAAATTAATATACCATCTCACTTGAGAAGTGGGGTCTTTCCCCTAGGATTCCCTTCATTTTCTTCAATGTAGGATGCCTTTTGCTGTCCCTTGCAAGCAATCTTATGGACATTGGACAGTGCTTTTTTTGAGGGGTTTGGTATACAAGGTCGACAGTAACTAGGTCGACAGGGTCTCTAGGTCGACGTGAGTTTTTAATGTTTTTTTGGTGTCTTTTTCTCCGTACAGTAACTGTGAATCCCAATTAGTGCACCGTGTCCCCTCGCATGGCTGCTTCGCTCACTATGCTTCAGCAAGGTGCCTCGGTCCACTACCGCTGTGCTCAGCACAGGTTACTATTCCCGATCGTAGTCCGCGTGGATCGCTAAGTGTGAAAAAGGTAAAAAGAAAAAATTTGTGAAAAACTCATGTCGACCTTTTGACTTGTCGACATAGAAAATGACCTAGTTACTGGATACCCTTTTTTTTGAGGTAGTGCTCAGAGGTACACAGCACCTGCACCTTTTGTTTGGTGTCATTTTAAATTTTTAGAACCAGGTTGTGTCATTTTTCAAACATGGGGGCAGATGTATTAACCTGGAGATGGCATAAAGAAGTGATAAACCAGTGATAAGAGCAAGGTGATAAACACACCAGCCAATCAGATCCTAACTGTTAATTTACATATTGGAACTGATTGGCTGGTGCGTTATCACCTTGCACATATCACTGGCTTATCACTTCCTTATGCCTTCTCCAGGTTAATACATCTGCTCCATGGGGGGTAATTCCAAGTTGATTGCAGCAGGATTTTTGTTAGCAACTGGGCAAAACCATGTGCACTGCAGGGGAGGCAGATATAACATGTGCAGAGACAGTTATACCCCTTTCACACCGCAGCTTGTACCCGGTAATTTGCCATTTTTACTGGTTTCCTAAACGGTTCGAGCTGCGATGTGAAAGGGTCACCTTCAATTTACCGTTTTCAAAATACCGGTATTTTGAAACGGTAAAAAAGCAGGGTCCTACCCGTTTCAGAGCCATTTCATTGTGCAGTGTGAAAGGTTCTGAAACGGTATTTGCAAGCCCCAGAAGGTGATAGGCTGTCTCCATGTGTGATCTCACCAGGCAGAAGCAGGAAATAAACATTTAAAATGACAACCACTGTTTTGTATGGGTGAAACGGGTTCAGTGTGAAAGGTACCAAAACGGTAATGAAATGGTAATATACTGGTTACAAGTTGCGATGTGAAGGGGGTTTAACTGCTCAGACCCGTTTTAAGAACCGTTTAAAGAACCATTTCAAAAGCAGGTTTTGCGATGTGAAAGCAGCATTAGATTTGGGTGTGGTGTGTTCAATCTGCAATCTAAATTGCAGTGTAAAAATAAAGTAGCCAGTATTTACCCTGCACAGAAATAAAATAACCCACCCAAATCTAACTCTTTCTGCACATGTTATATCTGCCTCCCCTGCAGTTCACATGGTTTTGCCCAATTGCTATCAAAAATCCTGCTGTGATCAACTTGGAATTACCCCCATAGCCTGTAACTTTACAGTTAGGACCTGATTGGTTGGTACTTTAGGGTCTATGTACTAAGCCTTGGAGGGAGATAAAATGAAGAGAGATAAAGTACCATCCAATCAGCTCCTAACTGCCATGTTACAGGCTGTGTTTGAAAAATGACAGTTAAGCTGGGTCCACACTAGACAATGGGGCAGATGTATTAACCTGGAGAAGGCATAAGGAAGTGATAAACCAGTGATATGTGCAAGGTGATAAAGGCACCAGCCAATCAGCTCCCATATGTAAATTAACAGTTAGGATCTGATTGGCTGGTGCCTTTATCACCTTGCACATATCACTGGTTTATCACTTCCTTATGCCTTCTCCAGGTTAATACATCTGGCCCAATATTTTGAATGATTTGCATGAGTCCGACAGATCAGAATGCCAAATCGTTCAAATCATCCAGGATGTATGCACTATGCGCGCTCCAGCTGCGTCATCTGTCGCAACGTCCGATCACACCTACATGCAGCTCAATCTGAGGATATAGTCAACGACTGCATACTCCTGGATGTGACCACTGACGATACATAGAGAGAGAGAAAGAGAGAGAGGTCTTTTGTGTGTACGCACTGTATTGTTTGTATGGGAGTTCAAGGGAAATTGGGACAACCATTGCGTTGTTTACACATCGTGTACACAGCTTTATCTATTTCGCCAAGGCTTAGTAAATAGACCCCTTTATCTCTCCACTGTTTCACTCTCCAAGGCTTATGCTGGGCACACACCGGCCAGTGTCTACCAATGATATGTCTGTGAACGCTGTCGTTCACAGACATATAGCATCGGTCCTGCAGCACACACTTTGACCAATATATCTACAGATATATTGTGCGGTGCATCGTCGTGTGTATGCGGGTGGTCAGCCGACCACCCGTACACATGCTGCAGCAGCCGGCAGTAATTGACGGCTGAACTGGGTGGGTGCATGTAAATGCCTGCCCAGTTTGTGACGTCAGTCACGACGGATCGGGCAGTGTGTATGCACAACACATGCCTGACCCGGCTATAGCTATATCTGCAGATATATCTACCAGGGGAAGCAGATAGATTCCCCTGCTGTCCGGATCTCGGCAGTCAGGATACCGACGCCAGAATCCTGACAGCCAAGGGAATCCCAGCGGATGGAATCCCGACCGGAGCCCGGAATCACCCCCTCCCCGAGGGTGAATAAATTAGTGTGGTGAGCGCAGCAATCCCGTGAGGAAACACACTGCCTTGCCGTCGGGATCCCGCCTGTCAGGATTCCGGCATCGGTCTTATGACCGCCAGCATCCCATACTGAATCCTCTACCAGTGTGTACCCAGCTTTAGTACATCTGCCCATGTTTGAAAAATAACAGGAACCGGTTGGTTGGTACTTTGTCTCCATCCACTTTATCAAGGTTCAGTACATGGACCTCTTTATCTCTCTCCAAGCTTTGATACATATCCCCCATAATTTCAGAAATAAATCAAATAATTGTCTGGAGACTTGTCCAGAATATAAAAGCTACTATTTACCTTGTATCAGCTTGTAACTTTAGGTGAGTAATGGTATCTTTTTTCATAAGGAAAAAAATGGTGTGGATCATAGGGTCGACAGTAACTAGGCCGACAGTCATTAGGTCGACCAATGTTGGTCGACAGTGACTAGGTTGACATCTGAACTAGGTCGACATGGTCATTAGGTTGACATGGAAAAGGTCGACATGAAAAAAGGTCAACATGTGTTTTTTATATATTTTTGGTGTCGTTTTCTACGTAAAGTGACGGGGAACCCAAATTAGTGCACCGTGTCCCATCGCATGGCTCGCTTCACTTGCAGTGCTTTGGGCAAGATGCCTCGATCCACTACCGCTGCGCTCACCACAGGCTACAATTCCCAATTGTAGTCCACATGGATCGTAAAGTACGAAAAAGTTAAAAAGAAAATGATTACAAAAAAACCAACTCATGTTGACCTTTTCATGTGTCGACCTTTGCCATGTCGACCAATAGTGGTAGATCTAATGAGTGTCGACCTAAGTGCTGTCGACCTAAAGAGTGGATACCGGGGAAAAAGCACTGCTTACCAGCTATTTCTATAGCGCACACATACAGAGCCGGCCCTAACCAATATGATGCCCTAGGCAAAATTTTGTCTGGTGCCCCCTAGCACCACTACTGGTTCTGCCTCTGACCTTGCGCCTCTTTTCCAGCACCATCACCCCCTCACCTATAGCAGTCCTTATTTTGGTGTTTGTACCCCCTATATTTTAAATAGGAACAGTTCGCACATTTGTCGCACAGCCCAAAAAGGGGTGTGTTTTTGCTGGCAAGGGGAATGGCCACACAATAGTAACCCCAATTACAATTACGCCACACAGTAGTGCAACTTTATTCACATTTGATCATGCGATAGTGTCCATAATTCATATTACATCCCACAGCAGTATCACTTTACCTTATATACGTTACTCCTCACAGTAGTGACCCTTATTCACATTACATCACACTGAATTGCGCCTTATTCACATTACACCACATCCTATTGCTCTGTATTCACATTAGATGACACAGTAGTGCCCTTTCTATATGCAACGCCACATAGTACAGCACCTTATACACATAATGCCACACATTAGTAATGCAGTTATACACCTAATTCCACACAGTAATGCCCCTTACACATATGAGACACCTTATTACTGTCCTTATAAACATAATGTGCCTTACACATTATGACAACCTTTATTAATGCCCTTTTACACATAATGTCCCTTACACATATGCCGCACATTAGTAATGCCCTTTGTCAAAGTCAGAAAAATATCACGATGCACACTGCCATATTTGCACCTCATATGTGTCCCTGCTGCGCATGCGTGCGCTCTCCCGTGCGTGCGCATACTCGCTGTTGCGGGCACCCGCAGGCGCACGGTATGCGCATTTACGGTAGAGATTGTATGCGTCTAGCGGGCGACTCTTTCGTTACATATTTCCACTATATAATGTATTTTGTAGATCATGGTCCCTTTGATAGATTCTGAAAGTTTGGTTAATGCAGCATGTTCATGGACAGAGAAATCCCTCTTTGTTTGATACGAAGGGTCAGACAGGAGTAATACTGTGGTGTTTAGTATCCATCGGAAGAGTATTTAATTAGCAATATTCCGGTGTTGGTTTGAAGCGGATTAATCGCTCGTGCGAATAGTTATGGACATAAGAAGTTTATGTCCATTTACTATTATTTGCACTTACTTATCCATGCGGCGGGAAACCCAGTTCCCCACCCACCTGAGCAGTTGGAAATCGTCACAGCCCACCTGTATGAATCAACCTATGACCTTTTGTTATAATGCGAGGAGGAATTCCTGTGTCCAATGAACAATGAGATTGTAGGGACCATTGAATTGTATTGTGTGTGGGGCATAAATAGACAAGCCGATCACATCCAACTCACTCTTCAACGGTTCTCATTGCTGAAAATCGGGAGCTGGATGTCCAGAGGCGCATGCGATCGTTCCCCTTGTGCGTAAGTTTTCTCCGCAATCATATTGTCTTTCTTGTTATTATGGGCCATATCTCTCTCTCTCTCTCTTCTCCTCTTTCTCTTATTTTCCCTTAAAACGTAATTGTATTGTATTGTATTTCCCGTGTAGTTATCTGGTTAGTTAGTCTATGTTATATTGTAGTGTATGACTTGTATTGTATTAATTCTTTTGCAAGTATAACATTCATAATATATATATAAGGCGTTGGACCCTAAGCACGGTATCTGTGTATTTCTTATAGTGTTAAGTATTCTCAGAGCGTCGGTGACGCTCGAACAGCTTTTAAGTTAATAAGGTTATACTGTGCTGCATTTACACTCTATCACTACACTAAGGTCTTACTGCATAATACACTGTTTATGGTTTAGGACCTGTATGAAGGTGGGGTACCTTGAATCGGTATACAGGCTTCCGTGCATTGGCCAATCCACCAACTAAACCCCCATCATTTATTTATTGAATTGTTGAGGATAAGTGAGTTTACTTTGGTGAGTGCTGGGTTCTCTGTTTGTATTTGTATCTGTTTATGGTTTAGATATAAAGGTTTAACATTGTGAGCGTCAGCGCCGCTGGTGATCTCCTCGTGGTCCCGAGCGTCCGCTACGCTATAGCGAATCATTACGTTAGTCGGCAGCCAATAGCGTGCCTGCCTGTGATCTCTTGGCCGTGAGCGAACGTGACGCTTGAGCGTCTCGACTACGGCTAAGCGATTGTTACGCAACGTGCGTACCCTTACGGTACTCCATACGTAAATAGCGTACAGTGTTCTTAGACCTCATAAAGGGTATTATATAAGATAAATATTTAGCTTTATCACCTTATACACATAATGACACACATAGTGCCCCCTACACATTTGCTGCACATTATTAGTGCCCCTATACACATAATGACACACATACAGTAGTACCCTGTTACACGTATGCCGCACATTATTAATGCCCTTATACACATAATGACACACATAGTGCCCCTTACACATACAGGTAGGTTGCACATTAGGAATACATTTTTACATGACACACATAATGCTCCTTACATATATTCCGAACACTACTGCACAACCAACCTACTCACATGCACACAGCACTCATACTGCCACTAACACTGTGACCTCTGCCTCTGCTTGGATACAGATGTGTCTTCATAAATCTTGCCTCAATGCTAACGTCGGGCACACCTTTTTTTATGAAAATGCATCTTATTTGCATTGCTATGTGGCTAGGATGCACAAGCAGCTTCTGCTGATTAAACTGATATGCAGCATGCCTATATACTGTTTGAGACTGTGGCTGTATCTGCATATGAAATGCTACACACAGAACATAGGCATGCCGCATATCATTTTAATCAGCAGAAGCTGCTGATGCCCCTAGGCATATCAAATGCCCTAGGCAATTGCCTAGTTTGCCTATGGCCGGCTCTGCACACATATTCCGCAGCTCTTTACAGGGAATATTTGACTATTCACATCAGTCCCTGCCCCAGTGGAGCTTACAAAAAATATATAATTTTGGTTTGTGGGAGGAAACCAGAGTAGCCAGAGGAAGCCCATGCAAGAACGGGGAGAACATACAAGCTCCACACAGTTAGGACCATGGTGGGAATCTTATATGGGTATAAATGTTATCTGAATATCTGAGTTTGCACTAATTGTAAAAGTAGGGATGTCCATCAGTCTGTTCTCCATTTATTGTTGCCATTGATGGAAAATGGAAAAGAACTAGGAGCAGATGTATTAAGCCTGGAGGTAATAAAGCATTGATGAAGTGATAAGTGTAAGGTGATAACGCACCAGCCAATCATTACGGGTTTAAAAAATGACAGTTAAGAGCTGACTGGCTGGTGCGTTATCACCTTCCGCTTATCACCTCTTTATCACTTCTCCAGGCTTAATACATCTGCCCCTATGTGTGGTATGAAACTATGCAGTTGTATCATTGATGGTTCCTACCATAGCGCAGCAGCACAGCACAGCACAGCCACACAGCAGTTAAGGCTAGCTGACAAAACAATGTGCACTGCAGGAGGGGGGGGGGGGGGCAGATATAACATTTGCAGAGAGAGTTAGATTTGGGTGTGGTGTGTTCAATCTGCAATCTAATTTGCAGTGTAAAAATAAAACAGCCAGTATTTACCCTGCACAGAAATAAAATAACCCGCCCAAATCTAACTCTTTCTGCACGTTATATCTGCCTCCCCTGCAGTGCACATGGTTTTGCCCAATTGCTAACAAAATTCCTGCTGCGATCAACTTGGAATTACCCCCATGTGCACTGCAGGGGGGGCAGACATAACATGTGCAGAGAGCGTTAGATTTGGGTGGGTTATTTTGTTTCTGTGCAGGGTAAATAGTACTGGCTGCTTTATTTTTACACTGAAATTTAGATTTCAGTTTGAGCACAGCACATCCAAATCTAACTCTCTCTGCACATGTTATATCTGCCCCCCCCCCCCCCCCCCCCCCTGCAGTACACATGGGGGGTCATTCCGAGTTGTTCGCTCGTTGACGATTTTCGCAACAGAGCGATTAGGGTGAAAATGCGCATGCGCATGGTACGCAGTGCGCATGCGCTAAGTAATTTAGCACAAAACTTAGTAGATTTACTCACGTCCGAACAAAGAATTTTCATCGTTGAAGTGATCGGAGTGTGATCGACAGGAAGTGGGTGTTCCTGGGCGGAAACTGACCGTTTTCTGGGAGTGTGCGGAAAAACGCAGCCGTGCCAGGATAAAACGCGGGAGTGTCTGGAGAAACGGGGGAGTGGCTGTCCGAACGCAGGGCGTGTTTGCGACGTCAAACCAGAAACGAAACGGGCTGAGCTGATCGGAGTGTAGGAGTAAGTCTCGAGCTACTCAGAAACTGCTAAGAATTTTCTATTCGCAATTCTGCTAATCTTTCGTTCGCAATTCTGCTAAGCGAAGATAGACTCCCAGAGGGCGGCAGCCTAGCGTGTGCAAAGCTGCTAAAAGCAGCTAGCGAGCGAACAACTCGGAATGACCCCCATGGTTTTGCCCATTTGCTAACAAATTTGCTGCTGCGATCAGATCTGAATTAGGCCCTTTGTCAAAAAAAGAAAAGTCTTGCCTCTAAGATGATGGAATATGGTACCCCAGCACTAAGACTGCTACTACTTTGTTTCTCCTTTAGCCATAACCAATAATAAGATTTTAAACCTACCGGTAAATCTTTTTCTCCTAGTCCGTAGAGGATGCTGGGGACTCCGTAAGGACCATGGGGTATAGACGGGCTCCGCAGGAGACATGGGCACTCTAAAAGACTTTAGATGGGTGTGCACTGGCTCCTCCCTCTATGCCCCTCCTCCAGACCTCAGTTAAAGAACTGTGCCCAGAGGAGACGGACAATACGAGGAAAGGATTTTTGTTAATCTAAGGGCAAGATGCATACCAGCCCACACCATCCACACCGTACAACATGGAATATACGAACCAGTTAACAGTATGAAACAAAACAGCATCAGCCAGAGACTGATCAAAACTATAACGTAACCCTTATGTAATCAATAACTATATACAAGCCTTGCAGAATTTAGTCCACACTGGGACGGGCGCCCAGCATCCTCTACGGCAGGGGTGGGGAACCTTTTTTCTACCAAGGGCCATTTGGATATATATATAAAATCCTTCGGGGGCCATACAAAAATTATCAACTTAAAAATTAGCCTGCCGCTTGACACACACACATTAAAAGAAAGAAAAAACACAATACTCACCAGCCACGCTCCTGCTTCCGGACCCTTGCCCTCTGCCTGGCTGCCCGCACCTCAGAACTATGGCAGAGACGTCATGACATCTCTCCCATAGCACCGCACAGGCACACACGCACACTGCCAGAGCCGGAAGCCGGAGCTTAAGAGTGAGCTCCTGCCTCCGGCTGCTGCTGAGGGGAAGAAGCCGGGCGCCCGCTAGTAACAAAATCTCAGTGGGCGCCCGGCATCTACCTTGGTTAGGTAAGCCTGGGAGGGCCGGATCAAGTGGCTTTGCGGGCCTTATACGGCCCACGGGCCTGAGGTTCCCCACCCCTGCTCTACGGACTAGGAGAAAAAGATTTACCGGTAGGTTTAAAATCTTATTTTCTCTTACGTCCTAGAGGATGCTGGGGACTCCGTAAGGACCATGGGGATTATACCAAAGCTCCACACCGGGCGGGAGAGTGCGGATGACTCTGCAGCACCGATTGAGCAAACATGAGGTCCTCATCAGCCAAGGTATCAAACTTATAGAATTTAGCAAAAGTGTTTGAACCCGACCAAGTAGCTGCTCGGCAAAGTTGTAATGCCGAGAAACCTCAGGCAGCCGCCCAAGAAGAACCCACCTTCCTAGTGGAATGGGCCTTTACCGATTTGGTAACAGCAATCCAGCCGTAGAATGAGCCTGCTGAATCGTGTTACAGATCCAGCGGGCAATAGTCTGCTTAGAAGCAGGAGCGCCAACCTTGTTGGCTGCATACAGGACAAACAGTGCCTCTCTTTTCCTAACCCGAGCCGTCCTGGCTACATAAACTTTTAAGGCCCTGACTACATCAAGAGACTTGGAATCCTCCAAGTCACCCGTAGCCACAGGCACCACAATAGGTTGGTTCATATGAAACGATGAAACCACCTTAGGCAGAAATTGAGGACGAGTCCTCAACTCTGCTCTATCCACACGGAAAATCAGATAGGGGCTTTTGTGAGACAAAGCCGCCAATTCGGACACCCGCCTTGCAGATGCCAAGGCTAACAACATGACCACTTTCCAAGTGAGAAATTTTAACTCAACTGTTTGAAGAGGTTCAAACCAGTGTGACTTAAGGAACTGTAACACCACGTTAAGGTCCCATGGCGCCACTGGGGGCACAAAAGGAGGCTGGATGTGCAGCACTCCCTTTACAAAAGTCTGGACTTCTGGGAGAGAAGCCAATTCCTTCTGAAAGAATATTGACAGGGCCGAAATCTGCACCTTAATGGAGCCTAACTTTAGGCCCATATCCACTCCTGTCTGCAGAAAGTGGAGAAAACGGCCCAGGTGGAAATCTTCCGTAGGAGCATTCTTGGCTCCACACCAAGATACATATTTCCTCCAGATACGGTGATAATGTTTCGCCGTCACCTCCTTCCTAGCTTTTATCAGAGTAGGGATGACTTCCCCCGGAATACCTTTCCTAGATAGGATTTGGGGTTCAACCACCATGCCGTCAAACGTAACCGCGGTAAGTCTTGGAACACGCAGGGCCCCTGCTGCAACAGGTCCTCCCTGGGAGGAAGAGGCCACGGATCTTCTGTGAGCATTTCCTGAAGATCTGAATACCAGGCTCTTCGAGGCCAATCCGAAACAATGAGTATTGTCTGGATTCTTTTTCGTCTTATGATCCTCAGTATTTTTGAGATGAGTGGAAGAGGAGGGAATACATAGACCGACGGAAACACCCAGGGTGTCACCAGGGCGTCTACCGCTACAGCCTGAGGGTCCCTTGACCTGGAACAATACCTCAGAAGTTTCTTGTTGAGGTGTGACACCATCATGTCTATTTGAGGAAGCCCCCAACGACTTGTTATCTCTGCAAAAACTTCCTGATGAAGACCCCACTCTCCTGGATGGAGATCGTGTTGCTGAGGAAGTCTGCTTCCCAGTTGTCCACTCCCGGAATGAAGACTGCTGACAGAGCGCTTACGTGATTTTCCGCCCATCGAAGAATCCTGGTGGCTTCCGCCATTGCCACTCTGCTCCTTGTCCCGCCTTGGCGGTTTACATGAGCCACTGCTGTGACGTTGTCCGATTGAATCAGAACAGGTAGGTCGCGAAGAAGAGTCTCCGCTTGTCGTAGGCCGTTGTATATGGCCCTTAATTCCAGCACGTTGATGTGTAGACAAGCCTCCTGGCTTGACCACAGTCCATGAAAATGTCTTCCTTGTGTGACTGCTCCCCATCCTCGGAGGCTCGCGTCCATGGTTACCAGAACCCAGTCTTGAATGCCGATGCTGCGACCCTTTAGAAGGTGAGCACTCTGCAGCCACCACAGGAGAGACACCCTGGCCCTGGGGGACAGGCTTATTTTCTGATGTATTTGTAGATGGGACCCCGACCACTTGTCCAGAAGGTCCCACTGAAATGTCCTCGCATGGAACCTGCCGAAGGGGATGGCCTCGTAGGCCGCCACCATCTTTCCCAGTACTCGAGTGCATTGATGAATTTACACTCTTTTTGGCTTTAACAGGTCTCTGACCATGCTCTGGAGTTCCTGGGCTTTTTCCGTTGGAGGAAAAACCCTCTTCTTTTCCGTGTCCAGAATGATGCCTAAAAATGATAGCCGAGTCGTTGGAATCAACTGCGACTTTGGCAGATTTAGGATCCAGCCGTGTTGCTGCAGCACTCTCAGGGAGAGTGACACGCTTTTCAGCAACTGATCTCTCGATCTCGCTTTTATCAGGAGATCGTCCAAGTATGGGATAATTGTGACTCTTTGCCTGCGTAGGAGCACCGTCATTTCCGCCATTACCTTGGTGAAAATCCTCGGGGCAGTGGACAGCCCAAACGGCAACGTCTGAAACTGGTAATGACAGTCCTGTACAGCGAATCTCAGGTACGCCTGATGAGGAGGATAAATGGGGACATGAAGGTATGCATCCTTTATGTCTAGTGATACCATAAAATCCCCCCCTTCCAGGCTGGAGATCACTGCCCGGAGAGATTCCATCTTGAATTTGAACCTTTTTAGATTAGGTTTAGGGATTTTAGATTCAGAATGGGTCTGACCGAGCCATATGGTTTCGGGACCACAAATAGGGTTAAATAGTACCCTTTCCCCTGTTGTGTTAGGGGAACCTTGATAATCACCTGCTGTCGACACAGCTTTTGTATTGCAGCTAAAACTATTTCCCTCTCTGGGGGAGAAGCTGGCAAAGCCGACTTGAAAAATCGGCGAGGAGGCACTTCTTCGAATTCCAGTTTGTAGCTTTGGGATACAATTTCTATCGCCCAAGGATCCAAATCTGACAGAACCCAGACCTGGCTGAAGAGTCGAAGACGTGCCCCCACCGGAGCGGACTCCCGCAGTGGTGCCCCAGCGTCATGCGGTGGATTTTGTAGAAGCCGGGGAGGACTTCTGTTGCTGGGAACTAGCCATAGCATGCATTCTTTTCCCTGTACCTTTACCTCTGGCGAGGAAGGAAGAGCCCCGACCTCTTCTGGACTTATGCGACCGAAAGGACTGTATCTGATATTGAGGTGTTTTCTTTTGCTGTGGGGGAACATAAGGCGAAAAGACGATTTACCCGCGGTAGCTGTGGAAACCAGGTCCGCGAGGCCCTCCCCAAATAAAACCTCACCCTTGTAAGGCAAAGTTTCCATATGTCTCTTTGAATCGGCATCACCCGTCCATTGGCGAGTCCACAGGGCTCGCCTAGCAGAAATTGCCATGGCATTGGCTCTTGAACCCAACAGCCCAACGTCTCTCGCAGCGTCTCTCATATATAACGCTGCGTCTTTAATATGACCCAAGGTCAATAAAATGTTATCCTTATCTAGGGTGTCAATGTCAGATGACAAGTTATCTGCCCATGCTGCTATTGCGCTACATACCCATGCCGACGCTATTGCCGGTCTGAGCAAGGCACCCGTATGTGTATAATTTGATTTTAAGGTAGTCTCCTGTCTGCGATCAGCAGGATCCTTGAGGGCTGCCATGTCTGGAGACGGCAGCGCCACCTTTTTGGACAAGCGCGTTAAAGCCTTGTCCACCCTGGGCGAGGATTCCCACCGTAACCTGTCCTGTGCAGGAAAAGGATACGCCATAAGAATTCTCTTGGGAATCTGCAGTTTCTTGTCCGGAGTTTCCCAAGCTTTTTCAAATAAAGCGTTCAGCTCATGAGATGGGGGAAAGGTTACCTCAGGTTTCTTCTCCTTAAACATGCATACCCTCGTGCAATACTAAAAACGTGGTTTACATTTTATCCTGCACTTGTGATCTTTTTTATGTCGGCAAGACGAGTAGAAATCTCAAGACTCGTCTTGCCGAACATACGTACAATATTAGAAAGGGGTTGGAAACACATACAGTATCTATGCACTTTAAAACAACGCATCAGTGTAACCCTAAGCACCTTAAAATGTTTATTGGTATCCAGGCTATTACCCCAAATTGGAGAAATCGTGATGTAGAGAATAATTTAGCGAAATCCGAGATGAAATGGATTTTTAAATTAAATTCTCTAATCCCCAATGGTCTTAATTCGGATTTTGAGCTTAAATGGTTTTTTATAAATGTATGAGTTTGTTTTAATTGGTTTTAATATTTTTTGTTTTTTGGGTACTTGTCGTCATGCACTTTATGGACTCTATTTTAAGACTTGGACACTTTATTCTGATTAATGGACATTCTGAAGAACACTGTATGGAACTTAAGAGGATGGACCTATATATATGGATTAATTCCGCTATTTGGAGCGCTCTGTGGATGGAGCGCAAGAGGCTAATTTCCGGTGGAAGAATGAGTGAAACGCATTGTGGAACGCATAATAGTCACTTCCGGTTCCGGCCGGAAGCACCGCGAACGTCATTTCCGCCGGAAAATGAGATCGAGAATCACTGTGGCGGGATTGCACGCCACAGCTGATACTTATGAGATGATCAAGTGAGGGTATTTAAGAGGGACACTTTTAACCAGCCACCATGCCTCTGATGAAGGACTGAGGTCCGAAAAGCTTTAGGCGTGGTGACTGGTGTCTTTTGGACTATCCCCGGCGGTGACAGTTTCCTGCAAGTGTGTTCAGTGTATCCGGACCACTGATCCACATCATCCCATTTGAGACCTGGGAGGGTAACATCTATCCCCTGGTGGAGCTACATATGTGAGGATAAGAGGATATTTTCTAAATCAAGGTCCTCTTCCGCACGGTGCCCTGACCAATCTGGGAGGAACATTGGAATAGAGACTGATTATTTCTGATACATCGTTTGATGTAAGATATTTTGACCTTGTTAAAGAACATGTGTGATTAGCGCATTGGTGACCATACATATTTTGTTTTGTCTACTGTTTGGGGACCTGTGAGGAGTCCTTTTTGGTGCACTAAAGCTGCTGGTCACAGTTGGCGCGATATACAGAAACATTTCTTTTTATGCATACCCTCGTGTCAGGCACCGAGGGGTCCTCTGTGATATGCAAAACATCTTTTATTGCAATAATCATATAATGAATACTTTTAGCCACCCTTGGGTGTAACCTCGCATCATCGTAGTCGACACTGGAGTCAGAATCCGTGTCGGTATCAGTGTCTGCTACCTGGGACAGGGGACGTTTATGAGAGCCCGAAGAGCCTTGTGACACAGTCAAAGCCATGGATTGACTCCCTGCTTTTTCTCTGGACTCTGCTTGTCCAATCTTTTATGTAATAAAAACACATTTGCATTTAAAACATTCCACATATCCAACCAATCAGGTGTCGGCTTAGCCGACGGAGACACCACAATCATCTGCTCCACCTCCTCCTTAGACGAGCCTTCCGCTTTAGACATGTCGACACACACGTACTGACACCCCCACACACACTGGGATATACAATTATGGGGACAGCCCCCCAATAAGGCCCTTTGGAGAGACAGAGAGAGAGTATGCCTGCACACACCCAGCGCCACTGGACACTGGAATAAAATCCCAGACTGTACAGCGCTTTTCTCTTACGTCCTAGAGGATGCTGGGGACTCCGTAAGGACCATGGGGTATAGACGGGATCCGTAGGAGATAGGGCACCTAAAAAGAACTTTGACTATGGGTGTGCACTGGCTCCTCCCTCTATGCCCCTCCTCCAGACCTCAGTTAGATCTTGTGCCCAGAGGAGAATGAGTGCACTGCAGAGAGCTCTCCAGAGTTTTCTGTGGAAAAATAATTTTGTTAGGTTTTTATTTTCAGGGAGTCCTGTTGGCAACAGGCTCCCTGCATCGTGGGACCGAGGAGAGAGAAGCAGAGCTGGCTTGTCAAGTTGGGCACTGCTTCTAAGGCTACTGGACACCATTAGCTCCAGAGGGAGTCGGAACACAGGTCTCACCTGGGGTTCGTCCCGGAGCCGCGCCGCCGTCCTCCTCACAGATGCCGAAGATAGAAGCCGGATGAGAAGGCAGAAGACATCTTAGGCGGCAGAAGACATCAGATCTGCATGAGGTAAGGCGCGCAGTGGTAAGCTGCGCGCCATTGCTCCCAGTCACACACACAGAGCAGCACTGAAGGGTGCAGGGCGCAGGGGGGGGGGGCGCCCTGGGCAGCAATAAACCTCACATTTTGGCCAAATACAGTTTGATTAGGCTGCGGAGGCAGTAAATCTATGATCCCCCGCCATTTTATTGAAAAATCACTGGGACCGAAGCCCGCCGTCGGGTGGGCGGGGTTTGATCCTCAGCACTAACCAGCGCCATTTTCTCCACAGAAGCTGCATGAGGAAAACGCTGGCTCCCTGGTCTCTCCCCTGCTGAACTTCACAGGCTGGAAAAAAGAGGAGGGGGGCACATTAGCGATGCAGTGAGTGGGAATTGGCTTATTATATATAAAAAAAGCGCTATCTGGACATATTTTTTCCAGTGTTTTTAAGTGCTGGTGTGTGCTGGCATACTCTCTCTCTGTCTCTCCTTAGGCCCTGGTTAGGGTTTTGTCCCCTTATAGGTTAATCCCTGTGTGTGTGGGGTGTCGGTACGTGTGTGTCGACATGTCTGAGGCGGAGGGCTTCTCTAAGGAGGAGGTGGAGCAAATGAGTGGTGTGTCCCCGTCGGTTGTGCCGACTCCAGATTGGATGGACATGTGACATATGTTGAATGCAAGTGTGGCATCTTTACATAAAAGGCTTGGTAAGGCTGATTTAGGGGGGACATCAGGGGGTCAATCCTCGGATTGGACCGACTCACAGGGCCCGTCGGGGTCTCAAAAGCGTCCCTTAACACAAGACACTACTACCGACACGGATTCGGATTCCAGTGTCGACTATGACGAAGTAAAATTGCACCCTAGGGTGACTAAAACCATTCAGTGTATGATTGTGGCAATAAGGGATGTGTTGCATATTGTGGATGAACCCTCGGTCCCCGACACAAGGGTACACGTGTTTAAGGAAAAGAAACAGATTATTAACTTTCCCACATCTCATGAATTAAATGAATTCTTTGGAAAAGCTTGGGAGACTCCGGATAAGAGACCGCAGATCCCCAAAAGAATTTATATGGCATACCCTTTCCCTAAGCAGGACAGGGAGATTTGGGAATCACCCCCCACTGTGGACAAGGCCCTGACCCGCTTGTCCAAGAAAGTGGCGCTACCGTCTCCTGACACAGCGGCCCTTAAGGACCCTGCAGATCGCAGGCAAGAAACTACCTTAAAGTGTATTTATTCTCATACAGGTGCTGTGCTAAGACCGACAATTGCGTCAGCATGGGTGTGTAGCGCAATTGCAGCTTGGACAGATGAGCTGACAGATCAATTTGATAATATGGATAAGGATACTATATTCCTAACTCTAGCCCATATTAAAGACACAGTCTTATTTATGAGGGATGCTCAAAGGGACATTGGATTGCTAGCTTCTAGGGCCAATGCTATGTCTGTCTCAGCGAGAAGATCCTTATGGACTCGCCAATGGAGGGGTGATGCAGATTCAAAAAAACATATGGAAGTACTACCCTATAAGGGTGATGTATTGTTTGGGGATGGGCTGACGGACCTGGTTTCCACAGCTACAGCAGGTAAATCAAATTTTTTACCATATATTCCCCAACAGCAAAAGAAAGTAACACCCTATCAGATGCAGTCCTTTCGGTCGCACAAGTCCAAAAGAGGTCGGGGATCCTCTTTCCTCGCCAGAGGTAAGGGCAGAGGCAAGAGAGCACCTGCTTCGGCAGGTGCCCAGGAACAAATGTCCTCCCCGGCTGCTCCAAAACCCACAGCATGTCGCTGGGGCTCCCCTGAGGGAGTCCGCACCGGTGGAGGCACGTCTTCGACTTTTCAGTCAGGCCTGGGTCAGTTCGGACCTGAATCCCTGGGTGTTGGAAATAGTTTCCCAGGGTTACAAATTGGAATTCGAGGAGGTGCCTCCGCGCCGATTTTTCAAATCGGCCCTACCAGCTTCCACATCGGAAAGGGATATAGTGTTAGCTGCAATTCAAACGCTGTGTATACAGCAAGTGATAATCAAGGTTCCCCTGCACCAGCAGGGAAGAGGTTACTACTCAACCCTCTTTGTGGTCCCGAAACCGGACGGTTCGGTCAGACCTATTTTGAATCTGAAATCCGTAAACCTGTACATAAAAAGATTCAAATTCAAAGTGGAATCTCTCAGAGCGATAATAGCCAACATGGAGGAGGGGGAGTTTATGGTGTCTCTGGACATAAAGGATGCGTACCTTCATGTCTCCATATATGCCCCCCATCAGGAATACCTGAAATTCGCTGTACAGGATTGTCATTACCAATTTCAGACGTTGCCGTTTGGACTCTCCACGGCCCCGAGGATTTTCACCAAGATAATGTCGGAAATGATGGTGGTCCTGCGCAAGCATGGAGTCACAATTATCCCATACTTGGACGATCTCCTGATAAAAGTGAGATCAAGGGAGAAATTGCTGAGCAGTGTGGCGCTCTCGCTGAGAGTGCTCCAGCAACACGGTTGGATTCTAAATCTACCAAAGTCACAGTTCATTCCGACAACTCGACTACCGTTCCTAGGTATGATACTGGATACGGAACAAATTAAGGTCTTCCTCCCAATAGAGAAAGCCCAAGACATACAGAACATGGTCAGAGACCTGCTAAAACCGAAAAGGGTGTCAGTTCACAATGCACTCGAGTTCTGGGGAAAATGGTGGCGGCCTACGAGGCCATTCCCTTCGGAAGGTTCCATGCAAGGACTTTTCAATGGGTCCTTCTGGACAAGTGGTCCGGGTCCCATCTGCACTTACATCGGAAAATAACTCTGTCCCCAGGGACCAGAGTGTCCCTCCTGTGGTGGTTGCAAAGTGCTCACCTCCTGGAGGGTCGCAGGTTCGGAATTCAGGATTGGATCCTGGTTACCACGGACGCGAGCCTCCGAGGATGGGGAGCGGTCACACAGGGAAAATTTCAGGGTCTTTGGTCAGACCAGGAGTCCTGTCTACACATCAATGTGTTGGAACTCAGGACCATTTACAACGGCCTTCGACAAGCGGAGAATTTTCTTCGAAACCTACCGGTTCTGATTCAGTCAGACAATGTCACAGCAGTGGCTCATGTCAACCGCCAAGGCGGGACAAAAAGCAGAGTCGCGATGGCGGAAGCCACAAGGATCCTTCGCTGGGCGGAAAATCATGTAAGCGCTCTGTCAGCTGTCTTCATTCCGGGAGTGGACAACTGGGAAGCAGACTTCCTCAGCAGACACGATCTCCATCCAGGAGAGTGGGGACTTCATCAAGAAGTCTTTGCAGAAGTAACACGTCTTTGGCGAACTCCTCAAATAGACATGATGGCGTCACGCCTCAACAAAAAACTTCGGAGGTACTGCGCCAGGTCTCGGGACCCTCAGTAGACGCTCTGGTAACACAGTGCGTGTTCAAATCGGTCTACGTGTTTCCTCCTCTTCCTCTCATCACAAAAGTGTTGAGGATCATAAGACGAAGAAGAGTACGAACGATACTCGTTGTCCCAGACTGGCCTCGATGGGCCTGGTACTCGGATCTACAAGAGATGCTCACAGGAGATCCCTGGCCTCTTCCTCTGAGGGAAGACCTGTTGCAGCAGGGGCCCTGTGTATTTCAAGACTTACCGCGGTTACGTTTGACGGCATGGCGGTTGAACGCCGAATCCTAGCGAAAAAGGGGATTCCGGATGACGTCATCCCTACTTTAATAAAGGCTAGGAAGGAGGTGACGGTTAAGCATTATCACCGTATCTGGCGAAAGTATGTGTCTTGGTGTGAAACCAAGAATGCACCTACGGAAGATTTTCACCTGGGTCGTTTTCTCCACTTCCTACAGACAGGAGTGGATATGGGCCTGAAATTAGGCTCTGTTAAGGTACAGATTTCGGCACTCTCGATTTTCTTTCAGAAGGAATTGGCTTCTCTTCCAGAAGTCCAGACGTTTGTAAAGGGAGTGCTGCACATCCAGCCCCCTTTTGTGCCTCCAGTGGCACCATGGGACCTGAACGTGGTGTTGCAGTACCTAAAATCACACTGGTTTGAACCGCTTAACAAGGTTGAGTTGAAATTTATTACCTGGAAGGTGGTCATGTTGTTGGCCTTAGCATCAGCAAGGCGAGTGTCAGAATTGGCGGCTTTGTCACACAAGAGCCCCTACTTGATTTTTCATGTGGATCGAGCTGAATTGAGGGCACGTCCGCAATTTTTGCCTAAAGATGTTTCTTCGTTCCATATGAATCAACCCATTGTGGTGCCTGTGGCTACAAGTGACCTGGAGGATTCCAGATCCCTGGACGTAGTCAGGGCCTTAAAAATTTATGTAGCCAGGACGGCTAGAATTAGGAAAACAGAAGCTCTGTTTGTCCTGTATGCGGCCAATAAGATTGGCGCTCCTGCTTCGAAGCAGACTATTGCTCGCTGGATCTGTAATACGATTCAGCAGGCTCACTCTACAGCTGGATTGCCGGTACCAAATTCGGTTAAGGCCCATTCCACCAGGAAGGTGGGCTCTTCTTGGGCGGTTGCCCGAGGCGTCTCGGCATTACAACTTTGCCGAGCGGCGACTTGGTCGGGGTCAAACACTTTTGCTAAATTCTGCAAGTTTGATAACCTGGCTGATGAGGACCTAGCGTTTGCTCAGTCGGTGTTGCAGAGTCATACGCACTCTCCCGCCCGATTGGATGTTTTGGTATAAACCTCATGGTCCTTACGGAGTCCCCAGCATCCTCTAGGACGTAAGAGAAAATAAGATTTTAAACCTACCGGTAAATCTATTTCTCCTAGTCCGTAGAGGATGCTGGGCGCCCGTCCCAGTGCGGAAACTCTGCAAGACTTGTATATAGTTGTTGCTTACATAAGGGTTATGTTACAGTTGACATCGGTCTTGGACCGTTACTGTCGTTTGTTCATACTGTTAACTGGTTATGTATGTTCCAGGTTACATGGTATGATTGGTGTGGGCTGGTATGAATCTTGCCCTTGGATTGCTAAATCCTGCCTTGTATTGTCCATCTCCTCTGGGCACAGTTCTCTAACTGAGGTCTGGAGGAGGGGCATAGAGGGAGGAGCCAGTGCACACCCATAGTCAAAGTTCTTTTTAGGTGCCCTATCTCCTGCGGAGATTGTCTATACCCCATGGTCCTTACGGAGTCCCCAGCATCCTCTACGGACTAGGAGAAATAGATTTACCGGTAGGTTTAAAATCTTATTTTTTTATAGAATAAATAATACACTCACTGCGCCAATTAAATGTGCTCCCCCCCTCCCCCCTTTATTTTTTTGCCCTCTGTACTTGCTCAGCAGGGGAGAGTCCGGGGTGCAGCTTCTCTGCAGCTTGCTGTGGAGAAAAATGGCGCTGGTTAGTGCTGGAGGATCAAGCTCCGCCCCCCTCAACGGCGGGCTTCGGTCCCGCTCAAATTCTTTATACTGGCGGGGTTTTTTCAATATACTGCCTCCGCAGTATCTAATATATTAGCCATTGTCCCTTGAGGTTAATATTGCTGCCCAGGGTGCCCCCCCCCCCCCTGCGCCCTGCACCCGTACAGTGCCTTCTGTGTATGTGTGGGAGCAATGGCGCGCAGCGTTACTGCTGCGCGGTACCTCAGTGAAGATCTGAAGTCTTCTGCCGCCTGTGAAGTCTTCTTTCTTCTTATACTCACCCGGCTTCTATCTTCCGGCTCTGTGAGGACGGCGGCGCGGCTCCGGGACGAACAGCGAGGACGACACCTGTGTTCCGAGCCTCTGGAGCTAATGGTGTCCAGTAGCCTAAGAAGCAGAGCCTATCAGTTAAGTAGGTCTGCTTCTCTCCCCTCAGTCCCACGATGCAGGGAGCCTGCTGCCAGCAGTGCTCCCTGAAAATAAAAATCCTAACAAAAAGTATTTTCAGAGAAACTCAGTAGAGCTCCCCTGCAGTGCATCCAGTCTCCTCTGGGCACAGGATCTAACTGAGGCCTGGAGGAGGGGCATAGAGGGAGGAGCCAGTGCACACCCATCTAAAGTCTTTTAGAGTGCCCATGTCTCCTGCGGAGCCCGTCTATACCCCATGGTCCTTACGGAGTCCCCAGCATCCTCTAGGACATAAGAGAAAAGAGGGTTCTGTCATACATCTTAGTTGTTCCATGTGTACATTGAGCCTGAAAATCGTACCGCTGCATACTCAGGTTGCACAGTGCTAGAGACCAGGGGGAGTTTAATTCCAGAGTCCAATATGGTGGTATGATAATCAATATGCAGGGTAAACCTGGCCAAGGTGAGACAGGTTAGCTGATGATGTTTTGTAGAGTTTGGTTTAACCATTTACTTTATTTGCCAGGATGGCAATTTTCGCATTAACAAAATATTTTTATTTTTGGCAACCCCTAGCACTAAGTCAGTTGGACTATTGTATGTTTAACTATCAGATAAGGTAGAAGTAGGCTCATAGTTTAATAGTAAAAAAATACACCAAGCTTTGGGTATAGTGTTGGAAATCTGCATACCTATGAGTGTCATGGAAGAGGCTTATCTACAGGTTAATTATGTCCAAAACTAGGTTCTCTTGTGGATAGGTATACTTACATTTTAATGTTGGTATCCTATAAGTAATTAAACATAATAGACAGCTGTCTTGTGTAATAATGAAAGCAACACTGTTAAAAGCAGTAGTGAAACCATACTGTAGATGCCCCCTCTGGGAGTGGGCAGCCAGGTAGAAGGTGTAAGGGGGGTGATCCGAGCCGGCCTTAGGCATAGGCAAACTAGGCAAATGCCTAGGGCATTTGGTATGCTTAGGGGACCAGCAGCTTCTGCTGATTAAAATATGCGGCATGCCTATATTCTGTGTGTGACTGTATCGGCATATGAAATGCTACGTTGCAGTGTATTCCTGGAAATCACTGTAATGTAGTATTTCGTATGCAGATACAGCCGCAGTCGCACACAGAATATAGGCATGCTGTATATCATTTTAATCAGCAGAAGCTGCTTGTGCATCCTAGCCACATAGTAATGCAAATAAGATGCATTTTCGTAAACAAAAGGCATCCGACGTTAGCAGAGCTGCCAGCTGATTCATGCCAGGCATCTCCTGCAGAACTAGCGGCGGTGCTAGGGGGCACCAGTCAAAATCTTGCCTAGGGCATCATATTGGTTAGGGCCGGCTCTGGGGGTGATGCATCCAAATGGGCAGTGTGCGGCAGTCTTCACCCCACTATGGGCCCATCTCCTGCTGTACAATGCGGCGATTACCGGCATCGTAAATTGGGGTGCAGGACCATGATGATGTGAATCAGCATGAACCACAACCAGTTTTCTTTGTTTAATTCCTTCCGTGATGTTACGTTATGAGGTGGCCAGGAACGGATTGCTCAGTGTGCATCCAATGAACGTATCTGACAGTCTGTCTCAACGTGTTAGTGTGCCCCATGCAGCAGAATGACTACGCAGGTTCTTTCTTCTTCAGTAAATGGAAGAGTTGAATACCCAAAAAAAATGACAACACATTATTTACTGTGACAAGTCTGTCCTGTGCTGGATAAAACCAGGAATGTTGACACACTATGAGATAATTTCTAATTGAACATTAATGTGATTAAAACAAGTAGACAGGCCCCATGGTGGGTGCACAGGCTGGCATGGTATAAATTGATGTGCACTTTGCAATACAGATCTTAGATACTGTAGGATATGGATAACATGAACCTCACGGGTTGGGTACGGGATCCCGGTGGCCAAAGTGCAGACGCCAGAATCCCAACCATCAGAAGGCCGGCAGGTGGCAGGGCGGAATGAAGACCCTTGCAGGCTCGGTGGCTTTCTTTGCTCGCCACAGTTTCTGTGGACACCCAGAGTGGGAATAGCTGTGGCGGCGCTGCCGTCATTCTGGCAGTTGGGATTCCGGTATCAGTAGCTTGACTGTCGGGATTCCAACTACATCCCAAATAGGCAATGTTCAACTTTCGCAGGATACCTGAGTGACGTTGCTGATCAGGTACAACCATTTTCGGCAGCAGTGTTCCCACCAGTAAATGGGATTGCTGAGCAAAATAAGTCCATGTCACATGACTGGGAACGTCTTGGTATGGTTCAAGGTAAATAAGACTTTCAATTTAGGTTAATACAGTGGCATTTCAAGTCACAAGCTGTAAATCGATCAAGACATACAGAGCAGAGAGCAACCACCAGCTCATACTATGGAGTCGGCATTGCCAGTAAGTGTAAAAACAGTACACATCAATGCACCTAATTAGAACAGAAGTACTGTATATCCTACATGATATGACATCTTATACCATTGACAATGCATATATTACTCTGCCTATAGCATGGTAGATCTTCATAGAACCACTTAGGGCTAAAAATAGGATTTTGGTACTTACCAGATAAATCCTTTTCTTTGAATCCACAGGGGGCACTGGAGTACTCTTGGGATATGGACGGGGCGTTAGCAGGGATAGGCACATTTAAATATTTTAATTAGTAACTCTCCACCCCCTCCATACTCCCATAGAGACCTCAGTGTTTTTTACTGAGCCGAACAGGAGCAATAGAGAGGATGAACAATAGAGAATTACATATAACATTATAACATAACGGACAACAATAACGTTGACACATAACGTAACGGACAACTAAACAGTTGGCACAATAACAGATATCACCTTAACATTTGAACGAGTCGGTGAGAATGTGTTACCATAAAATCCACTGAACTTACCACAAGATAAGTAAAAACTGCTCTGGGTGGGCGTCCAGTGCCCCCTGTGGATTCAAAGAAAAAGATTTATCTGGTAAGTACCAAAATCTTATTTTCTTTTTCATCCACTAGGGGTCACTGGAGTACTCTTGGGACGTACCAAAGTTTCCCCCTTGGGCGGGAGAGCTGTTTGGCACCTGTAACACTAGACGGCCAAAGCTAGATGCTGATGCAGCAAATGTATCAAACTTGTAAAAGCACACAAACTTGTGCACCAATGACCATATAGCTGCACGGCAAAGTTGCGTCGTAGAAGCTCCACAACCTGATGCCCAACAGAACGTGTGGAATGAGCTGAAACTGATGTAGGCGGTTGTAGCCTAGCATGAAGGTAAGCCTAACGTATAGTCAGTTTAATCCATCTGGATAAGGTCTGCTTGGCAGCTGGCCAACCCATCTTGACTGCATCATAGAGATCAAACAATGTATCCGTTTTACGTACTGTTGATGTTCGGGCCACATATACGCGGAGCGCGCGTACCACATCCAAAGTAGCTGAATTCCTGAACCTTCTGATAACACAGGAACTACGATTGGTTGATTGATGTGAAAAGAAGATACCACCTTTGGTAGGAAAGCAGGATTCGTCCGAAGTTCCGCTCTATCATCATGAAACACCAGATACGGTGGCTTGCATGAAAAAGGGACCCAATTCTGAAACACGCCTTGCTGAAGCTAAAGCTATGAGAAACAGTGTTTTCCAAGTTAGAAACTTAACATCCACTTGTTGTAAGGGTTCAAAAATCTAAAATTAGATTCACGTCCCATGGTGCTGTAAGTGGTATAAATGGAGGCTGTACTCTGAGGACACCTTGCAGGAAAGTGTGCACTGTTGGCAAAAGGGCCAAACGCCTTTGAAAGTAAATTGACAAGGTAGAGACCTGCACCTTTAGCTTAGATAAACGTAGTCCTCCATCTAACCCAGTCTGTAAAAATAGCAAAAGACGGGATAACTTGAAAGATGATGTCGGAAACTTCCGTGCTTCAAACCACGCTATATAGGCACGCCAAATTCTGTGATGAGCTGCTGTAACTGGCTTTCTAGCGCGTAACATGGTTGGTATAACCGATTCTGGAATGCCCTCTCATCTTAAGAGGGCGGTTTCAACAGCCACCCCGTCAAACGCAGCCACGCTAAATCGGGGTAAAGGATCGGACCCTGTTGTTGCAGGTCTGGACGTAGCGGGAGCGGCCAAGGATCGTCTGCGAGTACCCCGCGGAGATCCGAGAATCGCGCTCTCCGAGGCCAATCAGATGCCACTAGTATGACTGTCGTGGACTCTCTATTGATCCGCTTTAGCAACCGAGGAAGCAGTGGAAATGGTGGAAACAGATACACAAGGCTGTATGGCCACACGATTGTGAGAGCATCCACTGCCACTGCCTTTGGATCTCTTGTTCTGGACACATACTGGGGTGTTTTATGATTTTCGCGAGATGCCATTAGATCCACTGTGGGTAACCTCACCGCTGGACCAACATCTGGAACACTTCTGGATTTAACACCCATTCTCCTGGATGAAAATCCTGACGGCTGAGATAATCCGCCTCCTAGTTGTCCACTCCTGGAATAAACACTGCCGACAATATCACTTGGTGATTCTCGGACCAATTCAGGATTCGAGCAACTTCCCGCATGGCCATGCGACTTCGAGTTCCTCCTTGTTTGTTGATGTTTGCGACTGCCGTCACGTTATCTGACTGGACCTGGACAGTCTGAGACTGGAGCATGTGCACTGCCTGTCACAGCGCGTTGTAAATCGCCCTGAGTTCCAGAACATTTATTGACAGTAATCTTTCTCGGTCTGACCAGAGACCCTGAAGCTGACAATTTTGGACTCTAAACCTTTTTCCTGCTGTGAGATTGTGAACTTGGAGCCACCAGAGTAGTGATACTCTGGCCCTTGGAGACAACCGCACCAACTGATTAATTTGTAGATGCGAGCCTGACCACTGTGCGAGAACATCAAGTTGAAAAGGACGAGAATGAATGAAATCTTCCGAACTGGAATGCTTTGAAAGAGGCCACCATCTTTCCTAACAGTCGAATGCACAAATGCACCGAGACTGTCCATGGTTTGAGCACTAACTGTACCAGATGACGAATACTTTGTGGTTTCTGTTCTGGCAGGTAAATTCGTTGATCCACCGTATCGAGAATCATTCTTAGGAATTGAATTCTTTGAGATGGAATCAGGCTTGATTTCTTGAAGTTGACAATCCAACCGTTCTGAACGAGGACATTGTAAGGCATGTTGAAGGAGTGTCTGTTGAGATGGAGCTTTGATGAGAAGGTCGTCTAAGTACGGAACTATTATCACTCCCAGGGATCCGAGATGAGCTATCATCACAGACATCACTTTTGTGAATACCCGAGGCGCTGACGAGAGGCCAAATGGTAGCGCCTGAAATTGATAATGGTTTTGTTGTACTGCAAACCTTAAGTACGCCTGATGTGGTGGCCAAATTGGAATATGTAAGTACGCATCCTTGAGATCCAGCGAAATCATAAATTCCTGTGGCTCTAAACCTGCAATCACTGACCGCAGGGATTCCATCTTGAATCTGTAGTAAGTGATGTACTGATTGAGCCCCTTTAGTTACAAAAAGACTGGAATAATAACCTTGACCCTGTTGGTGAACTGGAATCAAAACTGCTGAATCTACGAGAGACTGAATCGCGGTCTGCTAAACCGCCTTTTTGTCTTGACACAGGCAGACCTGTCTTGAAATATCGCATTGGTGGAAGACAATCGAACTCTGCTTTGTAACCTTTTAACACTAAATTGCGGATCCACCCATCTGTAGATGTCTGAAACCACGCTAAGTGAAACGTCTGAAGGCGTGCTCCCACAACTGAAGATCTAAGATGGGCTGGAAGCCTGTCATGCCACTGGCTTGTCGGTGGTCTTAGCGTCCTGATGACGGTTAGTGGTTTGTTGAAAACCACGTCCATGCGGTTGCTCCTCTAGCACGGCCTCAAAAGGACTGAGGTCTAAAGGATTTGAACGCTGGTCCCGAGTATTTCCGTTTAGGAATCTGTGTAGGCAATGGTAGGAAATCAGATTTTCCCACAGTGGCCTGAGAAATCCATTTGACCAATTCAGAACCAAACAACATTTCGCCAGCGTAAGGCAACGCTTCTATTCCTCGTTTGGACTCTGCCTCCGCCTGCCAAGAACGCAGCCAAAGTGCACGTTGTGCCGCAACTAGTGAAGCTGAAAGGTGAGAACTAACCTGGCCAACGTCCATAGAATCTGTACATAGATACTCAGCAGATTCACAGATGTGTCATTTAGCAAATAACACTTCATCATTTGAAAGAGGTTCTTCAGTCTCCGTAAACTGTAGAACCTGGCATACTGCCCTAATGAGATTATCAATGGCCGGGCTACCAGTAACCTCACTATCTGACTCCTGGCCCAATTCACCCTCATGTTCTTCAAGCGATACGAGGTCTGGCATTGAATCGTCAGAATGCAACATAGCTGAAACTGGTAAGTTATAAGACAAATGGTAACTATTTTTTGGAAATGAGCTAGACTTTTGTAACCTTTGCAAAGTCCTAGACATCTCCTGAGCCCCTTCTGGTATCTCAAAAGGCATTAACACAGCCTCAGATCTAGCCGCCGCGCGCTCCTCTCGTGCAGTGGCCAATTCCGATTGTAAACCAGTCATCACATCCGCCAGCATTGCCCATGGAGGATCAGGGTAAGGGTTCGTATTTGGCGCCGTATTTGCAAGACATACTGAGCATGTGGTAGTTCCATCAGGTAACACACTCTCACAGACATTGCAGCTAAGCTGATTTTTTGATTTTGCATTAGCCTTACTCATTATGTACACAGACAGACAAGTAGACAAAGACAGACAAGTCACATGACTCAGTAAAAATTTAACTAAAGTGTGTATAAGCTGAAAGTGCAGTGCACGCGGGACACACTACATGAAACCTGTGCTGTACAGAATTCCTACTGTCAAAGTCGAAAAATATTGCAGTACACACATCACGTACAAACTACACACAGATTGCCTCCGTGCTGTAGGGTATTTTAAGGGCAATATTCCTATTGGTTTGCAGAAGATCACACGTTCCTGCGAATAGTTATGTGCAGGAGCAGAATATAGATATAAACTGTATTTACTGTACATTAGGTATGCGGCGGGAACCCAGAGGAGACCACCCACAAGTGCATCTTGAACAGACATCGCCCACATATTCAAACCAACCTATGACCTCTCCTGTACTGTAAATGAGAATCCCTGTGTCCAATGGACAAAGAGATTACAGTATCCATTGTGTTAAGTTTTGGAAGATTGTATAAAAGGAGCCAGCTGCAGGCCTGGTCACAGAAGACTCTCAAAGTTATCTATCTAGATGACCGAGGACCAGACTGGGTAGCGCGGCGAAATCCAAACAAGTATGTACCATTGACTGTAGCCATTATTCTCTTGTATTGTATTGCTTTGTTATTGTATCACCCTTTCAGAAATAATATGTTGTGGTCTCGGAACCCAGCAGTTTAAATACAATCTGGTGTCGTGTTTTCCTTTCCCTGCTAAGGTTTAAAGTGTATAAACTATCGCATGCATATCTGTTAAGGGTTCACGGAGTATCTTTGGGTGTGTACGCGCTGCGTGTACTTTGTACAGTCAGCACGGCGTTTGTACGCGAAGTCCGTACACGGTACGGGACTCTGTATGCTAATGGTGTAATAAGTACGTAGGTTGTGGATTAAGTATAGCGGCCGCAGCAGCTTCATTTAAAGTGTATGAAATGTTTTTTTTAAAGTGTTGCTTTTAGTCCTGTATGTAAATCAGCGTTTACAATTGGGGGCTCATCCGATTTCCACATACTCACAGCCTAACAGGTCATAGCAGACTTAATCTATCAGCAAAAGGGTGGACAGAAAGTATCCTACGTAACCTTTTCGTGGTCGATGGATACACTGAAAACCCTACTTGTGTGCTGATTAGATGACGTCTGCTCTGTATGGTTTGCAGAGGTGCTGGTAGAACCCGTAAAACAAAAGTAAAAAAGCTATTTAAAAATCTGTGAAATTTTTTTGGCGCCAAAAAGCGTACACAAAAGACACCCATACTTTGCATACCCTCTCACATTGTTGCCATAAGACTAAAACTTTTGTTTAAGCTGTATTGCCTCTGGGGTAAAGCTGCCTATCTGAATGAATTGAAATTTTCTGTACAGAAAAACCAAAGTGTATTTGAGTGAGCGAACGTAGGAGTGAGTGGATATTGAACCCAGGGAATTCGGGATCCCGTAGTGTGGTACATCAAGTAAGTGGAGGCTTGGTGGCGTGAGGCGGCTGACTCACGTTAATATAGATTGAAATACGCAAATCGTGAGATTTGCAGAGGAGCGTAATAGGGAATTGTGCATCGTGTAGTATTGAAGTATAAAGGTTTTTTGTTACGCTCCGAGCTGAGGGTCACAGTTTGTACATTGACCCATGGTTGTACTGCAGGTAGCTAACAAGTACCTATACGCTGTGCGATTGGACCGCGCGTTTGTGGGTACGATACATAGCGCAACTTGATACCCCTTTTACGAGCTTTTGCGTAAAATCGTGGTATCATTAGCGCTGTATAGAGCATACGCAAGCGTGATTTGTGTATAAAAAGTGTATAGGGAGTTTTCGCTGGTGTCTCAGGAAAATCTCCAGCGGCAGATATTTACTGGAAAAGGTAAGTCACTCCTAACACTTCCAGTAAATAGAAACCAATAGGGCCTCACTGGGTACGCGGTGTTCACTATTGGAGTGAGTCGTGGTACTCAGCGGAGAAGGAGTGAGTGAAAGCGCTAGGTGTCTTTCACCATCTATTTGCGGTGTGCATTGGGGATTGCGTTTATTGGCAAAAAGTCAGCGATGGGATCCAATTGCACAAGCAGTGGGCGTTTGGTAGCTAGGGTTCAGGCTGAAGAGTTGGAACTGAGAAGGTCAGACTCGGGACCGAGAAGGTCAGACTCGGGACCGAAAAGGTCAGAATTGTGACCGATAGGGTCAGCAAGGTTTATTATGTATGAAAAGTATGGTTCACACACGGAGGCTTTTTGCAATGAATGGTTACATATGACTGACAAAGATAGGGTACCATTCCCTAAGGTGGGCAGCTTTGAACCGGAGGTACTGCAGTACTTAAGGATAAGGATACGTCTGATGAAATCCAGAAAACAAAGAATTAGACATACAGCTTGTTTAAACTTATGGCAGCAAGAGGGGGATGTGCAAAGGGAATTAGCTCGCGCAGCAGGTTCCAAACCTAGCAGGAAAACAATGGCGACCGCACCACCACCACCATATATTGTTGGGGAGAAAGTGGCTACAAGCAATGGTGCATTGGTACAGGATAGGAATGTGATTGATAAATGTACTAATGCTAACCCTTGCCAGCTGTATCCCATTTTAAATTTTCCTCAGGATTGTGAGCAGGAAGATGATCCCAGCATGATATCGGCACTCTCTCTAGCAGCCAACATACAAGATACTCAAGTGGGCTCGGCCCAACCATCAAGAGTTGTAGCAAGGCCCCCTAGCGGAGGGATAAGTGAGGTCGTGTCCACAGGTAAGTACGGTACCATACACTATGCAGAAACAATAGCTCCCCACATTGTAGAATCAAACCAGAAGGACGTAATTGAACTAAATCCTGTCAGGGTGATTGCAGTTCCCAACGGGAGAACTGATGCTCAGGGAGTAACTCCCATCAGGAACATTGCCATGCATTGTCCCTGGTCCCGGGCAGAGTTAAGGTCAATTATGTCTAAATTTCCCAATCCCAGGAAAGAACTAGTCGGATGCCAGAGATTCATTAAAGAGTTAGGTAACGCCCATGAGCCTACAAATAAAGCTTAGCGAACAGTGCTATGAGTGTGTTTACCCCAAAATATTGACACCACGAAATTCATAGCAGACAGTAAGTTAGATGCAGACGTACCTCTCACTGATGAATACAATCAGGAGAACGTAAAGCAAATCAATCTGGAACAAGGAGTGTATTTCCCTACTGTTGTCAAATGGAATAAAACTTTCTCCATAAGACAAAAGGAAGGTGAAATGGCATCTGAATATTTCCATCGAGCACTGCAGGAAATGGCTAGATCCACTGGGATCGAGGACATTAAAGATAATGCACATCACAGGGAGGTAGCTGTTACTGTATTAATGGACGGGTTGAAGGAGGCATTAAGAACAAGAGTACAAAACCTTTCTACCTAACTGGAGAGGTATCTCGGTGCCTGCATTGAGAGAGTCCGCTATCGAGCGCGACCGGAACATCAGTAAGCACAGGGAGTCTCAGGGGGATCAGCTGATGACAGTGAGTATAAATGCTCTTACAACAAAACCACATCAGCCAAAACCCCAGACCCCTGATGGTAAGCCACGTGTAGTAAAATTTTATAATTGTCAGAAGGACATTTTGCAAAGGATTGTAGGAATAAAGGTACACACAACGTATACCGACCCCCTAGACCAGAATACGAACCAAACTACAATTCACATAATTGGGATCAGGGACCATATAGAAGAGATTATGAGCCACATAGAGGGGAAACATGGTGGTACCCACCAAGGAGGGACTGGCAGGCCTCCGAAAAACCACAGCTACCCCCCTCACATATTGTAGCTGCCAATGCGCTGCGAGACGGTACCCATACACAATACGGGTAGGGCCACACCTGTAGTCTGCAGCCATTGAAATTGATTGCTAGCCTTGGTAGTGAACCTGAGGTCACGGTTGATGTAGCTGGTGTACCATTACCATTTCTTGTAGATACAGGGGCGGCCAGGTCAGTGTTGAATTCCACATCAGGTATAAAAACCACGGGAAAAATGATTTGAGCAATGGGAGTAACAGGAATGGTGCAACAATACCCTTTGAGTAGACCTGCAGAGATTACGATAGGGCCCTTGCAAACCAAACATTCTTTTCTGCTGGCTGCATCGGCTCCGACTAATCTACTCGGCAGGGATTTGTTGTGTAAAATGCGGTGTGTCATATACTGTACTCCTGAGGGTGTTTTCTTGGATATACCTGAGAACCACGCTCAAGAAGTGCAAGATATATTAGACACCCCTCAAAGGCTAATGTCACATTCTACAGTTATAGACAAGTGTCCATCAAAGGTAGAGGAAATGATCTCACAAATAACGGGTTCCCTTTGGACCAAAGATGGACAAGACACTGGATTGATGGTGAATGTAGCTCCAGTAGTAGTACAAGTAAAAGATGGTAGGATAGCTCCAAAAATCCCTCAGTATCCTCTGAAGCCAGAGGTAGAATTAGGAGTGTACCCTGTCATAGAGCGGCTGCTACAGCAGGGCATCCTAGTCAGGACGTCCAGCACCGCCAATAGTCCCATCTTCCCTGTGAAAAAGAGTGGGGGGAGGGGTTACAGACTAGTGCAGGATCTAAGGGGATAAACAAGATAGTTGAGAGCCAATTCCCTGTAGTGCCCAATCCAGCTGTCATCCTCATGCAAATTCCCTCTACTGCAAAATTCTTCACTGTCATTGACATCTGTTCTGCTTTCTTTTCTGTCCCTCTTCACCCTGACAGCCAGTACCTTTTTGCTTTTACATACAGGGGAGTACAGTACACCTGGACTCGTCTCCCCCAAGGTTTCATTGACAACCCAAGTATTTTCTCCCAGGCTTTGCATGACTGTTTACAATCCTTTCAACCTCAGAGTGGATCAGTACTAATACAGTATGTCGATGACTTATTGTTGTGTTCTGACTCACTCGAATCGTCCTTGAAAGACACGAAACAGCTTCTGTTTCATCTTTCCCAAACGGGACACAAGGTTTCAAAGGATAAGTTGCAGTTGTGCCGGACCAGGGTCAAATATTTGGGACATTGCTTGACTCAAGGACTTCGACACCTCACTGCTGATAGAATACAGGCGATTCGCGACATGACTCTGCCACAAACGCAGCAACAGATCCGCACTTTCCTTGGAATGTATGGGTACTGTTGAAACTGGATTCCAGGGTTCTCTATACTGGCTTTACCTTTGCAAGAAATTGTCTCTTCAAACAAACCAGAACGGATCTCGCACACAGATGAGTCCGAACTGGCATTTGATAGACTCAAACAGTGCCTATCACAGGCACCTGCATTAGGTATGCCAGATTATGAGAAGCCCTTTGAATTGTACGGTACAGAAAGTGCAGGGTGCGTGGCAGGGGTTTTAACTCAGAGACATGGTGATGCCAGCAGACCGGTAGTCTCTCCCCACTTGCTTGCAAAGTGTTGCAGCGATAGCTTTGCTGGTAAGTAAAAGTGAGGACGTAGTGTTAGGACATGACCTGACCATTCATACACCTCATGCAGTATCAGCCTTACTAAACTCAGCCCAAACCAGACATGTCTCATCTGCTCGGTTTACAAAGTGGGAATTATCACTGATGGCCCCGGTAAACATCACCATTAAGAGATGCAGCTCACTAAATCCTGCAACTTACTTGGCAAGTGTGCCTGGACAGGCACAAAGGGTGGAGGATGAGAATGTTGGTGAAGGAGGATTTAGTGCAGATACTGATACGCATGATTGTATGGAATACCTGAATCAGACTTTCACAGCGAGACCTGACATCAGTGACAACTCACTGGAAGGAGTAGACTTTACCTTCTACACTGACGGTAGTTGCCACAGACAGACAGAATCGGGAGACTTGTGCACTGGATATGCAGTTGTAGATGACAAAGGTATCATAGAAGCTGAACCCCTGGGCCCACCGCACTCAGCACAAGTTGCTGAGCTGGTCACCCTAACCAGAGCGTGTGAATTGGCCAAGGGTAAGTCAGCTAATATATACACAGATTCTAGGTACGTCTTTGGAGTAGTGCATGATTTCGGGGCCCTATGGCGCCTCAGAAATTTCATGACGGCAGCTGGCACACCTGTAGCGCATGCGTCCCACATCAAAAGGCTTTTGACAGCAATACAGGAACCAGATAGAGCGGCTGTTATCAAGTGCAAAGCACACACTTACAACCAAGACCCAATTTCACTTGGTAACAGCCGGGCAGATGAAGCTGCTAAATCAGCAGCAAGCACCCCCATACAAACGAACATCACATCACTGATGACATTTAACACGATCAACACACAACAATTAATCGAAATGCAAAATTTGTGCTCCCTACAGGAAAAGGCAGTCTGGAGGGCAAAGGGGTATGGCCAGGAGTTCTCAGGACTGTGGACAGGTGGACAAGGTAAGCCGGTGGCCCCCAGAGCATATCTTCCAAGCCTAGCTGAGGCGGCACACGGTCTGACTAATCTGGGCAAAGATGGTATGTGCAAATTGGTAAGAGCCTACTGGTGTGCGCCAGGATTCTCTTATGCAGGTAAGAGAGCAATGACATGCTTTACTTGCTTGAGGAAGAATATTGGAAAGACAATACCAACAGAGCCATCCCATATAGCTCCTACAGATGGACCTTTTCAGGTAATACAAATCGATTTCATACAGTTACCACCCTGTAGGAATTTAAAATATGTGTTAGTTTGTATTGATGTATTTTCCAACTGGGTAGAAGCGTTCCCTGCTGCCACAAATACTGCTACGTTCACTGCAAAGAAAATTGTGCAGTAATTTGTGTGTAAATATGATATCCCTAAAATAATTGAAAGTGACAGGGGTACCCATTTTACAGGTGAAGTCTTTCAGATCATGTGCAAACTGATGGGAATTAATAACAAGCTGCATACTCCGTACCGTCCACAGGCAAGTGCAAAGGTAGAGAGAGTGAACAGCACTATTAAGAACAAGCTGAGCAAATTAATGGCTGAGACTGGATTGTTGTGGCCAGAAGCTTTGCCACTAGTATTGTACAGCATCAGAACCACTCCCAGGTCTCCCCTTAACTTATCACCCTTTGAAATTCTTTTTGGTCGACAACCTCATGTAATGATAGATCCCAGGATGATTTGAAATGTAATAATGAAGTGACTGTGAAATATTTGGTTGGGATGAGCCAGCAGCTGAGAAATCAACAAAGAAATTTAAAGCTGGTGATCCCTGACCTACTGAACAGTAATTGTCATGACATTGAGCCTGGGGATTATGTGATGATTCGAAATTTCTTACGCTCAGGTTGCCTCATAGACAGGTGGGAAGGACCATACCAAGTCTTGTTAACCAGCACGACAGCATTGAAGGTCGCCGAAAGAGAGACTTGGGTCCACTCGTCCCACTGCAAGAAGGTCGCTGACCCGGAAAGAACTCGTGACAAAGAGCAGAGTGTAGAGAATCTCGTATCACTGGAGTGTTTGTTCCGGGAAAGTTGAGAGGCAGGACTGTTGAAGGGCATCTGAGCACAGAGAGTAACAAGATGTAGAACGGTTGTCGCACCATTTTTCTTTTTTCACCTCCCCCTGCATTTTCCTTTCTTTTTCTCCTTATTTTCCTCCTTTCCCCTAACGAAATGGATCGATCACAAGAGACTGCGTTTAGGGTTCTGTTAGTAATTCTGGTTTTGATCAGGACAGTTTGTTTTGGTGAGGGTCCCAGAAAAAATGGGAAGTGACGTGGAAAAACCAATTACCTTTTCCTACAGAGCTGATAGGATACCCATAGACTCTGAACTTGTACGCCAAATAGCCAACAGTGGGAGGTATTTCCGGTATAGGTATACTCGTGGAAGCAAGACCATGTGGGTTGGAAAAGTATCGTCAGGGTACTGTGCTCATATCATCCAGCCCGATACTTGTACTGAGCAGATGGGAGAACTAGGGACTGGTTTCTTTACTTGGAAAATTTGTAATATGGTGATGTTATATTTTGTCCCCTATGATCTCCCAGATGATGCCTATTTCATATGTGGGAGGAAGGCGTACAAGTGGCTTGCCCCGAGCTCAGAGGGATTGTGTTATATTGGGAGAGTACTACCAGAGGTCATGACCATAACCCATGATAAAATGAAAGATGTTCACCGCAGTGCTCAGGCTCCTTTTACTCATACTCACTACGAACACATCATCAAGAGACACCTCATAGATAGGGCAGAGCACTCAGCCTCTGATTTGATCCACGAATCCACCGGGATTCAGTTCCTTCTCGCATTAGACATCACCCGTACCGCCAGAGGAACTATAAATTATAGGTATATCCATGCGCTAGCGAACTTGATAGATAATATCACTGAGATGTAGGACGACACCTTCAGGTATATGGGAAGGGAGTTACAAGCTTACAAGAAGGAACTGATTCAGCACAGAATGGTCCTTAATTATGTCACAGCTGTGACAGGTGGGTACTGTGTTACCCTGGCAACTCAATATGGTGTGAAGTGCTGTACTTATATTACAAACAGCACTGACGACCCAACGGAGATTATCGATCAAAAGATGGACGATATCTTGCAGTTGAAGTGGGAGTTCAGGAGGAAGCACAACCTTACCTTAGCGACTGTGAGTAATGAACTGACCGGCTGGGTCTCATGGTTGAACCCACGCAAATGGATCTCAGGTTTAGGAGAGTGGGCTCAGAATGTCATTATGAGTGTGGGGAAGTTTCTCCTTTGTATCCTGGGAGTCGTCATAATTATTGTTTTGATATTTAGGTGTTCAAATTCTAATGCAGCACAAGCACGGCACAAATTTGATGAGTCTAAGGAACGAGGGCGCTGTTATAGCAGCAGATTTAATTTATGACCCATCCATAGAGACAGTGTTATGATAAGGATTGCAAATGAATTTCATGGCCTGTTTCTTTCACCCGTTTTTCTTTTGTCTCCCCCTCTGCCCAGATACATCCATCCGGAAAAGACATCAGCCCTACCCAAAATGTTTATATGAATACATTTTTATATGTGTCTTATCGTCATCTCTGCAACCTCCAGCTAATGACACACATAGTCGACAGGTGATATCCACATATACTAGCACTCACGTTTCCCCATCCATGTATCATCAACTAAATGTGCACCCCATTTGTTAAAACAAGAAGCCGAAAAGAGCTCGGTAGTGTTTGTTGGCCCATTCACAGACCCTTAATACAGGATGAGGATTTAATGTATACTTCGCATATACCTCGAAGCTTATGTAGAACATATACGGCACGATGATACATGCCCCTCAGACATGGATTCATACATACATGCTTTTACTATCCCACTAGGTCATATATTTCCCACCTACAACTCTCTTTCGACCATCCAAACTTTTGTAGATATTGTGTAGATATTTTTCTGTTTATTGATTAGGTAGTGGCAGTTATTGGTGACTGCCAAAGGGTGGACTGTCAAAGTCGAAAAATATTGTAGTACACACATCACGTACAAACCACACACATGGCCTCTGTGCGTGTACTTGTTCTGCTGTGCGTGCGCATATTCGCAATTTGTGTATGGTCGCTCCCGTGGTCCTGCGCATTAGCGTGTGGTATGAGTATGTACTGTAGAGTTTGTGGACGCATGGAAAAGCTATCAAAACACATTACATATTTAATCCAAATAGTGCACAATGTACACATAGTCTCTTCGCATCACACCAGCAAGTTACAACAGTTTAAATGGTATCAGAACAAAGGGATTCACCTTTACAGGATAGGAGGGGACAGAACAAGGTTATAAGGTGGTGTTTGGTATCCAGCTGTAAGGTATTTTAAGGGTAATATTCCGGCATTGGTTTGCAGAAGAACGCACGTTCCTGCGAATAGTTATGTGCAGGAGCAGAATATAGATATAAACTGTATTTACTGTACATTAGGTATGCGGCGGGAATCCAGAGGAGACCACTCACAAGTGCATCTTGAACAGACATCGCCCACATATTCAAACCAACCTATGACCTCTCCTGTACTGTAAATGAGAATCCCTGTGTCCAATGGACAAAGAGATTACAGTATCCATTGTGTTAAGTTTTGGAAGATTGTTTAAAAGGAACCAGCTGCAGGCCTGGTCACAGAAGACTCTCAAAGTTATCAATCTAGATGACCGAGGACCAGACTGGGTAGCGCGGCAAAATTCAAACAAGTATGTACCATTGACTGTAGCCATTATTCTCTTGTATGGTTTTGTTATTGTATCCCCCTTTCAGTAATATGTTGTGGTGTCGGAACCCAGCAGTTTAAATACAATCTGGTGTCGTGTTTTCCTTTCCCTGCTAAGGTTTAAAGTGTATTACTATTGCATGCATAGCTGTTAAGGGTTCACGGTGCATCTTTGGGTGTGTACACGCTGCGTGTACTTTGTACAGTCAACGTGGCATTTGTACGCAAAGTCCGTACACGGTACGGGACTCTGTACGCTAATGGTGTAATAAGTACGTAGGATGTGGATTAAGTATAGCGGCCGCAGCGGCTTCATTTAAAGTGTATGAAATGTCTTTTTATAGTGTTGCTTTTAGTCCTGTATGTAAATCAGCGTTTACACTACTAACACCCCTGCTCCTCCAGTGGCTGAGTGTTGTAGGATCGGCACCAAACTTCCTGAAAGAAAAGGCAGGAAGTTGAGTTAAAATGGCGTCCAGCCATGTGCTATACAGAATTCCTATGTATTACACAGCAGTTTGTCAGGTTATAATCTATGGCATACAGATTATTTCAAACCCCTTATAACATGTATTTTTCCTAAAACATGTATTACAGGTTTAACAGCCTGATAGCAGGGTTCAGTTTCCATTAATATAGTAATTTTAGACCCCCCTAAACATGAATAGGCTGCATTAAAATGCAACTTAGTTATAAGGGCCTCCCGCTGTGCTGCTGCGGGCATAATCCCCCCCCCCCCCCCCTGCGATCTCCCCCCTTCAGCCTCACGCTGGCAGACCGCGGCAGCAGTGAAAGCTGTCTGCGGTCAACATGAACACAGAGCCGCGGTAGTTTAGAAACTGTCCACGGCAGAGAGCCCAGGACGGGTAGCTGAAGCTAACCGTGGGAGGGAGACAGGGAGCGCAATCGGGGAGCGATGTCGGGCACCCAACGGCGGCTGCTGTGCAGTCCGTGGTTGGGCAGGGGAACACAGGACCTACAATAAATAAATAACATAAAGACCCCTTAAATGGCGGGCGGCAGCGTGAGCTCATTACCTGATAGTGTAGGAGTCTATGATGGGGCTTCTGTTCACAAGCACTGTCCAGCTCCTTGATGCAGCCCCAGGCTGGAATCATTAAAGCCGATTGTGGTCTATGGCGGTGCTCCTCTCTTGAGTGCCGACAAGCCATCTGCTGCAGTCAGCAGCACCAACAATCCCGGACCGAAGCTTCTTTATAAGCTGGGAAGGGATTGTGTTGTAAAAATAAAAATCCTTTTGTATAAAAAAGAAAAAATAGAAGTAAATTGTGGAGACTCTGTCCACGTGCACCTTCCCTTCAGGCACAGAAAAAACACTGAGGTCTCTATGGGAGTACGGAGGGGGTGGAGAGTTACTAATTTAAATATTTAAATGTGCCTATCCCTGCTAACGCCCCGTCCATATCCCAAGAGTACTCCAGTGACCCCTAGTGGATGAAAAAGAAAATAACATGCTGCTTTATCTCCCATAAAAACTGGGAAGTAGTGTCTGGTACCCTGACCAATTATGAGATACTTACTCTCCTGGTTTTCCAAATGACACATTTTCAACAATTTTTCCTTTAAAGTCAAGGTCTTAGCACCTCCTAACAATTGACTCAAGTACAATTGACATTGATGGTGATAGTTTAATAAATAATGTAAGACTGAATGGATTTACCCACAAACAATGAAGATTATGGGAATTCTTATTTAAGGACTGTGCATGGAAGCTTTGAGAAGGGAATATAAATGCTGTGCTAAAGCAATGTCAAAGTAAAGTTTGGGACACAGTTTGACTAGTATTGTTTTCTACGGCCATGTGTATGAGTTCCTAAATTGGCAATTGGTATTTCTTCAAAATGCATTAATTATTTAAAAGGGAAATTCCAGTTTACTATAATGAACAGAGAGTATGCAGAGGTGGTGGAGGAGGCAGCAGACAAGCAGACCATAGGAGAGAGCGCCCTGCATGTGAGCACTTACAATCTTGCGGTGCAAGGCTGGCACACCAAACTACTCATCTGCTTTGTATTGCTCTCCTTACTCAAGACATTGAAGTATATTGAAAGAATGAGTCCAGTTTCACTGTAACATAAGAAAGGTGACCCTGTAACAATTAAAAGTTACACAGTATACAGTACGTAATTAGCACTTACAGTAAGTATTTCAATGGACAATTACTTATTTGATGCTTTAAACACACCAAAGTGTTTTTGTTGAAACTGAAAAGTTAATTTTTCAAAGCACAAATTTGACTCAATTAAAGCCTGGCGTTCATTTCCACATTGCCTAATCCAATCAAAACTCTACTTTTATCTGTAAGATTTGTAGCTATGATTTATAACAAACGTTGCACCTCAATGCAATATTAGAAATCTATGTAGTACGTCGTTTTATATTATGTATAAAGGCCAGAATTGTTATGATCTATGTTCTCGGAACCCGAGAGACAGGGTGGAAATAGATGAGCTCGAATACAGAAACATGATGCTGCAGTATAAACTGAGATTTGCAGCAACCCCTAATGGAATACCCTGACTCCGTTGTCCTTCCCTGCGAGACTATGGTTTCTTCGGCCCACGGCAGCCGCATTCGGGCGGATTAGGTATGCCCGAACTCTATGCCCCCCGGTCTTAGTAGGTAACATGGTGTTAACCAAGACAGTGAGAGAACAAGGGGAAACCTAACTAAGACAGACACAAAAGTGAAAGGGAAACAGAAAATAATAAACCAATTTATGTGCGGCGCAGCCGCCAATAAAAACCGCAACCAAAGTAATGCTTTGGGCTGCACCCTCCTGGCTCCCATAAAAAGGTCCTGCTGACCAATAACGGGAGAGCCAGTCAGGCCAGCCCCCCGGACCCTAATAGCCCCAGCTGTAGCGTGGCACTCTGAGCGCAGCAACCCGGCTGCTTAGTATCAGCTGGGACCGAAGTGCAGGGCGTCCGCCTGGAGTCCCCAGTTGCTAGGCAACCAGCCACAGATGGATGCTCAGCGGCGGAAGTGATGCGCCGGCCCCGTTGCCTAGCACTACACCCACCACCGTTAGAATAAGGATTAGTAGAAAGCAAATTTCATTAGAAACCAATAATATTAAAAGTTCTGCTGCATTTTTATGAATCACAGCCTATTAAATAAACGGCTTTGTAAATCTTTCAACAAGTTCCATGGACTTCTGTAGTAGTACAGTCAATTATTACTCATTTAGGCCCTCATTCCGTGTTGTTAGCTCGCTAGCTGCTTTTAGCAGCAATGCACACGCTAGGCCGACGCCCTCTGGGAGTGTATCTTAGCTTAGCAGAATTGCTAACAAAAGGTTAGCAGTTCTGCTATTAAATATTTCCCTGCAGTTTCTGAGTAGCTCCAGACCTACTCCTAGATTGCGATCACTGCAGACTGTTTGGTTCCTGGTTTGACGTCACAAACACGCCATGCATTCGGCAAGCCACTCCCCCGTTTCTCCAGCCACTCATGCGTTTTTGGCTGGCACGCCTGCGTTTTTTAGCACACTCCCGGAAAACGCTCAGTTTCCACCCAGAAACACCCACTTCCTGTCAATCACTCACCAATCAGCAGAGCGACTGAAAAGCGTCGCTCGGCCCTGTGTAAAATTGCATAGTTTTGTGTGAAAGTACTTAGCGCGTGCGCCCTGCGGCCCATACGCAGAACTGCCGGTTTTTAGCCTGATCGCAATTCTGCTAAAAATGGCAACGAGCGAACAACTCGGAATGACCCCCTTAATGCATTGCCAAACAGCTATTAACAAAAGTTTGTGTCTGTGTGTGCTATGGTATGTCTGCTTGTAGAAGACATTAAACAGAAAGTTCATCTCTGTCTCTGTGACCTATCATAGCATCTCAATATTAATGGAAGTGGGTAAGTACAAAATTAGAGCATAAATAGTACAAAGAAAGCAAAATTCAAATCAAATCTGTAAACCACGTAGTAGTTCCTCATAACCAGAGGGGGTCACTGTTTGTTTGTTTTTATGTGTAGAGGTCAGGTTGGCCTTATGCTGGGCATACATTATACAATTATCTGGCAGACAATCTGCTAGATCTGGCTGGCTGTAAAGAAAATCTGGTATTGGATGAGAGCAAATGACAATAGTACATTTGCTCCCAAACACTGGAAAATGGACCAAACCTGTTATTCAGAAAAATTGGTTAATTCACGGATGTAACCAAATTGCATGAACAACAGTTTGTATCCATTTTCCAGCGTTTGGGAACAAATGGCCTATTGTCAATTGCCCTCATCTGTTACCAGATTTTTCATTCCAACCAGCCAGATCTGGCAGTTTATCTGCCAAATAATTGTATAATGTGTGCCCAGCTTTAGACCACTATGAGTAAATCTAGCACTTATAAAAGGGTTATATACTAGCAGACTAGGTACCAGTGTGCAATTTAAAATACATTTACATGTACCGCCAGGGATACTTCACACACATTCAAGGGATACCTACCTCTCTGTTGATTCCAAAAAAGTTTAATATGTCAGTAATGAATAAAGAACATTCAAATAAGATTAAATGGGACATAATTGTTTGCTCAGTAAACATTTATATCCGGTAGGATAACCTGACACACCATAGAAGTTACTGAGTATACATTTACTGTTACAATGGTGTAAGTAATATAAAAATGTTGATATACCCTGCTATGGCGTATCAAAAGTATGCATTTTTTTTAAAAACATAATGAAAAAAATATATATTTATAAACTACCATTGATGTTGTTACTTTCAGTCTGTAATTAATTTGTTTTGAGGGGCTAGCGCAGTGGTTCTCAAACTTTTTTGACTCAAGGCGTCCTAGAGTATCAGAATTTATTTTGTGGCACCCCTAGGCCAAAAGTTTCATATTGAGAAATTTAAAAAGAAGCATTAAATTAAGTAGATTGTGTTTATGTGTAATCCTTAGGGTCAATTGTGTGGTGGGGGATAAGATTTCCTTCTGTTTGTCCACATAGTTTATGATCAGCACTGGTTTTGCCTATTACATTGTTAAATAATTTGAATTGGTCCTGGACCACCAACCTGACCCACCCCAGCAAGTGTCCCGAGGCACCCAAGGGTGCCACGGCACACAGTTTGAGAAACACTGGGCTAGAGGAAAGACAGGTTGCACATACTTAAAAAAAAAAAAAAAGTAAATCGCTCTGAAAATTGAACAGCAACTTTTAATTAAAATAAATGACATCAACGCCCTGGTTGTGAGACAATGTAGCAAAATATAGTAAAAGATGATTATTGTACATAAAGAAAAAAAAGACAGACAGCCCTAATGTCGATATGGTTGAGAGCCTACACAGGTGTATGGCAATATTACAAGTTCTGTTCTTCCCTCCCAGGTAAATTGATTGGAAAGCTGGAAATGTAAAAAACAAAAACAAAACAAAACAAACTTAATAAAAATATAACTCCATCATCCAGCAGCTGCTACCACTGGTGGCCAGCAGGTGGCCACCCAGAACCAAACCATTCTTCCAGTGTTTATTTGCAAGACTGTTGCGAGTTGCAAACTGTTAAACAGCGACATTAGTATGTACACTCACTATATGTTTTGGTATTTATAGGTTTGTAGTATATGTATGCTATGCATACTTTATATAAATATTGTGATGCTGACATTTTTGTTTTAAAAATTGGGTAGGTGGAATTTCCCCCACGAAAATCATATGTCCACCCGAAGTTTGTTGCATTTCTTCCCAAGTAGGTCACAAGCGCGAACGTAGTGCGATCCCCTTCAATTCATGTCAGATTCCTGTGCATTCTCCACCATCTCAGGAATGCCGTTTCCTCTCAATCCAATATGCCGGTGTCTCAATATCCCCGTCAGCCACAAATTATGAACTCTTTGCAGCAGAGATGTCCACAGGCCTCACCACAAGATGAATGCAGTGCAGTGGTAGAGGATGGGGTCCAGACAAGTAGCATTAAGCTGGATACTCATTCCCATATATACTGGATGGCTCTTCATTTACTGACAGATATGTAGCCCTCATACTCGGAGAGTACTAGAATAAGACATAAAAAACACAATTGAACGAATGAATCATTGTGATGTATAATGTACACACAACATACAACATATAAGTATAGGGGTAATGTACACAGGGGCAGTTACTCAGAAATAGAAGATAGTGTTTTGTGGGTGTGTAATAACAACATAGAGCACCAAAGTTTACACTACACTTCACCTTTATCACTAGGCTTGATGTTTTTAAACTGCAGTATCTCATGGACAAATATACGGCCCCTTTGTTATGATACAAAAATGGTAGTAGAACACAAACTCAATAGTGATAAAACAGGATAAACGGCAACACACTAAAGACCAACACAATGCCACTCCTCTGTTCAAATATACATTGGCCTGCCTTGTCCACTTTAACTTGCAATACTGACCATTAAAATTATCTAGCAAATACCTCAACCCTATCTGTCTCCTGTGTAAGGATAATTTGGGTAATCATGTCAAACCTGCTGACTCGCTGGAATATCTATACTCTAAAGGCAGAACGGCCACATCTTACGGGACCAATTAAGTGTGTTTAGCTAATGGCACTATACATGGTCAGTGTTCCAACTGGCCTGACCAATCGCTGCACTGATTGTGATCAGCACTTTATATTGCAGCTTACTTTTGCTGGAACTCAAGAATACCCTGTCTCTACTAAACCTTTCACCGACAAAGAAGAATAATTCAGTAGGCTTGGAAGAAGTTAAAGAAACTTAATGTAAACTGTACAACGGACCTTCTAACTCATTTTCAATGTGTTTTCACAATACAAATATTAGAAAAATTACTTTTAGAAAAACTGTCTTCTGTACCAATTACAAAACACCCTGTCCTACAGCTTACATGTACTGTCTTATTTAATTGGAGTTGCTAACGTACTCTGCTTGTTGTGATGATGGATCCGGTATGATATACTGGCAGAGGGGATGCCGGCTGTCAGTATAGCGACAGCAGCTTCCTGGGAGTGAGGCTGTGAGTCCCCTTTTGGGCTCACTGTGCTTTGTGCCCGGTGGCGAGCTTTGCTTGCCACAGGTTCTATTCCCACTCGGTTGGTGGGGTGGACCCACCAACAGAGTGGAAATTCCGGGTGGATGTCGGGATTCCACCTGCCAGTATAATGTTGGCCGTCGGGAATCCGGCGTCAGTTTCCTGAATGCCGGGATTCTGATAGCTGGTATTTTAACTGCATCCAGTTGTGAGTGCCCAGCTAATGAAATCAGAACACAAAATAGCGGAGTGTGGGGCAACGTTGTATAATATGGAGTATTCCTTTACTGCTACAGTACATTTTAAATTGCAGCTGTTTTCATTTCCTGTATCGGGCACACAAACAGGGACATTTGTTGAACTACAAGTATCATGATTTTCTGCACTGGTTGCATGGTCACAAATAGATGGCTGGTCAGACTTCCACACGAGAGTAATGGAATGACTGCGGTGCGGAAAATGGCTAATTCCTGGGCCTGCACATACAGTACTATTAGTGAATGATGTGGAAAGTGGCTCTCCGTGTGTAATCCATGGCTTCCATATATAAAAACATGTTCTGCATCTAGGCAGACCGTGCAGGTTGGATGGACAGAGGGAGACAAGGAATAGGTTCTCAAGGCACATCACAGACAGAAAAACACTTACTTTTTACACTATATAGCTCCAACACATGTATGCAAAAACAAAAGATCAATTAGCAGAATGTGTGTCATTGCCGTGTAAGCTTTACTATACAAAATTTTGGTACGTTGTAATATCCTCAAGATACAGCTTTTGAAAGGTCTTGAATGAAAATAATTTCATAACATAACATCAAGAGGTGTTAATATTTTCATACTTGTAGCCACTCGGCCTCTCCCTGACTGTTATAGCACCATAAAATTATTTTCACAACAGAGACAGCTATATAGGTTACAGAAAGCAAAGAGCTGTGTTTCAGCTTTTTATATGGAGATCATGGATGTATTACATGTAGCCTTCCAGGACTAGGGCAGAAGTGAAATATAAATTGGAACATAAATATGTGAAGCATGTAAAATTACAAAGGGGGGATTTCAAATGTTTGAAAAGTCGGTTGGGTATCTGTGTTTTCCTGTCTATTAGATAGGAAAAAACAGACACCCAAATGACTTTTCAAACATTTGAATTCCCCCCAAAGTGTGTTTAACAAAAATGTAAGCTTCTCAATGAACCTTCTGTTAACAGTGGATGAAGACAAGAAAAATTGGAATACGTGTTTAGGGGTGTCTATTATCCCAGTGTCCATGTCTCGGTGTGGAGAGAGTTTGCAGGCTACAGGCAGGGATTGATGGCTGCAGCAATATGGGGATCACAGTCAGAGGCCACAACTGGCCAGTCATCTGTAAGTCCTAATAATAAGATTTTAAACCTACCGGTAAATCTTTTTCTCGTAGTCCGTAGAGGATGCTGGGGACTCCGTAAGGACCATGGGGATAGACGGGCTCCGCAGGAGACATGGGCACTTTAAGAAAGACTTTAGGTCTGGGTGTGCACTGGCTCCTCCCTCTATGCCCCTCCTCTAGACCTCAGTTAGAGAAACTGTGCCCAGAGGAGATGGACAGTACGAGGAAAGGATTTTTGTTAATCCAAGGGCAAGATTCATACCAGCCACACCATCCACAACGTATAACTTGTGTATCAAGTAAACAGTTAACAGTATGAAAAAATAACGTAGCATCAGTCCACCCTGATGGAACTATAACATAACCCTTATGTAAGCAAAACTATATACAAGTCTCGCAGAAGTAGTCCGCACTTGGGACGGGCGCCCAGCATCCTCTACGGACTACGAGAAAAAGATTTACCGGTAGGTTTAAAATCTTGTTTTCTCTAACGTCCTAGAGGATGCTGGGGACTCCGTAAGGACCATGGGGATTATACCAAAGCTCCCAAACGGGCGGGAAAGTACGGATGACTCTGCAGCACCGATTGAGCAAACAGGAGGTCCTCCTCAGCCAGGGTATCAAACTTATAGAACTTTGCAAAGGTGTTTGACCCCGACCAAGTAGCAGCTCGGCACAGCTGTAGTGCCGAGACCCCTCGGGCAGCCGCCCAAGACGAGCCCACCTTCCTACTGGAATGGGCCTTAACCGATTTCGGTAACGGCAATCCTGCCGTAGAATGCGCCTGCTGAATCGTGTTACAGATCCAGCGAGCAATAGTCTGCTTTGAAGCAGGGCCGCCAACCTTGTTGGCTGCATACAGGACAAACAGTGCTTCTGTTTTTCTGATCCTAGCCGTTCTGGCCACGTAAATTTTCAAAGCCCTGACCACATCCAGGGACTCGGAATCCTCCAAGTCACGTGTAGCCACAGGCACGACAATAGGTTGGTTCATATGAAAGGATGAGACCACCTTAGGTAGGAATTGAGGACGGGTCCGCAATTCCGCTCTATCCATATGGAAAACCAAATAGGGGCTTTTATGTGATAAAGCCGCCAATTCCGAAACTCGCCTAGCCGAAGCCAAGGCTAACAACATGACCACCTTCCAAGTGAGATATTTCAACTCCACTGTTTTAAGTGGTTCAAACCAATGTGACTTAAGGAAACTTCACACCACGTTAAGGTCCCAAGGCGCCACCGGAGGTACAAAAGGAGGCTGAATATGCAGTACTCCCTTCACAAAAGTAAAGAGGCCAATTCCTTTTGAAAGAAAATGGATAAGGCCGAAATCTGAACTTTAATGGAGCCTAATTTTAGGCCCAAATTCACTCCAGTTTGTAGGAAGTGAAGAAAACGGCCTAGATGGAATTCTTCCGTAGGAGCATTCCTGGCCTCACACCAAGAAACATATTTACGCCATATTCGGTGATAATGTTTAGATGTCACGTCCTTCCTAGCCTTTATCAGCGTAGGAAAGACCTCATCCGGAATTCCTTTTTCCGCTAGGATCCGGCGTTCAACCGCCATGCCGTCAAACGCAGCCGTGGTAAGTATCGGAACAGACATGGCCCCTGTTGTAACAGGTCCTGTCGTAGAGGAAGAGGCCACGGATCTTCTGTGAGCATTTCCAGCAGATCCGGATACCAGGTCCCTCTTGGCCAATCTGGAACAATGAGAATTGTTCTCACTCCTCTTTTTCTTATTATTCTCAATACCTTGGGTATGAGAGGAAGAGGAGGAAACACATAAACCGACTGGAACACCCACGGTGTCACCAGGGCGTCTACTGCTACCGCCTGAGGATCTTTTGATCTGGCGCAATACCTCTGTAGCTTTTTGTTGAGACGGGATGCCATCATGTCTATCTGGGGCAGTCCCCACTGACTTGCAATCTGTGCGAAGACTTCCCGATGAAGTCCCCACTCCCCTGCATGCAGGTCGTGTCTGCTGAGGAAGTCTGCTTCCCAGTTGTCCACTCCCAGAATGAACACAGCTGGCAGTGCGCTTACATGATTTTCCGCCCAGCGAAGAATCTTGGTGGCTTCCGCCATTGCCACCATGCTCCTTGTGCCGCCTTGGTGGTTTACATGAGCCACTGCGGTGATGTTGTTTGACTGGATCAGAACTGGTTGGTCGCAAAGTAAGTTCTCCACCTGACGTAGGGCGTTGTATATGGCCCTCAGTTCCAGGATGTTGATGTGAAGACAAGTCTCTTGACTTGTCCAGAGTCCTTGGAAGTTTCTTCCCCTTGTGACTGCTCCCCACCCTCTGAGGCTCGCGTCCGTGGTCACCAGGATCCAATCCTGAATGCCGAACCTGCGTCCTTCCAAAAGGTGAGCACTCTGCAGCCACCACAGGAGAGATACCCTGGCCCTGGGGGACAGGGTGATCCGCTGATGAATTTGTAGATGTGATCCGGACCACTTATCCAATAGGTCCCATTGGAAAGTCCTTGCATGGAACCTGCCGAAGGGAATGGCCTCGTATGTTGCCACCATTTTTCCCAGGACTTGAGTGCAATGATGCACAGACACTTGTTTTGGCTTCAATAGGTTCTTGACTAGAATCATGAGTTCCTGAGCCTTTTCTATCGGGAGAAAAACCTTCTTCTGGTCTGTGTCCAGAACCATGCCCAAGAAGCTCAGACGAGTCGTAGGAACCAGCTGCGACTTCGGGATATTGAGAATCCAGCCGTGTTGCTGTAACACCTTCACTGAAAGTGACACACTGTTCAGTAACTTCTCTCGTGATCTCGCTTTTATGAGGAGATCGTCCAAGTACGGGATAATTGTGACACCCTGCTTGCGCAAAAGCACCATCATTTCCGCCATTACCTTTGTGAAAATCCTCGGGGCCGTGGAAAGCCCAAACGGCAACGTCTGAAATTGGTAATGACAATCCTGTACCGCAAATCTCAGGTACGCCTGATGAGGTGGATATATGGGAACATGAAGGTATGCATCCTTTATGTCCAGGGATACCATAAAATCCCCCCCTTCCAGGCTGGCGATGACTGCTCTGAGCGATTCCATTTTGAACTTGAACCGTTTTAAGTATAGGTTTAGGGATTTTAAATTCAATATGGGTCTGACCGAACCGTCCGGTTTCGGAACTACAAACAGGGTGGAGTAGTATCCCTTCCCTCTCTGAAGTAGGGGAACTTCGACCACCACTTGTTGAAGACACAATTTGTGAATAGCATTTAACACTGTCTCCCTTTCCAGGGGAGAAGTCGGTAGAGCCGATTTGAAAAACCGGCGAGGAGGCACCTCTTCGAATTCCAGCTTGTATCCCTGAGAAACAATTTCTATTGCCCAGGGATCCACCTGTGAGTGAACCCAGATGTGGCTGAAAAGTCAAAGACGTGCCCCCACTGGGGCGGACTCCCCCAGCGGAGCCCCAGCGTCATGCGGTGGATTTTGCAGAGGCCGGGAAGGATTTCTGTTCCTGGGAACTAGTTGTGCTGTGCAGCTTTTTACCGCTGCCCTTACCTCTGGCAAGAAAGGACGATCCACGCACTCTTTTGCTTTTATTTGAACGAAAGGACTGCATTTGATAATGTGGCGCTTTCTTAGGTTGTGAGGGAACATAAGGCAAAAAATTCGATTTACCTGCCGTAGCTGTGGAGACCAGGTCCGAGAGACCTTCCCCAAACAATTCCTCCCCCTTGTAAGGTAAAACCTCCATATGTCTTTTTGAGTCGGTATCACCTGTCCACTGCCGGGTCCAGAGGACTCGTCTAGCAGAGATTGACATAGCGTTTATTCTGGAACCCAGTAAACTAATGTCTTTTTGAGCATCCCTCATGTATAAGACAGCATCCTTTATATGGCCTAGGGCAGGCCTGGCCAACCTGTGGCTCTCCAGATGTTGTGAAACTACACATCCCAGCATGCCCTCCCACAGTTTTAGCCTTCCCTAATAGCAAAACTGTGGCAAAGCATGATGGGACTTGTAGTTTTACAACAGCTGGAGAGCCACAGGTTGGCCAGGCCTGGCCTAGGGTCAATAAAATGGTATCCTTATCTAGGGTTTCAATCTCCGCCGATAAGGAATCTGTCCATGCTGCAACCACGCTACAAACCCAGGCCGACGCAATTGCCGGTCTGAGTAATGTACCAGAATGTGTGTAAATGGATTTCATGGTAATCTCCTGCTTGCGGTCTGCAGGATCCTTGAGGGTAGCCGTATCTTGTGATGGCAGCGCTATCTTTTTTGACAAGCGTGTCAACTCTTTGTCCACCTTAGGGGATGATTCCCACCGTACCCTGTCCGTTGGCGGGAAAGGATACGCCATAAGAATCCTTTTGGGAATCTGCAGTTTTTTGTCTGGAGATTCCCAAGCTTTTTCACATAATTCGTTCAACTCATGTGAGGAGGGAAAAGTTACCTCGGGCTTTTTTCCCTTATACATGTGTACCCTCGTGTCAGGGACAGGGGGTTCCTCTGTGATATGCAACACTTCTTTTATTGCAATAATCATATATCGAATACATTTAGCCACTTTCGGCTGTAACTTTACATCATCGTAGTCGACACCGGAGTCCGAATCCGTGTCGGTATCAGTGTCTGCTATTTGGGATAGTGGGCGCTTCTGAGACCCTGAAGGTCCCGGCGACATAGGGACAGACACGGGTTCACTCCTTGACTGTTCCTTAGCCTCAGCTTTGTCTAATCTCTTGTGCAATAAGTTCACACTAGCACTTAAAACATTCCACATATCCACCCAGTCAGGTGTCGGCACCGCCCATTCATACGCTCCCCTTCCTCTCTAGGTGAGCCTTCTACCTCAGACATGTCGACACACACGTACCGACACACCACACACACAGGGAACCTTTGGAGAGACAGAGAGAGAGTATGCCAGCACACACCCCAGCACTATATGACCCAGGAAAAAAACACAATATTTTTATGTTTACCCAGATAGCGCTGTTTACATATACAATATGCGCCAATCTTGTGCCCCCCCTCCTCTTTAAAACCCTCTGTCTACCGTGGTATAAGCAGGGGAGAGTCCGGGGAGCTTCCTCTCAGCGGTGCTGTGGAGAAAAAATGGCGCTGTGAGTGCTGAGGGAGAAGCCCCGCCCCCGACGGCGGGCTTCTGTCCCGCTGAACATCTCAAAATTTGGCGGGGGCTCTTATATATGTACAGTGCCCAGCTGTACATATACTTATTTTTGCCAAAAGAGGTCTATATGCTGCCCAGGGCGCCCCCCCTGCGCCCTGCACCCTTACAGTGACTGACGTGTGTGAGGTGTATGGGAGCAATGGCGCACAGCTGCAGTGCTGTGCGTTACCTCAGTGAAGATCATGAAGTCTTCTGCCGCCTCTGAAGTCTTCTTTTCTTCTCATACTCACCCAGCTTCTATCTTCCGGCTCTGCGAGGGGGAAGGCGGCGCGGCTCTGGGACGGACGGCGAGGGTGAGACCTGCGTACCAATCCCTCTGGAGCTAATGGTGTCCAGAAGCCTAAGAAGCAGAGCCTTGAAACTCACAGAAGTAGGTCTGCTTCTCTCCCCTCAGTCCCTCGATGCAGGGAGTCTGTTGCCAGCAGGCTCCCTGAAAATAAAAAACCTAACAAATATACTTTCTGTCAGGAAGCTCAGGAGAGCTCCCTGAAGTGCACCCATCTCCTCTGGGCACAGTATCAAACTGAGGTCTAGAGGAGGGGCATAGAGGGAGGAGCCAGTGCACACCCAGACCTAAAGTCTTTCTTAAAGTGCCCATGTCTCCTGCGGAGCCCGTCTATCCCCATGGTCCTTACGGAGTCCCCAGCATCCTCTAGGACGTTAGAGAAATACTGCACCTTTGATTTTATGCCTGAAACCATGGCAGACAGACCGTTCTGTAGATCTCCATCACTCAGAGACGCAAGCTTAAGGGCCCCATACATTAAGACGATAATGCCCGATTTTATCCGATTTCGGACATTCGGCCCGACACATCGGATGAAATCGAGCATATTGGAGGGGTTTCCGATCTGCGTTCCCGTGAGTATCTGATCGGATCCTCCAGATTGAATGTGCTGCACATTCAATCACGTCCAACCCCGCAGGCATGGCTGGGATCGCCCAAGATACATTGTATGCAAAAGGACAGCATACAATGTATCTTGGGCGATCCTGCCCCCCCGGGAGGCTGCCGGGGTGATAGCCTGCGACATGTCAGACGGACATGTCGCAGAAGTGTATAGGGCCCTTAAGAACTAGTAGACGGGGATGTAGAATAATAATGGCTTACATATTGCTATTTACGTGTGATGTCAAAGCATTTGCATAATGAGACCACATGCATAATGTGTTACTAGTTGAATAATGATGTCCTACCTATAATATAGTCTATGGAGAGTGCTGGTTCTCCAGCTGTTGTGGAACTAAAGATCCAATTATGCCAGGACACTCTGGAACTTATAGCTCCACAACGGAAGAACCACAGGTTACTTAAGCCTCCTAGAGTAATCCACTAGAATCTATCAACCCTTCATGTGACCCTTACACGTAACCACCTTTAGCTACCAAAAGGATCTGCTTTTATACCTCCATGACACGGATTTGCTTATATTGCTTAGCAGGATAGATTATTTTAATTTTAAATTGTGTAAAATATAGCACAGCTTTATATCTCCTTATAGCTACAGGCTGTGCCCCCAATTCTGGGAGTATTTTATTGCTATTAGTTTCAGAGGTTTCTTGCACCACATACGCTGTGACTAGAAAGTGTTTCAACCCTGGAAGCAAGATAAAGCTTCTGCAAAATTTGGGAGCCCTACGTTCCAGCAGGTAACCTCAGACTCTAGTTGCTGAAGGCATCAAAATCACAAAGGGTGTCAATTTCTGACACTGACGTGACATGTGGCTTCAGAATGGCACATCACGTCTTGCTGGCGTTGCAGGGTTTCATTTTCATCCCACAGGGGAGCGAGGGAAAACTTGAGATATTGGCACTATCACAATTGGCTGATATTTGTGCAAACGGGCATCGTTCTAAATTGAATTTCCCACAAAATTTACTATACACGTCTGTTGTGATTAAATTGCAATGGAATTCCCAATTCCAGCAATCAGGGACCCCTAACAATGCATGCAGTACAGATCTCCAAGTTGGTACACAGGTGTAGTCATTACTGGCTGACACGTTTTTAAAGATCCACAAGTGGAGCTATTTATTTCAGTTCTGATACTGAAGAAATCTGTAAAACCTGCACTGTTGGGAGGGTCCCTGAGAACCAGGGAAATGCTGCTTCAAGTATTTTTAACCTGTGAGTGGCAATACTTCGACAATAATCCCACGCCTCTCTCTACAGAAATAAATAATAATCTCTCAATACTTGCTTTTTTTTCAAGTAACAAAAAAAAAAAAAATACAATTCTAAGTGACCTGACAATGGAATACATGAAGTTTTGAAAACAAAATACTTGGGACACCTGACCAATAAGTAGTTCTGTGTAAATAAAAAAAGAAAACAAAAAAACCCCAACAACAGTTCTATATATTGCATATAAGAAAGATTCTGCTACAAAAAAGATTTGGATTCATAGGCCCAGCGTACCGTGGGAGGAGGTGATCCTCTCCCAATCAACGGCACATTCTCGTAACGAGGATTTCCGCCAAACAGAGCGGCCTGGTTCCTACAGAAAAGAGCAGAAGACATTTCAGTGGTGTTAGAGGAAAACAAAACCAGAGATTTTAAAGAGCTTGAAGTCATTAGTGGACCCTGAATGAATATTACACTAACAGGTCCAACACTCTATTTCTACATGGGGGAAAGAGGTGTGTGGGGGGTAATCGGCTTCTGAAAACAACATTATTCTTTTTCATTGTATGTGAAATGAATGTCCTAACTATGGGCCTTATGCAGAGGTGGACGCAATGTGGATGTTTGCGGATCTCAGCAATGCTTTTTGAAGTGCGCTTGCATCGCAGTTGCAATGATTTTTTAGCGATGGTGGATGTAATGAGGATTTATTTGCAATGTGAGTGATGGGTGGTGAGGAAGGGAACTGGGGGGCTTGTCAAATGAAGGTGAGCAGCGAGTATTATTTGCTAGTGTCCCAGCCAGCGACTACGATTTTGGTTGCCGTTGTACTGGCCCTGGCAGCTTGGTTGCGATGGACATAGTGCTGCAGAGAGATCAGATGATGCATTTGATACTGCAGCTTTGTAACCAAGTGGTGGATCAAAGATGCCGTCGGCGGGGGCCTCTGTACAAATACCCATGGATGCAGCATTAGCCTATTATCGCAAATCCACTACGTTCGGGATTGCAGTTGCAAATGCATTTGCCTCTAAATCAGGCCCTTTATAACTGTGCACCTAAAATGCTTATGGTCTTCCATCCAACAACCTCATCATTACTTTTGTTGGGAAATAGTAGAAATGCCAAGTAACGAGTGATAAAGTAGTGAAAAAGGGAAAGGTAAATAAAATTAACATCAAAATTATTTTTCTTTTTTGATTACAGCTTCTGAACAGTAAGCGCTATGCTTGTACCTAGATTACCTACATGGTAAATACAGCCCTGTGCACAATTAGAACACTACATAACCGTACATATAAATATAGAAGCTAGAACATAATGATAATAAGTATTTACCAATGATCTATTATTATGTATGTTCCAATCTTTCCCAGCAGATTCTAGTAATTACTCACATGTACTCGGCAACTGGTGCATTGGAGACGGTCTGAGTAGGTGGTTGTAAGCTGGCCTGGCTGCCTAAACTGCTGCTGAAGCTACAGAAACTCCTCAGCTGTGCCCGGTTAGGGTTATGCACTGCTATACGGCGAGCTTGTGGGTTAAATGGATCTTCCTCATCAATGTCATTGTAGTCTCTGTCCCTGAAACACAAACATCTGCGTCATAGATAACCGGTCAAGACTTCTGTGCCTTCCAACAAGTGCTTGTCCCTGTCTTTAGGCCACACAGCCATGCTATCTGAAAGGGTATCACAATTAGGTGTTCATCTCCACATTCATTTTGGTAAAAGCATGGGTTAAAAGTCCTTGCATTTGGAGCTTTCTCAGTGACCAGGGAACAAAAAAAAAATCAAATACATATCATAGGACAGCCAATATGAATACCACAGTCATTATGTAAACTGCCATTAATATGGTGGGAGAGCTTTCTACTGCCCTCTTTTCAGGATACCAGTCAGTTAGAAGTACACAGAAATATTACCTTGCGATCAAATGTCTCCAGGCTCGTGGTACGGCACATACCATGGCAGTGAATGCAAATGCCGCCAGGAGAGAGAACAGGCCCAGATAGAGAAGACCTTCAACCCCGTCATAACAAATGCCGATAAGAGCTTCCACGTAATCCTGAAAATGGTAACGCAGCATACGATTATCTATTACAATATTTTCATGCCCACTGGTCACCTGCCAATTGCAAGTCTGTGGGCAGAAGCTATTGGTATTAGATCATTGGACATATTGTGGATATTAGATACAAAGAGCCTCACAGTAACTTTACCGGGCCCTGGCCAAGTGATTGGCTGCAGTCTTAAGAATATTACTTTAGCCCAAAATGTCTGACTCCTCTGAATGAAGGCAAAACATGTGTTTTAAATAGAAACTAACTGAGAATTTATTAGACAATATAATATACAAAAAAAAAATCCAAGTACCACAAAATAAGTGTTTCTAAGTTGCCATGTGAAAATAAGGCTGTATACCATAGGGTCCTGGTTATTGGAAGGAATGTGTAATTTCCGTTTTATGTCGCTCACCTTATGGAGCCCTCTACAGTCCAGCAGTGCTGTGATTTGGTGCAGGTTAGACTCGGACGAGTTCAGCAGGAGCTGTATGCCCTGGAGGTCTTTCTGATAAACACAATAAGGGTCAAAGTGAAATAACATACAGTACATGGGAAATACTAATTTATGTAGCTCAAATTACAGTGACACTAGCAATCCTTGTAAACTGTGATGCGAGTCCAAATATCATTTTAACCAGGGCAATAAAATGTATTTCAGTTACGTCACAGGTGGTCACTAAGTGGCAGCACATTACTTTTAAGAGGGTGAAATAAATGATGAGATGAGAGCCGCAGCACAAATCATGGCTGATTAGAGACATGGGTTATATGATCTGTTACATACTGGTGATAATGTACTGCACGTAATCTGTGACAGATCAATAGGAAAGGAATAAAAAAGAGAATGCTACTCGCATCACAAAGGACATATGCACCCCTCATGACTGCCAGTCACCAAGTGCTTAGCTCTACCCCTTTCACACCAAAATCCTGGGTTAAACTCAGGATTTGGAACACTGTTCCAATCCGGGTCAGACCCCATTTACACTGGGGTTCCAGTGCGGGCTATTCCCAGGTCGGCGCCGTTTACACTGCACATGGTGATCCAGCTCTTCCTATACTGTAAACAGGACATGGGTCAGACCGTTCACTCAGCCCCATTACAAGGGTCATTCCAAATGTCCAACGTAGGTCTCTACCTGGGTTGGATTGCTGGGTCATTCGACCTGGGGTTTTTTCAGGGACCCTTTTAAACCGAGACGCGACCCTGATAAGCCCGGCACTAACCCTGGTCAAAGGTGTGAAATAAGTAAGAGGGTTTTGCTTATAAATATGCTGACAAAGGACCTTATTCAGTATGGGCCTTATCCAGGCTGCTGCGACACGGAAAATGAGGGCGGCCCAAATGCCTTCGCAGCCAGACTACGCAGGCAGGGGGGCTTCTCTTATTCAGCGATGCCATTAGCATGCTGGGCGGCCTTACCCTGTCCCCAGCATCCGATCATCAGCAGTTGCAATTTTGCTGGCAGGGCACACTAGCGAGTGTACGCCTGATGCAGCACATGAACAGACGCAAATTACATACTTCGTACATCCTGAAAACTGAAACAGGAAAGATCCGTCTGCATTGCCACATGCATCCGTGTCATAATCAGGCCCATTATCTGTATTTATAGAGAAGATGGAGTACAAAACCAGTCCTTTTTGCCTCTCTGTCTCACCTTGGCAGTGGGGAATATGGGAACCGCAAACTGAAGTAAGCCTTGAACTTGTATTTGCATGGTGGTGAGTGACTTCTGGAAGACAGTGAGAGCCTGGAGAGAAATCATAGAGATTGTTACTTCTCGCTCCAAAAGGGCTGTAATACTTATACAGAAATCACTATTGTAACTGATTGGACATTGGATGTTATGGAGTAGTTCCCATTTCGCACTTGTTGGGGGAGCGGTACTTGGATGCTTGTGTTGGTACTGTCAGCCCGAACTTTACCAGTAACTGCAAATATATCCACTATACTGTACCATATGCCATATTGAATGGAGTGTAAATGGGTAAGACATAAAAGAGTGTGGTGACAAGAGCTTGGGCATTTAAATTTTATGAGCAAAAGTTCCAGCTCAACCCCATATCCCGATTGGCAAGGATAGATTAAGGGAGGGGGCAACAGGGCTGGTAACCCCAGTGTCCCACCCCTCACAAGGAGTCAGTCTGACCCTGAATTGCCAAATACAGGCTGCTGTGGCTCTGCATTCTGTACACAGAGAGACAGCATGCAACGCAGAGTGGCTCCCAAGTCCCCTCATCAGTGCCACGTGACGCATCACATCCCCACTGCTAATTCAGGGACTGGAGGGCCGCTCTGCACTGTAAGATGATTGTGAGGGTAGTACTCCAGGTGCATAGGCCACTGTGTGGCATACAGTGGGGAGCTCTTTTGCCATATTTGGGGGAGGGGGAGTTAAGGAGCAATTTTATTGGAGGGGGCCTCCACAGCTTAGTTGCCCCAAACACCCCCCCCCCCCCTACCCCCCTGGCCCATACATCTAACCAGCAATTCTCCTAGTTCAATTCGCTGATGAACCGTGATTTCTCTTTTGTCAAAATCAAACATGTTGAAAATTCCTGACTTGCCGATTCCAATCAATCTTGGGTTGGAATTGGCAAATTGAGGATTTCCAACATTTTGTGCATGACCCACTCAATGACAAAATAGGAAATTGCCCCAATTAATTATTGGTGAATGGACCCATTAGGAAAGAACAAAGGCCCTCATTCCGGGTTGATCGCTCGCTAGCTGCCTTTAGCAGCATTGCAAACGCTAGGCCACCACCCCCTGGGAGTGTATCTTAGCTTAGCAGAAGTGCGAACGAAAGGATTGAAGCGCTGCTACAAAAAAAGATTGTGCAGTTTCAGAGTAGCTTGAGACTTACTCCTACCTTGCGATCACTTCAGTCTGTTTAGTTCCTGTTTTGACGTCACAAACACGCCCTGCGTTCGGCCAGCCACTCCCCCGTTTCCCCAGCCACTTCTGCGTTTTTATCTGGCATGCCTGCGTTTTTACACACACTCCCCGAAAACAGTCAGTTACCACCCAGAAACACCCACTTCCTATCAATCACTCAACGATCAGCAGTGCAACTGAAAAGTGTCGCTCGACCTTGTGTAAAACTGCATCGGATTTTGTGAAAGTACGTCGCGCGTGCGCAGTGCGCACCATACGCATGCACAGAAGTGCCGATTTTTTTGCCTGATCGCTGCGCTGCGAACAACGGCTGCTAGTGATCAACTCGTAATGACCTCCAATGCTTACAAGTATAACAGTGAAAGAAACAAGAACAAAAACACAGAGTGTAAAGGGAGGGTGTCCACCGTACGCAAATGGGCTGAGAGAAAAGGATTCAAATGAAGTAAAATGTTATGCAGTTGTACAAAATGAAGAATGAGGAGGAGATCCTGGGATATATGTACCTGCTGGAAAGGATTCCTAAGACTTTGGCTGCAGTATAGGTAATAGTGAATAACTTCTGGAAAGACAAAAACATATGATGATTTTAGCTACTCACAATGGAGCGGACTCTGAGCTGGGAGCAAAGCAAACAAAGCAGGTAACTTTTCATCTGGAACTAACCATGGTGCAATGCAAGGGGTGCAAATACATGTATTGTTTGTCCATGCAGGGTAAGTACTGGCTGCTTCTGGCTCTGGCCCACATATGCTGGGCATCTTTATTTTTACACTGCAGTTAAGATTTTAATATGGACACGCCCCCTTCAAAATCCAAATTTCCCTGCACATTATAAATAAGTGCCCCCTGCAGTGCAACATGGTTTTGTAAGGTCCAAAGTTACTTGGTTTCCTATGCTTTGCTCCCACATCAGAATTAGCCCTAATACATTTTTAATACAACATATCCAGTGTATTATAAGGGGACGTATAGTACGTGGATTGTAGTAGAAGAACTCATTAGTAATTTCAGCTTGCTCATCTTTTCACTATTCCTGAATTCAATTAAGCTTCATTTAGTTAATTTCTTTGCTGGTCAACACGGTCAAAATGCCGGTGACTGAAATATGATGGATATACTGTATTGCTTTTACACATTTAAGAAGGAACAACATAGAATTGAATAATTTGTGGTATCCCCAAATCATCCCATGATGATATGAACATATTGTTAGTGGGAATAAAGCACATAGTAAAAGATGTTCCTAACATTTTATTGTTGTGCTAGACCACAGGTTCTCAAACTCTGCCCTCAGGACCTCTCACAGTACATGTTTTCCAGGTCTCCTCACAGAATCACAAGATTAATAATTAGATCCACCTGTTGTTTTTTTAAAATGTGCCCGTGAGTAATCAATACACATGTGCACCTGCTGGGGGACCTGGAAAACATTGACTGTTTGGGGTCCTGGGGACCATGCTTGGGAACCTGTGTACTAGACAATACAGTCAACTTGCAGAGTATAAATGCAATAATATCTGGGAGTGGCTTGATTCTGAGGGGTAAATGTATGAACCAGTGATAAGAGTGGAGAAGTGCGCCAGTGGAGAAGTTGCCCATGGCATCCAATCAGCATTGAAGTAACATCTATTATTTGCAGACTATACAATTGTACGGAGCAGTTAATTGGTTGCCATGGGCAATTTCTCCACTAGCTCATTTCTCCACTCTTATCACTGCTTCATACATTTACCCCTCCGTTCTCTAAACCTCCATTATAGGCAGATTCTATCTCAGTCCCTATTATATAAGTTGCTCTCTGGCAACTCCTGAAGTATTGGTCTAATACCCCTTACTTTTTTTTTTTTTGCTACTGTGTAAATCCAATTATTACATGGTGTATTGATAGCCTGGTTGTGTATTCTACACTGATTTATCATACCCTCCAACTGTACCTTTTTTTGGTAGGTACAGTACTTTTTCTTATAGTCTGTACCGATTTTTGGCTCTCCAAACTTCCATTGAAAATATAGGAAAATGGGCGTGTTTACCCGTGGCCACACCCCTTTTTCGCATTTGTACCGATTTTTATGTGTAAATTGTTGAAGGGTATGATTTATTCATTGCGACAACTAAGCCATATAATACAATTGTTATTTATTTATTACCTTTAGTTATTTATATAGTGCACACATATTCCGCAGCTTTTTTCTTATTCACCTTACTGTTGTTGCTGCTTTTGTAGATTGTAGTACTGTATGTACAAACTTTTTATTTTAATAAAAAATATCTAATTACAAAAATCATCTGATTGTATCTTATAGGTATAAAAAAAACATGGAAAAAACAGCCTGTAGGGCGACAGGTATATTCCCCACTTGCTTGGGAGGTCCTTCCACATTATTCAGCAGAAGAGTCCGCTCCTCTCCAGCATAGCAAAAAAAATAGGATTTTAATACCTACCGGTAAATCCTTTTCACTTAGTCCGTAGAGGATGCTGGGGATGCTTCAAGAACCATGGGGTATAGATGGGATCCGCAGGAGACATGGGCACTTCAAGACTTTAAAAGGGGTGTGAACTGGCTCCTCCCTCTATGCCCCTCCTCCAGACTCCAGTTATAGGAACTGTGCCCAGGGAGACGGACATTTCGAGGAAAAGGATTTATTTAATTATTTTAAACGAAGGTAAGATATGAACCAGCTCACACCTCAAACACGCCGTACAACATGGCATTCAACAACAACGCATGCAACGGCATGAATAACATCAGCCACAGACTGACTGAACTCAACACAACATGTGTGTAACCATAACCAATAACTGCAGATACAGCCCGCACTGGGACGGGCGCCCAGCATCCTCTACAGACTAAGAGAAAAGGATTTACCGGTAGGTATTAAAATACTATTTTCTCATACGTCCTAGAGGATGCTGGGGATGCTTCAAGAACCATGGGGTTTATACCAAAGCTCTAGAACGGACGGGAGAGTGCAGATAACTCTGCAGGACCGATTGACCAAACAAGAGGTCCTCCTCAGCCAGGGTATCAAACTTGTAAAACTTCGCAAAGGTGTTTGAACCCGACCAGGTAGCAGCTCGGCAAAGCTGTAATGCCGAGACCCCTCGGGCAGCCGCCCAGGATGAGCCCACTTTCCTGGTAGAATGGGCTTTCCCCGATTTCGGTAACAGCAATCCTGCCGTAGAATGAGCTTGCTGAATCGTATTACAGATCCAGCGTGCAATAGTCTGCTTGGAAGCAGGAGCCCCAATCTTGTTGGGAGCCCACAGGACAAACAGAGCCTCTGTTTTCCTAATCTGCGCCGTTCTGGCGACATAGCTCTTCAAAGCTCTGACCACATCGAGAGACTTCGACTCTGCCAAGGCGTCAGTAGCCACTGGCACCACAATAGGCTGATTTACATGAAATGACGAAACCACTTTTGGCAGAAATTGCTGACGAGTTCTCAACTCCGCTCTATAAGCATGGAAGATTAAATAGGGGCTTTTGGGAGACAAAGCCGCCAACTCAGAAACCCGCCTTGCGGATGCCAAGGCCAAAAACATGACTACTTTCTAAGTAAAGAATTTTAACTCAACCTTACGTAAAGGTTCAAACCAAACTGCAATACCACATCAAGATCCCACGGTGCCACAGGAGGCACAAATGGAGGTTGGATGTGCAGTACACCTTTCACGAAGGTCTGAACTTCTGGAAGGGAGGCCAATTCTTTCTGAAAGAAAACTGATAAGGCCGAAATTTGTACTTTAATAGAGCCTAACTTTAGGCCCGCATCCACACCAAGACACATATTTTCTCCAAATACCATGGTAACGCTTTGCCGTTACTTCCTTTCTAGTCTGAAGAAGAGTGGGAATGACTTCACTGGGAATACCCTTTTTGGCTAGGATTTGGCGTTCAACCGCCATGCCGTCAAACGCAGCGCGGTAAGTCCTGATACACGCACGGACCTTGTTGTAACAGGTCCTCCCGTAGAGGAAGAGGCCAGAGATCTTCTATGAGTAACTCCTGAAGATCTGGATACCAGGCCCTCTTTGGCCAGTCTGGAACAATGAGTATTGCCTGAACCCTTGTTCTTCTGATAATCTTTATCACCTTTGGAATGAGTGGAAGTGGAGGGAACACATAGACCGACAGAAACACCCACGGTGTCACTAGGGCGTCCACCGCTATTGCTTGAGGGTCCCTCGACCTGGAACAATATCTCTGAAGTTTCTTGTTGAGGCGGGACGCCATCATGTCTATTTGAGGAATTCCCCAACGACTTGTCACTTCTGCAAAGACCTCTTGATGAAGACCCCACTCTCCCAGATGGAGATCGTGTCTGCTGAGGAAGTCTGCTTCCCAGTTGTCCACTCCTGGAATGAAGACTGCTGACAGACTGCTTGCATGTCTCTCCGCCCAGCGAAGAACTTTCGTGGCCTCGGCCATCGCCGCTCTGCTCTTTGTTCCGCCCTGGCGGTTTATGTACGCCACTGCTGTTATGTTGTCTGACTGAATCAAGACGGGTAGACCGCGAAGAAGATGTTCCGCTTGCAGAATGCCGTTGTAAATGGCCCTTAATTCCAGAATGTTTATGTGCAGACAAGCTTCCTGGCTTGACCATTTTCCCTGAAAATTTCTCCCCTGTGTGACTGCTCCCCAGCCTCGGAGACTTGCATCTGTGGTCACCAGGATCCAATCCTGAATCCCGAACCTGCGTCCCTCCAGAAGGTGAGAACTGTGCAGCCACCACAGAAGGGAGACCCTGGTCCTGGAAGATAGGATTATTTTCCTGTGCATGTCCAGGTGAGACCCGGACCACTTGTCCAACAGGTCCCACTGAAACACCCTGGCATGGAACCTGCCATACTGAATGGCCTCGTAGGCCGCCACCATCTTCCCCAGCAACCGAGTGCATTGAAGAATCGACACTCTTCCCGGTTTCAGAATCTGTTTTACCATGTTCTGTATTTCCAGAGCCTTTTCCACTGGAAGAAAAACTCTCTGTAATTCTGTATCCAGAATCATACCCAGGAACAACAGCCGTGTTGTCGGAACCAATTGTGATTTTGGCAAGTTTAGGAGCCAACCATGTTGTTGCAGAATTGTCAGAGAGAGCGCAACGTTTTTCAGCAGTTGCTCCTTGGATCTCGCCTTTATGAGGAGGTCGTCCAAGTACGGGATAATTGTGATTCCCTGCTTGCGCAGGAGAACCATAATTTCCGCCATAACCTTGGTGAAAATTCTCGGAGCCGTGGACAGACCAAACGGCAACGTCTGAAATTGGTAATGGCAATCCTGAACAGCAAACCTCAGGTAAGCTTGATGTGGAGGATATATAGGAACGTGCAAGTAGGCATCCTTTATGTCGACCAACACCATAAAATCCCCTTCCTCCAGACTGGAGATCACTGCTCGGAGAGATTCCATCATGAATTAGAATTTTTTTAGAAAGAACTTGAGGGATTTTAGGTTCAGAATCGGTCTGACTAAGCCATCCGGCTTTGGTACCACGAACAGACTCGAATAAAAACCCTCCCCCTGTTGTGACGGGAGTACCGTGACAATGACTTGATTTTTTGACACAGCTTTAGTATCGCAGCACATACCACCACCCTTTCTGGAAGAGAAGCTGGCAAGGCCGATTTGAAAAATCAGTGAGGGGGCACGTCTTGAAACTCTAATTTGTACCCATGGGTCACTATTTCTAATATCCAAGGATCCAGGGCCGAGCGAGCCCAGACCTGACTGAAGAGTTTGAGACGTGCCCCCACTGGTGCGGACTCCCGCAGAGGAGCCCCAGCGTCATGCGGTGGATTTGGTAGAAGCCGGAGAGGACTTCTGTTCTTGGGAACTTGCCACAGCCTGAGACCTTTTTCCCTTTCCTCTTCCTCTCGCAGCAAGGAAGGAGGATCCTCGTCCTTTTTTGTATTTATTGGGCCGAAAGGACTGCATCTGATAGTGGGGCGTTTTCTTTTGTTGCGCAGGAACATAAGGTAAAAATGACGACTAACCCACGGTAGCCGTAGATACCGGGTCAGTGAGGCCGTCACCAAACAAGATACTACCGTTAAATGGTAGAGACTCCATAGCCTTCTTCGGGTCAGCATCAGCATTCCATTGATGAATCCACAATGCCCTTCTACCCGAGACAGCCAATGGCATTGGCCCTTGATCCCAAAAGGCCAATATCCCTTGCAGCTTCTTTTAAATATGCTGCAGCGTCCCTAAAATGACCCAGAGTCAAAAGCACGTTAACCCTGTCCAGGGTATCTATCTCAGATGACAAGTTATCTGCCCATTTTTCAATAGCGCTACTCACCCATGCCGAAGCAACGGCAGGCCTGAGTAGCGAACCTGTAGTGACATAAATGGATTTTAGTGTATTTTCCTGCTTACGATCCGCAGGATCCTTTAGGGCTGCCGTGTCCGGAGACGGAAGCGCCACCTTCTTGGACAGACGCGATAGAGCTTTGTCCACTGTGGGGGTTGACTCCCACTTTTCCCTGTCCCCCGAGGGGAACGGATATGCCACTGGAATTCTTTTGGGAACCTGTACCTTCTTGTCAGGATTTTCCCAAGCCTTTTAAAAAAGAGCGTTCAGTTCATGAGAGGGAGGAAACGTTACCTCAGGTTTCTTTCCTTTAAACATACAGACCCTAGTATCAGGCACAGCAGGGTCCTCCGTGATATGTAATACGTCTTTTATCGCCACAATCATGTACTGAATGCTCTTAGTCAGTTTAGGATTTAATCTGGCATCACTATAGTCGACACTGGAATCAGAGTCCGTGTCGGTATCTGTATCTGCTATCTGGGTAAATGCACGTTTCTGTGACACCGAAGGGGTCTGAGCCTGTGACAATGCATCTTCCATGGATTTCCTCCATGGCTGGGTCTCTTAGTCAACCGAGTCACATTTGCTTTCAAAACACTCAACATATTTACCCATTCAGCAGTCGGCGGTGCCGACAGGGTCACTCCCACCTCCTTTTCTGTCCCCACTCCGGCTTCCTCCTGGGAAGAGCCTCAGACATGTCGACACACACGTACCGACACCTACAATCACACTGGGCTATAGAGGACAGACCCACAGCAAAGCCTGTTAGAAAGACACAGAGGGAGTTTGCCAGCTCTCAACCCAGCGCCAAACCCGGTACTGAAACTTTACATACAATGCTTCAGACCTGCTAGCGCTTTTATAATAAAGATAATAGCACCAAATATACTGTGCCCCCCCCCCTCCCCCTGTTTTCCACCCTGTTACTTATACAGCAGTGTGGAGGTCAGGGCCAGCGTCTCTGCAGCTTCTGTGAAGAGAAAAATGGCGCTGGTCAGAGCTGTGGGGACTAAGCAACGCCCCCTCACCGGCGCGCTTCAGTCCCGTTCATTTTAAGATTTTTATACTGGCGGGGGTCTATATTGAGTGCCTAGGCACTTTACATATACTTTTGCCAGTCCTTTCAGGTCCCCATGCTGCCCAGAGCGCCCCCCCCCCCCCCCCCTGTGCCCTGCACCCTGTCAGTGCCGCTGTGTGTTTGGGAGCATGGTGCGCAGCGCGACCGCTGCGCGGTACCTCAGGACCTGAAGTTTTCTGCTGTCACTGAAGTCTTCATTTCTTCTTTTACTCACCCGGCTTCTTTTTTCTGGCTCTGCAAGGGGGGGTGACGGCGCGGCTCCGGGAACGAGCAGCTAGGCATACCAAGTGATCGGACCCTCTGGAGCTAATGGTGTCCAGTAGCCTAAGAAGCAGAGCCTTTGAACTCAGAGAAGTAGGTCTGCTTCTCTCCCCTCAGTCCCTCGAAGCAAGGAGCCTGTTGCCAGCAGTGCTCCCTGAACATAAAAAAACCTAACATAAGTCTTTTTTCAGAGAAACTCAGTAGAGCTCCCCTGTTTGTGACCAGTCTCCCTGGGCACAGAATCTAACTGGAGTCTGGAGGAGGGGCATAGAGGGAGGAGCCAGTTCACACCCCTTTTAAAGTCTTGAAGTGCCCATGTCTCCTGCGGATCCCGTCTATACCCCATGGTTCTTGAAGCATCCCCAGCATCCTCTAGGACATATGAGAAAAATATTTTACTGTGGAACCTGATGACTGCGATGCCGGTGTGTTCTGACCGGATTCCGGTGAGCAGCAGACCGGCTGGTGACCATGACAACTGCATGAAAGGAGGGAAAACCAGATTTCCTTATTATATATCTGATTGCGCCCTCATTTAAAAGTATTACCAGGGAAAAAATATTATTTGTTATGTTATATAAATATACTATACTAAGTAACTGGCAACTGGAAGGAAACTAGTACTAGGAATATAATAGAGGTTTATCTCATTAATGGAGCTGCACTTATACTGACAACTAAGCTATATATTCCATCCAATTTTTGAGACTCTGTTCATTGGATCATTGTGGAATTTGGACTGTATAACAAGGGTTGCTAGATTTACTTGATGAACACAACATATTGTTTATAATAACATGCTTATTTAATTTAAGGTTTACTAAACTGAATACATATCACTTACTTTTGGATTTAAGGGGACATGTACTAAGTAGTGATAAAAGTGGTGAAGTGAGCCAGTGGAGAAGTTGCCCAGGGGGCATGGACTCGCGGAATGCCTCCATTTTCATAGAGACGCACGCTTCGGGGGGGGGGGCTAAACCAGAGAATGGGACGCTGCCATGCACGGGACCGCCTCGGCCCTTCTGGCAAATGGGCAGTCCGGCCCTGCACCCAGGTAATTAAATAGTGGAAGAGAAGTATGAAACAGAGAAGCACTAGATATCATTGAAACCTGCTGTAATAAAAACTGTTGGGTGTATAGTTATCTTTTTCATTCTCTGGCATAGATGGAGGTATGTTTTTAAGTAGATTCTAGTGGAAGATCCTGATATCTTTGTCACTCTGCTATTACTAGTTGTTAATACATATTCACAGCATTTTTCATTATAGGGAAATGAGAATTAATACACAAGGATAGGTGCAATCTATTGCATAATGGTCCACCAGATTGCAGAGGTTCTTGGTGGCCGGTATGATATGGTCACACAGCGATGTTGGCCTGGGGTTAGGAGGATGGGAAAATGGAGAGAGAAAATATGTGAGGACATGTGGACTGTATAGAAGGAAATGTAGTTGGATAGGAAAGCTTATGATAGTTACTACAGGTTGAGTATCCCATATCCAAATATTCCGAAATACGGAATATTCCGAAATACGGACTTTTTTGAGTGAGAGTGAGATAGTGAAACCTTTGTTTTTTGATGGCTCAATGTACACAAACTTTGTTTAATACACAAAGTTATTCAAAATATTGTATTAAATGACCTTCAGGCTGTGTGTATAAGGTGTATATGAAACATAAATGAATTGTGTGAATGTACACACACTTTGTTTAATGCACAAAGTTATAAAAAATATTGGCTATAATTACCTTCAGGCTGTGTGTATAAGGTGTATATGTAACATAAATGCATTCTGTGCTTAGATTTAGGTCCCATCACCATGATATATCATTATGGTATGCAATTATTCCAAAATACGGAAAAATCCAATATCCAAAATACCTCTGGTCCCAAGCATTTTGGATAAGGGATACTCAACCTGTTTTAATATTTTAATTATTAAGAGTGCAGTTCTTGAATTCTACACATAACTGTACAGTACAGAGTGATGGTGAAAAGCAAAATTATCTAAAGCAGATCACAATTCTATATATGCAATGTTAAAAGCTGCCAAAGCTGGTTCATAGGTGAAGCCACTAAGTGTCCTGGAGACAACTTTTACCTGTACTGACTTGATCATGTGTCATGTTCATAATGAATTTGTCAGGAGCCACACAGAAATCACTGGTACCCTACAAGACATAAGAGAAACAATATATTACAAGTTATTGTTTCAGCCATTTTTCTGACACAAAAGCTGGATGCAAAATCCCAATTTTTATAAAAAATGATGATATTGATGCTGGGTCTATGTAAAACAAAAAGCCGTCATTCTGATTGAACAAATACTTTGCTGCACCACACACTGTAAAATATCTTTATAAGGTCCCAGTGGGAGTGACCGGTTTTGTGATAGCTGTTAATACCATGCCTGCTACAACTGACTACATAGAAACATAGAATTTGACGGCAGATAAGAACCACTTGGCCCATCTAGTCTGCCCCTTTTTTATTTTATCCTTTAGGCAATCTCAACCCTTTTTTAACCTTAATTCTTTGTAAGGATATTCATATACCTGTCCCAAGCATGTTTAAATGGCCCTACAGTCTTAGCCTCTACCACCTCTGATGGGAGGCTATTCCACTTATCCACTACCCTTTCTGTGAAGTAATTTTTCCTTAAATTTCCCCTGAACCTCCCCCCCTCCAGTCTCAATGTATGCCCTCGAGTTCTAATACTTCTTTTCCTTTGAAGAATGTTTCCCTCCTGAACTTTGTTAAGACCCTTGATATATTTGAAAGTTTCTATCATGTCCCCCCTTTCCCTTCTCTCCTCCAAACTATACATGTTAAGATCTTTTAGCCTTTCCGGGTAAGTTTTGTGATGTAGGCCATGCACCATTTTAGTTGCCCTTCTTTGTACTCTCTCTAATGTATTTATATCCTTCTGGAGATAGGGTCTCCAGAACTAGACACAGTATTCCAGATGGGGCCGTACCAATGACTTATACAGTGGCATTATCACTTCTTTTTTCCTGCTACTGATTCCTCTCCCTATGCAACCAAGCATCTGACTTGCCTTTCTCATTGCTTTGTTGCATTGCTTTCCTGCCTTCAAGTCACTTGAAATAGTGACTCCTAAATCTCTTTCCTCCTCAGTAGTTTCCATTATAGTACCCTTGATACTATACTTAGCCTTTGGGTTCTTGAGAACCAAATGCATGATTTTGCATTTTTTAGCATTAAACTGTATTTGCCATGTTCTTGACCATTTCTCAAGCCTACCTAGGTCATTAATCATTTGTTTGACCCCTCCCGGTGTGTCTACCCTGTTGCATATCTTTGTATCATCTGCAAAAAGGCATATCTTCCCTTCAATACCATCTGCAATGTCACCAACAAAGATATTAAAGAGAACTGGACCAAGTACAGATCCCTGGGGTACTCCACTGGTAACATTTCCCTCCATAGATTGCACTCCATTAACTACGACTGTCTGTTTCCTATCCTGCAACCAGGTTCTTATCCATTTAACTGATTTATAATCCACCCCCAGGCTTTCAAGTTTATTTAGCAGTCTGCGATGTGGGACAGTGTCAAATGCCTTACTAAAGTCTAGATATGCTACATCTACAGCTCCCCCTTGATCTATTATTTTCATCACAGAGTCAAAAAAGTCAATAAGATTTGTTTGGCATGATCTCCCACCAGTAAATCCATGCTGTTTTGGATCCTGTAAGTTGTTTGATTTAAGATATTCCACTACTCTTTCTTTTAATAGTTTTTCCATTACTTTCCCTACTACTGATGTAAGGCTTACTGATCTGTAGTTACTTGCTTCTTCCTTGCTTCCACTTTTGTGCAGTGGAACTACATTTGCTCTTTTCCAGTCCTCTGGAATAGCACCTGTATTTAGTGACTGGTTAAATAATTCTGTTAAAGGTGTAACAAGCACATCTTTTAGCTCTTTGAGTATCCTTGGGTGTATCCCATCTGGTCCCATTGATTTATCCACTTTTAGTTTTGAAAGTTCTGTTAGGACCTTCTCCTCTGTAAATGTATTTTCATCTACCTTATTTTTATGAATGTCCTTGCAACTTAACTGTGTCCCCATCCCTTCTTCTGTAGTAAATACTGAGCAAAAATAATTATTTAGGTGATCTACTATTGTCTTGTCTCCCTCCACCAAATGCTCCCTCTCTGTCTTAAGTCTTATTATTCCTCCATTTGATTTTCTCCTTTCACTTATATACTCAGCTTCTGCCTTTGCACGTCTGATCACTTTCTTAGCATCCTTCCGCCTGTCCAGATACACCTCTTTGTCGTTATTATTTTGAGTCTGTTTGTATTTCCTAAAAGCTATCTTTTTTGCTTTCACACTAGTTGATACTTCTTTTGTGAACCACACTGGCTTCCTTTTCCTGGTGCTTTTCCTAACCATTTTGATACAAAGGTCTGTAGCACTTAGTATTGCACTTTTCAGTTTTTTCCACCTCTCCTGCACTCCTTCCAAGTTCCTCCAGTCTGCCAATGAATCACTTAAACATCTCCCCATTTTTGCAAAGTCAGCATTTCTAAAATCCAACACCTTTGTTTTTGTGTGACAGGAGTTGGATCCTGTCTTTATACTAAACCATACTGCTTGATGATCACTGGATCCCAACCCACATATATATCAGATATCCTATCACCATTTGTAAGAATTAGATCTAATATTGAGTCTTTGCGAGTGGGCTCCCTCACCAATTGCTTGAGAGATGCTCCCTGTAAGGAATGTAGAAATTTGCCACTTGTAGCTGAACTTGCAAAAGACCCCTCCCAATTTACATCAGGTAAATTAAAGTCTCCCATGATTATGACTTCTCCCTTAAAAGCCATTTTAGAGATGTCCAACAATAGGTTCCTGTCCAAATCCTGCCCCTGGCCTGGTGGTCTATAGATCACCCCAATGCGAATAATGTCCTTCTTCACAGTTTCTATGGTGACCCAAAGGGCCTCAGTTTTGGCTTCAATATTTTGTATTAAAGTAGCATTTATGCTTTTTTTCACATACATTGCTACCCCTCCTCCTATTCTTCCTATTCTATCTTTCCTAAATAAATTGTATCCTGGTATAGCTAAGTCCCAGTCATGATTCTCATTGCACCAAGACTCTGTAATTGCCACAAAATCCAGGTTATCCCTTGTCATTATCGCAATTAGCTCTGGAATTTTGTCTCCTAAGCTCCTAGCATTTGCACACATAGCTTTAAGAATTTTGTCTGTGCATTTGTTATTAGTAGCCATGTCCAGAGCGTACAAAATAAATGACAAGTTTAAAGTTGAACTTACCTGTTTGGGGATGTTGCTCAGTATTTGTTTTCTTTTACTAATCAGTAATCATACTCTGTCCTTTACACCATGACTACACCTTACTAAATATAAAGATATAGTACACCTGACCACAATGGGTAAATGTTCAAAGGAGGTAAACACCAGTCAGTATGCAATAATAAACTGTTTCACCGAGCAACTTCCCCACACATGCAATGACATTTATAAGAAATCATTACATCAAGAAACATACATAAGTTTGCATAAGAGAGAACTGTAGTGAGCAGATTAGGGATGCCTTTTCATAGGTTTTTAAAAACAGATAATATGCATAAGATGAATTACATACTTTTGAGGCATTAAGGCAGTCCTTTTGTGGTAGTGTTGGTGTGTTGATGTTTCCCTTCTGTTTTCCTTCGGTTTAATGCAGGTATAACGCTATTTTTATAATAACACTTTTATGTCAGCACTTCTATGTAAGCACTACCAGCCGATGGCTATCCAGCCGTATACTAGACTTCAAATAGGAACAATATCCATGTGAATGCAATGATTGCAAACTCCACCCAATACAATCCCCCTTTAAGCTAAGGCCATAAATTAGCTTAGAAAAACAGACATTACATACCAATAAGGCAGCCAACTATATCTTTACAAAGAGAAAAACATACAAAAAAATAAATAAATAAAAATCGCTTTTTCAATATACCTAGACTATTCAATCATGATATTCATTTGACATAATCAGCAAATGCAGTACAACTTGCTGGGATGTGTAGTTCCACGAATCATACCTAGACTATTCAATCATGATATTCATTTGACATAATCAGCAAATGCACCCATCACATGAGCGTAACACCATGGTGAGCAGCTTACAATAAGGTTATGTTAAGCATTCCCATGTGACTACCACACTAATAATTTCCTGTGATAAGTCAGATATCACGCAGTCCCAAATATCCAGCATATATTATAGCTCCATATTGCCAGCCAGGGGTTAAAGTGAGCCGGAACGGGGCAGAACTACGTTCCGTCAGTTGCACTTGGAGACGAAATGCAGTTCCGCCTCACCTAACCCGATGTGTGGCCGGCACTGCAGGGAGATGCCGGGCGCCCGCTGAGATTGTGTTACCAGCGGGTGCCCGGCTCTCTCTCCACAGCGGCAGCAGGAGCTCAGTACTGAGCTCCGGCTTCCGGCGCCGTCACTGTGCGCTATGGGAGAGACATCATGAAGTCTCTCCTATAGTGCCGAGGAGCGGATGACCAGAGGACTGCAGCGGTCGGACACGGAGCGGAGCTTGGCGAGTATGGTGTATTTTGTTTGTTTTTTTTCTTTTGTATAGCAGCATCTACTGGGGGCAAACTACTGGGGGGCATTACTACAGAGGGGCACCTACTGGGGGGAATTACTACGGACGGGCATCTACTGGAGGCATTACTACTGGGGGCATCTACTGGGGGCAAACTACTGGGGGACAGTACTACTGGGGGGCATCTACTGGGGGCAAACTACTGGGAGACGTTACTACTGGGGGGCATCTACAGGGGGCAAACTACTGGGTGGCATTATTACTGGGGGCAAGCTACAAGGGGGAAAACTGCAGGAGGGCATCTACTGGGGCAAACTACTGGGGGGGCATCTACTGGGGGGCATCTACTGGGGGCAAGCTACTGGGGGCAAACTACTATGGGGCATCTACTGGGGGGCATTATTACTGGGGGCAAACTACAAGGGGGCAAGCTACAGGGGGCGTAACTACAGGGGCAATACTACTGGGGGGCCTCACTACAGGGGCTAAACTACTGGGGGAATTACTACTTGGAGACATTACTACTGGGGGCTAAACTACAAGGGGGCATAACTACAGGGGCTAAACTACTGGGGGCATAACTACAGGGGCTGAACTACAAGGGGGCAAACTACAGGGGGGCATTACTACTGGTGGCTAAACTACAAGGGGCAAAATACTGGGGCTAAACTACTGGGGGGCATTACCACTGAGAGGCTAAACTAAAGGGGGGGGGGTAACTACTGGGGTCATAACTGCAGGGGCATTACCACTGGGGGCATAACTACTGGGGCTAAACGACTGAAGGCATTACTACAGGCAACATTACTACTGGGGGCAATACTACACAGGGGCATTACCATTAAGGGCATTACTATTGGGGGCACTACTAATGAGGGCATTGCAAAGGGGGTACTTCATAAGGGGTATCACTCCTGGCGACATGATGGGCACTACTATTGCGGGCATTGCATAAGGGGCACCACTACTGTGGGCTACTGTATAAGGGGCACTACCACTGTGGGAACTTCCAGTACAGTGGACATTGCATAAGGACCACTACTACTGTGGGCATTGTATAAGGGGCGCTACTGCTGCTGTTACTATTGTGTGACCATGCCCTTTCTTTTGAGACCATGCCCCTTTTTGTGGGCGCGCGCAATACCTTTATTACATGGGCGCCGTGGTGAGGGGGGGTGAGTTCCACCACCTCTCTAGGACCACTTTAAGCACTGTTGCCAGCGTATAATTCAGCTACATAAGTCAAGTGTATGTTTTAATAAAATACAGACCAAACAAACTAGCATATAATACAACATTATAGCATGTAATACAGACCCATGTGTCCTGCCTAGGATATCAGTAAGATATGTACATGTATATAGGACACACTGCAATACCCTGACACTCCACTATCAATCCCATGCTTTATGTGTATGCATAAGACCGATCACCTGACAGAGAACAACCCATTAACAATGTACTCCGGGATGCTTTGCTATAGACAGTAATGGGCAATAGATGACCTGAAGTGGTCTTGCCTTTACCTGTGACCACCAGCTTTATGTCTCTGCTCTGTCGTATCATCTATTGGTCTGACTATATGGCAGACAAAAACATTAGCAATGCGCGCTGGAACACGTTACTAGAGGAAGCGATGGGCAACAGGCGCAAGCCTTTCTGACCAAGACCTATTCTCTGCTTTAGAACATAAAAAGCCTTAAGGTGATGGGTGCAGCTGGAGTCTGCATTATGTGCCTTCCTCTGCACAACAGAGAGAGGTCACAGAGAGGTGTAGTATGTGATGCCGGCGGTCTGGCTCCCGGCGGCCAGCATACCGGCGCCGGAATCCCGACCGCCGGCATACCGACAGTTGGGCGAGCGAAAATGAGCCCCTTGCGGACTCGCTGCGCTCGCCACGCTGCGGGCACGGTGGTGCGTATTCTCCCTCCAGGGGGGTCGTGGACCCCCAAGACGGAGAAAATCTGTCGGTATGCCGGCGGTCGGGATTCCAGCGCCAGTATGGTGGTCGTCGGGAGCCCGGTCGCCGGCAACCTGAAGACCACCCATACAGCACATGGGAGCGGGAGAAGGAGTGCAGTGCCCTGAGCAGTCTGCACCATACGGTCTCCGTCCTTCTCTGTGGGAGCGACAGGGTAAATAGTAAGTCTGAGTGGAATACTGGGAGTGTGTGGGAATTTACTGCAATTATAAAGGACACCTTTTTGAATTTACCTGGTAATATAATTGATTTAATTTCCTTTTCCAGGATGTGCGTCTTTGAAATTATTATTGTGTGATAAGCACCTTTGCATTTGTCGTATCCTGATTTATTATCTGCATTTGCGCAAGCCATAAGGGATCACTTACATCAGTGGTTCTCAAATTGTGTGCCGTGGCACCCAGGGGTGCCTCAGGAGATTTGCAGGGGTGCCTTGGATTGGTGGTCCAGGACCAATCCACATTATTTATGGTCAATGTAATAGTCAAAACCAGTGCTGGTGGCGGTAAATCATAAAATATGTGGCCAAACAGAAGCAAATGTTATCCCTTACCACATAACTGACCCTAACATTATCATATAAACGCTATTTACTTAATTTTATCTCTTTTTTCAAAATTTCTCAATAACAAACTTTTGGCCTAGGGGTACCATGAAAAAATTCTGCTACTCTTGGGTGCCGTGATTCAAAAAAGTTTGAGAACCACTGATTTACACAACTACTATGGAGAATTTGTTTCAACCTTTTTAAAGTCATGTTTTAAATGTCACTTTTAATGTATCATTACAAGTTATGTTTTATTATTACAACTTTCATAACTCCTACAACCAACTACAGGCCAACCTCCTTTGAGTTCCCCATCCCAAATAGGATATAAATTATTGCTTTGCGGTGTTAAATTTGTTGTAATCTGAAAAAAAAATAAAACACAGCGGGTGTATGCGTCAATGCTTGGAAAGTGGAGAGATATAAAGTACCAGCTACTCCGTTCCGGTCTGTCACTTTACATGCTGTGTTTGAAAAATGAGCGCTAGTTGGTTGGTACATTATCTCTCCCCACGCAATGATACACCCCGCCCACACACTGATTTGGCAGCATGGTGGCACATGCTTAGCATTGCTGCTTCACATTGCCAGGGCCACGGCTTGATTCCAACCAGGGCTGTATTTTCTCCCAATATTTGTGCAACTTTCCTCTGGACGTTCCAATTTCTATCCGCAGTCCACAAAACAATTACTGGGGTCTATTGGCTGCAAACAACAAATGAGCCCTATTGGGGGTCATTCTGAGTTGTTCGCTCGTTGCCGATTTTCGCTATACTGCGATTAGTCGCTTACTGCGCATGCACAAGGTTCGCAGAGCGCATGCGCTTAGTTATTTTACACAAAAGTTAGGTATTTTACTCACGGCATAACGAAGCTTTTTCATCGTTCTGGTGATCGGAGTGTGATTGACAGGAAGTGAGTGTTTCTGGGCGGAAACTGGACGTTTTATGGGAGTGTGCGGAAAAACGCTGGCGTTTCTGGGAAAAACGCGGGAGTGTCTGAAGAAACGGGGGAGTGTCTGGGCGAACGCTGGGTGTGTTTGTGACGTCAAACCAGGAACGAAACTGACTGAACTGATCGCAGTGTAGGAGTAAGTCTCGAGCTACTCAGAAACTGCTAAGAATTTTCTATTCGCAATTCTGCTAATCTTTCGTTCGCAATTCTGCTAAGCTAAGATACACTCCCCGAGGGCGGCGGCTTAGCATGTGCAATGCTGCTAAAATCTGCTAGCAAGCGAACAACTCGTAATCACCCCCATTGTGTGTTTGGAAGATAATTTAGACTTCAAGCTTTAATGGCACAGGGCCTGGTACGAATGATTAAGTATTCTCTGGGCATAACTGTGTGAGTGGTTGACACTATAAAAATAAGGATAATAAGTTCCACCAGCCTGGAAGTCAGTGAAACTCAGTACAAGCTATTAACAAGGTGGTATAGGTGCCCCACCCTACTCCATAAATGCTATCCGTCTGTATCTTCTCTACAGGGCCGGTTCCGGGGCTTCTTGCGCCCCGGGCGGCATTAGGGTGTGTGGCTTCATACAGGGGGCGTGGTCAGTTACGCCCCCTGTACTGTAGTAGGATGTGCGGTGCGCAATGACATCATCGCGCACCGCACAGCAAAGGTCCTCTCCACGAAGGAAAACTAGACGCTAAGCGTCTAGTTCCCTTCGTGGAGAGGACCTTTGCTGTGCGGTGCGCGATGACGTCAACGCGCACCACACATCATTATGGTAAAGGTCCTCTCCACGAAGGGAAACTAGACGCGTAGCGTCTAGTTTTCCTTCACAACGGGCAGCCGACGAAGGGAAACTAGACGCGCAGCGTCTAGTTTCCCTTCACAGCGGGCAGCGGCCGGCACAGCAGCAGCGGATCTTGCCATGGTGCGGCGCCCTCCGGATGGCTTGCCCGTGGCAAGATCCGCTTCTGCTCCTCTATGCTGGAGATGTGGAAGGGACAGAGGTACTTTAACGCATATTTGGTGGGATTGCTCCCTCATAACCCCGTTTTGGCACAGAATTCTAAAACTGACATCCAAAATAGTAGGATGTGCCATGCCCAGCAGACCTGACTTCTGGCTGCTTTCACACTCCGATATCCCTTCTACCAGATATAAACACTCACTACTCTCACTACTAAAACATTTAAGTAACACAGCGAGAGCTGTGATACCAGTACACTGGCACTCAACAGCAGCACCTACGATTTGGGGATGGTGTCATAGAACAGACTTTTACATGCACATGGAGGATATCTACCACACTGCTCTAGAATAGCACTCCAATTATACATTGACCTGGTATCCGTGGCTTGCATTTAAGACCACACGTGAATACACTGCGCTGATTCCGGCAAACCTTGCTTAATGTCAACTCCCCCAAAAATTGCTCAAAATCGTATAAATGCTCCAGCTTACAAACCGACTTAACTGTACCCCAACCCTCGTCTTACCCATCCTTCCCTCCCACCTCTTATTATTTGATTCGGTATTGTTGTTGTTTTTTATTTTTTTTATTTTGTTCTTGTAAACTGCACAGAACCGCTTTTGTTTTTTTTTTGTTTTTGTTACACATCTGTTCTATATGAAACAAAGTCATGTTGTTTACTGACTTGTATTTGAGATATGCAAGCTATTTGTGCTTTTGTCATTTCTTTTTGCTACTGAAAAACTTGAAAATAAAGAATCTATAAAAAATAATAATAACGATAATAAATAAAGTCAGGCTACCCCCTCAGTCTCAGAACTAATTTAAGATATATAGGAGTTTAAACAACCCAGTATATTAGAAGCAGTTACTAAAAGGATTAAATCAATGAAAAGGATAGTTGGGCATTTGATGTGATGTTTGCACTTTTGCCCAATGAGCTACGTCAGATTTTCTACAATCATCTGGTTTGCCTTGGCTCCTCCCACTAGCACAGAGTAGGCATAAACCTGGAGGTATACAAGGTGGGCCATCTATGCCCTATGAAAGTCACTTGACAAATTATAATTTTTGTGTTTTGAAAACAGTGATACAACCCCTTTGAAAGAACATGGACTCACTAGACCGTTATTTTGTTACTGACGGGACTGTGGCTATGGCACATTATGCTCTTTCCTGAGTAGTTCTCTTCATAAAACCTGGCAAAGGATTTTATTTTCCTTCAGAAGCTGTGGCCAGTGAGGTGTGCATCACTTTAATGAGAATCAATGTCACTATTCATTTCTATCCAACTCTTAAGTAAGCAAATGTCCTACCTGCTCCAACACCGTGGAGAGAAATAATGTGCAAATCAGACAAACCTGGAGGCTGTAACGGAGCTACACAGAACCAGAAAATTCAATTAGCATTGATTGGAGGAATCAGAGAAGGGCAGAAGCGGAGATTAGACCACAAGGGAATCTAAGAACCATACTTTTAAAACAAAGATATTATAACCCCAGGGTGATCTGGGTCTGATTCGTAGATGTGCAATGTGATAGACCGGTCATTGGTGTTTCTATAAAGAATAAACAATGCTAAAGTAAAAACAGAACTTGCACTAAAAATTTGTATATTATGTGCATATCTACATTGAGAGGGTTACAATGCACTCCTATTCAACTGATAATGCATGTGTACATAAATAAAGTGCTGAACAGACAAAGGCCCTCATTCTGAGTTGTTCGCTCGTTATTTTTCATCGCATCGCAGCGATTTCTCGCAAACTGCGCATGCGCAATGTTCGCACTGCGGCTGCGCCAAGTAAATTTGCTATGAAGTTTGGTATTTTACTCACGGCATTACGAGGTTTTTTCTTCGTTCTGCTGATCATTGTGTGATTGACAGGAAGTGGGTGTTTCTGGGCAGAAACTGGCCGTTTTATGGGAGTGTGTGAAAAACGCTGCAGTTTCTGGGAAAAACGCGGGAGTGGCTGGAGAAACGGGGGAGTGTCTGGGTGAACGCTGGGTGTGTTTGTGACGTCAAACCAGGAACGAAAAGGACTGAACTGATCGCACTGGAAGAGTAAGTCTCGAGCTACTCAGAAACTGCAAAGTAAAATCATTTTGCAATATTGCGAATACTTCGTTCGCAATTCAGCTAAGCTAAGATTCACTCCCAGAGGGCGGCGGCTTAGCGTGTGCATTGCTGCCAAAAGCGGCTAGCGAGCGAACAACTCGGAATGAGGGCCAAAGAGCCTAATTCAGAGATATATGCAAACCCACTGGTTTACGTACAGATGTTTTTTGAACTGCACATGCGCAGGACCCATACTGCAGCTACAGACATCAAGTGTGTGAAAAACTGCAGCCATTTGGGTGTGGCAATGGGGAGTACGGTATTTTACAAAATGGGGGCGTCAGCCCCGTTTTGTAGATGTGCTGAGGTCAAGGTTTGCGTCTTCCTATACAGCATTACTGGCCCTGACAATGCAAAAACACTGTCCATCCTGAGTAACACAAGGGTTGAACAGTGTTCATGCAGATGATCCAATGCGGTGTCGGACTGCGCACAACAAGCATGCGTTGGGTGACTTTCTACTACAGGCCCCTCCTGCTGCTTTCACATATCATAACACAGCTGCTGCATCCAAAGACATCAGAAGGAAACACTCACAGAACTTGAATAAGTGAAATGAGAATTTGTTTATAAAGCAGAATGAAGGTTTGGTGGTTTGCAGCTCACCTTTATGAAGGTAACAGTACAGTGACGTAGGGCCTAATTCAGAACTGATCGCTGTGCTGCTAATTTTGCTGTCCTGCGATCAGATAGTCGCCGCCCAAGGGGAGTGTAAATTCGGCCCGTGCAAGTGTGCAATCGCATGTGTACGAAGTGCGAAAAATGTCCTTCAAACAGCGGACAGCTGCAAATTCATTCGCACCTCACTCACCATCAAATTTTTTCCCACTGTGTGCGCAGCCCAAGACTTACTCCTACAGTGCGAAAAGAACAGGCTGATTGGGTCCGGAGCTGATGTCACACACCCTCCCTGAAAATGCTTTGGAACGCCTGCGTTTTCCCTGACACTCCCAGAAAATGGTCAGTTACCATCCACAAACGGCCTCTTCATGTCAATCAGCATGCAAATGGCTGTGCAATTAAAATTTTCGCATCAGCTTGTTGCTGCTTGGCGATGCCTGTTGTTTGGCGACGCACGTGCGCGCTGCAGTGCATACGCATTTCTGTGCGAAAACACAGCAGCGTTCAGGTCTGAATCGAGACCCATAGTTGCAATATTTATACCCAATGGTTACTTAGATCTCTGCATTCTAGCGAGAAGGATAAAGTGTTATAAACAAACAAATGGTACAAAACACAGTAAACATGGAGGTTAATAATTTCAGGATACAGAATGTGACTGCCTAGACTGGCGCTCTGCTAAGAAGAGAACAGGTGTCCACCATTACAATAACCGTAATTAAACACTACAGTAATGTGCTGTAAGAAGTCAAGATAATGAAGTGGTGTATGATCTAGCACTTGCAAAGTGACAGATATATATATATATATATATATATATATAAAAAAAAAAAAAAAAGTGTAGAGTGCAGCTCGATCCTCTAAAAGAGTCTGCACATTTGGGCTTCAGGTAAGCAGGTACAAGAATAGTCTTAGGATACCCATTTAATAGGCTGGGAGTAGCCATGAATAGTCCACACAGGAACTGAGCAGCTCCGTGGGGGTCATTCCGAGTTGATCGCTCGCTAGCTGTTTTTAGCAGCCGTGCGAACGTATAGTCTCTGCCCTCAGTGGAGTGTATTTTAGCCTTGCAAGTGTGCGATCACGTGCAGCCGTGCTGTGCAAAAACATTTTGTGCTGTTTCTGAGTAGCTCTGAACTTACTAAGGCCTTGCAATCACTTCAACCTGTTCGGGGCCGGAATTGACGTCAGACACCTGCCCTGCAAACGCTTGGACACGCCTGCGTTTTTCCAAACACTCCCAGAAAACGGTCAGTTGACACCCATAAACGCCTTCTTCCTGTCAATCTCTTTGCGATCGTCCGTGCGAATGGATTCTTCGTAAATCCCATCGCACAGCAATGATCCGCTGTGTGTCCGTGCGAGGGCGTCTGCGCATTGCGGTGCATACGCTGCGCAGTTCTGACCTGATCGCAGCAAAAAAACCTAGCATGCGATCAGGTCGGAATGACCCCCCATGTTAGGCATTAATGGGGAATTAGCCATCTGGGGGAAACCTAGAGCCGGTACTGTTCAAAACATGTCTGCTATCAGAAAAGGGCAGCATAACCAGGGATAGATGCTTGGAGACCAATAATATGCAAGGCATTCACTGACCATCTTCAACCTGCCTCTCTCCACTGGCACATTTCCGTCTTCCTTAAGAAATCATCTCTCAACTCAGCTTTTCTTTCTAGCTACCTCCCTATCTCTCTCCACCAACATAACAATAAAATTATTATAATTTATACAGTGCTTTTCTTCAAGAGGACACAAAGCGCTAAATCCTTATGTCTATCCCATGCATGTTTAAATTGCTCTACTGTCTTAGCCTCTAACCATCTCTGATGGGAAGCTATTCCACTTGTCCACTACCCTTTCAGTGAAGTAATTTTTCCTCAAATTTCCCCTGTACCCTCCAGTTTCAGTACATGTCCTCGTGTCCTATTGCTTCTCTTCATTAGAAGACAGTTTCACTCCTAGACTTTGTTAAAACCCTTGATATATTTGAAAGTTTCTATCATGTGGGACCCTCTCCAGGTGTGTCCTTAATGGTCACTTTTTAGCAGCAATTTTACTGGACGTAAGATGCAGTCCGCGATATTTTGCCGGCACTTTGTGATTAGTTGGAAGCTTGATTGTGCTCTAGGGGTTATTCCAGGATGATAGATGCTGCAAGGGTATTTCCCCTGAGGTTGGCAAGGAACACAAATGGCTCCAAAGTTGGTGTTAAGGAGTCTAGTAGCCAAGACTTCATATAGCGGTTATTGGAGTGGCACAATTCAAAGTTCAATAGCTCAACGCGTTTCACCGGGTCCTCATACCTCAGCTTCCTCAGGAGCATGTGTATAGTGTTGCAAGTCATCCTATATATTTATTATCTGCTAAGTAATGACATAAGGGTACACACCTATTACATGTTAATGTAAGTAAACAAAACCGTCCAGCAAACTAATAGATTTTATTGAGGCAATCCTATATTACCCTCATTGTCCATATATTCATTAAAATCATAATATATTAAAGGAACATACATTTTTTTAATCTTTTTTTATTTATTTCTTTATTTCTTATTATAGGTATCTGATTACATGATCAGTAAGAGTCCCATGTAATCGATCTGCCAATTGGTGTATTTTCCAGAGACACACTGATGTTTATTCTGGTCACATGATGCGGACAACTAACATAACCTGAGTTTAGCAAACCAGGTTGTGGTTAAGAAACCATTATCGTTAGTATGTATAATATAACACACTTCTGTGTCATTAATAGAGACCATAGACAACCGAATATATCATCTCAAAAGAGCAATTCAGACCATTGTTGGTAAACAAGGATACAACCAATCATTTAAATAAGTAACACTATGGGAATGTCCTGGGGGTGTTCCGTGAGGACACGTGACTAAAGAAATCCCATAATTCCCTGCGCTTTGTTGGGAATGTCAAAGATGTTTCAGTCACATGACCTGGAACAACTGATAGTGCCTTGAGCTTAATAGTAATGGCAACGGACAGATTAGGAGATAAAACACTGGGTGCGAAAAACATCTGTTTTCGCACTTTTGTCTGATGTTTCACCAATGTTTTTTTTTTACAGGCTATCCAATTAGGATCGCACGTAAAAAAAACAGATTTCCTCCCGAAAACATCCAGGTTCAGTGAAACTTGTGTGTTTTTGTGAGAAACAGCCTCGTTTTCGCTTGAAAATGGAACTGTCTCTGGGGATTTGGTTTCACCTGCCTGAGGCAAGAGAAGCAAAATCCCCAATAACTGCAGCGACCTGCAGTGTCCCATGCGTGCCACAGCAGCCTGAGACTGCAGGAAGGGTGCTGCGGCCCAGGAGCCAGAACCAGAGCCGTCCCTAACCAATATGATGCCCTAGGTAAGATTTTGGCTGGTGCCCCCTAGCACCACTGCTGGTTCCGCCTCTGACCTTGTACCCCCTATATTTTAAATAGGAACAGTTTGCACATTTGGCGCACAGCCCAAAAAGGGGGGTGTTTTTGCTGGCAAGGGGCATGGCCCGCAATAACCCCAATTCCAATTACGCCACACAGTACTGCAACTTTATTCACATATGATCATGCAATAGTGTCCATAATTCATATTACATCCCACAGTAGTATCACTTTACCTTATAAATGTTACTCCTCACAGTAGAGTCCCTTATTCACATTACATCACACTGAATTGCTCCTTATTCACATTACACCACACCCTATTGCTCTTTATTCACATTAGATGACACAGTAGTTCCCTTCCTATACACAACGCCATATAGTAGAGCACCTTATACGCATAATGCCACACATTAGTATCGCATTTATACACATTCCACACAGTAATGCCCCTTACACACATAAGACACCTTATTAATGTCCTTATAAACATAATGCACCTTACACATTATGACAACCTTTATTAATGCCCTTTTACACATAATGTCCCTTACACATATGCCACACATTATTAATGCCCTTATACACATAATGACACACAGTGTCCCCTACACATTTGCTGCACATTATTAGTGCCCCTATACACATAATGACACACATACAGTAGTACCCTGTTACACATGTGCCGCACATTATTAATGCCCTTATACACATAATGACACACATAGTGCCCCTTACACATATGTTGCACATTATTAATGCATTTTTACATGACTCACATATTGCTCCTTACACATATTCCGAACACTACTGCACAACCAACCCACTTACATGCACATAGCACTCACACTGCCACTAACACTGTGACCTCTGCCTCTGCTTGGATACAGATGTGTCCTGATAAATATTGCCTCAATGCTAATGTCGGGCACACCTTTTTTATGAAAATGCATCTTATTTGCATTGCTATGTGGCTAGGATGCACAAGCCGCTTCTGCTGATTAAAATGATATGCAGCATGCCTATATACTGTGTGAGACTGTGGCTGTATCTGCATATGAAATGCTACACACAGAATATAGGCATGCTGCATATCATTTTAATCAGCAGATGCCCTAGGCAATTGCCTATTTTTTGCCTATGCCTTTGGCCGTCTCTGGCCGGAACTCAGCAGGGAAGCTGGTGCAGCTCTGTGATCCGCATCCTTCCTCTTCCCCTGCCCCATCAGCAGTCATATGACAGGGGAGCGATCATGTGACTGGGGGAAGCTGGAGGTGGAACACTGCACTGGGAGCTTTCAGGAGCTAGCGCCCGGTGGGGTACAGAAAAACCCTGATAAGCCGCAGCTCAATAGGATAGCCCTGGGTGATATTATTACCCGTGGTACTGGGTAATTGGATATCCCCCTATGTAGGGTACTTTTCTTTAAGATGTTTCTGCGGTGCTCCATAAAACGGATATGCAAAGATCTTGTAGTCCGTCCTATATGGTGTAACCAACATCCACAAGTTAACAGATAAATTACATACTTAGGCCCAAATTTATCAAGCCTTGGAGAGTGATAAATTGCACAGTGATAAAGAACCAAGCAATCAGCTCCTAACTGTCATTTTTCAAACACAGCCTGTAACATGTCAGTTAGTAGCTAGTTGGTTGGTACTTTATCACCATGCAATTTATTATTCTGCAAGGCTTGATAAATCTGGGCCTTACGGTGTGTACACACGGTGAGATTTCTCATACGTCCTAGAGGATGCTGGGGACACATCAAGAACCATGGGGTATAGACGGGATCCGCAGGAGACATGGGCTCTTTAAGACTTTGAAGGGGTGTGAACTGGCTCCTCCCTCTATGCCCCTCCTCCAGACTCCAGTTTTAGAATTGTGCCCAGGCAGACTGGATGCACTTGGAGGAGCTCTACTGAGTTTCTCTGAAAAGACTTTAGGTTAGGTTTTTTATTTTCAGGGAGGACTGCTGGCAACAGTCTCCCTGCATCGTGGGACTTAGGGGAGAGAAGTCAGACCTACTTCTAGTGAGTTTAAAGGCTCTGCTTCTTGGCTACAGGACACCATTAGCTCCTGAGGGTTTGGAACACTAGGTACGCCTAGGGGTTCACTCCCAGAGCCCATCGTCACCCCCCTTGCAGAGCCAGAAGTCAGAAGACAGGTGGGTAGAAGAAGAAAAGAAGACCTCAGTGACCGCTTCTGAGGTACTGCACAACGATTGCGCTGCGCGCCATGCTCCCACACACACAGCGGCACTACAGGGTGCAGGGTGCTGGGGGGGGGTGGGTGCCCTGGGCAGCATAAACTCCTCATTAAGGCTGGCAAAGTGGAAAATAAGTGCCTAGGCACATAATCCTAACCACCGCCAGTGTAATTATATTAAAAAATAGCGGGGCTGAAGCGCGCCATTAAGGGGGCGGGGCTTAGCCCTCACAGCTCTCATCCGCGTCATTTTCTCTTCACAGAGCTGCAGAAACGCTGGTCCTTCCTCAACACTGCTGTACAAGTAACAGGGTGCAAAACGGGGGGGGGGGGCACAGTTCATTTGGTGCAAATATAAGTATTATAAAAGCGCTACAGGTCTGAAGCTTTATATTAACGGTTCAGAACCGGGATTGAGCGCTGGGTTGTGAGCTGGCAAAATCCCTCTATGTTTCTCTGACAGGCTTTACTGTGGGTCTGTCCTCTTTTTGCCCAGTGTGTCTGTGGGTGTCGGTACACGTGTGTCGGCATGTCTGAGGCGGAGTGCTCTTCCCAGGAGGAGACTGTTAGAGACAGAAACGGCTGTGGGAGTGACCCTGTCAGCACCGCCGACTCCTGATTGGGTAAATGTGTTGAATGCCTTGAATGCTAATGTGGCTCTTATTAATAAGAGATTAGATAGATCTGAATCCCAGAACCAGTCATGTAAGAAATCTGTGGAGGATGTGTTACCACAGGTTCAGACCCCCCTCGGGGTCACATAAACGTTTGTTTGCTCAGTTGGCAGACACAGATACTGACACGGACTCCAGTGTCGACTATAGTGATGCCAGATTAGACCCAAAATTGGCAAAGAACATTCAGTACATGATTGTGGCAATAAAAGACGTGTTACATATCACTAAAGACCCTGCGGTTCCCGATACTAGGGTCTGTATGTATAAGGGAAAGAAACCTGAGGTAACGTTTACTCCCTCTCATGAACTGAATACTCTGTTTGAAAAAATGTGGGAAAATCCTGACAAAAAGTTTCTGATTCCCAAAAGGATTCAGGTGGCGTATACGTTCCCCTCTGGGGATAGAGAAAAGTGGGAGTCATCCCCCATTGTGGACAAGGCTCTATCACGGTTGTCTAAAAAGGTGGCTTTACCGTCTCCTGACACAGCAGCCCTTAAGGATCCTGCGGATCGTAGACAGGAAAATACGTTAAAATCCATTTACGTCACCATAGGTACACTGCTCAGACTATCCACCGCATCTGCATGGATGAGTAGTGCTATCGAAAAGTGGGCAGAGAACTTGTCATCTGATATAGATACCCTAGATAGGGATAGCATCCTGTTAACTCTGGGTTATATCAAGAACGCTGCTGCCTACCTAAAGGAGGCAGCGCGAGATATTGGCATTTTGGGATCAAAAGCCAATGCCATGGCGATTTCAGCTAGGAGGGCATTGTGGATTCATCAATGGAATGCTGATGCTGACTCTAAGAAAGCTATGGAGTCTCTCCAATATAGAAGTAGTGTCTTGTTTGGTGAGGGTCTCACTGATTTGGTATCTACGGCTACCGCGGTAAAGTCGTCATTTTTGCCTTATGTTCCTCCACAACAAAAGAAAGCTCACCACTTTCAGATGCAGTCCTTTCAGCCAAATAAATACAAAAAAGGCAGAGGTTATTCCTTCCTTGCTAATAGGGGAAGAGGAAAAGGTAAAAGATTTCCGGCCGTGGCAGGTTCCCAGGAGCAGAAGTCCTCCCCGGCTTCTGCCAAATCCACTGCATGACGCTGGGGCTCCTCTGCGGGAGTCCGCACCGGTGGGGGCACGTCTCAAGCTCTTCAGTCAATTCTGGGCTTGTTCGGCCCTGGACCCATGGGTTTTAGAAATAGTGTCCCAGGGGTACAAACTGGAGTTTCAAGACGTTCCCCCTCACCGATTTTTCAAAATCGGCCTTACCAGCTTCTCTTCCGGACAGGACAGTTGTATGCAATGCAATACAAAAGTTGTGTCTAAATCAAGTCATTATCAGGGTTCCCCCGTCTCAACAGGGAGAAGGCTTTTATTCAAGCCTGTTTGTGGTCCCGAAGCCGGACGGTTCGGTCAGACCTATTCTGAACCTAAAGTCCCTCAATCTTTACCTAAGAAAATTCAAATTCAAGATGGAATCTCTCCGAGCTGTGATCTCCAGTCTGGAGGAAGGGGATTTCATGGTGTCGGTCGACATAAAGGATGCCTACTTACACATCCCCATATATCCTCCGCATCAGGCTTACATGAGGTTTGCTATTCAGGATTGTCATTACCAATTTCAGACGTTGCCGTTTGTTCTGTCCACGGCTCCGAGGATTTTCACCAAGGTAATGGCGGAAATGATGGTTCTCCTTCGCAAGCAAGGAGTCACAATTATCCCGTACTTGGACGATCTCCTGATAAAGGCGAGATCCAAAGACACGCTGGTGCAGGACATTATGCTCTCCCTGACAGTTCTACAACAACATGGTTGGATCCTAAACTTGCCGAAGTCACAGTTGAATCCGATGAAATGACTGTCGTTTTTGGGAATGATTCTGGATACAGACTTAGAGAGTTTTTCTTCCAGAAGAGAAGGCTCTGGAAATTCAGAGTTTGGTCAAACAAATTCTGAAACCAGCGAGAGTGTCAATCCATCAATGCACTCGATTGCTGGGGAAGATGGTGGCGGCTTTCGAGGCCATTCAATTTGGCAGATTCCATGCCAGAGTGTTTCAGTGGGACCTGTTGGACAAGTGGTCCGGATCCCATCTGCACGTGCACCGGAAAATAATCCTTTCCGCCAAGACCAGAATCTCACTCCTGTGGTGGCTGCACAGCTCTCACCTCCTAGAGGGATGCAGGGTCGGGATCCAGGACTGGATCCTAGTGACCACAGATGCGAGTTTCCGAGGCTGGGGAGCAGTCACACAGGGGGAAAGCTTCCAGGGAAGATGGTCAAACCAGGAAGTTTTTATACACATAAACGTTCTAGAGTTAAGGGCCATTTACAACTGCCTTCTTCAAGCGGGACGTCTCCTTCGCAACCTGCCCGTCCTAATCCAGTCGGACAATATTACAGCAGTAGCGCACATAAACTGCCAGGGCGGAACAAAGAGCAAAGCGGCAATGGCAGAGGCCACAAAAGTTCTCCGCTGGGCGGAAAGACATACAAGCGCTCTGTCAGCAGACTTCCTCAGCAGACACGATCTCCATCCAGGAGAGTGGGGTCTTCATCAAGAGGTCTTTGCAGAAGTGACAAGTCTTTGGGGGAATTCCTCAAATAGACATGATGACGTCTCGCCTCAACAAGAAACTTCAGAGATATTGTTTCAGGTCGAGGGACCCTCAAGCAATAGCAGTGGACGCACTAGTGACACCATGGGTGTTTCAGTCGGTGTATGTGTTCCCTCCGCTTCCACTCATTCCAAAGGTGTTAAAGATCATAAGAAGAACAAAGGTTCAGGCAATCCTCATTGTCCCGGACTGGCCAAGGAGGGCTTAGTATCCAGATCTTCAGGAGTTACTCATAGGAGATCCCTGGCCTCTTCCTCTACGAGAGGATCTGTTACAGCAGGGGCCGTGCGTATATCACGACTTACCACGGCTACGTTTGACGGCTTGGTGGTTGAACGCCGGATCCTAGCCCGAAAGGGTATTCCCAGTGAAGTCATTCCCACACTTCTTCAAGCTAGGAAAGGAGTAACGTCAAAACATTTTCCACCGTATTTGGAGAAAATATGTGTCTTGGTGTGAATCCAAGAAGGCTCCTATTTCAGCTAGGGCGTTTTCTCCATTTTCTGCAAGCAGGTGTGGATGCGGGCCTAAAGTTAGGCTCGATCGGTTTTCTTTCAAAAACAATTTCGTGAAAGGCGTTTTGCACATCCAACCTCCATTTGTGCCCCCAGTGGCACCGTGGGATCTTAATGTGGTGTTGCAGTTCCTTCAATTACATTGGTTTGAACATTTACAGAAGGTGGAGTTGAAATTTCTCACTTGGAAAGTGGTCATGTTATTGGCCTTAGCATCCGCAAGGCGGGTGTCTGAGTTAGCGGCTTTGTCTCACAAGAGTCCTTATTTAATCTTCCATGAAGATAGAGCAGAGTTGAGGACTCGTCAACAATTTCTGCCGAAGGTGGTTTCATCGTTCCACATGAACCAGTCTATTGTGGTGCCGGTGGCTACTGACGCCTTTGCGGAGTCAAAATCTCTCGATGTTGTCAGGGCTTTAAAGATTTATGTCACCAGAACGGCTCAGATTAGGAAAACAGAAGCTCTGTTTGTCCTTTATGCTTCCAACAAGATTGGAAATCCTGCTTCCAAGCAGACTATTGCGTGCTGGATCTGTCATATGATTCAGCAGGCTCATTCTATGGCTGGATTGCCGTTACCGAAATCAGTGAAGGCCCACTCTACCAGAAAGGTGGGCTCATCCTGGGCGGCTGCCCGGGGAGTCTCGGCAGTACAACTCTGCCGAGCAGCTACTTTGTCGGGTTCAAACACTTTTGCGAAATTTTACAAGTTTGATACCCTGGCTGATGAGGACCTCATGTTTGGTCAATCGGTGCTGCAGAGTCATCCGCACTCTCCCGCCCGTTCTAGAGCTTTGGTATAAACCCCATGGATCTTGAAGTTTCCCCAGCATCCTCTAGGACGTATGAGAAAATAGGATTTTAATACCTACCGGTAAATCCTTTTCTCTTAGTCCGTAGAGGATGCTGGGCGCCCGTCCCAGTGCGGACTCTATCTGCAGTTATTAGTTATGTTTACACACAGGTTGTGTTTTTGTTATAGTCCGCCTGTTGCTGACATGGTTCATGCCGTTAACTGGAGTTCTGTTAAATGCCATGTTGTACGGTGTGTTTGTGGTGTGAGCTGGTATGTATCTCACCTTAGTTTAACAATAAATCCTTTTCCTCGAAATGTCTGTCTCCCTGGGCACAGTTCCTATAACTGGAGTCTGGAGGAGGGGCATAGAGGGAGGAGCCAGTTCACACCCCTTCAAAGTCTTAAAGTGCCCATCTCTCCTGTGGATCCCGTCTATACCCCATGGTTCTTGAAGTGTCCCCAGCATCCTCTACGGACTAAGAGAAAAGGATTTACCGGTAGGTATTAAAATCCTATTTCTCTGACGTCCTAGTGGATGCTGGGAACTCCGTAAGGACCATGGGGAATAGCGGCTCCGCAGGAGACTGGGCACAACTAAAGAAAGCTTTAGGACTACCTGGTGTGCACTGGCTCCTCCCACCATGACCCTCCTCCAGACCTCAGTTAGAATTTTGTGCCCGGCTGAGCTGGATGCACACTAGGGGCTCTCCTGAGCTCCTAGAAAAAGAAAGTATATTTTAGGTTTTTTATTTTCAGTGAGATCTGCTGGCAACAGACTCACTGCTACGAGGGACTTAGGGGAGAGAAGCGAACCTACCTGCTTGCAGCTAGCTTGGGCTTCTTAGGCTACTGGACACCATTAGCTCCAGAGGGATCGAACAATGGGCCCGTCCATGATCGTCCGGTCCCGGAGCCGCGCCGCCGTCCCCCTTGCAGAGCCAGAAGCAAGAAGATCTTCCTCAAAATCGGCGGCTGAAGACTCCTGTCTTCATTAAGGTAGCGCACAGCACTGCAGCTGTGCGCCATTGCTCCCTGTGCACACCACACACTCCGGTCACTATGGGTGCAGGGCGCTGGGGGGGCACCCTGGGCAGCAATTTGAGTACCTTACAGGCGGCAAACACACATAATATAGCTTACTAGGCTATATATGTGTAAAATACCCCTGCCACATTAATTTAATAAAAGCGGGAGAAGTCCGCCGAAAAAGGGGCGGGGCTATCTCCCTCAGCACACTGGCGCCATTTCCTCTCACAGCTCCGCTGGAAGGATCGCTCCCAGGCTCTCCCCTGCAGTTTCAGACTACATAAGGGTAAAAAAGAGAGGGGGGGCACTAAATTTAGGCGCAATTCTGTGTAATAAGCAGCTATAAGGGAAATCACTGTGAGTAGTGTAAATCCCGGCATTATATAGCGCTCTGGTGTATGCTGGAATACTCTCTCTCTGTCTCCCCAAAGGGCTTTGTGGGGTCCTGTCCTCAGTCAGAGCATTCCCTGTGTGTGTGCGGTGTGTCGGTACGGCTGTGTCGACATGTTTGATGAGGAGGCTTATGTGGAGGCGGAGCAGGTGCCTATAAATGTGCTGTCACCCCCTGCGGGGTCGACACCTGAGTGGATGGATATGTGGAAGGAAGTACGTGACAGTGTCAACTTCTTACACAAAAGGTTTGACGACATGACAGATGTGGGACAGCCGGCTTCTCAGCCCGTGCCTGCCCAGGCGTCTCAAAAGCCATCGGGGGCCCTAAAACGCCCGCTACCGCAGATGGCAGATACAGACGTTGACACGGATACTGACTCCAGTGTCGACGACGGTGAGACCACGGTACATTCCAATAGGGCCATCCGTTACATGATTACGGCAATGAAAGATGTGTTGCACATTTCTGATCTTTACCCAGGTACCACAAAAAAGGGTATTATGTTTGGGGAGAAAAAGCAACCAGTGGTTTTTCCCCCATCTGATGAGTTGAATGAAGTGTGTGATGAAGCGTGGGCTTCCCCCGATAAGAAACTGGTGATTTCTAAAAGATTACTAATGGCGTACCCTTTCCCGCCAGAGGATAGGTCACGTTGGGAGACATCCCCTAGGGTGGATAAAGTGCTCACACGCTTGTCAAAAAAGGTGGCACTACCGTCTCCGGATACGGCCGCCCTAAAGGAGCCTGCAGATAGAAAGCAGGAGGCTATCCTGAAGTCTGTGTATACACACTCAGGTTTTATACTGCGACCGGCTATTGCTTCAGCATGGATGTGCAGTGCTGCAGCCGCGTGGTCAGATTCCCTGTCTGATAACATTGATACCCTGGACAGGGACACTATATTGCTAAACATAGAGCATATTAAGGATGCACTCTTATATATGAGAGATGCCCAGAGGGATATTTGCCGGCTGGCATCTAGAGTAAATGCAATGTCCATATCTGCCAGGAGGGTATTGTGGACCTGGCAATGGACAGGTGATGCAGATGGAGGTTTTGCCTTACAAAGGTGAGGAATTGTTTGGGGAGGGTCTCTCGGACCTTGTCTCCACAGCAACTGCTGGAAAGTCAACATTTTTACCCCATGTTCCCTCACAGCCAAAGAAAGCACCGTATTATCAGGTACAGTCCTTTCGGTCACAGAAAGGCAAGCGGGTTAAAGGCGCATCCTTTCTGCCCAGAGGCAGAGGGAAAAAGCTGCACCATACAGCCAGTTCCCAGGAGCAAAAGCCCTCTCCCGCTTCCTCTAAGTCCACTGCATGACGCTGGGGCTCCACAGGCGGAGCCAGGTGCGGTGGGGGCCCGTCTCCGGAACTTCAGCGACCAGTGGGCTCGCTCACAGGTAGATCCCTGGATTCTACAAGTGGTATCTCAGGGTTACAAGCTGGAATTCGAGACGTCTCCCCCTCGCCGTTTCCTCAAATCAGCTTTGCCAACAACTCCCCTAGACAGGGAGGCAGTGCTGGAGGCAATTCACAAGCTGTACTCTCAGCAGGTGATAATCAAGGTACCCCTCCTGCAACAGGGAAGGGGTTATTATTCCACGTTGTTTGTGGTACCGAAACCGAACCGGACAGTTCGGTGAGACCCATTTTAAATCTAAAATCACTGAACACTTACATAAGAAGGTTGAAGTTCAAAATGGAATCGCTCAGAGCGGTTATTGCGAGCCTGGACGAGGGGGATTACATGGTATAACTGGACATCAAGGATGCTTACCTGCATGTCCCCATTTACCCTCCTCACCAGGAGTACCTCAGATTTGTGGTACAGGACTGTCATTACCAATTCCAGACGTTGCCGTTTGGTCTATCCACGGCTCCGAGGGTATTTACCAAGGTAATGGCAGAAATGATGATACTCCTTCGAAAAAAGGGAGTCATAATTATCCCGTACTTGGACGATCTCCTTATGAAGGCGAGGTCCAGGGAACAGTTGTTGATCGGAGTAGCACTAGCTCAGACAGTGCTACAACAGCACGGCTGGATCCTGAATATCCCGAAGTCACAGCTGGTTCCTACAACGCGTCTACTGTTCCTGGGGATGGTTCTGGACACAGAACAGAAAAAAGTGTTTCTCCCGGAGGAGAAGGCCAGGGAGTTGTCATCTCTTGTAAGAGACCTCCTAAAACCAAAACAGGTGTCGGTGCATCACTGCACGCGAGTCCTGGGAAAGATGGTAGCTTCTTACGAAGCAATTCCATTCGGCAGGTTCCATGCAAGGATCTTTCAGTGAGATCTGCTGGACAAGTGGTCCGGATCGCATCTTCAGATGCATCGGCTGATAACCTTGTCCCCAAGGGCCAGGGTGTCTCTACTGTGGTGGCTGCAGAGTGCTCATCTTCTAGAGGGCCGCAGATTCGGCATACAGGACTGGGTCCTAGTGACCACGGATGCCAGCCTTCGAGGCTGGGGGGCAGTCACTCAGGGAAGAAATTTCCAAGGACTATGGTCAAGTCAGGAGACTGCCCTACACATAAATATTCTGGAACTAAGGGCCATTTACAATGCCCTAAGTCAGGCAAGGCCCCTGCTTCAACACCAGCCGGTACTGATTCAGTCAGACAACATCACGGCGGTCGCCCATGTAAACAGACAGGGCGGCACAAGAAGCAGGATGGCGATGGCAGAAGCCACAAGGATTCTCCGTTGGGCGGAGAATCACGTGTTAGCACTGTCAGCAGTGTTCATTCCGGGAGTGGACAACTGGGAAGCAGACTTCCTCAGCAGGCACGACCTCCACCCGGGAGAGTGGGGACTTCATCCAGAAGTCTTTCAAATGATTGTACACCAGTGGGAAAGGCCACAGGTGGACATGATGGCGTCCCGCCTCAACAAAAAGCTAAAAAGATATTGCGCCAGGTCAAGGGACCCTCAGGCGATAGCTGTGGACGCTCTGGTAACACCGTGGGTGTACCAGTCGGTGTATGTGTTCCCTCCTCTGCCTCTCATACCCAAGGTACTGAGAATAAGAAAGAGAGGAGTACGAACTATACTCGTGGTTCCGGATTGGCCAAGAAGATCTTGGTACCCAGAACTTCAAGAAATGATCTCAGAGGACCCATGGCCTCTGCCGCTCAGACAGGACCTGCTGCAGCAGGGACCCTGTCTGTTCCAAGACGTACCGCGGCTGCGTTTGACGGCATGGCGGTTGAACACCGGATCCTAAAGAAAAAAGGCATTCCAGAGGAAATAATTCCTACGCTGATTAAGGCGAGGAAAGATGTGACCGTAACACATCACCACCGTATTTGGCGAAAATATGTTGCTTGGTGTGAGGCCAGAAACGGAGGAATTTCAACTGGGTCGTTTTCTGCACTTCCTACAGTCAGGAGTGTCTATGGGCCTAAAATTGGGTTCCATTAAGGTCCAGATTTCGGCTCTGTCCATTTTCTTCCAAAAAGAACTGGGTTCACTGCCTGAAGTTCAGACTTTTGTTAAGGGAGTGCTGCATATTCAGCCCCCGTTTGTGCCTCCAGTGGCACCGTGGGATCTCAACGTGGTGTTGGATTTCCTGAAGTCGCATTGGTTTGAGCCACTTAAAACCGTGGAGCTAAAATACCTCACGTGGAAAGTGGTCATGCTGTTGGCCTTGGCCAGGCGTGTATCAGAATTGGCGGCTTTGTCATGCAAAAGCCCTTATCTGATTTTTCATGTGGATAGGGCGGAATTGAGGACGCGTTCCCAATTCCTTCCTAAGGTGGTATCAGCTTTTCATGTGAACCAACCTATTGTGGTGCCTGCGGCTACTCGGGACTTGGAGGACTCCAAGTTGCTGGACGTAGTCAGGGCCCTGAAAATATATGTTTCCAGGACGGCTGGAGTCAGAAAAACTGACTCGCTATTTATCCTGTATGCACCCAACAAGCTGGGTGCTCCTGCTTCTAAGCAGACTATTGCTCGCTGGATCTGTAGCACGATTCAACTTGCACATTCTGCGGCTGGACTGCCGCATCCTAAATCTGTAAAGGCCCATTCCACGAGGAAAGTGGGCTCTTCTTGGGCGGCTGCCCGAGGGGTCTCGGCTTTACAACTTTGCCGAGCTGCTACTTGATCGGGTTCAAACACTTTTGCAAGATTCTACAAGTTTGATACCCTGGCAAAGGAGGACCTTGAGTTTGCTCATTCGGTGCTGCGGAGTCATCCGCACTCACCCGCCCGTTTGGGAGCTTTGGTATAATCCCCATGGTCCTTACGGAGTTCCAAGCATCCACTAGGACGTCAGAGAAAATAAGATTTTACTCACCGGTAAATCTATTTCTCGTAGTCCGTAGTGGATGCTGGGAGCCCATCCCAAGTGCGGATTGTCTGCAAAACTTGTATATAGTTATTGCTTAACTAAAGGGTTATTGTTATGAGCCATCTGTTGGTGAGGCTCAGTTGTTATTCATACTGTTAACTGGGTATAGCATCACGAGTTATACGGTGTGATTGGTGTGGCTGGTATGAGTCTTACCCGGGATTCAAAATCCTTCCTTATTGTGTCAGCTCTTCCGGGCACAGTATCCTAACTGAGGTCTGGAGGAGGGTCATGGTGGGAGGAGCCAGTGCACACCAGGTAGTCCTAAAGCTTTCTTTAGTTGTGCCCAGTCTCCTGCGGAGCCGCTATTCCCCATGGTCCTTACGGAGTTCCCAGCATCCACTACGGACTACGAGAAATAGATTTACCGGTGAGTAAAATCTTATTTTTTTTCTTTGTGCTTGCGATACTGACTATGTGCCGACCTGGCCCCTGTCGCATAGTGAGAATCGGGCATAGCCCGAATCTCACCGTGTGTATGGGCCATTAGAATCACAGCTCATTAACGACCTTATATCTCATTTGAAAATGATAAAGTTACAGATGTGTTCGTTCTGGGCATACGAGTACACATTGTACACCTAGATTTTCCACATCTATAGCATCCACAAGGATTTTGTGTTAACCATGCTCACCCTTCAGATTTCTTATTATCATCAAAGGAAGTGGCAGAGGAAAAATGCTGGCTATAGCACTGATGCTATTTTTATGTATTTTTTAACACTTCTCACGTTGCTGAAGATACTGTAACTACTGCAACTATATGTTAAACTTTAGGTTGCATATATCCTACAATATATGCATGTCAAAATCCACACAAAATATGAACTTGTTACCCCACATTTTTGTTAATTTATTTCAGTCACATTTCTATGTGCAATTCACACCATTGTTGGTAAACAAGGATACAACCAATCATTTAAATGACTCTACGTGACACCATGGGAATGTCCTGGGCACCCTAATCAGTTAATTGATAATCTAACTAATGTATTACAGGCTAAAGGTTTTATGTGCAATCAATATGTCTCCAGGTCTCTCACCCAGATGGTCCTTACTGTTTCCCCAGGAGGAATAGGACACACACTAAGCTCATAAAATAAATGATTGTGATATTTGGCTCTGGGGTGACACAATCCACTTATGCACATGAGAGAAAGATCCTACCACAGATGGGACTGGATGTAAATCTTTTATCTACCTACAGTCACATAACAAGGCACCATAAATACTCATAAGTGCAGAAGGCAAGATATAAAAATGGATAGTATCATTTATAGTTACAGATATCATCTTTCCTTTATAGACACAGATGAGGATGAGCTCCGAAGAGCACATGCAATACATTTATTTTAAAGTGGAAAATCCATACTGTATATTTTAAAAGTACTGTGACTTGATCAGATAAAATGGGCTTTCTATGATTTGCTACATAACATATACATCCATAATAATGTCTCAGAGTGTGCAGTATGTACTAACATCCAGAGAGGGAATGCTTTCATATTCTTTTAAAATATAGAAGCGATAAATATGGAAATAAAAGTGTATGCTTTTAAAAAGATTTATAGGAGCATAACCAACTGCTAGAATGGTAACTTATTTACTAAATAAGTGGTAAGAATTGTATCAGAAATAAATCAGCGTGTTATGAAAAACTTATATAGCTTGGGTGTCCCGCACCCCAGACTTGTACCCCCCAATATGTTAGGTACTTGCCCGATTAATGAGGTCACCTGGCAGCTGGTGAGCAAGTTGTTATTTATGGCCATAAGTATGCAAAGAACCTCATTCAAAATACTAAATTTTATTGCAATGATTATTATAAAACAATTGGTAGTGTTTGAATTGTGCACCTACAGCCTTGTCTTTGTATGCAGTACGGAAAGGTCTCCCACAGGGTCGCACCTCTCATTACCGGTGTGCACCCCAGGACCCCTGCCCTGTATACCTAATGCTGTGTATTTACATACACAATAGAAGGCCAGAGACACCTTCTGCCTGGTGGTAGCACCCACGGCCACCTGTCCTATATATTGGTTTTAATTATGCTGCTTTCACATCGCAAACCCTGCTTTTGAAACGGTTCTTGAAACGGTTCTTAAAACGGGTCTGAGCAGTTAAACCCCCTTCACATCGCATGTTGTAACCAGTATATTACCATTTCATTACCGTTTTGGTACCTTTCACACTGAACCCGTTTCTCCCATAGAAAACAGTGGTTGTCATTTTAAATGGACTTTTCTGGCCCACACATTATTAATAATTATTAATTAATTATTAATAATTTGGCTAGTCGTACGATGAAACCCAGCAGCTTCAAGCATCTTTACCATGTTTTTGTAGAAGACTGCATCCTTCACTGTCCCAGTGATTTGTCTAGCAATTTCTTCATCCCCTCTCATCCTAAGCAGCTCCCTAACCTCCTGCCATTTTAAACTGTATTCTGTATAAAAAAAAATGCTTCTTCACTCTCATATGTTTCCTCCAGTTTATTTCCTGCTTCTGCCTGGTGACATCACGCATGGAGACAGCCTATCACCTTCTGTGGTTTGGAAAATACAGTTTCTGAGCCTTTCACATTGCACAATGACACGGGTCTGAACCGTGTAGGACCCTGCTTTTTAACTGTTTTAAAATACCAGTAATCTGTAACCAGTAAATTCAAAGTGGCCCTTTCACACCGCAGCTAGAACCGTTTTGGAAGGCTTAAAAAACGGCTATTTACCGGGTTATAGCTGCGGTGTGAAAGGGGTATAAGGTTACTGACATTTCTCAGACTGCATGCAGAGCAAGGTGAGTCCTGCACAAATGTATATTAGAATGTCAGACGGGAGGTGGGTCTTTGGGGCATGGGTCCCCCTGGACTGTTGTGGCTGGTTGGCCTCAGGAACAATACAGGTTAACACTTAAGGTCCATACACACTTAACGATAAAATGAGCGACGTTGCTCATTTTCCCCCTCCTTGAGCGACGTTGCTCACTTTATCGTCAAGTGTGTATGCCGCCAGCGACGACCGACGCGCGGCCCCGCGGGTCGGCAACGATCGTCGCTGTCGGTAGTGCATGCATGAAGGATGTGGACTGTCGTCCACGACCTTCATGCAGGGCTGGTGGGGGCGTGACGTCACTGAGCGATATGAGCGGTCATATCGCTCAGTGCGTACAGGCGGCCGCCGACCGGCCGGCCCGGGAGGGGGAAACATTAGACGATGTCGCTCACAGAGCGACATCGTCTAATGTGTATGGGCCTTTAATTTCATATTTCCTTTCATCCTTATTGCGTGTGTTGTTTCAATGTAACTCATTCTTCACTATATATAGAGTGTTGCCATGGGGTTGCTCGGCTAGGGATGGCCATCGGTACTTCCCCCCATCAATGGTTGCCATCGATAGGTGAATTATCTGGAACCATCAATGGTTATAAAATATGATACCATCTACCACTGACGGTTCCTGCCATCAAATAGCCACGCATGCGCAGAAGGGGCTTTGCTGGAGAACGTCTCTGCGACCAATAGTTACCTCTGTGCATACATGGTATAGCTCCCCTGGCGGCTGGCTGCACACAGTCTACACCAGAGGATCCCAAACTGTGTGCCGTGGCTCCCTGGGGTGCCTTGGTACACTTGCAGGGGTGCCCTGGGTTGGTGGTCCAGGACCAATTCAAATCATTCATGGTCAATATAATAGGCAAAACCAGTGCTGGTGGCTGCCAGTCATAAAATATGTGGCCAAACAGAAGCAAATCTTGTCCCTCACCACACAACTGACTCTAAGGATGACATATAAACGCAATCTACTTAATGTAATATTTCTTTCTAAATTTCTCAATAAGAAATTTTTGGCCTGGGGTGCCATGAAAAAAATTCTGATATTCTAGGGCGCCGTGATTCAAAAAAGTTTGGAAACCACTGGTCTACACTAATAAGAGTAATAGAAACAGTGGGCAGGGAGAGGGGGGCGAGGCTGTTGAGTGCTGACTGACAGCTAAGTATAAGTTACTCTGCAGCCATTCTGCCTTCCCTTCCCCGCCATTACCATACGGGGGTGAGCAGGAACTAGAAGACTGTCTGACATGTCAGCACGCAGCGGTGCTGTCCGACATCACTAGACAGTAATGAGTGTTGAGGGCAGGAGCCAGGAGGTGAGGTCCGTATGGCCAAGGCAGCATGTATCTACCCCTGACTCCAGGCAAAGTGTAGTGCACAGTAAAAATCCATCACCATTGGCCTCACACCCCACCATCGATGGTGGAGCACTATCTAATGATCTGCCATCAATGGTGAAAGTATTAGATACTGGTCAAAAACCATTGGTGGTTTGGAATTATCGATGGCCATCCCTATGCTCAACTGCTTGGCCTTAGGGTGTCCAGTGCCCTGGACTTGTACCCTTCAATATGTTAGGGACTTGCCCGATTAATGAGGTCACCTGGACGCTGGTGGGCAAGCCGTTATTTATGGCCATAACTATGCAAAGAACCTCATCCAAAATACAAAATTTTATTACAATGATTATTACTAAACGATTGGTAGTGTTTGAATTGTGCATCTGCTGCCTTATCTTTGTATGCAGTACTGAAAGGTCTCCACAGGGTCGCACCCCAGGATCCCTCCCCTGTATAGCTTACATAATTACAGTTGGCCATATATATGCCTCTATCACCTACCAATGATCAGCAAAAATTAAAATAATACAAACGGATGTTTATCCTTCACAATGGAAAATGATCTGCCGCTGATGGCAATCTGCTTGTGTGCTGTTATCGGAGATCACAATTTCTGATAATCTGTCCTATACTGTGCATTAGGGGGAATTCAATTGTGTGCTTGTGCATATAGCTCCCATCTAAAGTGATATTGAGATGTTGGATGTCCAGCCCCGTGCAAGCCGTGAGTGTTGCATTCTGTGCGCCCTGTAGCTAAGATGCCCAAAAGCCCTACTTTAGACGACTTTCCATTTACACCACAGGAGGATGCGAGCAGAAATCTGCAATACATGATGTGCACTCAAAAACAATTGTACAGCTGTATTCCCCTCACTCTATTTCACTCAGTATTTGTCATTCATTTAATTCTTATCTGTCCATCAGGAATGGATAATACAACTCCGGATTAGGCAACCTTTGCCACTACAGCTGCTGTGGAACTACACATCCCAGCCTCCTGCCACAGTTTTAATATAATCAATAAGCAAAACTGTGGTAGAGCATTCTGGGATGTCTAATACTGCATGTTATCTACTCCTGATATAACTCATTGATATAATTTGGAGGTGTGACTATTAAGTGCTTTATAACAGTAATACTCCTTTCAGACAGAGAAAAGGACCCAGAAATTTGCGAGAGCAAGCCAGGTCTACCCGGGTCCTTTCTCTGTGTGAAAGGGACAATCTGGGACATCAACCATCGTTTGCCTGCTGTCTGAAAGAGTACAACCCGGGTCATGCTTAAATGGAGATTAGCAGAACAGGAGAGCTAAACCAAGGCTAACCAGCCTGTGACACCACTTCTGATGACTAAACTGTTTGGCAGAGCTGACCCGGGTTCTGTGTGAAAGGCGTCAACCCAGGAGTAACGCGGATCCAAACTGCAGAGTGAAAGGGAGGTAGGACCTGTGACTCAGGTCCAACCTGTAATCAAAATCCTGGGGAAAAACAGGGTCTGAAGGGGGTATAGGATGTTCTGTTTTTTCTCTTGTTTAATGGATTCACTAAATAAAACTTTCTTGAAATTATCTTCACCTAGATATCTCCAGTGTGCCTGAGATGTCTCCAGTGTGCTGGAGCTGCATTACCCTTCACTCGCAAGGTTGTTTCAGATGTGTGACTGTCCACAAGGCCGTGACGGTCAAGCTCAGTGGAAATAGATACTAGTACATACTGTAGTGAAGTCACAGAACATCTGGTCGTTTTGCTAGGCTTGCCAACAATTGATCTATTGCATTTGTCCATCCTTGTGTTAGGGACAGATTAATAATTTGGTGAAATTTACAAACTGCCTTAAATGGTGCAACTTTTATGACAGTGTCTCTTCCATCTGTGGAGGTCATTAGCGAAGCACACCATAACATCTTGTTCATGTGTAAGGTACCAGAGTGCTCCACAGCTTAGGACAGTGGGTACACATGACTAAACTAGGGGGGTTCAGTATGAATTACCGGTGGCCGGGATGCCGGCCGTCAGTATACCGACAGCGGCATCCCAGCCACCAGTATGTCGGCAGCGGGGCGAGCGCCGGCATACAGGTCATATTCTCCCTCAATGGTTGTTGCGGACACCCACAGAAGGAGAATAGCCTGTGTCGCCGGGATTTCAGCGTCAGCATTTCACCGCTAATTGGGATTCCGGCATCGACACTGTGAACGCAGGGATCCCGTCTAGCGGTATCTTAACCGCTTCCCAACTAGGGACATACTGTGCCAGGTAGACAAAATAAATGCAGACAACAAAACCAAGAAGAACAAGGTATTTGCTCATTAAAGAGCTAACAATTTAATGGTGAGGTGACGGTCGATTAGAAGGAGGTTGTGATAAATGAGGTGGGAGATGAGTGACAAAGATTGTATTTGTGATTGTTTTTTGGGTAAGAAATGAGCACATTCTGACAATAGGAGACACCTAAGTTACTTCAAACGCACGTCTGTGTGTGTGTGTGTATATATATATATATATATATATATATATATATAAAAATATATATATTGTAGATAGAAGCGGGCGGCACTCAAGCAGACTCCTAGAAAGTGAAAAAAAAGCGGTCCGTTTATTGATCCGACATGTTTCGGGGAACATATACATATATATATATATATATATATATTGCATTGGGAAGAAGATTCTGGTAAAGCAGTAAACTCTGTCAGGTGAGACTTTGATAAAGTCTCACCTGACAGAGTTTACTGCTTTACCAGAATCTCCAGAGTGCCGCCTCTTCTTCCCAATGCAATAGATATACAGACTGCCAGGTCTGTTCGGGAGGGCACCGGAGTGTGAGCCTTGCTCAATTAGCCTACGGGGGAGTGCCAGACATATTTCTCCAATATATATATATATATATATATATATATATATATATATATATATATATATATATATATATACACATACACACACACGTAGAATGCTGCGTTTGTGTGTGTATATATAGGTGTGTGTATGTGTGTATAGGTATATATATATACATGTATATACATACACAAACACACACACACACACACACACACACACGTAGAACGGTGCGTGTGTGTGTGTATATATAGGTGTGTATATATATATATATATATATATATATATATATATACACACACATACACACACGTAGGACGGTGCGTGTGTGTGTATGTGTGTGTGTATATATATAGGTGTGTGTGTGTGTGTGTGTGTGTGTGTCCAGCATTGTGGACACTGTTAATATTTTGTCATCTCAAACAGGGGGAGGGGTAAGCAGACTCCCACTGGTATGGGCTAGATCCATGAAACTTGTTTTTGTTATGTAAATAATATTGCTGATAAGTTATCACACATAAGTATTTACGTTCACATTTATGCAACATGAAAAGTTAGTCCTATCCCAACACTGTCATCCAGAAAACAACATCATAGTACTAAATGAATTAGAGGAAATAAATGGACGATTGGTAATCTGGTCACAATGCTCCAAGGAGGACCCCCGAGAAGACAAAGTGAATTTCCTACACACAGACCTTGATCCTTTAACACCCTGTAATGGGACACAGCACTCACAGCTGATGCTAGTGTAAAGGGCTCCTTGGTGAGGACTGAGAAGCAGCTGAGCCTTCTAAGCACTTACATGAATAGCCTGCATCATCCCCCCAATTCCCCGCTAACCATGGAGAGACATTAACTCATTGTGGCCACGGCTGTCCACCTGCTCTACGTTAGCACTCTACAGTGAGCAGTGGCTGGTAAGGGGCAGATAGAGTGGTACTCAGGTATACTATTAACATACTGAGCAGGTTTCTTTTCTATTGATGACAACAAACTACATGTATGAATAAAAACAAGCTGGCATAAGCAAGGGGGGGGGGGGGGTGGCAGAGATCGATGGACTCTTCCCACTCCTACTGTCAGTGGGAGAATACAGGAGCAGGCGTAACAGTGGCTGGTGGGCGCACTGATCATTAGGGTCCGTATCTACCAAAAACTGCATTTTCAGTTTTGAGTGGAATCATACTTTGTCCAAACCCAAATAATAACATCTACTGTCAAATTGTAGCAATGACAATCAAAATAATAGCATCATAGTATAAAGCCTTACCAGAAGTTTGAGTTACAGTTTCTTCCAGAGAAAACCATAATGTCTGAGCACCTATCTTGTGACATAGAAGTGTCCCCAATGAAAACACTGACTGCACTAGATCAGATATATGTAGCTGCGCATACACCTAAAGATTTATTGTCTGATCTGGCTGGTTGGAGTGAAAATCTGGTAATGGATGAGAGCAAACGACAATTGACCCATTTGCTCTGAAATGCTGGAAAACTGACTAAAACTGTTGTTCAGATAAATTGGTTAAATCAAAAAGATTTAACTAATTTGTCTGATTGACCATTTGTGTCTGTTTTTCAGTGCTTGGGAGCAAATGGTCAATTGTCATTTGCTCTCATCCATTACCAGATTTTCATTCCAACCAGCCAGATCAGACAATAAATCTTTAAGTGTATGGGCAGGCTTTACCCTGTGGTTTCCAAACTGGGTGCCGCAGAGCACTTGCAGGAATGCCACAGTTTGGTGTACAGAACCAAATCAAATTATTTATGGTCAATATGATAGGTAATACCAGTGCTGGCGGCTGCCAATAGTAATACACGTAGACAAACCCTGTCCACCACCACAGATAATCAGGGTGACAGGTAATCTCAATTTACTTATTTTAATATTTTTTTTTTCTTAATATCTCAATAAGAATCTTTTTGGTCTGGGGGTGCCATGATAAAAATGCTGGTACTCTAGGGCACCGTAATTCAATAAACGTTGGTACCCACTGGGCTAACCTGTTAATTTGGTCACCACATTCTGTTTTGGGGTCCCTCATTAGCACATACTTTATGCTATCCATATTGCTGTGGGATCTCAGATAGACATTTTCTACACTGTCAGAATGTTGCATGGTTCAGGGTGCATCCTATGATGGGGTATCCGGTCAGATAGTCGACAATGTTAAGGTCGACACTCATTAGGTCGCCCACTATTGGTCGACATGGACAAATGGGCGCCACATGAAAAGGTCGACATAAGTTTTTCACTTTTTTTTCTTTTTTGGAACTTTTTCATACTTTACGATCCACGAGGACTACGATTGGGAACGGTAACCTTGCCCGAAGCATGGCTTGCGAAGCGAGCCATGCGAGGGGACGCGTTGCACTAATTGGGGTTCTACCATCACTTCACGCAGAAAATGACACCAAAAAAGTAAAAAACAAAACAAAAAATTCATGTCGACCTTGTCATGTGTCGACCATGTTCCTGTGTCGACCATGTTGATGTCGACCAATAGTGGTCGACCTAATGAGTGGTGACCTTAACATTGTAGACCATTCATACCGGAACCCTTTGATGGTATAGGCACAATGGGCCTTACTTAAAAAAATAAAATGGTGTTGTTATGTTCAGAAATTTCCTGTTGCTCATAACCATCCGTTTTATAGCTAAAGATATCATCTTAAATATATTGACAAAGTGTTGTTTACATCCAATTGGTTGCTAGGATTACAGACCGTTTATCACACTGCTATATTGTAAAGTAGAAGAGAAAGGAGTGTGTCCTTGTCATGTTGTTTAGGAAGAAAGGCTGGAAGGGTCATATAACTCATCAATGTATACCAAGTGTATAAAGAGGGGAACTTACCACAGAAGAGGATGTATCAAGTGCCAGAGATGTCCAGCTTAATAATACAGTCATCAACCCAAAACCCAGCATCCTGAAATAAAACACCAATTGTGAGTAATCACATTAGCTAACAAAAATCAATAATACCTCAATGTAATTTCTCACTATATGCTCCCTTCTTAAAGGGACAATTGAGTGACAAATGCTTTGTCCTGAACTTTTAAATATAAGATAGCCTCTTTGTTAATATTAAAGGCTCAGATTTAATGGATTATCCCTGTCGGGATAGCTAAAGATGATGGCAAAGTGCTTCCTATAGACAGCGGTGACTACGATGTAATATGTGCAGTGCTAGAACACAAGGTTATTGCATATTTCTTCTACAGCTCCACATAACCTCAGTATGCAGTGCAGAGCTGAGCAGTGCATGGATCTATTGTAGTTTAAATGCACGGCTGGATTGCCAGCTAATTGATTTAGGACCCACATGAGCCACCTGCGTTGCGCTAAACCTTCTTTATCCCAATAATACTGACACCCTTCCTTAGCCTGAGCAGGTACAGATTAGGAGACGTAGGAAGGAGGTGTGCTATGAGAGGTCCTGTTTTGTGCACTGTCCACCTTACAATTGCTGTGCGTCCAAGTGTCTGGCTTCTTTTATTACCAGTTATTTTTTATATAGCGCACACATATTCCTCAGCGCTTTACAGAGAATATTTGGCCATTCACATCAGTCCCTGCCCCAGTGGAGCTTACAATCTATATTCCCTACCACGTGTATACGCACACACATGCAAGCTAGGGTTAATACTGTTGGGAGTCAATTAACCTACCAGTATATTTTTTGAGATTGTGGGAGGAAACCGGAGTACTCACAGAAAACCCACGCAAGTATGGGGAGAATATACAAACTCCACACAGTTTTGGTCATGGTTGGACTCACACCCATGACCTCAGTGCTGTGAGGCAGTAATACTAACCATTCAGCTTTGCCAACATGAGAACTCTCCATTACTGCCTAGTCACACCTTTTCGGTTGAAAGTGGAGATGTGATGGAAATGCACATGACTGGCATCGCCCAGGTCTGGAGCATGCACAGTGTAATTACATGCAAATAGGTGTAAGTTTTACTCAACATCACACCTGCAGTGTATGTTGAATGAATGAATGAATGAATGAATGAATGAATGAGGACTGTCAGGGACTGAGTTCTAGGTTCCTGCTGCTTATATGAATGGACAGAGGTCTGCTCAGTGCTAGCTGACTGGAAGACAATATGTATATGTACTGTATATACATGTGTTATAATGGTGTATACAAGAGGAAAAAGGCGAAACAATGTTGGGGCATGTATAGGGTAAGTACTGTAACTAGGGTTACATGGGACATCTCCTTCTGGAAGTTCAGTATCACATAGCCACTTTTAATGTACTATCCACACTCTCAGGCCAGTAATCTGTGGTATTAAGTGTTCTTCCTTTGATGAAATCCTTAAACGAGATCTCCTGCTTAGTAAATGTTTTATTATGCCCAAGTATGTAGTAATGCTATAGCAATTCTTGCTCAGGTGTATTCCTTTCAACAATGCAGCTACCAAACGGTAGTTGTTACGGGCTTTCATAAAGAACCCCACCACACTAATGGGTATATTTAATTTAAGTCGGATCCATTCCGACATTCATTTGTGGGAATAGATCCGACCAGGGCTATTCAATGCCATCTCAATTCGACTTTAAAAAAAGTCGAATTGAGATGCGGGAGCTGAGACGGGGAGAGCCGCGGGCAGACGGGAGAGAGCAGCGCTACAGCTACTTGCTGGAGCCGGGTGGAGTACCCAGGAGTAACGCGGATCCAAACTGCAGAGTGAAAGGGAGGTAGGACCTGTGACTCGGGTCCAACCTGCAATCAAAATCCTGAGGAAAAACAGGGTCTGAAGGGGGTATAGGATGTTCTGCTTTTTCTCTTGTTTAATGGATTCACGAAATAAAACTCTCTATGTTAGTGGCGGCTGTGACACAACCTCCGGCTGCGCTGCTGTAGCGCTGCTCTCCGCTGTCTGCCCGTGGCTCTCCCCCGTCTCCTCCTCTCCCCTGTCTGCTCCCGATTCTCAATTCGACTTTTTGGGGTCGAAAAGGGGGCTCCGTTTTTGACAGAAGAACACGAATCGGCAGCTATTCCGCCGATCCACGTGCTTTTCGACAAGTTTTTGAATAATTTGGGGTTAGACTGAATAGGTCGGAACCCCTTCTGATCTAAAAAAGTCGAAAACTACCGTCTTTTCGACAGACGGCAACTTTCGACTTCTACTGAATATACCCCTAAAGATAGTATTTTGGTGAAAACGTGCTGGGGAAAAATATTTTGGCATTTTGATATTTGGCATTAGATATTTTGGCAAGCCGCCTCTAACCCGCAGAAATATTAACACTATTAATTTTCAACAACTATCTACCTCACTGCAACCACTGCTCTCACCAATTTCTACATTCACCTCTCCTGAGACTGCTGTATCACACCTTAACCAAACTCTAGAAACAGCACTTGATGAAGTGGCTCCAGCTACCCATCACACTCCACGTAGACTTAGATGTCAACCGTGGCACTCTAAATACACTAGACACCTTCAAAAACTCTCACGTAAAGTAGAACGCCAGTGGCGTAAATCTCGTAGTTCAAGTGACTTTCTCACATATAAGACCGTATACCACTCTTATCGTAATGCTCTGGACACTGCCAAACAAACATATTTCCAATCTCTCATCTCTGCTTAAGGGGTATATGCAATTCACGGCGAATCGCGGCAAATTATCGCCGTTTTTTAATTCGACACAATTCGACAGGTGAATTCCAGCAGGTGGCTGCCGGAATTCACCATATTCAATGAAAAACGGATTCGACAGTCCCGCGGGCGAAAAACGGCCGATTTGCCGGATTTTGCCGCGATTTAAAAAAATGGGAAAAAACGGGAAAAACCCGTAAAAAAAATGGCGTGGGGTCCCCCCTTCAAAGCATAACCAGCCTCGGGCTCTTCGAGCTGGTCCTGGTTCTAAAAATGCGGGGAAAAATTGGGCAGGGATCCCCCGTATTTTTAAAACCAGCACCGGGCTCTGCGCCTGGTGCTGGTGCAAAAAATACGGGGGACAAAAAGAGTAGGGGTCCCCCGTATTTTTTACACCAGCATCGGGCTCCACTAGCTGGATAGATAATGCCACAGCCGGGGGTCACTTTTATACAGTGCCCTGCAGCCGTGGCATTAAATATCCAACTAGTCACCCCTGGCCGGGGTACCCTGGGGGAGTGGGGACCCCTTCAATCAAGGGGTGTCCCCCCCCAGCCACCCAAGGGCCAGGGGTGAAGCCCGAGGCTGTCCCCCCCATCCAATGGCTGCGGATGGGAGGCTGATAGCCTTGAGAAAAATGACAATAATATTGTTTTTTCCAGCAGTACTACAAGTCCCAGCAAGCCTCCCCCGCAAGCTGGTACTTGGAGAACCACAAGTACCAGCATGCAGGAGAAAAACGGGCCCGCTGGTACCTGTAGTTCTACTGGAAAAAAAATACCCAAATAAAAACAGTACACAGACACAGTGACAGTAAAACTTTATTACACACTGCCGACACACACATACTTACCTATGTTGACACGCCGACTGCCACGGTCTCCGACGATCCGAGGGTACCTGTGAAAAAAATTATACTCAGAGGTACATCCACGTCCAGAGATACATCCACGTACTTGTTAAAAAAAGAAAACGAACACTCGTACCACCGGACTGAAAGGGGTCCCATGCTTTCACATCAGACCCCTTTCCCCGAATGCCGGGACACCACGTGACTCCTGTCACTGAAGTCCCTTCAGCCAATCAGGAAGTGCTACTTCCGTGGCGCTCACCTGATTGGCTGTGCGCTGTCTGAGCTGTCAGACAGCGCATCGCAAAGCCTCTCCATTACTTTCAATGGTGAGAACTTTGCCGTCTGCGGGGGTTACCCGCGGTCAGCCGCTGACCGGCGGGTGACCTCACCGCTAGCCGCTAAGTTCCCACCATTGAAAGTAATGGACGGAGCTGTGCGATGCGCTGTCTGAGTTCAGCTTCCTGATTGGCTTTAGAGATCTTTCTGTGACAGCTGTCACTCTGAGAGGTCTCTCTGCATTCGGGGTAAGGGGTCCCATGTGTAAGCATGGGACCCCTTTCAGTCCGTTTGGTCGGGTGTCCGGTTTTTTTTTTTTAACAAGTACGTGGATTTATCTCTGGACCCTGGCTGAGGTGAGTATATTGATATTTTCTTTTCAGGTATCCGTGGATTCTACTTGGAGAAGAGGACCGATGTCGGCGTGTGAACATAGGTAAGTATGTGTGTGTCGACGTATGAAATAAAGTTTTACTGTCACGGTGTGTGTGTCCTGTTTTTATTTGGGTATTTTTTTTCCAGTAGAACTACAGGTACCAGCGGGCCCGTTTTTCTCCCGCATGCTGGTACTTGTGGTTCTCCAAGTACCAGCTTGCGGGGGAGGCTTGCTGGGACTTGTAGTTCTTCTGGAAAAACAATATTCTTGACATTTTAACAAGGCTATCAGCCTCCCATCCGCAGCCCTTGGATGGGGGGGGGGGACAGCCTCGGGCTTCACCCCTGGCCCTTGGGTGGCTGGGGGGGGGGGGGGGGGGGACACCTTGATTGAAGGGGTCCCCACTCCCCCAGGGTACCCCGGCCAGGGGTGACTAGTTGGGTATTTAATGCCACGGCCGCAGGGCACTGTATAAAAGTGACCCCCGGCTGTGGCATTATCTGTCTAGCTAGTGGAGCCCGATGCTGGTGTAAAAAATACGGGGGACCCCTACTCGTTTTGTCCCCCGTATTTTTTGCACCAGCACCAGGCGCAGAGCCCGGTGCTGGTTTTAAAAATACGGGGGATCCCCTGTCAATTTTCCCCCCGCATTTTTAGAACCAGGACCAGCTCGAAGAGCCCGAGGCTGGTTATGCTTTGGAGGGGGGACCCCACGCCATTTTTTTCAGGGATTTCACCATTCCATCTATAAAAAAAATAAAAATAAAAAAAATATTATTTTTAAAAATATATAAATAATACTTGTGCCTCCCAAAAAGACAAACCAAGTACCTAATCCCTTCTAATATAAATAGATCTGATATTATCACGAAAAAAACCCACAAAAAAAACATGTTTTAAATTTTTTTTATTGGTTTCACCCTCCAAAGTGTGGCGGATTGAAAATGACTAATTTGCTGTCTAAAAGCACTGCTGTCGAATTTCCAAACTTGAATTGAATATGCTTTTGTCGAATTGCAGCACTTGTATCATTGCAGAAAAGTCGAATTTGCAAAAAGTCGAATTTCAAAAAGTCGAATTTTGAAAGTCCGTTTTTTGGACGGAAAGCACTGAATTGCATTGACGAATTTTTTTTTTTGGCGAAAAATACCCGAAATTCGACAATTTCGGGAATTCGACCGCAATTGCATATACCCCTAAGCCTCTAACCCCAAGCAACTGTTTAATACATTTAAAATCACTTCTTGTCCCTCCCTCACCCAACCCACCAGCCACTGTCAGTGCACAAGATCTTGCTTCCTATTTCAAGGACAAGATTGATAAGATCCAAAATGAAATGGTATGCTCTTCCACAGCAAGTGACCTGCTCAATTCCCTGCCTGAATCCTCTAACACCTGTATCTGCACTCTTTTCATCTGCCTACTCTACTACCTCTTCCCTTGACTCTATACCCTCACAAATGAGTAAAGCTCTGTCTGCTGTGCTCATCCCAACCTTAACTAAAATCTGTAATCTCTCTCTGTCTACTGGTATCTTCCTTCTCTGTACAAGCATGCAGTGATTACTCCCATTCTGAAAAAAACAAAACTCTGACCCTAACTCTCTCTCAAACTACCGTCCCATCTCTCAGCTCCCATGCCCCTCCAAGCTACTTGAGAGACTTGCCTAGGACTTGCCTCATACACTTTCTTAACTCACACAGCCTACTGGACCCACTTCAGTCCGGATTTTGTGCCCAACACTCCACAGAAACAGCACTGACTAAGGAAGTGAATGATTTGGTCACTGCTAAATCTAATGGCCATTACTCACTACTTATTCTCCTTGATCTGTCTGCTGCTTTTGACACTGTTGACCACTCTCTTCTCATACAAACAATACAATCCCTAGGTATTCAGGACACAGCCCTTTCTTGGTTCTCATCCTACCTATCTAATCGCTCCTTCAGTGTTCGTTTCTCTGATTCCACCTCCTTTTCGCTACCTCTCTCAGTTGGAGTACTGCAAGGCTCAGTCTTAGGTCCTCTGCTTTTCTCTATCTATACCTCATCTCTTGGCAAACTAATCAACTCTTTCGGATTTCCGTACCATCTGTATGCGGATGATACTCAAATCTACCTATCCTTCCCAGATTTGTCACCATCTGTATTGGCCCGGGGTCACTGAATGCCTTTCCGCCATTTCATCTTGGATGACATTTCGCCATCTCAAACTTAACATTTCCAAAACAGAATTAATCATATTTCCACCGGCCAATAGTAGTTTCCAACCTGATATCTCTATCACTGTTGAGAACTCGGCAATCATCCCTACCCCAAAAGCTTGCTGCCTAGGTGTCATTCTTGACTCTGAAATGTCTTTGTTCGCCACATTCAATCTGTCTCAAGATCATGTTACATACATCTAAGAAACATATCCAAAATGCGACCATATCTTACACAAGACACAGCAAAAACTCTAATCCATGCTCTCATTATCTCCTGCACTGATTATTGTAATAGTCTCCTAACCGGTCTTCCCAAACATAGGCTCTTCACCACTACAATCCATTTTGAATGCAGCTGCGAGGCTTATCTTCCTCGCTAGACGTTCATCGTTTGCAGATCCGCTCTGTCAGTCCCTCCATTGGTTACCGGTATTCTACCGTATTAAATATAAAATACTTTTACTGACATACAAGGCTATTAACCAAACTGCACCAACATACATCTCTTCACTCATCCCAAAATATCTCCCTACCCGACCTCTTCGCTCTGCACAAGATCTATGTCTCTCATTCACACGCATTACTTGTTCACACTCAAAATTACAGGACTTTATCCGGGCTTCATCCACTCTGTGGAGTGCCCTCCCACACACAATAAGCATTGCCTCATGGGGTTAATTCCGAGTTGATCGCAGCAGGAATTTTGTTATCAGTTGGACCAAACCATGTGCACTGCAGGGGAGGCAGAATTAACATGTGCAGAGAGAGTTAGATTTGGGTGTGGTGTGTTCAATCTGCAATCTAAATTGCAGTGTAAGAATAAATCTGCCAGTATTTACCCTGCACAGAAACAAAATAACCCACCCAAATCTTACTCTCTCTGCACATGTTATATCTGCCCCCCCTGCAGTGCACATGGTTTTGCCCAACTGCTAACAAAATTCCTGCTGCGATCAACTCGGAATGAGGGCCCTAGTCTCCAAACCTTCAAACGTTCCCTGAAAACTCACCTCTTCAGACAAGCCTATCAAATTCCAGACCCACCCATATAACCTTCAGTGCTTCCCTATCTAATTATATCCTCTCTGCACAGTACACATAACATCACATATCTTGTCTTTCTTTACTCACACCCTCCTGACACTTGGCCAACATTGCGTGGTGATCATATCATATCATACAAACCATTAAGAATTTAGCAATCTGGTGGACCATTATGCAATAGGTAGCATCTATCCTTATGTATCAATGCCTATTTCCCTATAGATTGTAAGCTTGCGAGCAGGGCCTTCCTACCTCTATGTCTGTCTGTTTTTACCCAGTTTTGTTCTATTACTGTTCTAATTGTAAAGCGCAACGAAATATGCTGCGCTATATAAGAAACTGTTAATAAATAAATAAAATAATAAATTCACATATCAATGAGTAACCAGTATATTAGCCAGCACCTATGGGGCCCTAATCTGACTCTGGTCTGTTGGAGTCCAATCTAATCTCTGAGGTCTGAGTCCAGCATCCGCAGACCTGTCCTATTCATCTGCCTCTGCTGTATTATTCATGTGCACTGCAGATCTCTGGCTCCTTTGCAATTACTTACTCTCTTCTCTATGGTTCTCACTCTACATCCCATACAAGACTATCTAAAATCAATGGGTGCACCAGTGAGAGGAGGAGGCAAAGAGACACAGAAACCTGTAATCAGAGATTCCCAGAGGCTTCCTTTGAGCAGATGGAAAATATCTATCCCTTTATCTCCTTGTCTGATTACTTATTCCCCTCTCTCGGAGACAAACACGGCTCTGAGAATGCCTCCATAACAAGGCAATTATCATCATACACTGTTGGCCTATCCAATGCAATTACTTAACTACAACACATTACAGAGCAAGCTTGCTCAGAAAGTGACGCTTAAACATCTATATTTAGATATGTGTCTTTGTAAATATGATTATAGAAATGTAAAAAAACAACCCATAAATCTTTGTCGCACCTATACAACTAGCAGAATAATGTAATATAGAAAAGCATACTTATCCAAACTCTCATACAGGTAAAACAGGACAACCAGACCTCCCACGTAACTGATCTAAAAAGCCAATACATACGGTATGTATACCATTTATACCTATCTGTTTCCACATTTTGACTTGTGAACTAGAGCCTGTGGAAGAGAAAACTACCATAATACAGTATATGCAGCCAAAGGGCTAATTTGGTTTCTGGGTAACCGGGATATGCCTGTTGCACTGGTCAACAGCTACATACGATGCATAATATATCAGTTTCTCTCCAGTCTGCCGATGACAGTGCCCTCCTTCACTGGAACGAGTTACCTCACTCTACCAGACTCTCACCGAACTTGCAAAGCTTCAAATGGGCACTGAAAAACCCACTTGGCCACTGAAAATCCACATCAACGTGCATCCTTCCGCATAACCTAGTTTGGAGGTCACTCTCCGAACCACCTGCCTTATGCCTTGGCCATCTCTGCCTCGCTTACTTCCTGCAATCAGGACATCTTCCGCTTGCTCGTACCTTATCTCACCTGTCTGTCTCCCCCCTCCCCCTAGATTGTAAGCGCCTTGGGGCAGGGCTCTCTTCCCTCCTGTTCTCACAGCCCTCTTCTCTCACACTTCAATTACAGCTCTCTCCTACATAGCGAATGTCTATAACCGCATCTCCTCTGGCTTGTCACTGTTTATCTTTTCCAACGGCTGCCCGTCCTTAGTAGTATGCCGATTACTCCTTTGCTTCCTTACATCTCAGCTGTATTGTGTACTGAAGGTGCATACACACTTGCAGAGAAAGTAAACAGCGTTACTCATTTTCACCCTTCTTGAGTGACTACATTTAGTTTCTTGGCAAGTGTGTATGCCGGCAACGACAAGCGATACGCGGCCCCGTGGGTCGTTAACTACCCTGGCTGTTTGAAGTGTATATAGTGAATACACATTACTACTATATTACTCGGCAGGTGCAAGAATACAAGTATTTACATGCTAACTCAAAAGCAATCGACAATCCATACATTGTACCTGGAGTTTATATACTGTATATAACATTTCATTACAATAGTGTGTGCACGAATAGTGTAATGTGACAAGCATACACTACTAACACTGTCACTCTGGATCTCTGCTAAAATTAGTTGCAACGGGTAACTGCACTGTGAATAACACCAATAAATAGGTTAGTCCTTGGGTAAAGTATAGATATTAGTAAAGGTTACCTACTGTTGTTAAAAAGCATATTTTAACTACAATTCTTTAACACTGTAAAAGCCAGTAAATGGGTAAGAGGATTAAACCTATTGGTCCCTATGTTCTCATATCATCTCTGCTTATAAGTGGCGGTGCTTTTTAGATACTGCATGGTGAATGTCAAATGGAATGTTTTTCATTGCCGCCCCGCAGGCGAATGTGTTGGGTATACATCGCATTGAAAATACAACTTGTCATGCAGCGGGTTTTTTTTTCCACCAGCGGGTAACTGGCCTTAATCAGTGACAAGTAACTGAGTAATCATGGAAGTATTTCTGGGGTTGCAGTAATTGCAAGTAAGTGGAATATATTTAGAATATATTTTATTTTATTTATTATTCCTGTGCATTTTTACAGTCCATGGAGTAAATTTACTAAGATGGGAGTTCTATTTAAGATGGGATGTTGCCTATAGCAACCAATCAGATTCCAGGTATCTTCTAGAAGGTGCTAGAAACATGAGAAGAAGAATCTGATAGGTTGCTATGGGCAACATCCCATCTTAAATAGAACTCCCATCTTAGTAAATTTACCCCCATGTTAGGGATAAATTTAAAGCATGTCCAAAAAATATATTTGAAGTATTATACCATAACCTGTGTTATATAATTATATCCGTAACAAATGGCTATTGGTGTATCTGTAAATGCTTAAAGCAAATTAAGAGCAATGTTATCTAACCGGTAATAAAGGCACAGGAATCACTTTGATGAATGTTTCCATTAACTTTTTCCCCCCAATTAAAATAAAATTGCTGGTGATCAGATAAAAAGTTGGGAACCCATTAACTTTGACAGTCATGCTGAAGGATAAATGAAGCATAGTAAATAACAGGAACAGCTCAAAGGGTTCACTTGCTGAGTCAGAAGATAGTTTGCTCACTTTAGTAATTTTACAAAATAAAAAAGTGACTAAACTTGTAAAACAGTATTTCTCTAGCATCCATAAGGAATATTGGGGGAAACTAGTACGATGGGGGTAAAGATGGGGTCCAAAGGAGCCAATGCACTTTAAATTTCTTCAACTGGATGTGCTGGCTCCTCCCCTCTATGCCCCCTCCCACAGGCAGTTTAGAAAAAAAGTGCCCTAAAGAGAGAATGCACATCTCTGCAGCTCCAGAGAGTTTTCGTCAATTTCAGTTAAATCTTATTTTTTTCTGGTATGCTGTCTGCCCGCCGTACGAGTTGGGGGGGGGGGGGGGGGGGGCAGGGGGCGGTCACCGGCATTGCGAGGTGCAGACCCGCTTCCCCGCTGCAGGAGGGGCGGTTTGTCACAGCTGCAGCATGCCGCACACCCCTAACGCTGCCTGAAGGTGACATCGGTTCAAAGTGCGGCTGACGGGTCCCTCCCCCGTGAGTACACTGGCTCAAACAGGCTTAACTAAGCACTTGTGTGAGGGTTTAAGCTTATTGGAGACTTTGGCAATATATATGTATAGCTCCGGCGCCATTGGAGGGGGCGGAGCTTCCTCAGAGCAGGACCAGCAGCGTTTTAGCACCTTCCTCTGCTTACAGCAGCTATCAGCAGCACACACTCACCGCTTCTTGCCTCACAGACACGCTGGAAACTGGTACAGGTTGTAGCTAGAGGGAAGAGCCTCTTGTGTACATTATTCTGAGCCTATTTAAGACTGCATTTATTGGTGTTATTGTGTTACAGAGCTGACAGTCTCACTGGTGCTGTACAGCTCCGGGTGTGCTGGTATTTCTCCCTCTGTGTGTCTCATCTTACATACAGTAGGAATAGCAGGCTTGCATTATAACTGTTTGTGTTTATGTGTTTGTACTTACTGTGAAATATGGGTAAGCACAAGCTGTGCAGTACTGACCAGATTTTCTCCATTGTCTAATGCCTCTGTTTCCTGTGAGCAACGTAGTCAATCTTCACAAATTAGTGAAGAGGCTGGTGGAGAAGGTACAGAGCCCCACTGGTTAGGGTCTCTTAAAACTATGATGTCAGATATGTCATCCCAGCTCACTGCTAATGTGCAGAAGACTCAACTACTGCAACAAGCTTTTGCAGATTTAGCTGCTAGCACTGATGCACAGCCCCCCCCCTCCCCTCTCTCATACAGGTCCCGAGAAGCGTGGGTTACCTGCTCTGCTTTCTGATACAGATGATGATGTCCAGGATGATGGGGATGACCCGGACCCCATTAGTGGGGATCCCGAATCTACTCAGGGGATTGAACCCCTCATTTTGGCTATACGAGATGTGTTACAGCTCCCTCTAGAGGAGGCTTCTTCACAGCAGTCGTTTTTCTTTGTACAAAAGAAGCCCAATGCCACTTTCCCTGAATCTCCAGAGTTAGATGACTTATTCAAACAGGTCTGGAAGAATCCAAACAAAAAATTCCAAGTGTCCAAAAAGTTTTTGCGCACTTTCCCATTTGCTCTTCAAGGTAGAAAATTTTAGGAGGAACCCCCTGGGGTGGATGTCTCCATCTCTCGCCTGCCTAAGAAGGCGGTGCTGCCTGCCCCGGGCTCCTTTACTATGAAGGATCCAGGGGATAGAAAGATAGAGACTACCTTAAAATCTATATATACTGCAGCCGGCCTTTCACAAAGACCAGTCATTGCGGGTTGCTGGATGACCCATGCCATTCATTCTTGGGCCACACAAATTCAGGGGGCCTCTCTGGGAATATGCCCTTAGTTACTATGGTTACCCTCCTGAAACACATTCAGGACACTACCCGTGTCCTCTGTGATTCCCTCAAGGAGATGGGGAACATAAATGCTCAGACGTCGGCCATGGCGGTGTCTGCGCGCAGGGCCTTGTGGTTCCAAACGTAATGCGGAGTCCCTCCCCTTTTCTGGGGAATGGCTTTTTGGTGTTGAGTTGGATGCCTGGATTTCCAAGGTTACTGCTGGGAAATCCACGTTTCTCCTCTCTGGGGCCCCGCCAGCGAGACGTTCCTATCCGGAACCGTCTGTCCAGTCCTTTCGGTCTTGCACATTTCGATCAAAGGCCAGAGGTGCCTCCAATGTGGCTAGAGGTACCAGAGGTAAGTTCAGAAAACCTGCAAGTACCAGTCCACAGGAACAGTCCACCAGTTCTAATTCCACTAAAGCCTCAGCATGACGGTGCCCACCCACCCCGAGGGGATCTCGAGGTGGGAGCTAGACTGTGTCACTTCAGCCGCGGCTGGTAGACTTCCTGCCAGGATGCCTGGGTCAGGGAGCTCATTTCTCAAGGCTACAAGCTGGAGTTCGACAGTACTCCCCACCAACGATTTTTCAAATCATGCTTACCAGCATTGGAGGATATGCAAGTTACGTTACAACAGGCTAACAAAAATTGGTCCAGTCCCACGTCATTGTTCCAGTACCTCTACCGCACCGCGGCAAGGGGTTTTTCTCAAACCTGTTTGTGGTGCCGAAGTCAGACTGTTCGGTCAGGCCCATTCTGAATCTGAAATCCTTGAATCCTTATTTAAAGGTGTTCAAGTTCAAGATGGAGTCCCTGCGTGCAGTGACTGCGGGCTTGGAAGAACAGGAATTTATGGTCTCCTTGGATATCAAGGACGCCTATCTCCATATTCCGATTTGGCCTCCTCAGGCGTACCTGCTGTTTGCCCTGCTGGACGATCAATTCCAATTCCAGGCACTACCCTTTGGCCTGTCAACAGCCCCGAGGGTATTCACGAAGGTGGTGGTGGAGATGATGCTTCAACTCCAGATCCAAGGGATCAATGTGGTGCCTTATCTAGATGATCTTCTGATAAAGGCAAGATCCAGGGAACTTTTGTTGCTCCATATCGGCCACACCATCCGTCTTCTGCCCGACCACGGGTGGATCCTCAACTTACAGAAGTCCCACCTGGAGCCAACTCAAAGGCTCCTGTTCTTGGGGATGTTGCTGGATACTGTGGTACAGAAGGTGTTTCTACCAGAGGACAAGGCGAATACACTTCAGGAGGTGGTCCGCATGGGGCTCCGCTGTACTCGGGTGTCCGTACATCTCTGCATAAGATTGTTGCCTCCTACGAGGCAATCCAGTATGGGAGGTTTCATGACAGAACGTTTCAGTTGGATCTCCTGAGCAAGTCGTCCGGATCACATCTCCAGATGCACCGGATGATTCGGCTGTCACCTCAGGCCAGGATTTCGCTCCTGTGGCGGCTTCAGTCCCCCAATCTCCTGGAGGGCAGGAGTTTCGGAATTCAGGATTGGACCCTCCTCACGACGAATGCGAGCCTGCGAGGATGGGGAGCTGTCACCCAAGGGGTGCAGTTCCAGGGCAGGTGGTCATCCCACGAAAGCCTCCTTCCAAAAAACATTCTGGAACTTCGGGCGATCTATAATGCTCTGCTTCAGGCATCTCCTCTGCTCAAGGATCAGGCGATCCAGGTATAGTCGGACAACGCCAAGGGCGGTGGCGTATATCAATCGACAAGGAGGGACAAAAAGCAGAGCCTACATGAGAGAGGTGTCAAAGATACTCCTCTGGGCGGAAAGAAATGCAAGAGCCATGTCAGCAATCTTCACTCCGGGTAGACATGATGGCTTCTCGTCTCACAAGACACTTTCCTGGTATTGCTCACAGACCAGGGACCCTAAGGCGAGAGCAGTGGACGCACTGGCGTCGCCTTGGCCATACCGGCTGGTATACCTGTTTCCCCCGATCCCATTGCTCCCAAGGGTGCTAAAGCGGATCAGGAATCAAGGTGTCCAGGCAATTCTAATTGCCCCGGATTGGCCTCGGAGGGCGTGGTACGCGGATCTTCTGGACATGTTTGTCGAAGACCCTTGGCCTCTACCACTCAGAAGAGGTCTTCTTCAACAAGGACCGTTCGTCTACCCGGACTTATCGCGTCTTCGTTTGACGGCATGGAGGTTGGGTTATTGCAACCATGGTTCAGGCCAGGAAACCTGTGACGTCAAAACACTATTATCATATCTGGAAGAGATATGTCTCTTGGTGCGAGGAATGCACGAATCCGCCTGCAAAGTTTCACTTGGGACGTTTCCTTCATTTTCTGCAGGCTGGTGTGGACAAGGGCTTACGTCTGGGTTCCATTAAGGTCCAGATTTCAGCTCTCTCCATTTTCTTTCAGAAGAAATTTGCAGTGTTGGCAGAAGTTCAGACCTTCTTGCAAGGGGTACTGCACATACAACCTCCTTTTGTGCTGCCTACGGCACCCTGGGATTTGGATGTAGTGTTGAACTTTTTACAGTCCTCCTGGTTTGAACCTCTGATGACGGTAGAAGACAAGTACCTCACGTGGAAGACGGTGATGTTACTGGCCCTGGCTTCTGCTCGATGTGTTTGAGAATTTGGGGCCTTATCGTGTAAAAGTCCATACTTGGTCTTTTATGGGGACAGAGCGGAGCTCCGGACTAGACAGCAGTTCCTGCCGAAGGTTGTCTCCGCGTTTCATCTGAATCAACCTATTGTGGTTCCGTCCAGTTCTGACGCTTCTGCTCCTCCGAAGGCATTGGATGCTGTGTGTGCCTTGAAGATCTATGTCAAGCGTTAAGCTCGGATTAGAAAGACGGATTCCTTTTTCGTGCTCTATTATGCGCAGAAGAAGGGTTGCCCTGCTTCAAAGCAGTCCATTGCTTATTGGATTAGTCTTACTATCCAACAGGCCTACGTGTCGGCAGCCTTACCTGTTCCTAAGTCTCTAAAGGCCCACTCTACAAGATCAGTGGGATCTGCAAGGGCGTCTGCCTGTGGAGTCTCGGCCTTGCTGGTTGTTATATGTTTATGGTGTGCTGGTGTGTAAATCTCACCACCCTTTGTTATCATGTTCCTTGTCTCATATATGTCCTTTCTCCTTCGGGCTCGTTTTTTTCCTATATCTGCCTATGAGAGGGGGCATAGAGGGGAGGAGCCAGCACACCCAGTTGAAAAAATTTAAAGTGCACTGGCTCCTTTGGACCTCGTCTATACCCCATTGTACTAGTTTCCCCCAATATCACTTATGGACTACGAGAAAAGGATTTACCGGTAGGTATTAAAAATCCTATTTTTATCTATGATGAGCAATGTGGTAGGAGGAAAGGCAGTGCATACAAGTCATACATCTACGATATGCAATGTGGTAGGGAGAAGGCCAGTGCATAAAAGACATCTATGATGTGCAATGTGGTAGGGGAAAAAGCAGTGCATACAAGTCATACATCTATGATATGCAATGTGGTAGGGGGAAAGGCAGTGCATATAACACATCTATGATATGCAATGTGGTAGGGGGAAAGGTACTGCATACAAGTCATACTGTACATCTATGATGTGCAATGTGGTAAGGGGAAAGGCAGTGCATACAAGTCATACATCTATGATGTGCAATGTGGTAGGGAGAAAGGCAGTGCATACAAGTCACACATCTATGATGTGCAATGTGGTAGGGAGAAGGGCAGTGCATACAAGTCACACATCTATGATGTGCAATGTGGTAGGGAGAAAGGCAGTGCATACAAGTCATACATCTGATAACTTGCCTTGCAGTAATCCACCTATAGTGTGGCAGAGAGAAAACTGCTATGGAACTTAGCAATGCAGCTTCATCCCATAAACACTACACCTTCTGCCATCCATACCTTATGCAATAAAAAAAAAAAAAATTTATAACACAACTTAAATTTACATTCTATACTCACGTTATGAGCAGACACTTGGAGCGTTTCGCTAATCCTAAGCATGTTGCAAGGCAGATGATCAGGTCAAGGATGAAGAGTAAGAGATAAGAAAGCCATCTACAAAGAGAGAAACATACTTGTCTGCGGTGGTCCTCGTAATTAGGGTTCTTTTGCTCTCACTCAGACATGGAACACCATCAGAATGTGTCATGTGACATGAGGCAGAAGGATCTACTTCCTAAGTGCAAGGCAGAAATTACATTACTCAACCACACACCTTTATTTCCTCTGCTTTTGAAGTACATCACCAATTACAATAATACAGTACTCCGGTACCAGAGTGGGGAGGCGAGCTGGCCAGCCACCCTCCATCATTACATCCTGTCTGCAGAATTTTACACAATATAATATCTACACAAAAGATTTTCAAAGAGGCATCCTGCAGTTTTTTCAAATGCATTTATAGAGGCACATTCTCATCCTTTGCAGTATATCCTAGTTTTGGACTTTATAGTTCTAAATGGAGACACTGCACTCGCATGCTGTTTTGCACTTTACACTGTTGTCTGTTATATTATTTTCAAATAATAATAATAATAATAATAATAATAATAATCTCTCCAGTTCTGAATTACCTGCAGTGATACAGAATCTTTGCTGCATTTATATCAACAGCTGCTTTAATGATATTGTTTGGTATATTGTCCTTTTAAATTGTAATGTATTTAAAATTAGATTTTAATAATAATAATGAAAAGAAGATGACTTATTAAAATCTGACCTTTAATACATCAGAACTTATTTTGATTACCCTTGTCTATGGGCGGTATTCAAATGATATATCACGCCCAATCGCCTTTCTAAAGTGATCCCTGTTATTGCGCATATCGCGACCAGAGTAATCAGGTTCAGCTGCGTAAAGGGTTAGGGCGCCTCGTTACCCTGGGGGTAGCGAGCTGAAAATAGGATTTTGGTTACCTACCGGTAAATCCTTTTCTCATAGTCCGTAGAGGATGCTGGGGTCCACATTAGTACCATGGGGTATAGACGGGTCCACTAGGAGCCATTGGCACTTTAAGAGTTTGAGAGTGTGATCTGGCTCCTCCCTCTATGCCCCTCCTACCAGACTCAGTCTAGAAACTGTGCCCGAGGAGACGGACATCTTCGAGAGAAGGATTTAACACAGATAGTGGCGAGATTCATACCAGCTCACACATACAAGGCACATCAAGCTAACTTAGCATGAAAACTCAGCAACCGCTGAAACAGTACTTACCAAGTAACAATGCAGTACTTAACTAAAAACAAAGTTGTACTGAACCAGATAACAATTGCAGGAAAACAAAGCGCTGGGCGGGCACCCATCCTCCTCTACGGACTACGAGAAAAGGATTTACCGGTAGGTAACCAAAATCCTATTTTCTCTTACGTCCTAGAGGATGCTGGGGTCCACATTAGCACCATAGGGATATACCAAAGCTCCCAGAACGGGAAGGAGAGCGCGGAGGCTCCTGCAGAACTGATTGACTGAACTTCAGATCATCAGAGGTCAAAGTATTGAACTTGTAGAACTTTGCAAACGTGTTCGACCCAGACCAAGTTGCAGCTCGGCAAAGTTGTAACGCCGAGACACCCCGGGCAGCCGCCCAGGAAGACCCCACCTTACGAGTAGAGTGGGCCTTGACAGTCGTAAGACATGGCAATCCTGCTGTAGAATACGCATGCTGGATAGTGAACCTGATCCTGCGAGAGATCGTTTGCTTAGAAGCAGGACACCCAATTTTTTTGGGATCATACAGGACAAACAGAGAGTCCGATTTTCTGTGACGAGCAGTCCTCTTTACATAGATTTTCAGAGCCCTTACAACATCCAAGGACTTTGATGAAATTGAGGAGTCAGTAGCCTCTGACACCACAATAGGTTGGTTGATATGAAATGCCGACACAACCTTCGGAAGAAACTGCTGACGTGTCCGGAGCTCAGCTCTATCTTCGTGGAAGATCAAGTATGGGCTTTTACAGGACAACGCCCCCAACTACGACACACGTCTAGCAGAAGCTATGGCCAACAACGTGACAGCCTTCCATGTAAGAAATTTGACCTAAACCTCCTGTAGAGGCTCAAACCAGTCCGATTGGAGGAACTGCAACACCAAGTTAAGGTCCTGTCGAAGTCAAAAATATGACATAAAAAGAACATACAAACTACACACATATAAGTCGCTATACTTGCAAATACGCGCAGCGAGCACAGCAATATATGGTAACACACGCATTTACACGGACATGCCACAGAGATGGATTCGACACTTATTTCATGCAGTACATAATTATGATAGTGTCAAGTGCCGGACATCATGGTGATTTGGAATTATGTAATGAAGTGGTGTCATGTATGTGTATTATTTAAACGAAACAAGATAGACTGGTCATATTTACTATTAAAGCAACCAGATTAATGTGTAGATTAATTTGATACTTGTTATAAAGTTGTAGGACATTGCAACAAATAATTATGATTAAATGTATGTAAGCTAAAATCACTTTTATTAGAACAATAGATATTCCAAACAGGTAGTGGACAGGAAGCTCAGGCCAGCCCCTTTGGATGTCTTCAAGGCTGAACCTGATTAGCATATACAAAGAGACTAGTGACTCATCATGAATGAGTAAGTTTCCTCCCCCAAAAACTAGATAACACATTGTTGATCACACAGGAGCTCAGTTCCTGTTTTGGTCTGAGACGATGATGGAGTTATTGCCAGATCAGTTCCTGTTTTGATCTCAGCGTAAGATGGAGTCCCAACATGATTTTAGAGAGAGAGAGATATAAGCATTGAGGGAATGGTATTGTATTGCTGGCCTGTAACTGTATGTAACTATGTTTTAACTGCTTACTGTGTGAGTGTAACCATGTAACTATAGGTATACTGTACATTGTAATATATTGAATCCATATCCTTTTAATAACAAATATATACATCAATGAGCTTTGGAACTCAGATAATGTGTGGGTGTATTGTTTTCTCTTATGGGATGCAGTGTTTTGCGATGTACAGCACACTTTTATCGTATATGGTAATAAGATGCGCCTGGCGTCTGCAATATATATTAGAGCGGGCATTTTAAATATTTGTGAGAAAGCAATTTGGCACTTACAGTCCCAAGGCGCCGTAGGCGGTACAAAGGGAGGTTGGATGTGCAGAACTCCCTTCAAAAAGGTCTGAACCTCAGGGAGGACAGCCAATTGTTTCTGGAAGAAAATGGACAGGGCCGAAATCTGGACTTTCACAGATCCCAACCTCAGGCCCATATCTACACCGGATTGTAGGAAGAGGAGAAACCGTCCCAGTTGAAACTCCACCGCAGGAAATTTCTTGGACTCACACCAAGATACATAATTTTTCCAAAATCGATGGTAATGTTTAGACGTTACCCCTTTCCTAGCCTGTATCAGGGTAGGAATAACCTTGTTCGGAATGCCCTTTCGAGCTAGTATCAGGCGTTCAACCTCCATGCCGTCAAACGTAGCCGCGGTAAGTCTTGATAGGCGAACGGCCCCTGCTGCAGCAGGTCTTCCCAAAGAGACCTCGGCTCTCCTTGAAGTAGATCCAGAAGATCCGCGTACCAAGCCCTTCTTGGCCAGTCTGTAGCAATGATTATCGCTTGAACCCATGTTCTCCTTATGAGCTTTAGAACTCTTGGGATGAGTGGAAGTGGAGGAAACACGTACACCGACTGGAACACCCACGGAGTCACTACGGCGTCCACCGCCACTACTTGCGGGTCCCTCGACCTTGAACAATATCGTCGAAGCTTCTTGTTGAGACAAGAGGCCATCATGTCTATTTGGGGTACACCCCAAAGATCTGTTACCTCCTTTAACACCTCCAGATGGAGACCCCACTCCCCTGGATGGAGATCGTGTCTGCTGAGGAAGTCCGCTTCCCAGTTGTCTACTCCCAGAATGAAGACTGCTGACAGCGCCAACGCTTGTTTTTCTGCCCAGAGGATGATTCTTGTTACCTCTGACGTTGCAGCTCTGCACTTTGTTCAGCCCTGTCGGTTTATGTAAGCCACTGTCTTTACATTGTCCAACTGCACTTGAATGGCCCGATTTCTCAGAAGATGGGCCGCTTGGAGAAGACCGTTGTAGACGGCTCTTAGTTCCAGAATGTTTATCGGCAAGCCAGCTTCCAGACTTGGCCACCTTCCTTGGAAGGTTTCCCCTTGAGTGACTGCGCCCCAGCCCTGGAGACTTGCATCCGTGGTTAGAAGGACCCAGTCCTGAATCCCGAACCTGCGGCCCTTCAGAAGGTGAAGTAATTGCAGCCACCAGAGGAGTGAAATCCTGTCCTTTGGCGACAGACGTATTCTCTGGTGCATGTGTAGATGGGATCCCGACCACTTGTCCAGGAGATCCAGTTGGAAGGACAGAGCGTGAAACCTCCCGTACTGCAGAGCCTCGTAAGAGGCCACCATCTTTCCCAGAAGGTGAATGCACTGATGAACCGACACCCAGGTTGGCTTCAGGACATCCCGGACCATCGTTTGAAGCACCAACGCTTTTTCCACTGGAAGAAACGCCCTCTGCACTTCCATGTCGAGGATCATTCCCAGAAAGGACAACCTCCTGGTTGGTTCCAAATGTGATTTTGGAAGATTCAGGATCCAACCATGTTCCCTGAGAACCTGGGTCGTGAGAGCTATGGACCGTAACAGCTTCTCTTTGGACGATGCCTTTATCAACAGATTGTGTAGATATGGAACTATGTTCACCCCCTGTCTGCAGAGGAGAGTCATCATTTCCGCCATCACCTTGGTGAATACCCTCGGTGCTGTGGAGAGGCCGAATGGTATGGCCTGGAACTGAAAATGACAGTCCAACAGTGCGAATCGAAGATAAGCTTGATGTGGCAGCCAAATCGGAATGTGGAGGTACGCATCCTTGATATCCAGGGATACCAGGAATTCCCCCTCCTCCAGACCTGATATCACTGCCCTTAGAGACTCCATTTTGAACTTGAACTCCCTCAAAAAGGGGTTTAGTGATTTTAAGTTCAGAATGGGCCTGACCGAACCATCCGGTTTCGGTACCACGAAAAGGTTTGAATAGTAACCTTTGTTTTGCATATGAGGTGGTACTGGCACAATGACCTGTGCCTCCACCAACTTCTGGACGGCTTCTTGCAGGACAGTTCTGTCTGCCAGCAGAGCTGGCAAGCCTGATTTGAAAAATCAGTGAGGAGGGAGATTTTAAAATTCCAGCCTGTACCCCTGGGACACAATATCTTGCACCCAAGGGTCCAGGCCGGATGACACCCAGACGTGACTGAAATGCCTGAGTCTCGCTCCCACCGGCCCCACCTCCGGGGCGTGCAGTCCACTATCATGCGGAGGACTTTGGTGTACCTGAAGCAGGTTTCTGTTCCTGGGAACCTGCAGCTGCAGGTTTCTTGGACTTGGTCCGACCTCCCCGAAAGAAGGTGTTGGACGGCTTGGCCTTTCTGGGCTTGGTAGGCCGAAAGAGCTGTGATGTAGCTGAAGAAAAGGGTTTCTTCGGAGCAAGTGACGCTGAGGGAAGAAAAGGTGACTTACCAGCCATAGCCGTGGAGATCCACGCATCTAACGCTTCCCCAAAGAGAGCCTGACCTGTGTAGGGTAGGGTCTTCACAGTTCTCCTGGATTCTGCGTCGGCAGACCACTGGAGCAACCACAGTCCTCGACAAGCTGATACAGACATGGAAGAAATTCCAGCAGCCATGGAACCCAGGTCTTTCATGGATTCTACCAGAAATCCTACCGAATCCTGAATGTTACGTAAAAACAATTCAACATCACATTTCTCCATAGTATCCAAGTCTTCAAGTAACGTGCCTGACCACTGTACTATAGCTTTGGCAATCCAAGCACTGGAAATAGTGGGACGTAGTATTGCCCCAGAAGCCGTGTACATGGATTTGAGCGTATTATCAATTTTACAATCAGCCGGCTCTTTCAAGGCGGTAGATCCTGGAACAGGTAAAACCAACTTTTTTTTGAGAGTCTGGATACTGACGCGTCAACAATAGGCGGGTTTTCCCATTTTTCCCTATCCTCTACCGGGAAAGGAAATGCCACCAGAACCCTTTTAGGTATCTGGAATTTTTTATCCGGGTTTACCCAAGCCTTTTCAAAAATAGCATTTAATTCTTTTGACGCAGGGAAGGTTTCTTATTTTCAGTGAAGTAAGCATCCTCAACCTGCTCGGGTGTTGTAGCAGCAATATTCAACACATCTCTAATAGCCTCTATAATCAACTGCACCCCTTTAGCAAGAGATGCTGCCCTCTGCAACACATCTCCGTCACCGTCTGCAGTGTCAGAATCGGTATCCGTATCATCCTGCATGATCCGCGCAACAGCACGTTTATGTGAATATACAGCGGGGAGCCCTGAGGTACCAGAACTGGGCCAGACTGCCATAGAGTTCTGTAAAGCCTGAGTTGCAGATTAATTTTGTGCAACCCTATTTGAAATCTGCGAAATCATAGATTCCCTTGCTGGTATCTGTGCTAAACCAGTGCAATCCTGATTACATGGAATGGGATCATCCTGAGAGGACATATCCTCTGCAGCATATGACACAGAGTCCCTGGACATAGCTTAATGGAGACCACGACACCACACACACACAGGGGAGGACAGACAGAGTTTCACCCCCAAGAATGGCAAGAGAGACACAGAGATTAAAGCCAACCCACACACAGCGCTTTTAATGTAAGGGGAGACCCCTACTAGTTCTGACTGTGCACCTTAATAGGTTACACAGTCTTAATGCAGCTTCCCCCCCCTTCTGCTCTTCCTGGACAGCGCTGTGCAGGCAGGAAAATGGTGCTGAAACGCTGATGAGGAGAAGCTCCACACCCAAAATTGCGATGTCTTCCCTATCTCCACAAGGGTTATACTGGCCTGAGGTAAAATGCTGGCTGAGATCCACGGACCCCGACAGGCTTGCTGACCAGTGCAGGGTTCAGGCGCTGGCTCAGGGCACCCCTCACAGCGCCGCACTAAGTACAGCTGAGCCTCCGGAGCACAGTTAGTACTGTGCTCCTACCCTGTTGCCACCATCTTCACACCGGCCCACGCTTGCTAGGGGGGGTCGGTGACTCACTCGCCAGTGATCTTCGGCTCTGTAAGGGGTGGCGGCATGCTGCTGGGGTGAGCGATCCCCTGTGGCGGGGAACGATCTATCCCCTCAGGAGCTTAGTGTCCTGTCAGCGGAGATAGTGGCTCAGACCCCGCAGGGTGGACACTACTCCCCCCCTTAGTCCAACGAAGCTGGGAGGCTGTTGCCAGCAGCCTCCCTGTAAAATAATAAACTCTAAAAAAAACTTTACTAAAGAAGCTCTGTAGAGCTCCCCTAGCTGTGACCGGCTCCTCCGGGCACATTTTCTAAACTGAGTCTGGTAGGAGGGGCATAGATGGAGGAGCCAGCCTACACTCTCAAACTCTTAAACTGCCAATGGCTCCTGGTGGACCCGTCTATACCCCATGGTACTAATGTGGACCCCAGCATCCTCTAGGACGTAAGAGAAATAATGATAGGAAAGAATTGAATACCACCCAATATGTCTTCAAACGTCACTGACAAGTTTATTTTAGATCATGTAATCTAATACATTTGTTATATACCAACAGCCTCTTCTTCCTTCATGACGTTGATATTGCTGGAGCAAAGCACTTGAACATTCAGCTTGCCCTTAATTGTTTCCACTGTGTAGTTAATTACCTATGCTACCAGATTGGGATCTGGTCAGCATACCGGCAGACTAGATCATATGTACATGTATCATTAACCATCAGATGAATCTTGTCTTTGGTAAAGCAGAAATAAGGTGATAAATGGTGGTTTAAACATAAATGAGAAAACTGGCACATCAGGACGACGCCATATCCAGTCAGTTGCTACACACCAGTGTGGGATTCCGCTGCTCCCTAATCTGGGAGAGTACACTGTGTGATAGGCAGAATAGAACATGGCTGCTGTTGCTGTTGGTGACTGCCCAGAGTGAGTAGTTAAAATCTTCTGTGTATGTGAAATCAGCAACCACCCCAACCAGGTCATTGAAGCACATGGGCCAGTCCTAGCTAAGAGGATTGCTCCAGCAAATTAGTGTTGATTGCTCTCTATTCCTCCAATATCAATGGGCATGGCATGTTGGATCATATCAGGAGTGCAAAACCAATCAATGTGCAATACTGGCAGGGAGGAATTGCTAACAAAAGAGATGTTGTACCAAGGATATCCCCAATAAGAAGTATGTGCAAAACAGGGGTATTTTATAAAGATTGTTCTTATTAAAGGTATGTTTTGGCCACATTTGTGAAATAATAATCATGTTGCACAAATAAAAATGAATAAAATTATGAAATGGGAATGACATTGTGTTGGGTGCTTACAGCTGTGTAAACCTTTGCATAGTGCTGTCCAACATCAAGTATATATACATCTTGTAGAGCGATTCTCTCTACCTGTAATACTCAATGAAGCTGGCCTGCCTGGCGATCAGAGAAAGGTTGGCACTAGTCCCCTGCCAGTTGGGCAGACTAGAGAGCTGTGAAACGACATTATTAGCCATTATTTGCATGAAACGCAGGGTCTGTACGTAATCTCCATGTGTTGCAAATATCTCATTGAGGCGCAACAGGTGCTGATCCAGACTTTCCTTCATCTTGTAGTTTGTGCCAGACACCTGTTGGCAATAAAAGCAAACATAAAAATCAAGACAAAATAAGCACTCAAAGCACAATTAACAATAGTGCGCTATATAACTATGTTAAAATGTAGTTGTTACGTTTCGTTACACACATGTGGAATTACATTCTTCCAGAAAACCTAAATGAAAAATACAAAATACTGAAGGGCAATTCATAGCATTCAAAATAATGTATACAAGAGAAAAACAAAGTTCTCTTGAAGTGGTGCACATTATTTATTATAAAACATAACTTTTAATTCATATATTGTTAAAAAAACACTTGCTAAATATAGGATAAAAAATATTTTTAGAGAAATATTTAAGATGCACCTAATGATACTTATTTAAGAATATAATATAATAGTGATGATTTGATCTATAAGGATAGTCAAATTGAATTCTGATCAGCCATACCATAAGTGTAGCTTCACTTTCATTTTTACCGTGCTCAGAAAGACCTAACTAATATAAGTTGAATATAACCTGTGATAAATGTTAATAGAAAACCTTATAGAATTATACATGTGGCTTATATTGAATGCCACTTTAATATGGCTATATAGACCTATACAAGGACACGGACCTAATATCTACACTTCTAATGTGACTATTTTACTGTAAGAACTTTATATAGCCCAGGGATACCAGTTTCTCTCCATTTCATTTGAATGATACAGAGAGACTGGCGTGCACGAGGAGTGTACAGTGGGAGATCTTTCTCTTAACACACACATTCGCTACCTGACAAAAAGCAATAGAGATTCTTACAGTATATCATTAAGAGGTTTTGCAACTGTGACTGAACATATATATATCCTTGCTAACTATATACCTAACATCGTCTAGTGAGATTATATGGGGTATATTCAACTAGGGTCGAAAACTGCCGTCTGTCGAAAAGACTGCAGTTTTCGACTTTTTAAGGTCGAATCGTGATTCGACCTATTCAATTCCAGCTGGGTTTTTTTTCGTCAAGTCTGGGAATTCGAATAGTACGTGCATCGGCGGTAACATCGGCGGTAACAAAAAAATGTTGGACTGAGATGAGGTACCATACAGGAGGAGAGGGGGGAGAGCCGCGGGGAGACGGGGGACAGCCGCGGGCAGACAGGAGAGAGCAGCGCTACAGCACAGTGCTGCAGCAGGATGTCTCACAGACGCGCCGCTCACGGCAGCGTCCACCTGGCTCCAGCATGTGAGGTCACGCTTGCTGGAGCCGGGTGGACATTGCCGTGAGGTCTGGCGGCTGTGTGACATCCTTCTGCAGGGCTGCTGTAACGCTGCTCTCCTCCGTCTGCCCGCGGCTGTCCCCGCGGCTCCCCCCCTCTGGGTCCCTCATCTCAATTCGAACATTGTTTGAGACTGCATTGAATATACCCCTATAGTGGGTAATCAGGATAAACACACAAACATTGTTCGAGACTGCATAATATTTATTCATCAATACGAGTACAAATTAGTGTTGATTGCTCTCTATTCCTCCAATATCAATGGGCATGGCATGCTGCGGGTGGGGGAGGTGGTCCGAAGCCACCGCGGGTGGTGGAGGGGTGTGTGAGGGGGTACCGTGGATGGGGCCCGGCGGTACTGCGAGTGGGGGAGGGGCGAGTAATGTTTCTACTGCTTCTCCTCCTGGAACCAGCTAAGCTGCTGTCCTCCCTTTGGCAGTGGCTCTCCCGGAGACTCGCACAGCAGCCAGTCACTATTGTTAGCGCCGGTGTCCCAACGTGCTGCATTACAGGGAAGAAGATGCACTCACTAAACTACAGCTCCCAGCAGCCCTTAGCAACGGAATGCTTCGGCACTAAGGGCTGCTGGGAGCTGTAGTTTATTTAATGCGTCTACTTTCCTGTAATGCAGCGCGTTGGGACACCGGCGCTAACAATAGTGACTGGCTGGCAGAACTGACTGACTCGCTCAACCAATGTAAAAGGTGAGAGTGCAGTGCAGTGTCAGTGACACTGCACACCCACTGCACAGCACTGTCACCTTTTACATTGATTCAGCGTCCAGACATTACCCTCTGCGATATCACCCACTCTATCCGTTACATTAGCCATCTCTGGGCTTCCAGGCTGGCAGCCCAGGTGCTGTGTTGCTGAGTAAGGACAACTGGGGATCTGTGCGCGGCTGTGGCGAGGAGGCGCTTCTGTGACATCACGCGCAGAGGAGGCTCCGGGGCTCAGAGAGTATGCGGCGCATGGAGGGCTATGAAAGTCTTCCGCTCATACTTGCCTACTCTCCCGGAAAGTCCGTGAGGCTCCCAAAAATTGGGTGGCACTTCTGCCCCCCTGGGGAAGTGGGCAAGTTTCCCGCATGGCGCTCACACCCCGCCGCATGACACGGTCACAGCAGCATCCCATCACAAAAAAGGGGGCGGTTAATGTGGGAATTGTAAAGCAGGGGGCGGGGCTACGGTGACGCAATTGCGTCACCACGCCCTGTACCGCCTTCTCCACGCCTCCGTACAGCCTCCTCCACTCCCCCTACTATATAATAAGGCTGCTCCCTCCCGGAGGGAGCAGCCACAATGTAGGAACGTATGCTTCCGCTGCGCCGCTTTCATACACATCTATGCCGGTGGGCGCAACAGCTTTTGTTCCACCTGCAAGGTAGCTAGGAAGTGGGGATTGCTGATGCCGGAGGGGGCAGGCGGACTGGCAGCAGGACATAGGCTGCTGCAGTAAAAGGATTTTTCCCCCCTATCTACAGCGCAGAGACTTGCTGCAGATGCAGTGGCATACCCTCCAGCTGTACCTTTTTGGCAGGTACAGTGCCTTTTTTATATGGTCTGTACCGATTTTTGGCTCCCCGAACTTCCATTGAAAGTATAGGAAAAGGGGCGTGGCCACGCCACTTTACCCCGTGGCCGCACCCCCTTTTCGAATTTATAGCGATTTTTATGTGTAAATTGTTGGGAGGTATGTTGCTGCAGATGCAGTGGGCCTATTTTTGGGTGTGGGCCTGTAGCTGCAGCTCCATCAGCCCCATTGTTAATCCTGCTTTGAGAACACACACACAGCAGCCAAAGGGCAGAGCCTCCCATTGGATGTAACCTGTGTGGGAGGGCGTTTCTCGCCCAATCAGCTGTGGACTGGGTGTGATAGACTTGCTGCTAACCCAATGAGAGCTCCTAGCCACGCCAAGTGTTAGACACACAGGCACAGATCTGAGCTATTATATAGGAGATGAATTGGCACAGTAATTAAATTTATAGATCAGGATAGATCATCGGCTGGAGTAAGGTATTTGTAAAAACAATCACTGTATGAAGCTCTGTAAGCCTCGGGCTGATTCAGTATGAGACTCCACTTATCGGCATAGCATAAAATACGTGAAATTGCTGTGCATATGCCCAGAAAAAAGGCTGCACATATATGTGCACATGCAGATTTGCCTTAATCTAACATACCTGCTTGCACCATGCTTACCTACATTGTTTTTCTCCTCTCCGGGAGAAGCCCGGAGAGGAGACGCTGCAGGTGCCTTCGGGGGGCGGGGCCGGGCTGTGACATCACTAAGCCCCGCCCCCGCATCGGGAAATGCAGCGATTTGCGGGTCCGCGGGAAGGGGGCGGGGCTAAAATGACGCGATTAGCATCATTTTAACCCCTTCTCCACCCGACGGACCCGCGAATGCGGGAGGTTATCTCTCCATCCTGCTCGCATCACTAGGGTGCGAGCAGGATGCGGGAGACCTGCCCACTCTTCCGGGGGTGCGGGGGGCTACCCCAAAAAACGGGAGCCTCCCGCAGCTTCCGGGAGAGTAGGTAAGTATGGCTTGCACCTAGAGAGATGGGACACAGCAGTGAAGGACAGACTAATGTAGGGCGAGTACAGTAAGGACAGGTCAGTATTACTGCAAACAGATGCAGACTGGAATAGAGACGTGTATTTGCCTACCCGAGAAGTATCCTAGTATATGCCCAATGATGACAATCGCCAGCACTCGCGAACCGTTCTTTTGCAAATGCACTGATATGGATAGGTGCTTCCTTCATTGCTCATACATATATTAAATTTTAGTGTCTTTGTTTTAGCCAATTTATTTTACGTTGTCTTGAAGCTTAATAGTGAAAAATACTTAGCTTGCATGTGCCTGCAGTTTCGGCTTTTTTTAAATGAACATATTTTAGTTCTGGGATTTGTAGAGCAACTCTGCAACATTCCCCATGTATGAATATATGTTAACCACTTTACTGGCTAATACTGTATCAAAAATGTCCCCAAATTGTTGATTTTTAAAATTTTTATTTAAATGATAAAATTGTGTAAATAATAAACTTGATTCAGTTTATACATCGGGGATGTCCTAAAGCAGTTCCTCATGGGAGGGGACGCACCGTAGCGGGCACAAGAACCCGGCGTCCAAAGGAAGCATCCTGGGAGGCGGAAGTAACAAAGGCATAGAACCTGATGAACGTGTTCACTGAGGACCACGTAGCCGCCTTGCACAATTGTTCAGCGGACGCGCCTCGGCGGGCCGCCCAAGAAGATCCAACAGACCGAGTAGAATGGGCTTTATTAACAGCAGGAGCTGGGAGTCTAGCCTGTGCATAGGCTTCTGCAATCACCATTCAAATCCATCTGGCCAAGGTCTGCTTATTCGCAGGCCAGTCACGTTTGTGAAAACCAAAAAGTACAAAAAGGGTATCTGACTTCCTGAGGGAGGCAGTCCTTTCTACGTAAATATGGAGAGCCCGTACCACATCCAAAGACCACTCTTTGGAGGACAAACCAGAAAAGATAAAGGCCAGAACCACAATCTCTTGGTTAAGATGAAAAGATGATACCACCTTAGGTAGCTAACCAGGGCGAGTTCGAAGAACTGCACGGTCCCGGTAAAAAATCAGAAAGTGTGGACGACAGGACAAAGCGCCTAAGTCTGACACCCTCCTAGCAGAGGCAATAGCCAGTAAAAACATGACCTTAAGCATAAGACATTTAAGGTCCACAGGCTCAAGAGGTTCAAATGGAGACTCTTGTAGGGCATTTAAGACAACAGACAGATCACATGGAGCCACATGAGGGACATAGGGAGGCTGACGCAATTTTCCTCTGAAACCACACCGACAAGGCAGATATATGAACTTTGAGGCAGGCCAGACGAAGGCCTAAATCTAGGCCTTGCTGCAGAAAAGCCAAAAGCCTAGAAGTTCTGAACGAATAGGCAGCATAATTCTTAGCAGCACACCATGTGAAGTAAGAGTTCGAGACCCTGTAATAAATCTGTGCAGAAGCCGGTTTGTGGGCCTTCAATATAGTCTGAATAACCGCCTCAGAGAATCCCTTGGCCCTCAGGAGTGAAGCTTCAAGAGCCACGCCGTCAAAGCCAGTCTGGCCAGGTCCGGATAGACACAAGGGCCCTGAACGAGGAGGTCTGGACTTGAGGAAGTAGAAGAGGACACTATCGATAGACCCTGCAGTTCTGAGAACCAATGCCGTGTGGGCCACGCTGGAGTGACTAGAAGTTGTATTCCTCCTTCTTGTTTGAACTTCCGTAGTACCCTGGGCAGGAGTGACACTGGAGGGAACACGTATGGCAGCCGAAAGTTCCATGGAATTGCCTGTGCATCCACGAACGCTGCTTGAGGATCCCTTGTCCTTGATCTGAAGACCGGAACCTTGTAATTGTGTCGAGACGCCATCAGGTCTACATCTGGTAGGCCCCACTTGTCCACTAGGAGTTGAAAGACTTCCGGATGAAGTCTCCACTCTCCGGCGTGAACGTCCTGACGACTGAGGATATCCACTTCCCAGTTGAGGACTCCGGGGATGAACACTGCTGATATTGCTGGCAGATGGCATTCCGCCCAACGGAGGATTTTTGATACTTCCAGCATTGCCATGCGGCTTCGAGTGCCGCCTTGATGATTTATGTATGCCCCCGGGGTGGCGTTGTCTGATTGTACTTGAACAGGCCTGTTCTGCACCAGAGGCAGGGCCAGTGTCAACGCATTGAACACCACCCGCAATTCCAGAATGTTTATCGGGAGGAGAGACTCCTCCCTGATCCACCGACCCTGGAGAGAGTGTTGCTCCAACACCGCGCCCTAACCCCGCAGACTGGCATCAGTCATCAGGAGGACCCAGTTGGAGATCCAGAAGGGACGGCCCCTGCTCAACTGTTGGTCCTGTAACCACCAGCTCAGTGACAGACGAACCTCTGGAGTCAAGGAGATCATTTGAGACTTGATCCGATGAGGCAGGCCATCCCACTTTGAAAGGATTAACCTCTGCAGAGGGCAGGAATGAAATTGAGTGTACTCTACCATGTCCAAAGCCAACACCATGAGGCCTAATATTTGCATCGCCGAGTGTATCGACACTCTTGGGCGAGAGAGAAAATATCTGATCTTGTCCTGAAGTTTCAGGACTATCTCTGAAGTCAAAAACAATCGTTGGCTGTGTGTATGTGTCCAGTAGTGCCCCCAGGTGCACCATGCTCCGAGCAGGGACTAGCGAGGACTTTTTCCAGTTGATGAGCCACCCGTGGGCTTGTAGGAATTGGACCGTCAGTTCCAGATGACTGAGGAGAACCTCTTGGGAGTTCGACAGGTTCAGCAAGTCGTCCAGATACGGCAGGATCCTGATTCCCAGACGGCGGAGAAGAGCCGTCATCACGGCCATGACCTTGGTGAAGATACAAGGGGCCATGGCCAATCCAAAAGGCAGTGCCTGGAATTGATAATGGAGGTTGCCAATAGCAAACCGCAGATATTGCTGATGCGACATGGCAATAGGTATGTGCAGGAAAGCATCCTGTATGTCCATGGATACCATATAGTCTTTGGGTTCCATGGCCAGCACTATAGAGCGCAGAGTTTCCATACAAAATTTGGATACTCTCACAAACTTGTTCAATGATTTGAGGTTGAGTATAGGCCGGAAGGACCCATTTGGCTTTCGAACTATAAACAGGGTCGAATAGTATCCCCTGCCTCTCTGAGACAGAGGTACCGCCACTACCACTCCTGTATCCAGGAAGTGTAGAGCTTGCGCTTTTAACGGATCCGCAGGGATAACCGTTGTGCAAAACTGGCAAGCGGGACGTCTCTTGAAAGAGACTGCGTACCCGTGAGAGACAACTTCTCGCACCCAGGCGTCCAAAGTGGTCTTTAACCAGGCCTGGGCGAACTGCAGAAGTTGGCCTCCCACCCTGGGGTCCCCCAGGGGGAGACCCGCCCCGTTATGCGGCAGACTTGTCTTGTTTGGAAGCAGGCTGACAGGTGGCCCAGGACTGTTTAGATTTCAGCTTCGTGGTTTTGGAAGCACGAGCCTGTCACGGATGCGCCTGACCCTTTGCTTTTCCTGGAGGTCGAAAGGAACAAAAGGTGCTACTCGTAGCCTTCGGAGCAGAAGGATTAGTATTTGGGAGACACACAGTCTTGGCAGGAGCCAAGTCAGTTACAATCTTGTTCAGATCCTCCCCAAATAAGATGTCTCCCTTAAATGGGAGCACCTCCAAGGTCTTTTTCGAGTCCAGGTCCACCTTCCAGGATCTCAACCATATAATTCGACGAGCCAGGATAGACGCAGTAGATGCCTTGGCCGCCGTTACACCTGCATCAGAGGCCGCCTCCTGAATATAGTGGGAGGCTGTGGTAATATAAGACAGATATTGTCTGGTAGTGTCAGAAAAATCCTGGGGGCAGCTCATCCTCAATTGCCTGAACCCATGCTACAATTCCTTTCGCAGCCCAGGAGGCTGCCATAGTGGGTCTATTTACTGCACCAGTAAGAGAGTAAATAGACTTCAGGCATCCCTCCACACACTTATCTGTCGGTTCCTTCAGTAAGGTGACAGTGGTGACAGGCAGAGTAGATGACACCACAAGACGGGCGACATGAGAGTCCACCAGCGGCGGAGTTTCCCACTTGTTACTCAACTCCGCAGGGATAGAATAACGAGCTAGCATCCTTATATACAGGGAAAATTTCTTACCTGGCGACGACCAGGATTCCTGACGCATGTCAATTAAGTGGTCAGAATGTGGAAAGACTACCCTAGCAACCTTCTGACGTTTGAACTTATCAGGTTTCTTAGACACAGTAGTAGGCTCAATGTCATCATCTATTTGAAGAATTAGCTTAATAGCCTCCACTAGGTCAGGAACATAAACCTGGGTTGTAGATTCCTCATCAGAAGCAACTGTTTCAGTGTCTGACGGATCAGTATATTCCCCATCCTCATCGGAAGAACAATATAAAATATTAGTGGATTGTGAGGAAGAAATGGCCTATTTAGATTACCCCTTGGCCCCAGAGGGGCGTGGGGTAGACGTTTGTCTAACCAAGGATTGATTTAGTTGTTGTAATTGGGTAGACAGAGTATCCGCCCAGGGCGGATTAACTACAGGGACAATGGCCCTCATTCCGAGTTGATCGGTCGGTATTTTTCATCGCATCGCAATGAAAATCCGCTTAGTACGCATGCGCAATATTCGCACTGCGACTGCGCCAAGTAATTTAACAATGAAGATAGTATTTTTACTCACGGCTTTTTCATCGCTCCGGCGATCGTAATGTGATTGACAGGAAATGGGTGTTACTGGGCGGAAACACGGCGTTTTATGGGCGTGTGGATGAAAACGCTACCGTTTCCGGAAAAAACGCAGGAGTGGCTGGAGAAACGGGGGAGTGTCTGAGCGAACGCTGGGTGTGTTTGTGACGTCAAACCAGGAACGACAAGCACTGAACTGATCGCACAGGCAGAGTAAGGTTGAAGTTACTCAGAAACTGCAAAGTAGTTTGTAATCGCAATATTGCGAATACATCGGTCGCAATTTTAAGAAGCTAAGATACACTCCCAGTAGGCGTAGGCTTAGCGTGTGTAACTCTGCTAAATTCGCCTTGCGACCGATCAACTCGGAATGAGGGCCAATATGTGGCTGCAATGGCACAGGAGGCCCCACAGGGGGGCGCAAGATGTGTCACAAGTGTACTCCGCATACTTGAGAACACTGCCCAAGGTGTGTCCTGATTGGCCACAGGTGCTGCAGGTTGACTGGGTGTATGGCACTCAGCGCCTGAGCCAGCAGCTAAAACTTCCCCCTCAGTTAAATCCATGGCACCAGTACTGCAGGATGCAGAAGCGTCCGCGGATTTCCCACCCTGTGTGGTAGACATCATAAGGAATGTAGCCTTAGGGTGTAACAGTACAATATAGCTAGACAAATACAAAACCTGCAAAAAAAACCTATGTTATGTGACAGGAAACACAGGACACAAAACAGAGGATTTAAGCGGTATTAGGTGACTGAAACACACAGTAAAAATAGCAAATTGTTTATTCTGTGTAACAGTACAGAATATAGTGATAGCAATACGTGATACTGGAGACTGGAATCCCACACAACAGCTACAGGCACACTCAGTCACATGTGCAATGCAGAAGCTATTATACATAAATAAAACTGCACTGGACTAGTAAATTTGCATATAAATATATGTATGAGTATAGATATAACAATGCACAGTAGATTCTGGATGTATATCACTGAATACTTGTACTAAATATTCAGATAGCAGTACACTTGTTCTTAACTAACGCTGTCTAAAACGACAAGTAGAATACTTACGTACCTGTAAATGTACAGCGCTGATGAGACAGGCGGCTTTACAGAGGAGAGAGCCCTGCAGTCCCGGAGATCAGCCCAGCTAGTAGTGAAGATGGTGCCAAAATCTCTGTCAGGGAGTGAGGGAGAGTGAAATGCAGCTCCAGGGTGGGAACACCAGCAGTAGATGGCGCCTGGAGCTTGGGGTGGGGCTACAGTTCAGCGCCTTATCTCCTATGCTGGTCCTCACCACCGGGTACTGCGGAGCCTATATCAAATGGATTTTAGTAAATCTGACCAGTGCTCCCTTGCCCTAGTGGATATAGTGGGATCCATTGTGCAGTACAGTGTCCACGCCAGCTGCGCGGTCAGTCTCCCGGGACCACGATTTACCGGCGGGTCCCACCTGGGGGACCCTCTAACCTCCTCCCTGATATGCAGCCACGCGATCCTGGAGAGCGTCAGTGGTGGTGTGCCTGATGACCGATGCGCCTCCTCTGCAAGTACCCGGGAACCCGGCCGCGGGAGTATGCAGCGCTGCTGGGGGAGGTGATGGTGCCGCAGTACAGTATGTCACAATGACATATAAAGTGCTGCGGCCCTTGAAGTCTTCTTAAAAGCTCTTTTCAGGGCTGCCTAGCGCAGCCCCACCTGTTAGTGACCTGCTCTGCAGGCACCAATTTACAATCTGAGCTCCAGTGCCTTGAGGCAGGGTTATAGAAGAGGCGGTGCAATGCATCCTGGGAACAGTCAAATCCAACTCTACACCCCGATGTATTCCCTGTGGAATCCCAGTGTACCCTGCTGCAGAAATGTCTTATTTTTGGGTGCACATAGACAAATTGCAGAAATGCAATTAGACAATGGCATTTTACAGATAATTAAACACAATCTTTGATCAATGAAACATTGTACGTAAGGTAAATTGTTGTAATATGACAATTCACATTGACTTACGTTGCCAAAAATTCTGACATCCTCACACCCTCTCTATGCCAATCTGAGTGGTTAGGTCAGAGACTGCAGCTAAAGACACATCCCCTGTGTCTGAGCATTTAAATCTGAGGGCCAGAATGTAATGGGGGAGGGAGCCAAGATGCCCATCTGTTGGTTTGAAGTGTTTTTGCATAGTAGAGGAGGGAGGGCGAGGACAGAGCGCTGAGTGAGCGTACAGTGGTTTGGTGAGCGGAAATGAGAGAAGTGAGGGTGATTATACAGAGAATAATAGGTTCTGAGGTCTGTACTGGATAGAGCATTTCACAAATCAGAAATTAAATAGGCTTTTTGCTGAAAGCCATTCTGTCTACATAATAAGTAAACTGACAAAGCCATAAGCAGTGTTATTTGATTAGGTAGATAGTACTCACTTATAGGAGGACTGTCTCTAAAGTAGGAGACCTCAGAGCAAAAGGCCTAAACCTTTTATTTCCTGTATATATTATCTGTAGTAGACCGAATGGAGTACGTGCAGGGCCGGTTCTGGGGCTCTGTGCGCCCCGGGCGGCATGGCTTCGTACAGGGGGCGTGGTCATTTACGCCCCCTGAACAGACTGAAATTATGTGCGGTGCGCGATGACGTCATCGCGCACCGCACAGTAAAGAACCTCTCCACAAAGGGAAACTAGACGCGTACGCGTCTAGTTTCCCTTCACAGCGGCAGCGGGGGGCACAGCAGCAGCGGATCTTGCCCTGGTGCGGCGCCCCGGGCAAAAGTCCTGCTTGCCCGTCGCAAGATCCGCTACTGAGTACGTGTATAAAACATTACACGCCACACTACTTAATCTTATGATAAGAGACTGTACAATGTATAATCCAGTAACAAAATATTCATCCGGCCTCAAATGTATGAATTGCATTTAAATAGCATTTTTGTACATTCACACTAATACACAATTAAGGCACGCATGTTATGTTATTAAACCCTATGAGTAATGCTTTTTTATACTCACTGCACTCCTTACAAACTATGGGGGTAATTCCAAGTTGATCGCAGCAGGATTTTTGTTAGCAATTGGCCGAAACCATGTGCACTGCAGGGGAGGCAGATATAACATGTGCAGAGAGAGTTAGATTTGGGTGGGGTGTGTTCAATCTGCAATCTAATTTGCAGTGTAAAAATAAAGCAGCCAGTATTTACCCTGCACAGAAACAAAATAACTCACCCAAATCTAACTCTTTCTGCACATGTTATATCTGCCTCCCTTGCAGTGCACATGGTTTTGCCCAATTGGTAAAAAAAATCCTGCTGCGATCAACTTGGAATTACCCCCTATGAACAGACTTTGGGGTATTTAACCTAATTCGTATTTTTCTGAATTAGGTTAAAGTTCAAACACGAATGACATCGAATGTGTGAATTTGCAACTTTTTGAATTTTGTACGCCTCATTTACTATGCTGTCGTATTCTGCATTTTCGTTTTTTCCGATGTCGATATCATTCGTATTTTCGGCCAGTGTTTTATGGGTGTGAATAGCAAAACACTGCCGAAATTAACACAATGAATCTCGGCCGGATCTGTGAGATCCGTGCAGGGCTTCATTGTGCACCTTTAAAAAAAAAAAAAAAAAAAAAAAGTATTAAAAATCAAAAAAAAATTGCGTGGGGTCCCCCCTCCTAAGCATAACCAGCCTCGGGCTCTTTGAGCCGGTCCTGGTTGTAAAAATATGGAGAAAAAATTGACAGGGGTTCCCCAATATTTTAACAACCAGCACCGAGCTCTGCGCCTGGTCCTGGTGCAAAAAATACGGGTGACAAAAAGCGTAGGGGTCCCCCGTATTTTTTGAACCAGCACCAGGCTTCACTAGTCAGAGAGATAATGCCACAGCCGGGGGACACTTTTATCTTGGTCCCTGCGGCCCTGGCATTAAATCACTAACTAGTCACCACTGGCCGGGGTACCCTGGAGGAGTGGGAACCCTTAAATCAAAGGGTCCCCTCCTCCAGCCACCCAAGGGCCAGGGGTGAAGCCCGAGGCTGTCCCCCCCCATCCAAGGGCGGCGGATGGGGGGCTGATAGCCATAGTGTAAAAAAAAAGAATATTGTTTTTTGTAGCAGTACTACAAGTCCCAGCAAGCCTCCCCCACAAGCTGGTACTTGGAGAACCACAAGTACCAGCATGCGGGGGGGAAACAGGCCCGCTGGTACCTGTAGTTCTACTACAAAAAAAATACCCCCAAAAAAACAATACACAGACACCGTGAAAGTATAACTTTATTACATACATGCACACTTACATTCATACATACTTACCTATGTTGACACGAAGAGTTGGTCCCCTTCTCCACGTAGAATCCCGGGGTACCTGTAAATTAAATTATACTTACAAAAAATCCTGTGTAGATCGGTCCTCTTCTTATAAATTATAATCCAGAGCCTTGGCAAAACAATAAAACGCATTACCCGAACCACTCATTGAAAGGGGATCCATGTTTACATATGGATCCCCTTTCCCCGACTGCCGGGACCCCCCGTGACTCCTGTCAAAGAGGGTCCCTTCAGCCAATCAAGGAGCGCCACGTCATGGCACTCTCCTGATTGGCTGTGCGCTCCTGAGCTGTCAGGCAGCGCACGGCAGAGATACAATGTAGCGCATAGGCGCTACATTGTATCCAATGGTGGGAACTTTGCGGTCAGCGGTAGACCACAATAGTGACCTCACATAACCTCGCGGTCTACCGCTGACCGCAAAGTTCCCACCATTGGATACAATGTAGCGCCTATGCGCTACATTGTATCTCTGCCGTGCGCTGCCTGACTGACCGCTCAGGAGCGCACAGCCAATCAGGAGAGTGCCATAACGTGGCGCTCCCTGATTGGCTGAAGGGACCCTCTTTGACAGGAGTCACGGGGGGTCCCGGCAGTCGGGGAAAGGGGATCCATGTGTAAACATAGATCCCCTTTCAGTGCGTGGTTCGGGTAATGCGTTTTATTGTTTTGCCAAGTCCCTGGATTATAATTTATAAGAAGAGGACCGATCTACACAGGATTTTTTATAAGTATAAATAAGAATTTACTTACCGATAATTCTATTTCTCATAGTCCGTAGTGGATGCTGGGGACTCCGAAAGGACCATGGGGGATAGCGGCTCCGCAGGAGACAGGGCACAAAAGTAAAAGCTTTAGGACTACCTGGTGTGCACTGGCTCCTCCCCCTATGACCCTCCTCCAAGCCTCAGTTAGGATACTGTGCCCGGACGAGAATACACAATAAGGAAGGATTTTGAATCCCGGGTAAGACTCATACCAGCCACACCAATCATACCGTACAACCTGTGATCTGAACCCAGTTAACAGCATGATAACAGAGGAGCCTCTGAAAAGATGGCTCACAACAATAATAACCCGATTTTTGTAACAATAACTATGTACAAGTATTGCAGACAATCCGCACTTGGGATGGGCGCCCAGCATCCACTACGGACTATGAGAAATAGAATTATCGGTAAGTAAATTCTTATTTTCTCTAACGTCCTAGTGGATGCTGGGGACTCCGAAAGGACCATGGGGATTATACCAAAGCTCCCAAACGGGTGGGAGAGTGCGGATGACTCTGCAGCACCGAATGAGAGAACTCCAGGTCCTCCTCAGCCAGGGTATCAAATTTGTAGAATTTTGCAAACGTATTTGCCCCTGACCAAGTAGCTGCTCGGCAAAGTTGTAAAGCCGAGACCCCTCGGGCAGCCGCCCAAGATGAGCCCACTTTCCGTGTGGAATGGGCTTTTACAGATTTAGGCTGTGGCAGGCCTGCCACAGAATGTGCAAGCTGAATTGTACTACAAATCCAACGAGCAATCGTCTGCTTAGAAGCAGGGGCACCCAGCTTGTTGGGTGCATACAGGATAAACAGCGAGTCAGATTTTCTGACTCCAGCCGTCCTGGAAACATATATTTTCAGGGCCCTGACTACGTCCAGCAACTTGGAATCCTCCAAGTCCCTAGTAGCCGTAGGCACCACAATAGGCTGGTTCAAGTGAAATGCTGAAACCACCTTAGGGAGAAATTGAGGACGAGTCCTCAATTCTGCCCTGTCTGTATGAAAAATTAGGTAAGGGCTTTTATAGGATAAAGCCGCCAATTCTGATACACGCCTGGCTGAAGCCAGGGCTAACAGCATGACCACTTTCCATGTGAGATATTTTAAGTCCACAGTGGTGAGTGGTTCAAACCAATGTGATTTTAGGAATCCTAAAACTACATTGAGATCCCAAGGTGCCACTGGAGGCACAAAAGGAGGCTGTATATGCAGTACCCCCTTGACAAACGTCTGAACTTCAGGAACTGAAGCTAGTTCTTTTTGGAAGAATATTGACAGGGCCGAAATTTGAACCTTAATGGACCCTAATTTGAGGCCCATAGACAGTCCTGTTTGCAGGAAATGCAGGAATCGACCCAGTTGAAATTCCTCTGTAGGGGCCTTCCTGGCCTCACACCACGCAACATATTTACGCCAAATACGGTGATAATGTTGCACAGTTACATCCTTCCTGGCTTTGATCAGGGTAGGGATAACTTCATCCGGAATGCCTTTTTCCTTCAGGATCCGGCGTTCAACCGCCATGCCGTCAAACGCAGCCGCGGTAAGTCTTGGAACAGACATGGTCCCTGCTGGAGCAGGTCCTTTCTTAGAGGTAGAGGCCACGGGTCTTCCGTGAGCATCTCTTGAATTTCCGGGTACCAAGTCCTTCTTGGCCAATCCGGAGCCACGAGTATAGTCTTTACTCCTCTCCTTCTTATGATTCCCAGTACCTTGGGTATGAGAGGCAGAGGAGGGAACACATATACTGACTGGTACACCCACGGTGTTACCAGAGCGTCCACAGCTATTGCCTGAGGGTCCCTTGACCTGGCGCAATATCTGTCCAGTTTTTTGTTGAGGCGGGACGCCATCATGTCCACCTTTGGTTTTTCCCAACGGTTCACAATCATGTGGAAGACTTCTGGGTGAAGTCCCCACTCCCCCGGGTGAAGATCGTGTCTGCTGAGGAAGTCTGCTTCCCAGTTGTCCACTCCCGGAATGAACACTGCTGACAGTGCTATCACATGATTTTCCGCCCAGCGAAGAATCCTTGCAACTTCCGTCATTGCCCTCCTGCTTCTTGTGCCGCCCTGTCTGTTTACGTGGGCGACTGCCGTGATGTTGCCCGACTGGATCAACACCGGCTGACCCTGAAGCAGAGGCCTTGCCTGACTTAGGGCATTGTAAATGGCCCTTAGTTCCAGGATATTTATGTGAAGTGACGTTTCCATGCTTGACCACAAGCCCTGGAAATTTTTTCCCTGTGTGACTGCTCCCCAGCCTCTCAGGCTGGCATCCGTGGTCACCAGGACCCAATCCTGAATGCCGAATCTGCGGCCCTCTAGGAGATGAGCACTCTGTAACCACCACAGGAGAGACACCCTTGTCCTTGGAGACAGGGTTATCCGCTGATGCATTTGAAGATGCGATCCGGACCATTTGTCCAGCAGATCCCACTGAAAAGTTCTTGCGTGGAATCTGCCGAATGGAATCGCTTCGTAAGAAGCCACCATCTTTCCCAGGACCCTTGTGCATTGATGCACTGACACTTGGCCTGGTCTTAGGAGGTTCCTGACTAGGTCGGATAACTCCCTGGCTTTCTCCTCCGGGAGAAACACCTTTTTCTGTACTGTGTCCAGAATCATCCCTAGGAACAGCAGACGTGTCGTCGGAATCAGCTGCGATTTTGGAATATTTAGAATCCATCCGTGCTGTCGTAGTACTACTTGAGATAGTGCTACTCCGACCTCTAACTGTTCTCTGGACCTTGCCCTTATCAGGAGATCGTCCAAGTAAGGGATAATTAAGACGCCTTTTCTTCGAAGAAGAATCATCATTTCGGCCATTACCTTGGTAAAGACCCGGGGTGCCGTGGACAATCCAAACGGCAGCGTCTGAAACGGATAGTGACAGTTCTGTACCACAAACCTTAGGTACCCTTGGTGAGAAGGGCAAATTGGGACATGGAGGTAAGCATCCTTGATGTCCAGAGACACCATATAGTCCCCTTCTTCCAGGTTCGCTATCACTGCTCTGAGTGACTCCATCTTGAACTTGAACCTTTTTATGTAAGTGTTCAAGGATTTCAGATTTAAAATGGGTCTCACCGAGCCGTCCGGCTTCGGTACCACAAACAGCGTGGAATAATACCCCTTTCCCTGTTGTAGGAGGGGTACCTTGATTATCACCTGCTGGGAATACAGCTTGTGAATGGCTTCCAATACCGCCTCCCTGTCGGGGGGAGACGTTGGTAAAGCAGACTTCAGGAACCGGCGAGGGGGAGACGTCTCGAATTCCAATTTGTACCCCTGAGATACTACCTGCAGGATCCAGGGGTCCACTTGCGAGTGAGCCCACTGCGCGCTGAAATTCCTGAGACGGGCCCCCACCGTGCCTGAGTCCGCTTGTAAGGCCCCAGCGTCATGCTGAGGACTTGGCAGAAGCGGGGGAGGGCTTCTGTTCGTGGGAAGAGGCTGTCTGCTGCAGTCTTTTTCCCCTTCCTCTGCCCCGGGGCAGATATGAGTGGCCTTTTGCCCGCTTGCCCTTATGGGGACGAAAGGACTGAGCCTGAAAAGACGGTATCTTTTTCTGCTGAGAGGTGACCTGGGGTAAAAAGGTGGATTTCCCAGCCGTTGCCGTGACCACCAGGTCCGATAGACCGACCCCAAATAACTCCTCCCCTTTATACGGCAATACTTCCATATGCCGTTTGGAATCCGCATCACCTGACCACTGTCGCGTCCATAACCCTCTTCTGGCAGAAATGGACATCGCACTTACTCTTGATGCCAGAGTGCAAATATCCCTCTGTGCATCTCGCATATAATAAGATTTTACTTACCGATAAATCTATTTCTCGTAGTCCGTAGTGGATGCTGGGACTCCGTAAGGACCATGGGGATTAGCGGCTCCGCAGGAGACAGGGCACAAGAATAAAAGCTTTAGGATCAGGTGGTGTGCACTGGCTCCTCCCCCTATGACCCTCCTCCAAGCCTCAGTTAGGATACTGTGCCCGGACGAGCGTACATAATAAGGAAGGATATTGAATCCCGGGTAAGACTCATACCAGCCACACCAATCACACCGTACAACTCGTGATCTGAACCCAGTTAACAGTATGATAACAACGAAGGAGCCTCTGAAAAGATGGCTCACAACAACAATAACCCGATTTAGTTAACAATAACTATGTACAAGTATTGCAGACAATCCGCACTTGGGATGGGCGCCCAGCATCCACTACGGACTACGAGAAATAGATTTATCGGTAAGTAAAATCTTATTTTCTCTGACGTCCTAGTGGATGCTGGGACTCCGTAAGGACCATGGGGATTATACCAAAGCTCCCAAACGGGCGGGAGAGTGCGGATGACTCTGCAGCACCGAATGAGAGAACTCCAGGTCCTCCTCAGCCAGGGTATCAAATTTGTAGAATTTAGCAAACGTGTTTGCCCCTGACCAAGTAGCTGCTCGGCAAAGTTGTAAAGCCGAGACCCCTCGGGCAGCCGCCCAAGATGAGCCCACTTTCCTTGTGGAATGGGCTTTTACAGATTTTGGCTGTGGCAGGCCTGCCACAGAATGTGCAAGCTGAATTGTACTACAAATCCAACGAGCAATAGTCTGCTTAGAAGCAGGAGCACCCAGCTTGTTGGGTGCATACAGGATAAACAGCGAGTCAGACTTTCTGACTCCAGCCGTCCTGGAAACATATATTTTCAGGGCCCTGACAACGTCAAGTAACTTGGAGTCCTCCAAGTCCCTAGTAGCCGCAGGCACCACAATAGGTTGGTTCATGTGAAAAGCAGAAACCACCTTAGGGAGAAATTGAGGACGAGTCCTCAATTCTGCCCTGTCAGAATGAAAAATTAAGTAAGGGCTTTTATATGATAAAGCCGCCAATTCTGACACACGCCTGGCTGAAGCCAGGGCTAACAGCATCGTCACCTTCCATGTGAGATATTTTAAGTCCACAGTGGTGAGTGGTTCAAACCAATGTGACTTAAGGAACCTCAAAACAACATTGAGATCCCAAGGTGCCACTGGAGGCACAAAAGGAGGTTGTATATGCAGTACCCCTTTTACAAATGTCTGAACTTCAGGTACTGAAGCCAGTTCTTTCTGGAAGAAAATCGACAGGGCCGAAATTTGAACCTTAATGGACCCTAATTTTAGGCCCATAGACAGTCCTGTTTGCAGGAAATGGAGGAAACGACCCAGTTGAAATTCCTCTGTAGGGGCCTTCTTGGCCTCACACCACGCAACATATTTTCGCCAAATGCGGTGATAATGTTTTGCGGTTACATCCTTCCTGGCTTTGACCAGGGTAGGGATGACTTCATCTGGAATGCCTTTTTCCTTCAGGATCCGGCGTTCAACCGCCATGCCGTCAAACGCAGCCGCGGTAAGTCTTGGAACAGACAAGGCCCCTGCTGGAGCAGGTCCTTTCTTAGAGGTAGAGGCCACGGGTCTTCCGTGAGCATCTCCTGAAGTTCCGGGTACCAAGTCCTTCTTGCCCAATCCGGAACCACGAGTATCGTTCTTACTCCTCTCCTTCTTATGATTCTCAGTACTTTTGGTATGAGAGGCAGAGGAGGGAACACATACACTGACTGGTACACCCACGGTGTCACCAGAGCGTCCACCGCTATTGCCTGAGGGTCCCTTGACCTGGCGCAATATCTGTCTAATTTTTTGTTTAGACGTGACGCCATCATGTCCACCTTTGGTTTTTCCCAACGGTTTACAATCAGGTGGAAGACTTCTGGGTGAAGTCCCCACTCTCCCGGGTGAAGGTCGTGTCTGCTGAGGAAGTCTGCTTCCCAGTTGTCCACTCCCGGAATGAACACTGCTGACAGAGCTATCACATGATTTTCCGCCCAGCGAAGAATCCTTGCAGCCTCTGCCATTGCCCTCCTGCTTCTCGTGCCGCCCTGTCTGTTTACGTGGGCAACTGACGTGATGTTGTCCGATTGGATCAATACCGCCTGACCCTGAAGCAGGGGTTTCGCTTGACTTAGGGCATTGTAAATGGCCCGTAGTTCCAGAATGTTTATATGAAGAGATGTTTCCATGCTTGACCACAAGCCCTGGAAGTTTTTTCCCTGTGTGACTGCTCCCCAGCCTCTCAGGCTTGCATCCGTGGTCACCAGGATCCAATCCTGAATGCCGAATCTGCGGCCCTCTAGAAGATGAGCACTCTGCAACCACCACAGGAGAGACACCCTTGTCTTTGGTGACAGGGTTATCCGCTGCTGCTGCATCTGAAGATGCGAACCGGACCATTTGTCCAGTAGATCCCACTGAAACGTTCTTGCATGGAATCTTCCGAATGGAATTGCTTCGTAAGAAGCCACCATTTTTCCCAGGACTCTCGTGCACTGATGCACTGACACCTGGGCTGGTTTTAGGAGGTTCCTGACTAGCTCGGATAACTCCTTGGCCTTCTCCTCCGGGAGAAAAACCTTCTTCTGGACTGTGTCCAGAATCATTCCTAGGAACAGAAGACGTGTCGTTGGAATCAGCTGCGATTTTGGAATATTTAGGATCCACCCGTGCTGACGTAACACTATCTGAGATAGTGCTACTCCGACTTCTAACTGTTCCCTGGACCTTGCCCTTATCAGGAGATCGTCCAAGTAAGGGATAATTAATACGCCTTTTCTTCGAAGAAGAATCATCATTTCGGCCATTACCTTGGTAAAGACCCGAGGTGCCGTGGACAACCCAAACGGCAGCGTCTGAAACTGATAATGACAGTCTTGTACTACAAACCTGAGATACCCTTGGTGAGAAGGGTAGATTGGGACGTGGAGATAAGCATCTTTGATGTCCAGAGACACCATATAGTCCCCTTCTTCCAGGTTCGCTATCACCGCTCTGAGTGATTCCATCTTGAATTTGAACCTTTTTATGTAAGTGTTCAAGGATTTCAGATTTAAAATTGGTCTCACCGAGCCGTCCGGCTTCGGTACCACAAACAGCGTGGAATAATACCCCTTTCCTTGTTGTAGGAGGGGTACCTTGATTATCACCTGCTGGGAATACAGCTTGTGAATGGCTTCCAGAACTGCCTCCCTGTCGGAGGGAGACTTTGGCAGAGCAGACTTCAGGAACCGGCGAGGGGGAAACGCCTCGAATTCCAGTTTGTACCCCTGCGATACTACCTGTAGAATCCAGGGATCCACTTGCGAGTGAGCCCACTGCGCGTTGAAATTCTTGAGACGGGCCCCCACCAAGTCTGAGTCTGCTTGTAAAGCCCCAGCGTCATGCTGAAGACTTGGCAGAAGCAGGGGAAGGCTTCTGATCCTGGGAAGCGGCTGCATGGTGCAGTCTTTTTCCCCTTCCTCTGCCCCGGGGCAGAAAGGAATGGCCTTTTGCTCGCTTGTATTTATGGGAACGAAAGGACTGAGTTTGAAAAGACGGTGTCTTTTTCTGTTGATGTGAAGTGACCTGGGGTAAGAAGGTGGACTTTCCAGCCATTGCCGTGGCCACCAGGTCCGAAAGACCAGCCCCAAATAACTCCTCCCCTTTATACGGCAATACTTCCATATGTCGTTTGGAATCCGCATCCCCTGACCACTGACGCGTCCATAACGTTCTTCTGGCAGAGATGGACATAGCACTTACTCTTGATGCCAGGGTGCAAATATCCCTCTGTGCATCACGCATATATAGTAATGCATCCTTCAAATGCTCTATAGTTAACAATATATTGTCCCTATCCAGGGTATCAATATTTTCAGTCAGGGAATCCGACCACGCGACTTCAGCACTGCACATCCAGGCTGAAGCGATTGCTGGTCGCAGTATAATACCAGTATGTGTGTATATACTTTTTAGGATATTTTCCAGCCTTCTATCAGCTGGTTCTTTGAGGGTGGCCGTATCAGGAGACGGTAACGCTACTTGTTTAGATAAACGTGTGAGCGCCTTATCTACCCTAGGGGGTGTTTCCCAACGTGTCCTAACCTCTGATGGGAAAGGATATAGTGCCAATAATTTATTAGAAATTAGCAGTTTTTTGTCGGGAGAAACCCACGCTTTATCACATACCTCATTCAATTCATCTGACTCAGGAAAAACTATTGGTAGTTTTTTCACCCCCCACATAATACCCTTCTTAGTGGTATTTGTAGTGTCAGAAATGTGCAATGCTTCCTTCATTGCCGTGATCATGTAACGTGTGGCCCTACTGGACATTACGTTCGACTCATCACCGTCGACACTAGACTCCGTATCTGTGTCTGGGTCTGTGTCGACCCACTGAGGTAACGGGCGTTTTAGGGCCCCTGACGGTGTCTGAGACGCCTGGACAGGCACTAATTGATTTGCCGGCTGTCTCATGTCGTCAACAGTTTTTTGCAAAGTGTTGACATTATCATTTAATTGTTTGAACACGATCATCCAGTCAGGTGTCGACTCCCTAGGGGGTGACATCACTAACGCAGGCAATTGCTCCGCCTCCACATCATTTTCCTCCTCATACATGTCGACACACACGTACCGACACACAGCACACACACCGGGAATGCTCTGATAGAGGACAGGACCCCACAAGCCCTTTGGAGAGACAGAGGGAGAGTCTGCCAGCACACACCCAGCGCTATATATATATATACAGGGATAACCTTATATAAGTGTTATTCCCTTATAGCTGCTGTTTATATTGTCATTTGCTGCCAATAGTGCCCCCCCTTCTCTTTTTTACCCTGATTCTGAAGCAGGACTGCAGGGGAGAGTCAGGGAGCCGTCCTTCCAGCGGAACTGTGAGGGAAAATGGCGCTTGTGTGCTGAGGAGATAGGCTCCGCCCCTTCACGACGTCCTTATCTCCCGCTTTTTTGTGTAAAAATGGCAGGGGTTAAAATACATCCATATAGCCCAGGAGCTATATGTGATGTATTCTTTTGCCACCTAAGGTATTATCATTTATATTGCGTCTCAGGGCGCTCCCCCCCAAGCGCCCTGCACCCTCAGTGACCGGAGTGTGAAGTGTGCTGAGAGCAATGGCGCACAGCTGCGGTGATGTGCGCTACCTTAGTCTGAAGACAGGATTGTCTTCTGCCGCCGATTTCACCGGACCTCTTCGTCTCTTCTGGCTCTGTAAGGGGGACGGCGGCGCGGCTCCGGTGACCCATCCAGGCTGTACCTGTGATCGTCCCTCTGGAGCTAATGTCCAGTAGCCTAAGAAGCCCAATCCACTCTGCACGCAGGTGAGTTCGCTTCTTCTCCCCTTAGTCCCACGATGCAGTGAGCCTGTTGCCAGCAGGACTCACTGAAAATAAAAAACCTAAATTAAACTTTTATTCTAAGCAGCTCAGGAGAGCCACCTAGCCTGCACCCTTCTCGTTCGGGCACAAAAATCTAACTGAGGCTTGGAGGAGGGTCATAGGGGGAGGAGCCAGTGCACACCACCTGATCCTAAAGCTTTTATTCTTGTGCCCTGTCTCCTGCGGAGCCGCTAATCCCCATGGTCCTTACGGAGTCCCAGCATCCACTAGGACGTCAGAGAAATAGAAATGCATCCTTTAAATGCTCTATAGTCAATAATATATTGTCCCTGTCCAGGGTATCAATATTTTCAGTCAGGGAATCCGACCAAGCCACCCCAGCACTGCACATCCAGGCTGAGGCGATTGCTGGTCGCAGTATAATACCAGTATGTGTGTATATACTTTTTAGGATATTTTCCAGCTTTCTATCAGCTGGTTCCTTAAGGGCGGCCGTATCAGGAGACGGTAACGCCACTTGTTTTGATAAGCGTGTGAGCGCCTTATCTACCCTAGGGGGTGTTTCCCAACGTGCCCTAACCTCTGGCGGGAAAGGGTATAATGCCAATAATTTTTTAGGAATTAGCAGTTTGTTATCGGGGGAAACCCACGCTTCATCACACACCTCATTTAATTCATCTGATTCAGGAAAAACTACGGGTAGTTTTTTCACACCCCACATAATACCCTTTTTTGTGGTACTTGTAGTATCAGAAATGTTCAAAACCTCCTTCATTGCCGTGATCATGTAACGTGTGGCCCTACTGGAAAATACGTTTGTTTCCTCACCGTCGACACTGGAGTCAGTGTCCGTGTCAGTGTCTGTATCGACCTGAGGTAACGGGCGTTTTAGAGCCCCTGACGGTGTTTGAGACGCCTGTACAGGTATTAACTGATTTGCCGGCTGTCTCATGTCGTCAACAGTCTTTTGTAAAGTGCTGACACTATCACGTAATTCTTTCCATAAGACCATCCAGTCAGGTGTCGACTCCCTAGGGGGCGACATCACTAACACAGGCAATTGCTCCGCCTCCACACCATTTTCCTCCTCATACATGTCGACACAACGTACCGACACACAGCACACACACAGGGAATGCTCTGACAGAGGACAGGACCCCACTAGCCCTTTGGGGAGACAGAGGGAGAGTTTGCCAGCACACACCAGAGCGCTATATATATATATATATATATATATATATATATATATATAGGGATAACCTTATATAAGTGTTTTTCCCTGATATAGCTGCTGTATATTTATCTGCCAATTTAGTGCCCCCCCTCTCTTGTTTTACCCTGTTTCTGTAGTTCAGGACTGCAGGGGAGAGTCAGGGAGCCTTCCTCCAACGGAGCTGTGAGGAAAAAATGGCGCCAGTGTGCTGAGGAGATAGGCTCCGCCCCCTTCACGGCGGCCTTTCTCCCGCTTTTTTATGGAAAAATTGGCAGGGGTTAAATGCATCCATATAGCCCAGGAGCTATATGTGATGTATTTTTTGCCAAAAAGGTGTTTTTATTGCGTCTCAGGGCGCCCCCCCCAGCGCCCTGCACCCTCAGTGACCGGAGTGTGAAGTGTGCTGAGAGCAATGGCGCACAGCTGCGGTGCTGTGCGCTACCTTATTGAAGACAGGACGTCTTCTGCCGCCGATTTTCCGGACCTCTTCAGTCTTCTGGCTCTGTAAGGGGGCCGGCGGCGCGGCTCTGGGACCCATCCATGGCTGGGCCTGTGATCGTCCCTCTGGAGCTAATGTCCAGTAGCCTAAGAAGCCCAATCCACTCTGCACGCAGGTGAGTTCGCTTCTTCTCCCCTTAGTCCCTCGATGCAGTGAGCCTGTTGCCAGCAGGTCTCACTGAAAATAAAAAACCTAAAACTAAACTTTTTTCTTAGCAGCTCAGGAGAGCCACCTAGACTGCACCCTTCTCGTTCGGGCACAAAAATCTAACTGAGGCTTGGAGGAGGGTCATAGGGGGAGGAGCCAGTGCACACCAGGTAGTCCTAAAGCTTTTACTTTTGTGCCCAGTCTCCTGCGGAGCCGCTATCCCCCATGGTCCTTTCGGAGTCCCCAGCATCCACTAGGACGTTAGAGAAATTTAATTTACAGGTACCCCGGGATTCTACGTGGAGAAGGGGACCAACTCTTCATGTCAACATAGGTAAGTATGTATGAATGTAAGTGTGCATGTATGTAATAAAGTTATACTTTCACGTTGTCTGTGTATTGTTTTTTTGGGGGTATTTTTATTGTAGTAGAACTACAGGTACCAGCGGGCCCGTTTTCCCCCGCATGCTGGTACTTGTGGTTCTCCAAGTACCAGCTTGCGGGGGAGGCTTGCTGGGACTTGTAGTACTGCTACAAAAAACAATATTCTTTTTTTTTACACTATGGCTATCATCCCCCATCCGCCGCCCTTGGATGGGGGGGGGACAGCCTCGGGCTTCACCCTTGGCCCTTGGGTGGCTGGAGGGGGGGGATCCCTTGATTTAAGGGGTTCCCACTCCTCCAGGGTACCCCGGCCAAGGGTGACTAGTTAGTGATTTAATGCCAGGGCCGCAGGGACCAAGATAAAAGTGTCCCCCGGCTGTGGCATTATCTCTCTGACTAGTGGAGCCCGGTGCTGGTTCAAAAAATATGGGGGGCCTCTACGCTTTTTGTCCCCCGTATTTTTTGCACCAGGACCAGGCGCAGAGCACGGTGCTGGTTGTTTAAATATGGGGGAACCCCTGTCAATTTCCCCCCCATATTTTTACAACCAGGACCAGCTCAAAGAGCCCGAGGCTGGTTATGCTTAGGAGGGGGGACCCCACGCAAAAAAAAATTCTACCTTTTTAACACTTTCCCACCCCTTCCCACTGATAAACATGCACGGATCTCATGGTAAAAAAAAGCAGGTCTGTTTTAAAACTGCTTTTTTTTACTATTTGTATTTTTTCACGCCAGTGTTTGGCTATTGCCGGCAGTGTTTGTGAATTTGAATTTTTAGTAAATTAACGAGTTCTATACCTAAACAGCCGCGTTTGACCGATGGTGTATTCATTCGTATTTTTTATCTTTGACTTTCAAAAAAATACGAATGCCCTCATCACTGCCGAGATTTCAGTTTAGTAAATTTCTGAGATGACACTGATGAAAAAACATCAAATTGGTCAAAATCGGGAGCTTAGTAAATATACCCCTTTGAGTGTGGTGTGTTCTAATTCTGATTGTCACAGGGTGCAATATACTATAAAGTCATTGGATTCATAGAGCCACATGCCCCACATTTCCGTACGCACAAGGCAACATCCTGCTATACAGATGTGTTCTCATACACCTATCCATTTTCTGGCCGAAATGTCTGAAATTTGCATACTACCCCTATACATAGTCGCTTATAGTGTTCTAGGCATTTAGCATTATTTCCACTAGGATTTTTTAGTGTGCTGAACAGTGGTGTACGCTTAGTAATGATCCATTTATTGTGCGATACTTAGTATTAGCATTTTTGTGGTAAAGGAACAGGTATGAAACTCGCATATTAAGCACAATGCATGCATGGCATGAAGCATGGAGTGGGTCATTCGTATCAGACCTCCGTTGCGCACAGCAGCTGCATGCAATGCAGTGCCATTGTCCAGTGTATCTGTGCATTGTAATTATGTTGTATTAGTGATGCAACCGAGTGCCTGATTCATGTGTGTACGCAATGCCGATATTCATGCAAACTGAGCGATTATTGGAAGACTGCGCCACGATCGCACTGCGCATGCCCTAAAGTGCCTTTGCGATGCCGCTGGCAGTGAGATTTTTAATGCAGAGTGATTGACAGGAAGGGGACGTTGGGGGGTGGTAACGGGGAGTGGTGGCAGGTCATGGATGTTTTTGGGGTGTGTATCTTGTCCTCCGCTGCAGTCATGAACATAGAGAAACATGGTGCCAGCGTCACTACTGCTGCGGCCAGCCCACGTGACCATAGACTCACTTGAGGAGTCAATCTTCCTTGTTGTTAAGCTGGTGCTGCTAAGGACTTTGTGATGGCCCCAGTGGGCGTCTCTATTCTTTTGCAGTGATTAGCATGTCCGTAACCTGAAAAATCACAGCTGTGTACAAACATGAATTAGGCCCTAAGACACATATTATGGATAAAAGAATGTGGTGGCAAGCACGGCGTGCCTTGGTCGCAGAGCCTATGGAACACTAAATAGGGCTAGTTGGCGCTAGCTGAGGATCGGTGTACGTGGACACATACCTGGTAGAGTAGAGTGTGGATTTAGGGAGCAATACAAATGCATGATTTAGAATTTATTAGCCATTATGCCCAATTAAATAATGCTCTGGGTTAGCAGAGTAGGGATTATAAAGATGGTGGGTTGAAATGTGTCAAATAAATAAACTACTTTATTGATTTATTATTATGCCAATTGCTATTGTGTATCAGAAGTTGTGCTTCATGATGAATGTGTACGCAAGCATCTGCCATGTGGTACATACATGTGCATTAATGCAATAAAATGTGTGTTTTTATTTCTGACAACACTTAATGGTCACTCTTGGGCCATTTTACATTTTGAGGATATGCTTATGCAACCTGCTTCTATTTCCAGACCCTGTTAATGTATGCAGAATACAGAATGACATCCACAGTGAGTGTTACAGCTAGAGAAGTAGTACATCAATAATTTAATCCAGAAGGACTGAAGGAGATTTATAACACACTACTATAAATGACTGTAATGCAGTCAGATCTGTAACACATGCTGTTTCTGTAAATGTCTCACATGCAATTTACATCACATGCTTGAACAAAAAAAGCTGAAGCAGACAGTTTGGCTCCTATTTAAAGTTAATCGTAAAAATGTGATTCTTGCGCACATGTAAAACTGCATCCATACGCTTTTATTTCGATGTCACACAGTGATTCACATCCCAAAAGGCGTAAATTAAAGATATCTATGGGACTGTGGACACACTGTGAAAGGGATGAGGGCACGTCCAAATATGTGCACGGTGTCTAACCACTTGAAAACACCATTTATTTCCACACACCCCATTGGAAGGTGTGTACATGGGGGGTAATTCCAAGTTGATCGCAGCAGGAAATTTTTTAGCAGTTGGCCAAAACCATGTGCACTGCAGGGGGGGGGGGGGGGGGCAGATATAACATTTGCAGAGAGAGTTAGATTTGGGTGGCTTATTTTGTTTCTGTGCAGGGTAAATATTGGCTGCTTTATTTTTACACTGCAATTTAGATTGCAGATTGAACTCACCACACCCAAATCTATCTCTCTCTGCACATGTTATATCTGCCTACCCCGCAGTACACATGGTTTTGCCCAATTGCTAAAAAAATCCTGCTGCGATTAACTTGGAATTACCCCCATTATACAGTCACTGCAGCAGCACCACATACCTCCAAACTTTCCGATCAGCAGGGCAAAGGTATCCTCAGATGGATACCCTCATATCGGGACTGTGCCACTTAAAAAAATGTTGGAGGGTATGCATCACTGTGAGGCAGATCATAAACTGTACTATACAAGAGGTGCCACAGCAATCATTTTTGCAAAGTAAAGTGTACCAATTTCCTTCATACACTGAAGACAGCCAAAACGGATGAGGATGCAGCCTATCAATATACTTATCTAGCATCACAACTTCGCATCTCATGCCTCAGTGGTATCACTAGTAAATAGGTTAAAGATTGGTTCAACCCAGAAAATGGCTGCACCTTGTATGTGTTGGTGAATAGTACACTTAAAGCTGCATTACCAGCTAAGAAAAAACGAACGCTCCACAACCCTCCAAGCTGGAATACAGTCTCAACAAATCATCTTTAAACGGTAGTGGAGGATTTGTGTAAGTGGGTTCTCCTGCTGACACCACAGTTTTTGGTTAGGGTGCTAGGGGAAAGAAGAAGCACCACGAAAAACAGCTGCCCAGAGCAACCCCAAGGGCTCACGCTAGGGGGCCACTAGTCAAATATCTTGCTAGGTGGTAGTTCAGATTTAATGCTGCCTTTTAAAATGAGAGGACACTTTCTCTGACCGCTAAAACTAATTTTTGCTGCATTAGGCCTCTTTGTCTCATATGTCTCCTTTATTTGTGTCCCTCTGTATTTCCCCATTTTATTTTCAATGTCTCTCTGGTTTCCATCTTTCAAACAGATGGCTCTGAATAGACCACTCAGAAGTTCCCAACATTTTCTGTCTGTCCATTAGTCAGAGTCCGCAGGAATTCCACAGCAGTGAGATTAGCGATTGTACTGTGCGAACTATACTGTAGCGGCTGGCACAGTTGTGCCTCATCTATTCCAGACACAAGTGTTACAAGACAAAACAACATATTGTTACCCACAAGGGTAACTGCTGCACATACAGTATAAACTGTCAGCAAACTATAGCCAGTAGAGCAGAACAAATATTTCTCTTGGTCCTTACCAACGAATCAATCCCTGCTAGGGTATGATTGGCATCATCCAGGGAGTAGGTCAGCTGGTAAATGCCATCATTGGTCTCGCTGTTGCCATAGAAACCGATGCCAACTGCAGCACTGTAAAAGGAAACCAGAGAAGCTCTCAATGTTTCTTTATATCAAAACAATATAGCCTAAATTATGTGAAGTAGGAACAGTATACTATCTAAACAAAGCTGTAAATGGACTTCATAAAATAGGAAAAAAAAAATATATCAAGGTTAAATTGCTGGTTAATAACATTTACACAATATACAGTCATTTTCTTTGATATGCAACAATTAAGCAAAGTGTTGGAAATAAATAAGTACATCTTAGGCCTAATTCTGTGTCGCGTATAATGCTGATGTTCACGGACTGCAGTATTTGTTTGCTACTGCGCATCCATAAAAATTACTGGTGTGTGTGTCTCGCGGTGTGCGTGCACAAAGGCGCAATTGAGATGCATGTGATCATTAATCTATTGGAATTTTGCTGGGATTACACAGACCCTTAACTGCTCACACTGGAGGCCATACTCCTATGGAAAATCTGTACCTGCCATAGGTCTTGTGCGTGTTTAGATAGTACCGTACCAAGAGGTACCACAGCGTCTAAAGATGCTCAAAGTGGGCGTCTCAGCTCTTGCACATTCAGAAGCAAGATGCAGATGCAACAACGGCAACAGGCACTAAAGTGGTCGCAGCAGCGTGCAACTCAGAATCAGACCTCTTCTGCTTTTCTGAACAGCTTACAGTAATACATAAAAATACTAAATAAATATATATTTTTATTTTCTCTATGGAATTTCCATTTTTAAAATATCAATATATGTTAATAACCATAAAAGTTATTTTTCCTAATTAAGCTACCTACTTTTTTATTTTTAATAAGGAAATCCGTAGTAAGACGGAGCTTAGGTATAGGAGGACAAGACTAGGGTCGGGCCAGAGGGCTTGTTGGCAGCAGTTGTATAGTAAGAATGCAGTTACATTGCCAGCAGTCGACGCCGGAATCCTGACTTCTGACAATGCCGCCAGCCAGGATCCGGGCTCACAGGGGCTATTCCCACTCGTGGGTGTCCACGACACCAATAGAGCGGGAACAGAACCTGTGGTGAGCGCAGTGAGCCCGCAAGGGGATTCTCTGCGCTCGCCCTGCTGCCGGCATACTGATGATCGGGATACCGCTTTCTGTATACTGGCGCCGGCATCCCGACCTTCGGTCTTTCCTACTGATCCCGTGTAGTATGTGGGGTGGAATTGGGGGGTCTAACTTTAGCAGGGATTGCATATTTTAGGACTTCTTAAGTACAGCTGAATAGTAGGCATTTGTTTTTGATTGATATGATGTGGTTGTCTACTGGTTTAGAAGTTAGGATATGAGCGGTTATAGTGGCTCCCAAATATCCTGATAGTGCTGACAGAGGGAAATGCCACTGAGCTGATACAACTGTGGTTGCTGAAAACCGTTCCCTAATTTGATTAGTGTGATCTGAGAGGTATGTAATACTGGCATTTGGGATCACGGCAGTCAGGAAACCGACGCCGGAAACCCGACAGACGGAATCCCGGCGGCTAGAGCTGTAAATCCCCTAGCGGGCTTGCTACGCTCAGGCCTGCTGGCGAGCTTAGCTTGCCACACTATTATATTCCTCCTCGAGGTGGTGGCGTGGACCAGGGCTCAGGGCTTTAGTCAGGATTCCGACCGGCAGCATGTCGCCGGCTGATGGGATTCCGGCGTTGGTCTCCTGACCACCGGGATCCCGACAGCCCGTAAATTAACCGCATCCATGTACCACTTCTGCATTGGTGCCATGCAACATCTGCGACATCATAAAGGAACAAATGTGAAAAAAGTGTCTATTATGTTAACAGCTGTTTACACCTTGAAGGCATCATTTTCAAGACAGTGAGCACACAGCCAGCCAAAGGGTTTACATTCCAGCTGATATTTGCTTTGGTGTAGGATCTCAAAAAAATATATTATGGATATACAATGGTTAAGACGGACACTGTATGGCTGAGCTTGTTCATTTAAAAAAAAAAAAAATCTTCACCTAGTAAACCATCACATTGATCATTGAAGGAGGAGACTAAAATATCTCCTTGGATGGACTCCAACTCTAAAAAGCCACAATTTCATGCACTGTATGAAATTGTGGCTTTTTAGAGTTGGAGTCTATCGCCATATACTTCAAAAGGATGAATTGTGTGCACTTCTAAATACACACACTGTATAAATCATAATCAAAACCATGTATACTATAGAACAGGGGTGGTACAACTCAGTCCCCAAGGTCTCCTAACAGTTCATGTTTTCCAGATGTCCCCGTTAGTTTGCAATTTATTCATTACCATATGTCACATTTGTTTTTTGTTTTTTTGTTTTTTTAAAGTCCACCGGTGGTCTGGAAAACACAAAAGTTATTCATGTCCAACCCTGCTTTAGAACTTTATGGGTATTTGAAAATCATACATGTTTAGAACTTGTTCACAAATATGTGCTGGGAAAATGGGGAATCTGCATAAAATTAGTTTTCTATATTCTTTTCATTTAAAAATAAAAACCTCACCCATTCCCCTCTTCTATCCTGAACACTGCAACTAGTCTCGTTGTCTTATCTTTCTGGACAGGGTCAGCTTTGGGGCTCAATTCAATTACCTACAAGTCCCCTCGAGACATGAGTTAGTGCATCTGTATGCTGCACTTACGGTATAGCCAGAATCAGATTTTTGTCCACAGCCCCACAGGGGCCAGAAGGGTGGCGAGTTCATCTGTTTCTGCTGGTGTTTCTATGCCGCTGTAATAAGTCACCCTCCTCACGGCCCTTAGGTGTCCAGTACAAACTCCTCACTCTTGCATATAAATTACTTAAACACTCCTCTGCTTCTACATCTCCAACCTCATTTTTGTCCATTCCCCCACCCACAGCTTTTCCCTGATTGCCACCTCACTTTCATCCTGGTCCTGGTTAACTTATCTCATGCATGCCGCCAAGATTTCTGCTGTCCTGTCCCTCTACTCATGAACTCACTCCTTTGGACACCAGCTTCAGACGTGCGCTCTAAGTACACCTTTTCATTACAGCCTATCAGTTCTCTTATTTTCCACTACTCTCTCCAGTTCACAGCTCCACTTAATATGAGAGTTTTCACGGGTAGTGCCCTTTTTCCTCTTGTCCGTCCCTTAGCACTAGCTGTGCTGCCTGAGCTCCTTGCATTTTTTTCTCCAAGTCTTTTCAACGATTTTGTATATTTGCCATTATCTTGTGTACAGAATGCCAGGCTCCCTGCAACCACTTGATCTACAAGATGGTAAATTGCCTAGCCTTCGCCCTACATCCTTATCCTAAATTGTCTGCCACTTTATTGGTGTATACATTTCCTACATTTATCTGTTTAGACTACACTGTCCCTATGACTTGTTATGTAACTACATATACTTGGATAGTGCTCTAGAACTTCGTGGCACCTTAAAAAGAAAAGATGTGCTGTATGGTGATTGTCCCACTCTAGAATGGGTGTTTCAGCTCAGAATACTGTTTTTCTTCCATTAAATCATAATATAGGGTTTCCTATTTCAACTGTATTACACTCCTGGGGTCTCCAGGGTGTGTTCGCTTAGTTCATCAGCTTTTAGACCAGGGATGGGGAACCTTCGGCTCTGCAGCTGTTGTTCAACTACACATATCAGCATGCCTTGCTACAGTTTTGTTATTTGGCCATGCTAAAGCAGTTGCAGGGCATGCTGGGATGTGTAGTTGAACAACAGCACTGGGCGATTTTGAGCTGCTTTCAGCTCACTTTTGGTGTTTTGAGCTGCTTTCAGCTCAAAACCGCCCAGTGTGTATGCCCTGGCGATGAGAAATCGCTCAGTGTGTATGCACAGTGTGTGACCACACAGTAGTAACCCCAATTCAAAATATTTCACACAGTAGTGCCACATTCAATATACGCCACACAGTAAAGTCCATTAGACATTCACCCCCCCCCCCCCCTCTCCCTGGCCTGCAGCATCCCCCCACCCCTCCCTTGCCAGTGTGTCCCTCCAGCAGCCTCTCACCTCCTCAGCAGCCCCAGGTGTGGATTTGGTGCTGGGCCTCCAGATGATTCCGGCTGGAGCATCAGCATACTGGTTTGTGACCGGCACAGATTCAAAATGACATTGGCGCTGTCTCTTCATGTCTGCCTGCCGGTATGCCAGATGTAATCAGTTGGGGGCCCAGCACCAAATACATCTGCTGCCACCCAGGCCCCCCTTGGCAGCCATGGCCGGACCAAACATCATATACACAGGCAAGGCCGGACTGGCCGTCTGGCAGTTCTGGCAAAAACCTGAAGGACCCTGCCTGTGTATCATTTTATAGAATGTACTTGATAAATGCTAGCTAGAAGATGATTGGGCAATTTCCTATACAAGGCTTGATACATTTCCCCTATGGATAAGACAGACTTTAGGCATTCATAAACACATTGTTTAAAAGTACATTTCTTCACACATTTGTGGTTTGCAAAAAGCTTCTGCAGGCTTAGGACCTGATTCTGGCACAAAGTGGGCACACATGCAGACAACCCTGGCAGCTAGATTTACAACCCTATGTTAATGCAAGTACCCACACACCTTGGTGGTCATTCCGAGTTGTTCGCTTGCTAGCTGCTTTTAGCAGAATTGCACACGCTAGGCCGCCGCCCTCTGGGAGTGTATCTTAGCTTAGCAGAATAGCGAACGAAAGGTTAGCAGAACTGCTACTAAATATTTTCTTGCAGTTTCTGAGTAGCTCCAGACCTACTCCTAGATTGCGATCAGCTCAGTCCGTTTAGTTCCTGGTTTGACGTCACAAACACGCCCTGCGTTCGGCCAGCCACTCCCCCGTTTCTCCAGACACTCCCACGTTTTTCCCTGACACGCCTGCGTTATATAGCACACTCCCGGAAAAAGCTCAGTTACCACCCAGAAACGCCCCTTTCCTGTCAATCATTCACCGATCAGCAGTGCGACTGAAAAGCGCCGCAGGATCCACAGCAAATCTACTAAGTTTTGTGTTAAATAACTTAGCGCATGCGCTCTGCGTACCATGCACATGCGCATTTAGCAACCAATCGCAGCATAGCGAAAATCGGCAACTCGGAATGACCACCCTTATGCGCACAGTTGCACTTACACTAAGTGCATCCTCTCTTGGACTTGCATATGACTCAGAATCAAGTACTTAATGTATAAAACTCTGATGGACAGGTGAACTAACTTATGGGGTGTATTTACTAAGGTATGGATTTTTAAAACGTAATATTTTAAAAAGTAAATAGTAGTAACTGCAGGCTTGTATTACATTAAATATTACTGCTCTTTTAAACCTGGAGGGCAAAATCTAGTTTTGGAAATATTGTGCTTAGTATAAATACCCCTAAGTAAGTTACACTGCACCACGCATTGCTTTTAATTCCTCTTCTTACCATGCCAGTCGTTGCTCATAGGGATATGATAGGGTAAAAACAAAAAAAGTTACCTTCCCTTAAAAATATTAACTGTGGGAATTTGTTAGCTGTAAAAACATTATCACAGCAATTCTGTGAGCAGTAATGTTGCCAATTCCTAAAGAAATGATAGACTATTCTCTGGGCGTTGTTTCCACCCACAAAATAAACTATAATATATCTAAAAGGGACTCTAACCTCATAGTTTCATTGTTACTCGTGTTGCTCTAATGTAGATATAAATAATACAGGTAGTAACTTGAAATTAATAGTCATATACTTAATATTGGATTGTACCTAGATTCAATGACAGTAACAATGCTTGCATAATATCCCTTTCACACCGCACAAATAACCCGGTATCGACCTGGCATATTGCCGGGTCGACACGGGTCAGCGTGCGGTGTGAGAGCACCATGGTGGAATTCCCGGGTCGCCTGACCAGGTAATTCAACCCTGGAATAAAGCAGCGTTACTCCCGGGTTGAATACCGGGACACAAACGGGTTCCCGGGTCGATGCGTCCGGGACCCGTTCACTAGATAGGGAGAGGCTGCGCGGAGATGAGCTCATCTCCCAGCACCGGCTCCGCCCCCCGCTGCTATGGCAACCCGCCCGGCATATTGCAGGGTCAGGGAAGCCAGCTGTAGCGTCCAATGCCGGATCCCACCAGGGAAGGACCCATTTCCAATTTCCGGGTGGGATACGGCATTTGCGGTGTGAAAGGGGTAGAACATACAATTTATTATTCAGTCAAAATTCACTATACGGTTTTATATTATTATATCATTATTGAATTAAATTATTTTTCTTCTGTTTCCAAAGATTTAGTTATTCACACCTATCTGGTAAATGGCAGTGTGTTTCGGAATGTTGGCAAGTGATTTTAAGCAGATGTATTGTAACAATATTTTACTTTCTCAACAACAAAGCCTTAATATGTCCAGGTTTGCACCAATAGGCATTGCCCTGCCCGCGACAGTTAACAGTAACAGGTTTTCATTTATTTGCCAATTTTTCTAAATATCTTATGCATAGTTGGTTTCACTAATACATGATGAAAATCTATAAAAATTATATATAAAAAAAAATATGCTAATAAATTTCAATAAGATTTATGGATACGGTCCACTCAAAAGCTGAAAATGGATCCTTCTATTCTGTCTGCCTCTGTCCATGTTGTCACTACACTGCCTGAACAGCCTTCTGTGAGTCTTTTGTAAAAAGGAGATAACGTATGATGCTATTTTAAGGTTTGCCTGTTAAAAACCGCTCTGAGGTTTTGTTATATAACTAGATCCGTCTGACAGCCCAATGCCAGGCTTACAGATGAATCCCCCCCGCCCTTCCCCCTCACTCTGCTCCCTCTGATCCATGCCTGCCATCTCTAAGTGACATACAGCAATTGCTCCGATTCTTCATTCCCAACATCTCACATTCTTTCTGTAAAAACAGAACATCAATACCTCACCATGAAGATAACAGAATAGAAAAACATTGATGATCCTTTAATGTAATCACCTACGGCTACACTCCAAGCTCTCGTTCCATATTTAGTTTCTGATGTGTTTAGGTAATTGGTTTTTGTTTGTAGAATAGCCACTGAATCTTTTTCAAACATTTTTGTTAATGTTGGTAAGCTACTCTGCTTGAAATTACCTTTTCACGAAGATGTACATACTGTTTGGCTTTTCAGTATTGTACCACTAAAACATGAAGGTAAGGAGAACTGACTAAACCTATAATACAGACAGACTGATATAAATGGTACTAACTTTCATAAACGTGTTTTAAATCTCCCATACTATGACAGGTCTTCAGATATTTGACATTGTAGTTATATTTGATGTGAATCAGAGGACAAGTTATTGCTCTCGGTTATCAAACATTTCAGCCCAAACAAATTAAAACTGCGTGGTCCTTCCAAGATCAAATAAATGTTCAAAAATAAGTTTGTTGTACAAAAACACACAGTTGGAAAGGTCTGATTCCGTAACAGCTTTGACCGATGTCGCAGCCACTACTGCAAAATGATGCTAATGCAGCAGGAGGTTTCTCTGGTAAATAGACACCCTCTACAAGTATCTGTTCTCAGCTGCTGCGTCTGAAAACACAGCCATCATATCACTTGTGTGAACACAGGTCATCTGTGTAGCCTTCATGTTACTCAGAATGGCTGATTATTTCACCATTCTAGGGTCTGGAAATCTGCTCTGGAAGGTTCAGACCTTGGCCACGATTGACCCCTGTCAGTCATGCTGCGGCTTAGGGGGCACTGTGAGCAATCTCGCAGAACAAGATTGGCACATGTATAGTGCAGCTGCGCATGCATTGTTTGGTAAACATCAGAGTTGTGCATAAACCATCCAATGTATGTACAACTCTGAATCTGGTGTTTGTATACTAGCAGTTATTTGTGCATCTGTGCTACATTCATCTGAACAGGGCTCATTGATTCCTATTAAGGATGCACTCACAGAACACATTTATATGAAAAGTTAAGCAGAACATGAGAGCAGTTTGTGCCGCTGTTTTGTATCTGAGGTCTACCAGTGCTTGCCATGGTATGTACAACATGTAGAAACATAGGGCCTAATTCAGATTTGATCGCTGCTGTGCATTTCTGCACAGCAGGCGATCAGATACGAACAGCTGACCGTTTTCTGTGAGTGTCAGGGAAAACACAGGCAGGATCAAGTGTTTTCAGGTAGAGTGTCTGACTTCAAATCCAGTCCCAATCAGCCTGTGATCGCAGCGGCTGAGTAAGCCCTGGGCTGCGCAGAGACTGCACAAAATCAGTTTGCGCAGCTCTGTCGCACATGCGAATGCACACCTGCACAGCGAAAACCCACTCCCCCTGTAGGCGGCGACTTATCTATTCCCGATGGCTGCAGCGGCTTCAGCACAGATTCTAGGCCCCGACAGACATACGACAGTTACTTCCGGGTCAGACCTATGTTGCACCAGCATTCCGATATTTCTCCCCATCCCGCCATCTAGTGCCTATCCCTGTACCCCACAGCACAGCCTGAACCTAACCTCCCCTGAGTGCCTAACGGTAGCCGCACCCTCCTACCTTCCCCGCAGCCCATCCTTAATGTCGACATTCTGACAAGGGTAACATCTCCTGCTCTAGACATTTAGCATGACATGAGGAAAATAAAAATTAGCAATAGTCGCTGCTGGTCCAAGAGACGGTTGCTAAAGAGATTCATTGTCACATATGCCTTTGCTGCAGGAATAATTCCGAGGATTTCAGGAATTGCCTCAGGATTTGTGTCGACAATTTCCTGGAGCTGCTGCAACTCATGACGCCATTCATCCAAAAACAAGGCACAAAGCTAAGAAGAACCATCACTGCCGAGCCAAGACTAGTGTGTAAACTGAGGATTATGGCTACTGGAAGGTCACTGGAAGATTTCATGTTCAGCACTGCTATTTCTCTTCAAGCTTTGGGCCTCACCATACCAGAGACCTGTGATGGTATATTTGCAGCACTGAAAAGAAATTATGTCATGGCAACCTTATAACAAATAAATCACGCATGCACAAAAAAAATGAGATTTATGGTAAGAACTTACCTTTGTTAAATCTCTTTCTGCGAGGTACACTGGGCTCCACAAGGATTGGACAATGGGGTGTAGAGTAGGATCTTGATCCGAGGCACCAACAGGCTCAAAGCTTTGACTGTTCCCAGAATGCACAGCGCCGCCTCCTCTATAACCCCGCCTCCCTGCACAGGAGCTCAGTTTTTAGTTAACCTGGGCATTGTGTAAGCAGAAGTGGACGCTCTGACGATAGGCCTTGCAGGTCTGAGAACCAGGACCGTCTGGGCCACGCCAGAGCTATGAGAAGCAGAATTCCTTTTTCTTGCTTGAACTTCCGAATTACCCTGGGCAGGAGTGACACCGGAGGGAACACGTACGGCAGCCGAAACCTTCACGGCACCGCCAGCGCATCCACGAATGCTGCTCGAGGATCCCTTGTCCTTGCTCCGAAGACCGGAACCTTGTGATTGTGTCGAGACGCCATCAGATCTACATCTGGAAGACCCCACTTTTCCACTAGGAGTTGAAACACTTCTGGATGGAGGCTTCACTCGCCGGCATGCACGTCCTGACGACTGAGAAAGTCCGCATCCCAATTCAGGACTTCCGGAATGAATATTGCCGATATGGCAGGTAGATGGCGTTCCGCACAACGTAGAATCCGTGAGACTTCCTTCATTGCCAAACCGCTTTGAGTGCCGCCTTGATGATTTATGTAAGCCACTGTGGTGGCGTTGTCCGACTGTATTTGAACAGGACGGTTCTGAATTAAATGCTGGGCCAGGTTCAACGCATTGAAGACCGCCCACAATTCCAGAATGTTGATCGAGAGGAGAGATTCCTCCTTGGTCCACCGACCCTGAAGGGAGTGTTGCTCCAGCACCGCGCCCCAACCTCTTAGACTGGCATCTGTCGTCAACAGGACCCAGTTGGATATCCAGAAGGGATTGGTCCCTGCACAACTGCTGGTCCCGGAGCCACCAAAGTAGCGACAGACGGACCTCCGGAGTCAATGAGATCATGCGAGACCTGATCCGGTGAGGCAGGCCGTCCCACTTGGCTAGAATCAGCCTCTGGAGGGGGCGAGAATGGAATTGAGCATACTCCACCATGTCGAATGCTGAGACCATGAGGCCCAGCACCTGCATCGCCGAATGTATCGACACTTGCGGACGAGAAAGGAAGCAACGAATCCTGTCCTGAAGCTTCAGGACTTTCTCCTGAGACAAGAACAACCGCTGGTTGTGAGTGTCCAATAGCGCTTCCAGGTGCACCATGCTCTGAGCAGGGACCAGGGAGGATTTCTTCCAGTTGATGAGCCACCCGTGGGCTTGTAGAAACCAGACCGTCATATCCCGATGACACAGGAGAAGTTCTGGGCAATTTGCCAGGATTAACAAGTCGTCCAGGTACAGCAGTATCCTGACCCCTTGACGGCGGAGTACCACCGTCATCACCGCCATTACTTTAGTGAAAACTCGCGGAGCCGTTGTTAAACCAAAAGATAACGCCCGAAACTGGTAATGAAGGTTGCCAATAGCGAACCTCAGGTATTGCTGATGTGACGCTGCTATAGGAATATGCAGGTAAGCATCATGTATATCCAGGGAGACCATGTAGTCCCCAGGTTCCAAGGCCAGAACTATAGAGCGAAGGGTTTCCATACGGAACTTGGAAACCTTCACAAACTTGTTCAATGCCTTGAGGTTGAGAATGGGCCGGGAGGACCCATTCGGTTTCGGGACTAGAAACAGCGGAGAATAGTACCCACGGCCCCTCTGAGCAAGAGGCACCTGTACTACAACTCCTGTATCCAGGAGAGTCTGTACCACCGAATGCAGAGTGTTTGCTTTTGTCTGGTCCGATGGGACGTCTGTCTGGCAAAATCGATGAGGGGGACGGTGTTTGAAGGCTATGGCGTAACCTAGAGTGACTACTTACCGTACCCAGGCATCTGAAGTGGTCTTCAACCATTCCTGGGTATACCCTAGAAGCCGGCCCCCCACCCTGGGATCCCCCAGGGAGAGGCCCGCCCCGTCATGCGGCAGGCTTATCGGTCTTGGAAACTGGCTGACGGGCAGCCCAGGCTCTTTTGGGCTTCGGCTTACCAGGTTTGGAAGTGCGGGCCTGATTGTGGTACGCCTGACCTTTTGCTTTACCTGAAGGGCGAAAGGGGCGAAAGGACGTACCTTTAGCCTTCGACACAGAAGGAGCGGTATTTGGTAGACAGGCAGTTTTGGCAGTAGCCAAGTCAGCCACTATCTTATTTAAGTCCTCCCCAAACAGAATATCTCCCTTGAAAGGGAGTACCTCCAGGATTTTTGTAGAGTCCAGATCCACAGAAGAGGATCTCAGCCACAATATCCGGCGAGCCAGGACTGACGTAGTAGAGGCCTTGGCTGCTAGGATACCGGCATCCGAAGCCGCCTCTTTAATATAGCGAGAAGCTGTGACAATATGTGACAAGCATTGTCTAGCATGGTCAGAGGAGATTTCAGCATCTAACTCCAAGGCTCACGCTTCAATAGCCTCGGCAGCCCATGTAGCTGCAATAGTGGGCCTTTGCGCAGCACCCGTGAGGGTGTAAATCGCTTTCAGACAACCCTCCACACGCTTATCCGTCGGCTCTTTTAGAGACGTGACGGTAGGGACAGGCAGAGCTGGGGACACCACCATCCTAGCCACATGTGAGTCCACTGATGGAGGCGTTTCCCAATTCTTAGACAGCTCTGGCGCGAGGGGATAGCGAGCCAGCATCTTCTTTTGAGGCACAAACTTCGTACCCGGGTTTTCCCAGGGTTCCTGACGTATATCCACTAGGTGGTCAGAGTGAGGTAAAACTTGTTTAACCACCTTCTGATGCTTGAACCTATCTGGTTTCTTAGGAGGGACGGATGGCTCGGGATCAGCCGCAATCTGTAGAATTAACTTAATAGCCTCCAAAAGATCAGGAACATCCACATGTGAACCACCCTCCCCATCAGCCGTATATGAGTCAGAACCTGTGGGGTCAGTGTACGTGCCGTCTTCATCAGACGAGGTGTCAGTGACAGCAGTGGATTGTGAGGAGACAAGCGCTCGCTTAGAGGACCCCTTGGACTCAGGCGAGCGATGGTCAGACTTTTTAGTAGTCAGGGACTTGTTCAACTTCTTTAACTGAGCAGATAAATCGTCCGCCCACGGCGGGTTAGCTGCAGGGACCACATACGGTTGTACCGGCATTGGGGGCCCCATAGGGGGTGTAAGTTTATGAACTAGCGTATGTAGAAGCGTGGAAAAAGCGGCCCACGGTGGGTCAGTATGTGCCTCCGTTGCCACAGTCCCACTGGGGGGCAAGGAGCCCCCAGAACCAGAGCCCACAGCTGCTATATTCTCCTTATATGGGTCTGTGGCTTCAGCAACACCGGCAGTGTGTTCAGCCCCAGAACCGTTACCCTCAGAAGCAGACATGATATAACTTGCAGTATGAGGTAACACAGTACAATTATCAGCAGCACTATATCTCTAAACCCAAACCCCTGCGCAGTGTAGTCAGCACTAGCAGAGATAAAGGAGAGATATGGTGACTAAATCACAGAGAAAAATACGTAATACAGTATATCTTTGTGAAAATCCTATATTAGATAAAACCTGACGCACCAAGCCCCCTCAGGTAATAGAATATAGGGATAGTAGGTTGAGTGAAAGACACGAAATGGACACCACTCAGCTATCAAATGCACACACAGATAGTCACAGTTTGTACAATGCAGAGGTTATTACTGACAATAATACTGCACTGGACTAGCTTACACAGCAATATAACAATAGATATAACAGTACACAGTAAGAACTAGATGTATATCACAGGGTAATTGTACTAGGAAACCCTGACTAAATGCACTCTTTCTTACTAACACTGACTAAAAAAGGCAGGTAGAATACTTAAGTGTCATGTAAAGGCACAGCGCTGACAACCAGGCAGCTTTACATAGGAGGATTTGCCCAAGCAGTCCCAGGAACAGTGAGCTGAGGAGTAATGGCGCCGCAGACACTGACAGGGAATGAGGAAAGACAGAGATGCAGCTCCAGGGCGGGAACACTTGCTAGAAATGGCGCCCTGGGGTTGGGGGAGGGGCTTCAGGTCTAAGCCTTATCCCCTCTGCTGGCAAAACCACCGGGTACTGTGGGCGATATAAGAATTGGTTTAGAGAGAAAACCTGACCTGCGCCCATGCCCTGGTGATCTAGTGGGATCGCCTGTATCCACAGTGTCCACCGCCAGCGCGCGCGGCCCGTCTCCCACTGACCGCGTCGGATCACGATAAAGACAGGGTCCCGCAAGCGGGACCCACTTACCACCTCCCGAAGCGCGGCCACGTGATCCTGGAGAGTCCCAGCCGTGTGTGTCTAACGTGAAGAAAACCGGAGCCTCCGCTGTAGGTACCCGGCAACCAGGGCTCAGGAGTGTACAGCGCCGCTGGGGAGAGCTGGAGCTGGAGCTGCAGCAGTGAATGTCACAAGACATTTACCACTCCTGCTGCCCTTGAAGTCTTCACTTTTTACCTCATAAAAAGCTTTTCTTAGGGCTGCCTGGAGCAGCCCCTCTGTTCAGTGCCTGCTTACTGCAGCACCAACTTACAAAACTGAGCTCCTGTGCAGGGAGACGGGGTTATAGAGGAGGCGGCGCTGTGCATTCTGGGAACAGTCAAAGCTTTGAGCCTGTTGGTGCCTTGGATCAAGATCCTACTCTACACCCCATTGTCCAATCCTTGTGGAGCCCAGTGTACCCCGCAGCAGAAAATAGGATTTTGGTTACCTACCGGTAAATCCTTTTCTCGTAGTCCGTAGAGGATGGTGGGGTCCACATTAGTACCATGGGGTATAGATGGGTCCACCAGGAGCCATTGGCACTTTAAGAGTTTGAGAGTGTGGGCTGGCTCCTCCCTCTATGCCCCTCCTACCAGACTCAGTCTAGAAACTGTGCCAGAGGAGATGGACATCTTCAAGAGAAGGATTTAACAGATAGTGGCAAGATTCATACCAGCTCACACATACAGGGCACATCAAGCTAACTTAGCTTGAGAACTCAGCAACCGCTGAAACAGTACTTACCAAGTAACAATGCAGTACTTAACTAAAACAAAGTTGTACTGAACCATATAACAATTGCAGGAAAACGAAGCGCTGGGCGGGCACCCATCCTCCTCTACGGACTACGAGAAAAGGATTTACCGGTAGGTAACCAAAATCCTATTTTCTCTTACGTCCTAGAGGATGCTGGGGTCCACATTAGTACCATGGGGATGTACCATAGCTCCCAGAATGGGAGAGAGAGCGCGGAGGCTCCTGCAGAACTGATTGACTGATCTTCAATCATCAGAGGCCAAAGTATCGAACTTGTAGAACTTTGCAAACGTGTTCGACCCAGACCAAGTTGCAGATTTCGGCAAAGTTGTAACGCCGAGGCACCCCAGGCAGCCGCCCAGGAAGACCCCATCCTACGAGTAGAGTGGGCCTTGACAGTCGTAGGACACGGCAAGCCTGCCGTAGAATACGCATGCTGGATAGTGAACCTAATCCAGCGAGAGATTGTCTGCTTAGAAGCAGGACCCCCAACTTTCTTGGGATCATACAGGACAAACAGAGAGTCCGACTTACTGTGACGAGCAGTCCTCTTCACATATATTTTCAGAGCCCTTACAACAACCAAGGACTTTGATGAAATTGAGGAGTCAGTAGCCTCTGACACCACAATAGGTTGGTTGATATGAAATGTCGACACAACCTTCAGAATAAACTGCTGACGTGTTCGGAGCTCTGCTCTATCTTCGTGGAAAATCAAGTATGGGCTTTTACAGGACAAAGCCCCCAACTCCGACACACGTCTAGCAGAAGCTAAAGCCAACAACGTGACAGCATTCCACGTAAGAAATTTGACCTCGACCACCTGTAGAGGCTCAAACCTGTCCGATTGGATAAACTGCAACACCACGTTAAGATCCCATGGCGCCGTAGGCGGCACAAATGGAGGATGGATGTGCAGTACTCCCTTCAAAAAGGTCTGAACCTCAGGGAGGGCAGCCAATTGTTTCTGGAAGAAAATGGACAGTGCCGAAAATCTGGACTTTCACAGATCCCAACTTAAGGCCCATATCCACACCAGCTTGTACGAAGAGTAGAAACCGTCTCAGTTGAAACTCCACCGCAGGAAATTTCTTGTACTAACACCAAGATACATATTGTTTCCAAGTTCGATGGTAATGTTTAGATGTTACTCCTTTCCTACCTGTATCAGGGTAGGAATAACCTTGTTCAGAATGCCCTTCTGAGCTAGTATCAGGCGTTCAACCTCCATGCCATCAAACATAGCCGCGGTAAGTCTTGATAGGCAAACGGCCCCTGCTGCAGCAGGTCTTCCCTAAGAGGAAGAGGCCTCGGCTCTTCTTGCAGTTGATCCAGAAGATCCACGTACCAAGCCCTTTTTGGCCCGTCTGGAGCAATGAGGATTGCTTGAACCCTTGTTCTCCTTATGAGCTTTAGAACTCTTGGGATGAGTGGAAGTGGAGGAAACACGTACACTGACTGGAACACCCACGGAGTCACTAGGGCGTCCACCGCCACTGCTTGCGGGTCCCTCGACCTGGAACAATACCGCCGAAGCTTCTTGTTGAGACGAGAGGCCATCATGTCGATCTGGGGCACGCCCCAAAGATCTGTTACCTCCTTGAACACCTCCGGATGGAGACCCCACTCCCCTGGATGGAGATCATGACTGCTGACGAAGTCCGCTTCCCAGTTGTCTACTCCCGGAATGAAGATTGCCGACAGCGCCAACGCATGCTTTTCTGCCCAGAGGATGATTCTTGTTACCTTTGCCATTGCAGCTCTGCTCTTCGTTCCGCCCTGTCGGTTTATGTAAGCCACTGTAGTCACATTGGGGGTAATTCAAAGTTGATCGCAGCAGGAATTTTGTTAGCAGTTGGGCAAAACCATGTGCACTGCAGGGGAGGCAGATATAACATGTGCAGAAAGAGTTAGATTTGGGTGTGGTGTGTTCAATCTGCAATCTAATTTGCAGTGTAAAAATAAAGCAGCCAGTATTTACCCTGCACAGAAACAAAATAACCCACCCAAATCTAACTCTCTCTGCACATGTTATATCTGCCTCATCTGCAGTGCACATGGTTTTGCCCAACTGCTAACAAAATTCCTGCTGCGATCAACTTGGAATTACCCCCATTGTGCGACTGCACTTGAATGGCCCGATTTCTCAGAAGATGGGCCACTTGGAGAATACCGTTGTAAACAGCTCTTACTTCCAGAATGTTTAGCGGCAGGCCGGCTTCCAGACTTGACCACCTTCTTTGGAAGGTTACCCCTTGAGTGACTGCGCCCCAGCCCCGGAAACTTGCATCCGTGGTTAGAAGGATCCAGTCCTGAATCCCGAAGCTGCGGCCCTCCAGAAGGTGAGGTAATTGCAGCCACCACAGGAGTGAAATCCTGGCCTTTGGCAACAGACGTATTCTCTGGTGCATGTGTAGATGGGATCCTGACCACTTGTCCAGGAAATCCATTTGGAAGGACCAAGCGTGAAACCTCCTGTATTGTAGAGCCTCGTGAAAGGCCACCATCTTCCCCAGAAGGCGAATGCACTGATGAACTGACACCCGGGCTGGCTTCAGGACATCCCGGACCATCGTTTGAATCACCAACTAAGCAGAGAATCACCAGCAGAGCTGGCAAGCCTGATCTGAAAAATTAGTGAGGAGGGAGATTTTGAAATTCCAGCCTGTACCCCTGGGACACTATCTTGCACCCAGGGGTCCAGGCGGAGGACACCCAGACATGACTGAAATGCTCCTACCGGCCCAACCTCTGGGGCGTGCAGTCCACCGTCACGCGGAGGACTTTGGTGTACCTGAAGCAGGTTTCTGTTCCTGGGAACCTGCAGCCGCAGGTTTCATGAACTTGGGCCGACCTCCCCGAAAGAAGGTGTTGGACGGCTTGGCCTTTCTGGGCTTGGTAGAGCGAAAGGGCTGTTATGTAGCTGAAGAAAAGGGTTTCTTCGGAGCAGGTGTAGCTGAGGGAAGAAAGGGTGACTTACCAGCCGTAGCCGTGGAGATCCACGCATCTAATGCTTCCCCAAAGAGAGCCTGACCTGTGTAGGGTAAGGTCTCCATACTTCTGGATTCCGCGTCGGCAGACCACTGGCGCAACCATAGTCCTCGACGAGCTGAGACAGACATGGAAGAAATTCCCGCAGCCATGGAACCCAGGTCTTTCATGGATTCTACCAGAAATCCTGCCGAATCCTGAATGTTCCGTAAAAACAATTCAACATCACATTTCTCCATAGTATCCAAGTCCTCAAGTAACGTGCCCGACCACTTTACTATAGCTTTGGCAATCCAAGCACTGGCTATAATGGGATGTAGTATTGCCCCAGAAGCTGTGTACATGGATTTGAGCGTATTATCAATTTTACGATCAGCCGGCTCTTTCAAGGCGGTAGATCCTGGAACAGGTAAAACCACCTTTTTTGAGAGTCTGGATACTGACGCGTCAACAATAGGCGGGTTTTCCCATTTTTTCCTATCCTCTACCGGGAAAGGAAACGCTACCAGAACCCTCTTGGGTATCTGGAGTTTTTTTATCCGGGTTTTCCCAAGCTTTTTCAAATATAGCATTTAATTCCTTTGATGCAGGGAAGGTTAGCGAGGCTTTCGTATTTTCAGTGAAGTAAGCCTCCTCAACCTGCTCGGGTGTTGTGTCAGCAATATTCAACACATCCCTAATAGCCTCTTTCATCAACTGCACCCCTTTTGCAAGAGACGATGCCCCCTGCAACACATCCCCGTCACCGTCTGCAGTGTCAGAATCGGTATCTGTATCATCCTGCATGATCTGCGCAAGAGCACGTTTATGTGAATATACAGCGGGGATCCCTGATGTACCAGAACTGGGCCAGACTGCCATAGAGTTCTGTAAAGCCTGAGTTGCAGATTTATTTTGTGCAACCCTGTTAGAATTCTGAGAAATCATAGATTTGATAGAGGATAACCACTCAGGCTCCCTTGCTGGTATCTGTGCTAAACCAGTGCAATCCTGATTACATGGAATGGGAACATCCTGAGAGGACATATCATCTGCAGCATATGACACAGAGTCCCTGGACATTGCTTAATGGAGACCACAGACACTACACACACACACGGGAGTACAGACAGAGTTTCCCCCCAAGAATGGCAAGAGAGACACAGAGATTGGAGCCAACCCACACACAGCGCTTTTAATATAAAGGGAGAGCCCCTATCAGCGCTGACTGTGCACCTTATTAGGTTACACAGTCGTTCTGCAGCCTCCCCCCACTTCTACAACCCCCTGGTACCGTGAGAGATAGCTGGAGTTGCTGTGGAGGGACTTGCTCTTCACCGACAGCGTTGTGCAGTCAGGAAAATGGCGCTGAACGCTGCTGGGTCCGCTCTGAGGAGAAGCTCCACCCCCAAAATGGCGCTGCCTTCCCGCTCTTCATAGGATTATACTGGCCTGAGGATTAATGCTGGCTGAGATCCCGGGATGCAGACAGGCTGTGTGACCAGTGTAGGGGCTGGATCAGGGCGCCCCTCACAGCGCCGCACTATGTACCGCTGAGCCTCCGGAGCGCAGTTAATACTGCGCTCCTACCCTGATGCCGCCATCTTCACACCGGCCCCCCGCTTGCTTGGGGGGTCGGTGACTCACTTGCCACCGATCTTCAGCTCTGTAAGGGGGTGGCGGCATGCTGCTGGGGTGAGCGATCCCCTGTGGCGGGGAACGATCTATCCCTTCTGGAGCTCAGTGTCCAGTCAGCGGAGATAGTGGCTCAGACCCCGCAGGGCGCACACTACTCCCCCCCTTAGTCCCACGAAGCAGGGAGGCTGTTGCCAGCAGCTTCACTGTAAAATAATAAACTCTAAAAATAAACTTTACTAGAGAAACTCTGGAGAGCTCCCCTAGCTGTGAGCGGCTCCTCCGGGCACATTTTCTAAACTGAGTCTGGTAGGAGGGGCATAGAGGGAGGAGCCAGCCCATACTCTCAAACTCTTAAAGTGCTAATGGCTCCTGGTGGACCTGTCTATACCCCATGGTACTAATGTGGACCCCAGCATCCTCTAGGACGTAAGATAAATATATTTTACATTATAAACTGTATATACACTGTAATTATTAAAACTGGTTTTAAACCGTAAACCTTAAGTATAAATACTTCAAAACCGAGAACACAAAAACTTTTCCAGCAAAACTGTAAATGTTACGGTTACAGAGTAACTCCATTATATACATTTTAGGGACATATATTATCATACAAGGAAGGAATGAATTGATAATATTGGCTTCTGTAACCTGAAGCCTAATTAACCTCCCTACACTGTAGCCTTGGCCAATTAGCATTTAAATAACCAAGCTCACATGGCCAGCTCAGCCCACTGATACAGCTAGCCCACATGCTGTGAAAGACACACCCACAGGTTGCAGGTATACCTGAGCACTTGAAATCAGAGGGCTCTCTCCCAAAACCACTGAGGCAGATGTACAGTAGCTGCACACAGCTACAAAGCCTCCAGAAGCATGAATTGCTCATCACCAGGACCGATCTCCTTACTAAGCCTAAGTATTGTATACACATGGCTTAATGGCATAGAATAGTTAAATATGTGTTTGTGGTAAAGTAGTTGTGAAACGATTGGCATAGAATAGTTAGTTTGGAGATACAAATGGCTTAAGGTTAATGATACTTGTGCAATTATGTGATTGTTATGTGTTGGTGATAATACTCTATGAAATCTGTAATGAATTGGAACAGTAGACAATCTGTAGCATAGCATTCCTGGTATACATTTGTGGATGGTGATTTATAACAGATTGTAGTGGTTTTCTATGGTGCATCTTGCTGAAGTATAGAAGTCAACACATACTTCCTTTTGTTACTGTAGTCATGTGCTTGTAGCAATGGCATGCTGATACTTGTGGTTACCTGGTGATCTGGTCTTGTGATTGTTCATATAGCATAGCCAGCATACAATATGCTCTGGTTATTGAGATACTGTGTTGGCTTGGAATTGTGAAAGGTGATTAGGTGGCTTGGGATTGTAATATCAGCACATATGCATTATATTGAAGCTCATACATTTTGGAATATAGTGGAGTCTTATGGCTTCTGCTATGTGATTATGGTGTAGCAAAGAATGCCATGTGTTTGGACTTGCAAATCTAAAATGGCTGCTGGCATTCCCTTTTGAACCATATGTTACAGACTTTGGAATCATGGGAGTTTTCAAAAAAAATGGAGTCTAGCTTCTGTCCCATGCGGTCTGTGACAATGCAGCCACATGCTGCCCCTCCCCCACCCACACACACAAACACACACGTACATAAACCAAAACCAATCCCCTAAGGTATTTCTCTAAGATATATATATTGTCCAATATATATCAATAAATCTAGGATTTAGCCGAGTGCTTTGAGTAATATCTCCCCAGTAATAAATACACACACATACAGTACAGTACGTACATCTCTCACACTTCTTTCATCCTATTTGTTTCTTATATAGTTTGAATCTGTGAAACTATTATATGGTGACTTGCATTGTATTTGACCAATACTGTTTAATGATAAAAGTGAATTCTATGAGTAGCAATTGTTTGTTGAAATACATTCTTATGATTTACATTCTATATGACTGGCGTGCATTCTTATATGAACAGAATATTCCGAATGATTTAAAGATATATATGTCTAGATGCAACCTCTGCGGGTTTGCTTATAAAAGGTACACAATTAGTGATGAATTATTATAAATCACTAAAGGGTTAAAATTATACATTTGCTTCAAAGATATGAAATATAGTAATATAATACAAGCAATAGAATCAGACAGAGAAAAGGAGGGGAATAGAGAAGGAAAATGTATACCCCCTTACCAGGACCCCTTATCAGTTACAAATATAACTTAAAAAACAACAACTGGGTCATTCCACATCAGATCACCCCAAAAAAAAAAAAAAAATGAAATGTCCACCACCCATCTCAAATATCTACAAAAAAAAAATTTCGTTAAGAGAAGATGTCAAAACAACTATTTCTGCCAAATATGTCGTCTGTCTAACAATTAATTGATTAAATATTGATTTTTTCAAGTTTATTTGAAGTATCACGTGTGTTTGGACCCCAAAGGTAACTTTTCCTCCCGAATCCAAAAATCCAAACCAAATTACTTTTGCATTACGGCAAAAATGCACATTTTCAAATAGAATTAAAAACGCTAGGTTTAATCGACATTAGGGATCCCATTTTTTTTGGGGTGTGCTTAAAAAAAAAAGGTATACTTTACTACCACAAAAAAAAAAACATCAGTATGGTACTCTGTTTCACAGTGGAGAAAAAAAAATTAATGAAGTTGATGTTCGATTATTGTTGTATCGCATACATAATTAACACAAGAAACCATGAAATTTAAACCATGGATAAAAACAATAAAAGTTGTTTTGGCTTGCAGTGTCCTTCATATTTATTTACAAAGGAAAACCAGTCAGTCAATTTTTGTATTCCTTGGATTTGAGTGATAATAATGAATTTTCAGAGGAATCAGGGAGATGGAGCACAGTGCTGTCAGACATCTCTGGCATTTCCCAGCAATTTTTTTAAACTTTGACCCCCTATATCCCAAACTTTGAGGCCTAGAGAAGAAAAATGTGGCATGTGATAGTTTCAAGTGTACAAAGTATCATGAAAATCTGGGTCGGTGGGTGTCATTCTTGGGTGAACTGGCATGGAATGACCCCATAACCACCACTGGACACAAATAGCACAAGAGTGTATATAAATCAAATACATTATATGGTGTGATAGAAATCCATGCAAATAAAGATATGGGGTTAGACCTAATCGGATGTAATAAAAGGTCCTTACCAGATTATACAAATAAATACATGTGAAGTGAAAAAGGTCACCCGAAAAACCTATAATTTTCTTCCATAGCACTCCGAGAAGAAATGCAGCCAATCATATATGTAGCACTAAGTTTCATTACAGAAGCTCCACCTTTAGCAAGCCCATAAAGAATATTTGGAGCAAAATCAGAACCACAGAGATGATGTCTTACAGGAAACTCATGTCAGGGTAAGCTGGCGGTGAAATGTCCAGCGAGTGGCCACCAAGCAGAGCAGTACCAATAAGTGCAAGACCCTGATGCAGTTTTTTGATAAATGGGTTTTCCCCAGAATTTTTTTTTGTTGCTGGATGGCATTCCGTCAGGAGTGGGAGCCAAGCGGATTAAACCTGGGTGGGGGGCATGCAGCCCGAGCCTTGTGTGTGTGCGTGTCTTGGGGGTGCATGCAGACCGAACCTGTAGTGCTGCAGCGGAGAATCTCACTTACAGCGTGGGTCGAGGTGGCTAGTATTCTCCTTCCGGTGAGGGTGGCTCCGAGCTGCACTGTGGTGCAGCGAGCAGCTCCATTCAACCGGGAGACATGGAATTTTTGCCGGGCAGACCACACGAAAAGTAGAACACTGAAATGGGATTATGATTGTGCCCAGAAATCCCACAAAAGAGTTAATAGCTGCAAGAGCAAAATCATGATGTGACTCATCAATATTCTACAGAGGAAATTCGGAAGAAAACAGCAATGAGGACCAAATTCAGAAAAGGTGGTCTGACTTTAAACAAAAAGAAAAAAACTTAAAAATATTTGTTGCAATATAGAAAGCAAGTAAGTACTGTAACCTTCTGTTACTATTATTAGTCCACAACATCATGGTTCACCATTATGGTTGGTTACTGTACTAGAATTTTGTTTTGGAGGGTTGACAAAAAGCTAGGCCAAGAGAGGACCAGGCCCAAAAAGATTTTACTAAAAACACAGGATGTCCCGGAAAATGACCACTGTTTTTCTTGCTAAAAGATATATTTGGTAAATTGTTAAGTGGATTAATATCTGTAGTCAGCAAAAACTTTGTGATTGACTGGGGTTTAGTGATCTCACATTTGGTAGTTGATTAACACCTTTTGGTGGAGGGTTGCTGTGTGGGGAAGGGGGTTGTAATCACAAAGAGCATGTGTTTGTAGACTTACTTAACCAGTATAGTATAGGACGCCAGGCCTATTAGGACGCTGCAGTGGCTAGTTATTAAGTGGCAGCTAATATCAATAGCAGTGTTATACCTGTGTTAAACCGAAGGAAAACAGAAGGTAAACAAACTAATAAGATAACAAACGGACTGCATTACAACCTAAAAACTCTGGAACTTTATGTGGCCTCTCCTCGCCTCAAACATGAGAACACCAAGACCAGGCTTACCACCACTCTGGCTGAGAACATCAAGTCTGCCCCTGGGCCTAACCATCAAGTTGAACAGGGAACTGTGGGGGAAGAGCACCAGGACCACGATCAGCAGGGACATCCCCATTGCGTCTGAGTATGCCCCCCACATTCTCCTACCAACCCGTACTAAGATCTGATCAAAATGTTATCCCACTCCTACTTCTGCCACTAGTTACCTGCTATTGTGTTTTTTTTATTTTTTTTATTTCACTCTTCATTGCTCGCTTCCAACCCACCATGTGTTTTTCCTGTAATGTTTACCTCCACTGATTGCACACCTTTCCATTGTGCCCTACATGCAGGGTACATCATACTACTACATAAGCATCAGTTTTCCCATATATGAACTTGGCCCTTGTATGGCTCACCTCCCACAGTGTAACCTTCAAAGTGCGCCCAACATGGCTGCCCCATATGGTACACTTGTGGATGGGATGAAAAATACATGGACATTGTGGTTTTGTTGGAACCCTACTCTAAACTGTAGGACTCTGAAATCACCCCCATTTTGTGTCATCTCTTCTAGGGGTAGACTATGCCACCCTGGGTAATCCTACGCTGAGCGCCCAAGATGGCTGCTGCACTTGGTACTTATGAGGGTGGAATACACAACCCTTGGAAGTTATTACCCAAAATGCCTGCACCAATCCTGCGTTATGCTTTCTGTGGGCTTAAGGTTTTTCTTTTATGTCTGTGTTGCTGGTCTATTGTTGTATTACTCAAATCCTCTGAATCATGTGCATTGTTTTTTATGTCTGTAAAGCGCCTTGAGTCTGTTGGAGAAAGAGCGCTATATAAATAAAATTATTATTATTTAGTGGGAAATTTCCAGGCGAATAACGTGCAGGTTTATATATTATGTGAAGAAAGCGTGAATCACCACATGTACAATATTATGTTCTACTGAATGATATATTCAAAGATACCATGTTTTGCACAGCAACAGAGGGTGCAGGGATGACAAAGTTTGCAAGTGTTTCACCCCAGATACAAACACGCAGCATAAAATTGAGCAGATATCCAGTACTGGAAAAAATTATGGCCCAGATTTATCAAGCCTTGGACAGTGATAAATAGCACGGTGATAAAGTACCAGATAATCAGCTCCTAACTGCCACGTTACAGGCTGTGTTTGAAAAAAATGACAGTTAGGAGCTGATCACAGTGCAATTTATCACTCTCCAAGGCTTGATAAATTTAGGCCAAAGAGAGCTATTTGTTGTAAATTTGTTAGGGAATGATTTACAGCAGTGGTTCTCAAACTCGGTCTTCAGGACCCCACACGGTTCACATTTTTCTGGTCACCTAGCAGGTGCACAGGTGTATTCATTACTCATTGACCCATTTTAAAAGGTCCACAGGTGGTGCTAATTATTTCACTAGTAATTATGTGAGAAGACCTAGAAAACATGCACTGTGTGGGGTTCTGAGGAAATTGTCTGAGAACCTGTGGTTTACAAATCAAGAAACTGAGTTTCTAAGGGGCCTATGTATTACTAGTCAAAGCACTGCTGCTATTATTAAAAGATATGTAACCGCTGTGCCTGAAAGTTACCTCCCTGGCATATTTGTACTGTGCCTGCGAACAATGTCAGATTCCGGAGCAAGACGGAGGCTGCGGGAGAGGGACTGCAAGATCCCTCTACTGCACAGGTTCTCAAACTCGGTCCTCAGGACCCCAAACAGTTCATATTTTCCAGGTCTCCTCACAGAATCACAAGTTAAATAATTAGTTCCACCTGTGGATGTTTTAAAATGGGTCAGTGAGTAATTAGTACACCTGTGCACCTGCTGGGTGACCTGCAAAACGTGAACTGTGTGGGGTCTTGAGGACCGAGTTTGAGAACCACTGCTCTACTGCATCTGAGGATAGTGTAAACAAGTGGTCAGATCTTAGTCCCCATTGATAATAATGGGAAACTGCAATTATGCAGCGCTAATGAGCCTTCTGCAGGAACTTTCTGTGATATTTACTGCATTCAGCTATTAGTACATAGGGCCTAATTCAGACCTGATCGTAGATGTGCTAAATTTAGTACATCTACGATCAGTCACACAGACATGCGGGAGGACGCCCAGCATTGGGCTAGTCCGCCCCGCATATCATGCCCGACCCCACCGCACAAGTACAAAAGCATCACACAGCGGCGATGCTTTTGTACTTTAGGAGTAGCGTGTGATGTCACACAGCCGCCGCGGCCCTCCCTCCCAACGGTCCGGGCAGGGTTGCCTGGACCGTGCCCCCTAAACAGCGGACAAACGCCACCGGCCCGCCCCCTCCTGCCTCTGCCTGTCAATCAGGCAGAGGCAATCGCAGGGCTGAGACAGTCGTCAGCTGTCTGGCATGCGCCGGTGGCACATGCGCAGTTCAGACCTGGTCAGCTGCTGTGCGAAAACGCACAGCAGCTATCAGGTCTGAATTAGGCCCATAGTGCGGATACATAAAATGATGCAGAAACTGTCGTTTTTGTAGTGATATGCAGGTGTATTGGTCACTACAAAGTTATTAATTTTCAATCCACATCCACAGGTAGATTTACTATGCTGGGATACGTCAAAGTCGTCGTTCAGGAAATCTAAATGACTGGCTTTCGGACCTGAGCATTTGTTGTCCGATTTAATCAGCGTTGCTACAAATCCATCATGCCTACACACTACACGATAACTGGACTGATCACCCGATAATTGGCTGATTATCGTGTACTGTGTAGCCAGTGTTAGTAATAGTACACACCAATACTTGTAAAATATTAACCCCTTTTTCCTCATAGTGTAGTGACGTAGGAGTCTATTTACTAAGCCTTGGAGAAAGATAAAGTGACGAGAGATAAAGCAGAAGCTAATCAGCTCCTAACTGCCATGTTACAAGCGATGTTTGAAAAATGACAGAAGCTGGTTGGTACTTTATTTCTCCAAGGCTTAGGAAGTAGACCCCTCAATTACTAGACTCTTGATGCACTCAATTAGCTTAACCATCCCTTCCCCCTGAGCACATGGCCCAAACTTTCAAAAAATTGTTATATTTTGACTGGCCTGTCTACTAATAGTCGGGAGTGGTCTCTCATTATTCAGGACAGATGGTAATAGCATGGTGGGTAATTCAGAGGTGATCGTAGCAGCAAATTTGTTAGCAGTTTGGCAAAACCATGTGCACTGCAGGGGGGGGCAGATATAACATGTGCAGAGAGAGTTAGATTTGGGTGGGTTATTTTGTTTCTGTGCAGGGTAAATACTGGCTGCTTTATTTTTACATTGCAATTTAGATTTCAGTTTGAACACACCCCTCCCAAATCTAACTCTCTCTGCACATGTTATATCTGCCCCCCTGAAGTGCACATGGTTTTGCCCAACTGCTAACAAATTTGCTGCTACGATCAGGTCTGAATTACCCCCATGGCATACTTGCCTACCTGACCCTCTCCATGAGGGAGAAAATGCTCTGTTCCTGGACTTTCCTGGTAATGTATGATTGCCATCACCTGTGGTGAAACGCCTTTCTTATCAATTAACTAGCTCACCACAGGTGATGGCAATCATACATTACCAGGAAAGTCCAGGAACAGAGTGTTTTCTCCCTCATGGAGAGGGTCAGGTAGGCAAGTATGCCCCATGGTCCAGTCAGGAATGGGAGGGATATATATTTTATTAGAGAATGGCAGGCAAGATAGCAGAGTTTTCCTCAGGTTAACTTGCAGTTGTGTAACCACAGGTTTGTGTAGCTTTGTATCTCGTTAATGGAAAAATTGGGATGGCAATTTGTAGTAGGCATATCTAAAAACTGCACTTTTCCAGCAATGTTTTTAGATGGTTTTGCACTGATATCTTCAGTGTTTATATAATAAATATATATTACACAAAAAAACTGACAATTTGTAGAAACTGCAGCTTGATGCATTTACCTCTATGAAGTAATATCTAAGGACATATATGCAGTATCAGACTGGGGCATGAAGGGCCCACCAGGGGGATGCAGTAATAGGGGCCCATACTTAGGGTGTGGCCAGCCTACATCGGGGATGTGGCCAGCCTACATCGGGGATGTGGCCAGCCTACACAGAGAATTGAAATACACAATTGTCTTGTGCAGTGTAATGCAACATATCTACCATGTATAATACAAGGGCACAGTCTGGAACCTGATCTCTAGAGGAAAGAGTGGGCCCTCAGGCAGTGGGGCCTACCGGTGGTTTCCCTGGTACCCCTGTGGGCCAGTCCGACCCTGCATATATGGTTATATTTCAACCATTATAATTAGTAAAAGCAAACAGAGACAAAAAGGTACACTGTACAGCACAACAGATTTCACTAGCCATATGTGGAAAGTAACATGGCAACAGTCATACAACTTCCCCTTTACACGAATATTACCATCATTATTTATAATTTAGAGTATTTTAGCATTTACCACATAAGCACGTACAAAAAGAGTATTAAAACCATTGTACCAATTACAAACAAACCCAGCAGGCACTGGAAGCCAGATCAAAAGATACATTGAAATAATAATAATAATAATAATAATAATAATATTTAAATAGCCCTTTTCTCCCAATATGACTTAAAGTGCTTACATTTGCCTTTACGACACAAAATAAAAAATAAGCTGAGGTTTCTCTAGCACAGCTATTTGTCTAGACAGAGCGTAGAGGCGGACTAGGTGGTGTCAGACAGGCAGTGCAACAGTCGTGTCAGGACACAGTGAGCAGAGGAATACAAATTCAGCAGTGACTGAAAATGAAAGACCTTACAGCATTACTGCAGGTGAAAGTCGCTACCTAGATGGCAGCTCACGAAGCAGAGTTAACAGAAAATGATTAAGCACTATCTTGTGAGTTTTTTCTTCTCCAACTAAAAAGTTGCAAACTATTGTCATTAACTTCCCTTTGCTGGAAAAATAAACGTATATCAAAGTTGTTTCAAACTTATATACTTGTGCAAACAAATGGATATAAAATATCACAAGGGAGCGCTTACATAAAAGTATATTTGTCAAAGACAATTTATTAATTATAAAATATGTAAAAAAAAAAATAAGAATTTACTCACCGGTAATTCGATTTCTCGTAGTCCGTAGTGGATGCTGGGAACTCCGTAAGGACCATGGGGGAATAGCGGGCTCCGAAGGAGGCTGGGCACTCTAGAAAGATTTAGGACTACCTGGTGTGCACTGGCTCCTCCCACTATGACCCTCCTCCAAGCCTCAGTTAGGACACTGTGCCCGGACGAGCAGACATAATAAGGAAGGATTTAGAATCCCGGGTAAGACTCTTACCAGCCACACCAATCACACCGTACAACTCGTGATACTATATCCAGTTTGACAGTATGAAAAACAACTGAGCCTCTCAACAGATGGCTCAACAATAACCCTTTAGTTAACAATAACTATTTACAAGTATTGCAGACAATCCGCACTTGGGATGGGCGCCCAGCATCCACTACGGACTACGAGAAATAGAATTACCGGTGAGTAAATTCTTATTTTCTCTAACGTCCTAGTGGATGCTGGGAACTCCGTAAGGACCATGGGGATTATACCAAAGCTCCCAAACGGGCGGGAGAGTGCGGATGACTCTGTAGCACCGAATGAGAGAACTCCAGGTCCTCCTCAGCCAGGGTATCAAATTTGTAGAATTTTGCAAATGTGTTTGCCCCTGACCAAGTAGCTGCTCGGCAAAGTTGTAAAGCCGAGACGCCTCGGGCAGCCGCCCAAGATGAACCCATCTTCCTTGTGGAATGGGCATTTACAGATTTTGGCTGTGGCATGCCTGCCACAGAATGTGCAAGCTGAATTGTACTACAAATCCAGCGAGCAATAGACTGCTTAGAAGCAGGAGCACCCAGCTTGTTGGGTGCATACAGTATAAACAGCGAGTCAGATTTTCTGACTCCAGCCGTCCTGGAAACATATATTTTCAGGGCCCTGACAACGTCTAGCAACTTGGAGTCCTCCAAATCCTTAGTAGCCGCAGGCACCACAATAGGCTGGTTCAGGTGAAACGCTGACACCACCTTAGGGAGAAACTGGGGACGAGTCATCAATTCTGCCCTATCCATATGAAAAATCAGATAAGGGCTTTTACATGATAAAGCCGCCAATTCTGACACTCGCCTGGCTGAAGCCAAGGCCAATAACATGACCACTTTCCACGTGAGATATTTCAGATCCACGGTTTTTAGTGGCTCAAACCAATGTGATTTTAAGAAACTCAACATCACGTTGAGATCCCAAGGTGCCACAGGAGGCACAAATGGGGGCTGAATATGCAGCACTCCTTTCACAAATGTCTGAACTTCAGGTACTGAAGCTAGTTCTTTTTGAAAGAAAATCGACAGAGCCGAGAGCTGTACTTTAATGGAGCCTAGTTTTAGGCCCATATTCACTCCTGCTTGCAGGAAATGCAGAAATCGACCTAGTTGAAATTCCTCTGTTGGGGCCTTTTTGGCCTCGCACCATGCAACATATTTCCGCCATATGCGGTGATAATGCTTTGCCGTAACATCTTTCCTGGCCTTAATAAGCGTAGGAATGACTTCTTCCGGAATACCCTTTTCCTTTAGGATCCGGTGTTCAACCGCCATGCCGTCAAACGCAGCCGCGGTAAGTCTTGGAACAGACAGGGCCCCTGTTGTAGCAGGTCCTGTCTGAGCGGTAGAGGCCACGGGTCCTCTGAGAGCATCTCTTGAAGTTCCGGGTACCACGCTCGTCTTGGCCAATCCGGAACCACGAGAATGGTGTTTACTCCTCGCTTTCTTATTATTCTCAATACCTTTGGTATGAGAGGCAGAGGAGGGAACACATAAACCGACTGGTACACCCACGGTGTCACTAGAGCGTCCACAGCTATCGCCTGAGGGTCCCTTGACCTGGCGCAATAGCTTTTTAACTTTTTGTTGAGGCGGGACGCCATCATGTCCACCTGTGGTTTTTCCCAACGGTTTACCAGCATCTGGAAGACTTCTGGATGAAGTCCCCACTCTCCCGGGTGGAGGTCGTGTCTGCTGAGGAAGTCTGCTTCCCAGTTGTCCACTCCCGGAATGAACACTGCTGACAGTGCTAGTACATGATTCTCCGCCCATTGGAGAATTCTTGTGGCTTCCGCCATCGCCATCCTGCTTCTTGTGCCGCCCTGTCGATTTACATGGGCGACTGCCGTGATGTTGTCTGACTGGATCAGCACCGGCTGGTGTAGGAGCAGGGATTTTGCTTGACTTAGGGCAGGCCTGGCCAACCTGTGGCTCTCCAGATGTTGTAAAACTACACATCCCAGCATGCCCTGCCACAGTTTTAGCCTTCCCTAATAGCAAAACTGTAGCAAAGCATGATGGGACTTGTAGTTTTACAACAGCTGGAGAGCCACAGGTTGGCCAGGCCTGACTTAGGGCATTGTAGATGGCCCTTAGTTCCAGAATATTTATGTGAAGGGAAGTCTCCTGACTCGACCATAGTCCTTGGAAGTTTCTTCCCTGTGTGACTGCCCCCCAGCCTGGAAGGCTGGCATCCGTGGTCACCAGGACCCAGTCCTGTATGCCGAACCTGCGGCCCTCTAGAAGATGGCCACTCTGCAGCCACCACAGTAGCGACACCCTGGTTCTTGGAGACAGGGTTATCAAGCGATGCATCTGAAGATGCGATCCGGATCACTGGTCCAACAGGTCCCACTGAAAGATTCTGGCATGGAACCTGCCGAAGGGAATTGCTTCGTAAGAAGCCACCATCTTTCCCAGGACCCACGTGCAGCGATGCACTGATACCTGTTTTGGTTTCAGGAGGTCTCTGACTAGAGATGACAACTCCCTGGCTTTCTCCTCCGGGAGAAACACTTTTTTTCTGGACTGTATCCAGAATCATACCCAGGAACAGTAGTCGTGTCGTCGGAACCAGCTGTGACTTTGGGATATTCAGAATCCAGCCGTGCTGGTGCAGCACCTCCTGAGATAGTGCTACTCCCACCAACAACTGTTCCTTGGACCTCGCTTTTATTAGGAGATCGTCCAAGTACGGGATAATTAAAACTCCCTTTTTTCGAAGGAGTATCATCATTTCCGCCATCACCTTGGTAAATACCCTCGGTGCCGTGGACAGTCCAAACGGCAGCGTCTGGAATTGGTAATGGCAATCCTGTACCACAAATCTGAGGTACTCCTGGTGAGGATGGTAAATGGGGACATGCAAGTAAGCATCCTTGATGTCCAGGGATACCATGTAATCCCCCTCGTCCAGGCTCGCAATAACCGCCCTGAGCGATTCCATCTTGAACTTGAATTTTTTTATGTATGTGTTCAAGGATTTCAAATTTAAAATGGGTCTCACCGAACCGTCCGGTTTCGGTACCACAAATAGTGTGGAATAGTACACACAAGAAATTGAGAGATCACGTCTGCGCTCGTCAGGATAGACTACTAAGGGGGATGAAGTTGGGTGTACACAGTATCTGAAGGATAATTAATAAAGTAATATAGAAAATATGGGTTACGTGGTGTTGTTACAACATGTAGAACCGTTTCTTTCTGTTTGTGTCTTAATTTCTAGTTCTCCGAGTTGATACTGGAATAAACAAATGTTCTCGATCACGTCCACTGTGGAGTATAATTCTCCTTAGGGGTGTCCCAAACAGTTGTTCTCCGAGTTTTCTCCTGTATTCGCGTCCGGGGTATCGGGATAGTTCTTATCCTCAATAATTGGAGACACAAAGACAGGGAAAAAAAGCCGCTGATAGTGTAGTAGACGTGTAAGAAATGATGGAAATGTCTTTAGATAAAGTCTTAACGAGATGGTAGCTGCTGAGTGCGTACCGGTACTCACGTGAAAACGTGATGTCACCCTCGCGTAAAGGTATCTTTAGTGTTCTGATGGTTTTCTCCTCCTTCTCCAGACAGGATCCCTTATGGTTCTTGTCCTCGGGAGTGAGAAAGGAACAGTTGATAGTGTAGTATGTTTATTTAAAGTGGAGTGTATAAGAGCTGAAAGGCAATTCACTCCTCTAAATTTACGATTTACAGTAGGGAGTGCGTACCGTACTCACATCCATAAAGGGGTGAGGAAAACATATAAAAGGTATCTTTCGTTTGATATGTAGTCGTACACGGTCACACTCATGCAAGTTAGGTGTGGAGAAGGGAAAGGATGGGCGTACCCAACTCACACTGCACAATGGACGAACTTGTGTGTAAAGGTATCTTTAAGATGGTCCCACAGATTCTAGGTGCTCCTTATTCTGACCTTGAAAAAGACTTCTTCAGTCGAAACGCGTTGGTGTGAGGGCCAGGACCACCAGGGACTGATTTGGGACGGTACTTACTAAGGAACGGACCTTAGAATAAGGAGCACCTAGAATCTGTGGGACCATCTTAAAGATACCTTTACACACAAGTTCGTCCATTGTGCAGTGTGAGTTGGGTACGCCCATCCTTTCCCTTCTCCACACCTAACTTGCATGAGTGTGACCGTGTACGACTACATATCAAACGAAAGATACCTTTATATGTTTTCCTCACCCCTTTATGGATGTGAGTACGGTACGCACTCCCTACTGTAAATCGTAAATTTAGAGGAGTGAATTGCCTTTCAGCTCTTATACACTCCACTTTAAATAAACATACTACACTATCAACTGTTCCTTTCTCACTCCCGAGGACAAGAACCATAAGGGATCCTGTCTGGAGAAGGAGGAGAAAACCATCAGAACACTAAAGATACCTTTACGCGAGGGTGACATCACGTTTTCACGTGAGTACCGGTACGCACTCAGCAGCTACCATCTCGTTAAGACTTTATCTAAAGACATTTCCATCATTTCTTACACGTCTACTACACTATCAGCGGCTTTTTTTCCCTGTCTTTGTGTCTCCAATTATTGAGGATAAGAACTATCCCGATACCCCGGACGCGAATACAGGAGAAAACTCGGAGAACAACTGTTTGGGACACCCCTAAGGAGAATTATACTCCACAGTGGACGTGATCGAGAACATTTGTTTATTCCAGTATCAACTCGGAGAACTAGAAATTAAGACACAAACAGAAAGAAACGGTTCTACATGTTGTAACAACACCACGTAACCCATATTTTCTATATTACTTTATTAATTATCCTTCAGATACTGTGTACACCCAACTTCATCCCCCTTAGTAGTCTATCCTGACGAGCGCAGACGTGATCTCTCAATTTCTTGTGTGTATTCATGTCCTAGGGAGTTGAGTGACTCCCTGTAGATATCACCACTGCGACTCTCGAGGGCGCGGCAATCCTTCTAATAACCTTCTCGACTTAGTGTGGAATAGTAACCCCGGCCTTGTTGACGTAGGGGTACCTTGATTATCACCTGCTGGGAATACAGCTTGTGAATTGCCGCTAGCACCGCCTCCCTGTCTGAGGGAGCAATCGGCAAGGCAGATTTTAGGAACCGGTGGGGTGGAGACGCCTCGAATTCCAGTTTGTACCCCTGAGATACTATTTGAAGGATCCAGGGATCCACCTGTGAGCGAGCCCACTGATCGCTGAAATTCTTGAGGCGGCCCCCCACCGTACCTGGCTCCGCCTGTGGAGCCCCACCGTCATGCGGCGGACTTGGAAGAAGAAGCGGGGGAGGACTTTTGCTCCTGGGAACCTGCTGTTTGTTGCAGTCTTTTTCCCCTACCTCTGCCTCTGGACAGAAAGGACCCGCCTTTTCCACGCCTGTTTTTCTGGGTCCGAAAGGACTGAACCTGATAAAACGGCGCCTTCTTAGGCTGTGAGGGGACATGGGGTAAAAATGCTGACTTCCCAGACGTTGCTGTGGAAACTAGGTCTGAGAGACCATCCCCAAATAATTCCTCACCCTTATATGGTAACACTTCCATGTGCTTTTTTGAATCTGCATCTCCTGTCCACTGGCGAGTCCATAAGCCTCTCCTAGCAGAAATGGACAATGCACTTACTTTAGATGCCAATCGGCAGATTTCCCTTTGTGCATCTCTCATATATAAGACTGAGTCTTTTATATGGTCTATGGTTAACAGGATCGTGTCTCTGTCTAATGTGTCAATATTTTCTGACAGTTTATCTGACCACGCAGCGGCAGCACTGCACATCCAAGCTGACGCAATAGCTGGCCTAAGTATAATGCCTGTGTGTGTATATACAGACTTCAGGATCGCCTCCTGCTTTCTATCAGCAGGTTCCTTGAGGGCGGCCGTATCCGAAGACGGTAGTGCCACCTTTTTAGACAAACGTGTGAGCGCTTTATCCACTCTAGGGGGTGTTTCCCAACGTGACCTATCCTCTGGCGGGAAAGGGAACGCCATTAGTACCTTCTTAGGAATTACCAATTTTTTATCAGGCAAAGCCCACGCTTCTTCACACACTTCATTTAATTCATCTGATGGGGGAAAAACTACGGGTAGTTTTTTCTCTCCAAACATAATACCCTTTTTAGTGGTACCAGTAGTTATATCAGAAATGTTTAACACCTCTTTCATTGCCTCAATCATACAGTGAATGGCCTTAGTGGGCATCAGGTTTGACTCATCGTCGTCGACACTGGTGTCAGTATCCGTGTCGACATCTGGGTCTGCTTGAGGTAGCGGGCGTTTTAGAGCCCCTGACGACCCATGCGATGCCTGGGCAGGCACGAGCTGAGAAGTCGGCTGTCCCACATTTGGCATGTCGTCGATTTTCTTATTTAAGGAGTCTATACGTGCACTCATTACTTTCCATAAGCCCATCCACTCAGGCGTCTGCCCCGCAGGGGGTGACATCCCTTCTAAAGGCATCTGCTCCGCCTCCACATCATTATCCTCATCAAACATGTCGACACAGCCGTACCGACACACCGCACACACACAAGGAATGCTCCGAATGAGGACAGGACCCACAAAAGCCCTTTGGGGGGACAGAGTGAGAGTATGCCAGCACACACCAGAGCGCTATATAATGCAGGGACTAACTAAGTTATGTCCCCTATAGCTGCTTTTTATATTATATATGTATTGCGCCCAAATTTAGTGCCCCCCCTCTCTGTTTTTACCCTGTTCTGAAGTGTAGACTGCAGGGGAGAGCCAGGGAGCTTCCTTCCAGCGGATCTGTGAAGGAGAAATGGCGACAGTGTGTCTGAGGGAGATAGCTCCGCCCCTTTTCCGCGGCCTATTCTCACGCTTTTTTCTGGATTCTGGCAGGGGAATTTACCACATATATAGCCTCTAGGGCTATATATTGTGGTATTTTTGCCAGCCAAGGTGTTTTTATTGCAGCTCAGGGCGCCCCCCGCCCCCCCCCCCCCCCCCAAGCGCCCTGCACCCTCAGTGACCGGAGTGTGAAGTGTGCATGAGGAGCAATGGCGCACAGCTGCAGTGCTGTGCGCTACCTTGATGAAGACTGATGTCTTCTGCCGCCGATTTTCCGGACCTCTTCTTGCTTCTGGCTCTGTAAGGGGGACGGCGGCGCGGCTCCGGGACCGAACACCAAGGACTGGGCCTGCGGTCGATCCCTCTGGAGCTAATGGTGTCCAGTAGCCTAAGAAGCCCAATCCGGCTGCAAGCAGGCGAGTTCGCTTCTTCTCCCCTTAGTCCCTCGCTGCAGTGAGCCTGTTGCCAGCAGGTCTCACTGAAAATAAAAAACCTAAAATTATACTTTCTTTCTAAGGGCTCAGGAGAGCCCCTAGTGTGCATCCAACCTCGGCCGGGCACGAAATCTAACTGAGGCTTGGAGGAGGGTCATAGTGGGAGGAGCCAGTGCACACCAGGTAGTCCTAAATCTTTCTAGAGTGCCCAGCCTCCTTCGGAGCCCGCTATTCCCCCATGGTCCTTACGGAGTTCCCAGCATCCACTAGGACGTTAGAGAAAAGTGTACATATAACAGTTTTAGCACTGATTTTCAACACAGCACTGTACATATGGGGGGTAATTCTGAGTTGATCGCAGAAGCAAGTTTGTTAGCAATTGGGCAAAACCATGTGCACTGCAGGGGAGGCAGATATAACATGTGCAGAGAGTTAGATTTGGGTGGGTTATTTTGTTTCTGTGCAGGGTAAATACTGGCTGCTTTATTTTTACACTTCAATTTAGATTGCAGATTGAACACACCACACCCAAATCTAACTCTCTCTGCACATGTTACATCTGCCCCCCCCCCCCCCTTGCAGTGCACATGGTTTTGCCCAACTGCTAACCAAATTCCTGCTGCGATCAACTTGGAATTACCCCCATAGTTACCACATACAAGGAGCAAGTATAGTGTCCACATCTAGTGCAAATAGCGTTTGTGTGGAGTTCCACAGGGTAATTGAAATAAGCTTGGAGGTATCCAGAAAATAATTCCAAAAGTTTTTGGTAATAATAAACGAGGGTGCAGAGCACGCACTGTGCTACGACCTCCCCCACCGCCCTGGCTGTGCTCACCACTATTTTCAGCAAGGTCTCGGCGTGACCGTTTGTATGGTGGTCCGGCAACTCCAAGTGGGAGCGGCGGCAGATGGTGAATCCACTGAGAGGGAGGGCGTGGCTCTCAGCTTATGAGCCGTATGGGTGGTTCTTGGTGGAGTCCTCCGGCTTGTAAGCATGCACGGTAATGTGCCGGAGGTGTATGAAACCCTTTATACCCATTATATACTTGTGAGCTGGAGATTGAACTGATATAACTGTCAGATAACTTTGATGAATCAATGTTGCCGCAAAACTAACCCTTACTGTAGCAACAACGAGGATGGGGTAAATATTATTGCCTGTAGAACTAATTAAACAGGCAAAATCAACCTCAAAGTTAGGAATCACAATACTAATAAAGGCAATCATTATGGGGCTATTCAATTAGTACGGCACTTTTCGCAATTTTTTTAGGGCCAATGGGGATTCGCCCTATGCAATAGCAGGGATTGGCAAATCCATGTTTTCGCACATGCATCGGCAAAAATGCAGGCCGCTTTTGCGAAATTTGAGAACTTTTTCAGCAATGCCTTTTCACAAAAAAAAAAGTGAAACAGCATTGGCAAAAATGAATACACAACGGGGTATATTCGATAGCATCAAAATTGCTGGAGCTAATTGAATACCCCCTGTAGTATCAGTAAAGGGCTGGATTCATTTAGATGCATTAATTATTCCAGACTTTCAGCAGTGATCAGGGGATACTCAATTGCAGACCCCAGGCTGCATGTTCTGCACATTATGCACATTTCTCTTCGAGCCTCAGGAATCTGGAACAGAAATCCATGGTAAGTGGGGCTTTCTGACCTTATTGAGTGTGGCGGAAATGCAATAACCCAGAGCTCCAGACACTTATCTAGTGGGTCATGACGCGTTTGCTGTGGATTTACTGTGCCAAGAATTGAATAGCATAAAAGTCCAAGGCTGCAAGCACTTTTCCTTATGCAGTTAATTGATTCCGCACATAAAAAGGCAAATAATATTGCCACTCTAACATCATTAATATTAATTTACTGATATATTACAGTGCAGAATTAATGGTTCATTTTATTAGGAGAACAATATTTATTAAAGGGGCAATATTAGTTGTTAAGTGGTGTAAAAAATAAGAATTTACTCACCGGTAATTCTATTTCTCGTAGTCCGTAGTGGATGCTGGGAACTCCGTAAGGACCATGGGGAATAGACGGGCTCCGCAGGAGACTGGGCACTCTAAAGAAAAGATTAGGTACTATCTGGTGTGCACTGGCTCCTCCCTCTATGCCCCTCCTCCAGACCTCAGTTAGCAAAACTGTGCCCGGAAGAGCTGACATTACAAGGAAAGGATTTTTGGAATCCAGGGTAAGACTCATACCAGCCACACCAATCACACCGTACAACTTGTGATAACCTTACCCAGTTAACAGTATGAACAACAACTGAGCCTCACTCAACGGATGGCTCATAACAATAACCCTTATTTAAGCAATAACTATATACACGTATTGCAGAAAGTCCGCACTTGGGACGGGCGCCCAGCATCCACTACGGACTACGAGAAATAGAATTACCGGTGAGTAAATTCTTATTTTCTCTGACGTCCTAGTGGATGCTGGGAACTCCGTAAGGACCATGGGGATTATACCAAAGCTCCCAAACGGGCGGGAGAGTGCGGATGACTCTGCAGCACCGAATGAGCAAACACAAGGTCCTCCTCAGCCAGGGTATCAAACTTGTAGAACTTTGCAAAAGTGTTTGAACCCGACCAAGTAGCCGCTCGGCAAAGCTGTAAAGCCGAGACCCCTCGGGCAGCCGCCCAAGAAGAGCCCACCTTCCTTGTGGAATGGGCTTTTACTGATTTTGGATGCGGCAATCCAGCCGCAGAATGAGCCAGCTGAATCGTGCTACAGATCCAGCGAGCAATCGTTTGCTTTGAAGCAGGAGCACCCAGCTTGTTGGGTGCATGCAGGATAAATAGCGAGTCAGTCTTCCTGACTCCAGCCGTTCTGGAAACATATTTTCAAAGCCCTGACTACGTCCAGCAACTTGGAGTCCTCCAAGTCCCGAGTAGCCGCAGGCACCACAATAGGTTGGTTCAAATGAAACAATGATCCCACCTTTGGCAGAAATTGGGGACGAGTCCTCAATTCTGCCCTGTCCATATGGAAGATCAGATATGGGCTTTTACATGACAAAGCCGCCAATTCCGACACACGCCTAGCCGATGCTAAGGCCAACAGCATGACTACATTCCACGTGAGATACTTTAGTTCCGCGGTCTTAAGTGGCTCAAACCAGTGGGATTTCAGGAAATCCAACACAACATTAAGATCCCAGGGTGTCACTGGTGGCACAAAAGGGGGCTGAATATGCAGCACTCCCTTAACAAACGTCTGAACCTCAGGCAGTGAAGCCAGTTCTTTTTGAAAGAAAATGGATAGGGCCGAAATCTGGACCTTTATGGACCCCAATTTTAGGCCCATAGTCACCCCTGACTGTAGGAAGTGCAGGAATCGACCCAGCTGGAATTCCTCTGTAGGGGCCGTCCTGGCCTCACACCAAGCAACATATTTTCGCCATATACGGTGATAATGCTTTGCGGTCACGTCCTTCCTAGCCTTTATCAGCGTAGGAATAACTTCATCCGGAATGCCTTTTTCCGCTAGGATCCGGCGTTCAACCGCCATGCCGTCAAACGCAGCCGCGGTAAGTCTTGGAACAGACAGGGCCCTTGTTGCAGCAGGTCCTGTCTGAGAGGCAGAGGCCATGGGTCCTCTGTGCGCATTTCTTGCAGTTCTGGGTACCAAGTCCTTCTTGGCCAATCCGGAACAATGAGTATTGTTCTTATTCCTCTCTTTCTTACTATTCTCAGTACCTTGGGTATGAGAGGAAGAGGAGGAAACACATATACCGACTGGTACACCCACGGTGTCACTAGGGCCTCCACAGCTATCGCCTGAGGGTCCCTTGACCTGGCGCAATATCTTTTTAGCTTTTTGTTGAGACGGGACGCCATCATGTCCACCTGTGGCAGTTCCCATCGCTTTGCAATCTGTGTGAAGACTTCTTGATGAAGTCCCCACTCTCCCGGGTGGAGGTCGTGTCTGCTGAGGAAGTCTGCTTCCCAGTTGTCCACTCCCGGAATGAACACTGCTGACAGTGCTTGCACGTGATTCTCCGCCCACCGAAGAATCTTTGTGGCTTCCGCCATTGCCATCCTGCTTCTTGTGCCGCCCTGGCGGTTTACATGGGCGACCGCCGTGATGTTGTCTGACTGAATCAGCACTGGCCGGTTTCGAAGCAGGGGCTCTGCTTGACTCAGGGCGTTGTAAATGGCCCTTAGTTCCTGCGGCCCTCGACAAGGTGAGCACTCTGCAGCCACCATAGAAGAGACACCCTGGCCCTTGGGGACAGGGTGATCAGCCGATGCATCTGAAGATGTGATCCGGACCACTTGTCCAACAGATCCCACTGAAAGATCCTTGCATGGAACCTGCCGAAGGGAATGGCTTCGTATGAAGCCACCATCTTTCCCAGGACTCGCGTGCAGTGATGCACCGATACCTGTTTTGGTTTCAGGAGGTCCCTGACCAGAGATGCTAATTCCTGGGCCTTCTCCACCGGGAGAAACACCTTCTTCTGTTCTGTGTCCAGAATTATGCCCAGGAAAAGCAGACGCGTCGTAGGAATCAGCTGCGACTTTGGAACATTCAGAATCCAGCTGTGCTGTTGCAACACTTCCTGAGAGAGTGCTACGCTGATCAACAACTGCTCTCTGGACCTCGCCTTTATGAGGAGATCGTCCAAGTACGGGATAACTATAACTCCCTTCTTCCGAAGGAGTATCATCATTTCGGCCATTACCTTGGTAAATATCCTCGGTGCCGTGGACAGGCCAAACGGCAACGTCTGGAACTGGTAATGACAGTCCTGTACCACAAACCTGAGGTACTCCCGGTTTCGGCACCACAAACATTGTGGAATAGTAACCCCCTTCCCTGTTGAAGGAGGGGGACCCTGATAATCACTTGCTGGAGGTACAGCTTGTGAATTGCCGCCAGTACTACCTCCCATTCCATGGGGGAAGCTGGCAAGGCTAATTTGAGGTAACAACGGGGGGGGGGGGGAGTCGCTTCGAATTCCAGCTTGTATCCCTGAGATACAATTTGTACAGCCCAGAGATCCACCTGTGAGCGAACCCACTGGTTGTTGAAGTTTCGGAGACGCGCCCCCACCGCACCTGGCTCCGCCTGTGGAGCCCCAACGTCATGCGGTGGACTTAGTGGAAGCAGGGGAGGACTTTTGTTCCTGGGAACTGGCTGCATGGTGCAGCTTCTTACCTCTACCCCTGCCTCTGGCAAGAAAGGATGCGCCCCTGACCCTCTTGCCTTTCTGAGAACGAAAGGACTGCATTTGATAATACGGTGCTTTCTTAGGCTGTGAGGAAACCTGAGGCAAGAAAGTCGACTTTCCAGCTGTCGCTGTGGACACGAGGTCCGATAGACCGTCCCCAAACAATTCCTCACCCATATAAGGCAAAACCTCCATGTGTTTTTTAGAATCAGCATCTCCTGTCCATTGCCGAGTCCATAAGACCCTCCTGGCAGAAATGGACATAGCATTAATTCTAGAGCCCAGCAGGCAAATGTCCCTCTGAGCATCCCGCATATATAACACGACGTCTTTTATATGGCCCAGGGTTAGCAAAACAGTATCCCTGTCGAGGGAATCTATGTCGTCTGACAGAGTATCTGTCCATGCTGCTACAGCACTACACATCCAGGCTGAAGCAATAGCAGGTCTCAGTAGAGTACCAGAGTGTGTATACACTGACTTCAGGATAGCTTCCTGCTTTCTATCCGCAGGCTCCTTTAGGGCGGCCGTATCCGGAGACGGCAGGGCCACCTTTTTAGATAAGCGTGTCAGCGCCTTGTCCACCCTAGGGGATGTTTCCCAACGTAACCTGTCCGTTGGCGGGAAAGGGTACGCCATCAGTAACCTCTTAGAAATCACTAGTTTCTTATCAGGGGAACTCCACGCTTCTTCACATAACTCATTTAATTCATCAGATGGGGGAAAAGTCACTGGCTGCTTTTTCTCCCCAAACATATAAACCCTCTTGGTATTAACAGGGTTAATCTCAGAAATGTGTAATACATCTTTCATTGCAATAATCATGTATCGGATGGCCTTGGTCATTTTAGACTGTAAATGTGCCTCATCATCGTCGACACTTGAGTTGGACTCCGTGTCGACATCTGTGTCAACCATCTGAGATAGAGGGCGTTTATGAGCCCCTGACGGTTTCTGAGTCGCCTGGGCAGGCGCGGGCTGAGACCCCGGCTGTCCCAAGGCTGCAGCGTCATCAAACCTTTTATGTAAGGAGTTTACATTGTCGTTTAAGACCTTCCACATATCCATCTAATCAGGTGTCGGCCCCGACGGGGGCGACACCACACTTATCTGCCCTTGCTCCGCCTCCACGTAACCCTCCTCATCAAACATGTCGACACAGCCGTACCGACACACCGCACACACACAGGGAATGCTCAGACTGAGGACAGGACCCCACAAAGTCCTTTGGGGAGACAGAGAGAGAGTATGCCAGCACACACCACAGCGCTATATAACACAGGGATTTTCACTTATAATAAGTGATTACCCAATAGCTGCCTTAATATGTTTTATTTGCGCCTAAATTTATGTGCCCCCCCTCTCTTTTTTACCCTTCTTGTACCTGGATACTGCAGGGGAGAGCCTGGGGAGCTGTGAAGAGAAAATGGCGCTGGTGTGCTGAGGAAGAAGGCCCCGCCCCCTCAGTGGCGGGCTTCTGTCCCGCTTTCTGTGTGAAAAAAAGGCGGGGTTTTTTACATATATACAGTGCCAGACTGTATATATGTATTTTTATTGCCAAAAGGTACTTCAATTGCTGCCCAGGGCGCCCCCACCCCCCCAGCGCCCTGCACCCTACAGTGACCGGAGTGTGTAAGTGTGCTGGGAGCAATGGCGCACAGCTGCGGTGCTGTGCGCTACCTTAAATGAAGACAGGAGTCTTCTGCCGCCGATTTCGTCGTATTCAAGCTTCTGTTCTTCTGGCTCTGCGAGGGGGACGGCGGCGCAGCTCCGGGAACGGACGATCGAGGACAGGTGCCTGTGTTCGAACCCTCTGGAGCTAATGGTGTCCAGTAGCCTAAGAAGCACAAACTAGCTGCAAGCAGGTAGGTTTGCTTCTCTCCCCTTAGTCCCACGTAGCAGTGAGTCTGTTGCCAGCAGAAGCTCACTGAAAATAAAAAACCTAATAAATACTTTCTTTACTAGTAAGCTCAGGAGAGCCCACTAGGAGCACCCAGCTCTGGCCGGGCACAGATTCTAACTGAGGTCTGGAGGAGGGGCATAGAGGGAGGAGCCAGTGCACACCAGATAGTACCTAATCTTTTCTTTAGAGTGCCCAGTCTCCTGCGGAGCCCGTCTATTCCCCATGGTCCTTACGGAGTTCCCAGCATCCACTAGGACGTCAGAGAAATATATATTTCCAGTGCCATGCGAAAATACTCCCCCCCTTTGCATTTTTCATGTTTTGTTGCCTCACAACCTGGAACTAAAATGGATTGTTTGAAGGTTTGCATCAATTCATTCAAAGAACATGTCTACAACTTTGAAGATTTTATTTTTTATTTTTTTTATTGTGAAGCAAACAACTAATAGGAAGAAATAACAGAAAACTTCAGCGTGCCTAACTATTCACCCCCCTACAGTCAGTACTTTGTAGAGCCACCTTTTCGGCAATTACAGCTGCAAGTTGCTTTGGATAAGTCTCTATGAGCTTGCCACTGTGATTTTTGCCCATTCCTCAAGGCAAAACTGCTCCAGCTCCTTCATGTTGGATGGTTTCCGCTTGTGAATAGCAATCTTCAAGTCTGACCACAGATTCTCAATTGGATTGAGATCTGGGCTTTGACTAGGCCATTCCAACACATTTAAATGTTTCCCCTTAAAACATTTGAGTGTTACTTTAGCAGTGTACTTTGGGTCATTGTCCTGCTAGAAGGTGAATCAAATCACAGGCAGACTAAACACAGGTTTTGCTCAAGAATTTCCCTGTATTTAGCACCATCCATCTTTCCCTCGACTCGGAACAGTTTACCAGTCCCTGCTGCTGAGAAACATCCCCACAGCATGATGCTGCCACCACCATGTTTCACTGTGGGGATGGTGTTCTTGGGGTGAGATGGGATGTGTTGGGTTTGCGCCAGACATAGTGTTTTCCTTGGTGGCCGAAAAGTTCAATTTTAGTCTCATCTGACCAGAGCAGCTTCCTCCATACATTTGGGGAGTTGGCCACATGCCTTTTGGCAAACTCAAAATGTGCCTTCTTATTTTTAACACTAAGTAGTGGCTCTTTTCTGGCCACTCTTCCATAAAGCCCAGCTCTATGGAGTGTACGGCTTATTGTGGTCACGTGCGCAGATACACCAGTCTCTGCTGTGGAACTCTGCAGCTTCTTCAGGGTTACCTTTGGTCTCTGTGCGGTCTCTGATTAATGCCCTCCTTGCCCAGTCTGTGAGTTTTGGTGGCCGGCCCTCTCTTGGCAGGTTTGTTGTGGTACCATGATTTTTCCATTTGAAGATGATGGATTTGACGGTGCTCTGGGGGATCATCAAAGATTTGGATATTTTTTTTATAACCCAACCCTGACTTGTACTTCTCAACAACTTTGTCCCTGACTTGTTTACTTGTTTGGAGAGCTCCTTGGTCTTCATGGTGTGATGCCTCTTGCTTAGTGGTGTTGCAGCCTCTGGGGCCTTTCAGAGAAGGTGTGTTTATACTGACAGATCATGCGACACTTAGATTGCACACAGGTGGACTTCATTTCACTAATTATGTGACTTCTGAAGGTAATTGGTTGCACCAGAACTTTTGAGGGGCTTCATAGCAAAAAGGGTGAACACATATGCACATGCCAATTTTCAAATTTTTATTTTTTTATATACATTTTTCTCATTTTACTTCACCAACTTAGACTATTTTGTGCAGATCCATAACATAAACTACAGATAAAAAAATAAAAAATAAATTACAGGTTCTAATGTAACAAAATAGGTAAAAGTCAAGGTGGGTGAAAACTTTAGCAAGGCACCGTATGACCGAGGCAACATTATTTTATAATGAGGGCACTATACAATATAATGAACGTTGCATCAGAAAAACTGATTTTTTCACACTAGGTAACTAATATTGCCTCTTTAATATAATGAATAAATATTGATCTCTTAATAAAATGAAACACATTTTGGGGTATATTCAATTGCGGTCGAATTGCCGAAAATGTCGAAAAACGGGTCATTTTCGACACAAAAAAACCTGTCGAATTTGATTCGACAATTCAATACAGTACTTTTCAACAAAAAAACTGCCGTTTCATTTACGACTTTTTGCAATTCGACATTTTTTCAATTCGACATGTCTGCAATGTTAAAATGCGGCTTTTCGACAAAAGTATATTCAATTGAAGAATGTCGATTCGACAACAGTGCTTTTCGACAGTCATTTCGTCAATTTCATTCTGCCTCATTTTTCTGTCGTGATCTAATAAAAATTTAAATAAACATATATTTTTTGGTGCTTTTTTTATTGCTAATAGCATATCTATTTATATTTGAAGGGATTATCTACTTGGTTTGTCTATTTAGGAGACACAAGTATTATTTAATCGATTTTTAAAAAGAATATTTTTTTTTTTTTACTAACTACAATAATATGGAAAGATCAGTGCATATTTTTCAGTTGGAAGGGGTGTGAAATGGTTAAAAATCCTGAAAAAAAATGCGTGGGGTCCCCCCATCTAAGCATAACCACGGGGTACCGCGAGGTTATGTGGGGTCACTCTTGTGGTCTACCGCAGACCGCAAAGTTCCCACCATTGGATACAATGGAGCGCCTATGCGCTACATTGAATCTCGAGTGCGCGGCCTGACTGCCAGCTCAGACGCGCACAGCCAATTAGGAGAGTACCATGACGTGGCGCTCCCTGATTGGCTGAAGGGACCCTCTTGACAGCAGTCACGGGGGGTCCCGCCAGTCGTGGAAAGGGGTCCCATGTGTAAACATGGGACCCCTTTCAGTGCGTGGATTGTGTTTTTCGTTTTTTTACTTTGCCAAGTACGTGGATTACAAACAGAAGAGGACCGATCTACACTGGATTGTTGTGAGTATAATTTTATTTACAGGTACCCCGTGGATTCTACGTGGAGAAGGGGACCGACTTTGTGTCAACATAGGTAAGTATGTATGAATGTAAGTGTGCATGTATGTAATAAAGTTGTACTATCACGGTGTGTGTGTTTTGTTTTTATTTGGGTATTTTTTTTGTAGTAGAACTACAGGTACCAGCGCGCCTCCCCCCCCCCCCCCCCCCCCGCATGCTGGTACTTGTGGTTCTACAAGTATCAGCTTGCGGGGGAGGCTTCCTGGGACTTGTATTTCTGCTACAAAAAACAATATTCTTTTTTTGTCACAAAATCAGCCCCTCATCCGCCGCCCTTGGATGGGTGGAGACAGCCTCGGGCTTCACCCCTGGCCCTTGGGTGGCTGGAGGGGGGACCCCAGGGTACCGCAGTGTCAAAGTCAGAAAAATATCTCTATGCACACTACCATATTTGCACCTCACACAGGTCCGTGCTGCGCATGCGTACGCTCTCCCGTACGTGCGCATACTCACAGTCGCGGGCACCCGCAGGCGCATGGTATGCGTATTTACGGTAGAGTTTATGCGATCGTAGCGTGCGACTCAATCATTACATATTTTCACTAATAATGTATTTTGTAGATCATGGTCCCTTTGATAGATTCTGAAAGTTTGGTTAATATAGAATGTTTGTGAACAAAGGAATCCCTCTTTGTTTGATACGAAGGGTCAGACAGGAGTAATACAGTGGTGTTTAGTATCCATCGGAAGAATATTTAATTAGAAATATTCCGGTGTTGGTTTGAAGCAGATCAATCGCTCGTGCGAATAGTTATGGACATAAGAAGTTTATGAACATTTACTTTATTTGCACTTTATTACCCATGCGGCGGGAAACCCAGTTTCCCTCCACCTGAGCAGTTGGAAATAGTCACAGCCCACCTGTATGAATCAACCTATGACCTTTTGTTATAATGCGAAGCCGAATTCCTGTGTCCAATGAACAATGAGATTGTAGGGACCATTGAATTGTATTGTGTGTGGGGCATAAATAGGCAGGCCGACCGTATCCAGTTCACTCTCTCTTCAACGGTTCTCATTGCTGATAATCGGGAGCTGGATATCGAGGCGCATGCGATCGTTCCCCTTGTGCGTAAGTTTTCTCCGTAATCATATTGTCTTACTGTGAGCCATCTCTCTCCTCTCTCTATCTCTCTCGTATTTTCCTTTAAATTGTATGGTATTGTATTTCCCGTGTAGTTATCTGGTTAGTTGGTTTATGTTATATTGTAGTGTATCATTTGTACTGTGATTCCTTTTGCAAGTATAATAGTTATAATACATATAATAGGTTTTGGACCCTAAGCCCAGGTATCTGTGTATTCTTTATAGGGTTAAGTATTCTCTGAGCGTCGGTGACGCTCAAGCAGCTTTGTAGTTAATCAGGTTACACCAGCTTGCACTTACACTCTGTCTCTACACTAAGGTATACTGTGTATCTCATTGTTAAAGGTATAGATATAAAGGTTTAAACGTTGTAAGCGTCTGCACCGCTGGTGATCTCCTCGTGGTCCCGAGCGTACGCTACGCTATAGCGAATCATTACGTTAGTCGGCAGCCAATAGCGTGCCTGCCTGTGATCACTGGGCCGTAAGCGAACGTGACGCTTGAGCGTCTCGACTACGGTTGAGCGATCGCTACACAACTTGCGTACCCTTACGGTACTTCTTACGTAGATAGCGTACAGTGTTCTTAGACCTCTTAAAGTGTTTTATATACGATAAATATTTAGCTTTATCAATTGGCGGCTCGCCCGTCCTTCACATATCTGCACTAGGTAGATCAGCAGACATTATCCCTCAGCAAAGGGCGGGAGGTTGTATCCCTCGTAGTGCTGACAGGATAAGCGTCTGCTTCGCTTAGGTAAAGAGTGCTGAAGGAATCCGGGAACCGGAGGTAAGAACAAAACGCTAGTGTCTTTTAAAACTGTTTATTTTTCTGTCTTGCGTACACACGCACGCACACATATATATATCTGCATTTCTTTTTCTTTTTCATTTTCGTATATCACTCTCCTGTCTGCCAGTTTTATAGTTAATAGAAGTGCTAAAAGAGATTTGCCGTTATTTCATAGTTTAAGAGTAAAGGTAATATAGTTAAAAGATAGACAAACACACAGTTTTGCCTGGGAGATAAGGCGAAGTCAGTGTGTTGTGTGGTAGATGATCAAGGATCATCTACATTGATAAAAGTATAAATTGTGTTACGGTGGATCTTTGCTTTGCGTATACGTGTCTCTAACAAAGACTTGCGTACGCAATCCAAAGGCCGACGCACGCAGCGTATATTACGCAACGGAGCGTCCGGTTACGCCCACGTAGCTCAAGTCACGATAAGTTGATTTTTAACGCAAAGCGATAAATAACGCAAGGCGAGAAATAACGCAAGTCTATTTTTGGGTATCCGAAATTTAATTAACAGATCCTGCTCCTAATTGGTAACACACCTGATCTGAAGAAAAATTTCTGCGCAGAAATAGAAATAGAAACAAAAGTGTACATGTGATGAGTGAGTGTTTTTACAATTTTTAAAGGTTGAACCACAAGAAAAGTCGAGTACTCGTGAGGTACATGCGTGTAAGTGACGTGCACGGTGGCTAGGGAGGCATCTCTGGTTAAATATACAATTTTGAGCATTAGAGTATAGCAGACCAGGAGGTCATACTGTAACAAGACCAGGAGGTCATACTGTAACAAGACCAGGAGGTCATAACAGACCAGGAGGTCCAGGTACAGCCGACAAGGAAGTCCGCTATACAGTTCACAGGCACAACACCGAAAAGGGTTGGTGCAACACCCATATAGGCCATATAAGCTCTGGCTGAAGGAATTCGCAGTCGTAAGTTTCGATTCCATTGGTCTTTCCGTACATAAGCTTAGTTGTTTGTGTACTGAACGACTGGACCGCACGTAAGGGTGTGCAGTAGTTAGTAATCTGACCTAATACCATTAGAGTAAAGGGGTCACAAACGCTATTTGTACACTCTAACGTGATTTGTGTAATTTTTTTATTTTAAGGGAAGTTTGCTGCTCACTCAGGAACTATCCAGCAACCAATAGTTACTGGAAAGAGTAAGTGTTCTTCGGATAACCCTCGCAGGTTCCAGTAAATAGAGGTTCAGGTCGCAGGGGCCCTAGGTCGAGTACGCCAGCACCATATCGGTGTGATCAGGTCGTATTGGTCGGCGTGGGCGAGTGAGTGGGGTACTCGGTAAACCGCCACCGTCAGCCTATTGTGGACATTTGGTTTTGCGTAAGGGTTGGCTAAATAAAGCAACACTTTCGAACTATGGGGGCCACTTGTTCAGGTAGGGGGCGATCAACCTCGGTTCGGGTTGATTCAGTGGTCCGACCAATTGGGTCGGCCAGGTATATAATGTGTGAGAAATATGGAAGTCACACAGAAACTTTATGTGATGAATGGGAGAGAATGACTGTACATGACGGGGAGAAATTCCCAAGAGTAGGGAGCTTCAGCTCAGAAGTGTTACAAAATTTAAGGAGGAGGATATGTCTCATAAAATCAACAAAGAGACGAATCCAGCATTATGATTATTTACAGTTGTGGCAACAGGAAGGTGAGATACAGAGAGGTTTGGCTCAGGCGGCGGGATCTGGCTCTAACAGAAAACTGATTGCCACGGCCCCACCGCCACCATATATATCAGGAGAGAAGTTGATTGCGGAGAAAGATGCACTAAGGTGTAACACAAAATCACTTAGTAACTGTGTAAATGTTAATGATAATGTTAACCCATTAACCCATGCAAGTATTAACCCGTGCAAGTTGTACCCTGTTTTGAACTTTCCTCAGGAGTGTGATCAAGAGGACGAATCGGCAACGATTTCAGCGCTCTCTCTAGCAGCCACCATAGCAGAGACCACAGTAGGCACAGCTCCACCCACGAGATTAGTAAAGGCCCCTAGCGGAGGGATAGGTGAGGTCGCATCAACTGGTAAGTACGGCACCATGCATTATGCTGAGACTATTTCACCACAGCCTGTAGAATCTACACAGAATGAGGTTGTTAGAATTACACCTGTTAGAGTAATAGCAGTGCCAAATGGGAAAACAGACGCATCAGGAGCCACTCCCATTAGGAACATTGCCATGTACACCCCATTTTCCCGAATGGAATTAAGGACCATAGTGTCTGAATTTCCTGACCCTAGAAAAGACTTAGTTGCCAGTCAAAAATACATCAGAGACTTAGGTAACACTGTAGAGCCCAACAATAAAGACTTGCAGATATTGCTGAGAGCATGTTTACCCTCAAATGTCGACGCAACTCAATTTTTAGCTGATTGCGGACTAGATCATGATGTACCTCTTACAGATGTGTACAACCAAGATAATGTGAAAAGAATAAACTTGCAGCTAAAAGAGTATTTCCCAGCAGTAGCTAAATGGAATAAGATATTCTCCATTAAACAGAAGGAGTCAGAGACAGCTGCAGAGTATTTTCACAGAGCATTATTAGAAATGGCAAAATACACAGGCATAGAGGACATTAAAACAGACACAAACCATCGGGAAGTAGCCGTATCGGTACTGATGGATGGTTTAAAAGAGTCATTGAAGACTAGGGTACAGACCACACAACCATGTTGGCGAGGTCTGTCTGTGGCTACTTTGAGAGAGGCTGCTATTGATCACGATAGAAACATCACCAGACACAGGGAACAACAAGGTGATAAATTAATGTCAGTAAGTATACAGGCTCTGACCACAAGGCAGCCTTTGTTTGTATCACCAAATCCTGTGGGTAAGTCAAGTATGGTTACTTGTTATTCTTGTCACAAACAGGGACACATGGCACGAGATTGTAGAGTAAAGAATCCACGAAACTCATACCAACCCCCTAGACAACGACACGACACACGACATTGGGATCGGGGTCCACAGAAACGGAGTTATGAGCCACATACAGGGGAAACAAAAAGATATCCCCCGAACAGAGACTGGCATGCCTCTGGTAGTTCCCAGCTAACTCCCTCACAAGTAGTTGCTGCCAGCGGGATTCAGGAAGGTCACCATACCCAATAGGGGTGTGGCCATACCTGTAATCTGCAGCCAGTAAAATTAATTGCCAACCTTGGAAGTGAACCCGAGATCGCAATTAATGTAGCTGGTAAAACTTTAAACTTTCTTGTAGACACAGGGGCGGCCAAGTCAGTGATAAATTCGACAGTGGGCATGAGAACCACTGGTAGGACAATTCCAGCCATGGGAGTAACAGGAGTAGTCCAGCACTACCCTGTTAGCAAACCAGCCGAGATTACAATAGGGCCTTTGCATACCAAGCATTCCTTTTTGCTGGCTGCATCGGCACCAACCAATCTCCTGGGAAGAGACTTACTGTGTAAAATGGGGTGCGTCATTTATTGTACTCCTGAAGGTGTATTCTTGGACATACCTGAGAAACACGCTCAGGAAGTGCGAGACATGTTAGACTCCCCATCAAAATTAATGTCACATACCATTATGACAAATAGGAATCCATCCCAAATAGAAGAGATGACATCTCAGATACCAGAGTCACTTTGGACAAAAGACGGACAAGACACTGGATTAATGGCAAACGTAGCTCCAGTAGTTGTACAAGTAAAAGATGGTAGGATAGCTCCAAAAATCCCACAGTACCCTCTGAAGCCAGAGGTGGAGTTAGGAGTTTACCCAGTAATAGAGCGCTTGCTACAACAGGGCATTCTGGTAAGAACGTCCAGCACTGCCAATAGTCCCATCTTCCCTGTTAAAAAGAGTGGGGGGAGGGGTTACAGACTAGTGCAGGATCTAAGGGGGATTAACAAAATAGTTGAGAGTCAGTTCCCCGTAGTGCCAAATCCAGCTGTCATCCTAATGCAAATCCCTCCCACTGCCAAATTTTTCACTGTTATTGACCTCTGCTCCGCTTTCTTTTCGGTACCTCTGCACCCTGACAGCCAATATTTGTTTGCATTTACATACAGAGGAGTCCAATACACGTGGACTCGATTACCCCAAGGTTTCATAGATAGTCCAAGTATATTTTCTCAGGCTTTGCATGATTGTTTACAGTCTTTCCAACCAGACAGTGGATCAGTATTGATACAGTATGTGGACGATTTACTACTGTGTTCAGATTCACTGGAAGCATCTCTGAAGGATACGAAACAGCTCCTGTTTCATCTTTCAGACACAGGACACAAGGTGTCCAAAGACAAGTTACAATTATGCCAAACTAAGGTAAAATATTTGGGACACTGTCTAACACAAGGACTGAGACACCTGACCACTGATAGAATCCAAGCAATTAGAGACATGACTCTGCCACAAACCCAGCAACAGATCAGAACGTTTTTAGGAATGTGTGGGTATTGCCGTAATTGGATCCCAGGGTTTTCCATTTTGGCGTTACCTTTGCAGGAAATGGTCTCCTCAAACAAACCTGATAGGATTTTGCATACAGACGAGTCCGAAACAGCATTTGAGAGACTCAAACAGTGCCTAACGCAGGCACCAGCACTAGGTATGCCAGACTATGGGAAACCCTTTGAACTATACGGAACAGAAAGTGCTGGTTGCGCGGCAGGTGTATTAACCCAAAAACACGGTGATGCCAGCAGGCCAGTTGCATACTACAGCGCTCAGCTAGACACGGTAGCGCGATCCCTCCCCACATGCTTGCGAAGCGTTGCTGCGATAGCATTGCTAGTGACAAAAAGCGAAGATGTCGTGCTAGGCCACAACCTCACAATCCATACGCCACATGCAGTATCAGCCTTATTGAATTCTGCCCAAACCAGACACGTCTCATCAGCGAGGTTCACAAGATGGGAATTGGCACTAATGGCCCCCGTAAACATCACCATAAGGAGATGCAGTGCATTAAATCCTGCAACGTATCTCCCAGGTGTGCCTGGTCAGGCACAAAGGGTGGAAGGTGAGAGTGATGGGGAAGGAGGATTTAATACAAAGGAAGATACACATGATTGTATGGAATATTTGACCCAAAATTTTACCGCAAGGCCTGACATCAGTGACAACCCACTGGAAGATGCAGAACTCACGTTCTACACGGACGGTAGTTGCCATAGACAGTCAGACTCGGGAGACTTGTGTACTGGATACGCAGTCGTAGATGACCAAGACACCATAGAAGCGGAACCGCTAGGCCCACCTCACTCAGCCAAGGTTGCTGAACTGGTCGCCCTAACCAGAGCATGTGAATTGGCTAAGGGTAAGTCAGCCAATATCTACACCGATTCTAGATACGCATTCGGGGTAGTCCATGATTTCGGAGCCCTATGGCGTCTCAGAAATTTCATGACGGCCGCTGGTACACCGGTAGCGCATGCAACTCACATAAAAAGGCTTCTAACAGCGATACAGGAACCCGACAGAGTGGCTGTTATCAAATGTAAAGCACACACATATAGCCAAGACCCGGTATCACTTGGTAACAGCCGAGCAGACGAAGCTGCTAAGTTAGCAGCTGCTACCCCCATACAGACAGACACCACACAATTGATGGTATTTAATACCATTAACACACAGAAGTTGTGTGAAATGCAAAATTTGTGTTCCACACAGGAAAAGGCAGTCTGGAAGGCAAAGGGATGTGGCCAGGAGTCCTCAGGACTCTGGACGGATGGACATGGTAAACCAGTGGCCCCCAGAGCATATCTTCCATGCCTGGCTGAAGCAGCTCACGGGCTGACTCATCTAGGCAAGGAAGGGATGTGCAAATTGGTGAGAGCATATTGGTGCGCCCCAGGATTCTCCTCTCATGCGGGTAAAAGAGCAATGTCATGCCTTACCTGTTTGAGAAAGAATATTGGAAAGGCAATACCTACAGAACCATCCCATATCCCACCTGCCGGCGGCCCTTTCCAGGTAATACAAATTGACTTTATACAATTACCCCCTTGTCGGAATTTGAAATATGTACTTGTTTGTATAGATGTTTTCTCAAATTGGGTCGAAGCATTTCCTGCGGCTACAAATACCGCTATGTTTACTGCTAAGAAAATTGTGCAGGAATTTGTATGTAGATATGGTATCCCTAGAATAATCGAAAGTGATAGGGGTACCCATTTTACAGGTGATGTCTTTCAAGGAATGTGTAAGTTGATGGGAATTGATAGCAAGCTGCACACTCCGTACCGTCCACAGGCGGGTGCGAAGGTCGAAAGAGTGAACAGCACTATTAAAAATAAATTGAGTAAAGTGATGGCAGAGACAGGATTGATATGGCCAGAAGCTTTACCCATTGTATTGTACAGTATCAGAACCACTCCCAGGTCCCCTCTTAATCTGTCTCCCTTTGAAATCTTGTTTGGTCGACAACCGCATGTTATGATTAACCCTCAGGATGATTTGAAATGTAACAATGAAGTAACTGTAAAGTACTTGATTAACATGAGTAAACAGTTAAGGAATCAAAATGATAATCTGAAGTTGGTGATTCCTGATCTACCTGATAGTAATTGTCATGACATTGAACCTGGGGATTATGTAATGATACGGAATTTTCTACGCTCAGGTTGCCTTATTGACAGATGGGAAGGACCATACCAGGTCTTATTGACTAGCACTACAGCATTAAAGGTTGCTGAGAGAGAGACTTGGGTCCATTCATCCCACTGCAAGAAGGTTGCTGATCCAGAGAAGTCCCGTGATAAGGAACAGACGGTAGAGGTTGTATCACTGGAGTGTCTGTTCCAGGAGGACTGAGGCGGCACCTGAGCCTTGAAGACCGAGAGCTGTTGTCGACTCCCCACTCCCTTTTATTATTTTTCCTCCACTTCCCATCCCCTCTCCCTCAAATTTCTTTTCCTCCTTCTCATTCTTCTCCGTTTCCTCCTATAAGATGGACTTGCCCCAAGAGACTGTGATCCGGATTTTCCTGTTGACCATGATGTTGACCAGAGCAGTCTGTTCCGGCGAGAGTACCATGGAGGTCGATAGAGGTTCTGGAATGGGTTCTGATGATAAAGATGGAGGCGTAGTTTTCCAAGATCAACCTAACCAACAAGCAAAGGCGAGTATCAGAAAACGATCCGATAGCATTGACCATAGAAGAAATTGTGACGGATTGTTAGCTGAGGAAAACTGTATCTGTAGGCTCTGTAACAATGTCATTGAAGATGGGTGCATTAAGAAATGCCAATCCAGTTTTAATATCCATATGGACCGGCATCCATTGAGTGACTATCACTCCTTAGTGGGTAATGTGTTAAACAAAACAGATTGTTGAGTATGCTCTCAAGTACCTCAAGGTCATAGCAAATCAGGGCTAGTACCATTTCCTTTAACGATAGGGGAGGTACTTGAGTTAAATGGTGGGAGACCGGTGGACAGGAGGTTTAATATCTCCAGCCCTCCTAGTTTGAAGCTCCACCAATACCATGTGGATAGGTCCCTATTATGTTTCAACATCTCCAATCCCAGAAAGCCGGGAAATTGGGAAGTGTCATGGAGTAACCACACCATGACCTTTTCGCATAGAGCAGATAGAATGCCTACAGATACAGAGCTTGTACGCCACATAGCCAGTAGAGGAAAATCTTTCCGGTATAGGTATACCTTAGGAAATAGGATTACGAGAGTTGGAGAAGTATCACCAGGATACTGTGCACATATCGTACAACCTGATACGTGTATTAAGCAGATGGAAGAATTAGGGTTAGGAGATTTCACCTGGAAGGTGTGTAATATGGTTATGTCCTTCTCCGTCCCATATGTTCTCCCCGATGATGCATATTTCATATGCGGGAGAAAGGCGTACAAGTGGCTTGCCCCAAACTCTGAAGGATTGTGTTATATTGGAAAAGTATTGCCTGAAGTGATGACTGTAACACATGACAAAATGAAAGACATACATCGTGGTGCCCAAGCTCCTTATACTCACACCCACTACGAGCACGTTGTTAAAAGACACCTGATAGAGAAGACAGAGCATCCGGCCTCTGATCTGATAAGTGAATCCACCGGGATTCAATTCTTAATCGCGTTAGATTTCACCCGCACCGCTAGAGGAGTGCTAAATTATAAATACATATCGGCGCTCGCAAATTTGTTAGATAATATCACTGAAATGTATGATGACACGTTTAGATATACTGGAAGGGAACTTCAAGCTTATAAAACAGAACTGGTGCAGCATAGAATGGTTCTTAATTACCTCACAGCAGTGACAGGCGGATATTGTGTTACATTGGCAACACAGTACGGCGTGAAGTGTTGCACGTATATCACGAATAGCACCGAGGATCCGGTCGAGGTCATAGACCAAAAGATGGACGATATTCTCCAATTGAAGTGGGAATTTCGCCAAAAACACAATCTCACTCTTGCTGCTGTAGGTAATGAGCTGACTGGTTGGGTGTCATGGTTGAACCCGCGAAATTGGTTCTCCAGTTTGGGAGACTGGGCTCAAGGAGTCATAATGGATGTTGGGAAGTTTCTCCTATGTATCTTAGGTGTTGTCATATCAATTGGATTGATATTTAGATGCGGTCAGGCTTTAATGAAGTGCAATCATCGTACTAGGGTAATGAGTTTAAGGAGTGAGGAAACTGTAATTAACCTGGACTTGATTTATGACCCAAATGTAGAAACAATGATGTAATGAAAATGCGATTATACGGTCCGTTTCTTTCACCTGTTTTTCTGGTTTTTCTCCAAGATAAAAAGACCCACTTGGACGAGGAAGTTGACGAGACGCTATACAGACAACGGATAGACCAAAGAAGAAGTTTTGACCACTTGAGATATGGACATTTGATGAACTTTGCCATGGATCCCCAGTTTCCCTAGAATTCTTAAACTTACGCTAGCCCAACATTTTTTGTAAATCTAATGGCATTGACAAAGCTTTTTGCTCACACCTAATGGGCAACACAGCGCAAAGAAGACGACTTTCAACTGATACCGAACAAAACTTCAACCGACAGATGTACATTAACCTGACATAGAATACCACCGCATTTACCGTAATTATGTCTTTTCTTCATTTCTACAACCCTCAGGTAATGACACACATAGTATAGGGAATACAGGCACAGATATCAGCAATCACATATTCCCCCATTCATGTATCATCAACTAAAATGTGCTCCCCATTTTGTTCAAAATCCGAAAAGAGCTCGGTAAAGTTTGACAGCCCATCCACAGACCCGTACCACGGGATAAGAAGGAATTCAAATGTATACTTCGCAATACCTCGAAGCTTGATTTACAACACGTACGGCACGATGATACATGACCCCCCAAACATGGACTCATACACACATGCTTCTGCTATCTCACTAGGTCATACCCTCTTCCCACCTACTCCTCTCTCCTCCCTTACCCAACCATGGAAATGAATTAACCCCTGACATATATTTTTCTCCTTTTGAAATGTTTTAGAAGGTGGCAGTTATTATTGACTGCCAAAGGGTGGACTGTCAAAGTCAGAAAAATATCTCTATGCACACTACCATATTTGCACCTCACACAGGTCCGTGCTGCGCATGCGTACGCTCTCCCGTACGTGCGCATACTCACAGTCGCGGGCACCCGCAGGCGCATGGTATGCGTATTTACGGTAGAGTTTATGCGATCGTAGCGTGCGACTCAATCATTACATATTTTCACTAATAATGTATTTTGTAGATCATGGTCCCTTTGATAGATTCTGAAAGTTTGGTTAATATAGAATGTTTGTGAACAAAGGAATCCCTCTTTGTTTGATACGAAGGGTCAGACAGGAGTAATACAGTGGTGCTTAGTATCCATCGGAAGAATGTTTAATTAGAAATATTCCGGTGTTGGTTTGAAGCAGATCAATCGCTCGTGCGAATAGTTATGGACATAAGAAGTTTATGAACATTTACTTTATTTGCACTTTATTACCCATGCGGCGGGAAACCCAGTTTCCCTCCCACCTGAGCAGTTGGAAATAGTCACAGCCCACCTGTATGAATCAACCTATGACCTTTTGTTATAATGCGAAGCCGAATTCCTGTGTCCAATGAACAATGAGATTGTAGGGACCATTGAATTGTATTGTGTGTGGGGCATAAATAGGCAGGCCGACCGTATCCAGTTCACTCTCTCTTCAACGGTTCTCATTGCTGATAATCGGGAGCTGGATATCGAGGCGCATGCGATCGTTCCCCTTGTGCGTAAGTTTTCTCCGTAATCATATTGTCTTACTGTGAGCCATCTCTCTCCTCTCTCTATCTCTCTCGTATTTTCCTTTAAATTGTATGGTATTGTATTTCCCGTGTAGTTATCTGGTTAGTTGGTTTATGTTATATTGTAGTGTATCATTTGTACTGTGATTCCTTTTGCAAGTATAATAGTTATAATACATATAATAGGTTTTGGACCCTAAGCCCAGGTATCTGTGTATTCTTTATAGGGTTAAGTATTCTCTGAGCGTCGGTGACGCTCAAGCAGCTTTGTAGTTAATCAGGTTACACCAGCTTGCACTTACACTCTGTCTCTACACTAAGGTATACTGTGTATCTCATTGTTAAAGGTATAGATATAAAGGTTTTAACGTTGTAAGCGTCTGCACCGCTGGTGATCTCCTCGTGGTCCCGAGCGTACGCTACGCTATAGCGAATCATTACGTTAGTCGGCAGCCAATAGCGTGCCTGCCTGTGATCACTGGGCCGTAAGCGAACGTGACGCTTGAGCGTCTCGACTACGGTTGAGCGATCGCTACACAACTTGCGTACCCTTACGGTACTTCTTACGTAGATAGCGTACAGTGTTCTTAGACCTCTTAAAGTGTTTTATATACGATAAATATTTAGCTTTATCAGCAGCCAGGGGTGACCAGTTGGGGATTTAATGCCACGGCCGCAGGGACCAATATAAAAGTGTCCCCCGGCTGTGGCATTATCTCTCTGGCTAGTGGAGCCCGGTGCTGGTGTTAAAAAATAAGATTTTACTCACCGGTAAATCTATTTCTCCTAGTCCGTAGTGGATGCTGGGGACTCCGTAAGGACCATGGGGAATAGACGGGCTCCGCAGGAGACTGGGCACTCTAAGAAAGATTTAGTACTACTGGTGTGCACTGGCTCCTTCCTCTATGCCCCTCCTCCAGACCTCAGTTAAGGAAACTGTGCCCGGAAGAGCTGACATTACAAGGAAAGGATTTTGGAATCCAGGGTAAGACTCATACCAGCCACACCAATCACACCGTATAACTTGTGATAACATACCCAGTCAACAGTATGAACAACAACAGAGCATCAGACAAACCTGATGCAACCATAACATAACCCTTATTTAAGCAATAACTATATATTGCAGAAGAAGTCCGCACTTGGGACGGGCGCCCAGCATCCACTACGGACTACGAGAAATAGATTTACCGGTGAGTAAAATCATATTTTCTCTAACGTCCTAGTGGATGCTGGGGACTCCATAAGGACCATGGGGATTATACCAAAGCTCCCAAACGGGCGGGAGAGTGCAGATGACTCTGCAGCACCGAATGAGCAAACACAAGGTCCTCCTCAGCCAGGGTATCAAACTTGTAGAACTTTGCAAAAGTGTTTGAACCCGACCAAGTAGCTGCTCGGCAAAGCTGTAATGTCGAGACCCCTCGGGCAGCCGCCAAAGAAGAGCCCACCTTCCTTGTGGAATGGGCTTTTACTGATTTTGGAGGCAGCAAGCCAGCCGCAGAATGAGCCTGCTGAATCGTGTTACAGATCCAGCGAGCAATAGTTTGCTTTGAAGCAGGAGCACCCAGCTTGTTGGATGCATACAGGATAAACAGCGAGTCAGGTTTCCTGACTCCAGCCCTTCTGGCTACATAAATCTTCAAAGCCCTGACTACATCTAGTAACTTGGAATCCTCCAAGTCACGAGTAGCCGCAGGCACCACAATAGGTTGGTTCAAATGAAAAGATGACACCACCTTTGGCAGAAATTGCGGACGAGTCCGTAATTCTGCCCTGTCCATATGGAAATACAGGTAGGGGCTTTTACATGACAAAGCCGCCAATTCTTGACCACTTTCCACGTGAGATATTTTAACTCCACGGTCTTAAGCGGCTAAAACCAGTGAGATTTCAGGAAACTCAACACCACGTTAAGATCCCAAGGTGCCACTGGTGGCACAAAAAGGGGGGCTGAATATGCAGCACTCCCTTTACAAACGTCTGAACTTCAGGTAGAGAAGCTAGTTTTTGTATGAAAGAAAATGGATAGGGCCGAAATCTGGACCTTAATGGACCCCAATTCTAAGCCCAAAGTCACTCCCGACTGTAGGAAGTGAAGGAAACGGCCCAGCTGGAATTCCTCTGTAGAGGCATTCCTGGCCTCACACCCAGCAACATATTTTCGCCGTATACGGTGATAATGTTTAGCCGTCACTTCCTTCCTAGCCCTTATCAGCGTAGGAATAACCTAATCCGGAATCCCTCTTTTCTACTAGGATCCGGCGTCCAACCGCCATGCCGTCAAACGCAGCTGCGGTAAGTCCTGGAACATACAAGGTCCCTGCTGCAACAGATCCTGCCCTAGAGGCAGAGGCCATGGGTCCTCTGTGAGCATTTCTTGCAGCTCTGGATACCAAGTTCTTCTTGGCCAATCCGGAACAATGAGTATTGTTCTCACTCCTCTTTTCCTTATGATTCTCAGCGCCTTGGGTAAGAGAGGAAAAGGAGGAAACACATAAACCGACTGGAACATCCACGGTGTCACCAGTGCGTCTACAGCTATCGCCTGAGAGTCTCTTGACCTGGCGCAATACCTCTGTAGCTTTTTGTTGAGGCGGGATGCCATCATGTCCACCTGTGGCAGTTCCCACCGACCTACAATCTGCGCGAAGACTTCTTGATGAAGTTCCCACTCTCCCGGGTGGAGGTCGTGCCTGCTGAGGAAGTCTGCTTCCCAGTTGTCCACTCCCGGAATGAACACTGCTGACAGTGCGCTTACGCGATTCTCCGCCCAGCGAAGAATTCTGGTGGCTTCTACCATCACCACCCTGCTCCTTGTGCCGCCTTGGCGGTTTACATGAGCCACTGCGGTGATATTGTCTGACTGAATCAGAACCGGTTGGTCGCGAAGCAGGGTCTCCGCTTGACTTAAGGCGTTGTATATATCCCTTAGTTCCAGGACAATAATGTGAAGGCAAGTCTCCTGCCTTGACCACAGCCCTTGGAAATTTCTTCCCTGTGTGACTGCCCCCCACCCTCGGAGGCTTGCATCCGTGGTCACCAGGACCCAGTCCTGAATGCCGAATCTGCGACCTTCGAGAAGGTGAGCACTCTGCAGCCACCACAGGAGAGACACCCTGGCTCTGGGGGATAGGGTGATTAACCGATGCATCTGAAGATGTGATCCGGACCACTTGTCCAGTAAGTCCCATTGGAAGGTTCTCGTATGGAACCTGCCGAAGGGAATGGCCTCGTATGATGCCACCCTCCTTCCCAGGACTCGAGTGCAGTGATGCACTGACACCTGTTTTGGTTTTAATAGATTCCTGACCAGTGTCACGAGCTCCTGAGCTCTCTCTATCGGGAGATAAACCCTTTTCTGGTCTGTGTCTAGGATCATGCCTAGGAGAGGCAGATGAGCTGTAAGAACCAACTGCGACTTTGGAATATATAGAATCCAGCCGTGTTGCCGTTACACTTCCAGAGAAAGTGATACGCTGTTCAGCAACTGCTCTCTTGATCTCGCTTTTATGAGGAGATCGTCCAAGTACGTGATAATAGTGACACCTTGCTTCCGCAGGAGCACCATCATTTCCGCCATTACCGTGGTGAATATTCTCAAGGCCGTGGAGAGACCAAACGGCAACGTCTGAAATTGGTAATGACAATCCCGTACCGCAATTCTGAGGTACGCCTGATGAGGTGGATAAATGGGGACATGAAGGTATGCATCCTATATGTCCCGAGTCACCATAAAATCTCCCCCTTTCAGGCTTGCAATGACCGCTCTTAGCGATTCCATCTTGAACTTATACCCTTTCAGGTATATGTACAGGGATTTTAAATTCAATATGGGTCCGACCGAACCGTCTGGTTTCGGGACTACAACATGGTCGAATAATAACCCCCTCCTTGTTGAAGGAGGGGAACCTTGACCGCCACCTGTTGAAGATACAATTTGTGAATTGCAGTTAACACTGTTTCCCTCTCGTGGGGGGAAGCCGGCAGGGCCGTCGGTAGGGGGCATCTTCTCAAAGTCCAGCTTGTATCCCTGAGACACAATATCTATTGCCCAGGGATCTAACAGGGAGTGAACCCACTTGTGGCTGAACTTACGAAGGCGTGCCCCCACCGGGCCCAGCTCCGCCTGTGGAGCCCCAGCGACATGCAGTGGATTTTTGTAGAGGCCGGGGAGGACTTATGTTCCTGGGAACTAGCTGTGTTGTGCAGCTTCTTTCCTCTGCCCCCGCCTCTGGCAAGAAAGGACGCACCTCGGACTTTCTTGTTTCTTTATTCGAAAGGCTGCATTTGATAATGTCGTGCTTTCCTAGGCTGTGCAGGAATATAAGGCAAAATATCAGAATTACCAGCTATAGCTGTGGAGACCAGGTCCGAGAACCCTTCTCCACACAATCCTCAGCCTTCCATATGCCTCTTAAGTCGGCATCATCTGTCCATTGCATATTCTACAGGACACGTCAAGCAGAAATCGACATAGCTTTGTCTCTAGGACCCAGTATACTCATGTCTCTTTGGGCATGTTTTATATATACATATATATATATATATATATCTCTATATATACATATATCTATATGCATACTAGGGTCTGAATCTCTGCTGATAAGGTACCTGTCCACGCTGCCACAGCGCTATAAACCCATGCCGACACAATCGCCGATCTGAGTAGTGTACCAGAATGTGCACGCTATCTGCAGGATCCCTGAGAATAGCTAGTGCTACCTTCTGGGCAAACGTGACACCCTAGGGGAAGATTCCCATCATATCCTGGCCCTAGTGGGGAAAGGATACTGCCTGAGAATTTTTTGTGGGAAGCTGCAGTCTCTTGTCTGGAGATTCCTGCTCTTTTTCCTCATGAGAGGAGGGAAATTTACCTCCGCTTTCTTCCCCTTAACATGTGTACCCTTGTGTCAGGGACAAATGAGTCATCAGTGATATGCAAATCATCTTTTATTACAATAATCATATATTGAATACCTTTCTGCCATTTTGGCTGTAACTTTGCATTATCGTAGTCGACACTGGAGTCAAACTCAGTGTCGATATCAGTGTTTATTATTTTGGATAGTGAGCATTGTGAGACTGAAGGTCTCTGTGACATAGGGACAGACATGGGTAGATTTCCTGTCTGTTCTCTAATCTTTTGTGCAATAAATTCACCTTAGCACTTACACATATCCAAACAGGTGTCGGCGTTGTCGACGGAGACACCCTCTCACACACATTTGCTCTATCTCCTCCTTAGGGGAGCCTTATACCTCAGACATGTCGACACACACGTACCGACACACCACACACACAGGGGATGCTCTATTTGAAGACAGTTCCCCCACAAGGCCCTTTGGAGAGACAGAGAGAGTATGCCAGCACACACCACAGTGCTATATGACCCAGGAATCACACAGTAACGTAGTGTTAACCCAGTAGCTGCTGTATATATTGTTTTTACGCCAAATTTATGTGCCCCCCCCTCTCTTTTTCACCCTCTCTATCATGCTTCTGCAGGGGAGAGCCAGGGGAGCTTCCTCTCAGCGGAGCTGTGGAGAGAAAATGGCGCTGGTGAGTGCTGAGGAAGAAGGCCCCGCCCCCTCAGCGGCGGGCTTCTGTCCCGCGATTTTGTGTAAAAATAATGGCGGGGGCTCATGCATATTACAGTGTCCAACTGTATATATGCTGCTTTTGCCAGGAGGTACTGAATTGCTGCCCAGGGCGCCCCCCCCCCCCTGCACCCTACAGTGACCGGAGTGTGTGGGTGTAATGTGGGAGCAATGGCGCACAGCTGCAGTGCTGTGCGCTACCTCATATGAAGACAGGAGTCTTCTGCCGCCGATTTTGACGTCTTCTTGCTTTAACCCGCCGGCTTCTGTCTTCTGGCTCTGCGAGGGGGACGGCGGCGCTGCTCCGGGAACGGACGACCAAGGTTAGGTTCCTGTGTTCGATCCCTCTGGAGCTAATGGTGTCCAGTAGCCTAAGAAGCGCAACCTAGCCGCAGTTAGTAGGTTTGCTTCTCTCCCCTCAGTCCCACGTAGCAGAGAGTCTGTTGCCAGCAGAAGCTCTCTGAAAATAAAAAACCTAACTAAAATACTTTCTTATTAGCAAGCTCAGGAGAGCTCACTAAAATGCACCCAGCTCTGTCCGGGCACAGATTCTAACTGAGGTCTGGAGGAGGGGCATAGAGGGAGGAGCCAGTGCACACCAGTAGTACTAAATCTTTCTTAGAGTGCCCAGTCTCCTGCGGAGCCCGTCTATTCCCCATGGTCCTTACGGAGTCCCCAGCATCCACTAGGACGTTAGAGAAATACGGGGGACCCCTACATCTTTAGTCCCCCGTATTTTTGGCACCAGGACCAGGAGCAGAGCCCGGTGCTGGTTGTTAAAATATGGGGGAACCCCTGTCATTTTTTCCTCTGTATTTTTACAACCAGGACCGGCTCAAAGAGCCCGAGGCTGGTTATGCTTAGGAGGGGGGACCCCACGCATTTTTTTTCAAGATTTATTGAACACTTTTGTGCCGTCCATGAAGTCGAATCCAGGCCTCCCACTATTCGTCAATTGGTCCGTTTTTAGACAGTGGGACTGTCGAATTCGTTATTTATTGAATATGTCGAATTCGGGTCCCAGCGGGAGGGTTTCGCCTGTCGAATTGTGTCGAATCCAAAAACGGTCGAATTCCGGCTTGCATATACCCCATTGAATCTTAATTCTGTAGGACTAAACTATTTCCACCATAAGGGAATTATTAACGGGGAAGATTGAATTGTTTTTTGGGGGTTTGTAAGTGACAGGTGCCCAATGGAGCTATACAATTGTTGCTCTGATTAGGTGCGACAGCTGTGGGCACCCATTATTTAATGGCAGTTTGGACGCCCAACAGAGGTACTTTTGGATCATTTCTGTTGCCACCTTAGGAGTGTGTGAGCAGAAATAATTTGAGTACCCGGCCCTGCTCCCAATCGGGGCAACAATTGAACACCTCTGTCGGCAGTGCTATCTGCCTCCTTAATAACTACAAGATTGCACTCAAAATGGGTGTATTGTGATTCCAGTCTTTCTTGGTTTCCTCATTGCCATCTGCTGTCCCGTTTTTCCCTGTCTCTCTCAGGTCCTGAGTCAGAGGTGCACACAGTTGCATGCGCAGCTGCGATTTCATATGCTAGTGCATAGAGATGCCCACTGTTTGCGTCTCAACCCTATGGTTGCTCAGAATGTCCAATGGTACTTGGCAACTGTGTCTTCCTATGCAGCCCCCGACACCAGCACACCCCAACACCCCTCCTGTCACAACTCAGGAACGCCTATTGGAACGGCATGGATCTCTATGCAGTTCTGATCTTCGTCCGCTGGCAGTGACTGTTGGAACGCATGTGCTGTGTGTCTCAAACGCATCTGCATGTTACTTGTGTACTCCTCTGAATCAGTCACCCTCATATCTTTTTTCCTCTCTGAACTGACAGGAGACATTTAAATACAATTAAAGTAAAACAGGGGTGTGTGATATGTGAGGAGTTTGCCCCTGTTTCTGGTGTCATGTGATACACGTTTGGGGAGGGGTTTGTGGGCCCTACCTCTGCATGGGAGGAGATGACTAGGAGGATGTGTGTGGTGTAACTGTGGGATGGGAGAATATATTTCTTGGTGTTTGAGGAGCTGTGGGGAAGATGTATTATTCCAGCACAATACAGTGTTTCCTGATCCGCCTTGGATAACGTGCGCTAGTAACATTTCTTCCCCCTAATGACAATTGATACATCTAACCCTTTGTACCAACCACTGTTTTTGCGCACCTCGCTACCAGGGCTCTTAGCCTGGGTGTGACTGATCTCCTCCTACCCTAAACTGTCCGAGGTCCTGGGGTCAGTTTTTCATAGTCTGTCTCCTCCTAAGCGACCTGCATCCAGCCCCCCAACCCGCCCTGGCTCAGGATGACGACATCTGGGTATATACCTCCTTTCGGCTCAGGGCTTCAGTGCATGGGGAAGATGTACTAAGCCTTGGAAAGATATAAAGTGCAGAGAGATAAACTACCAACACAGCCTGTAACATGACAGTTAGGAGCAGACTGGATGGTACTTTATTTCTCTCCACTTTATCACTTTCCAAGGCTTAGTACATCTCTCCCTATGTGAGCTGGGAGGAGGAGGGAGGGGGGAGTGAAGGGTGCCAAGGCCTCATTAGTTTTGTCAGCCACTAAGGACTCTGAGAGCGGCAGGTCGACTCATCTGCTATACTGAGCAACTAGACGGACTAGGCTGATTATATTAGAGATTTTGCACAAATAGACCAGACTATATAGTTGTTCCACTGATACAGAGAAATGCAAATATGCAGAAAATGTCAAGGTACCAGCAAATGTATATATTTGTCTATTGTCCTTTAAAGTGAGTTACGTATAGACAAAAAGGAGAGATAATTACACACAAACCGTACACCCTTTCACCAATTTGTGGTAAATGTGGACAGGATAGTGCTTTTTTTTGGGATCTGTAAACAAGTGTGAGAAGAGTTAAGTTTATAAGTTTAAATAGCCAGTTATACTAAAACCAATTTTTTTCTGTACATATTTCTCCTTCTTCACAGGAACTCAGCTGTGATAATGAGATAAAATCACTTGTTACTCTAGAAAACCTCATATGAAGTGCAGGTATCAAGGGATAGAAGAGCAGTGCGAGAATGATCACTATGATGGGGATACATATGATATTCCTGCAGATGGGATGCCGGCTGTCAGTATACAGATAGCGGAATCCCGGCAGTGAGGCTGCTCGCCACGCATCGGACACAGTGACTCGCGTGGTCGGTGGTATGATTTACCTACAATCAAAATCCTGATGGTCAAAATACCGACAACAATTGACCGATAGCCAAAATACCGACAAGGTCAAAATTAGAGAGAGCGGGTCCGGGTTTTACTCGGTTCTCAAAGCGGCACCTTATTGGCTATCCAAAACAAGAGACATCCGTGAGCCAATAAGATGCCGTTTTGAGAACTGAGTAAACCCAAGTAAAACTGAGTAAATCCGAACCCGCTCATCTCTAGTCAAAATAGAGATTTAAAATGTCGACAAGTTAAAAAGTAGACACAAGTTTCCCACTTTTTTTTTTTGGGTGGGGGGTGTATGCCAACATAGATCGACATGGACACCGTATAAGTGTACTGTGTCCCCTCACATGGCTCGCTGCTCTCGCCATGCTTCGGGCACTGTGCCTCGCTGCGCTCGGCATACTATTATATTCCTCCTCCACGTCCACCGGGGTGGTAAAGTATGAACAAGTTGGTTTCAATGAAAATATCATGAAAAACTCAGGTCAATTTTTTGACCAGTCGACATTGTAAATGTCGGTATTTTGACCATATCGACATTTTTTTATGTAGGTATTTTAACCATGTCGGTATTTTGTCCTTGTCAGTATTCTCAACATCGGTCAATGGTTGTCAGTATTTTGACCACTGGGATTTTAATTGTAGGTTAATTGACTGCATCCCGTGTGGGCTGAGCTGCGTCGTTCTGCTAGATTTCTATAATCTCCTATATAATAGGCCAGATCTGTGACTTTGTGCCTGTGTGTATAACACTGGGCGTGGCTAGGAGCTCTCATTGGGTTAGTGGCAGGTCTATCACACCCAGTCCACAGTTGATTGGGTGAGAAACGCCCTCCCACACAGGTTACAGCCAATGGGAGGCCCTTTGCTTGCTTTGTTTTCACAGAGCAGGATTAGCATTGAGACAGATGGAGCTGCAGCTCCAGTCCCACACCCCAAAATATGCCCACTGCATCTGCAGCATCATACCCTCCAATTTACACATAAAAATTGTTACAAATTCGAAAAGGGGGCGTGGCCACGGGTACAGCCGTGTGACCACACCCCTTTTCCTATACTTTCAATGGAAGCTTGGAGAGTCAAAAATCGGTACAGTACAGACCATAAAAAAAAGGGACTCTACCTGCCAAAAAGGTCCAGCTGGAGGGTACGCCACTGCAACTGCAGCGTCCTATGTCCTGCTGCCAGTCCGCCTGCCCCCTCCGGCATCAACAATCCCACTCCCTAGCCGCATCGCAGGTGGAACAAACGCTGCTGCGCCCACCGGCAGAGATGTGTATGAAAGCAGCGCAGCAGAAGGCTTTCATAGCCCTCCCTGCGCCGCATACTCTCTGAGTCCCAGATCCTCCTCTGCGCGTGATGTCACAGAAGGGCCTCCCAGCACAGCCGCGCCCAGATCCCCAGAGGCCCTGACTCCGCAACACAGCACCTGGGCTGCTGACCTGAAGCCCCGAGATGGCTAATGTAACGGATAAAGTGGGTGATATCTGGACACTAAATCAATGTAAAAGGTGACAGTGCTGTGCAGTGCAGTGGGTGTGCAGTCTGGGCCGGTGCTAGGGTGTTCGGCGCCCCGCTGCATACTATAAATTTGCACCCTCGCATACTTTACAAAGGCACAGCGCACATAATACCCCCTGTAGTAGAGACACTTACACATGTAATGCCCCCAGTACCAGTGACGCTTACACATGTAACGCCCCCCTGTACCAGTGACCATACACAAGTAACACCCCCCGTTGCAGTGACGCTTACAGACGTAACGCCCCCTGTACCAGTGACGCTTACACACGTAACGCCCCCTGTACCAGTGACCATACACAAGTAACACCCCCCGTAGCAGTGACGCTTACACACGTAACACCCCCTGTACCAGTGACGCTTACACACGTAACACCCCCTGTACCAGTGACGCTTACACACGTAACGCCCCCTGTACCAGTGACGCTTACACACGTAACGCCCCCTGTACCAGTGACCATACACAAGTAACACCCCCCGTAGCAGTGACACTTACACACGTAACGCCCCCTGTACCAGTGACGCTTACACACGTAACGCCCCCTGTACCAGTGACGATTACACACGTAACGCCCCCTGTACCAGTGACGATTACACACGTAACGCCCCCTGTACCAGTGACGATTACACACGTAACGCCCCCCCCCCTGTACCAGTGACGCTTACACACGTAACGCCCCCTGTACCAGTGACCATACACAAGTAACACCCCCCGTAGCAGTGACACTTACACACGTAACGCCCCCTGTACCAGTGACGATTACACACGTAACGCCCCCTGTACCAGTGACGATTACACACGTAACGCCCCCCCCCCTGTACCAGTGACGCTTACACACATAATGCCCCCTGTACCAGTGACGCTTAAACACGTAACGCCCCCTGTACCAGTGACGCTTACACACGTAACGCCCCCCCCCTGTACCAGTGACGCTTACACACATAACGCCCCCTGTACCAGTGACGCTTACACACGTAACGCCCCCTGTACCAGTGACGATTACACACGTAACGCCCCCTGTACCAGTGACGCTTACACACGTAACGCCCCCCCCTGTACCAGTGACGCTTACACACATAATGCCCCCTGTACCAGTGCCGCTTACACATGTAACGCCCCCCCCTGTACCAGTGACGCTTACACACGTAATGCCCCCTGTACCAGTGTCGCTTACACACAATGCCCCCTGTACCAGTGCCGCTTACACATGTAACGCCCCCCCTGTAGCAGTGACGCTTACACACGTAACACCCCCTGTAGCAATGCTGCTTACACACGTAACGCCCCCTGTACCAGTGCCGCTTACACACGTAATGCCCCCTGTACCAGTGCCGCTTACACACGTAATGCCCCCTGTACCAGTGTCGCTTACACACGTAACGCCTACTGTACCAGTGACGCTTATACACATTATGCCGCAGTCACACATACACACACACCAGACAAATATACACTGCTCAAAAAAATAAAGGGAACACTTAAACAACACATCCTAGATCTGAATGAATGAAATATTTTTATTAAATACTTTGTTCTTTACATAGTTGAATGTGCTGACAACAAAAGCACACAAAAAATAAGATTTTAAACCTACCGGTAAATCTTTTTCTCCTAGTCCGTAGAGGATGCTGGGGACTCCGTAAGGACCATGGGGTATAGACGGGCTCCGCAGGAGATATGGGCACCTAAAAGAACTTTCTAGTATGGTGTGCACTGGCTCCTCCCTCTATGCCCCTCCTCCAGACCTCAGTTAGAGAACTGTGCCCAGAGGAGATGGACAATACGAGGAAAGGATTTTGTTAATCTAAGGGCAAGATTCATACCAGCCCACACCAATCATACCATATAACCTGGAACACACATAACCAGTTAACAGTATGAACAAACGACAGTATTGGTCCAAAACCGATTCTAACTGTAACATAACCCTTATGTAAGCAATAACTATATACAAGTATTGCAGATTTTCCGCACTGGGACGGGCGCCCAGCATCCTCTACGGACTAGGAGAAAAAGATTTACCGGTAGGTTTAAAATCTTATTTTCTCTTACATCCTAGAGGATGCTGGGGACTCCGTAAGGACCATGGGGTTTATACCAAAGCTCCCAATCAGGCGGGAGAGTGCGGATGACTCTGAAGCACCGACTGAGCAAATGCTAGGTCCTCATCAGCCAGGATATCAAACATGTAGAATTTAGCAAAAGTGTTTGAACCCGACCAAGTCACTGCTCGGCAAAGCTGTAATGCCGAGACGCCCCGGGCAGCCGCCCAAGAAGAGCCCACCTTCCTAGTGGAATGGGCCTTTACTGAATGCGGTAACGGCAATCCAGCCGTAAAATAAGCCTGCTGAATCGTGTTACAGATCCAGCGCGCAATAGTCTGCTTCGAAGCAGGCGTGCCAATCTTGTTGGCAGCATACAGGACAAACAATGCTTCTGTTTTCCGAATTCTAGCCGTCCTGGCTACATAAATCTTTAAGGCCCTGACTACATCCAGGGACCTGGAATCCTCCAAGTCACTCGTAGCCACAGGCACCACTATAGGTTGTTTCATATGAAATGAAGACACCACCTTAGGTAAAAATTGAGGACGAGTCCTCACTTCTGCTCTATCCACATGAAAAATCAAGCAAGGGCTCTTTGTGAGACAAGGCCGCCAATTCTGACACACGCCTTGCAGATGCCAAGGCTAACAACATGACCACCTTCCAGGTGAGAACTTCAACTCCACCGTTTGAAGGGGTTCAAACCAGTGTGATTTAAGGAACTGTAACACCACGTTCAGGTCCCATGGTGCCACTGGGGGCACAAAAGGAGGCAGGATGTGTAGCACTCCCTTTACAAAAATCTGGACTTCTGGAAGAGAAGCCAATTCCTTCTGAAAGAATATCGACAGGGCCGAAATCTGTACTTTAACGGATCCTAACTTTAGGCCCATATCCACTCCTGTCTGTAGGAAGTGGAGAAAAACGACCCAGATGGAAATCTTCTGTAGTAGTATTCTTGGTTTTACACCAAGAGGCATATTTCCGACAGATACGGTGATAATGTTTTGCCGTCACCTCCTTCCTAGCCTTTATTAGAGTAGGTATGACCTCCTCTGGAATACCCTTCTCAGCTAGGATCCGGCGTTCAACCGCCATGCCGTCAAACGTAACAGCGGTAAGTCTTAGAACAGACAGGGCCCCTGCTGTAACAGGTCCTCTCTCAGAGGAAGAGGCCCAGGATCTTCTGTGAGCATCTCCTGAAGATCTGAGTATCAGGCCCTTCGAGGCCAGTCTGGAACAATGAGAATTGTCTATACTCTTTTTCGTCTTATGATCCTCAACACTTTTGTGATGAGAGGAAGAGGAGGAAACACATAGACCAACTGGAATACCCATGGTGTTACCAGAGCGTCTACTGCTATTGCCTGAGGGTCCCGGGACCTGGCAGAATACCTCCGCATCTTCTTGTTGAGGCGTGACGCCATCATGTCTATTTGAGGAACTCCCCGAGACTCGTTATCTCTGCAAAGACTTCTTGATGAAGTCTTCACTCTCCTGGATGGAGATCGTGTCTGCTGAGGAAGTCTGCTCCGGAATGAAGACTGCTGACAGAGCGCTTACGTGATTTTCCGCCCAGCGAAGAATCCTGGTGGCTTCCGCCATTGCCACTGTGCTTTTTGTCCCGCCTTGGCGGTTCACATGAGCCACTGCTGTGACATTGTCCGATTTAATCAGAACTGGTAGGTTGCGAAGAAGACCCTCCGCTTGTCGAAGGCCCTTGTATATGGCCCTTAGTTCCAACACGTTGATGTGTAGACAGGACTCCTGGTCTGACCACAGTCCCTGAAAATTTCTTCCTTGGGTTACTGCTCCCCATCCTCGGAGGCTCGCGTCCGTGGTTACCAGGATCCAGTCCTGAATGCCGAACCTGCGACCCTCTAGAAGGTGAGCACTTTGCAGCCACCATAGAAGAGACACCCTGGTCCTGGGGGACAGTGTTATTTTTTTTTTTTTTTACTTGTAGATGGGACCCGGACTATTTATCCAGAAGATCCCATTCAAACGTCCTTGCATGGAACCTGCCGAAGGGAATGGCCTCGTAAGTTGCCACCATTTTCCCCAGAACCCGAGTGAATTGATGAACAGACACTCTTTTTGGCTTTAGCAGGTCTCGGACCATGTTCTGGAGGTCCTGGACTTTTTCCCACGTGAGGAAAACTTTCTTTTGTTCCATGTCCAGTATCATGCCTAGGAACGTCAGTCGAGTTGTCGGAACCAACTGTGACTTTGGCAGATTGAGAATCCAACTCTGTTGCTGAAGCACTCTCTGAGAGGGTGACACGTTCTCCAGTAGTTGTCTTGACCTCACTTTTATCAGGAGATCGTCCAAGTATGGGATAATCGTGACTCCTTGCTTGCGCAGGATCACCATCATTTTCTGAAACTGAAAATGACCATCCTGTACACCGAATCTCAGGTACTCCTGATGAGAGGGATATATGGGGACATGAAGGTAAGCATCCTTTATGTCCAGTGACACCATAAAATCCACCCCTTCCAGGCAGGCTATCACCGCTCGGAGCGATTCCATCTTGAATTTGAATCTTTTCAAGTACAGGTCTAGGGATTTTAGATTTAAAATGGGCCTGACCGAACCATCCGGCTTCGGGACCACAAATAGGGTTGAATAATACCCTTTTCCCTGTTGGCTCAGGGGAACCCTGATAATCACTCGCTGTTGACACAGCTTTTGAATTGCAGCCAGCACTACTTCCCGTTCTGGGGTAGAAGCTGGTAAGGCCGACTTGAAAAATCGACGTGGGGCACCTCTTCGAATTCCAGCTTGTAACCCTGGGAGACTATTTCTATCACCCAAGGGTCCACGTCTGACTGAACCCAGACTTGGCTGAATAGTCGAAGGCGTGCCCTCACCTGTGCGGACTCCCGCAGGGAAGCCCCAGCGTCATGCGGTGGACTTAGCGGAAGCCGGGGAGGACTTCTGCTCTTGGGACCTAGCCGCAGCAGGTGTCCTCTTGCTTCTACCCTTACCTCTGGCGAGGAAAGAGGAGCCCTGACCTCTTCTGGATCTATGCGACCGAAAGGACTGCATCTGATATTGTGGAGGTTTCCTTTGCTGTTGGGGAACAAAAGGTAAAAAGGTAGACTTACCCGCAGTAGCTGTGGAGACCAGGTCCGCGAGGCCGTCCCCAAACAATACATCACCTTTGTAAGGTAAAACCTCCATATGCCTTTTTGATTCTGCATCCCCCGTCCATTGGTGGATTCAGAAGGCTCTTCTTGCCGAAATAGCCATAGCATTGGCTCTCGAACCCAGTAATCCAATGTCTCTGTGAGCGTCCCTCATATATAAGACTGCGTCCTTAATATGAGCTAATGATAACATAATTGTATGCCTATCAAGGGTATCCAGATCAGCTGACAGGGTATCTGTCCACGCTGCTACTGCACTACATACCCATGCCGACGCAATTGCCGGTTTAAGCAAAGTACCAGTATGTATGTAAATAGACTTTAATGTAGTCTCCTGCCTGCGGTCTGCAGGGTCCTTGAGGGCCGCTGTGTCAGGGGACGGTAGCGCCTCTTGGAAAGGCGTGTTAAGGCTTTGTCCACTGTGAGAGAGGATTCCCAACGTACCTTGTCCTGTGTAGGGAAAGGGTATGCCATAAGAACCCTTTTGGGAATCTGCAGCTTCTTATCTGGAGTTTCCCAAGCTTTTTCACATAACTCATTTAGTTCATGGGAAGGAGGAAAATTCATAACCTGTTTCCTTCCCTTAAACATGTTTATCCTCGTGTCGGGCACCGAGGGCTCATCAGTGATATGTAAAACATCTTTTATTGCAATAATCATGCACTGAATACTTTGTCACCCTGGGGTGCAATCTTGCTTCATCATAGTCGACACTGGAATCAGAGTCCGTGTCGGTATCTGTGTCCCCTATATGTGAGAAGGGACGTTTCTGAGACCCCGACGGGTCCTGTGAGTCGTGCCATCCGTAGATTGAACACCTGTCGACACCCTGGACTCTGCTTTGTCCAGCCTTTTATGTAGTGAAGCTACACTTGCATTTAACATATGCCACATATTCATCCAATCCTGAGTCGGCACCACCGACTGTGACACACCACTCATCTGTTCCACCTCCTCTTTGGATAAGCCTTCCGCTTCAGACATGCCGACACACACGTACCGACACCCCACACACACTGGGATATAACTATAAGGGGACAATTCCCTAAAGAAGGCCCTTTGGAGAGACAGAGAGAGAGTATGCCAGCACACACCAGCGCCAAACTGACCCAGGAAAACCCAGACAGCGCATATATATATATATATATATATATATATATATATATATATATATATATATATATATATATATATATAAATTGATTTCCCCCACTCACTGCACCAATTATGTGTTCCCCTCTCTTTTTCAGCCCTCTGAGCTCTTCAGCAGAGGAGAGTCCGGGGAGCCAGCGTTCTCTGCAGCTTCTGTGGAGAAAATGGCGCTGTTAGTGCTGAGGGATCAAGCTCCGCCCCCTCCAGCGGCGGGCTTCGGTCCCGTTCTGTATCTGAAAATAATGGCGGGGAATTGTTTATTTACTGCCTCAGCAGCCTAATAACATAATTTTGTGCCAAAACGAGGTTTATTGCTGCCCAGGGCGCCCCCCCCCCCTGCGCCCTGCACCCATCAGTGCCATGTGTGTGTGTGTTATGTGGGAGCAATGGCGCGCAGCTTACTGCTGCGCGCTTACCTCAGGAAGATCTGAAGTCTTCTGCCGCCTGACGTCTTCTTTCTTTTCTAGTACTCACCCGGCTTCTTTTTTCCCGCATCTGTGAGGAGGATGGCGGCGCGGCTCCGGGACGAACCCCAGGGTGAGACCTGTGTTCCGACTCCCTCTGGAGCTAATGGTGTCCAGTAGCCTAAGAAGCAGAGCCCTTAAACTCTTAAGAAGTGGGTCTGCTTCTCTCCCCTCAGTCCCACGATGCAGGGAGTCTGTTGCCAGCAGAGCTCCCTGAAAATAAAAAACCTAACAAAATTCATTTCACAGAAAACTCAGGAGAGCTCCCTGTAATGCACCCTATCTCCTCTGGGCACAAGATCTAACTAAGGTCTGGAGGAAGGGCATAGAGGGAGGAGCCAGTGCACACCATACTAGAAAGTTCTTTTAGGTGCCCATATCTCCTGCGGAGCCCATCTATACCCCATGGTCCTTACGGAGTCCCCAGCATCCTCTAGGACGTAAGAGAAAATAAGAATTTACTCACCGGTAATTCTATTTCTCGTAGTCCGTAGTGGATGCTGGGGACTCCGTAAGGACCATGGGGAATAGACGGGCTCCGCAGGAGACTGGGCACTCTAAAGAAAGATTCAGGACTATCTGGTGTGCACTGGCTCCTCCCCCTATGACCCTCCTCCAAGCCTCAGTTAGGAACTGTGCCCGGAAGAGCTGACACAATAAGGAAGGATTTTTGAATCCCGGGTAAGACTCATACCAGCCACACCAATCACACCATATAACTCGTGATAGGAACCCCGGTTAACAGTATGATAACAATGGAGCCTCTGAACAGATGGCTCGCAATAACTACCCGATTATAGTAACAATAACTATTTACAAGTATTGCAGACAATCCGCACTTGGGATGGGCGCCCAGCATCCACTACGGACTACGAGAAATAGAATTACCGGTGAGTAAATTCTTATTTTCTCTGACGTCCTAGTGGATGCTGGGGACTCCGTAAGGACCATGGGGATTATACCAAAGCTCCCAAACAGGCGGGAGTGCGCGGATGACTCTGCAGCACCGAATGAGAGAACTCCAGGTCCTCCTCAGCCAGGGTATCAAATTTGTAGAATTTTGCAAACGTGTTTGCCCCTGACCAAGTAGCAGCTCGGCAAAGTTGTAAAGCCGAGACCCCTCGGGCAGCCGCCCAAGATGAGCCCACCTTCCTTGTGGAATGGGCTTTTACTGATTTAGGCTGCGGTAATCCCACCGCAGAATGCGCCAGCTGAATAGTGCTACAAATCCAGCGCGCGATAGACTGCTTAGAAGCAGGAGCACCCAGCTTGTTGGGTGCATACAGGATAAACAGCGAGTCAGTCTTCCTGACTCCAGCCGTCCTGGAAACATACATTTTCAGGGCCCTGACTACGTCCAGTAACTTGGAATCCTCCAAGTCCCTAGTAGCCGCAGGCACCACAATAGGTTGGTTCAAGTGAAAAGCTGAGACCACCTTCGGGAGAAACTGAGGACGAGTCCTCAACTCTGCCCTATCCATATGGAAAATCAGATAAGGACTTTTACAAGACAAAGCCGCCAATTCTGATACTCGCCTTGCCGAAGCCAGGGCCAACAACATGACCACTTTCCACGTGAGATATTTCAAATCCACAGTCTTAAGTGGCTCGAACCAATGTGATTTCAGGAATTCCAAAACCACATTGAGATCCCAAGGTGCCACTGGGGCCACAAAAGGAGGCTGAATATGCAGAACTCCTTTGACAAACGTCTGAACTTCAGGCAGTGAAGCCAGTTCTTTTTGGAAGAAAATCGACAGAGCCGAAATCTGGACCTTAATGGACCCCAATTTGAGGCCCAACGTCACCCCTGCTTGCAGGAAATGCAGGAATCGACCCAGCTGAAATTCCTCCGTCGGGGCCTTCTTGGCCTCACACCACGCAACATATTTTCGCCAAATGCGGTGATAATGTTTTGCGGTGACATCCTTCCTGGCTTTGATCAGGGTAGGGATGACTTCCTCCGGAATGCCCTTTTCCTTTAGGATCCGGTGTTCAACCGCCATGCCGTCAAACGTAGCCGCGGTAAGTCTTGGAAGAGACAGGGTCCCTGCTGCAGCAGGTCTTGTCTGAGCGGCAGAGGCCAAGGGTCCTCTGCAAGCATCTCTTGAAGTTCCGGGTACCAAGCTCTTCTTGGCCAATCCGGAACCACGAGTATAGTTTTCACTCCTCGCTTTCTTATTATTCTCAGTACCTTGGGAATGAGAGGCAGAGGAGGAAACACATAAACCGACTGGTACACCCACGGTGTCACTAGAGCGTCCACAGCAATCGCCTGAGGGTCCCTTGACCTGGCGCAATATCTTTTCAACTTTTTGTTGAGGCGGGACGCCATCATGTCCACCTGTGGTCTTTCCCAACGGTCTACCAGCATTTGGAAGACTTCTGGATGAAGTCCCCATTCTCCCGAGTGGAGGTCGTGCCTGCTGAGGAAGTCTGCTTCCCAGTTGTCCACTCCCGGAATGAACACTGCTGTCAGTGCCAACACATGATTCTCTGCCCATCGGAGAATCCTTGTGGCTTCTGCCATCGCCATCCTGCTTCTTGTGCCGCCCTGTCTGTTTACATGGGCGACCGCCGTGATGTTGTCTGATTGGATCAGTACCGGCTGGTTCTGAAGCAGGGGCCTTGCTTGGCTTAGGGCATTGTAAATGGCCCTTAGCTCCAGAATATTTATGTGAAGCGAAATCTCCCGATTTGAACACAGTCCTTGAAAATTTCTTCCCTGTGTGACTGCACCCCAGCCCCGAAGGCTGGCATCCGTGGTCACCAGGACCCAGTCCTGTATTCCGAATCTGCGGCCCTCTAGTAGATGAGCCCTCTGCAGCCACCACAGCAGCGACACCCTGGTCCTTGCCGACAGGGTTATCCGCTGTTGCATCTGGAGATGGGACCCGGACCATTTGTCCAACAGGTCCCACTGGAACGTCCTTGCGTGGAACCTTCCGAATGGGATTGCTTCGTACGAAGCTACCATTTTTCCCAGGACTCGTGTGCATTGATGTACCGACACCTGTCCTGGTTTTAGGATGTCTCTGACTAGAGATGACAACTCCTCGGCTTTTTCCACTGGAAGAAACACTCTTTTCTGGTCTGTGTCCAGAATCATTCCCAGGAACAGAAGACGTGTCGTCGGGACCAGCTGTGACTTTGGAATATTGAGAATCCAGCCGTGCTGTTGTAGCACTTCCCGAGAAAGTGCTACCCCCACTACCAACTGTTCTTTGGACCTCGCCTTTATCAGGAGATCGTCCAAGTATGGGATAATTAAAACTCCCTTCTTGCGAAGGAGTATCATCATTTCGGCCATTACCTTGGTAAAGACCCTCGGTGCCGTGGATAACCCAAACGGCAGCGTCTGGAACTGATAGTGACAGTCCTGTACCACAAATCTGAGGTACTCCTGGTCCGGAGGGTAAATAGGGACATGCAGGTACGCATCCTTGATGTCCAGGGAGACCATGTAATCCCCCTCGTCAAGGCTCGCAATAACCGCCCTGAGCGATTCCATCTTGAACTTGAACCTTTTGATATAAGTGTTCAAGGCTTTTAAATTTAAGATGGGTCTCACCGAACCGTCCGGTTTCGGTACCACAAACATTGTGGAATAGTAACCCTTTCCCTGTTGAAGGAGGGGTACCTTGACAATCACTTGCTGTGAATATAGTTTTTGAATAGCCACCAACACTGCCTCCCTGGCAGAGGGAGTTGCCGGTAAGGTAGATTTTAGGAAACGGCAGGGGGGAGACGTCTCGAATTCCAGCCTGTACCCCTGAGACACTACTTGAAGGACCCAGGGATCCACCTGTGAGAGAGCCCACTGTGTGCTGAAATTCCTGAGACGGGCCCCCACCGTACCCGGGTCCGCCTGAGCAGCCCCAGCGTCATGCTGTGGACTTACCGGACGCAGGGGAGGACTTCTGCTCTTGGGAACTAGCTGTGTGCTGCAGCTTTTTCCCCCTACCTCTGCCCCTCGGCAGAAAGGATGAGCCTCTAGCCCTCTTATTTTTATGGGGCCGAAAGGACTGTACCTGATAATACGGTGCTTTCTTTTGCTGTGGGGTAGCCTGTGGCAAAAAGGTCGATTTCCCAGCAGTAGCTGTGGAAACGAGGTCTGACAGACCATCCCCAAAAAGTTCCACCCCTTTATAGGGCAAAACTTCCATGTGCCGCTTCGAGTCGGCATCGCCTGACCATTGCCGAGTCCATAACCCCCTTCTGGCGGCAATGGACATAGCGCTTATTTTTGATGCCAGCCGGCAAATATCCCTCTGTGCATCACGCATGTATAAGACGGCGTCTTTTATATGCTCTATCGTCAGCAAAATATTGTCCCTATCCATGGTATCAATGTTATCCGACAGGGAATCTGACCACGCAGCTGCAGCACTGCACATCCAAGCCGATGCAATAGCGGGTCTCAATATAATGCCGGTGTGTGTGTATATAGCTTTAAGGGTATTTTCCTGCTTTCTATCAGCAGGATCCTTTAGGGCGGCCGTATCCGGAGACGGTAGTGCCACCTTTTTTGATAAGCGTGTCAGCGCTTTATCTACCCTAGGGGGTGTTTCCCAACGTGACATATCCTCTGGCGGGAAAGGGTACGCTGCCAATAACCGTTTAGAAACTATTAATTTCTTATCTGGGGAAGACCACGCTTCCTCACACACCTCATTTAATTCCTCAGATGCAGGAAAAACTACTGGTAGTTTTTTCTCACCAAACATAATACCCTTTTTTGTGGTACCTGGGGTATTATCAGAAATGTGTAATACATTTTTCATTGCCTCAATCATGTAACGGGTGGACCTATTGGAGGGTACACTAGTCTCATCGTCGTTGACACTGGAGTCGGTATCCGTGTCGACATCTGTATCTGTCATCTGAGGTAGCGGGCGTTTTACAGCCCCTGATGACATTTGAAACGCTTGGACAGGCACAAGCTGAGAAGCCGGCTGTCCTATGTCGTCAAACCTTTTATGTAAGGAGCTGACACTGTCACGTAATTCCTTCCATAAGTCCATCCACACAGGTGTCGACCCCGCAGGGGGTGACATCACATTCACAGGCATTTGCTCCGCCTCCACATCATTATCCTCATCATACATGTCGACACTGCAGTACCGACACACAGCACACACACAGGGAATGCTCTGACAGAGGACAGGACCCCACAAAGCCCTTTGGGGAGACAGAGGGAGAGTATGCCAGCACACACCAGAGCGCTATATATCACAGGGATATCACCTTATAAAAGTGTTTTCCCTTATAGCTGCATATATATTGTATACTGCGCCTAAATTGTGCCCCCCCTCTCTTTTTTACCCTTTCTGTAGTGCAGGACTGCAGTGGAGAGCCAGGGAGCGATCCTTCCAGCGAAGCTGTGAGGGAAAATGGCGCCAGTGTGCTGAGGGAGAAGGCTCCGCCCCTTTTTCGGCGGGCTTTCTCCCGCTATTTTAAAACGTCTGGCAGGGGTTAATTTACACCTATATAGCCCCTGGGGCTATATATGGTGTTAGTTTGCCAGCCAAGGTGTATATTATTGCTGCTCAGGGCGCCCCCCCCCCAGCGCCCTGCACCCATCAGTGACCGAAGTGTGTGGTGTGCATGAGGAGCAATGGCGCACAGCTGCAGTGCTGTGCGCTACCTTGGAGGAAGACAGAAGTCTTCAGCCGCCGATTTTCCGGACCTTCTTGCTTCTGGCTCTGTAAGGGGGACGGCGGCGCGGCTCCGGGAACGGACGACGAGGTCGGGTCCTGTGTTCGATCCCTCTGGAGCTAATGGTGTCCAGTAGCCTAAGAAGCCCAAGCTACCACCAGTTAGGTAGGTTCGCTTCTTCTCCCCTTAGTCCCTCGCTGCAGTGAGCCTGTTGCCAGCAGGTCTCACTGTAAAATAAAAAACCTAAACTATTTAAACTACTTTCTTTCTAGGAGCTCAGGAGAGCCCCTAGTGTGCATCCAGCTCAGCCGGGCACAGAAATCTAACTGAGGCTTGGAGGAGGGTCATAGGGGGAGGAGCCAGTGCACACCAGATAGTCCTGAATCTTTCTTTAGAGTGCCCAGTCTCCTGCGGAGCCCGTCTATTCCCCATGGTCCTTACGGAGTCCCCAGCATCCACTAGGACGTCAGAGAAATTATCAATGGAAATCAAATTTATTAACCCATGGAGGTCTGGATTTGGTGTCACACTCAAAACTAAAGTGGAAAAACACACTACAGGCTGATCCAACTTTATGTAATGTCCTTAAAACAAGTCAAAATGAGGCTCAGTAGTGTGTGTGGCCTCCACGTGCCTGTTTGACCTCCCTACAACGCATACTCCTGATGAGGTGGCGGATGGTCTCCTGAGGGATCTCCTCCCAGACCTGGATGAGATGTGCTCAATTGGATTCAGGTCCATAGCATCAATGTCTTCGTCTTGCAGGAACTGCTGACACACTCCAGCCACATGAGGTCTAGCATTGTCTTGCATTAGGAGGAACCCAGGGCCAACCGCCAGGCCCGGCGACAGGGGGGGTCAAAGGGGACAACGCTCCCGGGCCCCGAGCTTCAGGGGGGCCCCATCCAGGCCCGGCGCTACCTGCTCAGCGAAGGGATGCAGTGCAGGGAGGCGCTGGGACGGAGAGGCGCTCCCCCTGCTCTGCATTCCTTCCCTGCTGCGCCGTCCTGTCCCCACTGCTGCTGCTGCTGCTGTGCCTGTATGACAGGCACTGGCAGCGGCGCTTGTAGCATTAAAATCCTCCTCCCTCCGCTCCCCTCCCCTCACCTGTGTGACAGGACAGCGCTGTGTATGGGACAAAAGGGGGCGGAGCTACACGGGATGGAAGGGGTGGGGCTAGACGGTACCGAAGGGGGCGGAGCTACACAGACCAGGCTGCTATAGTGTACAGACTCAGAGGGAGACTGGCTTAGGTAAGTGAAGGGTGAGAGGGAAGTGTGTGTGTATTGTGTCTGTGTGTGTGTGTGTGTGTGTGTGTGTGTGTGTGTGTGTGTGTGTGTGGTATGTCTGTGTGCGTTTATGTGTGCTTTAAGGACGCTACTACTACAGGGGGGGCATTACGTTAACGTCGCTATTAATGGGGGGCCATTACGTGTAACAACGCTACTAATGGGGGGGCCATTACGTGTAACAACGCTACTACTAGGGGGGTCATTACGTATGAGGACGATACTACTACTTGGGGGGGGCATTATGTATAGGATGCTACTATTACTTGGGGGGCATTACATATAACAATACTACTACTACTTGGGGGGCCTTACGTATAAGGACGCTACTACTACTGGGGGTGCACTATGTATAAGGATGCTACTACTACTGGGGGGGCATTATGCATAGGGATGCTACTACTACTGGGGTGCATTACATATAAGGACGCTACTACTACTTGTGGGGCATTACGTATAAGATGAATAAGATTGTGCTACATTGTGGCGTAATTTTGAATGGGGGTACTATTGTGTGGCTATGCCCCTTACTTGTGAGACCACACCCCTTTTCCCGGTGCGCGCCAAAGGAATATGGGAGGGCGCAAATTTATAGTTTGCAGGGGGGCGCCGAACACCCTAGCACCGGCCCTGGCCCCATCACTTGCTTGGTCTGGTTGGACTTCGCTTTGTTGCCTTCATTATGCTTGTGGCATGCCTCTCTGCCGCCCCGTCCCTGTCTGACGATCTGCTGCCGCTGCCGCTGAAGAGCCGGGCAGCAGAGCAGCAAACACAGGCTACACTGACTGTGTGAGTCAGGGCTCCTTATAGCAGCTGCCTGCAGCACTACCTCTGTCCAACCCTGCTCCCTACGTGCCTGGATGGCACCCTCACAGCCCGTCATACTGTATACTATGTCAAGGTACTGCCATATTATTCTATATAAATGTGTGTATGGTGAGTTCTATGTGTATATATATATATATACAGGTTGAGTATCCCATATCCATATATTCCGAAATACGGAATATTCCGAAATACGGACTTTTTTGAGTGAGAGTGAGATAGTGAAACCTTTGTTTTTTGATGGCTCAATGTACACAAACTTTGTTTAATACACAAAGTTATTAAAAATATTGTATTAAATGACCTTCAGGCTGTGTGTATAAGGTGTCTATGAAACATAAATGAATTGTGTGAATGTAGACACACTTTGTTTAATGCACAAAGTTATAAAAAATATTGGCTAAAATGACCTTCAGGCTGTGTGTATAAGGTGTATATGTAACATAAATGCTTTATGTGCTTAGATTTAGGTCCCATCACCATGATATCTCACTATGGTATGCAATTATTCCGAAATACGGAAAAATCCGATATCCAAAGTACCTCTGGTCCCAAGCATTTTGGATAAGGGAGACTCAACCTGTATATATATATATATATATATATATATATATATATATATATATATATATATATATATATATATATATATACACAAAAAATGTCCCTGGCACTCCGGACTTCCGTTCACCTTGCTCCGGTGCCCTCCCCTCAGATCTGCATCTGTGTATATGGTCCTTGTATGCCGCCCATACAAAGTCCATATATATATATATATATATATATATATATATATATATATGTGTGTGTATATATATGTATAAATTATAATATATATACTGTATATTTTATAATAAGAATTTACTTACCGATAATTCTATTTCTCGTAGTCCGTAGTGGATGCTGGGGACTCCGTCAGGACCATGGGGAATAGCGGCTCCGCAGGAGACAGGGCACAAAAGTAAAAGCTTTAGGATCAGGTGGTGTGCACTGGCTCCTCCCCCTATGACCCTCCTCCAAGCCTCAGTTAGGATACTGTGCCCGGACGAGCGTACACAATAAGGAAGGATTTTGAATCCCGGGTAAGACTCATACCAGCCACACCAATCACACTGTACAACCTGTGATCTGAACCCAGTTAACAGCATGATAACAGCGGAGCCTCTGAAAAGATGGCTCACAACAATAATAACCCGATTTTTGTAACAATAACTATGTACAAGTATTGCAGACAATCCGCACTTGGGATGGGCGCCCAGCATCCACTACGGACTACGAGAAATAGAATTATCGGTAAGTAAATTCTTATTTTCTCTGACGTCCTAAGTGGATGCTGGGGACTCCGTCAGGACCATGGGGATTATACCAAAGCTCCCAAACGGGCGGGAGAGTGCGGGTGACTCTGCAGCACCGAGTGAGAGAACTCCAGGTCCTCCTCAGCCAGGGTGTGCCCCTGACCAAGTAGCAGCTCGGCAAAGTTGTAAAGCCGAGACCCCTCGGGCAGCCGCCCAAGATGAGCCCACCTTCCTTGTGGAATGGGCATTTACATATTTTGGCTGTGGCAGGCCTGCCACAGAATGTGCAAGCTGAATTGTACTACACATCCAACTAGCAATCGTCTGCTTAGAAGCAAGAGCACCCAGTTTGTTGGGTGCATACAGGATAACAGCAAGTCAGTTTTCCTGACTCCAGCCGTCCTGGAAACCTATAATTTTCAGGGCCCTGACAACATCTAGCAACTTGGAGTCCTCCAAGTCCCTAGTAGCCGCAGGTACCACAATAAGCTGGTTCAGGTGAAACGCTGACACCACCTTAGGGAGAAACTGGGGACGAGTCCGCAGCTCTGCCCTGTCCGAATGGACAATCAGATATGGGCTTTTGTGAGACAAAGCCGCCAATTTTGACACTCGCCTGGCCGAGGCCAGGGCCAACATCATGGTCACTTTCCATGTGAGATATTTCAAATCCACAGATTTGAGCGGTTTAAACCAATGTGATTTGAGGAATCCCAGAACTACGTTGAGATCCCACAGTGCCACTGGAGGCACAAAAGGGGGTTGTATATGCAGTACTCCCTTGACAAACTTCTGGACTTCAGGAACTGAAGCCAATTCTTTCTGGAAGAAAATCGACAGGGCCGAAATTTGAACCTTAATGGACCCCAATTTGAGGCCCATAGACACTCCTGTTTGCAGGAAATGCAGGAATCGACCGAGTTGAAATTTCTTCGTGGGGCCTTCCTGGCCTCACACCACGCAACATATTTTCGCCACATGTGGTGATAATGTTGTGCGGTCACCTCCTTCCTGGCTTTGACCAGGGTAGGAATGACCTCTTCCGGAATGCCTTTTTCCCTTAGGATCCGGCGTTCAACCGCCATGCCGTCAAACGCAGCCGCGGTAAGTCTTGGAACAGACATGGTACTTGCTGAAGCAAGTCCCTTCTTAGCGGCAGAGGCCATGAGTCCTCTGTGAGCATCTCTTGAAGTTCCGGGTACCAAGTCCTTCTTGGCCAATCCGGAGCCACGAGTATAGTTCTTACTCCTCTACGTCTTATAATTCTCAGTACCTTAGGTATGAGAAGCAGAGGAGGGAACACATACACCGACTGGTACACCCACGGTGTTACCAGAACGTCCACAGCTATTGCCTGAGGGTCTCTTGACCTGGCGCAATACCTGTCCAGTTTTTTGTTCAGGCGGGACGCCATCATGTCCACCTTTGGTCTTTCCCAACGGTTCACAATCATGTGGAAGACTTCCCGATGAAGTCCCCACTCTCCCGGGTGGAGGTCGTGCTGAGGAAGTCTGCTTCCCAGTTGTCCACTCCCGGAATGAACACTGCTGACAGTGCTATCACATGATTTTCCGCCCAGCGAAGAATCCTTGCAGTTTCTGCCATTGTCCTCCTGCTTCTTGTGCCGCCCTGTCTGTTTACGTGGGCGACTGCCGTGATGTTGTCCCACTGGATCAATACCAGCTGACCTTGAAGCAGAGGTCTTGCTAAGCTTAGAGCATTGTAAATTGCTCTTAGCTCCAGTATATTTATGTGGAGAGAAGTCTCCAGACTTGAAAACACTCCCTGGAAATTTTTTCCTTGTGTGACTGCTCCCCAGCCTTTCAGGCTGGCATCCGTGGTCACCAGGACCCAGTCCTGAATGCCGAATCTGTGGCCCTTTAGTAGATGAGCACTCTGCAGCCACCACAGAAGAGACACCCTTGTCCTTGGAGACAGGGTTATTTCCAGCAGATCCCACTGAAAAGTTCTTGCGTGAAATCTGCCGAATGGAATCGCTTCGTAAGAAGCCACCATTTTTCCCAGGACCCTTGTGCAATGATGCACTGACACTTTTCCTGGTTTTAGGAGGTTCCTGACTAGCTCGGATAACTCCCTGGCTTTCTCCTCCGGGAGAAACACCTTATTCTGGACTGTGTCCAGAATCATCCCTAGGAACAGCAGACGTGTCGTCGGAGACAGCTGCGATTTTGGAATATTTAGAATCCACCCGTGCTGTCGTAGAACTACTTGAGATAGTGCTACTCCGACCTCCAACTGTTCTCTGGACCTTGCCCTTATCAGGAGATCGTCCAAGTAAGGGATAATTAAGACGCCTTTTCTTTGAAGAAGAATCATCATTTCGGCCATTACCTTGGTAAAGACCCGGGGTGCCGTGGACAATCCAAACGGCAGCGTCTGAAACTGATAGTGACAGTTTTGTACCACGAACCTGAGGTACCCTTGGTGAGAAGGGCAAATTGGGACATGGAGGTAAGCATCCTTGATGTCCAGGGACACCATATAGTCCCCTTCTTCCTGGTTCGCTATCACTGCTCTGAGTGACTCCATCTTGATTTGAACCTTTGTATGTAAGTGTTCAAATATTTCAGATTTAGAATAGGTCTCACCGAGCCGTCTGGCTTCAGTACCACAATATAGTGTGGAATAATACCCCTTTCCTTGTTGTAGGAGGGGTACTTTGATTATCACCTGCTGGGAATACAGCTTGTGAATTGTTTCCAATACTGCCTCCCTGTCGGAGGGAGACGTTGGTAAAGCAAACTTCAGGAACCTGCGAGGGGGAGACGTCTCGAATTTCCAATCTGTACCCCTGGGATACTACTTGTAGGATCCAGGGGTCCACTTGCGAGTGAGCCCACTGCGTGCTGAAACTCTTGAGACGACCCCCCACCGCACCTGTTTGTACGGCCCCAGCGTCATGCTGAGGACTTGGCAGAAGCGGTGGAAGGCTTCTGTTCCTGGGAATGGGCTGCCTGCTGCAGTCTTTTTCCCTTACCTCTATCCCTGGGCAGATATGACTGGCCTTTTGCCCGCCTGCCCTTATGGGGACGAAAGGACTGAGGCTGAAAAGACGATGTCTTTTTCTGCTGAGATGTGACTTGGGGTAAAAAAGGTGGATTTTCCAGCTGTTGCCGTGGCCACCAGGTCCGATGGACCGACCCCAAATAACTCCTCCCCTTTATACGGCAATACTTCCATGTGCCGTTTGGAATCTGCATCACCTGACCACTGTCGTGTCCATAAACATCTTCTGGCAGATATGGACATCGCACTTACTCTTGATGCCAGAGTGCAAATATCCCTCTGTGCATCTCGCATATATAGAAATGCATCCTTTAAATGCTCTATAGTCAATAAAATACTGTCCCTGTCAAGGGTATCAATATTTCCAGTCAGGGAATCCGACCAAGCCACCCCAGCGCTGCCCATCCAGGCTGAGGCGATCGCTGGTCGCAGTATAACACCAGTATGTGTGTATATACTTTTTAGGATATTTTCCAGCCTCCTATCAGTTGGCTCCTTGAGGGCGGCCGTATCTGGAGACGGTAACGCCACTTGTTTTGATAAGCGTGTGAGCGCCTTATCCACCCTAAGGGGTGTTTCCCAACGCGCCATAACTTCTGGCGGGAAAGGGTATACCGCCAATAATTTTCTATCGGGGGAAACCCACGTATCATCACACACTTCATTTAATTTATCTGATTCAGGAAAAACCACATGTAGTTTTTTCACACTCCACATAATACCCTTTTTTGTGGTACTTGTAGTATCAGAAATATGTAACATCTCCTTCATTGCCCTTAACAAGTAACGTGTGGCCCTAAAGGAAAATACGTTTGTTTCTTCACCGTCGACACTGGAGTCAGTGTCCGTGTCTGTGTCTGTGTCGACCGACTGAGGTAAAAGGACGTTTTAACGCCCCTGACGGTGTTTGAGACGCCTGGACAGGTACTAATTGGTTTGCCGGCCGTCTCATGTCGTCAACCGACCTTGCAGCGTGTTGACATTATCACGTAATTCCTTAAATAAGCCATCCATTCCGGTGTCGACTCCCTAGAGAGTGACATCACCATTACAGGCAATTGCTCCGCCTCCTCACCAACATCGTCCTCACACATGTCGACACACACGTACCGACACACAGCACACACACAGGGAATGCTCTGATAGAGGACAGGACCCCACTAGCCCTTTGGGGAGACAGAGGGAGAGTTTGCCAGCACACACCAAAAACGCTATAATTATACAGGGACAACCTTTATATAAGTGTTTTTCCCTTACAGCATTTTAATATATATAGTCATATCGCCAAATAAGTGCCCCCCCTCTCTGTTTTAACCCTGTTTCTGTAGTGCAGTGCAGGGGAGAGCCTGGGAGCCTTCCCACCAGCATTTCTGTGAGGGAAAATGGCGCTGTGTGCTGAGGAGAATAGGCCCCGCCCCCTTTTCGGCGGGCTTCTTCTCCCGTTTTTCTGAGACCTGGCAGGGGTTAAATACATCCATATAGCCCCCAGGGGCTATATGTGATGTATTTTTAGCCAGAATAAGGTACTATCATTGCTGCCCAGGGCGCCCCCCCCAGCGCCCTGCACCCTCAGTGACCGCTGCTATGAAGTGTGCTGACAACAATGGCGCACAGCTGCAGTGCTGTGCGCTACCTTATGAAGACTGAAAAGTCTTCTGCCGCCGGTTTCTGGACCTCTTCACTTTTCGGCATCTGCAAGGGGGTCGGCGGCGCGGCTCCGGGACGAACCCCAGGGTGAGACCTGTGTTCCGACTCCCTCTGGAGCTAATGGTGTCCAGTAGCCTAAGAAGCCAATCCATCCTGCACGCAGGTGAGTTCACTTCTCTCCCCTAAGTCCCTCGATGCAGTGAGCCTGTTGCCAGCAGGACTCACTGAAAATAAAAAAACCTAACAAAACTTTTACTCTAAGCAGCTCTTTAGGAGAGCCACCTAGATTGCACCCTTCTCGGTCGGGCACAAAAATCTAACTGGGGCTTGGAGGAGGGTCATAGGGGGAGGAGCCAGTGCACACCACCTGATCCTAAAGCTTTTACTTTTGTGCCCTGTCTCCTGCGGAGCCGCTATTCCCCATGGTCCTGACGGAGTCCCCAGCATCCACTTAGGACGTCAGAGAAATATATATATATATATATATACAGTATATGTGTGTGTGTGTGTGTGTGTGTATATATATGTGTGTATATATATATATATATATATATATAATTTTTTTACAGCGACTTTGTGCTTTATAAGTGGGGGGGGGGGGGGAGTCAAGGCAGGGTGGGGGGCCCCGGAGAAATTGGTGTACCGGGCCCCAAGATTTCTCTTGCCAGCCCTGCCAACCGCACCAGCATATGGTCTCACAAGAGGTCTGAGGATCTCATCTCGGTACCTAATGGCAGTCAGGCTACCTCTGGCGAGCACATGGAGGGCTGTGCGAACCCCCCAAGAAATGCCACCCCACACCAATACTGACCCACTACCAAACCGGTCATCCTGGAGGATGTTGCAGGCAGCAGAACGTTCTCCTTGGCATCGCCAGACTCTGTCATGTCTGTCACATGTGCTCAGTGAGAACCTGCTTTCATCTGTGAAGAGCACAGGGCGCCAGTGGCGAATTTGCCAATCTTGGTGTTCTCTGGCAAATGCCAAACGTACTGCACGGTGTTGGGCTGTAAGCACAACCCCCACCTGTGGACGTCGGGCCCTCATGGAGTCTGTTTCTGATCGTTTGAGTAGACACATGCACATTTGTGGCTTGCTGGAGGTAATTTTGCAGGGCTCTGGCAGTGCTCCTCCTGTTCCTCCTTGCACAAAGGCGGAGGTAGCGGTCCTGCTGCTGGGTTGTTGCCCTCCTACGGCCTCCTCCACGTCTCCTGATGTACTGGCCTGTCTCCTGGTAGCGCCTCCATGCTCTGGACACTACGCTGACAGACACAGCAAACCTTCTTGCCACAGCTCGCATTGATGTGCCATCTTGGATGAGCTGCACTACCTGAGCCACTTGTGTGGGTTGTAGACTCCGTCTCATGCTACCACTAGAGTGAAAGCACCACCAGCTTTCAAAAGTGACCAAAACATCAGCCAGAAAGCATAGGAGCTGAGAAGAGGTCTGTTGTCACCACCTGCAGAACAACTCTTTTATTCGGGGTGTCTTGCTAATTGCCTATAATTTCCACCTGTTGTCTATTCCATTTGCACAACAGCATGTGAAATTGATTGTCAATCAGTGTTGCTTCCTAAGTGGACAGTTTGATTTCACAGAAGTGTGATTGACTTGGAGTTACATTGTGTTGTTTAAGTGTTCCATTTATTTTTTTGAGCAGTGTATATATATATATATATATATATATATATATATATATATATATATATATATATATATATATATATATATACATACATACATACATACATACACACACACACACACACACACACACACACACACATATATACACACACATATATATATATATACACACATACACAAACACATACATACATACATACATACAGTATACACAGACACTGTATATATACTCACACACTCACTCTCTTTCCAGACACTTACCTAATGAAGTCTGGCTGGCCCATGCTGTAGCAGCTCATCCTCCTGCTGCAGCATGGTCCCGTGTAGCGCCGCCCCTTATTCCCATCTAGCTTCGCCCCCTTTGGCTCCCGCCCGGCCACTGAATGTCACACAGGGAAGCTGGGGGGGGAGGAGGTTTTGTCCTGCTGGCGCCGCTGCATGTGTGACAGCAGCAGTCAGCAGCAGCAGGGATAGCAGCAGCAGCTCAGCACAGGGATGCACAGCAGGAAGAACGCCTCTCCTTCCTGGTGCCTCCCTGCACTGCATCCCTTTGCCGAGCGGCTAGCGACGGGCCTGTGTGCAGTGTCACTGACACTGCACAGCACTCTCACCTTTTACATTGATTCAGCGAGTCAGTCAGTTCTGCCAGCCAGTCACTATTGTTAGCACCAGTGTCCCAACGCATCGCATTACAGGGAAGTAGACGCACTAAATAAACTACAGCTCCCAGCAGCTCTTAGCGCCGAAGCATTCTGGCCCTTAGGGCTGCTGGGACCTGTAGTTTATTGAGTGCATCTTCTTCCCTGTAATGCGGCACGTTGGGACACCGGCACTAACAATAGTGACTGGCTGCTTGGCTGCTGTGCGAGTCTCCGGGAGAGCCACTGCCAAAGCGAGGACAGCAGCTTAGCTGCTGACAGGAGGAGAAGCATTACCCACCCCTCCCCCACTCACGGTACCTCCGGGCCCCATCCGCGCCACCCCCACACACCCTCCAGCACCCGCGGTAGCTCCGGACCCCCTCCCCCACCAGCCCCGCACCACCGCATTTATCCCTCCCCTACCCGGAGCATCCCCGCAACTGCTCCTCCCCCACCCATGGTGGCTCCGTATCCCCACCTGTGGCACCACCGCACCAGTCCCTCCCCCACCTGTGGTACCACTGCAACCGCCCCTCCCCCTCCCGCAGCACCCTCGGATCCCATCCGCGTCTTCCCCGCAGTCGCCACTCCCCCAACCAAAGCACCTACTAGGTGATTCATCAGGCCCTGCGTGCGCTGTTCACCCCATTGCAAGGGGCCTCGACCCCTTAACTATTGCACGCCCTTTGTCCGTGCAATATTTAACCACTCACATAATTATGATTGGAGGTAATACTCCATATAATAAAAATATTGCACGCCACAAGGGTGTGCAAGGGTTAAGGGGGCGTAGCCACTTACGACGGTGTGAAGAGCGCCCATAGGGCGCGATGAATCACCTAGTACTTGATAGGTATGTGATCTTGCTCTCCTGTAATCATCATGTGAATACGTTATTTACATTGTTGTATTATACTGCAAGAACAAAACATATGAATTAAAGTAAAGGTTATAAATTTAACCTGACTGTTCTGTATCATACAATAGAGAAAAGAAAACTGGTTGGTGTTGCACAGCCTTCATTTCTTTATTGTTAGCCTTGTATATAGGGCCTAATTCAGACCTTATCGCAGCAGCAAAATTTTCTCTAATGGGCAAAACCATGTGCCCTGCAGGGGGGGGGGGGGGGGGCAGATATAACATGTGCAGAGAATTAGATTTGGGTGGGTTATATTGTTTCTATGCAGGGTAAATACTGGCTGCTTTATTTTTACACTGCAATTTAGATTTCAATTTGAACACGCCCCACCTAAATCTAACTCTCTCTGCACAGGTTATATCTGCCCCATCTACACTGCACATGGTTTTGCCCATTAGAGAAAAATGTAGGTGTTCCGATTAGGTCTGAATTAGGCCTACAGACGGTTGATTCAGAAACCAATGAACAGCTCAGACGGGCGCCCATTACTGATCACTGCCCAAAAAACAACTGAATTCCCCCCCAGTGACAGAAGGTAAAGCTGGACCTCTCCAAATGAGCTTACAAAGAGGTGTGGGTAAGACTTGAATATAGAAGTAACAAGTGTAGCGGCAAGCGGGGAAGGCGTGTGACTACTATAAAACAGCAGCATTCTCACATGGCAATAATAAGGAAGGCATTAGTAACTGGCATTTCTGTGCAGCCAGTGGTTACAACATGGCTGGAGAGACAGCAGAGAGCAATAGACATGAAGCATGGATCCGTCACTGTAAAACTCTCAGTACAGTCATTTGTTGCCAATCTTCATTGACTTTCCCCATTTATCATAATGAGCATCCTTACTGCGTTGGTGCTAGAGAAGGCTATTCATACATCCATGCCACACGGGTACACTCTGGTTGGAGTGACTATGTGGCAGGTGTTTTTCTCTAGTGTCATACTCACTGCTGTAAAAAGAGGTCATTGTTCCCACATTCGGCAGCAGCTGCTAGCACCAAGCAGGCAGCAGAGAGCACCAAAGTAGGCAGCAGAGAAACGACAGATTTCTGTTGTATGATGTGAAAGAACACTGGCTGTAATACAGCGATAACCGTACGGAATGACCACACTTGCATAGACAGTATGTCTGTTGGTCTAGCACAGCTAGTACTGATTCAATCATGCACCAGTGTAAGGCAATTATTATGCGACTGTGTCGCTGACCTGTCACTTCCCCTCCACACCCCCTGAACCAGACGTGCAGATCAGCGCTTCACAGGCTGGCCCAGATTATAAACACAATCCTCATGCTAAGCTCTAGGAGAGAGCGAAATCTAATCAAAGTGATTCAGAGGCCTGGGCCAGAAACCCCTGCTGAGCTGCGGAAGGGATTGAAGCAACTGCGGTGCAATAAGAGAGTGAGGTTAAATATTTATTGCTGTCCCTGCAACTGTATCACAACGAGGTGTCACAGCATCCAGGAAACACATTGTCATACAGGTAATTCTACCATGCATGGCAATATTGCTTTTCCTAGACTTACACAGGAATGGAGACACTGTAGACCACAAAATACACAAATATAATACATCACAATCAACATTTTTTCTTAGGTTGGTATGTGACAATGCATTTATTTATTATGGATTACTTTTATAGCAACGATCATAATATACAGCGCTATATAGATAATCTGTTATAATTCTCAATGCAGCCGTCCCTACCCCACTGGAGTTTATAGTTATATTAACTATCATTCAGGTCCATTTTCTCCATAGACCATTCGTGTTTTTGGACTGCAAGGTGGAATCAGAGCACATTGGGAGAAAATAAGATTTTAAACCTACTGGTAAATCTTTTTCTTCTAGTCCGTAGAGGATGCTGGGGACTCCACAAGGACCATGGGGTATAGACGGGCTCCGCAGGAGACATGGGCACTATAAAGAACTTTTAGTATGGGTGTGCACTGGCTCCTCCCTCTATGCCCCTCCTCCAGACCTCAGTTAGAGAACTGTGCCCAGAGGAGATGGACAATATGAGGTAAGTATTTTGTTAATCTAAAGGCAAGATTCATACCAGCCCACACCAATCATACCATATAACCTGGAATATACGCAACCAGTTAACAGTATGAACAAAAAAAACAGTATCCGTCAAAGACCAATTCTAACTGTAACATAACCCTTACGAAAGCAACAACTATATACAAGTCTAGCAGATGTAGTCCGCACTGGGACGGGCGCCCAGCATCCTCTATGGACTAGGAGAAAAAGATTTACCGGTAGGTTTAAAATCTTATTTTCTCTTACGTCCTAGAGGATGCTGGGGACTCCGTAAGGACCATGGGGTTTATACCAAAGCTCCCAACCGGGCGGGAGAGTGCGGATGACTCTGCAGCACCGACTGAGCAAACGCAAGGCCCTCATCAGCCAGGGTATCAAACTTGTAGAATTTTGCAAAAGTGTTTGAACCCGACCAAGTAGCTGCTCGGCAAAGCTGTAATGCCGAGACGCCTCGGGCAGCCGCCCAAGAAGAGCCCACCTTCCTAGTGGAATGGGCCTTTACTGAATTTGGTAACGGCAATCCAGCCGTAGAATGAGCCTGCTGAATCGTGTTACAGATCCAGCGAGCAATAGTCTGCTTAGAAGCAGGAGCGCCAACCTTGTTGGCTGCATACAGGACAAACAGAGCCTCTGTTTTCCTAACCCTAGCCGTCCTGGCTACATAAATCTTTAAGGCCCTGACTACATCCAGGGACTTGGGAGTCCTCCCAGTCCCCCGTAGCCACAGGCACCACAATAGGTTGGTTCATATGAAATGAAGAAACCACCTTAGGTAAAAATTGAGGATGAGTCCTCAACTCCGCTCTATCCACATGGAAAATCAGATAGGGGCTCTTGTGGGACAAGGCCGCCAACTCGGACACCCGCCTTGCAGATGCCAAGGCCAATAACATGACCACCTTCCACGTGAGAAATTTTAATTCAACCGTTTGAAGAGGCTCAAACCAGTGAGATTTCAGGAAACTTAACACCACGTTAAGGTCCCACGGTGCCACTGGAGGCTGGATGTGCAGCACTCCCTTCACAAACGTCTGAACTTCTGGGAGAGAAGCCAATTCCTTCTGAAAGAATATAGATAGAGCCGAAATCTGTACCTTAATGGAGCCTAACTTCAGGCCCATATCCACTCCTGTCTGTAGAAAGTGGAGAAACCGGCCCAGATGGAAATCTTCCGTAGGAGCATTCTTGGCTTCACACCAAGATACATACTTCCTCCAGATACTGTGATAATGCTTTGCCGTCACCTCCTTCCTAGCCTTTATCAGAGTAGGGATGACTTCCTCCGGAATACCCTTCCCAGCTAGGATTCGGTGTTCAACCGCCATGCCGTCAAACGTAACCGCAGTAAGTCTTGGAACACGCAGGGCCCCTGCTGTAACAGGTCCTCCCTGAGAGGAAGAGGCCACGGATCTTCTGTGAGCATTTCCTGAAGATCTGAGTACCAGGCCCTTCGAGGCCAATCTGGAACAATGAGTATTGTCTGCACTCTTTTTTGTCTTATGATTCTCAATATCTTTGAGATGAGAGGAAGAGGAGGAAACACATAGACCGACTGAAACACCCATGGTGTCACCAGGGCGTCTACTGCTACTGCCTGAGGGTCCCGTGACCTGGCACAATACCTCCGAAGCGTCTTGTGGAGGCGTGACGCCATCGTGTCTATTTGAGGAATTCCCCAAAGACTTGTTATCTCTGCAAAAACTCATTGATGAAGTCCCCACTCTCCTGGATGGAGATCGTGTCTGCTGAGGAAGTCTGCTTCCCAGTTGTCCACTCCCGGAATGAAGACAGCTGACAGAGCGCTTACGTAATTTTCCGCCCAGCGAAGAATCCTGGTGGCTTCCGCCATTGCCACTCTGCTCCTTGTCCCGCCTTGGCGGTTTACATGAGCAACGGCTGTGACGTTGTCTGATTGAATCAGAACCGGTAGGTCGCGAAGAAGATTCTCCGCTTGTCGTAGGCCGTTGTATATGGCCCTCAATTCCAGTATGTTGATGTGTAGACAAGCCTCCTGGCTTGAGCATAGTCCCTGAAAATTTCTTCCTTGAGTGACTGCTCCCCATCCTCGGAGGCTCGCGTCCGTGGTCACCAGAACCCAGTCTTGAATGCCGAACCTGCGACCCTCTAGAAGGGGAGTACTCTGCAGCCACCACAGGAGAGACACCCTGGCCCTGGGGGACAGGGTTATTTTCTGATGTATTTGTAGATGGGACCCGGACCACTTGTCCAGAAGGTCCCACTGAAAAGTCCTCGCATGAAACCTGCCGAAGGGGATGGCCTCGTAGGCTGCCACCATTTTTCCCAGAACTCGAGTGCATTGATGAACAGACACTCTTTTTGGTTTTAGCAGGTCTCCGACCATGTTCTGGAGATCCTGGGCTTTTTCCAATGGGAGAAAAACCCTCTTTTGTTCCGTGTCCAGAACCATGCCTAGGAATGATAGCCGAGTCGTTGGAACCAATTGTGACTTTGGCAGATTGAGAATCCAACCGTGCTGTTGCAGCACTCTCAGGGAGAGCAACACGCTCTTCAGCAATTGATCTCTCGATCTCGCCTTTATCAGGAGATCGTCCAAGTATGGGATAATTGTGACTCCCTGCCTGCGCAGGAGCACCATCATCTCCGCCATTACCTTGGTGAAAATCCTCGGGGCCGTGGAAAGCCCAAAAGACAACGTCTGAAACTGGTAATGACAGTCCTGTACAGCGAATCTCAGGTACTCCTGATGAGGGGGATATATGGGGACATAAAGGATGCATACCTTCATGTCTAGTGACACCATAAAATCCCTCCCATCCAGGCTGGATATTACAGCTCGGAGCGATTCCATCTTGAATTTGTACTTTTTCAAGTACAGGTTTAGGGATTTTAGATTTAAAATGGGTCTGACCGAACCATCCGGCTTCGGGACCACAAACAGGGTTGAATAATACCCTTTTCCCTGTTGGACCAGGGGAACCTTGACAACCACTTGCTGTTGACACAGCTTTTGTATTGCAGCTAACACTACTTCCCTCTCCGGGGGTGAAGCTTGCAAGGCCGACTTGAAAAATCGGCGAGGGGGCACCTCTTCGAATTCCAGCTTGTAGCCTTGGGAAACAATTTCCATCGCCCAAGGATCCACGTCTGAAAGAACCCAGATCTGGCTGAAAAGTCGAAGGCGTGCCCCCACTGGTGCGGACTCTCTTAGGGGAGCCCCAGCTTCATGCGGTAGATTTTGTAGAAGCCGGGGAGGACTTCTGCTCCTGGGAACTAGCCGAAGCAGGTGTTCTCTTTCCTCTACCCTTACCCTCTGGCAAGGAAGGAGGAGCCCCGACCTCTTCTGGACTTATGCGTCCGAAAGGACTGCATCTGATACTGTGGAGTTTTCTTTTGCTGTTGGGGAACAAAAGGTAAAAAGGTAGATTTACCTGCGGTAGCTGTGGAAACCAGGTCCGCGAGCCCCTCCCCAAACAACACTTCACCCGTGTAAGGTAAAACCTCCATATGCTTCTTTGAGTCTGCATCACCCGTGCATTGGCGGGTCCATAGAGCTCGTCTAGCAGAAATAGCCATGGCATTAGCTCTGGAACCCAGCAGCCCAACGTCTCTTTGAGCGTCCCTCATATATAAGACTGCGTCTTTAATGTGGGCTAAGGTTAATAAAATGGCATCCCTGTCTAGGGTATCAAGGTCAGCTGACAAGGTATTTGTCCATGCTGCAACTGCGCTATATACCCATGCCGATGCTATTGCCGGTCTGAGCAAAGCACCTCTATGCGCATAAATAGACTTTAAAGTAGTCTCCTGTCTGCGATCAGCAGGATCCTTGAGGGCTGCCGTGTCCGGAGACGGTAGTGCCACCTTCTTGGACAGGCGTGTTAAAGCCTTGTCCACCCTGGGAGAGGATTCCCAACGTACCCTGTCCTGTGCAGGGAAAGAATACGCCATAAGTACCCTTTTGGGTATCTGCAGTTTTTTATCTGGAGTTTCCCAAGCTTTTTCAAATAACTCGTTAAGCTCATGGGATGGGGGAAAGGTTACCTCAGGTTTCTTTTCCTTATACATGCGCACCCTCATGTCAGGGACAGAGGGGTCATCAGTGTTAAAGCCTTGTCCACCCTGGGAGAGGATTCCCAACGTACCCTGTCCTGTGCAGGGAAAGGGTATGCCATAAGAACCCTTTTGGGAATCTGCAGCTTCTTATCTGGAGTTTCCCATGCTTTTTCACATAACTCATTTAGTTCATGGGAAGGAGGAAAATTCATAACCTGTTTCCTTCCCTTAAACATGTTTATCCTCGTGTCAGGGACAAAGGGGTCATCAGTGATATGCAAAATATCTTTTATTGCAATAATCATACACTGAATACTTTTTGCCACCCTTGGGTGTAATTTTGCATCATCGTAGTCGACACTGGAGTCTGAATCTGTGTCGGTACCAGTGTCTACTATTTGGGAAAGGGGACGTTTTTGAGACCCAGAGGGGCCCTATGACCCAGTCCAATCCGTGGATTGACTCCCTGCTTTCTCCCTGGACTCTGCGTTATCCAGTCTCTTATGTAATGAGGCCACACTTTCTTTTAACATATGCCACATGTCCATCCAATCATGAGTCGGCATTGCCGACGGAGACACACCACTCATCTGCTCCACCTCCTCCTTGGACGAGCCTTCCGCTTCAGACATGCCAACACGCACGTACCGACACCTCCACACACACAGGGATATATCTATAAGGGGACAATTCCCCAACAAGGCCCTTTGGAGACACAAAGAGAGAGTATGCCAGCACACACCCAGCGCCAACTGACACTGGAATAAATCCCAGATAGCGCTTTTTATATATATAATCAATGTGTATACACTCACTGCGCCTTAAAAATCCCCCCCCCCCCCTCTTTTCAGCCCTCTGTCACCGAGTTCAGCAGGGGAGAGTCCGGGGAGCCAGCTTCTCTGCAGCGTTCTGTGGAGAAAATGGCGCTGTTAGTGCTGAGGGATCAAGCTCCGCCCCCCTCCAGCGGCGGGCTTCGGTCCCGCTTCAATATACAAAAAATGGCGGGGGATCTCTGTGGAGGTCAGGAACAGCGTCTCTGCAGCTTCTGTGGAGAGAAAATGGCGCTGGTCAGAGCTGTGCGGGCTAAGCCCCGCCCACTACATGGCGCGCTTCAGTCCCGCTTAAATTTATATTTATACTGGCGGGGGTCCCTTAACTAGTGCCTAGGCACTGTTTTAACTAATGCCAGTGCTGTCTGAGGTCTTCATGCTGCCCAGGGCGCCCCCCCTGCGCCCTGCAGTGCCGTGTTATGTGTGGGAGCATGGCACGCATCGCAGCCGCTGCACGGTACCTCAAATGCGTCTTCTGCCGTCACTGAAGTCTTCTGATCTTCTCATACTCACCCGGCTTCTGTCTTCCGGCTCTGTGAAGGGGGTGACGGCGCATCTCCGGGAATAAGCAGCTAGGCGGACCAAGTGATCGAACCCTCTGGAGCTAATGGTGTCCAGTAGCCTAAGGAGCAGAGCCTTTGAACTCAGAGAAGTAGGTCTGCTTCTCTCTCCTCAGTCCCACGATGGAGGGAGCCTGTAGCCAGCAGGTCTCCCTGAAAATAATAAACCTAACAAAATTATTTTTCCGAGAAACTCAGGAGAGCTCCTCAGTGTGTGACCAGTCTCTCTGGGCACAGAATCTAACTGGAGTCTGGAGGAGGGGCATAGAGGGAGGAGCCAGTTCACACCCATTTAAAGTCATAAAGTGCCCATGTCTCCTGCGGATCCCGTCTATACCCCATGGTTCTTGAAGTATCCCCAGCATCCTCTAGGACGTATGAGAAATAGAAAGCTTTCTGATAATATTACATCAAGAGTGACCAAATATTGGTAACATATATATCAATATAGCAACCTTAAGAGGGTTGCATACTAAAAATCTCATGTGGACACGTTTTTTAATCCTTTATTCACATTTTTTCAATTTCTTTTGATTCAAATATTTGTTAGTCTTTGTGATTTTAACCTCTATGTTTCACTGTAGTCTGGGATAATTTTAATAGCACATATCCTATTTTAATGCATATCTAATAAAGGTTATTTTATGACAAATTTACTCTTACCTAGTGTGTCAACAATACAGACTTCCTCTTGTTTTTCCTCCCAAATTCTAGTCTATGTACACTGTAGGTGACAGCACCCCCTAAACACACTGAGCATTGCCCAAGATTTGAGAAAGGGGCCTATGTAAGTGGGTATATGGTGACGAATCACATACACCCACAATTTAATATTATTATATTGAGTGTGCAGATACCAAGTTTTTTTTGCAACAAGGCCTAGATTTAGGACTTCGCCTGGCCTCCCTTAAGGTTCACATTTCTGCCTTGTCGGTGCGGTTTCAGCGAAAAATTGTATCTATTCCTGATGTTCATACATTCACTCAGGGTGTACTACAGTTTCAGCCTCCCTATGTCCCTCCTGTAGCTCCATGGGATCTGTCTGTTGTCCTTAATGCCCTTCAAGAGTCTCCATTTGAACCTCTTGAGTCTGTAGACCTTAAATGCCTTACACTTAAAGTCATTTTTCTGTTGGCTATTGCCTCTGCTAGGAGGGTGTCTGACTTAGGTGCTTTGTCCTGTTGTCCACCCTTTCTGATTTTTCACCGTGACCGGGCAGTTCTTAGAACTCGCCCTGGTTATCTACCTAAGGTGGTGTTATCTTTGCACCTTAACCAAGAGATTGTGGTTCCGGCCTTTATCTCTCCTGGTTTGTCCTCCAAAGAGCGGTCTTTGGCTGTGGCTCCCCGTATATATGTAGAAAGGACTGCCTCTATCATGAGATCAGATTCTCTTTTTGTACTTTTTGGTTTTCACAAACGTGGCTGGCCTGCGAATAAGCAGACCTTGGCCAGATGGATTAGAATGGTGATTGCACAAGCTTATGCGCAGGCTGGACTCCCAGCTCCTGTTACTATTAAGGCCCATTCTACTTGGTCTGTTGTACCTTCTAGGGCGGCCCGCTGTGGCGCGTCCGCTGAACAATTGTGCAAAGCGGCTACGTGGTCCTCAGTGAACACATTCATCAGGTTCTATGCCTTTGATACTTCCGCCTCCCAGGATGCTTCCTTTGGATGTTGGGTTCTTGTGCCCACTACAGTGCGTCCCCTCCCATGAGGAACTGCTTTAGGACATCCCCGATGTTATTCCCTGTGGAATACCAGTGTACCCCGCTGCAGAAAATAAGAATTTACTTACCGATAATTCTATTTCTCGTAGTCCGTAGTGGATGCTGGGGACTCCGTCAGGACCATGGGGAATAGCGGCTCCGCAGGAGACAGGGCACAAAAGTAAAAGCTTTAGGATCAGGTGGTGTGCACTGGCTCCTCCCCCTATGACCCTCCTCCAAGCCTCAGTTAGGATACTGTGCCCGGACGAGCGTACACAATAAGGAAGGATTTTGAATCCCGGGTAAGACTCCTACCAGCCACACCAATCACACTGTACAACATGTGATCTGAACCCAGTTAACAGCATGATAACAGCGGAGCCTCTGAAAAGATGGCTCACAACAATAATAACCCGATTTTTGTAACAATAACTATGTACAAATATTGCAGACAATCCGCACTTGGGATGGGCGCCCAGCATCCACTACGGACTACGAGAAATAGAATTATCGGTAAGTAAATTCTTATTTTCTCTAACGTCCTAAGTGGATGCTGGGGACTCCGTCAGGACCATGGGGATTATACCAAAGCTCCCAAACGGGCGGGAGAGTGCGGATGACTCTGCAGCACCGAATGAGAGAACTCCAGGTCCTCCTCAGTCAGGGTGTGCCCCTGACCAAGTATCAGCTCGGCAAAGTTGTAAAGCCGAGACCCCTCGGGCAGCCGCCCAAGATGAGCCCACCTTCCTTGTGGAATGGGCATTTACATATTTTGGCTGTGGCAGGCCTGCCACAGAATGTGCAAGCTGAATTGTACTACACATCCAACTAGCAATCGTCTGCTTAGAAGCAAGAGCACCCAGTTTGTTGGGTGCATACAGGATAACAGCAAGTCAGTTTTCCTGACTCCAGCCGTCCTGGAAACTATATTTTCAGGGCCCTGACAACATCTAGCAACTTGGAGTCCTCCAAGTCCCTAGTAGCCGCAGGTACCACAATAAGCTGGTTCAGGTGAAACACTGACACCACCTTAGGGAGAAACTGGGGATGAGTCCGCAGCTCTGCCCTGTCCGAATGGACAATCAGATATGGGCTTTTTTGAGACAAACGCCGCCAATTCTGACACTCGCCTGGCCGAGGCCAGGGCCAACAACATGGTCACTTTCCCTGTGAGATATTTCAAATCCACAGATTTGAGCGGTTTAAACCAATGTGATTTTAGGAATCCCAGAACTACGTTGAGATCCCACAGTGCCACTGGAGGCACAAAAGGGGGTTGTATATGCAGTACTCCCTTGACAAACTTCTGGACTTCAGGAACTGAAGCCAATTCTTTCTGGAAGAAAATTGACAGGGCCGAAATTTGAACCTTAATGGACCCCAATTTGAGGCCCATAGACACTCCTGTTTGCAGGAAATGCAGGAAACGACCGAGTTGAAATTTCTTCATGGGGCCTTCCTGGCCTCACACCACGCAACATATTTTCGCCACATGTGGTGATAATGTTGTGCGGTCACCTCCTTCCTGGCTTTGACCAGGGTAGGAATGACCTCTTCCGGAATGCCTTTTTCCCTTAGGATCCGGCGTTCAACCGCCATGCCGTCAAACGCAGCCGCGGTAAGTCTTGGAACAGACATGGTACTTGCTGAAGCAAGTCCCTTCTTAGCGGCAGAGGCCATGAGTCCTCTGTGAGCATCTCTTGAAGTTCCGGGTACCAAGTCCTTCTTGGCCAATCCGGAGCCACGAGTATAGTTCTTACTCCTCTACGTCTTATAATTCTCAATACCTTGGGTATGAGAAGCAGAGGAGGGAAGACATACACCGACTGGTACACCCACGGTGTTACCAGAAACGTCCACAGCTATTGCCTGAGGGTCTTTTGACCTGGCGCAATACTTGTCCAGTTTTTTGTTCAGGCGGGACGCCATCATGTCCACCTTTGGTCTTTTCCAACGGTTCACAATCATGTGGAAGACTTCCCGATGAAGTCCCCACTCTCCCGGGTGGAGGTTGTGCCTGCTGAGGAAGTCTGCTTCCCAGTTGTCCTCTCCCGGAATGAACACTGCTGACAGTGCTATCACATGATTTTCCGCCCAGCGAAAAATCCTTGCAGTTTCTGCCATTGCCCTCCTGCTTCTTGTGCCGCCCTGTCTGTTTACGTGGGCGACTGCCGTGATGTTGTCCCACTGGATCAATACCGGCTGACCTTGAAGCAGAGGTCTTGCTAAGCTTAGAGCATTGTAAATTGCCCTTAGCTCCAGTATATTTATGTGGAGAAAAATCTCCAGACTTGATCACACTCCCTGGAAATTTTTTCCCTGTGTGACTGCTCCCCAGCCTCTCAGGCTGGCCTCCGTGGTCACCAGCATCCAATCCTGAATGCCGAATCTGCGGCCCTCTAGAAGATGAGCACTCTGTTACCACCACAGGAGAGACACCCTTGTCCTTGGAGATAGGGTTATCCGCTGATGCATCTGAAAATGCGATCCGGACCATTTGTCCAGCAGATCCCACTGAAAAGTTCTTGCGTGGAATCTGCCGAATGGAATCGCTTCGTAATAAGCCACCATTTTTCCCAGGACTCTTGTGCAATGATGCACTGACACTTTTCCTGGTTTTAGGAGGTTCCTGACTAGCTCGGATAACTCCCTGGCTTTCTCCTCCGGGAGAAACACCTTTTTCTGGACTGTGTCCAGAACCATCCCTAGGAACAGCAGACGTGTCGTCGGAAACGGCTGTGATTTTGGATATTTAGAATCCACCCGTGCTGTCGTAGAACTACTTGAGATAGTGCTACTCCGACTTCCAACTGTTCTCTGGACCTTGCCCTTATCAGGAGATCGTCCAAGTAAGGGATAATTAAGACGCCTTTTCTTTGAAGAAGAATCATAATTTTGGCCATTACTTTGGTAAAGACCCGGGGTGCCGTGGACAATCCAAACGGCAGCGTCTGAAACGGATAGTGACAGTTCCGTACCACGAACCTGAGGTACCCTTGGTGAGAAGGGCAATTTGGGACATGGAGGTAAGCATCCTTGATGTCCAGGGACACCATATAGTCCCCTTCTTCCTGGTTCGCTATCACTGCTCTGAGTGACTCCATCTTGATTTGAACCTTTGTATGTAAGTGTTCAAAGATTTCCCATTTAGAATAGGTCTCACCGAGCTGTCAGGCTTCAGTACCACAATATAGTGTGGAATAATACCCCTTTCCTTGTTGTAGGAGGGGTACTTTGATTATCACCTGCTGGGAATACAGCTTGTGAATTGTTTCCAATACTGCCTCCCTGTCGGAGGAAGACGTTGGTAAAGCAGACATCAGGAGCCTGCGAGGGGGAGACGTCTCGAATTTCCAGTCTGTACCCCTGGGATACTACTTGTAGGATCCAGGGGTCCACTTGCGAGTGAGCCCACTACGCGCTGAAACTCTTGAGACGACCCCCCACCGCACTTGAGTCCGCTTGTACGGCCCCAGCGTCATGCTGAGGACTTGGCAGAAGCTGTGGAGGGCTTCTGTTCCTGGGAATGGGCTGCCTGCTGCAGTCTTCTTCCCTTTCCTCTATCCCTGGGCAGATATGACTGGCCTTTTGCCCGCTTGCCCTTATGGGGACGAAAGGACTGAGGCTGAAAAGACGGTGTCTTTTTCTGCTGAGATGTGATTTGGGGTAAAAAAGGTGGATTTTCCAGCTGTTGCCGAGGCCACCAGGTCCGATGGACCGACCCCAAATAACTCCTCCCCTTTATACGGCAATACTTCCATGTGCCGTTTGGAATCTGCATCACCTGACCACTGTCGTGTCCATAAACATCTTCTGGCAGATATGGACATCGCACTTACTCTTGATGCCAGAGTGCAAATATCCCTCTGTGCATCTCGCATATATAGAAATGCATCCTTTAAATGCTCTATAGTCAATAAAATACTGTCCCTGTCAAGGGTATCAATATTTTCAGTCAGGGAATCCGACCAAGCCACCCCAGCGCTGCACATCCAGGCTGAGGCGATCGCTGGTCGCAGTATAACACCAGTATGTGTGTATATACCTTTTTAGGATATTTTCCAGCCTCTCAGCTGGCTCCTTGAGGGCGGCCCTATCTGGAGACGGTACCGCCACTTGTTTTGATAAGCGTGTGAGCGCCTTATCCACCCTAAAGGGTGTTTCCCAACGCGCCCTAACTTCTGGCGGGAAAGGGTATACCGCCAATAATTTTCTATCGGGGGAAACCCACGCATCATCACACACTTCATTTAATATATCTGATTCAGGAAAAACTACAGGTAGTTTTTTCACACCCCACATAATACCCTTCTTGTGGTACTTGTAGTATCAGAAATATGTAACACCTCCTTCATTGCCCTTAACATGTAACGTGTGGCCCTAAAGGAAAATACGTTTGTTTCTTCACCGTCGACACTGGAGTCAGTGTCCGTGTCTGTGTCGACCGACTGAGGTAAATGAGCGTTTTACAGCCCCTGACGGTGTTTGAGACGCCTGGACAGGTACTAATTTGTTTGCCGGCCGTCTCATGTCGTCAACTGACCTTGCAGCGTGTTGACATTATCACGTAATTCCTTAAATAAGCCATCCATTCCGGTGTCGACTCCCTAGAGAGTGACATCACCATTTCAGGCAATTGCTCCGCCTCCTCACCAACATCGTCCTCATACATGTCGACACACACGTACCGACACACAGCACACACACAGGGAATGCTCTGATAGAGGACAGGACCCCACTAGCCCTTTGGGGAGACAGAGGGAGAGTTTGCCAGCACACACCAAAAACGCTATAATTATACAGGGACAACCTTTATATAAGTGTTTTTCCCTTATAGCATTTTAATATATATATATACATATCGCCAAATAAGTGCCCCCCCTCTCTGTTTTAACCCTGTTTCTGTAGTGCAGTGCAGGGGAGAGCCTGGGAGCCTTCCCACCAGCATTTCTGTGAGGGAAAATGGTGCTGTGTGCTGAGGAGAATAGGCCCCGCCCCCTTTTCGGCGGGCTTCTTCTCCCGTTTTTCTGAGACCTGGCAGGGGTTAAATACATCCATATAGCCCCCAGGGGCTATATGTGATGTATTTTTAGCCAGAATAAGGTACTATCATTGCTGCCCAGGGCGCCCCCCCCCAGCGCCCTGCACCCTCAGTGACCGCTGCTATGAAGTGTGCTGACAACAATGGCGCACAGCTGCAGTGCTGTGCGCTACCTTATGAAGACTGAAGAGTCTTCTGCCGCCGTTTCTGGACCTCTTCACTTTTCGGCATCTGCAAGGGGGTCGGCGGCGCGGCTCCGGGACAAACCCCAGGGTGAGACCTGTGTTCCGACTCCCTCTGGAGCTAATGGTGTCCAGTAGCCTAAGAAGCCAATCCATCCTGCACGCAGGTGAGTTCACTTCTCTCCCCTAAGTCCCTCGTAGCAGTGAGCCTGTTGCCAGCAGGACTCACTGAAAATAAAAAACCTAACAAACTTTTACTCTAAGCAGCTCTTTAGGAGAGCCACCTAGATTGCACCCTTCTCGGCCGGGCACAAAAATCTAACTGAGGCTTGGAGGAGGGTCATAGGGGGAGGAGCCAGTGCACACCACCTGATCCTAAAGCTTTTACTTTTGTGCCCTGTCTCCTGCGGAGCCGCTATTCCCCATGGTCCTGACGGAGTCCCCAGCATCCACTTAGGACGTTAGAGAAAAGGAGATTTATGGTAAGACTTAGCATTGTTAAATCTCTTTCTGCAAGGTACACTGGTTTCCACAGGGCACCAACCCTGACGCACTTAGCTGTTTTGGGTTTGTATGGCATTAGCCGCTGGTACCTTCTCCTGTCGTGAGAATGTGGGTCTATGTGACTAACATCTACCATCTCTCTTACCTGCTACTGCATTGGACTGGTTAACAAAACTGAGCTCCAGTGCCTGGAGGCGGGGCTATAGAGGAGGTGGTGCAGTGCATCCTGGGAACAGTCAAAGCTTTAGCCTGTTGGTGCCTTGGATCAAGATCCAACTCTACAGCCTGATGTTATTCTCTATGGAAACCAGTGTACCTCGCAGAAAGAGATTTAACAATGGTAGTCTTACCATAAATCTCCTTTTTTGAGGAGTCAGCCTTTTCTTCATGTAAATAGCAGTCAAATGTCTGTACTGCCAATTATTTCCTTTTGGGTTTTTTTTTATTTTTATTTCTAACTACTATTTTTGAGGGTTTTTTAAACTATTTATTTTAAATAAAACATAAAACAATAGAGAGTCAGCATTAGCATTAACATTGGTAAATGAAATAGTGGAGTGGAATACTTAATGCCAGCATATGAGTTATACTGTCTATAAAGGAGCAGAAGCGCTTAATGTATAGTTGTGCAACATATATTACCTTAAAGTAGATATGATGGATAACTGCTCTTGTTTATGGACAAATAAATATTACTGAATATCTTCCTCTATTCCTGCAAAACACCTATACCTTCTGTATTGGTGTGACCTACAGATAAAAGCTATGATCACTGACCAGCAGTCCAGATCAAAGGCACCAAGCCAGAAGGAATGTGGTCAGGATTCTGTCAGTAGGGTTCCTGACAGTCAGAATACAGCAGGATCCTGAAGGTAAGTACTGGCCTTGGGGCTTAGGCTGTGGGAGGGGGAGGTTAGTGTATACTTACCGTGATCAGTCAGGATCTCGCTGTCGGTATTCTGACTGTCGAGATTCCAACCCAGGATAGTACCCAACCAGCCAGAATAACCAGCAAAGAGGTGGTGACCATCAGCTGCACACATCACCCACAAGCAAACAGTTCCAGGTGCAGTGACTATTCTTATACAACTGGGTGATTGATGGTGTTGTTCAGTTAACAGACAGCAAGTACCAGTAGGAGTTACTTGAGATGGCAGGTTACTGACAGTAAAAGGAACTCTTTAATAACCATGTAGATCCAACTCATCAATAAAGTGTCAAAATAAGTCCATCCTATCACGGTGTTAGCTTTGTACAACTGACTATAATTCACTTACATTGGTGTGTTTGCAATTTAGCTGCAATTAATCCAGAGAGGAGATAAAACAGTCATAAGAAACACTGGTACCTATGACCTAAGTCCCATGTGCAGAGTTTGCTATACAGTACATACAGTAAGTGTTTCTGTTCACATTGAATTCTAGATTTGAATAGGGAAGAGTCCTGTCATAATTTCCAATGCAACCTTTGACTGATCTAGCTATCTGGAATCTGGTTAAAGGGGAACTCCAGCTTCAGGTAGCTAGTCTACCAGACAGTTATGTATCCTTCTTAAGCTTAAACGGGGGGGGGGGGGGGGGGGGGGATTACTTTCTAGATATAATAGGATTGAATTCACATTCATCAGCTTTTCAAGGATAACAACATAAACAAACTACCTAACTGATAAAAAGGCATAAAGGCTAGAACTCCCCTGTAACAATGGAATGTTACACACATAATTAAGTCATCACTGGCCACACAATTTACAGTTAGACATTGTGTATCACACTAGAGTGCAGAAGTGTGTGGTGTGGTGGAGGCTCTCACCAGCATAGTAGGCCTGAGACGGTGGCGGTCCATGTAATGCAGCAGGAACCTGTTTTCTTTGTTTCAGTATCATCCTCTTTCTTGCAGCAACAGAAACAGATGAGATAGATGGTCACAAAAAGGAGATTGAGAAAAGCACAGATGGCGATGACCAGGGCCCAAAACAGCAGTGACTGAGATATATGAGAGAGAGAGAGAGAGAGAGAGAGAGAGAGAGAGAGAGAGAGAGTGAGTTAGTTAACACCAAAGTTACAAGCATTTTATAGACTGTATAACTTCCCAGCATTAAAATTAATGTGGTTGCAAGACTTGGTATTAACGGATAAGGTGACAGATCTTGCTCCTGTTTACATTACAAACTCTTCAGTGAAAGTGTTTTTTTCTTCATCAAGTGTATAGTGTACTGCATGCCTTATGCCACTGATATCATAGTTTACTAGTGACTGATTGAACGAATATTCATAAGAATGTAGCCAAAGCCCAAAACAGCTGCATGCACGGTATGCAGATGACTGGTAAGCTCAAATTCTTTTCTATTTTTGGTCTTAAACCTACCGTGTTTCCCCGATAATAAGACACTGTCTTATTATTTTTTTTGGACAGAAAAACACCAGAGGGCTTATTTTCAGGGGAGGGCTTATTTTAATGAACATTGACAGCAATTTTAATGCCCCTTTTATCCTCCATCATGCCCCCTCACTCCCGCTTACATACCGGGTTTTTATGTTGTCCTGCCTCAGCTCTCCTCCGCGGCACTGCTCTCAATGGCGCCAGCTAGCAAATCACTGGGGAAGAACAGGATGACGCGCTCACTGCTGCAGCTCTGATTGGATGCAGCTCGGAGCGCGGCGTGCGTTTCACCCGGGGGGGGGGGGGGGGACGGTGCATACAGAGGGTACCGTAATGTCGCGTGTAGCGCAGGGGATCACCTTCACTACAGTAGCAATCTCAATAGGGCTTATTTTCGGGGGAGGGCTTATTTTAGAGGAATCTTACACAGTAAGGGGAGGGCTTATTTTCGGGATAGGTCTTATTATCGGGGAAACACGGTAATAATTACAGACCTAACATTAGCCCAAACCCTAACACTCTAAATCAAGCACTTTACTATCATATTCTGACATTATGTAATCCATTTGAAACATAATTATGCAGCTTGAATTGGATATAAAGCAAAATATTTTTATCGCATAATAAATGGGGGGAATTCAATTAGCCATGGCAGATTACTGTGGGCTAATTGATCCCAGCGGGGCTATTCAATTATCCCCGATGCCAAGAGTCACCTGTGATTTCTTTTTTCACCTGCCTCAAGCTAACAAAAAAAAAATATATATCACACAGAAAACTTAGGGGTTAACGAGCGATGCGACAGGGTTAATGTATGAATCTGTGAACTTTTCCGTGAGTTAACACCAATTAACCCCTAATAATGCCCATTAACACATTACGTTAACAGGTGTTAACAAGCCTATCAGGAGAAGTCGGAATGCTTATTGAATAGCTACCTCCAGTTTTCAACAGCAATACAGTATTTTACAGCGGGTGATTGAATAGTGTGGAGCACCCAAAAGGATCTCCCAACCCAAATGTTTCCAGACCCCTGCCCACATACCTGCATCTTAGAAATCAAAGGGAAACATATTACGAAAAGTCAATTTGTAACAGGAAGTAATACTGCAAAGTTAACCACAACCCAAAAAATGGTACAAAAATGAACCACATATTAAGAGAGAAAAAAACAAGCTATATTTGTGGGAACTAATGGAGTGAGTACTGAAAAGACTTAGAAAAATAAGTACTTATCTACAAACACAAAAAAATCTTTCAGCAGTAAGTAATTTTTTTTTGTCTTTTTAATGACTCCATCTGAGAAATCCTATGAAAATGGATTTTCTTTTAAATGGGGTTGGTGGGTCTTTAAGTCAAGAAGAGTACAGTTACTATTAATAATCTTCAGGCCTGTTAAGGTAAGGGATACTTATGTGCCCTCTGTGATTGTCTCTCTCTATTATAGTTTCCAGTATTTTCATTTGAAATCATGGAGTAGAAAACCATCTGAATCTAATTTAGTTTATCAAGTAGTTAGTGATGTGAATATATGATGCCAAGCAGTTTGATCAGACATAAACATAATGCAATATAAAAGAACATGTAAAAGACACTTTTGAGAATTAAAAAAATTAAATACCATGGCCCTGATTCTGAGTAGCACGCAACGCCTTTGCTCACATAGATGAGCAATAGTTATCAACTGTGCATACATCTCTGAAAACCCCTACAGCGCATGGGAGGAAGTGTATGCAAAAATAAGATTTTAAACCTACCGGTAAATCTTTTTCTCCTAGTCTGTAGAGGATGCTGGGGACTCCGTAAGGACCATGGAGTATAGACGGGCTCCGCAGGAGACATGGGCACTATAAAGAACTTTAGAATGGGTGTGCACTGGCTCCTCCCTCTATGCCCCTCCTCCAGACCTCAGTTAGAGAAACTGTGCCCAGAGGAGACGGACAGTACGAGGAAAGGATTTTTGTTAATCTAAGGGCAAGATTCATACCAGCCCACACCATCCACATAACATGGAATATACGATCCAGTTAACAGTATGAAACAAAACAGCATCAGCCCGAGACTGATCAAACTGTAACATAACCCTTATGTAAGCAACAACTATATACAAGCCTTGTAGAAATATGTCCGCACTGGGACGGGCGCCCAGCATCCTCTACGGCAGAGATTTTCAACCTTTTATAACTCGCGGCACACTGAACAAGATTTAAATATTGCCAAGGCACACTCAAAATAATGGTGATGCATGGTGCAGTTGCATGTCCTAGGATGGCATGTCGCAGCTTCTCCATAGGTAACGCCTGAGCCACATATGAGAAAGCCAGAAGAGCCCAACACTGCCTGGATCCAAAATTAGAACTGGCTCTACAACCACTAAACCCACCAGTATTGATCATTCCAGGGCCTCACTAGCAGTAAAACACTGACGGGCCTGGCTCTGCTTCTATGGCGGCACACCTAAAGACTGCTCAGGGCACACTAGTGTGTCATGGCACAGTGGTTGAAAAACACTGCTCTACGGACTATGAGAAAAAGATTTACCGGTAGGTTTAAAATCTTATTTTCTCTTACGTCCTAGAGGATGCTGGGGACTCCGTAAGGACCATGGTGATTATACCAAAGCTCCAGACCGGGCGGGAGAGTGCGGATGACTCTGCAGCATTGATTGAGCAAACATGAGGTCATCATCAGCCAGGGTATCAAACTTATAGAATTTGGCAAAAGTGTTTGAACCCGACCAAGTCGCCGCTCGGCAAAGTTGTAATGCCGAGACGCCTCGGGCAGCCGCCCAAGAAGAGCCCACCTTCCTAGTGGAATGGGCCTTTACCGAATTTGGTAACGGCAATCCAGCCGTAGAATGAGCCTGCTGAATCGTGTTACAGATCCAGCGAGCAATAGTCTGCTTAGAAGCAGGAGCGCCAACCTTGTTGGCTGCATACAGGATAAACAGAGCCTCTGTTTTCCTAACCCTAGCCGTCCTGGCTACATAAATTTTTAAGGCCCTGACTACATCAAGGGACTTGGAATCCTCCAAGTCCCCCGTAGCATCAGGTACCACAATAGGTTGGTTCATATGAAACGATGAAACCACCTTAGGCAAAAATTGAGGACGAGTCCTCAATTCCGCTCTATCCACATGGAAAATCAGATAGGGGCTTTTGTGAGACAAAGCCGCCAATTCAGACACCCGCCTAGCAGATGCCAAGGCCAAAACATGACCACCTTCCAAGTGAGAAATTTTAATTCCACCGTTTGAAGAGGTTCAAACCAGTGAGATTTTAAGAACTATAACACCAAACTAAGGTCCCATGGTGCCACTGGAGGCACAAAAGGAGGCTGTATGTGCAGCAGTCCCTTTACAAAAGTCTGGACTTCCGGGAGAGAAGCCAATTCTTTCTGAGAGAAAATTGATAGGGCCGAAATCTGTACCTTAATGGAGCCTAATTTCAGACCTATATCCACTCCTGTCTGCGGAAAGTGGAGAAAACGGCCCAGATGGAAATCTTCCGTAGGAGCATTCTTGGCCTCACACCAAGATACATACTTTCTCCAGATACGGTGATAATGCTTCGCCGTCACCTCCTTCCTAGCCCTCATCAGAGTAGGGATGACTTCTTCCGGAATGCCTTTTCCAGCTAGGATTCGGTGTTCAACCGCCATGCCGTCAAACGTAACCGCGGTAAAGTCTTGGAACACGCAGGGCCCCTGTTACAACAGGTCCTCTCTGAGAGGAAGAGGCCACGGATCTTCTGTGAGCATTTCCTGAAGATCTGAATACCAGGCCCTTCGAGGCCAATCCGGAACAATGAGTATTGTCCGCACTCTTTTTCCTCTTATGATTCTTAATATCTTTGAGATGAGTGGAAGAGGAGGAAACACATAGACCGACCAAAACACCCACGGTGTCACCAGGGCGTTCACCGCTACTGCCTGAGGGTCCCTTGACCTGGCACAATACCTCCGAAGCTTCTTGTTGAGGCGCGACGCCATCATGTCTATTTGAGGATGGGCCCTGTGACACAGCCAAAGCCATGGATTGACTCCCTGTTCTAAGTCCAATCTCTTATGTAACAAAGACACATTTGCACTTAAAATATTAAACATATCCATCCAATCATGTGTCGGCGTTGCCGACGGAGACACCACAATCATGTGCTCCACCTCCTCCTTAGCTGAGCCTTCCGCTTCAGACATGTCGACACACACGTACCGACACCCCCACACACTCAGGGAAATAACTATATGGAGACAGTTCCCAAATAAGGCCCTTTGGAGAGACAGAGAGAGAGTATGCCAGCACACACCAAGCGCCACCAGACCCTGGAATAAAATCCCAGTTAGGACAGCGCTTTTATATAAATATATATATACACTCACTGCGCCAATTAAAAGTGCCCCCCACCCCTCTTTTTTGCCCTCTGTCACCGTGTTCAGCAGGGGAGAGTCTGGGGAGCCAGCTTCTCTGCAGTGTGCTGTGGAGAAAATGGCGCTGGTTAGTGCTGGAGGATCAAGCTCCGCCCCCTCAGCGGCAGGCTTCGGTCCCGCTCAATTTTACAATACTGGCGGGGGATTATTTAATATACTGCCTCCGCAGTATATATATATATATATATATATATATGTCAGCCAGTCCCTTGAGGCTTATTATTGCTGCCCAGGGCGCCCCCCCCCTGCGCCCTTCAGTGCCCGCTGTTAGTGCGTGTGCGTGTGTGTGTGTGTGTGTGTGTGTGTGTGTGTGTGTGTGAGCAATGGCGCGCAGCGTTACCTCAGAGAAGATCTGAAGTCTTCAGCCGCCTTTGAAGCCTTCTTTCTTCTAATACTCACCCGGCTTCTATCTTCCGCCTCTGTGAGGAGGACAGCGGCGCGGCACCGGGACGAACGGCGAGGGTGAGTCCTGCATTCCGACCCTCTGGAGCTAATGGTGTCCAGTAGCCTAAGAAGCAGAGCCTATCATTTAAGTAGGTCTGCTTCTCTCCCCTCAGTCCCACGATGCAGGGAGCCTGTTGCCAGCAGTGCTCCCTGAAAATAAAAAACCTAACAAAATTATTTTTCAGAGAAACTCAGGAGAGCTCCCCTGTAGTGCACCCAGTCTCCTCTGGGCACAGGATCTAACGGAGGTCTGGAGGAAAGGCATAGAGGGAGGAGCCAGTGCACACCCATTCTAAAGTTCTTTATAGTGCCCATGTCTCCTGCGGAGCCCGTCTATACCCCATGGTCCTTACGGAGTCCCCAGCATCCTCTAGGACGTAAGAGAAAATATGCTGTTGCGATCAGGAAGGCAGTATCTGAAATGGGGCGGAGAAGTGATGGGTGTTCCTGGGCGGTGGTTAGAAGTGAATGTACCACTGCGTCGGTGAAAGCAGCTGCATTCCCAGATACACAGCCATAGCAGGCCAGAGTCAGACAGTGAAAAATGCACCTGCCTTCGGGATGGTGCAAGTGGGGGTGGTAATGGTGTCAGTATTACAGTGTGAGGAGATGCAGACAGTGGGCATCTCAGTCCTTGCACAATCAGATGCAGGACACCAGTGGATGGGTAGAGACTAGCATTTGCAAATGAATGCCACAATACACTATTGGTGGCACCATGGAAACGCGACCCAGCCCTATTTCATGTGCAGTGTCTCTGTCAGAGTACTGTCTCCTATATGAGCGACATGCCACCGACTTTCCCATATGTTGCAAAGCCTCAGTGTGTTTTTTAGCCACCCTGTTACCATCTACAAACGCCCCTCACATTTACGCTAACGGGTGTCCAGGACTGATCTGCGACTGTGTACCATGTTGCTATGCATTCACAGCACGACGTATGTGCAGACAACAAACATCGCTCCACTGCATCCGATATCACTTTTGTAATCATTTCCAAATCAGCCACTCTGTGCCCTACTTGTGACATACTTGCCCCTACATGGAACAAAAGTATTGCTACATTAAGAGTTGCTCTTCACCACTAACAGGTGATGTTTGATTCTGGACATTTTGTACTTGGAAACTCTGCAATGTCATAGAATCAGAAACACTGGTTACTCAGTATCCATATCAGATCATTTAAATATCTTTTCTCTAACGTCCTTGAGGATGCTGGGACTCCGTAAGGACCATGGGGAACAGACGGGCTCCGCAGGAGACAGGGCACTTTAAGAATGCTTTGGATTCTGGGTGTGCACTGGCTCCTCCCTCTATGCCCCTCCTCCAGACCTCAGTTTTACACTGTGCCCAGAGGGAAATGGGTGCACTGCAGGGAGCTCCCCTGAGTTCTCTGCCTAGAAAGCATTTTTGTTTGGATTTTTTCTATATTTTTACAGGGAGCACTGCTGGCAACAGGCTCCCTGCATCGAGGGACTGAGGAGAGAGGGGCAGACCTTCTTAAATGATAGGCTCTGCTTCCTCGGCTACTGGACACCATTAGCTCCAGAGGGGGTGAACACAGGTTCATCCTGGGCGTTCACTCCCAGAGCCGCGCCGCCGTTTTCCTCACAGAGCCAGAAGAAACAAAGACAGAAGACGTCTCAGGCGGCAGAAGCCTTCAGAGCTTCACTGAGGTAACGCACAGCACTGCAGCTGTGCGTCATTGCTCCCATACACCTCACACACTCCGGTCACTGTAAGGGTGCAGGGCGCAGGGGGGGCGCCCTGGGCAGCAATATAACACCTCTATTATGGCAAAAGACAATATACATGTACAGGTGGGCACTGTACATGTATATAAAAGAGCCCCCGACATTTTTTAATAACTTTGAGCGGGGCTTCTCCCTCAGCACTCACCAGCACCATTTTTTCTCCACAGCACCGCTGAGAGGAAGCTCCCTGGACTCTCCCCTGCTTTAGACACGGTGAAAGGGGGTTTGAAGGAGAGGGGGGGGGGCACATAATTGGCGTTTTATTACTACTCAGCGCTTCTGGAAAAGGGCATTCTGTGTTTTTTTCCAGGGGTATAGCGCTGGGGTGTGTGCTGGCATACTCTCTCTCTGTCTCTCCAAAGGGCCTTAAAGGGGATACGGTCTTCAGAAAAGAGTTTCCCTGTGTGTGTGAAGTGTGTCGGTACGCGTGTGTCGGGGGAGTGCTTGAATGTCATGTCGCCGTCGGCAACACCAACACCGGAATGGGTGGATATGCTGAATGTCTTAAATGCAAATGTCAATCTATTGCATAAAAGGTTAGACAAGGCTGAAGCTAGGGATCAGTCAGGTAGCCAGACCATGCCTGTCCCTGTGGCGCCAGGACCTTCCGGGTCTCAGAAGCGCACCATATCCCAGATCGATGACACAGATACTGACTCTAGTGTCGACTATGAAGATGCAAAGTTACAGCCGAGGGTGGCAAAAGGTATTCGGTACATGATTATTGCCATTAAAGAGGTTTTGCATATTACTGAGGAACCCCCTGTCCCTGACACGAGGGTACACATGTATAAAGGGAAAAAGCCTGAGGTTACCTTTCCGTCCTCATTTGAGCTGAGCGAATTGTGCGAAAAGGCTTGGGAATCTCCAGATAGGAGACCACAAGTTCCCAAAAGGATTCTTATGGCGTATCCTTTTCCACAAACGGATAGGATACGATGGGAATCTTCGCCTAAAGTAGACAAGGCACTGACACGCTTATCCAAAAAGGTGGCACTGCCTTCTCAGGATACGGCTTCCCTCAAGGATCCTGCTGATCGCAGGCAGGAAATTACCATGTAGCACATTTACACTCATTCAGGTACTATTGTTAGACCGGCTATGGCGTCGGCCTGGGTTTGTAGTGCTGTTGTGGCATGGGCAGATTCCTTATCTACGGAGATTGACACCTTAGATAGGGATGCCGTTTCAATGACCATAGAGCATATCAGAGATGCTGCCTGGTATATGAGAGATGCTCAAAGAGACATTTGTTTATTAAGCTCCAGAATAAACGCTATGTCTATTTCTGCTAGGCGGCTCTTGTGGACCCGACAGTGGACGGGAGACACCGATTCAAAGCAGCATATGGAGTCCTTGCCTTACAAAGGGGAGGAGTTGTTTGGAGACGGCCTCTCGGACCTTGTCTCTACTGCTACGGCTGGTAAGTCGAATTTCTTACCTTATGTCCCCCCGCAGCATACAAAAAAGGCACCTCATTATCAAATGCAGTCCTTTCGTTCCAATAAGAGTAAGAAGGTACGGGGATCGTCCTTCCTTGCCAGAAGAAAAGGCAAGGGAAAAAAGCTGCACACAGCTAGTTCCCAGGAGCAAAAGTCCTCCCCTGCATCTGCAAAGTCCACCGCATGACGCTGGGGCTTCCCGGGGGGAGGCAGATCTAGTGGCGGCTCGTCTTCGGTTTTTCAGCCACGTCTGGGTTCACTCGCAGGTGGATCCCTGGGCATTAGAGATAGTTTCTCAGGGATACAGGCTGGAATTCGAAGACTTGCCTCCTCGCCGTTTTTTCAAATCGGCTCTACCGGCTTCCCCGTCAGAGAGGGAGCTAGTGTTGGCAGCAATCCAAAAATTGTATATTCAACAGGTGATTGTCACAGTTCCTCATCTCCAGCAAGGAGAGAGATATTACTCAACCCTGTTTGTGGTCCCGAAACCAGACGGTTCGGTCAGACCCATTTTAAACCTAAAATCCCTGAACCTGTACTTGAAGAGGTTCAAGTTCAAAATGGAATCAATCAGGGCGGTCATCGCCAGCCTGGAGGGGGGGGGGGGGATTGGATGGTGTCCCTGGACATAAAGGATGCTTACCTTCATGTTCCGATATTCCCCCCTCACCAGGCGTTCCTGAGATTTGCAGTGCAGGACTGTCACTACCAATTTCAGACGTTGCCGTTTGGGCTTTCCACGGCCCCGAGAATTTTCACCAAGGTAATGGCGGAAATGATGGTGCTCCTGCGCAGGCAGGGTGTCACAATTATCCCATACTTGGACGATCTCCTCATAAAGGCGAGATCTCGGGAGAAGTTGCTGGACAGCGTGTCTCTGTCCATGAAGACGTTGCAGTTACACGGCTGGATTCTCAATATACCGAAGTCCCAGCTAGTCCCTACAACGCGTCTGACCTTTTTGGGCCTGATTCTAGACACAGACCAGAAAAAGGTTTTCTTCCGATCGAAAAGGTTCAGGAGCTCATAGCCATGGTCAGGAACGTATTAAAGCCAAAAAAGGTTTCAGTGCATCATTGCACACGGGTTCTGGGGAAGATGGTGGCTTCATACGAGGCCATCCCCTTCGGCAGGTTCCATGCGATGACTTTTCAATGGGACCTCTTGGACAAGTGGTCCGGGTCCCATTTACAAATGCATCAAAGGATCACCCTGTCTCCCAGGACCAGGGTATCTCTCCTGTGGTGGCTGCACAGTCTCACCTACTAGAGGGTCGCAGGTTCGGCATTCAGGACTGGGTCCTGGTGACCACGGACGCAAGCCTCAGAGGCTGGGGAGCAGTCACACTGGGAAGAAATTTCCAAGGTCTCTGGTCAAATCTAGAGACTTGTCTCCACATCAACGTCCTGGAGTTGAGGGCCATATACAACGCCCTGCGTCAAGCGGAGGAATTGCTTCGGGAAAAACCGGTTCTGATTCAGTAAGACAATGTCACGGCAGTGGCTCATATAAACCGCCAAGGCGGAACAAGGAGCAGAGTGGCCATGGCAGAAGCGACCAGGATTCTACGCTGGGCGGAAGGCCATGTAAGCGCACTATCAGCAGTGTTCATCCCGGGGGTGGACAACTGGGAGGCGGAATTCCTCAGCAGGCACGACCTGCATCCGGGAGAGTGGGGACTTCATCAAGTCGTCTTCGCACAGATCACGGGTCGGTGGGGACTGCCTCAAATAGACATGATGGCATCCCGTCTCAACAAAAAGCTAAAGCGGTATTGCGCCAGGTCAAGGGACCCTCAGGCGGTAGCGGTAGACGCTCTGGTGACACCTTGGGTGTTCAGATCGGTCTATGTGTTTCCTCCTCTTCCTCTCATACCCAAGGTGTTGAGAATAATACGAAGAAGCAGGGTCAGAACAATACTCATTGTTCCAGATTGGCCACGGAAGACTTGGTATCCGGAGCTGCAAGAGTTGCTCACAGAAGATCTGTGGCCTCTTCCTCTAAGGCAGGACCTGCTGCAGCAGGGGCCCTGTCTGTTCCAAGACTTACCGCGGCTGCGTTTGACGGCATGGCGGTTGAACGCCGGATCCTAGCGGAAAAAGGGATTCCGGAGGAGGTCATTCCTACCCTGATCAAGGCTAGGAAAGACGTGACGTTGAAACATTATCACCGTATATGGCGAAAATATGTTTCTTGGTGTGAGGCCAGAGCTGCTCCTACGGAGGAGTTCCATTTGGGCCGTCTACTTCACTTCCGTCAAACAGGAGTGAATTTGGGCCTAAAATTAGGGTCCATAAAGGTCCAAATTTCGGCCTTATCCATTTTCTTTCAAAGAGAATTGGCCTCTCTTCGTGAAGTACAGACTTTTGTGAAGGGAGTGCTGCATATTCAGCCTCCCTTTGTAGCACCGGTGGCGCCTTGGGATCTTAACGTGGTGTTATGTTTCCTCAAGTCACCTTGGTTTGAACCACTCAAAACAGTGGAGTTGAAATACCTCACGTGGAAAGTGGTCATGTTGTTGGCATTAGCTTCGGCAAGGCGTGTTTCAGAATTGGCGGCTTTAACACATAAAAGCCCATACTTTTCACGTGGATAGGGCAGAGTTGAGGACTCGTCCTCAATTTCTGCCAAAAGTGGTCTCATCTTTTCATGTGAACCAACCTATTGTCGTGCCTGTGGCTACACGGGACTTGGAGGATTCCGAGTCCCTGGATGTGGTCAGGGCTTTGAAGATTTATGTGACCAGAACGGCTAGGATCAGGAAGACTGAAGCTCTGTTTGTTCTGTATGCGGCCAACAACTTGGTCGGGGTCAAACACATTTGCAAAGTTCTATAAGTTTGATACCCTGGCTGAGGAGGTCCTCCTGTTTGCTCAATCGGTGCTGCAGAGTCATCCGCACTCTCCCGCCCGTTTGGGAGCTTTGGTATAATCCCCATGGTCCTTACGGAGTCCCAGCATCCTCAAGGACGTTAGAGAAAATAAGATTTTACTTACCGGTAAATCTATTTCTCGTAGTCCGTAGAGGATGCTGGGCGCCCGTCCCATGTGCGGACTTCTTCTGCAAGACTTGTTTATGTTTGTTTAGGGTTATGTTATAGTTTATCGGTTGACCCGAGGCTATGTTGTTGTTCATACTGTTAACTGGGTAGTTTATCACAAGTTATACGGTGTGATTGGTGTGGCTGGTATGGATCTCGCCCTTAGGTTTACAAAAATCCTTCCTCGTACTGTCCATCTCCTCTGGGCACAGTTTCCCTAACTGAGGTCTGGAGGAGGGGCATGGAGGGAGGAGCCAGTGCACACCCAGAATCCAAAGCTTTCTTAAAGTGCCCTGTCTCATGTGGAGCCCGTCTGTTCCCCATGGTCCTTACGGAGTCCCAGCATCCTCTACGGACTACGAGAAATAGATTTACCGGTAAGTAAAATCTTATTATTTTTGCCAACTGGTGGTATTATATCAGCTTTTATTTATATGGAGTCACAAAGTATATGCAGTGCTGTATAGGGGTTATGAATACAAATGAACATAAACACATGCGATAAATGTAACAAAACGCAGAGTGGAGGTAACGGGGAATGGTTCATGTAAGCAAGTAAGGCAAATATGCTTGTGGGAGAGCAGAAAAAGGGGAAACAATCACCAATGATCCTGTACCCAAGAAGTGGGAAACCACAGGATCAGAGTCGCTGGTGGGGGTTGGAAGACAAGGGAACAGAGGTGCACTGGTCACAGGTATGGTGCTAGAAGTCGAGACTAAGATGTGGGTCCTGCCCATGAGGACTTACAGTCTAAACAAGAAGAGATGCAACCAGTAAGCGGAACTGGCAAAGAGTAAGTAGGAGGTCAGAGACGTAGTGGATGGAGTTATGAGGAGGGCTATAGGCTTTTAAGAAGAGGTGAGTCTAGAGTGTGTTTATACTGGAAGAGAGCTTCATAGGGAAGCGAGGAAGCATGGGATAAAGCTTGAATGCAGCGTGAGTGGAAGTGACCAGAACTGAGGTGAGATTGCGGTCAATGGATGAGCCTAGAGGGTAGCAGGTAGTGCAAAAAGCATGTGCTGTAACTATAATAACTAATCAGATATCATCAGTGTGATTACACTTGACTACTAAAAGTTAATATCCAATAAGCTGCAGTATGTTAAGCTGGGCAAACACTATTCAATTATCAGGCTGATCAGACAAAAATGGTTTGATCAGACTGATAATTGGATAGTATGTATGCAGGAGCGTTAAAGTGTTTCAAGCCGATAAACGGCTTCAAACGCTCCTGTAATGTAACAGACAGATCGGGAGGATGATAAAGCGCATGTTGCTGTTATGCACACCAGTGCCAGCAGGAATGTACTGGTGTCTGAACGGTGAGGGATGCAAAACAAATGAACTCACAGACAGACTGGGGAATATGACATTACATACACAGAAGGTGATAGGGTAACAAAATAAACACAAAGTGAACAGAGAAGCCCAAAGGCTAAGAAACTGGGTGTCTCCCTAGTATTAGGAATGCTCAGATGGAAAGAAGCGAGATGTAGTGATTTAATACGTAGAGAACCCGAAATGCTGTTGCTAAGGGCAACAGCAAAACCCTAAAGGGTTACCAACGGGTGTGGCAGTAAACTCCTTGGTCAGAGATGGAATAATAGACACAAGGAGAGTCTCCACAATCCTAGTCCTCACTTGCAGTGCACTGGTTCAGCTTACTGCCACTAAACTGACACCTGAACACCTTGCACAGTGAGAAAGGATTTTGGCAGGCAAGTCTGAGAATACAGCCGCAAACTTGCTAGGTTCACAGAGTAGCAAAAGAACCCCAGCAGGTTAAACGACTGACTCCAGTCTTACTGCTAGGTCTGGATTGGCAGAGTGTAATACCAAATCCCAAGGCCTATTTGCAGTAAGCAACAAACAAATACAAAGTTTACACAGTACTAGCTAGCTTTCAGGAACTGACTAACCAACAAAGATTCAGCAGCATCTGCCTAACCTGAGAAGAGGGTTTATATAGCAGGTGCTGTCCACGCCCCACTCAGACCTCACAGACTGTGAGCACAAAAACCAGCACCGGATCCCCTGCCGTGCACAGAGCCTGTAACCACTGCACAGCAAAAGACCCGAACCGGAGTATCAGCTGCGCTCAGGTTACTCCACTAGCACTTGTCTCCCGGTTGCCATGACGACGTGGCAGCACAGAGCAGGAGACCCTAACAGTACCCCCCCTCTGACGAGGGGTCAAAGAACCCCTACCACCGGGTTTATCGGGGAACTGCGAGAAGAAAGAGCGTAACAGTCTGGGGGCATGAAGATCACAACTGCGCACCCACGACCGCTCCTCCGGGCCCTACCCCTTCCAGTGCACCAAAAATGACAGCCGACCCCGAACCATCTTGGAGTCAAGAATCCTTTCAACAACAAACTCCCTCTGGCCACGTATCAGAAGAGGGGAAGGTCTTCCACTGGAAGAAGGATTACTAATCGCCCGTTTTAAAAGGGAACAATGAAATGTTTTATTGATACCCAAAGAACGGGGTAGATCTAACTGAAATGCCACCGGATTGATAACCCTAGTGATCTTATAAGGACCGATGAACCGGGGGCCTAACTTATGAGATGGCTGTCTCAACTTCAAATTCTTGGTAGACAACCAGACAAAGTCTCCTAATTTGAAGCTGCAGGGTCTTTTCCGCTTATCAAAAACCCTTTTGGTCACTAATGACACAGACACAAGGGCTTTCTTCACTTTCCTCCAAATACCTCTAAGGACCGAAACCACAGAGGAACCACCAGGCGTGGAGTCCAGGGGGTCAAAAGAATTGGCCTTAGGATGATGCCCATACACACAAAGGAAGGGAGAGATCCCTGTAGCAGAGTGAGCCGCGTTGTTATAGGCAAACTCCGCCATGGACAGATGAGCCACCCAGTCAGTCTGACACTTGGAGACATAACACCTGAGGAACTGCTCCAAGGACTGGTTCACCCTTTCAGTCTGCCCATTAGACTGCGGATGGTAGCCTGACGACAAGCGGACAGAAATCTGGAGATCGGAACAAAATGCCCTCCAGAATTTGGCCACAAACTGGGATCAGCGGTCAGAGACCACATCAAGTGGCAACCCGTGGAAGCGCACAACATGCAGCATAAATAATTCAGACAGGTGTCTGGCCGATGACAGCCCAACCAATGGAACGAAGTGCGCCATCTTCGAAAACCTGTCAACGACAACCCAGATGGCTGTCATCCCCGAGGATTTGGGCAAGTCCACCACAAAATCCATTGAAATGTGGGTCCAAGGCTTAGATGGAATAGAGAGTGGATGTAATGGGCCAACAGGAACCCCTCTAGGAGTCTTATTTCGGGCACAGATGTCACATGCCCGAACCCACTGATCCACATCCCTAGCCACCGAGGGCCAGCAGAACGCCCTAGATAGCAACTCCCGAGGGCCAGCAGAACGCCCTAGATAGCAACTCCCGAGTTCTGGCAATACCCGGGTGACCTGCCGACTTCTTGGCATGGAATTCCAGGAACACTCGCTGTCTTAACCTAGGAGGCACAAACAAAAGACCTACCGGAAGGTCTGGAGGAGCCTGCTCCTGTGCTCTAAGGACTAATGACAAGAGGTCCTGGGTAATGCCCACTTTAATACATGATGGGGACACAATGGGCAATGGCTCCTCGGTGGTCTCCTGGATTGGAGCAAAACTCCGCGAGAGCGCATCAGCCTTGATGTTTTTTGACCCAGGGCGATATGTTATCAAAAAATTAAAGCGAGCAAAAAACAAAGCCCATCGTGCCTGCCTGGCATTGAGGCGCTTCGCTGACTCTAAATATGCCAAATTCTTATGGTCGGTGAGAATTGAGACCACAAACTTAGCCCCCTCAAGCCAGTGTCTCCACTCCTTAATAGCCAACAATTCCCGGTTACCCACGTCATAATTCATCTCGGCAGGCGAAAATTTACGGGAAAAGTAAGCACAGGGATGAAGGCGATTATCAGACACCCCCATCTGAGAGAGCACTGCCCCAATACCCATCTCAGAGGCATCCACCTCCACCACAAAAGGACGCTCTGGATCTGGGTGTCGCAGCACCTTGGCCGAGACAAATGCCCTTTTGAGACGGGCAAAAGCCGCTTTGGCCTCACAAGACCAGTGAGCAACATCCGCCCCTTTCTTAGTGAGTGCCACCAAGGGCGCCACTATAGACGAAAATCCAGCGATAAATCGTCTATAAAAATTTGCAAAGCCCAGAAAACGCTGAAGCGCCTTCAAACTAGTGGGCTGCACCCAATCCAGGACTGCCTGTACCTTGGAACCCTCCATTTGGAAACCTTCTGGGGAGATAATATATCCTAGAAATGCGATTTGCTGAACTTCAAATTCGCACTTCTCCAGCTTCGCCCCAAGCCGGTGGTCTCTGAGTTTCTGGAGGACTAAGCGTACATGCTTCAGATGTTCCTCCAGGGAATGGGAGAAGAATAGGATGTCATCTAAGTATACAACTAAGAATCTATCCAAATATTCCCTGAGCACATCGTTCATGAAGTCCTGGAAGACTGCCGGGGCATTACAGAGCCCAAAAGGCATCACCAAATATTCATAATGCCCTGAGTGGGTATTAAAGGCAGTCTTCCATTCATCCCCCTCTCTTATTCGGATTAGATTGTACGCACCGCGTAGGTCAATCTTAGAAAAAATGGTGGCAGTACGAAGCTGGTCAAACAAGACCGAAATGAGAGGCAGTGGGTATGAGTTTTTAATCGTGATACGGTTCAATTTCCTGAAGTCGATGCAGGGTCGCAACGAACCGTCCTTTTTACCCACGAAGAAGAACCCCGACCCAACTGGAGACTGTGAAGGTCTGATAAATCCCTTAGCCAAGTTCTCCTGAATGTACTCTGCCATAGCCTGAGTCTCAGGACGTGACAGGGAGTACAACCTGCTCTTGGGAAGCTTAGCATTCAGCAACAAATCAATGGCACAGTCATAGGGGCGATGGGGAGGTAGTACCTCTGCAACTCTTTTGGAGAACACGTCCGCAAAATCTGCATAACATCCTGGCAATCCTGGCAAACTTAGCTGCGAAAGCCTGACTGGAAGGCTCAAGCAACTCCTGAAACAATCAGTACCCCAACTAAGAATCTCCCCAGAGACCCAGTCAAATTGAGGATTGTGGGCCCTTAACCAGGGTAACCCCAACACCAATGGGGCAAAAGTACAGACAGTCACATAAAAGGACAATTTTTCAGAGTGTGTGGCTCCAATAAACAAAGAAATCTAGCTAGTGCAAGAGGTAATTTTACCCTGGGATAATGGTTCCCCGTTTAACCCACAAATCTCAATTTCCGATGCCAAGGGTACTAAGGGAACAGAGTGTTTCAGGGCGAATTGGCGGTCCATAAAAACCCCGTCGGCCCCACTGTCCACAAAGGCCTCAGTCTTGACAGTTTGACCGAGGATCTTCAAGGTCACCAGAATGATAAAAGTCTTCTTGGGAAATTCCGACTTCTGACCTGACAGGATATTTCCCATCACCCTCAGGCCCTGAAGTTTTCCGGCTTTTCTGGGCATGATACTACCACATGACCTTTATTCCCACAGTACAAACATAACCCCTGCTGTCTCCTCCGCGTCTTCTCACGCGAGGAGAGGCGGGTAGCCCCAATCTGCATAGGCTCCTCGGAAAATTCCTCAGAGTCTGAGGTTCCCTTGGGAAAGAAGGAAACCTCGGTCTCCCTTTCAAGCCTGCGCTCTCTCAGCCGTCTATCCACCCGAATGGATAACTGCATGAGCTGATCCAAGCTATCAGGCAAGGGATATTGTACCAGTTGGTCTTTTAACTGGTTAGAAAGACCTCTTCGGTACTGGTGTCTCAGGGCTGGGTCATTCCACTGGGTATCATGGGCCAACCTCCGAAACTCCGTACAATAAACCTCAACTGGCCTTCGCCCTTGCTTAAGGATCGAAATCTGAGCTTCGGCTAAGGCCGTCTTGTCAGGGTCATCATACAACATGCCCAGTGCCGTAAAAAAAGCATCAACACTTTTAAGCGACGGACAGTCAGGCTGCAACCGATATGCCCAGACCTGTGGGTCTCCTTGTAGCAAGGAAATCACTATGCCCACCCGCTGAACCTCCGACCCAGAAGACTGAGGCCTAAGCTGGAAATATAGCTTGCAGCTCTCCTTGAAACAAAAGAACTGCGAGCGATCTCCAGAAAAACGATCCGGGAGATTTACTTTCGGCTCCTTAACCCCTGAAGGTACTGCTGCTGCGGGAGCTCCGCCAGCGGCCTGCGAGGTGTGCATTTTAATGGACAAATCATTAAATTGTCGAGTCAGGACCTGCACCTGATCGACCACCTGTTGCAAAGTATTTTGAGGGGTATGCTCCATATTCCCACAAAATTTCAACAGGAGTATTAGGCTGCTGAATAGGTTATGCACACCAGTGCCAGCAGGAATGTACTGGTGTCTGAACGGTGAGGGATGCCAAATAAATGAACTCACAGACAGACTGGGGAATATGACATTACATACACAGAAGGTGATAGGGTAACAAAATAAACACAAAGTGAACAGAGAAGCCCAAAGGCTAAGAAACTGGGTGTCTCCCTAGTATTAGGAATGCTCAGATGGAAAGAAGCGAGATGTAGTGATTTAATACGTAGAGAACCCGAAATGCTGTTGCTAAGGGCAACAGCAAAACCCTAAAGGGTTACCAACGGGTGTGGCAGTAAACTCCTTGGTCAGAGATGGAATAATAGACACAAGGAGAGTCTCCACAATCCTAGTCCTCACTTGCAGTGCACTGGTTCAGCTTACTGCCACTAAACTGACACCTGAACACCTTGCACAGTGAGAAAGGATTTTGGCAGGCAAGTCTGAGAATACAGCCGCAAACTTGCTAGGTTCACAGAGTAGCAAAAGAACCCCAGCAGGTTAAACGACTGACTCCAGTCTTACTGCTAGGTCTGGATTGGCAGAGTGTAACACCAAATCCCAAGGCCTATTTGCAGTAAGCAACAAACAAATACAAAGTTAACACAGTACTAGCTAGCTTTCAGGAACTGACTAACCAACAAAGATTCAGCAGCATCTGCCTAACCTGAGAAGAGGGTTTATATAGCAGGTGCTGTCCACGCCCCACTCAGACCTCACAGACTGTGAGCACAAAAACCAGCACCGGATCCCCTGCCGTGCACAGAGCCTGTAACCACTGCACAGCAAAAGACCCGAACCGGAGTATCAGCTACGCTCAGGTTACTCCGCTAGCACTTGTCTCCCGGTTGCCATGACGACGTGGCAGCACAGAGCAGGAGACCCTAACAGTTGCACATGCTTTATTGTTCCTCAACCTCACGATCCTGTTGTAGAGATCAAAAGAAAGTACACACCGAGCAATAAATTGCTCAGTGTGTATGGGTGCGCACCGATCTGACAATCGCCATGCAGATCGGCGCCACTTATCAGGTAGTGTGTACCCAGCTTTATAGTAGATCATGTTCTTTCTTTGGACTTGAAGTGTTGCCAGTCATATGCACTGCTCAAATAGGTTTCGAAAGACAAACAGCGAGTCACAGCCAGTCCTATTCCTGCTTTTGGAGGTCTCACAAGCTGGCAAACGGATACTCAAATTAGGGAACATTTTTGTGACATCTGTAAAATTCTTTTTCAAAACTGCAGATGGGCTGCAAAGAATTCCAAGGTTTTTCTCAAAAACAAATGAGCACATTTACGTATTTTTTTTTATTTTTCTTACTATTGTCAGTTTAAAGTAAACAGAAAATTTATTCTGCGTATACGATAGCACGTTGTACGCAATTAACCACATCCCTAGTTACTTGACTTTTTTTTCTGTTTTTGGATTTGTGCTGCTTCAGTGTAAGGATTTGGTCCTGTGACCTTGTTTCAGTCTCCCTCCCCCCCTCGTGACATGAAATATCCAAACCTTGTGATGTCTGTGGGAATCAAGAAGAGGGAGGGCGATGATACATATGGGCCTTTATGTTTTGGGAGAATTTCCGCCCCCCTGCTTCCTGCTCTCATTGCTTCCTCTTCTCTGTTCCTAATGAAATTCCAATGTAGTTCTCATTTCAACCAGGAAACCATTATAGATTTAAAGATGGACAAGTAGATAACAACACAGATCAAGCTTTATAATATACTACATATAACCCCTAACCTTACAGAGATGGGATAGCTGAGTGTTACTAATTTAAAGCTACAGTAACCTCAAAAGAAAGCAAAGCCTGTTTAGAAAGCACACCATAAAACACCTTTGTGTTGCACCAGTACACAGACATATTCCACCGAGCTCCCATCGAGGCCTGTCTTTATCATGTAGTGCTGTAGGGGCATATTAATTATAGGGCCCTGGGCCAGATAATTATAATTTCTTATCAGCAGCAATAAAAAAAAATTATTATTGGTCAGATTTTTTTTTATTTTTTTTTTAACACATAGAGGAGCAAGGGTTCTGAAAGGAGACCATCCCTGCGGTGTTGTAGAAGAGAAGGGATTGCTGATGCGTATCACTCCAATTCTCCTTCAACGCTACGGCACATGCGAAGTCTGCTGACCACGCCATCTGTAAGCAGAGAGTGCTGGGGGGGGGGGGGGAAGGGGAGAGAGAGGGGAGCGAGAGATACAGGGGGGGTGAAGAGAAAGGGTGGGTCAGGGAGAGAGACAGAGGGTGTCAGGGAAAAAGAATGAGAGACAAAGAGGGTGTCAGGGAGGGAGAGAGAGAGAGGGGGGGGCAAGAGATAGAGAACGTGTCAGGGAGGGAGGGAGAGAGAGAGAGAGGGGCAGAGCGAAAGTGGGTGTTTGTAAGGGGGAGAAAGACATTTAGAGAGAGGGGGAGCAAGAGAGAAGGACAGGGAGAGAAAGAAAACAAGAGAGGGAGTCAGTGTGAGAGAGAAACAGAAAGTAACAAGAGAGAGAGAGAGAGAAAGGGTGTCAGGGCCGCAGACAGAGAGAGACAGAGGGAGCAAGAGAGCAGCAACAGAGAAAGGGCATAAGGGAGGGAGAGACAGAGAGGGTGTCAGGGGGAGAGGGGGGATGGGGAGAGAGTAGGACTGAGAGGGGTGTCAGGGAGGGAGAGCAAGAGACAGAGTGAGAGGGGAGTAAGAGAAAGGGTGACAGGGAGGGGGAGAGAGAGAGAGAGAGCGCGAGATGGGGGAACAAAATAGGGAGAGAGCAAATGTCAGTAAGTGACAGAGACAGAGGGGAGAAAGAGAGAGAAAGAGGGTGTCAAGGAGAAAGAGATAGGGTGTCAGGGAGGGAGAGAGAGACAAAGCGAGAGGGGGGGACAAGAGAGAGGGGGAGAAAGAACGTTTCAGGAAGTGACAGAAAGAGGAGCAAGAGAGACAGGGAAAGAAAGATAGAGGGGAATAGAGCAAGACAAATACTACCTGTTAGGCTGCAGCATCACGTCACTGATGGGGGTGGGCACTTCACAGTGTTAGGCCCTGCCCCTTTTCCCATACACCCGCAAATCGCAGCATTATATCTGCGAAGGGGCAGGGCTCACTGTAGAGACAGAAACAAAGCGGTCACTGTCTCAAAGATAAAATCCTTCCTGTGCTGCCGGGTCAGAAAGGGTGCAGGGGGGGCCGGACCGTGCAGCGTTTGCCAGAGTGTGGGGGCCCCTAGATGATGGCCCCATCTATAATATAATCCGGCTTTGGGAGTGGAGTGCTTAAGGCTTTATAGGCGAGTGTGAGGAGTTTGAATTGTACACGTAGGTGGCTGGGTAATCACCAGAAAAGTAGTGCAATAAGACTTGTGCTGTAACTGTAGAAATTCAGATATTAGCTCTCATCAGTGTGATTACACTTGACTGCTAAAAGCGAATGTCTGATAGGCTGTCTGTTAAGCTGGGCAAACACTATCCAATTATCAGGCTGATCAGACGAAAATTGTTTGATCAGACTGATAATTGGATAGTGTGTATGCAGGAGCGTTAAAGTGTTTCAAGCCGATAAACGGCTTCAAACGCTCCTGTAATGTAACAGACAGATCAGGAGGATGATAAAGCGCATGTTGCACATGCTTTATTGTTCCTCAACCTCACGATCCTGTTGTAGAGATCAAAAGAAAGTACACACCGAGCAATAAATTGCTCAGTGTGTATGGGTGCGCACCGATCTGACAATCGCCATGCAGATCGGCGCCACTTATCAGGTAGTGTGTACCCAGCTTTATAGTAGATCATGTTCTTTCTTTGGACTTGAAGTGTTGCCAGTCATATGCACTGCTCAAATAGGTTTCGAAAGACAAACAGCGACTCACAGCCAGTCCTATTCCTGCTTTTGGAGGTCTCACAAGCTGGCAAACGGATACTCAAATTAGGGAACATTTTTGTGATATCTGTAAAATTCTTTTTCAAAACTGCTGATGGGCTGCAAAGAATTCCAAGGTTTTTCTCAAAAACAAATGAGAGCACATTTACGTATGTTTTTTTATTTTTCTTACTAATGTCTTTCTGCTGTGTGTTAAGCTGGTTACACACTATGCCGTTTTCAAGGGATACACTGCAAGACTGTAAGCTTGCAAGCAGTGCACTCCTGCCTCTATGACAGTTTGTTATTACCCAGTTTTGTTTTGTTTTATCATTGTTGTTTCCAAATGTAAAGCGCAATGGAATTTGCTGTGCTATATAAGAAACTGTTAATACATAGATAAATACATTTACTTTAGTAAATAAGCTGCTCTGCCACCATAGGCTTTTACTATAAACAGAACTGGATGGTGGGGAAACGCTTTTGCTGGCATGCTTGCCATCTGTAATAAAACATGTACAACACAATGCTTAAAAAAAATAAAAAAAAATAAAAACAGGCTGTGTGGAGGGGATCGGTATGATATCCCGGCTGTCAGAATCTCAGTGGTCAGGAGACAGATGTTGAGATACCAGCAGCGAGTGCATTGTGTCCCAATTGCGGGCTCACTGCGCTCGCCACGCTTCGGGCCTGGTGGCGACCACACCACAAGGTTATATTCCTCCTTGGGTGGTGGCGTGGACCACCACCCAAGTGGGGATTCCAGGCAGCGGTCGGAATATTTAACTGGGTGTAGGGATTCCCGGCGTCGATAATCTGACAGCCGGGATCCCGACAGCCAGTAAATTGACTGCTTCCCGTGTGGAGCAGTTTCCTGTATAACAGCAAGAACATAGTGTGCGGCCCCTGCTGCAAGCAGGCTAATGCAGGTGCTGTACTCCAATGAGGAAGGGATAATGGCACGAAAGAGACATGCGTTATATTGTAAGTCTACAAGCAGGCCCCTCTTACCTCTTTGCCTGTCTGTAATTACCCAGTCTTATTTTATTACTGTTTTGTTACCAGGTGTAAAGTGCAACGGAATATGAGCTATAGAATAAGTAAAATGTTGCAGGTCCCCACTGTCAGATGTGTTTAGATGTGTCAGATGTGTTTAAACATATATACCCATACGGCCTCTCTGCCGATCTGGGATTCCCTTACCAGATATGCCCACTGTGACAACATATTTCAGGAGTTAACTCCTACAGTGTTTGAAAGTTGTCATTAAATTGCATGAAATGCAATTCCCTGTATAAATAGAGGCATGATGACTCCTGATTACTATTTAGCAGCAATGTATGCTACACTAGACTATGTACAACCCCTTCCGAACTATGATTTTGGGGGCAAACCCAGAAGTCTACTTCTCAGCGGCCACAGCATTTTCAAAGTTAAAAGGACCACCGAACCTAAATGGTAAATCTGATGCAAATACTCTCTTCCTAAAATGTCTCCATTACTGCCCTGGTTATGCAGCACACAAGGAGAACTATAACCTTAACTTACTGTATGCAGCCACTGTTATATTGATGAAGTATTCCATGACAGGTCTAGCTCTGGTATATAGGCCAGAAGACCAGTGGAGACGAGGTGTGAACGAAACTCGCACGGCTGTTTAGTTAAAGATGGGAGTGAGTGAAGAGTGGTGAGTGGAGTGTTTCTCATGTGGGACCAGCCTGTGCCTGTAAACTGCTGGGTAAAACCCAATTCAAGAGGCATAATCATCATGTATGATTTCTGTCAGCAAAATGCCACATTGTAGTACATACTGTAAGTAGATCATACCTAAATATTGTTCATTAATCATTTTCACATGTATGAAAAGTTACTATGTAGATTGAGTTTTAAAATAAGTATTAGCCTTGCAAAGATTTGGTCTAACAGTAATGTTATTGCCTGACAGTAAATATGTTCCGGCTCTAGAATGCATCAACATATACCCATAACCAATACGCTAACTAAGCTGATCTGATGCAAAGAGATGAGAAGTACTGTGCACTCTGAGCGCTGTTGTGTGGAAAACCGTATTGCCATATATCCAAGAACAAATTGCCAAACATACTGTGTCAGGTGCATAGATTAGACTGAAACTGAACATGAATTAAAACCCTTTCAGAATAAAAGCCCGGGTTCAAACTGGGTTATTGAACACTTTTTCAAGCTGTGTCTCAGCTGATTTAAACAGTGCAGACTGGACCCGGATTATTGCCAGGTCGTCCCTTTTGCTGGCACTCAGAGATGACATCATCTCCAAGCACCGGTGATCCAGGTCAGATAACCCAGGATGCACTTTAACACTGCAGACTATCCAGGTCAGAGCCTGGTCGCAACCCTGGCAATAGATCCAGGACACACCCTTTCACAACCAGCCAGGACCCGGGTTTCCCAGCAATATCAAAGGCTCGGTGTGAAGGGGTATTACTGTACATGTTCAAAGTGGGATGTAGTTATGTGACCGTCACCTACTGTAAATCCCAACCACCCGGAATGCCGACTAACAGGGATAATCTCACTCGTGGGTGTCCACGACACCCATAGAGTGGTAATAGAACTTCATTGCGCAAACCCCCCAGCGGCCATCTCAATGCTGGGATCAATATGATGAGTGGCACACGATACACACCAATACAAAGTAGATGTATGATGTATATTAAACACTCCCAGATACTGAGAAATGAATTCAGCAAACTGAACTAGAAGTGGTTCTGTACCGCCAACATACATGAAATAACAGGGACATTACACTAAATGATAAATGAACGTAAACAGCAATAACGTTCATATGTAATTGAAAATATTTAAGTATCACATTATGTAGTATGGGCCTACGTGCAATTCCTGAAACATCCATTTGACATACCTGCAAAGTCATCTCGGTCTCTAGCAAATAGCACTGAGTACGGCCCCCTCTATTTGTTCCTCCATAGTTTCCTGCTTGCTGTTTAACTAATTATAAATCTGCTGACCTCCTCATCCTGTCAGCATAAAGAAATATACAGCTTTGTTCCTGTTAGAGGCATGTTCTACTCTTCAGAATGTGAATTATGTCCATGGAAACCTGGAGAGCAAATGTCAATACACTCAATACAAGCTGCCCTGACAAGCAAAAAGTTAATTCAAGACAGTTACTACATATCATACTGCTGACATTTTTGATGTTGCATCTGGAATATCCAAGAGGGTGATGTTAATAAGGGCGGTGCGAGAGGTGTGGCAGAGTGAACTATGCCATCTCAGCCTTGCCTCCTGATACTGTGCAGCAGTGGGCGGGGTCACAATGAAGCTGTTCACTGGAGAAGTGTGTGAGATCGCCACGGCTGCTCTACTCTCCTAGAAATCCACTAGAGCTCATCAAAAATCAGGCGTCTCTTGGACATTCCAGGAATGTAGGAGAATAATGACATTATTTTCATTAAATCCACAACACGAAGGTAGTGATTTTGTGGAGTGAGCCATAGTCTGTGGAAAAAGCAGGCTTACAATTACTAAGAACAATGTTATACCTAATATGCCTACGTGAAGTTGAAACGGGAGGCAATCACGAGACCGCCTGTCAAAATCCCAGCGGTCACAATGCCGCCACCGGAATCCCGGCACCACAGGCTTTTCTCTCTATGGGTGTCCACGAAACCTCGCAGTGCGGCGAGTGCAGTGATCCCGCAAGGGGCTTTCTAGCGCTCACCCCGCTCCCGGCATACGGATGGCCGGTATCCCGCTGTCAGTATCATGACAGCCGGCTGCTGATAAAACGTATGTATTACATTGAAACATCACATAGTGTATATACTGTGCATGTAAAATAAAGTCTAAACAGATGACTTACATCCACTACAAGAAATATGATGCTGCTGTAATGCCAGGATGCTAGCTTTAAGATATGTCCCTACTTTAAAACTCGTGCATCCTAATTTATTTTTCTTCATATACTTTCTCTCACAAAACCAATGTTTTATAATGGGCCATCACTGTCCGGATAATTCAAAAGTAGGTGGAATATATAATGAATATAACTAGTTGTATTTACTGCAATATATAGGATAACTCAATAATAGGATTTTAATACCTACCGGTAAATCCTTTTCTCGTAGTCCATAAGAGATATTGGGGAATCTAATACGATGTGGGTATAGACGGGGGCCAAAGGAGCCAGTGCACTTTACATTTCTTCAACTGGGTGTGCCGGCTCCTCCCCTTTGTGCCCCCTCCCACAGGCAGTTATAGATAAAAACGTGCCCGAAGGAGAAAGGCCATATATGAGAGAAGGAACATGATAACAAAGGGTGGTGAGATCTACATACCAGCACACCACTAACATACAACAACCAGCAACAGCTGGTAACAACAGCTGAACAGGTAACCACATAACATTAACCTGCAGAAAAGTCAACGCACTGAGGCGGGCGCCCAATATCCATTATGGACTATGAGAAAAGGATTTACCAGTGGGTATTAAAATCCTATTTTTTCTAGCATTCATAAGAGATATTGGGGAATCTAATACGATGGGGACGTCCCAAAGCTTCCAGAACGGACGGGAACGTGCAGAGACTGCTGCAGCACCACCTGCCCAACCTGGGTATCCTCTTTGGCCAGGATATCAAATTTGTAGAACTTCACACAGGTGTTCTTCCCCGACCCGGTAGCAGCTCAAAGTTGTAAGGCCAAGACTCCACGGGCAGCCGCCCAGGAAGAACCCCCTGATCTTGTAGAGTGGGCCTTTAGAGATTTAGGAACAGGTAAGGCTGCCGACACATAGCCTGTTGGATAGTAAACCTAATCCAACGAGCAATGGACTGCTTTGAAGCAGGGCAACCCTTCTTCTGCGCATAATAGAGCACGAACAAGGAATCCGTTTTTCTGACCCGAGCTGTACGCTTGACATAGATCTTCAAGGCACGCACAGCATCCATGCCTCCGGAAGAGCAGAAGCGTCAGAACTGGACGGAATCACAATAGGTTAATTCAGATGAAATGCGGAGACAACCTTCGGCAGGAACTGCTGTCTAGTCTGGAGCTCCGCTCTGTCCTCGTAAAAGACCAAGTATGGACTTTTACACGATAAAGTCCCCCAATTCTGAAACACGTCGAGCAGAAGCTAGGGCCAACAACATCACTGTCTTCCATGTGAGGTACTTGTCTTCTACCGTCATCAGAGGTTCAAACCAGAAGGACTGTAGAAATGCCAACACTACATCCAAATCCCAGGGTGCCGTAGGCGGCACAAAAGGAGGTTGTATGTGGAGTACCCCTTGCAAGAAAGTGGGAACTTCTGGCAACACTGCCAATTTCTTCAGAAGAAAATGGAGAGGGCTGAAATCTGGACCTTAATGGACCCCAGAAGCAAGCCCTTATCTACGCCTGCAGGAAACGTAAGAAACGTTGCAAGTGAAACTCTGCAGGCGGATACGTGCATTCCTCGCACCAAGAGACACATCTCCTCCAGATATGATGATAGTGTTTTGACGTCACAGGTTTCCTGGCCTGAACCATGGTAGTAATAACCTTCTTGGAAAGGCCCTTGTGAGCTAGGATGTTCCGCTCAGCCTCCATGCTGTCAAACGAAGTCAGTTGCCGTAAGTCTGGGTAGACGAACGGTCCTTGTTGAATCAGACCTCTTCTGAGTGGTAGAGGCCAAGGGTCGACGGACATGTCCAGAAGATCCACGTACCACGCCCTCCGAGGCCAATCTGGGGCAATCAGAATTGCCTGAACACCTTGATTCCTGATTTGCTTTTGCACCCTTGGGAGCAATGTAAAATCGGAGGTAACAGGTAGACAAGCCGGTACGGCCAAGGCAACGTCAGTGCGTCCACTGCCCTCGCCTGAGGATCCCTGGCCCGTGAGCATACCAGGGAAGTTTGTTGTTGAGCCGAGAAGCCATCATGTCTATTTGTGGGCAACCCCAACGGTTGATGATCTGCTAGAACACCCACTCCCCCGGGTGGAGATCGTGACGACTCAGGAAGTCCGCCTCCCAGTTGTCCACACCCGGATTGAAGATTGCTGACATTGCTCCTGCATTTCTTTCCGCCCAGAGTATCATCTTTGGCACCTCTCGCATGCAGGCTCTTCTTTTTGTCCCTTCTTGTCGATTGATATACGCCACTGCTGTGGCGTTGTCCGACTGTACCTGGATCGCGTGATCCTTGAGCAGAGGAGAGGCCTGAAGCAGAGCATTGTAGATCACCCAAAGTTCCAGAATGTTGATCGGAAGGAGGGCCTCGTGGACTGACCACCTGCCCTGGAACTGCGCCCCTTGGGTGACAACTCCCCATCCCCGTAGACTTGCATCCGACGTGAGGAGGGTCCAATCCTGAATCCCGAAACTCCGGCCTTCCAGGAGATTGGAGGACTGTAGCCACCACAGGAGGGAAACCCTGGCCTGAGGTGACAGCCGAATCATCCGGTGCATCTGTAGATGCGATCCAGACCACTTGCTCAGGAGATCCAACTGAAACGTTTTGGCATGGGACTTCCCATACTGGATCGCCTCGTAGGAGGCAACCATCTTTCCCAACAATTGTATGCAAACGAAAAGATGAACGGACACTCGAGTAGGTCTGAGCACCATGCGGACCATTTCCTGAAGTGTATTCGCCTTGTCCTCTGGTAGAAACACCTTCTGGGCCACAGTATCCAGCAACATCCCCAGGAACAGGAGCCTCTGAGTTGGCTCCAGGTGGGACTTCTGTAAATTGAGGAGTCCGACAGAAGATGGATAGTGCGGTCGGTATGGAGCAACAAAAGCTCTTTGGATCATGCTTTTATCAGAAGATCATCCAGATAAGGGACAACATTGACCCCCTGGACCCGGAGTTGGAACATCATCTCTGCCATCACCTTCGTGAATACCCTCAGGGCTGTGGACAGACCGAAGGGCAGTGCCTGGAATTGGAAGTCAGGCATCCTTGATGTCCAAGAAGACCATAAATTCCTGTTCTTTCAGGCCCGCAATCACTGCTCACAGGGATTCCATCTTGAACTTGAACACCTTCAAATAAGGATTCAAAGATTTTAGATTTAAAATAGGTCTGACCGAACCGTCCGGTTTCGGCACCACAAACAGGTTTGAGTAAAACCCCATGCCGCATTGCAGTATTGGTACTGGAACAATGACATGGGACTGGACCAACTTTTGGATGGCCTGCTGCAACGTAACTTGCATATCCTCCAAAGCTGGTATGCTCGACTTGAAAAATCGTTGGGGAGGAGTACTGTCGAACTCCAGCTTGCAGCCCTGAGAAATTAGATCTCTGACCCAGGTATCCTGGCAGGAAGTCTCCCAGACATGGCTGAAGTGACACAGTCGAGCTCCCACCTCGAGATCCCCTTGGGGTGGGTGGGCACAGTCATGCTGAGGCCTTAGTGGACACAGAACCGGTGGACTGTTCCTGAGAGCTGGTGCTGGCAGGTTTTCTGGACTTACCTTTGGTGCCTCTAGTGAAATTGGAGGCACCTCTGGCCTTAGATCGAAATCTGTGAGACCAAAAGGACTGGACAGATGGTCCCGGATAGGAGGGGAGAAAAATAAGAATTTACTTACCGATAATTCTATTTCTCATAGTCCGTAGTGGATGCTGGGAACTCCGTAAGGACCATGGGGAATAGCGGCTCCGCAGGAGACTGGGCACAAAAAGTAAAAGCTTTAGACTAGCTGGTGTGCACTGGCTCCTCCCCCTATGACCCTCCTCCAAGCCTCAGTTAAGATACTGTGCCCGGACGAGCGTACATAATAAGGAAGGATCTTGAATCCCAGGTAAGACTCATACCAGCCACACCAATCACACCGTACAACTCGTGATCTGAACCCAGTTAACAGTATGATAACCGTAGGAGCCTCTGAAAAGATGGCTTCCAACAATAAACAACCCGATTTGTTTGTAACAATAACTATAAACAAGTATTGCAGACAATCTGCACTTGGGATGGGCGCCCAGCATCCACTACGGACTATGAGAAATAGAATTATCGGTAAGTAAATTCTTATTTTCTCTGACGTCCTAGTGGATGCTGGGAACTCCGTAAGGACCATGGGGATTATACCAAAGCTCCCAAACGGGCGGGAGAGTGCGGATGACTCTGCAGCACCGAATGAGAGAACTCCAGGTCCTCCTCAGCCAGGGTATCAAATTTGTAGAATTTAGCAAACGTGTTTGCCCCTGACCAAGTAGCTGCTCGGCAAAGTTGTAAAGCCGAGACCCCTCGGGCAGCCGCCCAAGATGAGCCCACCTTCCTTGTGGAATGGGCTTTTACAGATTTTGGCTGTGGCAGGCCTGCCACAGAATGTGCAAGTTGAATTGTACTACAAATCCAACGAGCAATCGTCTGCTTAGAAGCAGGAGCACCCAGCTTGTTGGGTGCATACAGTATAAACAGCGAGTCAGATTTTCTGACTCCAGCCATCCTGGAAACATATATTTTCAGGGCCCTGACTACGTCCAGCAACTTGGAGTCCTCCAAGTCCCTAGTAGCCACAGGTACCACAATAGGTTGATTCATATGAAACGCTGAAACCACCTTAGGGAGAAATTGAGGACGAGTCCTCAATTCCGCCCTATCCGAATGAAATATCAGGTAAGGGCTTTTATAGGATAAAGCCGCCAATTCTGATACGCGCCTGGCTGAAGCCAGGGCCAACAGCATTACCACTTACCATGTGAGATATTTTAAATCCACTGTGGCAAGTGGTTCAAACCAATGTGATTTTAGGAACCCTAAAACTACATGGAGATCCCAAGGTGCCACTGGAGGCACAAAAGGAGGCTGTATATGCAGTACCCCTTTGACAAACGTCTGAACTTCAGGCACTGAAGCCAGTTCTTTCTGGAAGAAGATCGACAGGGCCGAAATTTGAACCTTAATGGATCCTAATTTTAGGCCCATAGACAATCCTGCTTGCAGGAAATGTAGGAAACGACCCAGTTGAAATTCCTCCGTAGGGGCCTTCTTGGCCTCACACCACGCAACATATTTTCGCCAAATGCGATGATAATGTTTTGCAGTTACATCCTTCCTGGCCTTGATCAGGGTAGGGATGACTTCATCTGGAATGCCCCTTTCCATCAGGATCCGGCGTTCAACCGCCATGCCGTCAAACGCAGCCGCGGTAAGTCTTGGAACAGACAAGGTCCCTGCTGGAGCAGGTCCTTCCTTAGAGGTAGAGGCCACGGATCCTCCGCGAGCATCTCTTGCAGCTCCGGGTACCAAGTTCTTCTTGGCCAATCCGGAGCCACGAGTATCGTTCTTACTCCTCTCCTTCTTATGATTCTCAGTACTTTTGGTATGAGAGGAAGAGGAGGGAACACATATACCGACTGGAACACCCACGGAGTTACCAGAGCGTCCACCGCTATTGCCTGAGGGTCCCTTGACCTGGCGCAATATCTGTCCAGTTTCTTGTTGAGACGGGACGCCATCATGTCCACCTTTGGTTTTTCCCAACGGTTTACAATCACTTGGAAGACTTCTGGATGAAGTCCCCACTCCCCCGGGTGGAGGTCGTGTCTGCTGAGGAAGTCTGCTTCCCAGTTGTCCACTCCCGGAATGAACACTGCTGACAGTGCTATCACATGATTTTCCGCCCAGCGGAGAATCCTTGCAGCTTCTGCCATTGCCCTCCTGCTTCTTGTGCCGCCCTGTCTGTTTACGTGGGCGACAGCCGTGATGTTGTCCGACTGGATCAATACCGGTTGACCCTGAAGCAGAGGCCTTGCTTGACTTAGGGCATTGTAAATGGCCCTTATCTCTAGGATATTTATGTGAAGAGACGTTTCCATGCTTGACCACAAGCCCTGGAAATTTCTTCCCTGTGTGACTGCTCCCCAGCCTCTCAGGCTGGCATCCGTGGTTACCAGCATCCAATCCTGAATGCCGAATCTGCGGCCCTCGAGAAGATGAGCCTTCTGTAACCACCACAGGAGAGATACCCTTGTCCTTGGAGATAGGGTTATCCGCTGATGCATCTGAAGATGCGATCCGGACCATTTGTCCAGCAGATCCCACTGAAAAGTTCTTGCATGGAATCTTCCGAATGGAATCGCTTCGTAAGAAGCCACCATTTTTCCCAGGACTCTCGTGCACTGATGCACTGACACTTGTCCTGGTTTTAGGAGGTTCCTGACTAGCTCGGATAACTCCCTGGCCTTCTCCTCCGGGAGAAACACCTTTTTCTGGACTGTGTCCAGAATCATCCCTAGGAACAGTAGACGTGTTGTTGGAATCAGCTGTGATTTTGGGATATTTAGAATCCACCCGTGCTGACGTAGCACTACCTGAGATAGTGCTACTCCGACCTCTAACTGTTCCCTGGACCTTGCCCTTATCAGGAGAACGTCCAAGTAAGGGATAATTAATACGCCTTTTCTTCGAAGAAGAATCATCATTTCGGCTATTACCTTGGTAAAGACCCGTGGTGCCGTGGACAATCCAAACGGCAGCGTCTGAAACTGATAATGACAGTTTTGTATCACAAACCTGAGGTACCTTTGGTGAGAAGGGTAGATTGGGACATGGAGATAAGCATCCTTGATGTCTAGAGATACCATATAGTCCCCTTCTTCCAGGTTCGCTATCACTGCTCTGAGTGACTCCATCTTGAATTTGAACCTTTTTATGTAAGTGTTCAAAGATTTTAGATTTAAAATTGGTCTCACCGAGCCGTCCGGCTTCGGTACCACAAACAGCGTGGAATAATACCCCTTTCCCTGTTGTAGGAGGGGTACCTTGATTATCACCTGCTGGGAATACAGCTTGTGAATAGCTTCCAATACTGCCTCCCTGTCGGAGGGAGACGTTGGTAGAGCAGACTTCAGGAACCAGCGAGGGGGAGACGTCTCGAATTCCAATTTGTACCCCTGTGATACTACCTGCAGGATCCAGGGGTCAACTTGCGAGTGAGCCCACTGCGCGCTGAAATTCATGAGACGGCCCCCCACCGTGCCCGAATCTGCTTGCAGAGCCCCAGCGTCATGCTGAGGACTTGGCAGAAGCGGGGGAGGGCTTCTGCTCCTGGGAAGAGGCTGCATGGTGCAGTCTTTTTCCCCTTCCTCTGCCCCGGGGCAGGAACGAGCGGCCTTTTTCCCTCTTGCCCTTATAGGGACGAAAGGACTGGGTTTGAAAAGACTGTCTTTTTCTGCTGAGAGGTGACCTGGGGTAAAAAGGTGGATTTTCCAGCCGTTGCTGTGGCCACCAGGTCCGATAGACCGACCCCAAATAACTCCTCCCCTTTATACGGCAATACTTCCATATGTCGTTTGGAATCCGCATCACCTGACCACTGTCGCGTCCATAACGTTCTTCTGGCAGAAATGGACATCGCACTTACTCTAGATGCCAGGGTGCAAATATCCCTCTGTGCATCTCGCATATATAGTAATGCATCCTTCAAATGCTCTATAGTTAATAATACACTGTCCCTATCCAGGGTATCAATATTTTCCGTCAGGGAATCCGACCAAGCCACTCCAGCGCTGCACATCCAGGCTGAGGCGATCGCTGGTCGCAGTATAACACCGGTATGCAGGCCTGGCCAACCTGTGGCTCTCCAGCTGTTGTAAAACTACAGGTCCCATCATGCCTTGCCACAGTTTTGTTATTAGGGAACGCTAAAACTGTGGCAGGGCATGCTGGGATGTGTAGTTTCACTACATCTGGAGAGCCACAGGTTGGCCAGGCCTGCCGGTATGTGTGTATATACCTTTTAAGATATTTTCCAGCCTTCTATCAGCTGGTTCCTTGAGAGCGGCCGTATCAGGAGACGGTAACGCCACTTGTTTTGATAAGCGTGTGAGCGCCTTATCTACCCTAGGGGGTGTTTCCCAACGTGCCCTAACCTCTGGCGGGAAAGGGTATAGTGCCAATAATTTATTAGAAATCAGCAGTTTTTTATCGGGGGAAACCCACGCTTTATCACACACCTCATTTAATTCATCTGACTCAGGAAAAACCACTGGTAGTTTTTTCACACCCCACATAATACCCTTTTTTGTGGTACTTGTAGTGTCAGAAATGTTCAATGCCTCCTTCATTGCCGTGATCATGTAACGTGTGGCCCTACTGGACATTACGTTTGTCTCGTCACCGTCGACACTGGATTCAGTATCCGTGTCAGGGTCTGTGTCGACCATCTGAGGTAACGGGCGTTTTAGCGCCCCTGACGGTGTCTGAGACGCCTGAACAGGCACCAATTGATTTGTCGGCTGTCTCATGTCGTCAACAGTTTTTTGCAAAGTGCTGACATTGTCACGTAATTCTTTAATTACTACCATCCAGTCAGGTGTCGACTCCCTAGGGGGTGACATCACTAACACAGGCAATTGCTCTGCTTCCACATCATTTTCCTCCTCATACATGTCGACACAATCGTACCGACACCCAGCACACACACAGGGAATGCTCTGATAGAGGACAGGACCAAACTAGCCCTTTGGGGAGACAGAGGGAGAGTTTGCCAGCACACACCAGAGCGCTATATATATATATATATATACAGGGATAACCTTATATAAGTGTTACTCCCTGTTATAGCTGCTGTATTTATATATTAGCTGCCAATAGTGCCCCCCTCTCTGTTTTACCCTGTTTCTGTAGTGCAGGACTGCAGGGGAGAGTCAGGGAGCCGTCCTTCCAGCGGAGCTGTGAAAGAAAATGGCGCTTGTGTGCTGAGGAGAAAGGCTCCGCCCCCTTCACGGCGGCCTTTTCTCCCGCTTTTTTCAGGAAACTGGCAGGGGATAAATGCATCCATATAGCCCAGGAGCTATATGTGATGCATTTTTTTTAGCCATATAAGGTTTTTATATCGTTTTTATTGCGTCTCAGGGCGCTCCCCCCCAGCGCCCTGCACCCTCAGTGACCGGAGTGTGAAGTGTGCCGAGAGCAATGGCGCACAGCTGCAGTGCTGTGCGCTACCTTATTTGAAGACAGGAACGTCTTCTGCCGCCGCTTTCTCCAGACCTCTTCGCTCTTCTGGCTCTGTAAGGGGGCCGGCGGCGCGGCTCCGGGACCCATCCAGGCTGAACCTGTGATCGTCCCTCTGGAGCTAATGTCCAGTAGCCAAAAAGCCCAATCCATTCTGCAGTCAGGTGAGTTCGCTTCTTCTCCCCTTAGTCCCACGATGCAGTGAGCCTGTTGCCAGCAGGACTCACTGAAAATAAAAAACCTATTTAAACTTTTACTTCTAAGCAGCTCAGGAGAGCCACCTAGCTTGCACCCTTCTCGTTCGGGCACAAAAATCTAACTGAGGCTTGGAGGAGGGTCATAGGGGGAGGAGCCAGTGCACACCAGCTAGTCTAAAGCTTTTACTTTTTGTGCCCAGTCTCCTGCGGAGCCGCTATTCCCCATGGTCCTTACGGAGTTCCCAGCATCCACTAGGACGTCAGACAAATAAGATTTTACTCACCGGTAAATCTATTTCTCGTAGTCCGTAGTGCTGGGAACTCCGAAAGGACCATGGGGAATAGCGGCTCCGCAGGAGACTGGGCACAACTAAAGAAAGCTTTTAGGTCACCTGGTGTGCACTGGCTCCTTCCACTATGACCCTCCTCCAAGCCTCAGTTAGGACACTGTGCCCGGACGAGCTGACATAATAAGGAAGGATTTTGAATCCCGGGTAAGACTCCTACAGCCACACCAATCACACCGTATAACTCGTGATACTATACCCAGTTTAACAGTATGAAAACAACTGAGCCTCTCAACAGATGGCTCAACAATAACCCTTTAGTTAACAATAACTATGTACAAGTATTGCAGACAATCCGCACTTGGGATGGGCGCCCAGCATCCACTACGGACTACGAGAAATAGATTTACCGGTGAGTAAATTCTTATTTTCTCTGACGTCCTAGTGGATGCTGGGAACTCCGAAAGGACCATGGGGATTATACCAAAGCTCCCAAACGGGCGGGAGAGTGCGGATGACTCTGCAGCACCGAATGAGAGAACTCAAGGTCCTCCTCAGCCAGGGTATCAAATTTGTAGAATTTTGCAAACGTGTTTGCCCCTGACCAAGTAGCAGCTCGGCAAAGTTGTAAAGCCAACACCCCTCGGGCAGCCGCCCAAGATGAGCCCACCTTCCTTGTGGAAAGGGCTTTTACTGATTTAGGATGCGGCAGTCCAGCCGCAGAATGCGCCAGCTGAATTGTGCTACAAATCCAGCGAGCAATAGTCTGCTTAGAAGCAGGAGCACCCAGTTTGTTGGGTGCATACAGGATAAATAGCGAGTCAGTTTTCCTGACTCTAGCCGTCCTGGAAACATAAATTTTCAAGGCCCTGACTACGTCCAGTAACTTGGAATCCTCCAAGTCCCTAGTAGCCGCAGGCACCACAATAGGTTGGTTCAAGTGAAAAGCTGATACCACCTTAGGGAGAAACTGGGGACGAGTCCTCAATTCCGCCCTATCCATATGGAAAATCAGATAAGGGCTTTTACATGACAAAGCTGCCAATTCTGACACACGCCTGGCTGAAGCCAAGGCCAATAACATGACCACTTTCCACGTGAGATATTTTAGATCCACGGTTTTAAGTGGCTCAAACCAATGTGATTTTAAGAAACTCAACACCACGTTGAGATCCCAAGGTGCCACTGGAGGCACAAACGGGGGCTGAATATGCAGCACTCCTTTCACAAACGTCTGAACTTCAGGTAGTGAAGCTAATTCTTTCTGGAAGAAAATCGACAGAGCCGAGATCTGTACCTTAATGGAGCCTAATTTCAGGCCCATAGTCACTCCTGCTTGTAGGAAATGCAGAAATCGACCTAGTTGAAATTCCTCTGTTGGGGCCTTTTTGGCCTCACACCAAGCAACATATTTCCGCCATATGCAGTGATAATGCTTTGCAGTTAGATCTTTCCTGGCTTTAATCAGCGTAGGAATGACTTCCTCCGGAATGCCCTTTTCCTTCAGGATCCGGCGTTCAACCGCCATGCCGTCAAACGCAGCCACGGTAAGTCTTGGAACAGACAGGGCCCCTGCTGCAGCAGGTCCTGTCTGAGCGGCAGAGGTCATGGGTCCTCTGAGATCATCTCTTGAAGTTCCGGGTACCACGCTCGTCTTGGCCAATCCGGAACCACGAGTATTGTTCTTACTCCTCGTTTTCTTATTATTCTCAGTACCCTTGGTATGAGAGGCAGAGGAGGGAACACATAAACTGACTGGTACACCCACGGTGTCACTAGAGCGTCCACAGCTATCGCCTGAGGGTCCCTTGACCTGGCGCAATATCTCTCTAGTTTTTTGTTTAGGCGGGACGCCATCATGTCCACCTGTGGCCGTTCCCATCGATTTACAATCAGCGTGAAGACTTCTGGATGAAGTCCCCACTCTCCCGGGTGGAGGTCGTGCCTGCTGAGAAAGTCTGCTTCCCAGTTGTCCACTCCCGGAATGAACACTGCTGACAGTGCTAGTACGTGATTTTCCGCCCATCGGAGAATCCTTGTGGCTTCTGCCATTGCCATCCTGCTTCTTGTGCTGCCCTGTCGATTTACATGGGCGACTGCCGTGATGTTGTCTGACTGGATCAGTACCGGCTGGTGTAGAAGCAGGGATTTTGCCTGACTTAGGGCATTGTAAATGGCCCTTAGTTCCAGAATATTTATGTGTAGGGAAGTCTCCTGACTCGACCATAGTCCTTGGAAGTTTCTTCCCTGTGTGACTGCCCCCCAGCCTCGAAGGCTGGCATCCGTGGTCACCAGGACCCAGTCCTGTATGCCGAATCTGCGGCCCTCTAGAAGATGAGCACTCTGCAGCCACCACAGCTGTATCCAGAATCATACCCAGGAACAGTAGACGTGTCGTCGGAACCAGCTGTGATTTTGGAATATTCAGAATCCAACCGTGCTGGTGTAGCACCTCCTGAGATAGTGCTACTCCCACCAACAACTGCTCCTTGGACCTCGCCTTTATTAGGAGATCGTCCAAGTACGGGATAATTAAAACTCCCTTTCTTCGAAGGAGTATCATCATTTCCGCCATTACCTTGGTAAACACCCTCGGTGCCGTGGAGAGTCCAAACGGCAGCGTCTGGAATTGGTAATGGCAATCCTGTACCACAAATCTGAGGTACTCCTAGTGAGGATAGTAAATGGGGACATGCAGGTAAGCATCCTTGATGTCCAGGGATACCATGTAATCCCCCTCGTCCAGGCTTGCAATAACCGCCCTGAGCGATTCCATCTTGAACTTGAACTTGAATTTTTTTATGTATGTGTTCAAGGATTTCAAATTTAAAATGGGTCTCACCGAACCGTCCGGTTTCGGTACCACAAACAGTGTGGAATAGTAACCCCGTCCTTGTTGAAGTAGGGGCACCTTGATTATCACCTGCTGGGAATACAGCTTGTGAATTGCCGCTAGCACAGCCTCCCTGTCTGAAGGAGTAATCGGCAAGGCAGATTTTAGGAACCGGTGGGGTGGAGACGCCTCGAATTCCAGTTTGTACCCTTGAGATACTATTTGCAGGATCCAGGGATCCACCTGTGAGCGAGCCCACTGATCGCAGAAATTTTTGAGGCGGCCCCCCACCGTACCTGGCTCCGCCTGTGGAGCCCCACCGTCATGCGGCGGACTTGGAAGAAGCGGGGGAGGACTTTTGCTCCTGGGAACCTGCTGTTTGTTGCAGCCTTTTTCCCCTACCTCTGCCTCTGGACAGAAAGGACCCGCCTTTTCCACGCCTGTTTTTCTGAGTCCGAAAGGACTGTACCTGATAAAACGGCGCCTTTTTAGGCTGTGAGGGAACATGGGGTAAAAATGCTGACTTCCCCGAATAACTCCTCACCCTTATAAGGCAAAACTTCCATGTGCCTTTTTGAATCTGCATCCCCTGTCCACTGGCGAGTCCATAAGCCTCTCCTAGCAGAAATGGACAATGCACTTATTTTAGATGCCAGCCGGCAGATCTCCCTCTGTGCATCTCTCATGTATAAGACTGAGTCTTTTATATGCTCTATGGTTAGCAGAATAGTGTCCCTGTCTAGGGTGTCAATATTTTCTGACAGGGAATCTGACCACGCAGCGGCAGCACTGCACATCCATGCTGACGCAATAGCTGGTCTAAGTATAATGCCTGAGTGTGTATATACAGACTTCAGGATCGCCTCCTGCTTTCTATCAGCAGGTTCCTTGAGGGCGGCCGTATCCGGAGACGGTAGTGCCACCTTTTTAGACAAACGTGTGAGCGCTTTATCCACCCTAGGGGGCGTCTCCCAACGTGACCTATCCTCTGGCGGGAAAGGGAACGCCATTAGTAACTTCTTAGAGATTACCAATCTTTTATCAGGGAAAGCCCACGCTTCTTCACACACTTCATTTAATTCTTCTGATGGGGGAAAAACTACGGGTAGTTTTTTCTCCCCAAACATAATACCCTTTTCTCTGACGTCCTAGTGGATGCTGGGACTCCGTAAGGACCATGGGGAATAGCGGCTCCGCAGGAGACAGGGCACAAAATAAAAGCTTAAGGATCAGGTGGTGTGCACTGGCTCCTCCCCCTATGACCCTCCTCCAAGCCTCAGTTAGATTTTTGTGCCCGGCCGAGAAGGGTGCAATCTAGGTGGCTCTCCTGAGCTGCTTAGAATAAAAGTTTAGTTTAGGTTTTTTTATTTTCAGTGAGTCCTGCTGGCAACAGGCTCACTGCATCGTGGGACTAAGGGGAGAAGAAACGGACTCACCTGAGTGCAGAGTGGATCGGGTTTCTTAGGCTACTGGACATTAGCTCCAGAGGGACGATCACAGGTTCAGCCTGGATGGGTCACCGGAGCCGCGCCGCCGTCCCCCTTACAGAGCCAGAAGAGACGAAGAGGTCCGGTGAAATCGGCGGCAGAAGACATCCTGTCTTCAGTCTAAGGTAGCGCACAGCACCGCAGCTGTGCGCCATTGCTCTCAGCACACTTCACACTCCGGTCACTGAGGGTGCAGGGCGCTGGGGGGGAGCGCCCTGAGACGCAATATAACAGTATATACCTTAGGTGGCAAAAAGAATACATCACATATAGCTCCTGGGCTATATGGATGTATTTTAACCCCTGCCATTTTTACACAAAAAAGCGGGAGATAAGGACGTCGTGAAGGGGCGGAGCCTATCTCCTCAGCACACAAGCGCCATTTTCCCTCACGGCTCCGCTGGAAGGACGGCTCCCTGACTCTCCCCTGCAGTCCTGCTTCAGAATCAGGGTAAAAAAGAGAAGGGGGGGCATTTTTGGCAGCAAATAACGATAATAACAGCAGCTATAAGGGAATAACACTTATATAAGGTTATCCCTGTATATATATATATATAGCGCTGGGTGTGTGCTGGCAGACTCTCCCTCTGTCTCTCCAAAGGGCTAAGTGGGGTCCTGTCCTCTATCAGAGCATTCCCGGTGTGTGTGCTGTGTGTCGGTACGCGTGTGTCGACATGTATGAGGAGGAAAATGATGTGGAGGCGGAGCAGTTGCCTGTGTTGGTGATGTCACCCCCTAGGGAGTCGACACCTGACTGGATGATTGTATTTAAACAATTAAGTGATAATGTCAGCAATTTGCAAAAAACTGTTGACGACATGAGACAGCCGGCAAATCAATTAGTGCCTGTCCAGGCGTCTCAGACACCGTCAGGGGCGCTAAAACGCCCGTTACCTCAGTGGGTCGACACAGACCCTGACACAGATACTGAGTCTAGTGTCGACGGTGACGAGACAAACGTAATGTCCAGTAGGGCCACACGTTACATGATCACGGCAATGAAAGAGGCATTGAACCTTTCTGACACTACAAGTACCACAAAGAAGGGTATTATGTGGGGTGTGAAAAAACTACCAATAGTTTTTCCTGAGTCAGAGGAAATAAATGAGGTGTGTGATAAAGCGTGGGTTTCCCCCGATAAAAAACAGCTAATTTCTAAAAAATTATTAGCATTATATCCCTTCCCGCCAGAGGTTAGGGCGCGTTGGGAAACACCCCCTAGGGTAGATAAGGCGCTCACACGTTTATCTAAACAAGTAGCGTTACCGTCTCCTGATACGGCCACCCTCAAAGAACCAGCTGATAGAAGGCTGGAAAATATCCTAAAAAGTATATACACACATACTGGTGTTATACTGCGACCAGCAATCGCCTCAGCCTGGATGTGCAGTGCTGGAGTCGCATGGTCGGATTCCCTGACTGAGAATATTGATACCCTGGATAGGGACAATATTTTGTTAACTATAGAACATTTAAAGGATGCATTACTATATATGCGTGATGCACAGAGGGATATTTGCACCCTGGCATCAAGAGTAAGTGCTATGTCCATCTCTGCCAGAAGAGCGTTATGGACGCGACAGTGGTCAGGGGATGCGGATTCCAAACGGCACATGGAAGTATTGCCGTATAAAGGGGAGGAGTTATTTGGGGCTGGTCTATCGGACCTGGTGGCCACGGCAACGGCTGGAAAATCCACCTTTTTACCCCAGGTCACTTCACATCAGCAGAAAAAGACACCGTCTTTTCAAACTCAGTCCTTTCGTTCCCATAAGTACAAGCGAGCAAAAGGCCACTCTTTTCTGCCCCGGGGCAGAGGAAGAGGAAAAAGACTGCACCATGCAGCCGCTTCCCAGGAGCAGAAGCCCTCCCCTGCTTCTGCCAAGTCTTGAGCATGACGCTGGGGCTTTACAAGCAGACTCAGATATGGTGGGGGCCCGTCTCAAGAATTTCAACGCGCAGTGGGCTCACTCGCAAGTGGATCCCTGGATTCTACAGGTAGTATCGCAGGGGTACAAACTGGAATTCGAGGCGTTTCCCCCTCGTCGGTTCCTGAAGTCTGCTTTACCAAAGTCTCCCTCCGACAGGGAGGCAGTTTTGGAAGCCATTCACAAGCTGTATTCCCAGCAGGTGATAATCAAGGTACCCCTCCTGCAACAAGGAAAGGGGTATTATTCCACGCTGTTTGTGGTACCGAAGCCGGACGGCTCGGTGAGACCAATTTTAAATCTGAAATCCTTGAACACTTACATAAAAAGGTTCAAGTTCAAGATGGAGTCACTCAGAGCAGTGATAGCGAACCTGGAAGAAGGGGACTATATGGTGTCTCTGGACATCAAAGATGCTTATCTCCACGTCCCAATATACCCTTCTCACCAAGGGTACCTCAGGTTTGTAGTACAAAACTGTCATTATCAGTTTCAGACGCTGCCGTTTGGATTGTCCACGGCACCTCGGGTCTTTACCAAGGTAATGGCCGAAATGATGATTCTTCTACGAAGAAAAGGCATTTCAATTATCCCTTACTTGGACGATCTCCTGATAAGGGCAAGATCCAGGGAACAGTTAGAAGTCGGAGTAGCACTATCTCAGGTAGTGTTACGTCAGCACGGGTGGATTCTAAATATTCCAAAATCGCAGCGGATTCCAACGACACGTCTACTGTTCCTAGGAATGATTCTGGACACAGTCCAGAAGAAGGTGTTTCTCCCGGAGGAGAAGGCCAGGGAGTTATCCGAGCTAGTCAGGAACCTCCTAAAACCAGGCCAGGTCTCAGTGCATCAGTGCACGAGGGTCCTGGGAAAAATGGTGGCTTCTTACGAAGCGATTCCATTCGGAAGATTCCATGCAAGAACGTTTCAGTGGGATCTACTGGACAAATGGTCCGGATCGCATCTGCAGATGCATCAGCGGATAACCCTGTCGCCAAGGACAAGGGTGTCTCTCCTGTGGTGGCTGCAGAGTGCTCATCTACTAGAGGGCCGCAGATTTGGCATTCAGGATTGGATCCTGGTAACCACGGATGCCAGCCTGAGAGGCTGGGGAGCAGTCACACAGGGAAGGAATTTCCAGGGCTTGTGGTCAAGCATGGAAACATCTCTTCATATAAACATTCTGGAACTAAGGGCCATTTACAATGCCCTAAGTCAAGCAAAACCTCTGCTTCAGGGTCAGGCGGTGTTGATCCAATCGGACAACATCACGTCAGTCGCCCACGTAAACAGACAGGGCGGCACGAGAAGCAGGAGGGCAATGGCAGAAGCTGCAAGGATTCTTCGCTGGGCGGAAAATCATGTGATAGCACTGTCAGCAGTGTTCATTCCGGGAGTGGACAACTGGGAAGCAGACTTCCTCAGCAGACACGACCTTCACCCGGGAGAGTGGGGACTTCACCCAGAAGTCTTCCACCTGATTGTAAACCGTTGGGAAAAACCAAAGGTGGACATGATGGCGTCACGTCTAAACAAAAAACTGGACAGATATTGCGCCAGGTCAAGGGACCCTCAGGCAATAACAGTGGACGCTCTGGTAACGCCGTGGGTGTACCAGTCAGTGTATGTGTTCCCTCCTCTGCCTCTCATACCAAAAGTACTGAGAATCATAAGAAGGAGAGGAGTAAGAACTATACTCGTGGTTCCGGATTGGCCAAGAAGGACTTGGTACCCGGAACTTCAAGAGATACTCACGGACGAACCGTGGCCTCTACCTCTAAGAAAGGACCTGCTACTGCAGGGGCCTTGTCTGTTCCAAGACTTACCGCGGCTGCGTTTGACGGCATGGCGGTTGAACGCCGGATCCTGAGGGAAAAAGGCATTCCAGAAGAAGTCATTCCTACTCTGGTCAAAGCCAGGAAGGACGTAACCGCAAAACATTATCACCGCATTTGGCGTAAATATGTTGCGTGGTGTGAGGCCAAGAGAGCCCCTACAGAGGAATTTCAACTGGGTCGTTTCCTTCATTTCCTGCAAACAGGACTGTCTATGGGCCTAAAATTAGGGTCCATTAAGGTTCAAATTTCGGCCCTGTCGATTTTTTTCCAGAAAGAACTGGCTTCAGTACCTGAAGTTCAGACATTTGTAAAAGGGGTGCTGCACATACAGCCTCCTTTTGTGCCTCCAGTGGCACCTTGGGATCTCAATGTGGTGTTGAGTTTTCTAAAGTCACATTGGTTTGAACCACTTTCCACTGTGGACTTAAAATATCTCACATGGAAGGTGTCGATGCCGTTAGCCTTGGCTTCAGCCAGGCGTGTGTCAGAATTGGCGGCTTTATCATATAAAAGCCCTTACTTAATTTTTCATTCTGACAGGGCGGAATTGAGGACTCGTCCTCAATTTCTACCTAAGGTGGTTTCTGCATTTCACATGAACCAACCTATTGTGGTACCTGCGGCTACCAGGGACTTAGAGGACTCTAAGTTGCTTGACGTTGTCAGGGCCTTGAAAATATATGTTTCCAGGACGGCTGGAGTCAGAAAATCTGACTCGCTGTTTATCCTGTATGCACCCAACAAGCTGGGTGCTCCTGCTTCTAAGCAGACGATTGCTCGTTGGATTTGTAGTACAATTCAGCTTGCACATTCTGTGGCAGGATTGCCACAGCCAAAATCAGTAAAAGCCCATTCCACAAGGAAAGTGGGCTCATCTTGGGCGGCTGCCCGAGGGGTCTCGGCTTTACAACTTTGCCGAGCAGCTACTTGGTCAGGGGCAAACACGTTTGCTAAATTCTACAAATTTGATACCCTGGCTGAGGAGGACCTGGAGTTCTCTCATTCGGTGCTGCAGAGTCATCCGCACTCTCCCGCCCGTTTGGGAGCTTTGGTATAATCCCCATGGTCCTTACGGAGTCCCAGCATCCACTAGGACGTCAGAGAAAATAAGATTTTACTTACCGATAAATCTATTTCTCGTAGTCCGTAGTGGATGCTGGGCGCCCATCCCTAGTGCGGATTGTCTGCAATACTTGTATATAGTTATTGTTACAAAAAATAAGAATTTACTTACCGATAATTCTATTTCTCGGAGTCCGTAGTGGATGCTGGGGTTCCTGAAAGGACCATGGGGAATAGCGGCTCCGCAGGAGACAGGGCACAAAAGTAAAGCTTTCCGATCAGGTGGTGTGCACTGGCTCCTCCCCCTATGACCCTCCTCCAAGCCAGTTAGGTACTGTGCCCGGACGAGCGTACACAATAAGGGAGGAATTTTGAATCCCGGGTAAGACTCATACCAGCCACACCAATCACACCGTACAACTTGTGATCTAAACCCAGTTAACAGTATGATAACAGCGGAGCCTCTGAAAAGATGGCTCACAACAATAATAACCCGATTTTTGTAACTATGTACAAGTATTGCAGATAATCCGCACTTGGGATGGGCGCCCAGCATCCACTACGGACTCCGAGAAATAGAATTATCGGTAAGTAAATTCTTATTTTCTCTATCGTCCTAGTGGATGCTGGGGTTCCTGAAAGGACCATGGGGATTATACCAAAGCTCCCAAACGGGCGGGAGAGTGCGGATGACTCTGCAGCACCGAATGAGAGAACTCCAGGTCCTCCTTAGCCAGGGTATCAAATTTGTAGAATTTAGCAAACGTGTTTGCCCCTGACCAAGTAGCTGCTCGGCAAGTTGTAAAGCCGAGACCCCTCGGGCAGCCGCCCAAGATGAGCCCACCTTCCTTGTGGAATGGGCATTTACATATTTTGGCTGTGGCAGGCCTGCCACAGAATGTGCAAGCTGAATTGTATTACACATCCAACTAGCAATAGTCTGCTTAGAAGCAAGAGCACCCAGTTTGTTGGGTGCATACAGGATAACAGCAAGTCAGTTATCCTGACTCCAGCCGTCCTGGAACATATTTTCAGGGCCCTGACAACATCTAGCAACTTGGAGTCCTCCAAGTCCCTAGTAGGTGCAAGGCACCACAATAAGCTGGTTCAGGTGAAACACTGACACCACCTTAGGGAGAGAACTGGGGACGAGTCCGCAGCTCTGCCCTGTCCGAATGGACAAACAAATATGGGCTTTTTTGAGAGAAAAACCACCAATTTGACACTCGCCTGGTCCAGGCCAGGGCCAAGAGCATGGTCACTTTTCATGTGAGATGCTTCAAATCCACAGATTTGACTGGTTTTAAACCAATGTGATTTGAGGAATCCCAGAACTACGTTGAGATCCCACAGTGCCACTGGAGGCACAAAAGGGGATTGTATATGCAATACTCCCTTGACAAACTTCTGGACTTCAGGAACTGAAGCCAATTCTTTCTGGAAGAAAATCGACAGGGCCGAAATTTGAACCTTAATGGACCCCAATTTGAGGCCCATAGACACTCCTGTTTGCAGGAAATGCAGGAAACGACCGAGTTGAAATTTCTTTGTGGGGCCTTCCTGGCCTCACACCACGCAACATATTTTCGCCACATGTGGTGATAATGTTGTGCGGTCACCTCCTTTCTGGCTTTGACCAGGGTAGGAATGACCTCTTCCGGAATGCCTTTTTCCCTTAGGATCCGGCTTTCCACCGCCATGCCGACAAACGCAGCTGCGGTAAGTCTTGGAACAGACATGGTACTTGCTGAAACAAGTCCCTTCTTAGCGGCAGAGGCCATAAGACCTCTGTAAGCATCTCTTGAAGTTCCGGGTACCAAGTCCTACTTGGCCAATCCGGAGCCATGAGTATAGTTCTTACTCCTCTACGTCTTATAATTCTCAGCACCTTAGGTATGAGAAGCAGAGGAGGGAACACATACACCGACTGGTACACCCACGGTGTTACCAGAACGTCCACAGCTATTGCCTGAGGGTCTCTTGACCTGGCGCAATACCTGTCCCGTTTTTCGTTCAGACGGGACGCCATCATGTCCACCTTTGGTATTTCCCAACGGTTTACAATCATGTGGAAAAAACTTCCCGATGAAGTTTCCACTCTCCCGGGTGGAGGTCGTGCCTGCTGAGGAAGTCTGCTTCCCAGTTTCCATTCCCGGGATGAAACACTGCTGACAGTGCTATCACATGATTTTCCGCCCAGCGAAAAGTCCTTGCAGTTTTTGCCATTGCCCTCCTGCTTCTTGTGTCGCCCTGTCTGTTTACGTGGGCGACTGCCGTGATGTTTTTCCCACTGGATCAATACCGGCTGACCTTGAAGCAGAGGTCTTGCTAAGCTTAGAGCATTATAAATTTACCCTTAGCTCCAGTATATTTATGTGGAGAAAAGTCTCCAGACTTGATCACACTCCCTGGAAATTTTTTCCTTGTGTGACTGCTCCCCAGCCTCTCGGGCTGGGCTCCGTGGTCACCAGCATCCAATCCTGAATGCCGAATCTGCGGCCCTCTAGAAGATGAGCACTCTATAACCACCACAGGAGAGACACCCTTGTCCTTGGATATAGGGTTATCCGCTGATGCATCTGAAGATGCGATCCGGGCCATTTGTCCAGCAGATCCCACTGAAAAGTTCTTGCGTGAAATCTGCCGAATGGAATTGCTTCGTAGGAAGCCACCATTTTTACCAGGACCCTTGTGCAATGATGCACTGTTTTTAGGAGGTTCCTGACTAGCTCGGATAACTCCCTGGCTTTCTCTTCCGGGAGAAACACCTTTTTCTGGACTGTGTCCAGAATCATCCCTAGGCACAGCAGACGTGTCGTCGGATCAGCTGCGATTTTGGAATATTTAGAATCCACCCGTGCTGTTGTAGCAGTATCCGAGATAGTGCTACTCCGACCTCCAACTGTTCCCTGGACTATGCCCTTATCAGGAGATCGTCCAAGTAAGGGATACTTAAGACGCCTTTTCTTCGAAGAAGAAACATCATTTCGGCCATTACCTTGGTAAAGACCCGGGGTGCCGTGGACAATCCAAACGGCAGCGTCTGAAACTGATAGTGACAGTTCTGCACCACGAACCTGAGGTACCCTTAGTGAGAAGGGCAAATTTGGGACATAGAGGTAAGCATCCCTGATGTCCCGGGACACTATATAGTCCTCTTCTTCCTGGTTCGTTATCACTGCTCTGAGTGACTCCATCTTGATTTGAACCTTTGTAAGTGTTCAAAAATTTTTTTAGAATAAGTCTCACCTAGCCTTCTGGCTTCAATACCACAATATAGTGTGGAATAATACCCCTTTTCTTGTAGTAGGAGGGGTAATTTAGTTATCACCTGCTGGGAATACAGCTTGTGAATTTTTTCCCATACTGCCTCCTTGTCGGAGGGAGACCTTGGTAAAGCAGACTTCAGGAGCCTGCGAAGGGGAAACGTCTCGACCTTCCAATCTGTACCCCTGGGATACTACTTGTAGGATCCAGGGGTCCTGTACGGTCTCAGCGCCATGCTGAGAACTTGTCAGAAGCGGTGGAACGCTTCTGTTCCTGGGAATGGGCTGCCTGCTGCAGTCTTCTTCCCTTTCCTCTATCCCTGGGCAGATATGATCTTATAGGGACGAAAGGACTGAGGCTGAAAAGACGGTGTCTTTTTCTGCAGAGATGTGACTTAGGGTAAAAACGGCGGATTTTCCAGCAGTTGCCGTGGCCACCAGGTCCGATGGACCGACCCCAAATAACTCCTCTTCCTTTATACGGCAATACACCTTTGTGCCGTTTGGAATCTGCATCACCTGACCACTGTCGTGTCCATAACATCTTTGGCAGTTATGGACATCGCATTTACTCATGATGCCAGAGTGCAAATATCCCTCTGTGCATCTCGCATATATAGAAATGCATCCTTTAAATGCTCTATAGTCAATAAAATACTGTCCCTGTCAAGGGTATCAATATTTTTAGTCAGGGAATCCGACCAAGCCACCCCAGCTCTGCACATCCAGGCTGAGGCGATCGCTGGTCGCAGTATAACACCAGTATGTGTGTATATACTTTTTATGATATTTTTCCAGCCTCCTGTCAGCTGGTCCTTGAGGACGGCCCTATCTATAGACGGTACCGCCACTTGTTTTGATAAGCGTGTGAGCGCCTTATCCACCTTAAGGGGTGTTTCCCAACGCGCCCTAACTTCTGGCGGGAAAGGGTATACCGCCCATAATTTTCTATCGGGGGGAACCCACGCATCATCACACACTTTATTTAATTTATCTGATTCAGGAAAAACTATGGTAGTTTTTTCACATCCCACATAATACCCTCTTTTGTGGTACTTGTAGTATCAGAAATATGTAACACCTCCTTCATTGCCTTTAACGTGTGGCCCTAATAAGGAATACGTTTGTTTATTCACCGTCGACACTGGATTCAGTGTCCCTGTCTGTGTCTGTGTCGACCGACTAAAGTAAACGGGCGTTTTAAAACCCCTGACGGTGTTTTTGAGACGTCTGGACCGGTACTAATTGTCTGTCGGCCGTCTCATGTCGTCAACCGACCTTGCAGCGTGTTGACATTATCACGTAATTTCCTAAATAAGCCATCCATTCCGGTGTCGACTCCCTAGAGAGTGACATCACCATTTCAGGCAATTGCTCCGCCTCCTCACCAACATCGTCCTCCTACATGTCGACACACACGTACCGACACACAGCACACACACAGGGAATGCTCTGATAGAGGACAGGACCCACTAGCCCTTTGGAGAGACAGAGGGAGAGTTTGCCAGCACACACCAAAAACGCTATAATTATATAGGGACAACCTTATATAAGTGTTTTCCCTTATAGCATCTTAATATATAAGCATATCGCCAAATTAGTGCCCCCCCTCTCTGTTTTAACCCTGTTTCTGTAGTGCAGTGCAGGGGAGAGCCTGGGAGCCTTCCCTCCAGCCTTTCTGTGAGGGAAAATGGCGCTGTGTGCTGAGGAGATAGGCCCCGCCCCTTTTTTGGCGGCCTCGTCTCCCGCTCTTAACGGATTCTGGCAGGGGTTCAATATCTCCATATAGCCTCCGGAGGCTATATGTGAGGTATTTTTAGCCAAAATAGGTATTCATTTGCCTCCCAGGGCGCCCCCCTCCCAGCGCCCTGCACCCTCAGTGACTGCCGGGTGAAGTGTGCTGAGAGGAAAATGGCGCACAGCTGCAGTGCTGTGCGCTACCTTTAGAAGACTGAGGAGTCTTCTGCCGCCGATTCTGGACCTCTTCTTACTTCAGCATCTGCAAGGGGGCCGGCGGCAAGGCTCCGGTGACCATCCAGGCTGTACCTGTGATCGTCCCTCTGGAGCTGATGTCCAGTAGCCAAGAAGCCAATCCATCCTGCACGCAGGTGAGTTCACTTCTTCTCCCCTCTGTCCCTCGTTGCAGTGATCCTGTTGCCAGCAGGACTCACTGTAAAGTAAAAAACCTAAGCTAAACTTTCTCTAAGCAGCTCTTTAGGAGAGCCACCTAGAATTGCACCCTTCTCGGCCGGGCACAAAAATCTAACTGGCTTGGAGGAGGGTCATAGGGGGAGGAGCCAGTGCACACCACCTGATCGGAAAGCTTTACTTTTGTGCCCTGTCTCCTGCGGAGCCGCTATTCCCCATGGTCCTTTCAGGAACCCCAGCATCCACTAGGACGATAGAGAAATTCGGGTTATTATTGTTGTGAGCCATCTTTTCAGAGGCTCCTTTGCGTTTATCATACTGTTAACTGGGTTCAGATCACAAGTTGTATGGTGTGATTGGTGTGGCTGGTATGAGTCTTACCCGGGATTCAATATCCTTCCTTATTATGTACGCTCGTCCGGGCACAGTATCCTAACTGAGGCTTGGAGGAGGGTCATAGGGGGAGGAGCCAGTGCACACCACCTGATCCTTAAGCTTTTATTTTGTGCCCTGTCTCCTGCGGAGCCGCTATTCCCCATGGTCCTTACGGAGTCCCAGCATCCACTACGGACTACGAGAAATAGATTTATCGGTAAGTAAAATCTTATTTTTAGTGGTACCTGGGTTTATATCAGAAATTTGTAACACCTCTTTCATTGCTTCAATCATGCAATGAATGGCCTTAGTGGACATTAGACTAGACTCATCGTCGTCGACACTGGTGTCAGTATCCGTGTCGACATCCGCGTCTGCCATCTGAGGTAGCGGGCGTTTTAGAGCCCCCGATGGCCTTTGAGACGCCTGGACAGGCACGAGCTGAGAAGCCGGCTGTCCCGCATTTGGCATGTCGTCAAATTTTTTGTGTAAGGAGTCGACACGTGCACGCAATTCCTTCCATAAGTCCATCCACTCAGGTGTCTGCCCCGCAGGGGGTGACATCCCTTCTATAGGCATCTGCTCCGCCTCCACATCATTATCCTCATCAAACATGTCGACACAGCCGTACCGACACACCGCACACACACAGGGAATGCTCTAACAGAGGACAGGACCCACAAAAGCCCTTTGGGGAGACAGAGTGAGAGTATGCCAGCACACACCAGAGCGCTATATAATGCAGGGACTAACTGAATTAAGTCCCCTATAGCTGCTGTTATATATACTGCGCCTAAATTTAGTGCCCCCCCTCTCTTTTTTTACCCTTTTCTGTAGTGTAGACTGCAGGGGAGAGCCAGTGAGCTTCCTTCCAGCGGAGCTGTGAGGGAGAAATAACGCCAGTGTGCTGAAGGAGATAGCTCCGCCCCTTTTTCGTGGACTATTCTCCCGCTTTTTTATGGATTCTGGCAGGGGTAATTATCACATATATAGCCTCTGGGGCTATATATTGTGGTATTTTTGCCAGCCAAGGTGTTTTTATTGCTGCTCAGGGCGCCCCCCCCCAGCGCCCTGCACCCTCAGTGACCGGAATGTGAAGTGTGTATGAGGAGCAATGGCGCACAGCTGCAGTGCTGTGCGCTACCTTGGTGAAGACTGATGTCTTCTGCCGACGATTTTCCGGACCTCTTCTTGCTTCTGGCTCTGTAAGGGGGACGGCGGCGCGGCTCCGGGACCGAACACCAAGGCCAGTTCCATGCGGTCGATCCCTCTGGAGCTAATGGTGACCAGTAGCCTAAGAAGCCCAAGCTAGCTGCAAGCAGGTAGGTTCGCTTCTTCTCCCCTTAGTCCCTCGCTGCAGTGAGCCTGTTGCCAGCAGGTCTCACTGTAAAATAAAAAACCTAATTATATACTTTCTTTTTAGAAGCTCAGGAGAGCCCCTAGTGTGCATCCAACCTCGGCCGGGCACAAAATCTAACTGAGGCTTGGAGGAGGGTCATAGTGGGAGGAGCCAGTGCACACCAGGTGACCTAAAAGCTTTCTTTAGTTGTGCCCAGTCTCCTGCGGAGCCGCTATTCCCCATGGTCCTTTCGGAGTTCCCAGCATCCACTAGGACGTCAGAGAAACGGGGATTTACCAGGCCTAATTTTGGAAATCCAGGTATCCCATTCAACCCCAAAGTGCCATTCCCCCGAAAAGGGAGGGATTCGACACTACGTTTGGATTCCGTGTCCGCTATCCACTGACGCAACCACAAGGCCCTGCGCGCTGACACTGCCATGGCAGAAGTCCAAGCATTAATGTTCCCCATCCCCTTGAGAGAATCACAGAGGACCCATGTAGTGTCCTGAATGTGTTTTAGGAGTTTTACCATAGTAACTAAAGGCATATCCCCCGAGAGGCCCCCCTGAATTTGAGTGGCCCAGGAATGAATGACATGGGTCATCCAGCAACCCACTATTATTATTATTATTATTATCCTTTATTTATATGACGCCACAAGGGTTCTGCAGCGCCCAATTACAGAGTACATAAACAAATAAGCAAAGAGGAAAACAGCAACTTATAGGCCCTACACACTGGCCGATTTTTTGAAAGATATGAACGATCTCGTTCATATCTTTCAGTGTGGAGACTCCAGCGATGAACGATGCGCGGCCCCGCGCTCGTTCATCGCTGGTCTCCCGTCGGCTGTGCATGCAGGCCAATATGGATGATCTCGTCCATATTTGCCTGCACTTCAATGCAGCCGCGTGACGGGGGGAGTGAAGAAACTTCACTCCCCCCGTCACTGCCCCCCCCGCCGCCGGGTCGCTCGTCGGCCGTATCGGCCGTCGGGCACCTCGGCGGCGCATCGGGAAATGAGTAGGGCCCATTACAGTTGACGACAATATAGGACAAGTACAGGGTAAATAAACATAGCTACATCAGCAGATGACACAGGAACAAGTATCAGGTGGCAGAAGACTGCTGGATTTGGTGCAGTTGAAGATTATTAAAGTTATGGCCCATACACACGGTGAGATTCGGGCTATGCCCGATTCTCACTATGCGACAGGGGCTAGGTCGGCACATAGTCAGTATCGCAAGCACATTCATTATGTGCTTGCGATACGGACTATGTGCGATTTTGGCTAAGTGTCAATTTTGACTATCTCTTCTATAGAGATAGTCAAAATTGACTTGCCTGCAGTCTATATATTCTTGCGATGCCGACCGCGCGGGGCCGTGCATCGGCATCGAATCTGGATCGCACGGTGACTTTCACCTTGCGATCTGCACTAACTTTTCTTACGATTTTGACTATATAGTCAAAATCGTAAGAAAAAATCTCACCGTGTGTACACACCATAAGAAAAGTATAAGCACATGAGGGAAGAGGGACCTACTCATGAGAGCTTACAATCTAAAGGGGAGAAGTAGACAGACAAGGGTGACACAGACGGGGTACAAAGAGAGCGTGGGACAGTGGGTTAGGATGAGATTTGGCTGGGTTTGGTGAAGAAGTGGCTCTTGAGAGCCGTTTGAAGTTTTGGAGAGAGGTGGAGAGTCTGAGGGGGAGAGGTAGGGAATTCCAGAGTAGTGGTGCAGCACGTGAAAAATCTTGGAGGTAGGAGTGGAAGTAATGAGTCGGCGTACATTAGCAGAGCGAAGAGGACGGGTGGGAGTGTAAAGAGAGATAAGGTCAGAGATGTAGATGGGAGAGGAGTGGGTGAGGGCTCTTTGTAAGTGAGTGTGAGAAGCTTGAAATGGATTCTGAAAGGGAAGGGGAGCCAGTGAAGGTCTTGTAAGAGAGGAGAGATGGACGTAGTGCGTTTGGTGAGGAAAATGAGCCGGGCAGCAGCATTGAGGATAGATTGGAGTGGAGAGACTAGCCGCTAGATAGATAGATAGATATATATATAGAGATATATATATATATATATATATATATATGAATGAGAGAGAGAGAGAGAGAGTGTGTGAGAGAGAGGACACCACCACACCCTGAGCTGCAAATCCCCAGTGAGGCTGTCAGTTCCTTATAATACAGTAAACACTAACGATTATTGTCCTAAACAGGATCCAGATAGTGTACACAAGCGACTCTCCCCCTTTGCTACACGCTGCACCAGCTATCCAGCATGGCTGAGGAATCAGGAAGTGCTTTGTGTGCTGTATATGGCTGCAGTAAGCAGAGGAAGGCTCCAAAACGCCTCAGGTCCCGCTCTGATGCAGCTCCGCTCCCTCCAATGGCGCCAGAGTTACACTAATATATTATACTGGCAAAGTCTACTTTTAAGCTCAAAACATCACAAGTGCTAGTCAAGCCTTTTGTGACAGTTCCACACGGGGATCTTAGCGGGATCCCCCCGGGAGTGTCCTGTACGCTGCGCCCACGGTCAGACGCACTTTGAACTGGGGGACCCCCCTGGCGGGGCCCCCGGTTTGTACTCACCACCGATGTCCCCTTCAGACAGCGTTAGGGGTGTGCAGTGTGCTGCGGCTGTGACAGCCAAGGCGCAGTGCCCCGCTGAACAACAACCCCTCAGGACGATGCTCCTACAGCGGGGGAGCGGCTCTGCACCTCGTAAGGCTGGTGACCCCCCCACTCCCTAACTTCCACGGTGCAGGGATGCTGTTGCCTAGACAGATTACCAAAAATAACAAACAGAAAAAATAAGAATTTACTTACCGATAATTCTATTTCTCATAGTCCGTAGTGGATGCTGGGGACTCCGAAAGGACCATGGGGAATAGCGGCTCCGCAGGAGACTGGGCACAAAGTAAAAGCTTTAGGACTAGCTGGTGTGCACTGGCTCCTCCCCCTATGACCCTCCTCCAAGCCTCAGTTAGGATACTGTGCCCGGACGAGCGTACACAATAAGGAAGGATTTTGAATCCCGGGTAAGACTCATACCAGCCACACCAATCACACCGTACAACTTGTGACCTGAACCCAGTTAACAGCATGATAACAGAAGGAGCCTCTGAAAAGATGGCTCACAACAACAATAACCCGATTTTTGTAACAATAACTATGTACAAGTAATGCAGACAATCCGCACTTGGGATGGGCGCCCAGCATCCACTACGGACTATGAGAAATAGAATTATCGGTAAGTAAATTCTTATTTTCTCGAACGTCCTAGTGGATGCTGGGGACTCCGAAAGGACCATGGGGATTATACCAAAGCTCCCAAACGGGCGGGAGAGTGCGGATGACTCTGCAGCACCGAATGAGAGAACTCCAGGTCCTCCTCAGCCAGGGTATCAAATTTGTAGAATTTAGCAAACGTGTTTGCCCCTGACCAAGTAGCTGCTCGGCAAAATTGTAAAGCTGAGACCCCTCGGGCAGCCGCCCAAGATAAGCCCACTTTCCGTGTGGAATGGGCTTTTACAGATTTTGGCTGTGGCAGGCCTGCCACAGAATGTGCAAGCTGAATTGTACTACAAATCCAACGAGCAATCGTCTGCTTAGAAGCAGGAGCACCCAGCTTGTTGGGTGCATACAGAATAAACAGCGAGTCAGATTTTCTGACTCCAGCCGTCCTGGAAACATATATTTTCAGGGCCCTGACTACGTCCAGCAACTTGGAATCCTCCAAGTCCCTAGTAGCCGCAGGCACCACAATAGGTTGGTTTAAGTGAAATGCTGAAACCACCTTAGGGAGAAATTGAGGACGAGTCCTCAATTCTGCCCTGTCCGTATGAAAAATTAGGTAAGGGCTTTTATAGGATAAAGCCGCCAATTCTGATACACGCCTGGCTGAAGCCAGGGCTAACAGCATTACCACTTTCCATGTGAGATATTTCAAGTCCACAGTGGTGAGTGGTTCAAACCAATGTGATTTTAGGAATCCCAACACTACATTGAGATCCCAAGGTGCCACTGGAGGCACAAAAGGAGGCTGTATATGCAGTACTCCCTTGACAAACGTCTGAACTTCAGGAACAGAAGCTAGTTCTTTTTGGAAGAATATCGACAGGGCCGAAATTTGAACCTTAATGGACCCTAATTTGAGGCCCATAGACAGTCCTGTTTGCAGGAAATGCAGGAATCGACCCAGTTGAAATTCCTCCGTAGGGGCCTTCCTGGCCTCGCACCACGCAACATATTTACGCCAAATACGGTGATAATGTTGTACGGTTACATCCTTCCTGGCTTTGATCAGGGTAGGGATGACTTCATCCGGAATGCCTTTTTCCTTCAGGATCCGGCGTTCAACCGCCATGCCGTCAAACGCAGCCGCGGTAAGTCTTGGAACAAACATGGTCCCTGCTGGAGCAGGTCCTGTCTTAGAGGTAGAGGCCACGGGTCTTCCGTGAGCATCTCTTGAATTTCCGGGTACCAAGTCCTTCTTGGCCAATCCGGAGCCACGAGTATAGTCTTTACTCCTCTCCTTCTTATGATTCTCAGTACTTTTGGTATGAGAGGAAGAGGAGGGAACACATACACTGACCGGTACACCCACGGTGTTACCAGAGCGTCCACAGCTATTGCCTGAGGGTCCCTTGACCTGGAGCAATATCTGTCCAGTTTTTTGTTGAGGCGAGACGCCATCATGTCCACCTTTGGTTTTTCCCAACGGTTTACAATCATGTGGAAGACTTCTGGGTGAAGTCCCCACTCCCCCGGGTGAAGATCGTGTCTGCTGAGGAAGTCTGCTTCCCAGTTGTCCACTCCCGGAATGAACACTGCTGACAGTGCTATCACATGATTTTCCGCCCAGCGAAGAATCCTTGCCACTTCCGTCATTGCCCTCCTGCTTCTTGTGCCGCCCTGTCTATTTACGTGGGCGACTGCCGTGATGTTGTCCGACTGGATCAATACTGGCTGACCCTGAAGCAGAGGCCTTGCCTGACTTAGGGCATTGTAAATGGCCCTTAGTTCCAGGATATTTATGTGAAGTGACGTTTCCATGCTTGACCACAAGCCCTGGAAATTTTTTCCCTGTGTGACTGCTCCCCAGCCTCTCAGGCTGGCATCCGTGGTCACCAGGACCCAATCCTGAATGCGGAATCTGCGGCCCTCTAGGAGATGAGCACTCTGTAACCACCACAGGAGAGACACCCTTGTCCTTGGAGACAGGGTTATCCGCTGATGCATTTGAAGATGCGATCCGGACCATTTGTCTAGCAGATCCAACTGAAAAGTTCTTGCATGGAATCTGCCGAATGGAATCGCTTCGTAAGAAGCCACCATCTTTCCCAGGACCCTTGTGCACTGATGCACTGACACCTGGCCTGGTCTTAGGAGTTTCCTGACTAGGTCGGATAACTCCCTGGCTTTCTCTTCCGGGAGAAACACCTTTTTCTGTACTGTGTCCAGATTCATCCCTAGGAACAGCAGACGTGTCGTCGGAATCAGCTGCGTTTTTGGAATATTTAGAATCCATCCGTGCTGTCGTAGTACTATTTGAGATAGTGCTACTCCGACCTCTAACTGTTCTCTGGACCGTGCCCTTATCAGGAGATCGTCCAAGTAAGGGATAATTAAGATGCCTTTTCTTCGAAGAAGAATCATCATTTCGGCCATTACCTTGGTAAAGACCCGGGGTGCCGTGGACAATCCAAACGGCAGCGTCTGAAACTGATAGTGACAGTTCTGTAGCACAAACCTGAGGTACCCTTGGTGAGAAGGGCAAATTGGGACATGGAGGTAAGCATCCTTGATGTCCAGAGACACCATGTAGTCCCCTTCTTCCAGGTTCGCTATCACTGCTCTGAGTGACTCCATCTTGAACTTGAACCTTTTTATGTAAGTGTTCAAGGCTTTCAGATTTAAAATGGGTCTCACCGAGCCGTCCGGCTTCGGTACCACAAACAGCGTGGAGTAATACCCCTTTCCCTGTTGTAGGAGGGGTACCTTGATTATCACTTGTTGGGAATACAGCTTGTGAATGGCTTCCAATACCGCCTCCCTGTCGGGGGTAGACGTTGGTAAAGCAGACTTCAGGAACCGGCGAGGGGGAGACGTCTCGAATTCCAATTTGTACCCCTGAGATACTACCTGCAGGATCCAGGGGTCCACTTGCGAGTGAGCCCACTGCGCGCTGAAATTCTTGAGACGGGCCCCCACCGTGCCTGAGTCCGCTTGTAAGGCCCCAGCGTCATGCTGAGGACTTGGAAGAAGCGGGGGAGGGCTTCTGTTCGTGGGAAGAAGCTGTCTGTTGCAGTCTTTTTCCCCTTCCTCTGCCCCGGGGCAGATATGAGTGGCCTTTTGCCCGCTTGCCCTTATGGGGACGAAAGGACTGAGCCTGAAAAGACGGTATCTTTTTCTGCTGCGAGGTGACTTGGGGTAAAAAGGTGGATTTCCCAGCCGTTGCCGTGGCCACCAGGTCCGATAGACCGCCCCCAAATATCTCCTCCCCTTTATACGGCAATACTTCCATATGCCGTTTGGAATCCGCATCCCCTGACCACTGTCGCGTCCATAATCCTCTTCTGGCAGAAATGGACATCGCACTTACTCTTGATGCCAGAGTGCAAATGTCTCTCTGTGCATCTCGCATATATAGGAATGCATCCTTTAAATGCTCTATAGTCAATAATATATTGTCCCTGTCCAGGGTATCAATATTTTCAGTCAGGGAATCCGACCGACCAAGCCACCCCAGCACTGCACATCCAGGCTGAGGCGATTGCTGGTCGCAGTATAACACCAGTATGAGTGTATATACTTTTAAGGATATTTTCCAGCCTCCTATCTGCTGGCTCCTTAAGGGCGGCCGTTTCTGGAGACGGTAACGCCACTTGTTTTGATAAGCGTGTGAGCGCCTTATCCACCCTAGGGGGTGTTTCCCAACGAGCCCTAACCTCTGGTGGGAAGGGATATAGTGCCAATAATTTTTTAGAAATTAGCAGTTTTTTGTCGGGGGTAACCCACGCTTCATCACACACTTTATTCAATTCCTCTGATTCAGGAAAAACTACGGGTAGTTTTTTCACACCCCACATAATACCCCTTTTTGTGGTACTTGCAGTATCAGAGATGTGCAAAACCTCCTTCATTGCCGTGATCATGTAACGTGTGGCCCTACTGGAAAATACGTTTGTTTCTTCACCGTCGACACTGGAGTCAGTGTCTGTGTCTGGGTCCGTGTCGACCCACTGAGGTAACGGGCGTTTAATAGCCCCTGACGGTGTTTGAGACGCCTGGACAGGCACTAACTGAGCTGCCGGCTGTCTCATGTCGTCAACAGTTTTCTGTAACGTGCCGACACTGTCACGTAATTCCTTAATTACGGCCATCCATTCAGGTGTCGACTCCCTAGGGGGTGACATCACCATTATAGGCAATTGCTCCGCCTCCACATCATTTTCCTCCTCATACATGTCGACACACACGTACCGACACCCAGCACACACACAGGGAATGCTCTGATAGAGGACAGGACCCACTTAGCCCCTTGGGGAGACAGAGGGAGAGTTTGCCAGCACACACCAGAGCGCTATATATGTATAGGGACAACCTTACAATAAGTGTCTATCCCTTATAGCTGCTTATATCTGTTATTTTGCCAAATAAGTGCCCCCCTCTCTTTTTTACCCTGTTTCTGTAGTTGCAGGATGCAGGGGAGATTCTGGGAGCCTTCCTACCAGCGGAGCTGTGTGGGAAAAATGGCGCTGTGTGCTGAGGAGATAGGCCCCGCCCCCTTCACGGCGGGCTCTTCTCCCGCTTTTTTCTGGAAAACTGGCAGGGGTTAAATACATCCATATAGCCCAGGAGCTATATGTGATGTATTTTTTGCCAAATAAGGTAAATTCATTGCTTCCCAGGGCGCCCCCCCCCCCAGCGCCCTGCACCCTCAGTGACCGAAGTGTGAAGTGTGCTTAGAGCAATGGCGCACAGCTGCAGTGCTGTGAGCTACCTTATGAAGACAGGAAAGTCTTCTGCCGCCGATTTATGGACCTCTTCTTGCTTCAGCATCTGTAAGGGGGCCGGCGGCGCGGCTCCGGGACCCATCCATGGCTGGGCCTGTGATCGTCCCTCTGGAGCTAATGTCCAGTAGCCTAAGAAGCCCAATCCACTCTGCACGCAGGTGAGTTCGCTTCTTCTCCCCTTAGTCCCTCGATGCAGTGAGCCTGTTGCCAGCAGGTCTCACTGAAAATAAAAAACCTATTTAAACTTTTACTCTAAGCAGCTCAGGAGAGCCACCTAGATTGCACCCTTCTCGTTCGGGCACAAAATCTTAACTGAGGCTTGGAGGAGGGTCATAGGGGGAGGAGCCAGTGCACACCAGCTAGTCCTAAAGCTTTTACTTTGTGCCCAGTCTCCTGCGGAGCCGCTATTCCCCATGGTCCTTTCGGAGTCCCCAGCATCCACTAGGACGTTAGAGAAAAAGAAATTGAAGAAAACTCTCTGGAGCTCAGAGATGTGCATCCTCTTCTGAGGGCACTTTTTTCTAAACTGCCCATGGGAGGGGGCATAGAGGGGAGGAGCCGGCAAACCCAGTTGAAGAAATTTAAAGTGCACTGGCTCCTTTGGTCCCCGTCTATACCCACATCGTATTAGATTCCCCCAATGGGGGTAATTCCAAGTTGATAGCAGCAGGAATTTTGTTAGCAGTTGGGCAAAACCATGTGCACTGCAGGGGAGGCAAATATAACATGTGCAGAGAGAGTTAGATTTGGGTGGGGTGTGTTCAATCTGCAATCTAAATTGCAGTGTAAAAATAAAGCAGCCAGTATTTACCCTGCACAGAAACAAAATAGCCCACCCAAATCTAACTCTCTCTGCACATGTTACATCTGCCTCCCCTGCAGTGCACATGGTTTTGCCCAACTGCTAACAAAATTCCTGCTGCGATCAACTTGGAATTACCCCCATTATCCCTTATGGATGCTAAAGAAAATGTATTATTCATATATGTAAAAAGTTTACTTTTAAACTTTATTCAGATATAAGGAACATATCTGTAGCCTTCTAATCCTGGTATATCTTTTATAATAGGATATATATTTGAAAGTTGTAAACTGCACTCACATTATTAATTCATTACCTCTGCTGGGAAACTGACCTATGCGCTGAAGAGCATTTCTAAATAATGATCCATTTCACCTAGATTCCCTGAGTGAACTCTGCATCTCAGCACCTGCAGGGGTAACCACTGTGTGGTCTACCATTAATCCCATGATGTAGGAAGATGCCTGTGAAATGATTGCTACTATTAGAAAGCAGAAGGCTGACATCAAAGGAGTTCATAAGTTCAGTATATAATCACCTTGTTAATGTATAGGGACCGTACAATAGACGTCATCACACCATTTTTAGGCTAGATGTATGAGGACACATCTGTAGTAGAAGCAGGAAGCAATAATAGGGATGCAGTTAATATACCGGCTGTTGGGATCCCGGCGTTCAGGAGACAGACGCTGGAATCCCAACAGCTGGTGAAATGCAGCAGGCAGGAATACCAACCAAGTATTCCCACTTGGTTGATGGGTCCACGCCGCCAACAGAGTGGGAATAAAACCTTTGGCGAGCGAATGCCTGCGAGGGGACTCGCTGCCTCGCTGATGGGATTCCGGCAGACGGGATGCCACTGACTGTATAGTGAGAGCTGGAATCCCGTCAGCTGGTCAATGATATGTATTCCCAATAATAGTAGCAAGGAACAATAGAGCTCTCAGAGTACCTCACAGCAGCTCTCTGCATCCTATGAGCTGTCTCTGAGTGCTTCACAGCAGCTCTCTGAATCATATGAACGGTCTCTGTTTCACAGTAGCTATCTTCATATGAGCCGGTGTGTGCTTCGCAGTAGTTCTCTTCATATGAGCCGGTGTGTGCTTCGCAGTAGTTCTATTCATTTTATGAGCTGTCTCTGAGTGCTTCACAGCAGCTCTATTAAGAGTAGGGAAGGGTAGCTCTATCACATTACCTGAAATCATTGTATTCTCCTCATCCAGGGTACCTACACCTGCCCCAGGATGGGATATATGATGTATCTCATACATCCCACCCTCTATCAAATGCACACCTATGTTTAATAACACCATTATGCAGTTATACCTACCTCCTGGGACAGCTGTTTCGATAAGGGCTGTCCCTTGCAAAGAAATGACTTCCAGGTCTATGACCTGGGAGTAGACCTGGGAGTCCTACTGCCCATGTGCGCCCATCGGCCTGCACATGCACAACAGTCAGGGAACGGAGAGGGATCCTTCAGATCCCCTTCAAAGATTACAATTTGGTTTGTTTGGTCACATGATGGGTACAGAATAATTGCCCTGCAACCTGTACTGCCTGTTCCTATAAGCTACGAGTTGCCCTACCTTTCTGTATGTTCCAGTCACTGTGACTGTGGATTTACTGCTAAGTTTGTATGTATGCTTTGTAATCATGTGCTGGGTCACTCTTGAGTATTTTACTGATGCTGTTTACTTGATTTGTTTTTCACAGTATATCCCAAAGAAATACCTAACAAATAAAAAGAGAATACAGGAAATAAAACAAATCAAAGTAATGAGGTCATATGCTTTCATAATCTAACCTTTCAAAGGATATCCGGTCTATAGATGTTCACCAAAAAGGTCTACAGTCAATAGATAGACCACTAATGGTAGACGTGCATTAGGTCGACAGGACAGTGGTCGACATATACGGTCTACACAAGTTCCCGTCCACTTGGGAATAACACTGAACTCGTTCTGGCAAGTCCCCACTTCAAGTACTATGTATAGATTTGGAAGCACTATTTCTAAAAATAAGAATTTACTCACCGGTAATTCTATTTCTCGTAGTCCGTAGTGGATGCTGGGGACTCCGTAAGGACCATGGGGAATAGACGGGCTCCGCAGGAGACTGGGCACTCTAAAGAAAGATTTAGTACTATCTGGTGTGCACTGGCTCCTCCCTCTATGCCCCTCCTCCAGACCTCAGTTAAGGAAACTGTGCCCGGAAGAGCTGACATTACAAGGAAAGGATTTTGGAATCCAGGGTAAGACTCATACCAGCCACACCAATCACACCGTATAACTCGTGATAAACTTACCCAGTTAACAGTATGAACAACAACTGAGCATCACTCAACGGATGCCACATAACCATAACCCTTTGTTAAGCAATAACTATATACACGTATTGCAGAAAGTCCGCACTTGGGACGGGCGCCCAGCATCCACTACGGACTACGAGAAATAGAATTACCGGTGAGTAAATTCTTATTTTCTCTAACGTCCTAGTGGATGCTGGGGACTCCGTAAGGACCATGGGGATTATACCAAAGCTCCCAAACGGGAGGGAGAGTGCGGATGACTCTGCAGCACCGAATGGGCAAACACAAGGTCCTCCTCAGCCAGGGTATCAAACCTATAGAATTTTGCAAAAGTGTTTGAACCCGACCAAGTAGCAGCTCGGCAAAGCTGTAATGCTGAGACCCCTCGGGCAGCCGCCCAAGAAGAGCCCACCTTCCTAGTGGAATGGGCTTTTACAGATTTTGGATGCGACAATCCCGCCGCAGAATGAGCCTGCTGAATCGTGTTACAGATCCAGCGAGCAATAGTTTGCTTTGAAGCAGGAGCACCCAACTTGTTGGGCGCATACAGGATAAACAGCGAGTCAGTTTTCCTGACTCCCGCCGTTCTGGTTACATAAACCTTCAAAGCCCTGACTACGTCAAGCAATTTGGAATCCTCCAAGTAACGAGTAGCCGCAGGCACCACGATAGGTTGGTTCAAATGAAAAGATGACACCACCTTTGGCAGAAACTGCGGACGAGTCCGCAATTCTGCCCTGTCCATATGGAAAACCAGATAGGGGCTTTTACATGACAAAGCCGCCAATTCTGACACACACCTAGCTGAAGCTAAGGCCAACAGCATGATCACTTTCCACGTGAGATACTTTAGCTCCACTGTCTTAAGTGGCTCAAACCAGTGGGATTTCAGGAAATCCAACACCACATTAAGATCCCAAGGTGCCACTGGAGGCACAAAAGGGGGCTGAATATGCAGCACACCCTTAACAAACGTCTGAACCTCAGGCAGTGAAGCCAGTTCTTTTTGGAAGAAAATGGATAGGCCGAAATCTGGACCTTTATGGACCCTAATTTTAGGCCCATAGTCACACCTGACTGTAGGAAGTGCAGGAATCGACCCAGCTGGTATTCTTCTGTAGGGGCCTTCCTGGCCTCACACCAAGCAACATATTTTCGCCATATACGGTGATAATGTTTTGCTGTCACGTCCTTCCTAGCCTATATCAGCGTAGGAATAACTTCATCCGGAATGCCCTTTTCTGCTAGGATCCGGCGTTCAACCGCCATGCCGTCAAACGCAGCCGCGGTAAGTCTTGGAACAGACAGGGCCCCTGTTGCAACAGGTCCTGTCTGAGAGGCAGAGGCCATGGGTCCTCTGTGAGCATTTCTTGCAGTTCCGGGTACCAAGTCCTTCTTGGCCAATCCGGAACAATGAGTATTCTTCTCACCCCTCTTTTTCTTACGATTCTCAGCACCTTGGGTATGAGAGGAAGAGGAGGAAACACATAAACCGACTGGAACACCCACGGTGTCACAAGTGCGTCCACAGCTATCGCCTGAGGGTCCCTTGACCTGGCGCAATACCATGCAACTTTTTGTTGAGGCGGGACGCCATCATGTCCACCTGTGGCAGTTCCCATCGATTTGCAATCTGCGTGAAGACTTCTTGATGAAGTCCCCACTCTCCCGGGTGGAGGTCGTGTCTGCTGAGGAAGTCTGCTTCCCAGTTGTCCACTCCCGGAATGAACTCTGCTGACAGTGCTTGCACGTGATTCTCCGCCCAACGAAGAATCCTGGTGGCTTCCGCCATTGCCACCCTGCTTCTTGTGCCGCCCTGGCGGTTTACATGGGCGACTGCCGTGATGTTGTCTGATTGAATCAGCACTGGTTGGTCTCGAAGCAGAGGCTCCGCTTGACCACAGCCCTTGGAAGTTTCTTCCTTGAGTGACTGCCCCCCATCCTCGGAGGCTTGCATCCGTGGTCACCAGGACCCAGTCCTGTATGCCGAATCTGCGGCCCTCGAGGAGGTGAGCACTTTGCAGCCACCACAGAAGAGACACCCTGGCCCTGGGGGACAGGGTGATCATCCGATGCATCTGAAGATGCGATCCGGACCACTTGTCCAGCAGATCCCACTGAAAGGTCCTCGCATGGAACCTGCCGAAGGGAATGGCTTCGTATGACGCCACCATCTTTCCCAGGACTCGCGTACAGTGATGTACCGACACCTGTTTTGGTTTTAGGAGGTCTCTGACCAGAGTCACAAGCTCCTGAGCCTTCTCCTCCGGGAGAAACACCTTCTTCTGGTCTGTGTCCAGAATCATGCCCAGGAAGGGCAGACGCGTCGTAGGAATCAGCTGCGACTTTGGAATATTCAGAATCCAGCCGTGCTGACTCAACACTTCCTGAGAGTGTGCTACGCTGATCAGCAACTGCTCCCTGGACCTCGCCTTTATGAGGAAATCGTCCAAGTATGGGATAATTGTAACCCCTTGCTTCCGAAGGAGCACCATCATTTCCGCCATCACCTTGGTAAATATTCTTGGTGCCGTGGACAGGCCAAACGGCAACGTCTGGAATTGGTAATGACAGTCCTGTACCACAAACCTGAGGTACTCCTGATGAGGCGGATAAATGGGGACATGCAAGTAAGCATCCTTGATGTCCAAAGACACCATAAAATCCCCCTCTTCCAGGCTTGCAATGACCGCTCTGAGCGATTCCATTTTGAACTTTAATTTCTTCAGATAAATGTTCAGGCATTTTAAATTCAATATGGGTCTGACCGAACCGTCCGGTTTCGGTACCACAAACATAGTGGAATAGTAGCCCCTTCCCTGTTGAAGGAGGGGAACCTCCACCACCACCTACTGGAGAAAAAGTTTGTGAATTGCCGCCAACACTACCTCCCTTTCCATGGGGGAAGCTAGCAAGGCCGATTTTAGGTAACGGTGAGGGGGCGTCACCTCAAATTCCAGCTTGTATCCCTGAGACACAATTTGTATAGCCCAAGGATCCACCCGTGAGCGAACCCACTGGTGGCTGAAATGTCGGAGACGCGCCCCCACGGTTTAGTGGAAGCCGGGGAGGACTTTTGTTCCTGGGAACTAACTGCATGGTGCAGCTTTTTTCCTTTACCCCTGCCTCTGGCAAGAAAGGATGCACCTCTGACTTTCTTGCTCTTCTGAGAACGAAAGGACTGCAATTGGTAATACGGTGCTTTCTTAGGCTGTGGGGGGACATAAGGCAAGAAATTTGACTACCCAGCTGTAGCTGTGGAAACTAGGTCTGAGAGACCGTCCCCAAACAATTCCTCACCCTTATAGGGTAAAAACTCCATGTGTTTTTTAGAGTCGGCATCCCCTGTCCATTGCCGAGTCCATAAGACCCTTCTGGCAGAAATGGACATTGCGTTTACTCTAGAGCCCAGCAGGCAAATGTCCCTCTGGGCATCCCGCATATATAGGACCGCGTCCTTGATATGTGCCAGGGTCAGTAGAACAGTGTCCCTGTCCAGGGTATCTATCTCCTCAGACAGAGTATCCGTCCATGCTGCTACCGCACTACACATCCAGGCCGAAGCAATTGCTGGCCTCAGCAGTGTACCAGAATGTGTATAAACAGACTTCAGGATAGCTTCCTGCTTTCTATCCGCAGGATCCTTTAGGGCGGCCGTATCCTGAGACGGCAGGGCCACCTTCTTAGACAAGCGTGTCAACGCCTTGTCTACCCTAGGGGAGGATTCCCAGCGTAACCTGTTCGTTGGCGGGAAAGGATACGCCATAAGTAATCTCTTGGAAATTATTACCTTCCTATCAGGGGAATCCCACGCTTTTTCACATAATTCATTCAATTCATGTGATGGGGGAAAAGCCACTTCTTGCTTTTTCTCCCCATACATATAAATCCTCTTGTCAGGGACAGGATTTTCCTCAGAAATGTGTAACACATCCTTCATTGCTATAATCATGTAGCGGATGGCTTTAGTCATTTTAGGCTGCAACTTTGCATCATCGTCACTGGAGTCAGATTCCGTGTCGACATCTGTGTCAACTACCTGGGATAGTGGGCGCTTTTGAGACCCTGACGGCCTCTGCGCTGTAGGATCAGGCATGGGTTGAGACCCTGACTATCCCAAGGCTACAGCTTTATCCAATCTGTTATGCAAGGAGCTTACATTATCATTTAACACCTTCCACATATCCATCCAATCAGGTGTCGGCACCGCCGGCGGCGACACCACATTTATCTGCACTTGTTCTGCCTCCACGTATCCTTCCTCATCAAACATGTCGACACAGGCGTACAGACACACCGCACACACACAGGGAACGCTCTGACTGAGGACAGGACCCCACAAAGGCTTTTGGGGAGACAGAGAGAGAGTATGCCAGCACACACCCCAGCGCTATATAACCCAGGGATTACACTGTACCTTAGTGTTTACCCAGTAGCTGCTGTTTTATATACCTCTGCGCCTAAATTTATGTGCCCCCCCTCTCTTTTTTACCCTCTATTGCACCTGTATACTGCAGGGGAGAGCCCGGGGAGCATCTTTCCAGCGGAGCTGTGAAGAGGAAATGGCGCTGGTGTGCTGAGGAAGAAGGCCCCGCCCCCTCAGCGGCGGGCTTCTGTCCCGCTTCTTATGTGTAAAAATGGCGGGGGCTCGTACATATATACAGTGCCTGACTGTATATATGCATATTTTTGCCATCAGGTATCTTAATTGCTGCCCAGGGCGCCCCCCCCTCCCCCCCTGCGCCCTACAGTGACCGGAGTGTGCAGGTGTGCTGTGGGAGCAATGGCGTACAGCTGCAGTGCTGTGTGCTACCTTAAGTGAAGACAGGAGTCTTCCGCCGCCGATTTCGATGTCTTCATGCTTCTGCTGCTTCTGGCTCTGCGAGGGGGACGGCGGCGCGGCTCCGGGAACGGACGATCAAGGTTAGGTACCTGTGTTCGATCCCTCTGGAGCTAATGGTGTCCAGTAGCCTAAGAAGCGCAACCTAGCCGCATTTAGTAGGTTTGCTTCTCTCCCCTCAGTCCCACGTAGCAGAGAGTCTGTTGCCAGCAGAAGCTCTCTGAAAATAAAAAACCTAACTAAAATACTTTCTTTCTTAGTAAGCTCAGGAGAGCCTACTAAAAGCACCCAGCTCTGGCCAGGCACAGATTCTAACTGAGGTCTGGAGGAGGGGCATAGAGGGAGGAGCCAGTGCACACCAGATAGTACTAAATCTTTCTTTAGAGTGCCCAGTCTCCTGCGGAGCCCGTCTATTCCCCATGGTCCTTACGGAGTCCCCAGCATCCACTAGGACGTTAGAGAAATGGGCATTACACAGAAAAAAAAAAACATAAGAACGGCTACTGAAATCGTACACAGGCTGTATAAAAAACATGATCAGCAAATAATTGAGCTGAGCATGCATTGTGGAGGAAAGAAAGGACAGAGGCAACATGATAGCATTCAAATATATAAAATAAGAATTTACTTACCGATAATTCTATTTCTCGTAGTCCGTAGTGGATGCTGGGGACTCCGTAAGGACCATGGGGAATAGCGGCTCCGCAGGAGACTGGGCACATCTAAAGAAAGCTTTAGGACTATCTGGTGTGCACTGGCTCCTCCCCCTATGACCCTCCTCCAAGCCTCAGTTAGGATACTGTGCCCGGACGAGCGTACACAATAAGGAAGGATTTTGAATCCCGGGTAAGACTCATACCAGCCACACCAATCACACCGTATAACCTGTGATCTGAACCCAGTTAACAGCATGATAACAGAGGAGCCTCTAGAAAAGATGGCTCACTACAGCAATAACCCGTTTTTTTGGTAACAATAACTATGTACCAGTATTGCAGACAATCCGCACTTGGGATGGGCGCCCAGCATCCACTACGGACTACGAGAAATAGAATTATCGGTAAGTAAATTCTTATTTTCTCTAACGTCCTAAGTGGATGCTGGGGACTCCGTAAGGACCATGGGGATTATACCAAAGCTCCCAAACGGGCGGGAGAGTGCGGATGACTCTGCAGCACCAAATGAGAGAACTCCAGGTCTTCCTCAGCCAGGATATCAATTTTGTAGAATTTTACAAACGTATTTGCTCCTGACCAAGTAGCTGCTCGGCAAAGTTGTAAAGCCGAGACCCCTCGGGCAGCCGCCCAAGATGAGCCCACCTTCCTTGTGGAGTGGGCATTTACAGATTTTTGGCTGTGGCAGGCCTGCCACAGAATGTGCAAGCTGAATTGTACTACAAATCCAACGAGCAATAGTCTGCTTAGAAGCAGGAGCACCCAGCTTGTTGGGTGCATACAGGATAAACAGCGAGTCAGATTTCCTGACTCCAGCCGTCCTGGAAACATATATTTTCAGGGCCCTGACAACGTCTAGCAACTTGGAGTCCTCCAAGTCCCTAGTAGCCGCAGGCACCACAAATAGGTTAGTTAAGGTGAAACGCTGAAACCACCTTAGGGAGAAACTGAGGACGAGTCCTCAATTCCGCCCTGTCCGAATGGAAAATCAGATAAGGGCTTTTTCAGGATAAAGCCGCCAATTCGGACACGCGCCTGGCCCAGGCCAGGGCCAACAGCATGACCACTTTCCATGTGAGATATTTTAACTCCACAGATTTAAGTGGTTCAAACCAATGTGACTTTTGGAACCCAAAACTACATTGAGATCCCAAAGTGCCACTGGAGGCACAAAAGGAGGCTGTATATGCAGTACCCCTTTTACAAACGTCTGAACTTCAGGGACTAAAGCTAGTTCTTTTTGGAAGAAAATTGACAGGGCCGAAATTTGAACCTTAATGGACCCCAATTTCAGGCCCATAGACACTCCTGTTTGCAGGAAATGTAGGAATCGACCCAGTTGAATTTCCTCCGTCGGGCCTTACTGGCCTCCCACCACGCAACATATTTTCGCCAATTGCGGTGATAATGTTTTTGCGGTTACATCCTTCCTGGCTTTGATCAGGATAGGGATGACTTCATCCGGAATGCCTTTTTTCCTTCAGGATCCGGCGTTCAACCGCCATGCCGTCAAACGCAGCCGCGGTAAGTCTTGGAACAGACAGGGTCCTTGCTGGAGCAGGTCCCTTCTTAGAGGTAGAGGCCACGGATCCTCCGTGAGCATCTCTTGAAGTTCCGGTTACCAAGTCCTTCTTGGCCAATCCGGAGCCACGAATATAGTGCTTACTCCTCTCCATCTTATCAATCTCAGTACCTTGGGTATTAGAGGCAGAGGAGGGAACACATACCCTGACTGGTACACCCACGGTGTTACCAGAGCGTCTACAGCTATTGCCTGAGGGTCCCTGGACCTGGCGCAATACCTGTCGAGTTTTTCCCAACGGTTTATAATCATGTGGAAGACTTCTGGGTGAAGTCCCCACTCTCCCGGGTGGAGGTCGTGCTGAGGAAGTCTGCTTCCCAGTTGTCCACTCCCGGAATGAATACTGCTGACAGTGCTATCACATGATTTTCCGCCCAGCGAAGAATCCTTGCAGCTTCTGCCATTGCCCTCCTGCTTCTTGTGCCACCCTGTCTGTTTACGTGGGTGACTGCCGTGATGTTTTCCGACTGGATCAACACCGGCTGACCTTGAAGCAGAGGTCTTGCTAAGCTTAGAGCATTGTAAATGTCCCTTAGCTTCAGGATATTTATGTGAAGTGATGTCTCCAGGCTTGACCATAAGCCCTGGATATTCCTTCCCTGTGTGACTGCTCCCCAGCCTCGCAGGCTGGCATCCGTGGTCACCAGGACCCAGTCCTGAATGCCGAATCTGCGGCCCTCTAGAAGATGAGCACTCTGCAACCACCACAGGAGGGACACCCTTGTCCTTGGTGACAGGGTTATCCGCTGATGCATCTGAAGATGCGACCCGGACCCTTCGTCCAGCAGGTCCCACTGGAAAGTTCTTGCGTGGAATCTGCCGAATGGGATTGCTTCGTAGGAAGCCACCATTTTACCCAGAACCCTTGTGCCTTGATGCACTGAGACTTGGCTCGGTTTTAGGAGGTTCCTGACTAGCTCGGATAACTCCCTGGCTTTCTCCTCCGGGAGAAACACCTTTTTCTGGACTGTGTCCAGGATCATCCCTAGGAACAGAAGACAAGTCGTCGGAACCAGCTGCGATTTTGGAATATTGAGAATCCAATCGTGCTGCCGCAACACTACCTGAGATAGTGCTACACCAACCTCCAACTGTTCCCTGGATCTTACCCTTATCAGGGAATTGTCCAAGTAAGGAATAACTAAAATTCCCTTCCTTCGAAGGAATATCATCATTTCGGCCATTACCTTGGTAAAGACCTGGGGTGCCGTGGACCATCCATACGGCAGCGTCTGAACTGATAGTGACAGTTCTGTACCATAAACCTGAGGTACCCTTGGTGAGAAGGGTAAATTTTGACATGAAGGTAAGCATCCTTGATGTCCCGAGACATCATGTAGTCCCCTTCTTCCAGGTTCGCAATCACTGCTCTGAGTGACTCAATCTTGAATTTGAACCTCTGTATGTAAGTGTTCAAAGATTTTAGATTTAGAATCGGTCTCACCGAGCCGTCCGGCTTCGGTACCACAACAGTGTGGAATAATACCCCGTTCCCTGTTGCAGGAGGGGTATCTTGATTATCACCTGCTGGGAATACAGCTTGTGAATGGCTTCCAAAACGGTCTCCCTGTCAGAAGGAGACATCGGTAAAGCCGACTTTAGGAAACGGCGAGGGGGAGACGTCTCGAATTCTAATTTGTACCCCTGAGATATCACCTGAAGGATCCAGGGGTCTACTTGCGAGTGAGCCCACTGCGCGCTGAAATTCATTGAGACGGGCCCCCCCACCGTGCCTGATTCTGCTTGTAAAGCCCCAGCGTATACTGAGGGCTTGGCAGAGGCGGGAGAGGGTTTCTGTTCCTGGGAACTGGCTGATTTCTGCAGCCTTTTTCCTCTCCCTCTGTCACGGGGCAGAAATGAGGAACCTTTTGCCCGCTTGTCCACGAAAAGACTGCGCCTGATAATACGGCGTCTTCTCATGTTGAGAGGCGACCTGGGGTACAAACGTGGATTTCCCAGCTGTTGCCGTGGCCACCAGGTCTGAAAGACCGACCCCAAATAACTCCTCCCCTTAATAAGGCAATACTTCCAAATGCCGTTTGGAATACGCATCACCTGACCACTGACGTGTCCATAACCCTCTACTGGTAGAAATGGACAACGCACTTAGACTTGATGCCAGTCGGCAAATATTCCGCTGTGCATCACGCATATATAGAAATGCATCTTTTAAATGCTCTATAGGCAAAAATATACTGTCCCTATCTAGGGTATCAATATTTTCAGTCAGGGAATCCGACCACGCCAACCCAGCACTGCACATCCAGGCTGAGGCGATTGCTGGTCGCAGTATAACACCAGTATGTGTGTAAATACATTTTAGGATACCCTCCTGCTTTCTATCAGCAGGATCCTTAAGGGTGGCCATCTCAGGAGAGGGTAGAGCCCTTACAAGCGTGTGAGCGCTTTATCCACCCTAGGGGGTGTTTCCCAACGCACCCTAACCTCTGGCGGGAAAGGATATAATGCCAATAACATTTTAGAAATTATCAGTTATCGGGGGAAACCCACGCATCATCACACACCTCATTTAATTTCTCAGATTCAGGAAAACTACAGGTAGTTTTTCCTCACCGAACATAATACCCCTTTTTGGTGGTACTCGTATTATCAGAAATGTGTAAAACATTTTTCATTGCCTCAATCATGTAACGTGTGGCCCTACTGGAAGTCACATTTGTCTCTTCACCGTCGACACTGGAGTCAGTATCCGTGTCGACGTCTATATCTGCCATCTGAGGTAACGGGCGCTTTAGAGCCCCTGACGGCCTATGAGACGTCTGGACAGGCACAAGCTGAGTAGCCGGCTGTCTCATGTCAACCACTGTCTTTTATACAGAGCTGACACTGTCACGTAATTTCTTCCAACAGTTCATCCACTCAGGTGTCGACCCCCTAGGGGGTGACATCACTATTACAGGCAATCTGCTCCGTCTCCACATCATTTTTCTCCTCATACATGTCGACACAAAAGTACCGACATACAGCACACACACAGGGAATGCTCTGATCGAGGACAGGACCCCACTAGCCCTTTGGGGAGACAGAGGGAGAGTTTGCCAGCACACACCAGAGCGCTATATATATACAGGGATAACCTTATATAAGTGTTTTTCCCCTTAGGCGCAGTATTAACTATACAGCAGCTATAATTAGTGCCCCCCTCTCTTTTTTAACCCTTTCTGTAGTGTAGTGACTGCAGGGGAGAGCCAGGGAGCTTCCCTCCAACGGAGCTGTGAGGGAAAATGGCGCCAGTGTGCTGAGGAGATAAGGCCGCCGATAAAGGGGCGGAGCCTATCTCCCGTTTTTCTATGTATTCTGGCAGGGGTTAAATGCATCCATATAGCCCAGGAGCTATATGTGATGCATTTTTTTTGCCATCCAAGGTGTTTTTATTGCATCTCAGGGCGCCCCCCCCCCCCCAGCGCCCTGCACCCTCAGTGACCGGAGTGTGAAGTGTGCTGAGAGCAATGGCGCACAGCTGCAGTGCTGTGCGCTACCTTGTTGAAGACAGGACGTCTGCTGCCGCCGATTTTCCGGACCTCTTCTGCCTTCTGGCTCTGTAAGGGGGCCGGCGGCGCGGCTCTGGGACCCATCCAAGCTGGGCCTGTGATCGTCCCTCTGGAGCTAATGTCCAGTAGCCTAAGAAGCCCAATCCACTCTGCACGCAGGTGAGTTCGCTTCTTCTCCCCTTAGTCCCTCGATGCAGTGAGCCTGTTGCCAGCAGGTCTCACTGAAAATAAAAAACCTAAACTAAAACTTTCACTAAGAAGCTCAGGAGAGCCCCTAGTGTGCACCCTTCTCGTTCGGGCACAAAGATCTAACTGAGGCTTGGAGGAGGGTCATAGGGGGAGGAGCCAGTGCACACCAGATAGTCCTAAAGCTTTCTTTAGATGTGCCCAGTCTCCTGCGGAGCCGCTATTCCCCATGGTCCTTACGGAGTCCCCAGCATCCACTTAGGACGTTAGAGAAAAAGTATTACGGAAGTTCAGGAAGTCCGTATTTGGAAATACAAGATCATTTCTAGAATAAGGAGTCAATGGAGGGTGACTGTATGAAAGCTAACAGAAGCAAAGGGTAATAACACCATAAAGGTTGTTGTAGAGAATAAAACAGCAGCAAATTCATATAAACAGTATGTAACAAAATGTCACTCTCTTCACTTGTATACAAAAGGTTGTCACTATTAGAAGAGAAATACTGGGGGGTTTTCTATTGTAAAATGAGTCAAAATATCTAGTTTAAATATTGTTTATTCTATACAGTGTATCAGGAAAATTAATTTGCTCTTCAGGCAAATGCAAATTACGCATAAAACGGTTTAAATTATACAAACTTCCACAAAGCCCATTACCCACTGCCCTGAATCGCCTTTATCTCATCGACATGAGAACTGATAAATATTAATTTCATTGTACAAGGTCTCTCTCGCTCTGCTCATTAGAGTCCATTATCAGAGCTGAGCTGGCCGTTTGCACATTAGACAGCCATTACCTGTGTGTTATGTTAACTGTTCCTGCAATGCTATTAACAATGTGGATTTAAAGCCTCATGTTCCAGTTGTTTTAACACATGAAGAGCTGAATGGGACACTTTCAATCTGTTTCACTACTTTGGGGTAGATTTACTAAAGCTTCTAAAACAGACAAGTGGTGGTGTTGCCCATAGCAGCCAATCAGATTGTGTCTTATTTTCTAGTATGCTACAGAGAAATGATAGGTAAAGTATGATTGGCTGCCATGGGTAACACCTGCACTTGCCTGTTTTAAAAGCTTTTGTAATACCCCTTTTCCACTGTAGCACGGGTCGCAGCCATGTCGCCTGACACGGCTGCGACCCGTGCTACAGCGCCCTTTCACACAGCGCTCACCAACCCAGCATATTGCCGGGTTGGTGACGCTGCTAGTGACGCGGCAGGGGCAACGCTGGGAGATCACATGATCTCCCAGCGCCGCCCTCCCATACACTGTGAACAGGAGCCTTGTCGCCTCGACGCGGCTCTCGTTCACACTACACAGCTTACCGGATTGAACACGTGTTCAACCTGGCAAGCTACCGGGTAGGATTCCCGGATCACTTGATCCGGGAATTTGCAGGGGGACCCTTTTCCACTAGGGAAAAACACGGGTAAATGCGCGCCCCTGCGCATTTACCCGTGTTTTAAAAGCTAGTGGAAAAGGGGTATTAATCTACCCCTTTGTATTATTTTAGCTCCCATGTGCACATTACTTTTAGTTATCTAACATTGATGCTTTCTGCATTTAAGACACAGGGCCATATTTATCAAAGGGTCAATTTAGCTGAACTGTACCTGTACCTAGAACTTTACCATGCCTGTTTGACAACAACAGCATGGTACAAGTAGTGGCGATACCAGAATTATTTCTTTTTGTCCACCAAGTGGAACTAAAAACACAAGTCTGGGGTTACACTTCCAAAGCGCATGAGTGACCAGCTAACCAGATCACACAAGCACGTGTTCCCCACAGACCAGCACTGAGAATTTTCAGGGAAATGTCATATAACATGGGAATGTCACAAGTATATCTGTATTTACTTAATCACTTTTCAAATATATTGTTCCTCTACTCTGACATGCTTGGAGATACAGCCCAGGCTTGTAATCAGTATATGTCGACGCAGGGGATCCCGGCGTTCATAATACAGACGACAGGATCCCGCTAAAGAGCAGGCCTACAGAGATGAGTAAGGGGTGTTCTCCACTCTCCCCATCCCCCTAAACCACCCTTCCTGCAGCCTAACCCTAACCTCCCCCCTTAGTGCCTAACCCTAAACCCCTCCTGCAGAGGTGCCTAACCCCCGTCCCTGCTGCCTAAACCTAACCCTCCCTCCCCCGCAGCCTAACCCTAACCACTCCTGGGGGGTGCCTAACCCTAACCCCCGCCCCCCCTCCCCAAACCTAAGATTGCAGGGATACTTACGGTCGGGATTCCGACATCTGGGTCATGATCCTTTTGGTGTTCCGATGTTGGGATTCTGGCGTCGGTATTTCGACTGCCGGGATCTCGACAGCCAGCAACTTGACCCCATCCCCCAAGCACATGTAGAGAGCTGCCCAGATCTTGGAAAAGGTAATTGTTTATAGAAAGGTTATAAAGATTTGTTAGGCGACTCTTGTTACTTACATATGCAGCCGTGCTCATCTTTGCTGCGATGCGGCACACCATTCCGCTTCAAAGTAATATGAGCATGGCTACATCTGTACACGTCAATATTCACATGACATATTAATCTACTCCCCAAATTCTTTGAAGATCTGTAAAACATCACAGAAGCTGATCATATAGCAAATACCCCTCCAGCCATGACAAAGTTCCATTTAGAAAGAAGGAACAAATGAGGTAATATAACTTTTGAAGACTACCATACACTATATGCACACTCCCTGTCTATTTGTTGGTAATGAGGTACTGTATTATTTGAATCCAATATTCTAATTTTCTTCGGTACCCCTGCAGAGATATGCAGTTTAACTTTTTGTCACTTCATACAGTTGCTCTGCACAACCAGTGACACAGCAGGAGGGCTGTGTGACAGCACATAGGCATACCATGCAAGGTATCCGTTCAGATGGTTGACAATGTTAAGGTCAACACTCATTAGATTGACCACTATTGGCCGAAATGGACAAATTGTCGACACATGAAAAGGTCGACATGGCTTTTTTTGTTAAAAAAAAAAGATTTTTAACTTTTTCATACTTTACCATCCACGTGGACTACGATTGGGAATAGTAACCTGTGCCGAGAGCAGCGGTAGCGTAGCGAGGCACCTTACCCACAGCATGGTGAGCGAAGCGAGCCATGCAAGGGGAGGCGGTACACTAATTTGGGTTCCTGGTCATGTTACGGAAAAAATGACACCAAAAACAGTTCAAAAATCCATGTCATCCTTTTCATCTGTCGACCTTTCACATGTTGACCATTTTCATGTGTCGACCATTTGTCCATGTCGGCCAATAGTGGTCGACCTAATGACTGTCGACCATTCATACCGGAACCACCATGCAGAACTCTGATATTGTGTTCAACTCTTGGGAATTGCTTCATCTTTTTGCGTCTCCCCGCAAACAGATTTCTGTAAGTCATTTAGAATGTAAGCTCTCATGATCAGGGCCCTCTTCCTTTAACCCTTGGGCTCTGCCGTCCTGCAGCTTATTATAACTTGAATGCAAAAAATGAATAATCAACTGCGCTCCTTGCTTAAAGTCTGGCTGCAGAAATTAAACGTGACTCGCACCAATCACTAAGACACAATATAAACACAAAAAACAATTCCTGCGCACTGATCAAGGGTATAAGACACTCTATTAGATGTCAGTAAATGAAAAAAACCATCTATGTTTAGCGTTCAGAATGGGTATGAAAGAACAGTCTCAGTGGATCAATTTCAGAGACGGTTAAAATTCAAAAAAATATATGTATATACTACAGTCAATCCTTTTGCAGATCTCCTTTAAATATAGAAGATCAGGCCAATAGTTTGAAGCAATGTCCCAATAAAATTAATTTTAACAGTCAAATGTAGATTCTCTTATCTGGCCTCGTCCTGGGTCCTCCAACCAAACAGTAAACGTGATAAAACTTGAATTCAGTCAACCCAACCGTTTTTCAATTCTTTGTCTCTGTCCTCAAGCAGTGGTACATGAAAGACAAATATTGGGGAATCATAATGCAGACTTATAAAAGTTTATTTAAACACGTTTACAATTAAAAGACTTAGCATGCGTACCCTAAGTGACCTTCGGTGGAAGGCACAATAATAGGCATATAGGGGTAATACAGAAGCTTCCCCTATTAAGCTTTTACCTTCACCGAGTTCTGGGCCGCAGGAAACACCAACGCGTTTCAACCAGTATGGTCTTTATCAAGGTGTCGATAACTCGGTGAAGGTAAAAGCTTAATAGGGGAAACTTCTGTATTACCCCTATATGCCTATTATTGTGCCTTCCACCGAAGGTCACTTAGGGTACGCATGCTAAGTCTTTTAATTGTAAACGTGTTTAAATAAACTTTTATAAGTCTGCACTATGATTCCCCAATATTTGTCTTTCATGTACCACTGCTTGAGGACAGAGACAAAGAATTGAAAAACGGTTGGGTTGACTGAATTCAAGTTTTATCACGTTTACTGTTTGGTTGGAGGACCCAGGACGAGGCCAGATAAGAGAATCTACATTTGACTGTTAAAATTAATTTTATTGGGACATTGCTTCAAACTATTGGCCTGATCTTCTATATTTAAAGGAGATCTGCAAAAGGATTGACTGTAGTATATACATATATTTTTTTGAATTTTAACCGTCTCTGAAATTGATCCACTGAGACTGTTCTTTCATACCCATTCTGAACGCTAAACATATATGGGTTTTTTCATTTACTGACATCTAATAGAGTGTCTTATACCCTTGATCAGTGCGCAGGAATTGTTTTTTGTGTTTAGCTTATTATAACTGCTGATGCAGTAATGTGTATAAACCATGTCATGCAATGTACTGTACTGTAAGTAACTTTTTACTTGGTTTGTTCATTCTGTTTGTTTTTGTACTGTGTAAGGCAGTGCAGACCTCTTGTGGCGCCATATAAATAAAGGAAAATTAAAATGTAATTGAGATTGTTTCATTTTTTTCTGTTTTAGTTACTAAGAATCATTTGACTAAGGCTGGGTACACACTAGGCGATATTTTAAATGATATTGCTTGTTTTTACCCTGTAGAGAGATTTCGTTTGTAATATCACCCAGAGAGTACCCACTATATTGTTAATGAGGCATGCTCCCGCAGGTCGTTAACTATATTGTTGTCATCTGTTCATGCAGGTCAATTTTGGCTACGTTGTCCAAAACGGCATGTTAGGTCCAGCAGCGGGGTGACATCACTGAACGATATCGTTCAGTGTGTACGCACGAAAACAGCCGCATGCGAGGGTAGGGAAAAATAAGATTTTACTTACCGATAAATCTATTTCTCGTAGTCCGTAGTGGATGCTGGGACTCCGTCAGGACCATGGGGATTAGCGGCTCCGCAGGAGACAGGGCACAAAAATAAAAGCTTTAGGACTAGGTGGTGTGCACTGGCTCCTCCCCCTATGACCCTCCTCCAAGCCTCAGTTAGGATACTGTGCCCGGACGAGCGTACACAATAAGGAAGGATTTTGAATCCCGGGTAAGACTCATACCAGCCACACCAATCACACCGTACAACCTGTGATCTGAACCCAGTTAACAGTATGACAAACGTAGGAGCCTCTGAACAGACTGCTCACAACAATAACAACCCGATTTTTTTGTAACAATAACTATGTACAAGTATTGCAGACAATCCGCACTTGGGATGGGCGCCCAGCATCCACTACGGACTACGAGAAATAGATTTATCGGTAAGTAAAATCTTATTTTCTCTGACGTCCTAGTGGATTCTGGGACTCCGTCAGGACCATGGGGATTATACCAAAGCTCCCAAACGGGCGGGAGAGTGCGGATGACTCTGCAGCACCGAATGAGAGAACTCCAGGTCCTCTTTAGCCAGGGTATCAAATTTGTAGAATTTTACAAACGTGTTCTCCCCCGACCACGTAGCTGCTCGGCAGAGTTGTAATGCCGAGACCCCTCGGGCAGCCGCCCAAGATGAGCCCACCTTCCTTGTGGAATGGGCCTTGATAGATTTAGGCTGTGGCAGGCCTGCCACAGAATGTGCAAGTTGAATTGTGCTACAAATCCAACGAGCAATCGTCTGCTTAGAAGCACCCAGCTTGTTGGGTGCATACAGTATAAACAGCGAGTCAGATTTTCTGACTCCAGCCGTCCTTGAAATATATATTTTCAATGCCCTGACAACGTCCAGCAACTTGGAATCCTCCAAATCGCTAGTAGCCGCAGGCACCACAATAGGCTGGTTCAGGTGAAACGCTGAAACCACCTTAGGCAGAAACTGAGGACGCGTCCGCAGTTCTGCCCTGTCCGAATGGAAAATCAGATATGGGCTTTTATACGATAAAGCCGCCAATTCTGACACTCTCCTGGCTGAAGCCAGGGCCAGTAGCATGGTTACTTTCCATGTAAGATATTTCAAATCCACCGATTTGAGTGGCTCAAACCAATGGGATTTGAGAAAATCCAAAACTACATTAAGATCCCACGGAGCCACTGGGGGCACAACCGGGGGCTGTATATGTAGTACTCCTTTTACAAAAGTCTGGACTTCAGGAACTGAAGCCAATTCTTTCTGGAAGAAAATCGACAGGGCCGAAATTTGAACTTTAATGGACCCTAATTTGAGGCCCATAGACAATCCTGTTTGCAGGAAATGTAGGAATCGACCCAGTTGAAATTCCTCCGTCGGGGCCTTCCTGGCCTCACACCACGCAACATATTTTCTCCAAATGCGGTGATAATGTTGTGCAGTCACCTCCTTCCTGGCTTTTACCAGGGTAGGGATGACCTTCCGGAATGCCTTTTTCCCTTAGAATTCGGCGTTCAACCGCCATGCCGTCAAACGCAGCCGCGGTAAGTCTTGGAATAGACACGGTCCCTGCTGAAGCAGGTCCCGTCTTAGAGGTAGAGGCCACGGATCTTCCGTGAGCATCTCCTGAAGTTCCGGGTACCAAGTTCTTCTTGGCCAATCCGGAGCCACGAGTATCGTTCTTACTCCCCTTTGCCGTATAATTCTCAGTACTTTTGGTATGAGAGGCAGAGGAGGAAACACATACACTGACTGGAACACCCACGGTGTTACCAGAGCGTCCACAGCTATTGCCTGAGGGTCTCTTGACCTGGCGCAATACCTGTCCAGTTTTTTGTTGAGGCGGGACGCCATCATATCCACCTTTGGTTTTTCCCAACGGTTCACAATCATGTGGAAGACTTCTGGATGAAGTCCCCACTCTCCCGGGTGTAGATCGTGTCTGCTGAGGAAGTCCGCTTCCCAGTTGTCCACTCCCGGAATGAACACTGCTGACAGTGCTATCACATGATCTTCCGCCCAGCGAAGAATCCTTGCAGCTTCTGCCATTGCCCTCCTGCTTCTTGTGCCGCCCTGTCTGTTTACGTGGGCGACTGCCGTGATGTTGTCCGACTGGATCAACACCGGCTGACCCTGAAGCAGGGGTTTTGCCAGGCTTAGAGCATTGTAAATCGCTCTTAGCTCCAGTATATTTATGTGAAGAGACATCTCCAGGCTTGACCACACTCCCTGGAAGTTTCTTCCCTGTGTGACCGCTCCCCAGCCTCTCAGACTGGCATCCGTGGTCACCAGGACCCAGTCCTGTATGCCGAATCTGCGGCCCTCTAACAGATGAGCACTCTGCAACCACCACAGAAGAGACACCCTTGTCCGTGGAGACAAAGTTATCCGCTGATGCATCTGCAGATGCGATCCGGACCATTTGTCCAGCAGATCCCACTGAAAAGTTTGTGCGTGGAATCTGCCGAATGGAATCGCTTCGTAAGAAGCCACCATTTTTCCCAGGACTCTTGTGCATTGATGCACAGACACTTTTCCTGGTTTTAGGAGGTTCCTGACAAGTTCGGATAACTCCCTGGCTTTCTCCTCCGGAAGAAACACCTTTTTCTGAACCGTGTCCAGAATCATTCCCAGGAACAGCAGACGTGTCGTCGGGGTCAATTGAGATTTTGGAAAATTCAGAATCCACCCGTGCTGTTGCAGCACTACTTGGGTTAGTGCTACTACGTCCTCCAGCTGTTCTCTGGACCTTGCCCTTATCAGGAGATCGTCCAAGTAAGGGATAATTAATACGCCTTTTCTTCGCAGAAGAAACATCATTTCGGCCATTACCTTGGTAAAGACCCGAGGTGCCGTGGACAATCCAAACGGCAGCGTCTGAAACTGATAATGACAGTTTTGTACCACGAACCTGAGGTACCCTTGATGTGAAGGGCAAATTGGGACATGCAGGTAAGCATCCTTGATGTCCAGGGACACCATAAAGTCCCCTTCTTCCAGATTCGCTATCACTGCTCTGAGTGACTCCATCTTGAACTTGAATTTTTGTATGTACAGGTTCAAAGATTTCAGATTTAGAATAGGTCTTACCGAGCCGTCCGGCTTCGGTACCACAAATAGTGTGGAATAATACCCCTTTCCCTGTTGTAGGAGGGGTACCTTGACTATCACCTGCTGAGAATACAGCTTGTGAATGGCTTCCAATACTGTCGCCCTGTCTGAGGGAGACGTTGGCAGAGCAGACTTTAGGAACCGGCGAGGGGGAGACTTCTCGAATTCCAACCTGTAACCCTGAGATACTACCTGCAGGATCCAGGGGTCCACCTGTGAGTGAGCCCACTGTGCGCTGAAATTCTTGAGTCGACCCCCCACCGCCCCTGAGTCCGCTTGTAAAGCCCCAACGTCATGCTGAGGGCTTTGCAGAAGCCGGGGAGGGCTTCTGCTCCTGGGAGGGAGCTGCTTGGTGCACTCTCTTACCCTTTCCTTTGCCTCGGGGCAGATATGACTGTCCTTTTGCCCGCTTGTTCTTATAGGAACGAAAGGACTGCGGCTGAAAAGACGGTGTCTTTTTCTGTTGGGAGGGGACCTGAGGTAAAAAGGTGGATTTCCCGGCTGATGCCGTGGCCACCAAATCCGATAGACCGACCCCAAATAATTCCTCCCCTTTATACGGCAATACTTCCATATGCCGTTTGGAATCCGCATCACCTGACCACTGTCGCGTCCATAAACTTCTTCTGGCAGATATGGACATCGCACTTACTCTCGATGCCAGAGTGCAAATATCCCTCTGAGCATCTCGCATATAAAGAAAAGCATCCTTTAATTGCTCTATAGTCAATAAAATACTGTCCCTATCCAGGGTATCAATATTTTCAGTCAGGGAATCCGACCAAACCACCCTAGCACTGCACATCCATGCTGAGGCGATGGCTGGTCGCAGTATAACACCAGTATGAGTGTATATACTTTTCAGGGTAGTTTCCAGCCTCCTATCAGCTGGATCCTTGAGGGCGGCCGTTTCAGGAGACGGTAACGCCACTTGTTTTGATAAGCGTGTGAGTGCCTTATCCACCCTAGGGGGTGTTTCCCAGCGCGCCCTAACCTCTGGCGGGAAAGGATATAATGCCAATAACTTCTTTGAAATTAGCAGTTTTCTATCGGGGTTAACCCACGCTTCATCACACACTTCATTCAATTCCTCTGATTCAGGAAAAACTACAGGTAGTTTTTTCAGACCCCACATAATACCCCTTTTTGTGGTACTTGCAGTATCAGAGATATGCAAAGCCTCCTTCATTGCCGTGATCATATAACGTGTGGCCCTACTGGAAAATACGTTTGTTTCTTCACCGTCGACACTAGATTCGGTGTCCGTGTCTGGGTCTGTGTCGACCGACTGAGGTAAAGGGCGTTTTACAGCCCCTGACGGTGTCTGAGACGCCTGGACAGGTACTAACTGGTTTGCCGGCCGTCTCATGTCGTCAACTGATTTTTGTAACGTGCTGACATTATCACGTAATTCCATAAACAAAGCCATCCATTCCGGTGTCGACTCCCTAGGGGGTGACATCACCATTACCGGCAATTGCTCCGCCTCCACACCAACATCGTCCTCATACATGTCGACACACACGTACCGACACACAGCAGACACACAGGGAATGCTCTTATCGAAGACAGGACCCCACTAGCCCTTTGGGGAGACAGAGGGAGAGTTTGCCAGCACACACCCAAGCGCTATAAATATATAGGAACAACCCTACAGAAGTGTTGTTTCCTTTATAGCAGCTTAATATATCAATATCGCCAAAAAAGTGCCCCCCCTCTCTGTTTTTTTACCCTGTTTCTGTAGTGCAGTGCAGGGGAGAGTCCTGGGAGCCTTCCTCGCAGCGGAGCTGTGCAGGAAAATGGCGCTGTGTGCTGAGGAGATAGGCCCCGCTCCCCATTTCGGCGGGCTCTTCTCCCGGTGTTTGTGAGACCTGGCAGGGGTTAAATACATCCATATAGCCCCAGGGGCTATATGTGATGTATTTTTAGCCAGAACAAGGTATTATCATTGCTTCCCAGGGCGCCCTCCCCCAGCGCCCTGCACCCTCAGTGACCGCTGGTGTGAAGTGTGCTGACAACAATGGCGCACAGCTGCAGTGCTGTGCGCTACCTCATGAAGACTGAAAAGTCTTCTGCCGCCGGTTTCTGGACCTCTTCACTTTTCGGCATCTGCAAGGGGGTCGGCGGCGCGGCTCCGGGACCGGACTCCATGGCTGGGCCTGTGTTCGATCCCTCTGGAGCTAATGGTGTCCAGTAGCCTAAGAAGCCAATCCATCCTGCACGCAGGCGAGTTCACTTCTTCTCCCCTAAGTCCCTCGTTGCAGTGAGCCTGTTGCCAGCAGGACTCACTGAAAATAAAAAACCTAATAACTTTTTCTAAGCAGCTCTTTAGGAGAGCCACCTAGATTGCACCCTGCTCGGACGGGCACAAAAACCTAACTGAGGCTTGGAGGAGGGTCATAGGGGGAGGAGCCAGTGCACACCACCTAGTCCTAAAGCTTTTATTTTTGTGCCCTGTCTCCTGCGGAGCCGCTAATCCCCATGGTCCTGACGGAGTCCCAGCATCCACTAGGACGTCAGAGAAACACTAAACGATATCGCCTAGACCAGGCCTGGCCAACCTGTGGCTCTCCAGATGTTGTGAAACTACACATCCCAGCATGCCCTGCCACAGTTTTAGCATTCTTTAATAGCAAAACTGTGGCAAAGCATGATGGGACTTGTAGTTTTACAACAGCTGGAGAGCCACAGGTTGGCCAGGCCTGGCCTAGACTATCTTTGCAGGTCATGCTCATTTATTATTTTAGCATATACTCTTAGCATCGTGAACATAGAGCATTTCTCATGTTAACTTCATTTAATAAGATTGGTCTCTGTGATTCTTACTGGATCCATTTTCCTCCTAGATTTTTGCTAATCCATGCTACATATCTGTACTACAGGTTATTATTTGGGCAATGATAACTGGGACTAATTGTAATTGTAGGAAGGACATAAGGTTGTTCAGGAGCTACTCGCCCTAAATAGGAAACCTTAAGTGGCAGGCAACTTAATAGTGAGTGGGAGAGATACTGGAAGTGTAATCATTCCTGTAGACAGACCAGGTGGTTGTTTCTTGATTAACTCTGTGTCAGACACATATCACGCAAGCTTGTGTGAGTGCTGATCTCGACAAAATTACAGACAGTGGTTAGAGAATGGAGTATCTTGGAACCAGCTCCATGATAAGAATCATTACAGACAATGGTTAGAGATTGGAGTATCTTGGAACCAGCTCCATGATAAGAATCATTACAGCTCTGGGCCAGCATCACTTAGGCAGCAGAGTATCAGTGAAATTTTACTGAAATTACCTCATCACCACATAATAATAAATGAACCATAATGCCTCAAAAGTGAAGTGTCACTGCTTTAAGGGATCAGTCACATCTTTAAATTATATTAGGGGAGAATGTTTTTCTTCTGCCAATCTCCTGTCTACAGTGACGGGAGATCGCTGGGCAATGTTTAAATGTATACAATATCGCCCAGTGTGTATGCTGCCAGCGATGCTGGTGCGCTCTACATGCATCTCAATCTGACTGACTATATCGTGAGATGCTGCCCGGGAGGGGAAGGGAAACACTATGTGATATCACTCATGGAGCACTTCGCATAGTGTGTACCCACCATTACACTCATAATCTATGTAGTAATCATGTATGGGCTATCCCATCTCCATCATGATCAGTGGGAGCCAGTGTGCTAGGCTCTCATTGCCGTGATGTAGATAGGACAGGTTCATGGCCGGAGGAGAGGGGAGAACCTTGTAGGCACAAGGTAAGTATTGCAGCAGTCCCGGGGCGGGGCTTTGGTGACTCCGCATATGCACAGCCCAAATTACAAGTTTTACATAACAAAGACTTCAATACTTTCTTATCTGGTCGTACAGTTGGATACATACATCCCTGAAGATTGGTCCCTGGGATTACCTATTTATTTTTGTAAATGATATGTATCACATGTGCTTGTACTTCATCTGCAACACTCCCCCTTTCTGTCTGAGTGCCCCCCTCCAAACTGCAGATAGAATTGCCTTTGTTTACTAATCAGTCAATTGCTTTGGGGGCTGGAGCATGGGAGAGGCCACAGCAATGTGTAAATTACCTTATTGTCACCTACAGTCGCAGCCAAAACAAAACACACAGTAATTTCACACTAACTTTTTCGGAAAACACAACACAACACAGACAATCAGCTGCCGATCTGCAAAGCTAGTTTTTGGCTCAGTTAGGACAGTACTATTACCGGTTAGCACACATCTCTCCCCCCCATTCCCCCCCCCCCTCCGGTTAAGCACTCAGCGCGATGTGAGCCGAGTGGAAGAGGGGGGGGGGCGCTCACTTCACAACATCACACAGCAGTGGAATGAGCAACCTGCCTGTCTAGATTGTGCAAATTCTATAGCCAACATGTGTCCAGGATTTCCAGCATAGCACCGGTCTTTGTCACAAGAACAATAAGCTGGAACAATTTCTTTTTAAACTCCTGCATGCAGAATAGCAGAAATGTTGGTGTTCTACCTTTATCTAAGAGATGTTTACTTCAACAATTAGTAAAGATTATGTACTATTAAAGGGCGGTTCAACCCCATACTACAGTCAGGTGGAGATCGCGCCACAGCTACCACTACCGTAAATGGGAGATCCACAGATAACCCCAAAAAAATTGGTAAAGACTTCATTAGGGGATATTTAAGACTAGCAAGCCTCTCCATAGCTAAAAAAAAACAAAACACAAATAAAATCTCATGGGATGAAGTCTCCAACATTCATTTCAGGTGATCACACCAGTCATTTAAAGTAGTTGTCTACCATCAGGAGACGAATTTGTTTTGCATGTACATGTCCACCTACAGCCTTCACTAAATATATTGCTATATATATGCTCTTAAGGTGGGTACATACTAGGCGATTTGCTCGGTGAGTGACATTGCCTAGTGTTTCCCATCATCGGCATACACACTGGGCGATGTAGTAAACTATATCGCTCAGGAGGGGGAAAATGAGGGCTATAGTTCACTATATCGCTAAGTGTGTACACCTTAAGATATGATACAGCTTAGTGATGACTTAAACACAGTACTGAAAAACACAGAAAAACAAAAGAGCATATTTAGTAAGTCACATGATAATCTACTAGACTAACATTATCCAAAAGTGAGAAGCACCCATCTGACTGCTATATACTACTTTAATGAACAATTTTAAATCAAACCACACTTCTAATAGTAAATTTTTCCCATGGATATAGTCCTGCAAAAAAAGCACTTTTATTTAAAAACAGTAAAAAAAAATAAAAAATGTATTTTCCCTAACGATGGAAAATGCATACTGTATTCAAGACATGTGAAAGGGTAACTTACATATTTCCAGCACAGGGTACAATATCAGAGCACAGTAGTATACCAGCTTCTATAGAAATATGAGATGCTAAAAAAAAACAGTGTCCTACATTGCTAGCAAATCCTCAGTGATGGATGTGAAAAGCCTGGGGGCAGCACAATGACTGACAGGGATTGTCTCAGGCAACAAACCAGGATACAACAGCCGCTGTGCCCAGAGAGCAAAATCTGGTTCCCAATACATGCCTCCTATACATCCACACAAGGCTGTATGCTACAATGCAGCCTTTTACTTGCACACATCTATAACAACACTGAGAAATGTTACAGTTCAGCAGACACTTTGTGGGTGTTAATCATTGAGCTGACATTTAGGTGTAAATCAGCACCTTTAGTGCAGTTATTGGCATAAAAATACTATTATAGCATTTTGTCATGGAAGGTGATGAAAACAGTAGTTATGCTTTAAATTAGCAGTAACTACTTAAAATCTGGAACAGATGAAAATCCTGGTCTGACTCTGGAAGCAATCAAGCACATAATGCAGGAGTGACAGTCATGCTTCTCTACTGTCATCATATTTTCTGATTGATGTGGGTCTCCAAAACATTACTGGTGCACATATTTCCATACCCAAAACACATTAAAAATAATAACCTTTCCTAAAAAGTAAAGCAAGGCTTGCGGTTGGCCGTAGGAGTCCATGTGGGTTTGTGTTCCTTGGACTGTACTGTATAAGAAATAATAAGTCACCTGTGACTCATTAGCTAGGCATAGGAAGTGTGACAGAGCCACAGATAAGGGGGTTGTGTGGAAACTAGTATAGGGCAGAGAAGATGCTATACTGCTAGATGTAAGAATATAACACACATGTCTGCAAGTGATGGGAGACAAAGAAACAGATTGCACACTTAGGACAAGAAAGTGCAAAGAAGAAGAAGCGGGGAGGGCGTGGGCAATGAATGGGACTGCAGCAGTGATTCGGGATTTGAGGGTTGCATAAAGAAACTTTAATATCAACAACAGAATGGATAGAGATCTGGCAGAGCTGCATGAGACAACACACTTGTATAGAACGTTCTCATGAATCAGTAGGACAAAGTCCACTCAGTCACACATGCATGCAAGATACATACATACATACATACACATACATACACACACACACACACACACACATACCCTGGGGTACTAACTGTCCCGTACCGGCCATTCACACGTCCTAAACATCCTGCCCTCACCACACTCAGTCCCCCACTGACCTGCTTGTAACCCGAGTCCGTGGGGTTAAAGTCGCTGCTCGTCTGTGTCAGGGACAAATCCAGGTGCGGGATGTTATGGAGCCAATAAACCCACCAAGGAGTGATGTATTCCACGCGTGCCGCCGCCATCCCCCTCTCAGCACCCGGGCTCTGGACCAAGCAGCATTCCCCGGACTAGCAGCAGCAGGAGTCAGGGACTAGTGATTGTGAATGATGTGTGTGAGCGAGGCACAGCGGCGTGGGCGCGCAGCGCATGCATACGGCCAGCGGTGTCGGGGGCGCGCACTGGTAACTGTGCACGATCTCTATGAATGGGACCGTCGCTCACATGGGCGCTGTGATTGTGAATGGCGTGCTGGCTGCTGCTCATTATTTTCCTTATGGAGTGAGATAGCGGCCTGGAAGGGACTGCAAGCCTCAGCGCACTAGTCTACTACCAGTTACATGCTTGTATGTTTTATTCATGAAGTTCAGTACATTGTATTTATTTTATTGCTGCTGCTGCTGCTTCTTCATGCCGTCAAGTATAGACAATTAAAAATGTTATGGTAAACTTTCTATGGTTGCAGAAAACAATAACATCGTTTTAAAATAAATTTATAGTTTTAAATCAATAATTTTTTTATGGGCGGATTCTGTGTTATGGTGTAGGGTTACATATTACTATATTCTAGAAAAGGGGTATGGTTAAAAGCCAGATCCATACCAGGGCCAAAACTAGTGTTTTTGGTACCCAGGGCAAGGCAGTGCTTTGGCCCCTGCCATTTGGTATCAGCAGTGCTTAAAGTGGTCCTAGAGAGGTGGTTGAACTCACCCCTCTCCCCACAGCGCCCATGAAATAAAGGTATTGCGTGCGCCGTAGGCGCGCGCAGCAAAAAGGGGGATGTGGTCTCAAAAAGAAAGGGGCGTGGCCACACAATAGTAATAATGCCCACAGTAGTAGTACCCAAGTGGAAATTTTGAAGTGGGGGTATGGAAAAGCGAAGGGTGCAATTATGTGCGCGCCGAAGGCGCGCGCACTCCTGACAAGGGGGCGTGGCCACGCAAAAGGGGGCGTGCCCTTCAGTGTAGTTTACCACACCATATACCCCTTATACACATTATGCACCACAATAGTAGGACCCCTTTCACATTATAGCTCACAGTATGAGCCGAAATTCACATTTATACCACACAGTATGAACCACATTCATATTACACCACACAGTATGAGCCAAATTCACATTACACCACACAGTATGAGCCAAATTCACATTACACCACACGGTATGAGACGAAATTCACATTACACCACACAGTATGAGCCGAAATTCACATTACACCACACAGTATGAGCCGAAATTCACATTATAGCACACAGTATGAGCCGAAATTCACATTATAGCACACAGTATGAGCCGAAATTCACATTATAGCACACAGAATGAGCCAAAATTCACATTATAGCACAGAGAATGAGCCGAAATTCACATTATAGAGTGACAGAGTGACAGGGAGAGTGACAGCAGGGACATGGAAAGTGACAGCAGGGATATGGAAAGTGACAGCAGGGGAATACAGTAGGGACTAGGGAGAGAGAAAGGCAGCAGGTTAGATTACCTGTTTAGCAGCGGCGGTGGTCTGCGGTGCTGTGGATGAGTAGGCTGTGGTAGGCGTGACGTGGAGGCTGTGGGCCTCGGAGATAGTGCGGAGGAGGAGGCTGTGGGTGCGCAGAGGTCCGAGGGCGGGGCGGCAGAAGAGGCTGAGGGCGGCTGCAGTGGATCTGGAACCAGGCTGGCTTTATTATCCCTGCCGCCGCATCGAGCTCCTGTGACCACGGCGCTAATATTTCAAAACTGCTGCGGACCGGCAGCCAATCAGCGACAGATTTGAACTAGTAGTGCCGCGGTCACAGAAGCTCGATGCAGCGGTAGGAATAATAAAGCCGGCCTGGTCCCAGATCCGCTGCAGCTGGGAGTCTGGAACCTGGGCTTCCAGTGCGGCGGCGATGGTAGGGGCGGAGCGACGGAGGGCGGACCGGGAACGCAGCTTCTTTGTCGGCCCATACAGTAATGCCCCCAGCAGTAGCATCCCTTATACAATGCCCACAATAGTAGTGCCCCTTATGCAATGCCCCCAACAGTAGTGCCCCTTATGAAGTGCCCCCTTTACAATGCCCTCATTAGCTGTGCACCCCATCAGTAATGCCCTTAATGGTAATGCCCCTGTGTAGTATTGCCCCTAGTCGTTTAGCCCCTGTAGTTTAGCCCCAGTAGTCATGCCCATACTGGGAATGCCCCTGCAGTTATGACCCCAGCAATTTACTCCCCCCCCTCTAGTTTAGCCTCTGAGTGGTAATGCCCCCAGTAGTTTTGCCCTCATGTAGTTTGCCCCATGTAGTTTAGCCCCCAGTGGTAATGCCCCCTGCAGTTGTGCCCCCAGTTGTTTAGCCCCTGTAGTTTAGCCCCCATGTAGTTTGCCAAAGTTAGTAATGTCCCCAGTAGTTTGCCCCCTTGTAGTTATACCCCCAGTAGTTTAGCTCCTGTAATTATGACCCCTTGTAGTTTAGCCCCCAGTAGTAATGCTGCCAGTAGTTTGCCCCTTTGTAGCTTGCCCCCTTGTAGTAATGCCCCCAGTAGTTTGCCCCTTGTAGTTTGCCCCAGCAGTAAAGCCCCCCAGTAGTTTGCCCCCAGTACTAGAGCCCCCCAGTAGTTTGCCCCTCTGTAGTTTGCCCCAGTAGTAAAGGCCCCCAGTAGTTTGCCCCCAGTACTAGAGCCCCCCAGTAGTTTGCCCCTCTGTAGTTTGCCCCAGTAGTTTGCCCCCAGTACTAGAGCCCCCCAGTAGTTTGCCCCTTGTAGTTTGCCCCAGCAGTAAAGCCCCCCAGTAGTTTGCCCCCAGTACTAGAGCCCCCCAGTAGTTTGCCCCTCTGTAGTTTGCCCCAGTAGTAAAGGCCCCCAGTAGTTTGCCCCCAGTACTAGAGCCCCCCAGTAGTTTGCCCCTCTGTAGTGTGCCCCAGTAGTAAAGGCCCCCAGTAGAAACGCCTGTGGTACACATATAGGAGAGAGGGAGGGAGAGGGAGAGAGGGAGGGGGGGAAGAACTATACTTACCTAGCCCCGCTCCCGCTGCAGTCCTCTCTCGCCGCCCGCTCCTCTGCACTATGAGAGAGACGTCATGACGTCTCTCCCATAGCGCGCACTGACAGAGCCGGAAGCCGGAGCTCAGTACTGAGCTCCTGCCTACGGCTGCCGCTGCGGAGAGGGAGACGGGCGCCCGCTGGTAACGCGATCTCAGCGGGCGCCCGGCATCTCCCTGCAGCGCCGCCCGGGACATCGGGTTAGGTGAGCCGGGGGAGGCGGAACTGCGTTCCGTCTCCTGGTGGAACTGACGGAACGCAGTTCCGGCCCGTTCCGGCTCACTTTAACCCCTGGGTATCAGGGATGCTAGCCTAGTGGCTAACACTAGGTCTCTGCACCCATCCAGTTACAGCATCCCTAAACACCTGCACCCTCCCCAGTGGTGCAAGCAGAAAAAAAAAAAGTCTTATAGGTACTGTCTTTGCGCGCGAAGGTGCGCGCATGCGACAAATGGGCGTGGTCAAATGCCACATGGAGCTTGACCAATGAAAATGGAGGCGTGATACATATATGGGGGGGGGGGGGGGGCAGATTCACATATGACCCCAATTGTGCCAGATGCACGTTGCCCCACAGTACCAGATACACAAATGCCCCCACAGTGCCAGATACACATTGCCCCCACAGTGCCAGATGTACAATGCCCCCCTGTGCCAGATGTACAATGCCCCCACAGTGCCAGATGTACAATGCCCCCACAGTGCCAAATATACAATACCCCACTGTGCACTCATTGCCCCCACCCCTTACCGCTGGCTCTGTTTCTTCTATGTGAGGGGAGGAGAGCGCAGCGCAGCACCTGTCCTGCCCCTCACTTCTCTTTGATGCCCTGTCTCACTCTCTAGTGGCGGCGGGGTCAATCTGAAATAAGGCGCCGGTTCGTTAACCAATCAGAGCTCGCAGACCGGCAGCCAATCAGGAGCCGCGGCTGCCGGTCCGCGAGCTCTGATTGGCTAGCAAACCGGTGCTTTATTCAGATTGACCCCGCCGCCGATGGAGAGTAAGACCGGGCATCAAAGAGAACTGAGGGGCAGGAGAGGCGCTGCGCTCTCCTCCCCTCATACAGAACAAGCCAGCGGGATGCAGTATGGTGGACGGTCCGGCAGTACGGTGTACCGGCTGGGAATTTCTTACCGGTACACCGTACCACCATACTTGTATAGCTGACCCTCCCCAACTAAACCGCTTTTTTTTTTCAAACTGTGCTACTAGCAAGTGGCGACTAACAGCAGGGGCTGAAGCACCAACCACACAATGCAGGAGGTGGGGGGGGGGGTGCACTTAGCACATATAAACATGCATGTTATGCTGTGTGAGAGAAAACTAGAGAAAATTTTCAGGTGCTAATATGGATACAATGGAGAATTACTATATAACTAAAGTATTGTATCAGAAGCAATTAGCCCAGTTGTGTCTGTGTAAACACTAAATAATTAGGTACAGCTGGATGGTCCAACTCCAATGGATCTCCAGCTTCCCATATATACAAGAAAAACTGGTATGGCTATTGCCCGAATTAAGAATTGTTGCAAAGCACTTGATTAAAGCTGAATTAAAATACACAACTTTTGGGTAAAAAATCAGAATCTCAATTTTTTATTGTATTTTTCACATATAAAATTTCAGACACACAATGTATATCTGGTGGACTGAGTGTAAGCGATCAATCACTCCTGTCCGGATGTGATCACCTCCCGGCTTTCTCTCTCCTGAGCCAGCGGTGTTAGTTTGAAAAAGCACCCTGAGGTGCGAAACGCGTTAGTGGATTATTTCTATTATCCAGCTCAGTCCGAAGACGTCCGGAAGCATCCGCACATACTAATCAAAAAGGCAAGCGGCCCCTCCTGCATGAGACGTGGACCACTGAAGAAAAAACACCACCTCTGCATCTCCAGCGGCAACGCTCATGGTGAGACTTCAGCGGCTAAAGACCTGTTGCCACAAACACAACGTGACGGGCCCATCACAAAGCTAAGGAACGGAGACAATAAACCAACACCTCCAGCTCAGGAGAGAGAAAGCTGGGAGGTGATCACATCCAGACAGGAGGGATTGACCGCTTACACTCAGTCCACCAGCTATACGGTACATTTTCAAGGTGGATCAGTAAGCTTCCATAAGGACAGTTGTATGTTTTTTCCTTTCTTATTCATATAGACATTGGACTTTTACTTTTTAAACACTTATAAGATAGTGATATTGCTATATATATATATATATATATATATATAAAAAACTTTCTTTCCTAAACCAAACTAAAGATAACATTGGGTGCTTTACAAGTGTGATTTTATCTATTTGTCTTTATAAAATTCTGTGCCCGCTGTGTATGAAATTATATATGTGAACAATACAATAAAAAATTGAGATTCTGATTTTTTTACCCAAAAGTTGTGTATTTTACTTCAGCTTTAATCAAGTGCTTGGTAACATTAATTCTTAATTAGCGCAATATCCATATCAATTTTTCATGTTATGCAGTTTGTAATATACAGAATGTGCTGACTAGTTATCCCGGGGTTCAGCAGTGCGGTACCCAGGACTCAGCAGCATTAGGATTCACTCGTCTTCTAAGCCCACCCCCAGACTCCCATTGGTTAGTTTTACAGGAGTCTGATCGTGGGTTTAACTGAAAGACACTGATTGTGCAAGATACATTAATGATTCACAAGCAAAACTACGGGTGTGGTATGGAAGGTAGATAGTTTCTAGGTCGACAGTAACTAGGTCGACAGGGTCTTTAGGTCGACGGGTCAAAAGGTCGACATGAGTGAGTTTTTATGTTTTTTGGTGTCGTTTTCTTCGTAGAGTGACTGGGAACCCCAATTAGTGCACCGTGTCCCCTCACATGGCTCACTTCGCTCGCCATGCTTCGGGCATAGTGCCTCGCTCCGCTACCGCTTAGCTCTGCACAGATTACCGTTCCAATCATAGTCCACGTGGATCGTTAAGTATGAAAAGGTTCAAAAAAATCGTGAAAAACTTATGTCGACCTAGAACATGTTGACCTAGATACCCTGTCGACCTGGAGATCGGATCCCCAAAACTATATCATAGTTGGCGAGTTATTGGCTGTTTCTACCAGGTGGGGGTATCCAGCTGGGTTTTGCAGAAGAGCATAATGCACGCTTGTGGGCAGCATGGCTTGAGCTAGCAGGGAGAGTGGTGCTGAGATTGTGTCCATTTGCTATACAATGCCGGTTGCTATACAATGCTGGTTGTGTCCATTTGCTATACAATGCCGGTTATTTTGGCACTGTATAATTGGGGATGGGGCATCCCCCATTATACAGTGCCAAAATAACCGGCATTGTATAGCAAATGGAAGGGCCACAATAACGCAATTCAGAATCATGAGATTAAACTACTTGGACTGCCCACTTTACTCGGCACATGGGCAGCATCAGGCGTCCTCGAGTAGCTTCCAAGGAGACTTACCTACTCTTCCAGTAATCCAGGAGATTATCCTAGATTCAGGAGAGTAAGCAAGTATGACATATACTTGCTGGATCCAACTTTGTGTGGCTGTTTGTTTCTCTACATTTGTTATGCATAGGCTTACCGTACTATCCCTTTAAAGTGGGACACTCATGAATTACACCAGGCATTCCCAACCACGGTCCTCAAGGCACACCAACAGTGCAGGTTTTAGTGATACCCAGGCTGCAGCACAGATGGTTAAATCAAAATAACTGAGCTAGTAATTAAGTCACCTGTGCTGAAGCCTGGACATCACTAAAACCTGCACTGTTGGTGTGCCTTGAGGACCATGGTTGGGAATACCTGAATTACACCATAGTTGCCTACCCTCCCACATTCTGCAGGAGACTCCCTGAAATAGTAGCAATCTCCCTGTCTCCCTGAATAGACCACCAATCTCTTTGATTGCACCTTACGGTGCCCCCATTAAGTACAAGCATACCTCCCAACATGACCCCCTCCAGGAGGGACAGAATGCTCTGCTTCTGGACTTTTCTCTTAATGTTGGATTGCTGGCACCTGTTTTGACCAGGTTACTGGATAAGAAAGGTGTTTCACCACAGGTGCTGTTAATTCTAAATTAAGAGGGAAGTCCAGGAGCAGAGCATTCTGTCCCTCCTGGAGAGGGTCATGTTGGGAGGTATGTACAAGTAGCTATTACATTCTTGGGGGGAAGGGGAAAGATGCGTGGGATCATCAGTGCCATTTCCCTGTATTGGTTATAAGGCAGAATGATCTCTATGGCTACAGGCATTATAAATAAGGTTTCTCATGGCCACTTACAGTATATGGAACCTCTTGTAAAACAATACACAAACATATCCTGAAAAATATCAGTGTCTTTTCTTCAACAAGCAGATCTTACTAACTTTGGGGCTCATTTACATTTGGGTGTTAAGGGGCCCCATACACTAGTATGATTTTACACGATTTCATACAGTTCCAATATATCCGTCTGATATATTGTATGAAATTGTGTACAATCGTATGTGTTTTAGATCGTATCCAATCTGATACCCGTCCCCGTGGCTGTCGGATAGGATCCCCCTGGTCGTTGGTGCTGCACTAATTATATATCGGAATTGGATGGACTCGGATGAAAAAAGTGATTTTTTTTGTGCATGTAATATATCACATGCGATGTATCACAGGAAAGTATGACTGGCATTCTTAGGACACTCCCAGCCCCCGTAGCCCTCTATCCAGCCCATCAGATATATCTCATGGTACAATTGTATGCCGTACGATATCTTGCATGCGATGTATAGCGGCTTCATCAATCGCATGCGATATATCTTATGCAAAAATAGCACAAAGTACCAAATTGCATGGAATCACTCCCGGGAAGGTCTCGGGGAATTTCAAGGGAAATTACATCCAACTTCAGCCTCAGACATATCGTTGTAGTGTATGGGGCCCTTAAGTCATTTTCATGACACGCCTCTCAGATGTAGCAGTACACGTCCGTGCAGGTAGGTGCTACTTTCACAATCTCCCTGAAATGCTTTTTAAATAGTAGACTAGTATGAATTACACATGTTCTGTGGCTTGCTTAATTCACTAGCATTTCACCTGGTTGTAATCAGCCATAGAACCTGTGTAATTAATGAGCGTCCCAGTTTAAAGGGATAGTATGGTAAGCCTAGTTATGCAAGGTAAGGATAGGTGTGAATTGATTGTGGGTCCACTTTTTTCTAATACCCTTTTACACATCAGAAGTGAGTATTTGCCAGGTCATAGCCCCAAACCTGGACTTGGGCCCGAGTATTGCATTCACACACAAAAATCCCGGGTCGATGCACGTTCATGTGCAAACACCAGGAGCTTTTGGGCTAGTGTGAAAGGGGTATAAGTGTGTGTATGTGAAATTAGTATGGATCCAGCTTTTCAATAGGTATAGTACAGATCCGGCTTTTACTCTCTTCTTCAACCAAGTCCCATCATACTGGACAGGGCTGCGCTGCTTACAGTATCAGCATTATTAGCCTATGTGATGTGTTGTCAGCACTTCCTGATAAGATATGCACTCAGAGAGTTGGGGCTGAAATGTCAGCGGCATCTCAGACTTTAGAATCCTCACAGGGGTCGGGTAAGCATGCTACCCCTCATCCCAAACCCTTAGACCCCTTTTCCATCTGTAGCACGGGTCGCAGCCGGGAGCCTGACACGGCTGCGACCCGTGCTACAGCCCCCTTTCCCACATCGCTCACCAACCCGGCATATTGCTGGGTTGGTGACGCTGCTGCTGACGCGGCAGCGGCGGCGCTGGGAGATCACATGATCTCCCAGTGCCGCCCTTCCATTCATTGTGATCGGGAGCCGTGCCGCCTCGACACGGCTCCCGTTCACACTGCACAGCTTACCGTGTTAAACACGTGTTCAACCCAGCAAGATACCTGGGGGGGGGGCGTTTCCACTAGGGAGAAAACACGGGTAAATATGCGCCCCCGCGCATTTACCCGTGTTTTTAAAAGGTAGTGGAAAAGGGGTATTACTTACAACAGCCTAAAACGAACCCTCCCCCCCTCCCGCCTATCCCTAAAGGTGCATACACACTAAGCGACTCCCTCCATGAACGATGTCGTTAACGATCTCGCTTGAACTGAAGGAGTGTTCCTGAGCAAACAATATTGAGCATACACACAATTTGCAAATGAAGAACGATCATCGTTCAGGCACCAGGCTAAGCAGTTAATTTAAATACACTTTATCGTGATCGATATGCACAGCATCAATAACGTTCTAGCCAAAATTGAGTTGCATGCACAGGCGACACCGCGCATCGTTTGTTGTTCGCACACCGAACTGGCCAATGTAGTTAACGATATCACTCACGACGATGAAAAAGGAGATTTATGGTAAGACTTACCATTGTTAAATCTCTTTCTGCGAGGTACACTGGATTCCACAGGGAATAACATCAGGGGGTGCAAAGTTAGATCTTGATCCGAGGCACCAACAGGCTAAAGCTTTGACTGTTCCCTGGATGCACTGCACCGCCTCCTCTATAGCACCGCCTCCAGGCACTGGAACTCATTTTCGTTAATCAGTCCAATGCAGTAGCAGGTAAAATAGAGACGGTAGATGTTAGCCACATAGAACCACATTCTCACGACAGGAGAAGGTACCAGCGGCTAATGCCATACAAACCCAAGAAGCTAAGTGCGTCAGGGTGGGCGTCCTGTGGAATCTAGTGTACCTTGCAGAAAGAGATTTAACAATGGTAAGTCTTACCATAAATCTCATGGGAGGGGACGCACTGTATTGGGCACAAGAACCCGGCGTCCAAAGGAAGCATCCTGGGAGGCAGAAGTATCAAAGGCATAGAACCTGATGAACGTGTTCACTGAGAACCACGTAGCCACCTTGCACAATTGTTCAGCGGACGCACCACGGCGGGCTGCCCAAGAAGGCATAACAGACAGAGTAGGATGGGCCTTCATAGCAGCAGGAGCTGGGAGTCCAGCCTGAGCATAAGCTTGTGCAATCACCATTCTAATCTATCTGGCCAAGGTATGCTTATTCGCAGGCCAGCCACGTTTGTGAAAACCAAAAAGGGCAAAAAAAGAGAGTCTGACCTCCTGATGGAGGCAGTCCTCTACACATATATACTGAGAGTCCGTACCACAGCCAAAGACCACTTTTTGGAGGACAAACCAGGAGAGATAAAGGCCGGAACCACAATCTCTTGGTTAAGGTGGAAAGATGACTCCACCTTAGGTAGATAACCAGGGCGAGTACGAAGGACAGCCCGGTCACGGTGAAAAATCAGAAAGGGTGGACGACAGAACAATGCGCCTAAGTCCGACACCCTCCTAGCAGAGGCAATAGCCAGCAGAAACACGACCTTAAGCGTGAGGCATTTAAGGTCCACAGACTCAAGAAGTTCAAATTGAGACTCTTGTTGTGCATTTAAGACAACAGACAGATCCCATGGAGCCACAGGAGGTACACAGGGAGGCTGAATCCGTAAAACCCCCTGAGTGAAAGTATGAACGTCAGGAAGGGATACAATTTTTCTCTGAAACCACACCGACAAGGCAGATATATGAACCTTGAGGGAGGCCAAACGAAGGCCTAAATCCAGGCCTTTTTGCAGAAAAGCCAAAAGTCTGGCAGTGCTGAACTTGTATGCATCGTAATTCTTATTAGCACACCAGGTGAAATAAGAATTCCAGACCCTATAATAAATCCGAGCCGAAGCCGGTTTACAGGCTTTCAACATAGTTTGAACGACCGCCTCAGAGAATCCTTTGGCCCTCAGGACTGAAGCTTCAAGAGCCACGCTGTCAAAGCCAGTCTGGCCAGGTCCGGGTAGACACAAGGGCCCTGAACGAGGAGGTCTGGGTGTTCAGGAAGTAGAAGACGACGCTCTATCGAGAGACCCTGCAGGCCTGAGAACCAATGCCACGCCGGAGCGACTAGAAGCAGTATTCCTCCTTCTTACTTGAACTTCCATAGTACCCTGGACAGGAGTGACACTGGAGGGAACACTTATGGCAGCCAAAAGGTCCATGGAATTGTAGATAGAGCCCAGCAGTCCCAGGATCAGCGCAGCTCTGTGAAATGGCACCCAAACAATGACAGGGAGTGAGGGAGAGAGAGAGATGCAGCTCCAGGACAGGAACACCTGCTGTAGATGGCGCCTGGACCTGGGGGAGGGGCTACAGGTTAGCGCCTTATCCCCTCTGCTGGATTTCACCATGGGTACTATGGAGCCTATGATAAATGGATTTTAGTAAATCCGACCTGTGCTCCCTCCCCTGGTGGATATAGTGGGATCCCTGCACAGCCATAGTGTCCACGCCAGCGGCGCGGTCCATCCCCTGGGGCCGCTACCGGATCACAATTTTGGTGGGTCCTAGCTAGGGGACCCTCTTACCTCCTCCCTGAAGTGCGGGCACGCGATCCAGGAGAGCAGCAACTGTGATGTGTGCCTTATGGGAACCGGAGAGCCTCCGCTGCAAGTACCCGGCAACCAGGGCGCGGGAGTATGCAGCGCCTCTGAGGAAGGTGATGAAGCCGCAGCACAGAATGTCAGACTGACATGCCTGTGCTGCAGCCTTTTAAGTCTTTTTTCTTTAAAAAAGCTCTTTTAAGGGCTGTCGAGCACCGCCCCACCTGTTAGCTGCCTGTTGGTGCCTCAGATCAAGATCCAACTCTACACCCCCGATGTTATTCCCTGTGGAATACCAGTGTACCCCGCTGTAGAAATGAGCTATTATCTGTAACTATCTCGTCAAGTGTGTATGCACCTTAACCCTCCCCGGTTATGCCTAACCCCACCCCCTCAAACTATGCTCCCCAATCTGACTATAGTGCCATTCCAATCCCACTGTAACATGGAATCACTAAGGGCACTAGCCTAGCTGAAGGACCCTGAAGTACAATCAAATCTGTGACATGATAGCTACTTGGATGTTTTTTTCCTAATCCAACAGCCAGTATATTACACATCCTCACAATCTGTATTTGTCCCAACTTATTACTACTCAAGGGGAGCTGAAGAGAACAATGAATGAATACAATTCCTAATAGCACTCCAACTGCCACTCTAATGGTCTGCTTAGCTACAGGCGGTAAATTGGTAACCCTCCATTTTATGAGGACCACAAGCATAAGCACAAATGTGCTAGATGTGTTTGTTAGGAGTTGCAGAATAAAATGTGAGACATTCCATAGTTTGAGTTATGAGATAGAAGCATAGAAAAGTTTATTTAATAAAGTGATTGACTTTCTTCCTCTTCAGGTCACTCACAAATTAAAAAAAAACAAAAACGTATTGTTTGGTCAACACTAGAAAATAAAGTATTGTTAGACAAACAAAAATATGTAAAGTTCTAAACAGCAAAAAATCAATTGCACACACAAGTGTAAAAAAAAATGTAACACTACAAAATAAAAAAACACCATGGCAAATAAATAGTTAAGTCATATTTCATAAATATTAACTACAGTATACAGTGATTACTAGCAGTAGAGTCGTGAAGTGGTGTTATGTACTAGCCCACAAACTCATATTTTAACTGGGCTAGTCTCTTGAAATTTGGTGCAGCTGGCTACTATGAAAGCAACATTCAAATAGGGAAGGAACTAACTGACCTTAAGTGGTCTATTAGTGTTGATGAAACCCATTACTGAAAAGAGACATGGACAGGCCTTCTTCCCTATCATTAGGTGGGTCACCATTTTCTATCAAGTGCTCCTTTGTGGTCTTACAAAGTCTGTATGCATCTTTGCTTTCAATAGTCACATGTAGCTGTATTCAACATCCTAAAGCAAAGTCACAGGATTATAATTAAGCTTCTAATTATATTTTAACCATTCCATTAGTACTTTGGACATAACAACCAAATAAATTGACCACAAGCTTCCTCTTATTACAATAATACACTAGATCCTTGGTACAGTCACTTCTGTGACTCACACTGCAACGCAGAAAAAAAATAAAACAGTTAATAGGTCCATTCTTCATGACAGCCTAAAATGGAAAGAACATACCTCTTTCAATAAAGTCAAAATATTTTATAACAAGGTTTTTAATCTTTTACAATAATCTTTTAATTAACTGCAATACGTAATTGGGAGTGCAAAGCTTCTTGTGAACGTTGCTGCAGATCTGAAGCCCTTCAGAACTGAAAGAGTGTTAACAGCCTCTCCTCAGTGGATGCTGGTGCATTCACAGACGAAGGACTGTACTGTACACATTGCTCTAATATAGGAATAATACATTTTCCATCTAGGATTGATAAATTGGGAGTTGCTTTGAGTTAGATAATTGAATAATTAAAAAAAAGAACCTGTCACAGGGCTGGAAACTGCAATTTTCTTATAGAACGCTCAGTGCACTATGCTTTAACACACACACAAAAGATGCCCCACTGTTCCTTATTTGATTGGGAGCATGCCTGTAATTTAGCACTCTGTATGCTAATTGCTTAAGCCTTCACTTTGCCGTCTCTTTCCTCAATAACCTACAGGTGAGTTCTCTAACCAGTATCAGTGAGGTATGGAAGTAGTCAACAGGCTATAACACAGAGCATAATCGAGATTTTTGTGTAGAAGTCCTATGTGGTGCTTCTTATGGAACGGTTGCTGCCTTCTATATCCACTTCTGGACCAATACTATATAACACAGAGCAGTCTGGAACCCTATTCAGAAGTCAAGTATAGCAACTCTAGCACACAAAGACCACTACTACCCCTCTCAGACATGAATGTGCATCAACCCAGGATTTCTGCATGTGTGAAAGAACACAACCTGGGAGTAAGTCCTGGGTCCCTGACCCAGGTCATGGAGCAGTGACCTGGGAATTTGCGGCAGCTTGACCCCGCAAATTACTGGGTCACATGTCTGAAAGGGTTATAAATGACCTCAGTATCCCAGCGCCGGAATACAGACAGCCAGAATAACGAAGGTAAGTATACAGCATACTTGCCTACCTGACCCTCTCCATGAGGGAGTAAATGCTCTGTTCCTGGACTTTCCTGGTAATGTATGATTGCCATCACCTGTGGTGAGATAGTTAATTGATAAGAAAGGAGTTTCACCACAGGTGATGGCAATCATACAGTACCAGGAAAGTCCAGGAACAGAGCATTTTCTCCCTCATGGAGAGGGTTAGGTAGGTAAGTATGGTATACAGGAGGCTGGGGGGGGGGGTAACTTTACCAGACATGGTATCCGTTCACATGGTCGACCATGTTATGGTCGACAGTCATTAGGTCGACCACTATTGGTCGACATTGACATGGTCGACATTGACACATGGTCGACACATGAAAATGGTCGACACGTGAAAGGTCGACACATGAAAAGGTCAACATGATTTTTTTAACTTTTTTTTTTCTTTTGGGGAACTTTTCCATACTTTACGATCCACGTGGACTATGATTGGAACGGTAATCTGTGCCGAGTGAAGCGGTAGCGGAGCGAAGGCACCATGCCCGAAGCATGGCGAGCGAAGCGAGCCATGCGAGGGGACGCAGTGCACTAATTGGGGTTCCCAGTCACTTTACGCAAAAAACAACACCAAAAAAAGTAAAAAAACTCATGTCGACCTTTTCATGTGTCGACCTTTCACATGTCGACCATTTTCATGCGCCGACCATGTGTCCATGTCGACCATGTCAATGTCGACCAATAGTGGTCGACCTAATGACTGTCAACCATAACATGGTCGACCCTTCATACCGGAACCACCAGACATAGAGGGGGGTTAGGTTTAGGCTGCGGGGGTAGAGAGGTTAGGGTTAGGCACTGCCAGGGGATGGGGGGGCATGGTTTAGGCACTAAGAGGGGAGGGTTAGGTTGAGGTAGCGGGGTGTGGAGGGTTAGGTCTAGACACTTACCGGGGAGGTTAGGATTAAGCACTTATGCGAAGGTTAGGTTTAGGCTGCAGTTTACGGAGGGTTATGGTTAGGAGGGGGAGTTAGAATACATAACTCACCCGTCTTCATCTTCGAGATGGTGTCGTCGGTATTCTGAGCACCAGCATCCTGTGCGCTGGGATATTCTACCCAACCCATAAAACAAGTGCTCTCCCAGGTGATCAAAGGGAACCCCTGTCATTTGTAGGGAAGCACAAGACACTATGCCATAAATCAGGCTTGTCCAACCCGCGGCCCGCGGGCCGCATGCGGCCCAGGTCGGCTAGTAATGCGGCCCAGTGCAATTTTTTATGTTTTAAGAAATTCTAAAGTTTCAAGTTACACTGCCGGCGCTTGCGGCCGGAATGCGGCCGGGGCACGTCACAACGGTGACGCCAGCGCGCTTCACCCGCCCCATCCATTATATTAGCTCCGAGAGGCCACATCTTGCGGCCTGTGCGAAGTATGGGTGAGCGCGTCACAAAAGTGATGCCAGCACGCCAGCGCGCCAGCTTCACCTGCCCCCCGTCCATTTTAGAAGCTCCTACAGGCCACATCTTGCTGCCTGTGCGGAGTTTATGGCATAAATAAACCAGTTACATTCTTTATTATCATGAGACTTTGTTTTGTGTTAGGAAATCTAATTATATTTCTAGAAATAAAATCATAAAAACCTTTATTTGGTTCCAGTGAGAGTTTTCTTTTTATATTAGAACTTATTTTTGCATAGTTCAGTAAAAAATTTCCTTTCAAACATTTTCAGTCAATACAGGCCACTTTAGAAAGACTGGGGCAGATGTATGAAAGTGCACTGTGGTTTCTGTTGGCCACAGCACATGGAAAGCCTGCATTTAGCGCTTCAGTAGAATGTATGAATGGAGTGTTAACACCGTTTGTAGTACCTGCCACGTGCCTCCGCAGCTTACCGGCGCCCCGTTGAACTGTTGCTAGGCGATGAGTGGGAGCTTATGTATTATTACCTTTGTAAGCAGTCTGCGGCTCCTCCTTACATCGCTTCCATGGCCTGGCGTTGTGGCCACTTCCTTGTTAATCCAAGGACTGTTTTTTTTGTCTCTTCAATAATACTTTATTGTTCTCTGTGGACATCTCCCCAGCGCCTCCTCTATGAGCAGCACCACACGGCGTCCTCCCACCCTATTTGTGCATGCGCCGAATCCCACCTCCAGGGCATGCTGGGAGCAGGGGTGAACGGCGCATGTGCACTAAGCCATCAGGCACCGTTAACAGTCTGGCCGATGGGAAGGACGCATATCACGGGACAGGTGACATAGCACCCTCCCACATCGGCAGGGGCCTGCATAATAAATTGTGGCGACGGGTCAGGGCGTATCACCACAATAATGTGATGATACGGCTTCAAGCACATAACGTCCAATAGGACTTTTTTCACACATCTCCGGCACTGTTCTCCCAGTTCAGCAAATAGGATCCACCTCTAGTAGAAACGCCCCAGGCCATTAGACCTCTACTACAACAGTGGCCTGCTGCAAGGAAAATCAGGGCAGAAATAGCAGAGGACTTGCCATAATGGAGGGCACAAAATCATCTAGATATTCTTCCTGGGGAGTGTCTCCTTTTCACAACTGCTAAAGCTACCCCAGCTGTTGGAGCTAGATTGTTTCAGCAAAAAAAACAGCTGTCTGGTGAGTACCAGTCTGCATTGCAAGAAAACGTGTCATAACTTCTCGCTACAACTATGAATGAACAGAGCTCAAAGTATTCGAGGGTGCTTGCACATAGGAGCATGAGGTATCAACCCAATAACAGTGGCTTATATGATTGCCAAGGGCCAAATTCCATTAGCCACAAGTTCCATAAAACTTACCACAGATGCTGTGCAGGGTTTGCGGCAATGTCGCTTGACCCCCAAATAATCAGAAATAAGAGCAGGGTAGTATAGAAAGCTGTGCACGGACATATGAGGGATGACTAAAGGGATGACTTGTTTTTTTAATTAACAGTGGATAGACAAAGTGCAAAGTAAAAACTGCTTCTGTTTGACCACATATTTTATGACTGGCAGCCACCAGCACTGGTTTTGCCTATTATATTGACCATGAATAATTTGAATTGGTCCTGGACCACCAACCCAGGGCACCCCTGCAAGTGTCCCGAGGCACCCCAGGGAGCCACGGCACACAGTTTGGGAACCTCTGCCTTAAACTTTTAACATACTCTAGAGGTGTAAACTAAAAGACACTCTTACTCCCATTGACAGCCTGTTTAAATTAATACAGATTTCCAACTGAATAGGAAAAACTCATGGAACCAAGTCTGACCCGCAGTAAGCTTATCATGACAAAGTCATGGCTAATTAAATTCAGCCCCAGTAGTGAATAAATGTTGAGGATGAGCTTTGCCCAAATGTATTGGCACATCACATGTATACAATTGTAAGAAACATATCCCAATTATCCTATGGGATGCTCCTGCTGTCCTTAATGCCAGGACTGTTAGCAGGTATGTTGGTGAGTAGGTAGAGTGTGCACAGCAATGTAGGTGTATTTAAGCAACCTAGCACTTCAAAAGAGCTACTGTACGCACAACCTCAGGAAATTAGAGGTATGCAAATGTGATGATCATGCCTTAAGTACTGCGTGACCACATTCCATTGATACTAGAGCGTAAGTGTTAGATGCTTGAAGATTTAATTGGGAGGTGTGCAACATGTTAGATTTTTATTATTGTAAGGAACATAATCAATAGTTTGATAATTCTATCAGTCAACTATAAAATAAAAATACTCTTATTAAAAGGGCAATACTTAAAAAAAAAAAAAAAACACAAACAAAAACACACAAGTGCTGGAAAAACCTCTTAAGCTAAAACATATTGGAACTAGATTGTTAGGGCTAATGCCCCCTACACATTTGCCGAGGTGCCCGACAGCCGATACAGCCAACAGACGTCGCAATGGCGGTGGTGGTGGTGGGGGATAGGGTTGACGGGGTCCCATAGACATGCATGCTAATATGGACGATATTGTCCATATTGGCTTGCAGGTAGAAAAGAGCCGGCACCGGTGATGAACGGCCGTGGGTCCGCACATCGTTCATCGTACACACTGAAAGATATGACAAATTTCTTGTTCATTACTGAACAAGAGTGTTCATATTGGGCGCACACATCGGCCAGTGTGTAGGGCCCTTAACCGAGTTCTGTCTTGGCAGGTAATTTGTCCTGTACCTCTCTTTGTAAAACCACTTTAAATATTAGCTAAAATGTTAATTACTGTTCATGTCTATCATTTAAAGAACTGTGTAATCAGATTTTGAGGAATTTGAATATTTCCAGTCAAATGAACCAAAAATTAGAGATGTGCACCGGAAATTTTTCAGGTTTTGTGTTTTGGTTTTGGGTTCGGTTCCGCGGCCGTGTTTTGGGTTCGAACGCGTTTTGGCAAAACCTCACCGAATTTTTTTTGTCGGATTTGGGTGTGTTTTGGATTCGGGTGTTTTTTTCAAAAAACCCTAAAAAAACAGCTTAAATCATAGAATGTGGGGGTCTTTTTGATCCCAAAGTATTATTAACCTCAATAACCATAATTTCCACTCATTTTCAGTCTATTCTGAACACCTCACAATATTATTTTTAGTCCTAAAATTTGCACCGAGGTCGCTGGATGACTAAGCTCAGCGACCCAAGTGGCCGACACAAACACCTGGCCCATCTAGGAGTGGCACTGCAGTGTCACGCAGGATGGCCCTTCCAAAAAACACTCCCCAAACAGCACATGACGCAAAGAAAAAAAGAGGCGCAATGAGGTAGCTGTGTGACTAAGCTCAGCGACCCTAGTGGCCGACACAAACACCTGGCCCATCTAGGAGTGCACTGCAGTGTCACGCAGGATGGCCCTTCAAAAAAACACTCCCCAAACAGCACATGACGCAAAGAAAAAAAGAGGCGCAATGAGGTAGCTGTGTGAGTAAGCTAAGCGACCCTAGTGGCCGACACAAACACCTGGCCCATCTAGGAGTGGCACTGCAGTGTCACGCAGGATGGCCCTTCAAAAAAACACTCCCCAAACAGCACATGACGCAAAGTAGAAAAAAAAGAGGCGCAATGAGGTAGCTGTGTGACTAAGCTCAGCGACCCTAGTGGCCGACACAAACACCTGGCCCATCTAGGAGTGGCACTGCAGTGTCAGGCAGGATGGCCCTTCCAAAAAACACTCCCCAAACAGCACATGACGCAAAGAAGAAAAGAGGCGCAATGAGGTAGCTGTGTGAGTAAGTTAAGCGACCCTAGTGGCCGACACAAACACCTGGCCCATCTAGGAGTGGCACTGCAGTGTCAGGCAGGATGGCCCTTCCAAAAAATACTCCCCAAACAGCACATGACGCAAAGAAGAAAAAAAAGAGGCGCAATGAGGTAGCTGTGTGACTAAGCTCAGCGACCCTAGTGGCCGACACAAACACCTGGCCCATCTAGGAGTGGCACTGCAGTGTCACGCAGGATGGCCCTTCAAAAAAACACTCCCCAAACAGCACATGACGCAAAGAAAAAAAGAGGCGCAATGAGGTAGCTGTGTGAGTAAGTTAAGCGACCCTAGTGGCCGACACAAACACCTGGCCCATCTAGGAGTGGCACTGCAGTGTCAGGCAGGATGGCCCTTCCAAAAAATACTCCCCAAACAGCACATGACGCAAAGAAGAAAAAAAAGAGGCGCAATGAGGTAGCTGTGTGACTAAGCTCAGCGACCCTAGTGGCCGACACAAACACCTGGCCCATCTAGGAGTGGCACTGCAGTGTCAGGCAGGATGGCCCTTCCAAAAAACACTCCCCAAACAGCACATGACGCAAAGAAAAAAAGAGGCGCAATGAGGTAGCTGTGTGACTAAGCTCAGCGACCCAAGTGGCCGACACAAACACCTGGCCCATCTAGGAGTGGCACTGCAGTGTCAGGCAGGATGGCCCTTCCAAAAAATACTCCCCAAACAGCACATGACGCAAAGAAGAAAAAAAAGAGGCGCAATGAGGTAGCTGTGTGACTAAGCTCAGCGACCCAAGTGGCCGACACAAACACCTGGCCCATCTAGGAGTGGCACTGCAGTGTCACGCAGGCTGGCCCTTCCAAAAAACACTCCCCAAACAGCACATGACGCAAAGAAAAATGAAAGAAAAAAGAGGTGCAAGATGGAATTGTCCTTGGGCCCTCCCACCCACCCTTATGTTGTATAAACAGGACATGAACACTTTAACCAACCCATCATTTCAGTGACAGGGTCTGCCACACGACTGTGACTGAAATGACGGGTTGGTTTGGACCCCCACCAAAAAAGAAGCAATTAATCTCTCCTTGCACAAACTGGCTCTACAGAGGCAAGATGTCCACCTCATCATCATCCTCCGATTCATCACCGTGTACATCCCCCTCCTCACAGATTATCAATTTGTCCCCACTGGAATCCACCATCACAGCTCCCTGTGTACTTTGTGGAGGCAATTGCTGCTGGTGAATGTCTCCATGGAGGAATTGATTATAATTCATTTTAATGAACATCATCTTCTCCACATTTTCTGGAAGTAACCTCGTACGCCGATTGCTGACAAGGTGAGCGGCGGCACTAAACACTCTTTCGGAGTACACACTTGTGGGAGGGCAACTTAGGTAGAATAAAGCCAGTTTGTGCAAGGGCCTCTAAATTGCCTCTTTTTCCTGCCAGTATACGTACGGACTGTCTGACGTGCCTACTTGGATGCGGTAACTCATATAATCCTCCACCATTCTTTCAATGGGGAGAGAATCATATGCAGTGACAGTAGACGACATGTCCGTAATCGTTGGCAGGTCCTTCAGTCCGGACCAGATGTCAGCATCAGCAGTCGCTCCAGACTGCCCTGCATCAGCGCCAGCGGGTGGGCTCGGAATTCTGAGCCTTTTCCTCGCACCCCCAGTTGCGGGAGAATGTGAAGGAGGAGATGTTGACAGGTCGCGTTCCGCTTGACTTGACAATTTTCTCACCAGCAGTTCTTTGAACCCCTGCAGACTTGTGTCTGCCGGAAAGAGAGATCCAAGGTAGGTTTTAAATCTAGGATCGAGCACGGTGGCCAAAATGTAGTGCTCTGATTTCAACAGATTGACCACCCGTGAATCCTTGTTAAGCGAATTAAGGGCTCCATCCACAAGTCTCACATGCCTAGCGGAATCGCTCTGTGTTAGCTCCTCCTTCAATGTCTCCAGCTTCTTCTGCAAAAGCCTGATGAGGGGAATGACCTGACTCAGGCTGGCAGTGTCTGAACTGACTTCACGTGTGGCAAGTTCAAAAGGTTGCAGAACCTTGCACAACGTTGAAATCATTCTCCACTGCGCTTGAGACAGGTGCATTCCACCTCCTATATCGTGCTCAGTTGTATAGGCTTGAATGGCCTTTTGCTGCTCCTCCAACCTCTGAAGCATATAGAGGGTTGAATTCCACCTCGTTACCACTTCTTGCTTCAGATGATGGCAGGGCAGGTTCAGGCGTTTTTGGTGTTGCTCCAGTCTTCTGTACGAGGTGCCTGTACGCCGAAAGTGTCCCGCAATTCTTCTGGCCACCGACAGCATCTCTTGCACGCCCCTCTCGTTTTTTAAATAATTCTGCACCACCAAATTCAAGGTATGTGCAAAACATGGGACGTGCTGGAATTTGCCCATATTTAATGCACACACAATATTGCTGGCGTTGTCCGATGCCACAAATCCACAGGAGAGTCCAATCGGGGTAAGCCATTCTGCGATGATCTTCCTCAGTTGCCGTAAGAGGTTTTTAGCTGTGTGCGTATTCTGGAAAGCGGTGATACAAAGCGTAGCCTGCCTAGGAAAGAGTTGGCGTTTGCGAGATGCTGCTACTGGTGCCGCCGCTGCTGTTCTTGCGGCGGGAGTCCATACATCTACCCAGCGGGCTGTCACAGTCATATAGTCCTGAGTCTGCCCTGCTCCACTTGTCCACATGTCCGTGGTTAAGTGGACATTGGGTACAACTGCATTTTTTAGGACACTGGTGAGTCTTTTTCTGAGGTCTGTGTACATTTTCGGTATCGCCTGCCTAGAGAAATGGAACCTAGATGGTATTTGGTACCGGGGACACAGTACCTCAAACAAGTCTATAGTTGGCTCTGCAGTAATGATGGATACCGGAACCATGTTTCTCACCGCCCAGGATGCCAAGGCCTCAGTTATCCGCTTTGCAGCAGGATGACTGCTGTGATATTTCATCTTCCTCGCAAAGGACTGTTGGACAGTCAATTGCTTGGTGGAAGTAGTAAAAGTGGTCTTACGACTTCCCCTCTGGGATGACCATCGACTCCCAGCAGCAACAACAGCAGCGCCAGTAGGCGTTACACGCAAGGATGCATCGGAGGAATCCCAGGCAGGAGAGGACTCGTCAGAATTGCCAGTGACATGGCCTGCAGGACTATTGGCATTCCTGGGGAAGGAGGAAATTGACACTGAGGGAGTTGGTGGGGTGGTTTGCGTGAGCTTGGTTACAAGAGGAAGGGATTTACTGGTCAGTGGACTGCTTCCGCTGTCGCCCAAAGTTTTTGAACTTGTCACTGACTTATGATGAATGCGCTGCAGGTGACGTATAAGGGAGGATGTTCCGAGGTGGTTAACGTCCTTACCCCTACTTATTACAGCTTGACAAAGGCAACACACGGCTTGACAAATGTTGTCCGTATTTCTGTTGAAATACTTCCACACCGAAGAGCTGATTTTTTTGGTATTTTCACCAGGCATGTCAATGGCCATATTCCTCCCACGGACAACAGGTGTCTCCCCGGGTGCCTGACTTAAACAAACCACCTCACCATCAGAATCCTCCTGGTCAATTTCCTCCCCAGCGCCAGCAACACCGATATCCTCCTCATCCTGGTGTACTTCAACACTGACATCTTCAATCTGACTATCAGGAACTGGACTGCGGGTGCTCCTTCCAGCACTTGCAGGGGCGTGCAAATGGTGGAAGGCGCATGCTCTTCACGTCCAGTGTTGGGAAGGTCAGGCATCGCAACCGACACAATTGGACTCTCCTTGTGGATTTGTGATTTCGAAGAACGCACAGTTATTTGCTGTGCTTTTGCCAGCTTAAGTCTTTTCATTTTTCTAGCGAGAGGCTGAGTGCTTCCATCCTCATGTGAAGCTGAACCACTAGCCATGAACATAGGCCAGGGCCTCAGCCGTTCCTTGCCACTCCGTGTGGTAAATGGCATATTGGCAAGTTTACGCTTCTCCTCCGACGATTTTATTCTAGATTTTTGAGTCCTTTTTTACTGATATTTGGTGTTTTGGATTTTACATGCTCTGTACTATGACATTGGGCATCGGCCTTGGCAGACGACGTTGATGGCATTTCATCGTCTCGGCCATGACTAGTGGCAGCAGCTTCAGCACGAGGTGGAAGTCGATCTTGATCTTTCCCTATTTTTGGAACCTCAACATGTTTGTTCTCCATATTTTAATAGGCACAACTAAAAGGCACCTCAGGTAAACAATGGAGATGGATGGATACTAGTATACTTATGGATGACGAGTGACTGCCGACACAGAGGTAGCTACAGCCGTGGACTACCGTACTGCGTCTGCTAGTATAGACTGGATGATAATTATATAAAAAAAAAATATATATATATATATATATATATATATCACTACTGCAGGACAGGTATATATTATATAATGACGGACCTGCTGGACACTGTCAGCAGCAGACTCCTAAACTACTAGTATGAAGAAGATAGAAAAAAAAAAAAACACCACAGGTAGGTATACAATTATGGACGAGCACTGCCGACACAGAGGTAGCAACAGCCGTGGACTACCGTACTGCGTCTGCTAGTATAGACTGGATGATAATGATATAAAAAAAAAATATATATATCACTACTGCAGGACAGGTATATATTATATAATGACGGACCTGCTGGACACTGTCAGCAGCAGACTCCTAAACTACTAGTATGAAGAAGATAGAAAAAAAACAAAACACCACAGGTAGGTATACAATTATGGACGAGCACTGCCGACACAGAGGTAGCTACAGCCGTGGACTACCGTACTGCGTCTGCTAGTATAGACTGGATGATAATGATATAAAAAATATATATATATCACTACTGCAGGACAGGTATATATTATTATATAATGACGGACCTGCTGGACACTGTCAGCAGCAGACTCCTAAACTACTAGTATGAAGAAGATAGAAAAAAAAACCCCACCACAGGTAGGTATACAATTATGAACGAGCACTGCCGACACAGAGGTAGCTACAGCCGTGGACTACCGTACTGCGTCTGCTAGTATAGACTGGATGATAATGATATAAAAAATATATATATATATCACTACTGCAGGACAGGTATATATTATATAATGACGGACGTGCTGGACACTGTCAGCAGCAGACTCCTAAACTACTAGTATGAAGAAGATAGAAAAAAAAAACCCACCACAGGTAGGTATACAATTATGGACGAGCACTGCCGACACAGAGGTAGCTACAGCCGTGGACTACCGTACTGCGTCTGCTAGTATAGACTGGATGATAATTATATAAAAAATATATATATATCACTACTGCAGGACAGGTATATATTATATAATGACGGACCTGCTGGACACTGTCAGCAGCAGACTCCTAAACTACTAGTATGAAGAAGATAGAAAAAAAAAACCCACCACAGGTAGGTATACAATTATGGACGAGCACTGCCGACACAGAGGTAGCTACAGCCGTGGACTACCGTACTGCATCTGCTAGTATAGACTGGATGATAATGATATAAAAAATATATATATATCACTACTGCAGGACAGGTATATATTATATAATGACGGACCTGCTGGACACTGTCAGCAGCAGACTCCTAAACTACTAGTATGAAGAAGATAGAAAAAAAAAACCCACCACAGGTAGGTATACAATTATGGACGAGCACTGCCGACACAGAGGTAGCTACAGCCGTGGACTACCGTACTGCGTCTCCTAGTATAGACTGGATGATAATGATATAAAAAATATATATATATCACTACTGCAGGACAGGTATATATTATATAATGACGGACCTGCTGGACACTGTCAGCAGCAGACTCCTAAACACCACAGGTAGGTATACAATTATGGACGAGCACTGCCGACACAGAGGTAGCTACAGCCGTGGACTACCGTACTGCGTCTGCTAGTATAGACTGGATGATAATGATATAAAAAATATATATATATCACTACTGCAGGTATATATTATAATATAATGAATGACGGACCTGCTGGACACTGTCTGTCAGCAGAATGCGTTTATAGAATAAATAAAAAAAACACCACACGAGTGTTTAACTTTTTCAGGCAGACAATATACTGGTGGTCACTGGTCAGTCACACTGGCAGCAAAAGTGTGCACTGTTATGTACTCCTGCTATAACTGCTCCCCAGTCTCCCCCACAATTAAGCTGTGTGAGCAGTGAGCACTCAGCACAGTCAGATATACATAGATGATATTATCATGCAGCACACTGAGGCTGAGCACAGATATGGTATGTGACTGTGTATCGTTTTTTTTCAGGCAGAGAACGGATTTTAAATAATAAATAAAACTGGTGGTCACTAGTATAACTATCAGCAAAACTCTGCACTCTCTGAGTACTCCTAATGCTCCCCAAAATTACTAAAATTAAATTACTAAATCAAGTGTCTCACTCTCTATCTAAACGGAGAGGACGCCAGCCACGTCCTCTCCCTATCAATCTCAATGCACGTGTGAAAATGGCGGCGACGCGCGGCTCCTTATATAGAATCCGAGTCTCGCGATAGAATACGAGCCTCGCGAGAATCCGACAGCGGGATGATGACGTTCGGGCGCGCTCGGGTTAGCCGAGCAAGGCGGGAAGATCCGAGTCTGCCTCGGACCCGTGTAAAAAGGCTGAAGTTCGGGGGGGTTCGGATTCCGAGGAAGCGAACCCGCTCATCTCTACCAAAAATATCAACGTAAAACAAGCAACTGCAAATAAAAAAAGTGTAAGACACAGAACCTGCACAAAAAGAGATCTCATGTGCTCCAATGACCTAGATTATATTTAGAAATGCTGTACATACATGCTGTATATGTATGGTTCTAAAGAAAAAACAAAAAACAAAAACAAACTCAGCAGTATGCAGTACTGGCACCTTGTTTGTCTCATTTTTAATTCTTATACTAGCTGCAGTAATCAGAAGAATGAATAATGTTTGATTACTTATCTAGCGTATGGTAGCCAAAATAAATCCTGTTATCAATTTGTAACATCGGGGGAGTGCCAGCATATTTTTTTCTAGGTACCAGTACCACTTTGCCATTGAAAAATGAAAACAAAACAAAACAAAAACTCACTTAATTCTGTGTAAATTTATGGATTAATAAATATGACCACCCATGAATGTAATACTACAAAATTTCAGCACCATCTAGTGGTGTTTTTTCTGTATTACAAACACAGCTGAAATTAGGTGAACAAGAACAGCCAGCAGGGGGAAATAAGGAAAACCATGATATTTGCAGTGACAAAAGGTTATGAATTGAAGTAATAAAAAATAATCTGTTTTATACTCACCTTTTAAATGAGGTCTTAATAGTAACAGATCAGCAACATGTACAGACAAGACTTGTATTTCCTGAGGTCATTTAAAAAAAAAAATAACAACACACATGATCTATCGGATTAGGCAATTACATTGATACTAGGTGATTCATCGCGCCCTACGGGCGCTCTTCACACCATCGTAAGGGGCTATGCTTCCTTAACCCTTGCACGCCCTTGTGGCATGCAGTATTTTTATTATATGGAGTATTACCTCCAATGATAATTGTGTGAGTGGTTAAATATTAAATGGACAAAGGGAGTGCAATTGTTAAGGTGTTGTAGCCCCTAGCAACAGCGTGAACAGCGCATGCAGGGCCTGACGAATCACCTAGTAGGTGCTGTGGTTGGAGGAGTGGCGGGTGCGGGGAGACGTGGATGGGGGAGGGGTTGAAGCAGTGGTGCCACAGGTGGGGGTGGGGGACCGGAGCCACCGCTGTTGGGGGAGGAGCGGTTGTGTGGTGCCGTGGGTGGGGGAGGGGTCTGGAGCCACCGCGGGTGGTGGAGGGGAGGTGTGGGTGCTGTGGATGGGGCCCGGAGGTACTGCAAGTGGGGAAGGGGCGGGTAATGCTTCTCCTGCTTCTCCTCCTGGAAGCAGCTAAGCTGCTGTCCTCCCTTTGGCAGTGGCTCTCCCGAAGACTCGCACATCAGCCAAGCAGCCAGTCACTAATGTTAGCGCCGAGCAGCCAGTCACTATTGTTAGCACCGGTGTCCCAACGCACCGCATTACAGGGAAGTAGATGCACTCAATAAACTACAGCTCCCAGCAGCCCTTAGCGCCGGAATGCTCCTGCGCTAAGGGCTGCTGGGAGCTGTAGTTTATTGAGTGAGTCTACTTCCCTGTAATGCGGTACGTTGGGACATCGGCGCTAACAATAGTGACTGGCTGGCAGAACTGACTGACTTGCTAAATCAATGTAAAAGGTGAGAGTGCTGTGCAGTGTCAGTGACACTGCACACCCACTGCGCTGCACAGCACTGTCACCTTTTACATTGATTCAGCGTCCAGACCCTCCGTGATATCACCCACTCTATCCATTACATTAGCCATCTCGTGGCTTTCAGGCCGGCAGCCAAAGTGCTGTGTTGTGTAGTCAGGGCCTCTGGGGATCTGGGCGCGGCTGTGGCAGGGAGGCACTTCTGTGACATCACGCGCAGAGGAGCCTCTGGGGCTCAGAGAGTATGTGGCGCAGGGAGGGCTATCATAAGCTGCTGCGCCCACCGGCACAGATGTGTTTGTTCCACCTGCGCAGCGGCTAGGGACTGGGGATTGTTGATGCCGGAGGGGGCAGGTGGACTGGCAGCAGGACATAGGACGCTGCAGTAAAAGGTTTTTGTTTTTTCCCTATCTACAGCGCAGACTTGCTTCATACCCTCCAACTATACCTTTTTGGCAGGTACAGTAGCTTTTTTTTATGGTCTGCACCGATTTCTGGCTCTCCAAACATCCATTGAAAGTATAGAAAAGGGGTGTGGCCACGCCCCTTTACCCGTGGCTACGCCCCCTGTCGAATTTGTACCAATTTTTATGTGTAAATTGTTGGAGGGTATGTTGCTGCAGATGGAGTGGGCCTATTTTGGGGTGTGGGCCTGGAGCTGCTGCTCCATCAGACCCATTGTTAATCCTGCTCTGGAAACACACAGCAGCCAAAGGGCAGAGCCTCCCATTGGATGTAACCTGTGTGGGAGGGCGTTTCTCGCCCAATCAGCTGTGGACTGGGTGTAATAGACCTGCCGCCAGGGCCGGCGCCACCATTAGGCAGCTTTAGGCCTTTGGGCGCCGGCATTTTGAGGGCGGCAGTGAGTGAAGCAGAAAAAAAAATGATGTTACAGGATCTGCACCGCAAGGGATGTAAGGCGCCTGCTCACCCGATGTCATATTTTTTTTGTGGAGGAGCTGGAGCTCAGGGTGCTGCAGTGCAAGCAAGCTGTATGTAATGCTGCAGCAGCAGCAGCAACACGGATGATGTAGCAGAAGAGGGGGGGGAGCCAAGTCTGGCCCGGCCTGCTCTGCCCTGACTGGCTCCCGATTCTCAGGTATTTAGGGGCAGGGCCTAATGGTGTGAAGTCCCGCCCCCATCATAGACTTGTGCAGCTCGGAAGCCTTCACAGCTGTAAGTCTCTTAGGGTGTGTACACACGGTGAGATTCGGACTTAACCGATTCTCACTGTGCGACAGGGGCCGGGTCGGCACTTAGCCAGTATCGCAAGCACATAATGAGTGTGCTTGCGATCCTGGTTCTGTGCGATTTTGGCTAAGTGTCAATCTTGACTATCTCTTCTATAGAGATAGTCAAGATTGACTTGCCTGCACAGTCTATTTTTTCTGCCGATGCCGACCGTGCGGGGCCGCGCATCGGCATCGAATCGGGATCGCAAGGTGACTGTCACCTTGCGATCTGCACTAACTTTTCTTCCGATTCTGACTATATAGTCAGAATCGGAAGAAAAGATCTCACCGTGTGTACACACCTTTATACTGTACTAACCTATGCAGTGTGATTACACTGTGTGTCCTGCTGTGTTTTATACTGCAGGTATTATGTGGTGTATACGGGGTGTGTATATATATATATATATATATATATATATATATATATATGTATATATATATATATATATAATATATCCCAGCGAACTGTATCTGTGCATTATACTATATGTAGTGTGTGTATTATATGGTGTATACATATCACACACTGTACTATATACTGTATGGTATATGTGTGCATTATACTGTGTATACCATACTGTGCATTACCATCAGCCTCATGTCCACCATCAATAGCGGAAGCCCATCTGGTTCTCCGCCATCGATGGCAAAAGTATTCGACATTGAGGATAAACCATCGATGATTCAGAATCAGTGATGGTTGATTGTCATCCGCGCTGTGCTGTACTCAGGTAGTGTATTGTTTCTCCTGCTGGCCCTCCCTCTCTCTCTGCCTCTCCCTGACACTGGGCTTAATTCAGACCTGATCGATGCTGTGCATTTACGCACAGCAGGCGATCAGGTCTGAACTGCGCATCCGCGCCGGCACCGCATGCCAGGCAGCCGACAGCCATCTCAGTCCTGCGATCGCCTCTGCCTGATTGACAGGCAGAGGTAGTCATTGGGTGGGAGGGGGTGGGTTGGCGGCATTTGCCCGCAGTTTAGGGGGTGCGGTCTGGGCAGCACAGGCGTGCCCGGACCATGCAGGGGGCGGGCCGTGGTGGCTGCGTGACGTTACACACAGCCGCTGCGACCCTTACAGCAATGAGTAGCTCCCTGCCAGCGCACAGGAGCTGCGCAGGTAGGGAGCTACTCCTATGTACAAAAGTATCACCACTGTGCGATGCTTTTGTACTTGTGCGACGGGGCAGGGACTGACATGTGAGGCGGAGACTAGCCCTGTGCTGGGCGTCCCTCCGCATGTCAGTGTGCCTGATTGTAGCTGTACTAAATTTATCACATCTACGATCAGGTCTGAATTAGGCCCAGTGTCTCTATCTCTTCCTCCTCTCTGTTTCTCTCTCTCTCTCTCTCTCTCTCTCTCTCTCTCACACTGTCTCTCCGCCACCTACACTGTCTCTCTCTGACACTGTCTCACTCTCTCTGCCTGAAACTGTCACTCTTTCACTGACATTGTTTCTCTCTCTCCCCGGCACTGTCTCTCCCTCTCTGTCCCTGAAACGGTCACTCTCTCCCTCAGAGGCGTCACCGGGTGTGGTGACACCCGGTGCGCGCCCCTGATCTCCTGCCGCGATTGCGGCAAACATGGGCGTGGTCTTGTATTTAGGGGGTGTGGTCACTCTGGGGGCGTGCCCAGCATCTCCGGAGATGCTGGGCTTCCCCCAGAGCCAGTCTCCGTCCGCTGTCGGCTCCTCTTCTGTGACAGGAGCCGGGTGCTGTAGGAGACTTTCTCACTGCAGCACCTGGTTCCTGTCAGTGCGGAGGAGCTGACATTTGGTGTCACCCTCCTCCAGGCGTCACACCAGGGTGCGGGCCGCACCCCCCGCACCCGCCTTGTGACGCCACTGCTCTCCCCGACTCTCTGTGTCTGGGGCCTGTCCCTGTGTCGTTCGCTTTCCTGCCCCGTTAACCGGGGAGAAGATCTGCTCCCTCCGCCGGCTCCTGGGCATTGCTGCGTGCCCTAATAATACCACAATTTTACTTATTGGATAAAACTAAGGCGCTGTTGTAGTCTGGAACATAAAAACAGTGGTTGAGTGGTGGCTGCTATACATTACAGCCACATGTTCTGTTACCCTAAATCCCTTCTCTGGAGGTTGCCTATTGGCATCTCCTCCTGTGCACAATGTATGGCGGTGCATCGCCTCACACACAGACAGCAGGGCGATTGTATAACTAATGCAGCACGTGACTATAGTCCTCCCATAGCTTCCACTTACATTACGCAGCAGCAGTACACACCCCTCACTCCCGGGGAAGTAGCAGCTGGGCTGGCACACAGGCTATATATGGGATGTGTTCACAATGCCGACTGTCGGGATTCCAGCAGTCGAAATACCGATGCTGGAATCCCGACACCCTTCAGAATACAGACGACGGAACTCCGAAAGGGTTAGGAGACCTACACCAGAATCCTGACAACCGTCATGCCGACCGTAAGTGTACACGCTAATTTCGTTAGCATAGAAATTTATCGTCAATTATCTGATACAACTGTTAATAAGGTATTAAAGGGAGAACCGACGATTCCCTTTAGGAAACAATTGACTGAGATTCTTACTCAGGCTATGGATATATCTTTGATTGATGAAAGGATGCTGTCAATATTGGTACCATCCCACCCTATCACTTCAATTCTATACACACTCCCTAAAATACACAAAGGGATAACCCCCCTCCTGGGAGACCAATTATCTCTGCACGGGGGTTCTCTGTTCCAGCCAACATCTGTGTGGCTTGATTCTATTTTACAACCTCTGGTTCAGAGGCATAAACATTTTTTGTTGGCTAGCACTATGCTGCTTAATAAACTTATGGCCCTACCTGATTTACCTGATGAATTATGGTTAATTACTGCCGACATATCAAGTTTATACACGGTCATTCCCCATAATGAAGGTATTTGTGCAGTGGGTGAGCTTTTAAAGGGTGATGGTACCATGAGACAGGACCACATTGAAATTATATTGTTAGCATTGGAGTTGATACTTAAAGTAATTACTTTATGTTTGATAACAAGTATTATTTACAGCTGACTGGCTGCGCTATGGGTTCTTCTGTGGCCCCGGCGTATGCCAACACATTCATGTTTATGGTTGAAGATTTATTGTTTTTCTGATCCAGAAATTATCTCTCATATATATTTTTATACTCGTTTCATTGATGATTTACTGATTTTTTTGGAATGGGCCACAAGATATGTTTATAAAATTGATTGAAGGGCATAACTTATCCACTAGTCCAGTTAAATTTACGTGGACAATGAGCCAAGACACTATTGACTATTTAGATGTACGGATTTTGAAGGAGAATAATGTGTTAACAACTACATTATTCACCAAACCAACAGATAGAAATTCATTACTTGAATACAATAGTTGCCATCCGCGGAGCTTAAAGATGGGGTTACCTTACTCACAAATGCTCCGTGTGCATAGACTCAATAGTGATCTTGAGAGGACTACTATCCAACTTGATATTATGATTGAGAAGTTTGCATCAAGAGGATATCATAGACAACTTTTGTTGGATACTAAAAGGCGGGTATTAGCTATTAACAGAGCCGATTTATTGAAACGTAAAGTAAAAGATGAAGGTAGTAAACATCGGATCCCTTGGGTATCCCAATTTATTACTGTCATCTAATATACAGAAGAGTTCCAAAAAACTTTGGCCTTTAATTAATACGGATCCTGAGATTGGTTTAACTAACTCCCAATTGATGCCATGTTACTCAAGGGGGAGGAACCTACGCGACATTTTGGTGAAAACCAATTTTGTCACACCCAGTGATAAGAGTCCGTTTTTGACTGTTAAGAAGCCAGGATGCTTTCGCTGTGGTTGTGTAACATGTGGCTTTATGATCTCTGGTGATACCTTTAATCATCCACAGACGGGTAAGCCCATTAAAATAAGACATCATTTGACTTGCAATAGCTGCTTTGTAATTTATCAATTAATATGCCCCTGTGCATTATCCTATGTTGGAAAAACACAAACAAAATTTAAAGAAAGGATGGCAAATCACCGCCATGCTATCAGAGCTGCATTGGTCAAAGGGACTAGCGAACAGCCTGTAGCGAGACATTTCGCTGAGAAAAACCATCCGCTAACTACCTTAAGATACAGAATGATCGATTTTGTCCCCCTTAATAGTCGCGGTGGAGACCGTAATAAAAAGCTATTACAAAGGGAAGCCTATTGGATCTCTAAACTTCATGTAATAGCCCCAAAAGGGTTAAATGAATCTGTTTCATTCACTTGCTTTCTTTAATCTGGGCTACTAATGTAAGCAATGCATCGATATATTCATTTAAATATTTGTATTTCATTCTCTAGTGCTGGACTATAGTTATAGAAATAGAGTATTTATTGAGTATCTACTCCCGTCTCTGTGGGGTAATAATTGTGCATTTTGAAGTAATTAATATGGAGCCTCTATATATGATAATTAGCGCTGTAATAGTGTGCTTATATGATACAGGAAGTAGCAATGATATTCGTCTTTGTGATATTGGTTGCTTGGTAACAGATGCGGTGGGGGTCACGTGGTGTGCGACGGATGACGTCGAGAGGAGGCGCTGGATGCGTCATGACGTCATCCCTAGCGGACGGATCGAGAAACAGCTCCAGCTGTTTGGACACATGGTGATGGTGATGGGTATTTAGGTGAGTGGTTTATATGATTCTGCTATATCTTGAAAACAGTTGAATAAACTGAAACGTTCATTTGCCGTTGTTGTACTGTTGCCTGTATCACGAATGCCACATCTTCTGGAATCTATGTCTCTCTCTCTCTCTATATATATATATATATATTAGTGCTGGGCAACGATTAAAATTTTTAATCGCAATTAATCGCAGGATTTCATGCGATTAATAGCGATTAATCGTATTGTTAGCCGACTAAAGTCTATAATGAATTCAAAAGTGGTGTATTGCGCACTTTTACTACTTCTATATGAACAACAGTGCAATAACATTAAACAACACTGCAAAAACATTTGGTTTGCAATTTTCCCTCAACACAGTAGCATTTAAAAAACGTTAAAAATTACAATTAAAAAGAAAATATGTTTTCTGAGAATCTAAATCTGTTTTCTTTCCCAGATTTTTGTTCCCAACCTGATTGGATAGATATATTTTAGGTGTGTAACCTATTTACTCCTCTGCACCAAGCCAGTTGCTAAGACACACAAGGTTATTTACATTTTCAGATGATAAAGAAACTCTCTTCTTCTGTACAATATGACCAGCAAGAGAAAATAACCTTTCACAGAGTACTGATGTTGCAGGTGTGGCCAAGTACTTCTGTGCAATGGAGGCCAGCCTGCTGTGTGAGCCTGCATGTTTGGGCCACCACTCTAATGGACAGGACTCTGTACTGATGGTGGGCTCCGCTCTGAATCGACGCACACTGTTCTCATCTGAATCTTCCTCCTGTTCAGAATCAGACTCTGATGAAGCAGCCAATAGGGCTAACTTTTTATTTGGTGGCTCTGATGTTGTTGCTTCCACAGGTTTCTCTGCAACAAACCTCTGTTCCTTTAGTAAGTTGGTGACTAAGGCCCACACCTCACCCCTCTCAGCTCTGGGTATACACTTGAGGTCCTTGAATCTAGGGTCCAATGCGGTAGCAATCTTCAGATATGCAATGTTGGCATTTTCTTTGCGTGTCTCCAGGTCTGTTCTGAATGTAGACTTAAATTTGACCACGTAGGCTGGGTCATCATCTGAACTCTCCATGACCCGAGAGAGATGGCAAAAAACAGGCAGAACCACAGAGCATGAAACATACTTTTCTCCTCCCAGAAGTTCAGTCACATACCTGCAACAGTAAAAAAATATCAAACCCATTTCTTTGGGTACGGGAGAATGCTGGTGGTCAGAAGACCGACAGCGGCATCCTGGAATCCAGATACCCAAAAGTCCACGGTAAGTATACTAACCCTCCCAGCTCCCTACTAACCCTAACCCTCCCTGCTCCCTACTAACCCTAACCCTCCCTGCTCCCTACTAACCCTAACCCTCCCTGCTTCCTACCCACCACCAGTAAGTGCCTAAACCTACCTAACTACATCCCATTCATGCTATATTTTTTACAGACAGGACAGTGGAAAAATGAAATATATGAAGTATGTAAAATATACCTGCAGGGCTCCAGTAGCGTTTCCAACCTCTGCAGTTTGTCCATTTCAGCTGTAGTTGGCATGGCAATCTTGGTGTTGTGTGTGGTGAGGACATCCCTCAGTGGCTGTTCATTTCTACAGACACTTTTTATCATGTCCAGAGTCGAATTCCATCTGGTTGGAATATCTTGTATAAGCGACTCCTTCTTTTGTCTATGTTGAATTTGTTGTTTTTGTAATTCTGCAACACTTGCTGGACTGTGTATTATAATAATAATAAATAGCCTACAACTTTTCTGCATTTGGCCAGGACATTGTCAAACGCACTGTTCTACAGAGATACTGTGACAGAACACTGGAGACTGCGCAGTGCAGGGGACATGTTCAAAAGGCAGGTGTCTTGCAGCAGCAATCATATTTCTTGCACTATCTGTGCTAAGTGTGCCGACTTTATCTGAAATGTTCCACTCCTGTGTAACATGAATAAAATGTTCAGCGCACGTTTCAGCAAAATGTCTCTCTTCTGTTTTCATTACAGTCAGAGCATGTGAATGTAGCTCCCACTGTTCATCAATATAATGCACTGTAACTCCGAGGTAATTATGGTTACCCAGCGATGTCCAGTAATCTCCAGTGAGAGCAACATGTGGTGCACATTGTAACGCCATCGCTTTTGTAGTCCTCTCATTTTCATACAAGTCATGTATTCTTCTTGTGATGGTGCGTCTTGAGGGAGGCTCATACGTGCTGTCATTCGTTGTGATCCTAAGAACGTTCCTCAGACCGACATCTTCGACAATACTAATTGGCCTGCACTTTGTAGCTATCCACTTCGCTATGTTATTTGTTAGCTTTTCTTGCTTTTGTTTATCTATACTTCTCCCATACGCTGTATCCAATGTAGTCTGCCGAAGCTTCCCTCCACTGTTTGTTTGGGTGGGTGAGTTGCTGGCATCAACGGTGTGTATTCCATTTAAGTGATACTTCATACTCGAAGTACTCCGGTGATAAGAAAATTCAGCTTTGCAGTGTTTACAAATAACTTTGGTTTTATCAACTGTGCCATCTGGTAGAGATTTAAAATGAAAATGTCCATGTAAGATTTCGGTTCCTTTCTCCATTTTCTGTGAAAACATTTTTAAATAAATAAAATAAAATTTATAAAAAATAAAAAAAAAAACTATTTTTTGTTTATAGCAGATTAGGCACCCCAGCAATAAAAGGGAGTATAATAGCTCAGCAAGGAGACCTTAATGAACGAAGGAGGCCCAAACTTCCAATCCCATCCACTAACTCTCCTGTTAATATAAGCAATATAAGCCCCAATGTACATAAACCATTCTCATCCAGTCCCACAGCGGCACCCGCCAGAGAAGAGAAGGGCTGCCCTGCTCTCTGCAACCCAGCCGCGCGATACGGGATCCCACTCACCCAGTCCCACCGCTTGTGTTCTAGCTTAGAACTCTTAGAGCTTAGGCTCCGTATAAAAACCAGTACTCACAGAGATATTGTGAAGATGTCTCAGTCTCAAGAGGTTATGGCGGTTGGCGGCTTCCTCCTCTCCGGCGGCATCCGGTGGCTTCCTCTTCTCCGGCGGCATCCAGCGGCTTCTCCATCAAGGGGTCAGATGAATAACTGCTTCCGGCCGCTTCTTCCGGCGCAGCAGCATTAACGGCGTTAACAATATTATCGCCGTTATTGCCTTATGGCGTTAACGCGTTAATAACGCGTTATCGTGCCCAGCACTAATATATATATATTTTTTTCTCTAACGTCCTAGTGGATGCTGGGGACTCCGTAAGGACCATGGGGAATAGACGGGCTCCGCAGGAGACATGGGCACTTTAAGAAAGAATTTAGGTTCTGGTGTGCTCTGGCTCCTCCCTCTATGTCCCTCCTCCAGACCTCAGTTTGAATCTGTGCCCGGACGAGCTGGGTGCTGTTCAGTGAGCTCTCCTGAGCTTGCTGTAAGAAAGTATTTTGTTAGGTTTTTTTTTTATTTTCAGGGAGCTCTGCTGGCAACAGACTCCCTGCATCGTGGGACAGAGGGGAGAGAAGCAGTCCTACTCTCTGAAGCTAGGTCCTGCTTCTTAGGCTACTGGACACCATTAGCTCCAGAGGGATCGTACACAGGATCTCACCCTCGTCCCCCTCGCAGAGCCGCGCCGCCGTCCCCCTCGCAGAGCCGGAAGGCAGAAGCCGGGTGGAAAGAAGCAAGAAGACTTCGAAATCGGCGGCAGTAGACTCCAGTCTTCACTGAGGTAGCGCACAGCACTGCAGCTGTGCGCCATTGCTCCCACACACACCCACATACTCCGGTCACTGTAAGGGAGCAGGGCGCAGGGGGGGGGGGGGCGCCCTGGGCAGCAATTTAGGACCTCCTTGGCAAAAGTTTGCATATATACAGTTGGGCACTGTATATATGTATGAGCCCCCGCCAAAAATTGTATATTGAAGCGGGACAGAAGCCCGCCGCTGAGGGGGCGGGGCTTCTTCCTCAGCACTCACCAGCGCCATTTTTTTCTCCACAGCTCCGCTGAGAGGAAGCTCCCCAGGCTCTCCCCTGCAGATACACATAATTTGGCGCAAAAATCAATATAACAGCGGCAACTGGGTTAACATTAAGTTACTGTGTTATTCCTGGGTTATATAGCGCTGGGGTGTGTGCTGGCATACTCTCTCTGTCTCTCCAAAGGCCCTTGTGGGGGAACTGTCTTCAAAAAGAGCATTCCCTGTGTGTGTGGTGTGTCAGTACGCTTGTGTCGACATGTTTGACGAGGAAGACTATGTGGAAACAGAGCGGGAGCAAATGAATGTGGTGTCTCCGCCGACGGCGCCGACACCTGATTGGATGGATATGTGAAAGGTTTTAAATGATAATATTAATTCCTTGCATAAAAGGTTGGATAAAGCTGAAACCTTAGGACAGTCAGGGTCTCAGCCCGTGCCTGATCCTATGTCGCAGAGGCCGTCAGGGTCTCAGAAGCGCCCACTATCCCAAATTGTTGACACAGATATCGACACGGATTCTGACTCCAGTGTCGATTGCGATGATGCAAAGTTACAGCCTAAATTGGCTAAAGCCATCCGTTATATGATTATAGCAATGAAGGATGTGTTGCACATCACAGAGGAAACCCCAGTCCCTGACAAGAGGGTTTATATGTATGGGGAAAAAAGGCAAGAAGTGACCTTTCCCCCTTCACATGAGCTAAATGAGTTATGTGAAAAGGCTTGGGAATCTCCAGATAAAAAACTCCAGATTTCCAAACGGATGCTTATGGCGTATCATTTCACGCCAACGGACAGGTTACGCTGAGAATCCTCCCCTAGGGTGGACAAAGCTTTAACACGCTTATCCAAGAGGGTAGCCCTGCCGTCACAGGATACGGCCACCCTAAAAGATGCTGCAGATAGAAAGCAAGAGGGTACCCTGAAGTCCATTTATACACATTCAGGTACCTTACTAAGGCCGGCAATTGCGTCGGCCTGGGTGTGTAGTGCTGTAGCAGCATGGACGGATACCTTATCTGAGGAACTTGATAACCTTAGACAAGGATATTATATTAATGACCCTGGGGCATATAAAAGACGCTGTCCTATATATGAGAGATGCTCAAAGAGACATTAGCCTACTGGGCTCTAGAATAAATGCTATGTCGATTTCTGCCAGAAGGGTCCTGTGGACTCGGCAATGGACAGGCGATGCCGACTCAAAAAGGCACATGGAGGTTTTACCTTACAAGAGTGAGGAATTGTTTGGGGAGGGTCTCTCGGACCTGGTCTCCACAGCTACTGCTGGAAAGTCAAATTTTTTGCCATATGTTTCCTCACAACCTAAGAAAGCACCGTATTACCAAATGCAGTCCTTTCGATCACAAAAAGGCAAGAAAGTCCGAGGTGCGTTCTTTCTTGCCAGAGGCAGGGGCAGAGGAAGGAAGCTGCACAACGCAGCTAGTTCCCAGGAACAGAAGTCCTCCCCGGCTTCCACTAAATCCATCGCATGACGCTGGGGCTACACAGGCGGAGCCAGGCCCGGTGGGGGCGCGTCTCCGAAAATTTCAGCCACAAGTGGGTTTACTCCCAGTTGTATCCCTGGGCGATAGAGATTGTGTCTCAGGGATACAAGCTGGAATTCGAAGAGATGCCCCTTCACCGATACCTCAAATCGGCCCTGCCAGCTTCCCCCTTAGAGAGGGAAATAGTGTTAACTGCAATTCACAAATTGTATCTTCAACAGGTGGTGGTCAAGGTTCCCCTTCTCCAACAAGGAAGGGGTTATTATTCGACCATGTTTGTGGTACCGAAGCCGGACGGTTCGGTCAGACCCATATTGAATTTAAAATCCCTGAACATATACCTGAAAAGGTTCAAGTTCAAGATGGAATCGCTCAGAGCGGTCATTGCAAGCCTGGAAGGGGGGGATTTTATGGTGTCTCTGGACATAAAGGATGCTTACCTTCATGTCCCCATTTATCCACCTCATCAGGCGTACCTCAGATTTGTGGTACAGGATTGTCATTACCAATTTCAGACGTTGCCGTTTGGTCTCTCCACGACACCGAGAATATTTACCAAGGTAATGGCGGAAATGATGGTACTCCTGCGGAAGCAAGGGGTCACAATTATCCCATACTTGGACGATCTCCTCATAAAGGCGAGGTCAAGAGAGCAGTTGCTGATCAGCGTAGCACGCTCTCTGGAAGTGTTACGACAACACAGCTGGATTCTAAATATTCCAAAGTCGCAGTTGATTCCTACGACTCGTCTGCCTTTCCTGGGCATGATTCTGGACACAGACCAGAAGAGGGTTTATCTCCCGGTGGAGAAGGCTCAGGAACTCATGACACTGGTCAGAAACCTATTGAAACCAAAACAGGTGTCGGTGCATCACTGCACGCGAGTCCTGGGAAAGATGGTGGCATCATACGAGGCCATTCCCTTCAGCAGGTTCCATGCGAGGACCTTTCAATGGGATCTACTGGACAAATGGTCCGGATCACATCTTCAGATGCATCGGTTAATCACCCTATCCTCCAGGGCCAGGGTGTCTCTCCTGTGGTGGCTGCAGAGTGCTCGCCTCCTCGAGGGCCGCAGATTCGGCATTCAGGACTGGGTCCTGGTGACCACGGATGCAAGCCTCCGAGGGTGGGGGGCAGTCACACAGGGAAGAAATTTCCAAGGTCTGCGGTCAAGTCAGGAGGCTTGCCTCCACATCAACATCCTGGAACTAAGGGCCATCTACAACGCCCTACGCCAAGCGGAGTCCCTACTTCGCGACTAACCGGTTCTGATTCAGTCAGACAACATCATCGCAGTGGCTCATGTAAACCGCCAAGGCGGCACAAGGAGCAGGGTGGCGATGGTAGAAGCCACCAGAATTCTTCGCTGGGCGGAGAATCACGTAAGCGCACAGTCAGCAGTGTTCATTCCGGGAGTGGACAACTGGGAAGCAGACTTCCTCAGCAGGCACGACCTCCACCCGGGAGAATGGGGACTTCATCAAGAAGTCTTCACGCAGGTTGCAAGTCGGTGGGAACTGCCACAGGTGGACATGATGGCATCCCGCCTCAACAAAAAGCTACAGAAGTATTGCGCCAGGTCAAGAGACCCTCAGGCGATAGCTGTGGACGAAGAAAAAAAGCAATTGGTTTCCCCAGCACCCTGAATGATAACAGTAACCAGATATAAATCCCACATGATAATAGAATTCAGAGATCTTCGTTACACATATTTGCGCAAATGTGTGGTTAAGCCCCAAAGCCGCATCAAGGCCTCTCTGTATATTTGGGGTCCCTAGCGCTATATCTAGGTGCAGGGTGTGGCACCCCAAAACACCAGAATGAGCCAGAAAGCCCAGCGTGGCATACCAGTGTAAAAAACTATAGTGTTAATAAATTAGTATTTAGGAAGCCGAAGCTATAGAGAGGGTGATATGTGTAACGAAGATCTCTGAATTCTATTATCATGTGGGATTTATATCTGGTTACTGTTATCATTCAGGGTGCTGGGGAAACCAATTGCTTTTTTTCTTGCTCAGAAATACCCCTTCCTTTCGAGCACCTGAATGATATCACTAAGCTAATTGAGCATTTACCAATCTATATGTCTGTTGTGAGAGGCAGAGAGGTTCCTGCATTAGGAGGAGGTGCAGGCCCTGACATGCCACATAGAGCATTATGGGGTTGCTCCAAGGTAGGTAGCTCTTAGCTTAGACATATTTTAGTAAGGAGCCATTATCATGTGGCTCCTTGCTGGTTAATATTAGACCCAGATTGAGGTAATGGAGGTGTGAGGTGTGGTGCCTCTGGACTGGCTGAGCTGGATGGCTCTAGTGTGGCATACCTTTACATTCTATTAACACTTTTCACTTATTAGTTTTCTAACACTATTTCTCTATTTTAATTACATTTCATGTTTGTATCACCCTCTCTATAGCTTCGGCTTCCTAAATACTAATTTATTAACACTATAGTTTTTTACACTGGTATGCCACGCTGGGCTTTCTGGCTCATTCTGGTGTTTTGGGGTGCCACACCCTGCACCTAGATATAGCGCTAGGGACCCCAAATATACAGAGAGGCCTTGATGCGGCTTTGGGGCTTAACCACAGATTTGCGCAAATATGTGTAACGAAGATCTCTGAATTCTATTATCATGTGGGATTTATATCTGGTTACTGTTATCATTCAGGGTGCTGGGGAAACCAATTGCTTTTTTTCTTGCTCAGAAATACCCCTTCCTTTCGAGCACCTGAATGATATCACTAAGCTAATTGAGCATTTACCAATCTATATGATAGCTGTGGACGCACTGGTGACGCCGTGGGTGTTCCAGTTGGTCTATGTATTTCCTCCTCTTCCTCTCATACCCAAGGTGCTGAGAATCATAAGAAAAAGAGGAGTGAGAACAATACTCATTGTTCCGGATTGGCCAAGAAGGACTTGGTATCCAGATCTGCAAGAAATGCTCACAGAGGACCCGTGGCCTCTGCCTCTAAGACAGGACTTGTTGCAACAGGGGCCCTGTCTGTACCAAGACTTACCGCGGCTGCGTTTGACGGCATGGCGGTTGAACGCCGGATCCTAGCAGAAAAAGGCATTCCGGATGAGGTCATTCCTACGCTGATAAAGGCTAGGAAGGACGTGACGGCTCGACATTATCACCGTATATGGCGAAAATATGTTGCTTGGTGTGAGGCCAGGAATGCCCCTACGGAGGAATTCCAGCTGGGCGTTTCCTTCACTTCCTACAGTCGGGAGTGACTTTGGGCCTGAAATTGGGTTCCATTAAGGTCCAGATGTCGGCCCTATCCATTTTCTTTCAAAAAGAACTGGCTTCTCTGCCTGAAGTTCAGACGTTTGTAAAGGGAGTGCTGCATATTCAGCCCCCTTTTGTGCCTCCAGTGGCACCTTGGGATCTTAACGTGGTGTTGAGTTTCCTGAAATCACACTGGTTTGAACCACTCAAGTCGGTGGAATTGAAATATCTCACGTGGAAGGTGGTCATGCTACTAGCCTTGGCTTCGGCTAGGCGTGTGTCGCAATTGGCGGCTTTGTCACATAAAAGCTATTATCTGGTTTTCCATGCGGATAGAGCAAAATTGCGGACCCGCCCACAATTTCTGCCGAAAGTGGTTTCATCCTTTCATATGAACCAACCTATTGTGGTGCCTGTGGCTACTCCTGACTTGGAGGATTCAGAGTTACTGGATGTGGTCAGGGCTTTGAATGTTTATGTAGCCAGAACGGCTAGGGTCAGGAAAACAGAATCTTTGTTTATCCTGTATGCTTCCAACAAGCTTGGGGCGCCTGCTTCAAAGCAGACTATTGCTCGCTGGATCTGTAACACGATTCAGCAGGCTCATTCTGCGGCTGGATTGCCGCTGCCTAAATCAGTTAAGGCCCATTCCACAAGGAAGGTGGGCTCTTCTTGGGCGGCTGCCCGAGGGGTCTCGGCATTATAACTTTGCCGAGCGGCTACTTGGTCAGGTTCAAACACCTTTGCAAGGTTCTACAAGTTTGATACCCTGGCTGAGGAGGACCTTGTGTTTGCTCAATCGGTGCTGCAGAGTCATCCGCACTCTCCCGCCCGTTTGGGAGCTTTGGTATAATCCCCATGGTCCTTACGGAGTCGCCAGCATCCACTAGGACGTTAGAGAAAATAAGATTTTACTTACCGGTAAATCTATTTCTCGTAGTCCGTAGTGGATGCTGGGCGCCCGTCCCAAGTGCGGACTTCTTCTGCAATGCTTGTATATAGTTATTGCTTAAATAAGGGTTATGTTATAGTTGCATCAGGGTTGAGCTGATGCTGTTGTTGTTCATACTGTTAACTGGGTAAGTTTATCACAAGTTATATGGTGTGATTGGTGTGGCTGGTATGAGTCTTGCCCAGGATTTCCAAAATCCTTTCCTTGTACTGTCAGCTCTTCCGGGCACAGTTTCTCTAAACTGGAGGAGGGACATAGAGGGAGGAGCCAGAGCACACCAGAACCTAAATTCTTTCTTAAAGTGCCCATGTCTCCTGCGGAGCCCGTCTATTCCCCATGGTCCTTACGGAGTCCCCAGCATCCACTACGGACTACGAGAAATAGATTTACCGGTAAGTAAAATCTTATTATTTTATTTATTTATTTTTGTCAGGAACAGCAGGGTCCCTAGTGACGTTAATACGTTCTTAATGTGTATGAAACATGTACTGAATGCCGATTTTGAGGATCTAAATCAGGAAACATCATGGTCGACATAAGAAATAGTATTCGTGTCGATATCAGGGAGTAGTAACTGGGCAAAATAACATTTTTGCGACCCCGAGGGGTCCGAGGGAAATATATTATTAATATTACGCCCTCCACAAAATTACTACGTCTGTGTTCGAGCCACATATCTATGCAATCGTACCATACATATATATACACATATATATATATATATATATACATATATATACATATATATATATATATATACATATACATATATATATATATATATATATACATACATATATACACACATATATATATATACATATATATATACACACATATATATACATATATATATACACACATATATATACATATATATATACACACATATATATACATATATATATATATATATATATATATACACACATATATATACATATATATACACACATATATATATATATATATACATATATATATATACACACATATATATATATATATATACACATATATATATATACATATACATATATATACACATATATATATATACATACATATATATATATATATATATATATGTATATATATATATATATATATATACACACACACACACTGCTCAAAAATAAGAATTTACTTACCGATAATTCTATTTCTCATAGTCCGTAGTGGATGCTGGGGACTCCGAAAGGACCATGGGGAATAGCGGCTCCGCAGGAGACTGGGCACAAAGTAAAAGCTTTAGGACTAGCTGGTGTGCACTGGCTCCTCCCCCTATGACCCTCCTCCAAGCCTCAGTTAGGATACTGTGCCCGGACGAGCGTACACAATGAGGAAGGATTTTGAATCCCGGGTAAGACTCATACCAGCCACACCAATCACACCGTACAACTTGTGATCTGAACCCAGTTAACAGCATGATAACAGAAGGAGCCTCTGAAAAGATGGCTCACAACAACAATAACCCGATTTTTGTAACAATAACTATGTACAAGTAATGCAGACAATCCGCACTTGGGATGGGCGCCCAGCATCCACTACGGACTATGAGAAATAGAATTATCGGTAAGTAAATTCTTATTTTCTCTAACGTCCTAGTGGATGCTGGGGACTCCGAAAGGACCATGGGGATTATACCAAAGCTCCTAAACGGGCGGGAGAGTGCGGATGACTCTGCAGCACCGAATGAGAGAACTCCAGGTCCTCCTCAGCCAGGGTATCAAATTTGTAGAATTTAGCAAACGTGTTTGCCCCTGACCAAGTAGCTGCTCGGCAAAGTTGTAAAGCCGAGACCCCTCGGGCAGCCGCCCAAGATGAGCCCACTTTCCGTGTGGAATGGGCTTTTACAGATTTTGGCTGTGGCAGGCCTGCCACAGAATGTGCAAGCTGAATTGTACTACAAATCCAACGAGCAATCGTCTGCTTAGAAGCAGGAGCACCCAGCTTGTTGGGTGCATACAGGATAAACAGCGAATCAGATTTCCAGACTCCAGCCGTCCTGGAAACATATATTTTCAGGGCCCTGACTACGTCCAGCAACTTGGAATCCTCCAAGTCCCTAGTAGCCGCAGGCACCACAATAGGCTGGTTTAAGTGAAATGCTGAAACCACCTTAGGGAGAAATTGAGGACGAGTCCTCAATTCTGCCCTGTCCGTATGACAAATTAGGTAAGGGCTTTTATAGGATAAAGCCGCCAATTCTGAGACACGCCTGGCTGAAGCCAGGGCTAACAGCATTACCACTTTCCATGTGAGATATTTTAAGTCCACAGTGGTGAGTGGTTCAAACCAATGTGATTTTAGGAATCCCAAAACTACATTGAGATCCCAAGGTGCCACTGGAGGCACAAAAGGAGGCTGTATATGCAGTACTCCCTTGACAAACGTCTGAACTTCAGGAACAGAAGCCAGTTCTTTTTGGAAGAATATTGACAGGGCCGAAATTTGAACCTTAATGGACCCTAATTTGAGGCCCATAGACAGTCCTGTTTGCAGGAAATGCAGGAAACGACCCAGTTGAAATTCCTCTGTAGGGGCCTTCCTGGCCTCGCACCACGCAACATATTTACGCCAAATATGGTGAAAATGTTGTACGGTTACATCCTTCCTGGCTTTGATCAGGGTAGGGATGACTTCATCCGGAATGCCTTTTTCCTTCAGGATCCGGCGTTCAACCGCCATGCCGTCAAACGCAGCCGCGGTAAGTCTTGGAACAGACATGGTCCCTGCTGGAGCAGGTCCTTTCTTAGAGGTAGAGGCCACGGGTCTTCCGTGAGCATCTCTTGAAGTTCCGGGTACCAAGTCCTTCTTGGCCAATCCGGAGCCACGAGTATAGTCTTTACTCCTCTCCTTCTTATGATTCTCAGTACTTTTGGTATGAGAGGAAGAGGAGGGAACACATACACTGACTGGTACACCCACGGTGTTACCAGAGCGTCCACAGCTATTGCCTGAGGGTCCCTTGACCTGGCGCAATATCTGTCCAGTTTTTTGTTGAGGCGGGACGCCATCATGTCCACCTTTGGTTTTTCCCAACGGTTCACAATCATGTGGAAGACTTCTGGGTGAAGTCCCCACTCCCCCGGGTGAAGATCGTGTCTGCTGAGGAAGTCTGCTTCCCAGTTGTCCACTCCCGGAATGAACACTGCTGACAGTGCTATCACATGATTCTCCGCCCAGCGAAGAATCCTTGTCACTTCCATCATTGCCCTCCTGCTTCTTGTGCCACCCTGTCTGTTTACGTGGGCGACTGCCGTGATGTTGTCCGACTGGATCAACACCGGCTGACCCTGAAGCAGAGGTCTTGCCTGACTTAGGGCATTGTAAATGGCCCTTAGTTCCAGGATATTTATGTGAAGTGACGTTTCCATGCTTGACCACAAGCCCTGGAAATTTTTTCCCTGTGTGACTGCTCCCCAGCCTCTCAGGCTGGCATCCGTGGTCACCAGGACCCAATCCTGAATGCCGAATCTGCGGCCCTCTAGGAGATGAGCACTCTGTAACCACCACAGGAGAGACACCCTTGTCCTTGGAGACAGGGTTATCCGCTGATGCATTTGAAGATGCGATCCGGACCATTTGTCCAGCAGATCCCACTGAAAAGTTCTTGCGTGGAATCTGCCGAATGGAATCGCTTCGTAAGAAGCCACCATCTTTCCCAGGACCCTTGTGCATTGATGTACTGACACTTGGCCTGGTCTTAGGAGGTTCCTGACTAGGTCGGATAACTCCTTGGCTTTCTCCTCCGGGAGAAACACCTTTTTCTGTACTGTGTCCAGAATCATCCCTAGGAACAGCAGACGTGTCGTCGGAATCAGCTGCGATTTTGGAATATTTAGAATCCATCCGTACTGTCGTAGTACTACTTGAGATAGTGCTACTCCGACCTCTAACTGTTCTCTGGACCTTGCCCTTATCAGGAGATCGTCCAAGTAAGGGATAATTAAGACGCCTTTTCTTCGAAGAAGAATCATCATTTCGGCCATTACCTTGGTAAAGACCCGGGGTGCCGTGGACAATCCAAACGGCAGCGTCTGAAACTGATAGTGACAGTTCTGTACCACAAACCTGAGGTACCCTTGGTGAGAAGGGCAAATTGGGACATGGAGGTAAGCATCCTTGATGTCCAGAGACACCATATAGTCCCCTTCTTCCAGGTTCGCTATCACTGCTCTGAGTGACTCCATCTTGAACTTGAACCTTTTTATGTAAGTGTTCAAGGATTTCAGATTTAAAATGGGTCTCACCGAGCCGTCCGGCTTCGGTACCACAAACAGCGTGGAATAATACCCCTTTCCCTGTTGTAGGAGGGGTACCTTGATTATCACCTGCTGGGAATACAGCTTGTGAATGGCTTCCAATACCGCCTCCCTGTCGGGGGGAGACGTTGGTAAAGCAGACTTCAGGAACCGGCGAGGGGGAGACGTCTCGAATTCCAATTTGTACCCCTGAGATACTACCTGCAGGATCCAGGGGTCCACTTGCGAGTGAGCCCACTGCGCGCTGAAATTCTTGAGACGGGCCCCCACCGTGCCTGAGTCCGCTTGTAAGGCCCCGGCGTCATGCTGAGGACTTGGCAGAAGCGGGGGAGGGCTTCTGTTCGTGGGAAGAGGCTGTTTGCTGCAGTCTTTTTCCCCTTCCTCTGCCCCGGGGCAGATATGAGTGGCCTTTTGCCCGCTTGCCCTTATGGGGACGAAAGGACTGAGCCTGAAAAGACGGTATCTTTTTCTGCTGCGAGGTGACTTGGGGTAAAAAGGTGGATTTTCCAGCCGTTGCCGTGGCCACCAGGTCCGATAGACCGACCCCAAATAACTCCTCCCCTTTATACGGCAATACTTCCATATGCCGTTTGGAATCCGCATCCCCTGACCACTGTCACGTCCATAATCCTCTTCTGGCAGAAATGGACATCGCACTTACTCTTGATGCCAGAGTGCAAATATCCCTCTGTGCATCTCGCATATATAGAAATGCATCCTTTAAATGCTCTATAGTCAATAATATATTGTCCCTGTCCAGGGTATCAATATTTTCAGTCAGGGAATCCGACCAAGCCACCCCAGCACTGCACATCCAGGCTGAGGCGATTGCTGGTCGCAGTATAATACCAGTATGTGTGTATATACTTTTAAGGATATTTTCCAGCTTCCTATCAGCTGGTTCCTTGAGGGCAGCCGTATCAGGAGACGGTAACGCCACTTGTTTTGATAAGCGTGTGAGCGCCTTATCTACGCTAGGTGGTGTTTCCCAACGCGCCCTAACCTCTAGCGGGAAAGGGTATAATGCCAATAATTTTTTTTAGAAATTAGCAGTTTTTTATCGGGGGAAACCCACGCTTCATCACACACCTCATTTAATTCATCTGATTCAGGAAAAACTACGGGTAGTTTTTTCACACCCCACATAATACCCTTTTTTGTGGTACTTGTAGTATCAGAAATGTTCAAAACCTCCTTCATTGCCGTGATCATGTAACGTGTGGCCCTACTGGAAAATACGTTTGTTTCCTCACCGTCGACACTGGAGTCAGTGTCCGTGTCAGTGTCTGTATCGACCTGAGGTAACGGGCGTTTTATAGCCCCTGACGGTGTTTGAGATGCCTGTACAGGTATTAACTGATTTGCCGGCTGTCTCATGTCGTCAACAGTCTTTTGTAAAGTGCCGACACTATCACGTAATTCTTTCCATAAGACCATCCAGTCAGGTGTCGACTCCCTTGGGGGTGACATCACTAACACAGGCAATTGCTCCGCCTCCACACCATTTTCCTCCTCATACATGTCGACACAGCGTACAGACACACAGCACACACACAGGGAATGCTCTGACAGAGGACAGGACCCCTTTGGGGAGACAGAGGGAGAGTTTGCCAGCACACACCAGAGCGCTATATATATATACAGGGATAACCTTATATAAGTGTTTTTCCCTAATATAGCTGCTGTATATATTAATATGCCAATTTAGTGCCCCCCCTCTCTTGTTTTACCCTGTTTCTGTAGTGCAGGACTGCAGGGGAGAGTCAGGGAGCCTTCCTCCAACGGAGCTGTGAGGAAAAAATGGCGCTTGTGTGCTGAGGAGATAGGCTCCGCCCCTTTTTCGGCGGCCTTTCTCCCGCTTTTTTGTGGAAAACTGGCAGGGGTTAAATACATCCATATAGCCCAGGAGCTATATGTGATGTATTTTTAGCCATTTAAGGTATTTTCATTGCGTCCCAGGGCGCCCCCCCCCAGCGCCCTGCACCCTCAGTGACCGGAGTGTGAAGTGTGCTGAGAGCAATGGCGCACAGCTGCGGTGCTGTGCGCTACCTTATTGAAGACAGGACGTCTTCTGCCGCCGATTTTCCGGACCTCTTCACTCTTCTGGCTCTGTAAGGGGGCCGGCGGCGCGGCTCCGGGACCCATCCATGGCTGGGCCTGTGATCGTCCCTCTGGAGCTAATGTCCAGTAGCCTAAGAAGCCCAATCCACTCTGCACGCAGGTGAGTTCGCTTCTTCTCCCCTTAGTCCCTCGATGCAGTGAGCCTGTTGCCAGCAGGTCTCACTGAAAATAAAAAAACCTATTTAAACTTTTACTCTAAGCAGCTCAGGAGAGCCACCTAGATTGCACCCTTCTCGTTCGGGCACAAAATCTTAACTGAGGCTTGGAGGAGGGTCATAGGGGGAGGAGCCAGTGCACACCAGCTAGTCCTAAAGCTTTTACTTTGTGCCCAGTCTCCTGCAGAGCCGCTATTCCCCATGGTCCTTTCGGAGTGCCCAGCATCCACTAGGACGTTAGAGAAAATATAAAGGGAACACTAAAATAACACATCCTAGATCTGAATGAATGAAATATTCTTATTAAATACTTTGTTCTTTACATAGTTGAATGTGCTGACAACAAAATCACACAAATTATCAATGGAAATCAAATTTATTAACCCATGGAGGTCTGGATTTGGAGTCACGCTCAAAATTAAAGTGGAAAAACACACTACAGGCTGATCCAACTTTGATGTAATGTCCTTAAAACAAGTCAAAATGAGGCTCAGTAGTGTGTGTGGCCTCCACGTGCCTGTATGACCTCCCTACAACCCACACAAGTGGCTCAGGTAGTGCAGCTCATCCAGGATGGCACATCAATGCGAGCTGTGGCAAGAAGGTTTGCTGTGTCTATCAGCGTAGTGTCTAGAGCATGGAGGCGCTACCAGGAGACAGGCCAGTATATCAGGAGACATGGAGGAGGCCGTAGGAGGGCAACAACACAGCAGCAGGACTGCTACCACCGCCTTTGTGCAAGGAGGAACAGGAGGAGCACTGCCAGAGCCCTGCAAAATGACCTCCAGCAAGCCACAAATATGCACGTGTCTACTCAAACGATCAGAAACAGACTCCATGAGGGTGGTATGAGGGCCCGACGTCCACAGGTGGGGGTTGTGCTTACAGCCCAACACCGTGCAGGACATTTGGCATTTGCCAGAGAACACCAAGATTGGCAAATTCGCCACTGGTGCCCTGTGCTCTTCACAGATGAAAGCAGGTTCTCACTGAGCACGTGACAGAGTCTGGAGATGGCAAGGAGAATGTTCTGCTGCCTGCAACATCCTCCAGCATGACCGGTTTGGCGGTGGGTCAGTAATGGTGTGGGGTGGCATTTCTTTGGGGGGGCCGCACAGCCCTCCATGTGCTCGCCAGAGGTAGCCTGGCTGCCATTAGGTACCGAGATGAGATCCTCAGACCCCTTGTGAGACCATATGCTGGTGCGGTTGGCCCTGGATTCCTCCTAATGCAAGACAATGCTAGACCTCATGTGGCTGGAGTGTGTCAGCAGTTCCTGCAAGACGAAGGCATTGATGCTATGGACTGGCCCGCCCGTTCCCCAGACCTGAATCCAATTGAGCACATCTGGGACATCATGTCTCGCTCCATCCACCAATGCCACGTTGCACCACAGACTGTCCAGGAGTTGGCTGATGCTTTAGTCTAGGTCTGGGAGGAGATCCCTCAGGAGAACATCCGCCACCTCATCAGGAGCATGCCCAGGCGTTGTAGGGAGGTCATACAGGCACGTGGAGGACACACAAACTACTGAGCCTCATTTTGACTTGTTTTAAGGACATTACATCAAAGTTGGATCAGCCTGTAGTGTGTTTTTCCACTTTAATTTTGAGGGTGACTCCAAATCCAGACCTCCATGGGTTAATAAATTTGATTTCCATTGATAATTTTTGTGTGATTTTGTTGTCAGCACATTCAACTATGTAAAGAACAAAGTATTTAATAAGAATATTTTATTCATTCAGATCTAGGATGTGTTATTTTAGTGTTCCCTTTATTTTTTTGAGCAGTGTATATATGTATATATATATATATATATATATATATATATATATATATATATACACACACAGACATATATATATATATATATATATACACAGACAAATGCCCGGCACTCCACCTTGTCAGAAACATCAACCTAGGTGCCCTCCAAAAAGCAATTCATAGATGGTTGGAATAGGCGGCACTCATAGGAATTTTCGAAACAGAAGATAATCAGACTCAGCAGTCAGTGTAGTCAACGTTTCAATTTAGTAAATAAATTTTCGTCAGGACATCAATAAAAACATATACATGCTCACCTTTTAAAGCTTCACCCAGTGCACAGTTCATGCCGCCTTCCCGCGCTGGTCACGTCTGACGTCATCATTACGCGCCCGTCCCGGGTCTCCTGACGTCAGGTTGCCAGGTTACAGGGAAGCATAGCGGCCAGTGTAAACAAACCCCTCACCATCAGATACTGTAAGGAAATGTGACAACATTAAAGATTCTATACCTCAATAGTCTATCAAGCCAGTATATAGTCAATTAAATTAATTAAGCAGTAATATACATGAACAGATTTTTCTGGTAATTAAGACTATATCAAAATCACTAGATTTATATGAAGCAATGGAGGCTAAGCTGATCGTTAAGTCCATGAAGTTTTACTGTATTTAACTCATAAATCCAGTGTGCCTCACGCTGCAATAATGTTCTTGCTCGATCACCTCCTCTGGGGCTTTCGGGAACAAAATCAATCATTTTATATCGCAGTCTGGAAAGATTATGTTTAAACTCCTTAAAATGCTTAGCGACCGGCTGGTCAATTTGTTTTCCATCCAGCGCTTGGCGAATGGCACTTCTATGTTGTGCCATGCGTTCACGTAAAGTACAAACCGTTTTGCCAATATAAAATAAGCCGCAAGGGCAGCGTATATAATATACGACAAAACGGCTAGTACAGGTCAGGACATGATGAATTCTAAATTTCTTTCCCGTTCTGGGATGTGTAAATGTATCGCCTGGTTCCAGAAAACTGCAAGTAGTGCAGCCAATGCAACGATAGTTCCCTGGCTTCTTGGTTAGGAAATGCTGTGACTTGCTGTTTTTCGAAGATATTAACTCCGTGATGTCTGTGTGTACCACCCAATCGCGGATATTTTTAGATCTCCTATAGCAAGGTAGCAATTTGGTATTCTGTAATAGAGAAAGATTTTTATCACTTGTGATGATTGGCCAATGTCTCTTAGCAACTCCAGTGATTTCCATACTGGCTGTTGAGTATTCATTTATATATGTGATTCTATCCTCTGTGGTAACATTCTTATCCTTTTTCTTTAATAATTCAGATCTTGGAATAGACATGGCCCTATTCATAGCTTTATATAGAGTCTGTGTTGAATACCCTTTTTGCAAAAATCTCTTCGTCATAAGATTAAGTTGTTCACTTTCATCAGCAGAGTTGTCACAGATTCTCCTTACACGCAAGTATTGGGAGTAAGGCAAACCTTCCTTTAGTGCTCTTGGATGATGGCTTGAAGCATCAAGCAGGGAATTGCAATCAGTTGGTTTGTTAAACACTGGTATTAAATTTGATGTTAGGATCCATCAGATTAATATCTGTCATCATATTAATGAATTCATCTTTTTCACCATGCCATAACATAAATATGTCATCTATATATCTATAGAACATACCTATTTTAGCTGATAAGTGTGGATTGCTGAAAAAAAGATCTTTCCCTACTGAAAACATAAATGCATTGGCGTATGCCGGGGCCACGCAAGACCCCATCGCACAGCCAAGGAGCTGAATAAACATCTCCCCATTAAACAGAAAATAATTTCTATTCAGGACTAATCCTAAAAGTTCCAGAAGAAAGTCCAGATCTGGTCCCACATATTTGGGGTTACTCGTTAGTAGCCTCCTTGTTGCTTCAATACCTCTAGTGCAGGCATTCCCAACCACGGTCCTCAAGGCACACTATCAGTGCAGGTTTTAGTGATATCCAGGCTTGAGCACAGGTGAATTAATTAGTAGCTCTGTTATTTTGATTTAACCATCTGTCCTGAAGCCTGGATATCACTAAAACCTGCACTGTTGGTGTGCCTTGAGGACCGTGGTTGGGAATGCCTGCTCTAGTGTGTGGTATGTTGGTGTACAGACTTACGATGTCGATAGTACACATCCAACATCCCTCCAGAGAAAACTCCACTTCATTCAGTTTATTCAGAAACATGGTTGTATCTTGAAGATAGGTGCTTTCTGCCTGAATCACCGGTTGTAAATATACATCAAGATAACGTGATACATCATAAAACAGTGAATCTCTTGCCGAGTCTTAATTACCAGAAAAATCTGTTCATGTATATTACTGCTTAATTAATTTAATTGACTATATACTGGCTTGATAGACTATTGAGGTATAGAATCTTTAATGTTGTCACATTTCCTTACAGTATCTGATGGTGAGGGGTTTGTTTACACTGGCCGCTATGCTTCCCTGTAACCTGGCAACCTGACGTCAGGAGACCCGGGACGGGCGCGTAATGATGACGTCAGACGTGACCAGCGCGGGACACGGCGGCATGAACTGTGCACTGGGTGAAGCTTTAAAAGGTGAGCATGTATATGTTTTTATTGATGTCCTGACGAAAATTTATTTACTAAATTGAAACGTTGACTACACTGACTGCTGAGTCTGATTATCTTCTGTTTCGAAAATTCCTATGAGTGCCGCCTATTCCAACCATCTATATATATATATATATATATATACATACACACACACACACACACACACACACACATACATACATACATACATACATACATACATACATACATACACACATACAGGTATAGCTTTCTGAAATGCATCACATTACCACACACGTCTGTGTCTCCCATATAGTTTTCTCATTGGAAAAGCATACATCTACTCACATTATTTACATGAACCAAGTACCCTCAGGAGTCGGCAGTGCCGACAGAGACATTCTTATAGCCGTTCGTGGCAGAGCCCTCAGCCTCATACATGCCGACTGTAAGGAATAGACTCAGTACTTTCTGTCAGGGAAACATAGCAGACGTTTACCAGCTCTATTTACACCATACTCATTATACATTGTGCAAAGAAATTATTGTACAAATGCGCTGCCTCAGGTGCATATGCAGCCCACTTATAAACAAAGGAACCTTCACACAAAATTCCAAAAAGTGACAATGGCATAAAAAAAGGATGTTAAAAGTAGGCGCAAACACCATAAACAAATCCTTACATAAGAGTCCTTATGGAAAGACAGGAGTGAAATCTCAATTCTATGTATTCAGTGTTCTGGAGTCCCTTGTCCACACAGACTCAATGATGTGAAGTAATTCTTTCTCTCAATAAAGAAGAAAAAGTCATAGTGCAGATCAGCTTGACAGGGACAACGGATTTATTTTACATAGAACACTCACAAGATTCATAATAAAACAAGCATATAACCACTGCAAGTGGATAACAAGGGGGTGCTGATTTCTGATATCTTCTAGTTACCCTCCCAGGATGGTACAATGGGAAGCACTGGAGGTCCCGGACACCACAGCAGTACACAGGAAGTTGAAGTATCAGGATCAGTCCACCCACAGTCCAGACAAAGGCTAGCACCACCTGCTTAACGCGTTTCGGACCCGTTTGGTCCTTCCTCAGAAGCATGGTGGTAGGTGGCACTGGCAAGTATATTTATACCCACAACATAATCACATAATTTGGCCCACATGCGGGCCGGCCTCCCGCTGAACACGCCGTTTTCCGCCGTGACCGGAAGTCACGTGACCGGAACCGGAAGTCCGGTGCGTTCCAGCGCCGCTTTTCCGGAAGTCGCGTGATTGGAACCGGAAGTCCGGTGCGTTCCAGCGCCGCTTTTCGGGAAATCCTTCATGCGTTCCACAGATTTAATTGTGCAGAAAACGGGATCCACAAATACAGTTCCACTTTCAGAAATGTTCATTGTGAAAATTATAAACTTTGTAGTCCAGCCACATTAAGGGAGGCATAGGTCAAAAGATATCCAACATAAAATGAAGAAGAAATAAGAATCAAACATATATTAAGAATTATATTTATACATACTTTGGTTTAAAAAAGCATTAAAAAAATTCATATATATAAAAAATTTATATATATAAAAAATTTAAATTTATATATAAAACACGGGGGAGATAGCAGCATTCACCTAAGTTTTGAGATAGTGGAGGATATATAAAACAAGGGGGAGATAGCAGCATTCACCAAAGTTTTACGATAGTAGAGGATATATATCTAAAACTAATTCATGTAATAGGAACATAGTAATAGAGGATCTACAGGAACCACTTTAACTCAAAGTCCCCGTTAAGCCCTCCCGGGGACAAGGTTTTCAATGTATAGATCCACCTAATTTCCGCCTTTGCAAGTTTAATTTCTACATCTTTGTCTCTCCATGAAGGGGTAATTCCTTGTATCCCCCAAAAAGCTTTCATGGCAGCTGGATTCGAGTTGTGGACCTTTTTAAAATGTGCAGAAACACTGTGGCTGTCTAAACCCTTTTTAATATTATAGATATGTTCTGCCAGCCTTACTTTTAAATTTCTGCTGGTCTTTCCTACGTAGACAAGGCCACATTTACATTCTAGTCCATAGATAACATTTTTCGTATTACAAGTCAAGAATTCTTTAATAGTATATGACTTATCCTTCACATAAAATACATTGTGCTTTATTTGTAACATATATTGCACTAAACAACTGTGCCCCCCCCCCCGTTTTTCACTGTGATCTGCTGTATTGACAGGGCTAGCGTTTTTGAGGAGAAAATGGCGCTGGATAGAGCTGTGAGGGCTAAGCCACGCCCCCTCAATGGCGCGCTTCAGCCCCGCTATTTTCTAGATATTTATACTGGCGGGGGTCTGTATTAAGTGCCCAGGCACTTAATATCTCTCTTGCCAGTCTATCTCTGAGGTATACATGCTGCCCAGGGCGCCCCCGCTGCGCCCTGCACCCTTGTAGTGCCACTTGTGTGTGGGAGCAATGGCGCGCAGCACAGCCACTGCGCAGTACCTCAGAGCCGCAAAGTCTTCTGCCGTCACTGAAGTCTTCTGTTCTTCATTTACTCACCCGGCTTCTTTCTTCTGGCTCTGCAAGGTGGGGGAGGGGGGGGGGGGGGGGTGACGGCGCGGCTCCGGGAACGAGCAGATAGGCGCACCAAGTGATTGGACCCTCTGGAGCTAATGGTGTCCAGTAGCCTAAGAAGCAGAGTCTTTGAACTCAGAGAAGTAGGTCTGCTTCTCTCCCCTCAGTCCCACGATGCAGGGAGACTGTTGCCAGCAGTGCTCCCTGAAAATAATAAACCTAACATAAAGTCTTTTTCAAGAAACTCAGGAGAGCTCCTCAGTGTGTGGCCAGTCTCTCTGGGCACAGAATCTAACTGGAGTCTGGAGGAGGGGCATGGAGGGAGGAGCTAGTTCACACCCCTTTTAAAGTCTTAAAGTGCCCATGTCTCCTGCGGATCCCGTCTATACCCCATGTGGTTCTTGAAGCATCCCCAGCATCCTCTAGGACATATGAGAAAATAAGAATTTACTTACCGATAATTCTATTTCTCGTAGTCCGTAGTGGATGCTGGGAACTCCGTAAGGACCATGGGGAATAGCGGTTCCGCAGGAGACTGGGCACAAAAAGAAAAGCTTTAGGACTACCTGGTGTGCACTGGCTCCTCCCCCTATGACCCTCCTCCAAGCCTCAATTAGGATACTGTGCCCGGACGAGCGTACACAATAAGGAAGGATTTTTGAATCCCGGGTAAGACTCATACCAGCCACACCAATCACACCGTACAACTTGTGATACAAAACCCAGTTAACAGCATGATAACAGAGGAGCCTCTGAGTAGATGGCTCACAACAAGAACCCGATTAGTTAACAATAACTATGTACAAGTATTGCAGACAATCCGCACTTGGGATGGGCGCCCAGCATCCACTACGGACTACGAGAAATAGAATTATCGGTAAGTAAATTCTTATTTTCTCTGACATCCTAGTGGATGCTGGGAACTCCGTAAGGACCATGGGGATTATACCAAAGCTCCCAAACGGGCGGGAGAGTGCGGATGACTCTGCAGCACCGAATGAGAAAACTCAAGGTCCTCCTCAGCCAGAGTGTCAAATTTGTAAAATTTTACAAAGGTATTTGACCCTGACCAAGTAGCAGCTCGGCAAAGTTGTAAAGCCGAGACCCCTCGGGCAGCCGCCCAGGATGAGCCCACCTTCCTTGTGGAGTGGGCTTTTACAGATTTTGGCTGTGGCAGGCCTGCCACAGAATGTGCAAGCTGAATTGTATTACAAATCCAGCGAGCAATAGTCTGCTTAGAAGCAGGAGCACCCAGCTTGTTGGGTGCGTACAGGATAAACAGCGAGTCAGATTTTCTGACTCCAGCCGTCCTGGAAATATATATTTTCAGGGCCCTGACAACGTCTAGCAACTTGGAGTCCTCCAAGTCCCTAGTAGCCGCAGGCACCACAATAGGCTGGTTCAGGTGAAACGCTGACACCACCTTAGGGAGAAACTGAGGACGAGTCCTCAATTCCGCCCTGTCCGAATGGAAAATCAGATAAGGGCTTTTACAGGATAAAGCCGCCAATTCAGACACGCGCCTGGCCGAAGCCAGGGCCAACAGCATGACCACTTTCCACGTGAGATATTTTAAATCCACAGATTTAAGTGGTTCAAACCAATGTGATTTTAGGAACCCCAAAACTACATTGAGATCCCAAGGTGCCACTGGAGGCACAAAAGGAGGCTGTATATGCAGCACCCCCTTGACAAACGTCCGAACTTCAGGAACTGAAGCCAGTTCTTTCTGGAAGAAAATCGACAGGGCCGAAATCTGAACCTTAATGGATCCCAATTTGAGGCCCATAGACACTCCTGTTTGCAGGAAATGCAGGAATCGACCCAGTTGAAATTCCTCCGTCGGGGCCTTCCTGGCCTCGCACCACGCAACATATTTTCGCCAAATGCGGTGATCATGCTTTGCGGTTACATCCTTTCTGGCTTTTATCAAAGTAGGGATGACTTCTTCTGGAATGCCTTTTTCCTTCAGGATCCGGCGTTCAACCGCCATGCCGTCAAACGCAGCCGCGGTAAGTCTTGGAACAGACAGGGTCCCTGCTGGAGCAGGTCCCTTCTTAGAGGTAGAGGCCACGGGTCCTCTGTGAGCATCTCTTGAAGTTCCGGGTACCAAGTCCTTCTTGGCCAATCCGGAGCCACGAGTATAGTTCTTACTCCTCTCCGTCTTATAATTCTCAGTACCTTGGGTATGAGCGGCAGAGGAGGGAACACATAAACCGACTGGTACACCCACGGCGTTACCAGGGCGTCCACAGCTATCGCCTGAGGGTCCCTTGACCTGGCGCAATAACTTTTTAGTTTTTTGTTGAGGCGGGACGCCATCATGTCCACCTTTGGTTTTTCCCAACGGCTTACAATCATGTGGAAAACCTCCGGGTGAAGTTCCCACTCTCCCGGGTGGAGGTCGTGTCTGCTGAGGAAGTCTGCTTCCCAGTTGTCCACTCCCGGAATAAACACTGCTGACAGTGCTGTCACATGATTTTCCGCCCATCGGAGAATCCTTGCAGCTTCTGCCATTGCCCTCCTGCTTCTTGTGCCGCCCTGTCTGTTACGTGGGCGACCGCCGTGATGTTGTCCGACTGGATCAACACCGGCTGGTCCTGAAGCAGAGGTCTCGCTTGGCTTAGGGCATTGTAAATGGCCCTTAGCTCCAGGATATTTATGTGAAGTGAGGTCTCCAGGTTTGACCACACTCCCTGGAAATTTCTTCCCTGTGTGACTGCTCCCCAGCCTCGAAGGCTGGCATCCGTGGTCACCAGGACCCAGTCCTGAATGCCGAATCTGCGGCCCTCTAAAAGATGGGCACTCTGCAACCACCACAGGAGAGACACCCTTGTCCTTGGTGACAGGGTTATCCTCTGATGCATCTGAAGATGCGATCCGGACCATTTGTCCAGCAGGTCCCACTGGAAAGTTCTTGCGTGGAATCTGCCGAATGGAATTGCTTCGTAAGAAGCCACCATTTTTCCCAGGACCCTTGTGCATTGATGCACCGATACTTGACCTGGTTTTAGGAGGTTTCTGACTAGATCGGATAACTCCCTGGCTTTCTCCTCCGGGAGAAATACCTTTTTCTGGACTGTGTCCAGAATCATCCCTAGGAACAGAAGACGTGTCGTCGGGATCAGCTGCGATTTTGGAATATTGAGAATCCAACCGTGCTGTCGTAACACTTCTTGAGATAGTGCTACCCCGACTACCAACTGTTCCCTGGATCTCGCCCTTATCAGGAGATCGTCCAAGTACGGGATAATTAAAACTCCCTTCCTTCGAAGGAGTATCATCATTTCGGCCATTACCTTGGTAAAGACCCGCGGTGCCGTGGACAATCCAAACGGCAGCGTTTGGAACTGATAGTGGCAGTTCTGTACCACAAACCTGAGGTACCCTTGGTGAGAAGGGTAAATTGGGACATGCAGGTAAGCATCCTTGATGTCCAGAGACACCATATAATCCCCTTCCTCCAGGCTCGAGATAACCGCTCTGAGTGACTCCATCTTGAATTTGAACTTCTTTATGTAAGTGTTCAATGACTTTAGATTTAAAATGGGTCTCACCGAGCCGTCCGGCTTCGGTACCACAAACATTGTGGAATAATACCCCTTTCCTTGTTGCAGGAGGGGTACCTTGATTATCACCTGCTGGGAATACAGCTTGTGGATAGCTTCTAATACCGCCTCCCTGTCGGAAGGAATCGTCGGTAAGGCAGACTTTAGGAAACGGCGAGGGGGAGACGTCTCGAATTCCAATTTGTACCCCTGAGATACTACCTGAAGGATCCAGGGATCTACTTGTGAGCGAGCCCACTCTGCGCTGAAATTCTTGAGACGGGCCCCCACCGTACCTGAGTCCGCCTGTAGAGCCCCAGCGTCATGCTGAGGACTTGGCGGAAGCGGGGGAGGACTTCTGTTCCTGGGAACTGGTTGTTTGCTGCAGCCTTTTTCCTCTCTCTCTGTCACGGGGCAGAAAAGAGGAGCCTTTTGCCCGCTTGCCCTTATGGGGCCGAAAGGACTGCGCATGATAATACGATGTCTTCTTTTGTTGAGAGGCGACCTGGGGTAAAAACGTGGATTTCCCAGCAGTTGCCGTGGAAACCAGGTCCGACAGACCTACCCCAAATAACTCCTCCCCTTTGTAAGGCAATACTTCCATATGCCTTTTAGAATCAGCATCACCTGACCACTGCCGAGTCCATAACCCCCTTCTGGCGGAAATGGACATAGCACTTACTCGTGATGCCAGTCTGCAAATATCCCTCTGTGCATCACGCATGTATAAAAATGCATCTTTTAAATGCTCTACAGTCAGTAATATACTGTCCCTATCCAGGGTATCAATATTGTCTGTCAGGGAGTCTGACCAAGCCACCCCAGCACTGCACATCCAGGCTGAGGCGATTGCTGGTCGCAGTATAACACCAGTGTGTGTGTATATACACTTCAGGATAGTCTCCTGCTTTCTGTCAGCAGGATCCTTAAGGGCGGCCGTATCCGGAGACAGTAGTGCCACCTGTTTGGACAAGCGTGTGAGCGCTTTATCTACCCTAGGGGGAGTTTCCCAACGCGCCCTATCCTCTGGCGGGAAAGGGTACATTGCCAATAACTTCCTAGGAATTATTTGTTTTTTATCAGGAGAAACCCACGCTTCATCACACACTTCATTTAATTCCTCAGATGTAGGAAAAACTACCGGTAGTTTTTTCTCACCAAACATAATACCCTTTTTAGTGGTACCTGTGGTATTATCAGAAATGTGTAAAACATTTTTCATTGCCTCAATCATGTAACGTGTGGCCCTACTGGAAGTTACATTTGTCTCCTCCTCGTCGACACTGGAGTCAGTATCCGTGTCGACGTCTGTATCTGCCATCTGAGGTAGCAGGCGTTTTAGAGCCCCTGATGGCCTTTGAGACTCCTGGACAGGCACAAGCTGAGAAGCCGGCTGTCCCATGTCATCAAACTTCTTATGTAAAGAGTTGACACTTTCACGTAATTCCTTCCATAAGCCCATCCACTCAGGTGTCGACCCCCTAGGGGGTGACATCTCCACTACAGGCAATTGCTCCGCCTCCACATCATTTTCCTCTTCATACATGTCGACACAGCCGTACCGACACACAGCACACACACCGGGAATGCTCTGATAGAGGACAGGACCCCACTAGCCCTTTGGGGAGACAGAGGGAGAGTATGCCAGCACACACCAGAGCGCTATATATACACAGGGATATCACTATATAGAGTGTTTTCCCTTATAGCTGCTGTTATCTGTAATACTGCGCCTAATTAGTGCCCCCCCTCTCTTTTTTACCCTTTTCTGTAGTGCAGGACTGCAGGGGAGAGTCAGGGAGACGTCCTTCCAGCGGAGCTGTGAGGGAAAATGGCGCCAGTGTGCTGAGAGAGATAGCTCCGCCCCCTTTTCGGCGGACTTTTCTCCCGCTTTTTTGTAAAATCTGGCAGGGGTTAATGTACATCCATATAGCCCTGGGGGCTATATGTGATGTATTTTTGCCAGCCAATGTGTTAATATTGCTGCTCAGGGCGCCCCCCCCCAGCGCCCTGCACCCATCAGTGGCCGCAGTGTGAGGTGTGCATGAGGAGCAATGGCGCACAGCTGCAGTGCTGTGCGCTACCTTGATGAAGACTGATGTCTTCTGCCGCCGATTTTCCGGACCTCTTCTTGCTTCTGGCTCTGTAAGGGGGCCGGCGGCGCGGCTCTGGGACCGGACTCCGAGGCTGGGCCTGTGTTCGATCCCTCTGGAGCTAATGGTGTCCAGTAGCCTAAGAAGCCCAAGCTGGCTGCAAGCAGGCAGGTTCGCTTCTTCTCCCCTTAGTCCCTCGATGCAGTGAGCCTGTTGCCAGCAGGTCTCACTGAAAATAAAAAACCTAAAACTAACTTTTTTCTAAGAAGCTCAGGAGAGCCCCCTAGATTGCACCCTGCTCGGTCGGGCACAAAAATCTAACTGAGGCTTGGAGGAGGGTCATAGGGGGAGGAGCCAGTGCACACCAGGTAGTCCTAAAGCTTTTCTTTTTGTGCCCAGTCTCCTGCGGAGCCGCTATTCCCCATGGTCCTTACGGAGTTCCCAGCATCCACTAGGACGTCAGAGAAAAGTGTATTGTGATGACCTACTCATCTCATTTGTGACCTATTAACGCTGCTCTTGTTCACTCCTGGAATGAAGATGGCCGACATGGCCCTGGCATTGCGTTCCACCCAGAGGAGTATCCTGGACACCTCTCGCATTGCGGCCCTGCTTCTTGTTCCTCCTTGTTTATGTATGCCACCGCTGTGGCGTTGTCCAACTGGACCTGTGTGGCCCGATGGTGGAGAGAAGCGGCTTGTAGAAAAGCACTGTAAATCACTCCGAGTTCCAGAATGTTTATCGGAAGGGAGGCCTCCTGAGGTGCCCAAAAGCCTTGAAACTTAATACCCCAACTGCGGAGGCTCGCGCATCCATCAATAGAATCCAGGTCTGAATTCCGAAATGTCGACACTCCACTAAGTGGGATGTTTGCAACCACCATAACAGGGAAATCCGTGCTCTTGGTGAAAGGGATATCCTGGCGCTGACATGGAAAAGGGGTTTTAACCCAGTTTTTCTACTATTAGAGACATTGCCAGTATATTAAAATTCATGGAACACCATGCGCCATTAAGGGGGCAGGGCTTCCCAGAGAGTGGGACCAGCAGCTCTGAAGCGCCATTTCCTGCTGCATTAGACCCAAGGCTGCATGCAGGGAAGTGCTGGTCCTCCAAGGACCCTCCCCTGCACCTGCAATTGGTAACAAGGGGTACAGTGATGTCATTGCTCAACAGTGACTAGTCTGAATGCTCATGAATTACTTCTACATTGTAAGCTACAGGTTCCCTTTACACAGAATTCACAACAGTGCTGTGGATCAAAACAGGCACTTGCACATAAATATAAATACCAGTAGAACAGTAGTCACTATATGACGTGATTCAGTATCTATGGATGATATTTTAACTCTATGAAAGCAGGAAAATCACTATTCCAACGAATGACTACCAGCCAATCAGCTCATAACTGCCATTTTTCAAACACAGCCTGTAGCATGTTAGTTAAGAGCTGATTGGTTGGAACTTTCTCTCTCCACGTTATCACTCTTCAAGGCTTAGTACATCTGCCCCAGTAGGATTACAAACTCAGGACAGAAAAGATACTTTCAGTATGATACATCTTATAAAATCCATGTGATGTGGTTTCAGACTAAAAAGACAAGATTACTTGACTTCCACAATAATTAAAAAAAAAAAAAAAGTGTTTGGCTGCAGTATCTGTGTATTTTTAGAAACATTTTTCCTGTAAGAAACACAAGACACAATTTTCTGGGAAAATCATGTTTCATTTAACCACTGTCATATGACAGGAAGATGGATTTAATTGGAGGCTGGAGTAGTCACATAATGAAGTTACAAATAAGCCACACTCTGGGTGTAATTCAAACCTGGTCAGTAGAGGGCATTTTTTGCATCCCTGCGATCAGGTACTCGCCGCCTACAAGGGGAGGGTATTGTGTGTGTGAACAGGAGTGCGATCGCATGTGTAGCAGAACTGCACAAACATCCGTTTGTGCAGTATGTGCTCAGCCGCTGTGATGATTGAGGCCGGAGCGTACATCAGAAATCCTCCCACAAAACACCGGGTCCCTCATGAGTTTTTCCGGACACTCCCTAAAAACGGTCAGTTGTCACCCACAAACACCCTCTTCCTGTCAATCTCCTTGCGATCGCCGGTGCGTTCGTAATTTTCGCACCATCCCGTCGCTGACCGGCGATCCCCGTTGCTGTGGTCCGTCTCGCCTGCGCATTGCGGTGCATACGCAGTTCAGACTTCATCGTAGCCAGTGAGAAAACGCACAGCAGCAATCAGGTCTGAATCGGCCTCAAGGGCCCATCCCTGATAGCCCTTTTAGACTGCCAGCATATAACACGTGAAATAACCCATGTTGCTGCTCGGTGTAAAAGGGCCAAGTTGGAATAATCCAGTTTGAGTGACCCGGTATTCCAACTTGGGTAGTTTGGAAGGTTGAACACTTGTTCAACCCAGCAACCTGTGCTGCGTAAATGGGAGCAGAGTCGCATCGACCCCGCTTCCCGTTTACAGTGAATGTATGGGCGGCACTTGGAGATCATGTGATCTTCAAGCACCACCCCCGCCGCATCATCGGCGACGTCACCAATCCGGCAATATGCCAAGTTGGCAAATGCGGTGGGAAAGGGGTCCCGGCTGAGACCAGCAATATTTGACCTAAAAGCGGTATAAGTGCAGCTCTCAAGAAGTAACTCTGAATTACTTGTGTCCAGTCATTCAAAAGGTTAACCCGTGATAAGAGAGAGCATTAAATAATGTGCTCTCTTATCAAGTGTTAACCTTTGAATGACTGGTTTATAGATCCAGACTAAGAAAAAGTTAAAAGTTTGCATTTGGAAAGCACTAATTGAGCACAGCACAGTAAATGGGAAGTTCCTGCGAATACGTTTTAGTCAATTTCATAAGTTTAAACGCAGAAAAAATAAGATTTTACTCACCGGTAAATCTATTTCTCGTAGTCCGTAGTGGATGCTGGGAACTCCGAAAGGATCATGGGGATAGCGGCTCCGCAGGAGACTGGGCACAACTAAAGAAAGCTTTTAGGTCACCTGGTGTGCACTGGCTCCTCCCACTATGACCCTCCTCCAAGCCTCAGTTAGGACACTGTGCCCGGACGAGCTGACATAATAAGGAAGGATTTTGAATCCCGGGTAAGACTCCTACCAGCCACACCAATCACACCGTATAACTCGTGATACTATACCCAGTTTAACAGTATGAAAACAACTGAGCCTCTCAACAGATGGCTCAACAATAACCCTTTAGTTAACAATAACTATGTACAAGTATTGCAGACAATCCGCACTTGGGATGGGCGCCCAGCATCCACTACGGACTACGAGAAATAGATTTACCGGTGAGTAAAATCTTATTTTCTCTGACGTCCTAGTGGATGCTGGGAACTCCGAAAGGACCATGGGGATTATACCAAAGCTCCCAAACGGGCGGGAGAGTGCGGATGACTCTGCAGCACCGAATGAGAGAACTCAAGGTCCTCCTCAGCCAGGGTATCAAATTTGTAGAATTTTGCAAACGTGTTTGCCCCTGACCAAGTAGCAGCTCGGCAAAGTTGTAAAGCCGAGACCCCTCGGGCAGCCGCCCAAGATGAGCCCACCTTCCTTGTGGAATGGGCTTTTACTGATTTAGGATGCGGCAGTCCAGCCGCAGAATGCGCCAGCTGAATTGTGCTACAAATCCAGCGAGCAATAGTCTGCTTAGAAGCAGGAGCACCCAGTTTGTTGGGTGCATACAGGATAAATAGCGAGTCAGTTTTCCTGACTCTAGCCGTCCTGGAAACATAAATTTTCAAGGCCCTGACTACGTCCAGTAACTTGGAATCCTCCAAGTCCCTAGTAGCCGCAGGCACCACAATAGGTTGGTTCAAGTGAAAAGCTGATACCACCTTAGGGAGAAACTGGGGACTAGTCCTCAATTCCACCCTATCCATATGGAAAATCAGATAAGGGCTTTCACATGACAAAGCTGCCAATTCTGACACACGCCTGGCTGAAGCCAAGGCCAATAACATGACCACTTTCCACGTGAGATATTTTAGATCCACGGTTTTAAGTGGCTCAAACCAATGTGATTTTAAGAAACTCAACACCACGTTGAGATCCCAAGGTGCCACTGGAGGCACAAACGGGGGCTGAATATGCAGCACTCCTTTCACAAACGTCTGAACTTCAGGTAGTGAAGCTAGTTCTTTCTGGAAGAAAATCGACAGAGCCGAGATCTGTACCTTAATGGAGCCTAATTTCAGGCCCATAGTCACTCCTGCTTGTAGGAAATGCAGAAATCGACCTAGTTGAAATTCCTCTGTTGGGGCCTTTTTGGCCTCACACCAAGCAACATATTTCCGCCATATGCGGTGATAATGCTTTGCAGTTACATCTTTCCTGGCTTTAATCAGCGTAGGAATGACTTCCTCCGGAATGCCCTTTTCCTTCAGGATCCGGCGTTCAACCGCCATGCCGTCAAACGCAGCCACGGTAAGTCTTGGAACAGACAGGGCCCCTGCTGCAGCAGGTCCTGTCTGAGCGGCAGAGGCCATGGGTCCTCTGAGATCATCTCTTGAAGTTCCGGGTACCACGCTCGTCTTGGCCAATCCGGAACCACGAGTATTGTTCTTACTCCTCGTTTTCTTATTATTCTCAGTACCCTTGGTATGAGAGGCAGAGGAGGGAACACATAAACTGACTGGTACACCCACGGTGTCACTAGAGCGTCCACAGCTATCGCCTGAGGGTCCCTTGACCTGGCGCAATATCTCTCTAGTTTTTTGTTTAGGCGGGACGCCATCATGTCCACCTGTGGCCGTTCCCATCGATTTACAATCAGCGTGAAGACTTCTGGATGAAGTCCCCACTCTCCCGGGTGGAGGTCGTGCCTGCTGAGAAAGTCTGCTTCCAGTTGTCCACTCCCGGAATGAACACTGCTGACAGTGCTAGTACGTGATTTTCCGCCCATCGAAGAATCCTTGTGGCTTCTGCCATTGCCATCCTGCTTCTTCTGCCGCCCTGTCGATTTACATGGGCGACTGCCGTGATGTTGTCTGACTGGATCAGTACCGGCTGGTGTAGAAGCAGGGATTTTGCCTGACTAAGGGCATTGTAAATGGCCCTTAGTTCCAGAATATTTATGTGTAGGGAAGTCTCCTGACTCGACCATAGTCCTTGGAAGTTTCTTCCCTGTGTGACTGCCCCCCAGCCTCGAAGGCTGGCATCCGTGGTCACCAGGACCCAGTCCTGTATGCCGAATCTGCGGCCCTCTAGAAGATGAGCACTCTGCAGCCACCACAGCAGAGACACCCTGGTTCTTGGAGACAGGGTTATTAGGCGATGCATCTGAAGATGCGATCCGGACCATTGGTCCAACAGGTCCCACTGAAAGATTCTGGCATGGAACCTGCCGAAAGGAATTGCTTCGTAAGAAGCCACCATCTTTCCCAGGACCCGCGTGCAGTGATGCACCGATACCTGTTTTGGTTTCAGGAGGTCTCTGACTAGAGATGACAGCTCCTTGGCTTTCTCCTCCGGGAGAAACACTTTTTTCTGGACTGTATCCAGAATCATACCCCGGAACAGTAGACGTGTCGTCGGAACCAGCTGTGATTTTGGAATATTCAGAATCCAACCGTGCTGGTGTAGCACCTCCTGAGATAGTGCTACTCCCACCAACAACTGCTCCTTGGACCTCGCCTTTATTAGGAGATCGTCCAAGTACGGGATAATTAAAACTCCCTTTCTTCGAAGGAGTATCATCATTTCCGCCATTACCTTGGTAAACACCCTCGGTGCCGTGGAGAGTCCAAACGGCAGCGTCTGGAATTGGTAATGGCAATCCTGTACCACAAATCTGAGGTACTCCTGGTGAGGATAGTAAATGGGGACATGCAGGTAAGCATCCTTGATGTCCAGGGATACCATGTAATCCCCCTCGTCCAGGCTTGCAATAACCGCCCTGAGCGATTCCATCTTGAACTTGAATTTTTTTATGTATGTGTTCAAGGATTTCAAATTTAAAATGGGTCTCACCGAACCGTCCGGTTTCGGTACCACAAACAGTGTGGAATAGTAACCCCGTCCTTGTTGAAGTAGGGGCACCTTGATTATCACCTGCTGGGAATACAGCTTGTGAATTGCCGCTAGCACAGCCTCCCTGTCTGAAGGAGTAATCGGCAAGGCAGATTTTAGGAACCGGTGGGGTGGAGACGCCTCGAATTCCAGTTTGTACCCTTGAGATACTATTTGCAGGATCCAGGGATCCACCTGTGAGCGAGCCCACTGATCGCTGATATTTTTGAGGCGGCCCCCCACCGTACCTGGCTCCGCCTGTGGAGCCCCACCGTCATGCGGCGGACTTGGAAGAAGCGGGGGAGGACTTTTGCTCCTGGGAACCTGCTGTTTGTTGCAGCCTTTTTCCCCTACCTCTGCCTCTGGACAGAAAGGACCCGCCTTTTCCACGCCTGTTTTTCTGAGTCCGAAAGGACTGTACCTGATAAAACGGCGCCTTTTTAGGCTGTGAGGGAACATGGGGTAAAAATGCTGACTTCCCAGCAGTTGCTGTGGAAACTAGGTCCGAGAGACCATCCCCAAATAACTCCTCACCCTTATAAGGCAAAAGTTCCATGTGCCTTTTTGAATCTGCATCCCCTGTCCACTGGCGAGTCCATAAGCCTCTCCTAGCAGAAATGGACAATGCACTTATTTTAGATGCCAGCCGGCAGATCTCCCTCTGTGCATCTCTCATGTATAAGACTGAGTCTTTTATATGCTCTATGGTTAGCAGAATAGTGTCCCTGTCTAGGGTGTCAATATTTTCTGACAGGGAATCTGACCAGGCAGCGGCAGCACTGCACATCCATGCTGACGCAATAGCTGGTCTAAGTATAATGCCTGAGTGTGTATATACAGACTTCAGGATCGCCTCCTGCTTTCTATCAGCAGGTTCCTTGAGGGCGGCCGTATCCGGAGACGGTAGTGCCACCTTTTTAGACAAACGTGTGAGCGCTTTATCCACCCTAGGGGGTGTCTCCCAACGTGACCTATCCTCTGGCGGGAAAGGGAACGCCATTAGTAACTTCTTAGAGATTACCAATCTTTTATCAGGGAAAGCCCACGCTTCTTCACACACTTCATTTAATTCTTCTGATGGGGGAAAAACTACGGGTAGTTTTTTCTCCCCAAACATAATACCCTTTTTAGTGGTACCTGGGTTTATATCAGAAATTTGTAACACCTCTTTCATTGCTTCAATCATGCAACGAATGGCCTTAGTGGACATTAGACTAGACTCATCGTCGTCGACACTGGTGTCAGTATCCGTGTCGACATCCGCGTCTGCCATCTGAGGTAGCGGGCGTTTTAGAGCCCCCGATGGCCTTTGAGACGCCTGGACAGGCACGAGCTGAGAAGCCGGCTGTCCCGCATTTGGCATGTCGTCAAATTTTTGGTGTAAGGAGTCGACACGTGCACGCAATTCCTTCCATAAGTCCATCCACTCAGGTGTCTGCCCCGCAGGGAGTGACATCCCTTCTATAGGCATCTGCTCCGCCTCCACATCATTATCCTCATCAAACATGTCGACACAGCCGTAACGACACACCGCACACACACAGGGAATGCTCTAACAGAGGACAGGACCCACAAAAGCCCTTTGGGGAGACAGAGTGAGTATGCCAGCACACACCAGAGCGCTATATAATGCAGGGACTAACTGAATTATGTCCCCTATAGCTGCTGTTATATATACTGCGCCTAAATTTAGTGCCCCCCCTCTCTTTTTTACCCTTTTCTGTAGTGTAGACTGCAGGGGAGAGCCAGGGAGCTTCCTTCCAGCGGAGCTGTGAGGGAGAAATGGCGCCAGTGTGCTGAAGGAGATAGCTCCGCCCCTTTTTCGCAGACTATTCTCCCGCTTTTTTATGGATTCTGGCAGGGGTAATTATCACATATATAGCCTCTGGGGCTATATATTGTGGTATTTTTGCCAGCCAAGGTGTTTTTATTGCTGCTCAGGGCGCCCCCCCCTAGCGCCCTGCACCCTCAGTGACCGGAGTGTGAAGTGTGTATGAGGAGCAATGGCGCACAGCTGCAGTGCTGTGCGCTACCTTGGTGAAGACTGATGTCTTCTGCCGACGATTTTCCGGACCTCTTCTTGCTTCTGGCTCTGTAAGGGGGACGGCGGCGCGGCTCCGGGACCGAACACCAAGGCCAGTTCCATGCGGTCGATCCCTCTGGAGCTAATGGTGTCCAGTAGCCTAAGAAGCCCAAGCTAGCTGCAAGCAGGTAGGTTCGCTTCTTCTCCCCTTAGTCCCTCGCTGCAGTGAGCCTGTTGCCAGCAGGTCTCACTGTAAAATAAAAAACCTAATTATATACTTTCTTTTTAGAAGCTCAGGAGAGCCCCTAGTGTGCATCCAACCTCGGCCGGGCACAAAATCTAACTGAGGCTTGGAGGAGGGTCATAGTGGGAGGAGCCAGTGCACACCAGGTGACCTAAAAGCTTTCTTTAGTTGTGCCCAGTCTCCTGCGGAGCCGCTATCCCCATGGTCCTTTCGGAGTTCCCAGCATCCACTAGGACGTCAGAGAAAACAAAATAGTTACAGACATCAATAGTTTGTTTGTTTGGAAGGCATTCATTTTCCTGGCTGTCAGGATACAGGGAGGACGACAGATGACGTTGCCTGCAAATAAACTCCTACTAACAATGGTTCTACAATAGGTAGTAAGTAGTACCGGATAATCAGAAACCCACATCCATGTACCATTAAGCTCTCCCAATTATGAACGATACAACCACAGCCACTACAGATACACACAGGACTGTTTCCTTAAACTGCAGCAAGATTCAACAACAGCCTTAACAAGCTATCTGCATTTGGACTGTATACAGCCATTGACACTCTTCCATGAAAAAAGAACCACCTATATTTTCACTGAATTAACTTGAAAGTGACAAAAGGATTTGGCCTGCTGCAGTATTTATTCCATAATATATAATAATCAGACTTTGCATTAAATTTCTGGTTCAACAGAATATTTTAAACATGTAGGACACCCTTTGCGCTCCTTACAACAATTTCAACAGCAATTATAAATAAGGGCTCTACTTAGCTTAAAGCCGATGCTTCCAATCACTATAAAAAGGTCTTCACAAGAATGCCTTGACAAAGATCAGTGGACTGATCGAAACGTGTTGGTGAGAAAAGGGGGTGAAGCTGCTGACTGACCAGACGAGGAAACGGGGTGCCCATCTTTGGAGTGGATTCTTTCCCGGAGATATGTTACATCTATAGAATCTCCTATGTGCACTTCATTAATCTGGATTCTGGTAGCAAGCCACCCTCATAAGTTTGGATTGTAACATCAGAGAATCTATATTGACCTTTTATGAAGAAACTGACTTTTTTTATTGTGCTTCTTTTATTAAATGTATTTGTTTTTATGTCCATTGGATCAATTTCTCCTTATTGGAATAATAGAGAATGTCTATGGGGTATATGCAATTCACGGCGAATCGCGGCAAATTATCGCCGTTTTTTAATTCGACACAACTCGACAGGTGAATTCCGGCAGGTGGCTGCCGGAATTCACCATATTCAATGAAAAACGGATTCGACAGTCCCGCGGGCGAAAAACATCCGATTTGCCGGATTTTGCCGCGATTTAAAAAAACGGGGAAAAACTGGAAAAAAACGAAAAAAAAATGGCGTGGGGTCCCCCCTCCAAAGCATAACCAGCCTCGGGCTCTTCGAGCTGGTCCTAGTTTTAAAAATCCGGGGTCAAAATTGACAGCGGATCCCCCGTATTTTTAAAACCAGCACCGGGCTCTGCGCCTGATGCTGGTGCAAAAAATACGGGGGACAAAACGAGTAGGGGTCCCCCGTATTTTTTACACCAGCATCGGGCTCCACTAGCTGGACAGATAATGCCACAGCCGGGGGTCACTTTTATACAGTGCCCTGCGGCCGTGGCATAAAATATCCAACTAGTCACCCCTGGCCGGGGTACCCTGGGGGAGTGGGGACCCCTTCAATCAAGGGGTCCCCCCCCCAGACACCCAAGGGCCAGGGGTGAAGCCCGAGGCTGCCCCCCCCATCCAAGGGCTGCGGATGGGAGGCTGATAGCCTTGAGAAAAATGTCTGAATATTTTTTTTTCCAGTAGTACTACAAGTCCCAGCAAGCCTCCCCCGCAAGCTGGTACTTGGAGAACCACAAGTACCAGCATGCGGGAGAAAAACGGGCCCGCTGGTACCTGTAGTACTACTGGAAAAAAAAATATCCAAATAAAAACAGGACGCACACACCGTGACAAGTACAACTTTATTACATACTGCCGACACACACATACTTACCTATGTTGACACGAAGCAGTCTGTCCTCTTCTCCAAGTAGAATCCACGGATACCTGAAAATAAAAGATAATTATACTCACCTTCCAGCGTCCAGAGATACATCCACGTCCAGAAAATAATCCAGGTACTTGGCAAAAAAAAAAACGCAATGACCCGATCCTGCGGACTGAAAGGGGTCCCATATTGACACGAGACCCCTTTCCCCGAATGTGCCGGGACCCCACGTGACTCCTGTCACTGAGGTCCCTTCAGCCAATCAGGAAGCACTACTACGTGGCGCTCACCTGATTGGCTGTGCGCTGTCTGTGCTGTGACAGCGCATCGCAAAGCCTCTCCATTATATTCAATGGTGGGAACTTTGCCGTCAGCGGGGGGGTTACCCGCGGTCAGCCGCTGACCCCACCGCTAGCCGCAAAGTTCCCACCATTGAATATAATGGAGAGGCTTTGCGATGCGCTGTCACAGCACAGACAGCGCACAGCCAATCAGGTGAGCGCCACGTAGTAGCGCTTCCTGATTGGCTGAAGGGACCTCAGTGACAGGAGTCACGTGGGGTCCCGGCACATTCTGGGAAAGGGGTCTCGTGTCAATATGGGACCCCTTTCAGTCCGCAGGATCGGGTCATTGCGTTTTTTTTTTTTTTGCCAAGTACCTGGATTATTTTCTGGACGTGGATGTATCTCTGGACGCTGGAAGGTGAGTATAATTATCTTTTATTTTCAGGTATCCGTGGATTCTACTTGGAGAAGAGGACAGACTGCTTCGTGTCAACATAGGTAAGTATGTGTGTGTCGGCAGTATGTAATAAAGTTGTACTTGTCACGGTGTGTGTGTCCTGTTTTTATTTGGGTATTTTTTTCCAGTAGTAGTACTACAGGTACCAGCGGGCCCGTTTTTCTCCCGCATGCTGGTACTTCTGGTTCTCCAAGTACCAGCTTGCGGGGGAGGCTTGCTGGGACTTGTAGTACTACTGGAAAAAACAATATTCAGACATTTTTCTCAAGGCTATCAGCCTCCCATCCGCAGCCCTTGGATGGGGGGGGCGGCAGCCTCGGGCTTCACCCCTGGCCCTTGGGTGTCTGGGGGGGACGGACCCCTTGATTGAAGGGGTCCCCACTCCCCCAGGGTACCCCGGCCAGGGGTGACTAGTTGGATATTTAATGCCACGGCCGCAGGGCACTGTATAAAAGTGACCCCCGGCTGTGGCATTATCTGTCCAGCTAGTGGAGCCCGATGCTGGTGTAAAAAATATGGGGGACCCCTACTCGTTTTGTCCCCCGTATTTTTTGCACCAGCACCAGGCGCAGAGCCCGGTGCTGGTTTTAAAAATACGGGGGATCCTCTGTCTAATTTTTCCCTGCATTTTTAGAACCAGGACCAGCTCGAAGAGCCCGAGGCTGGTTATGCTTTGGAGGGGGGACCCCACGCCATTTTTTCCCTTGATTTTACCGTTCCAGCTATATAAAAAAAAAATAAAAAAAAATTATATTATATATATATATATATATATATATATATATATTTTTTTTTTTTTTTAAATATATAAAAAATATTTGTGCAACCAAAAAAGACAAACCAAGTACCTAAATCCCTTCTAATAAAAATAGATATGCTATTCCCAAAAAAAAAAACACACCAAAAAAAACATGTTTTAAATTTTTTTTATTGGTTTCACCCTCCAAAGTGTGGCGGATTGAAAATGACAAATTTACTGTCTAAAAGCACTGTTGTCGAATTTCCAAACTTGAATTGAATAAACTTTGGTCGAATTGCAGCACTTGTATCATTGCAGAAAAGTCGAATTTGACAAAAGTCGAATTTCAAAAAGTCGAATTTTCAAAATCCGTTTCTTTGACGGAAAGCACTGAATTGCATTGAAGAATTTTTTTTTTTGGCGAAAAAATCCCGAAATTCGACAATTTCGGGAATTCGACCGCAATTGCATATACCCCTATATGAGATACACATTTGGTGAACATATTGCACTAGATCATCTTTGTGTTTTCTTACATGTACCACCACCTGAACATATTTTATAACATTCATGTGCAAGATATATTTCTTGTGAAGACCTTTTTATAGTGATTGGAAGCATCTGCTTTACGCTAAGTAGAGCCCTTATCTATAATCACTGTTGAAATTGTTGTAAGGAGCACAAAGGGAAGGGTACCCTATATGTGAAAGTGCTATTGTATTTTGGGGGTAATTCTGAGTTGATCGCAGCAGGAATTTTGTTAGCAATTGGGCAAAACCATGTGCACTGCAGGGGAGGCAGATATAACATGTGCAGAGAGTTAGATTTGGGTGGGGTGTGTTCAATCTGCAATCTAAATTGCAGTGTAAAAATAAAGCAGCCAGTATTTACCCTGCACAGAAACAAAATAACCCACCCAAATCTAACTCTCTCTGCACGTTATATCTGCCTCCCCTGCAGTGCACATGGTTTTGCCCAATTGCTAACAAAATTCCTGCTGCGATCAACTCAGAATTACCCCCATTGTGGGGTAAGGATAATACCCATTTAAACACCCATCCCTTTTGCTGCTTTTGTGTGCAAGCACGGCAGGTGCAGAAATTATCTTTTCAGAGAATATTTTAAACATATAAAAGTGGCATGCACAAATATGACAGGCCCTTTAAGCTAATATTTTGTTGCATAATCTTTAGAGGAAGAATTGGTTTCAAGCAAGTTCTGCACCCGTCAGCAGGTAGTTTGGCCAACTCTTCCTTAGCAAACAGCTCCAGTTGTCTCAGGTTTGACGGATGCCTTCCCCAGACAGCATGTTTCAGCTCTTTCCAGTGGCGGAAGTACTGGAGACAATGCAGTCAGTTGCCACCAGTCTCCAGCCCTGAAGGGGCACCTTCCCCATTGCACAAGAGCACCCACACAGAGACCAGACTGCCCTTTCCCCGGTATACGTGCATTGGCACCCAGCAGACCCCGCTGAGCCAGCAACAGTGATGTGTTGCTATGGAGCCCAGGTGCCACACACTATTCTCCCAGCATGGCTCAACGAAATCCTAATAGCCAGCAAGCACAGATCGAGACACGGACACCTAAGGCATATATACTCAGCCAGAAAGGGGAGCCCTCCTTCAGTTCTGCACCATGTGCCAGCCCCTACACTACCAGTCCTCTGTGCTGCCATTGTGTTCTGTACTACATGCCAAATCAGTGCTGGTCTGTGCCCACTCTACATTATCCGTGTCCACAGCACTTCAGTACTAGACCTCCTGTGCCCTCAATACTAGTCTTCGTGCCCCCATAGTTCCATTTCTCAGGAACTCTTTGGGACTGTTATCCTGTGCCCCAGCCATACTATATGGCCACTCAGACTACCTGACAGGTGGGAGGAGTCAGAGTCTATCTTGTTGCCAGACAACAAAGATGAAGTTATGTCACTGGCTTTTTCCATAGATGTTTGGTAAGAATCAGAGCAGGGCTGATAGAAGACCGATTCATTCTTGGGTGCTTTTAGCTGTGCGTTTTGGATCATTATCCAATCGGAAGACCCATGACCTGTGAGTCAGACAGCTTTCGGAAACAGGGCCTTGTTACATTCTAAAAGGTCTTAATATTTTATTGTGTACTGCCCAGATTCTAGGAACTCCACTCATCACTTCTCAGGAGGAACAAATGCATTGTTTCTATGAGCTGTAAGAGTACCAACAACTTGTCCACATCTGTATAGAGAACTGGATTGCTACACCGATTTGTAAACATACATAATTGCAAATATATACATTTACCTTAGTAGCATTTTGACTACGCTGAGATCTATAATCACTTAATTACATGGATTAAGTAATAATGATTATGCACAGAATACATTTTTATATCCATTAAGATATTAGGCAAGAACTTGTCAATTGACTACTTATTTTACATATATAGAACTTTAGCTTTGGATAACCACAATTGAACCATTAAGAGGTTTTGTCAAACAGATTAAGATATACACTGCTCAAAAAAATAAAGGGAACACTTAACACAATGTAACTCCAAGTCAATCACACTTCTGTGAAATCAAACTGTCCACTTAGGAAGCAACACTGATTGACAATCAATTTCACATGCTGTTGTGCAAATAGAATAGACAACAGGTGAAATTATAGGCAATTATCAAGAAGCCCCCAATAAAGGAGTTGTTCTGCAGGTGGTGACCACAGACCACTTCTCAGCTCCTATGCTTTCTGGCTGATGTTTTGGTCACTTTTGAAAGCTGGCGGTGCTTTCACTCTAGTGGTAGCATGAGACGGAGTCTACAACCCACACAAGTGGCTCAGGTAATGCAGCTCATCCAGGATGGCACATCAATGCGAGCTGTGGCAAGAAGGTTTGCCGTGTGTCAGCGTAGTGTCCAGAGCATGGAGGCGCTACCAAGAGACAGGCCAGTACATCAGGAGACGTGGAGGAGGCCAACAATCCAGCAGCAGGACCGCTACCTCCGCCTTTGTGCAAGGAGGAACAGGAGGAGCACTGCCAGAGCCCGGCAAAATGACCTCCAGCAAGCCACAAATGTGCATGTGTCTACTCAAACGATCAGAAACAGACTCCATGAGGGTGGTATGAGGGCCAGACGTCCACAGGTGGGGGTTGTGCTTACAGCCCAACACCGTGCAGGACGTTTGGCATTTGCCAGAGAACACCAAGATTGTCAAATTTGCCACTGGCGCCCCGTGCTCTTCACAGATGAAAGCAGGTTCTCACTGAGCACGTGACAGTCTGGAGACGCCAAGGAGAACGTTCTGCTGCCTGCAACATCCTCCAGCATGACCGGTTTGGCAGTGGGTCAGTAATGGTGTGGGGTAGCATTTCTTTGGGAAGGGGGGGGGGCGGCTCCGCACAGCCCTCCATGTGCTCGCCAGAGGTAGCCTGACTGCCATTAGGTACCGAGATGAGATCCTCAGACCCCTTGTGAGACCATATGCTGGTGCGGTTGGCCCTGGGTTCCTCCTAATGCAAGACCTCATGTGGCTGGAGTGTGTCGGCAGTTCCAGCAAGACTAAGGCATTGATGCTATGGACTGGCCCACCCGTTCCACAGACCTGAATCCAATTGACTACATCTGGGACATCATCTCTCGCTCCATCCACCTACTCCACGTTGCACCACAGACTGTCCAGGAGTTGGCGGATGCTTTAGTCCAGGTCTGTGAGGAGATCCCTCAGGAGACCATCCGCCACCTCATCAAGAGCATGCCCAGGCGTTGTAGGGAGTTCATACAGGCACGTGGAGGCCACACACACTACTGAGCCTCATTTTGACTTGTTTTAAGGACATTACATCAAAGTTGGATCAGCCTGTAGTGTGTTTTTCCACTTTAATTTTGAGCGTGACTCCAAATCCAGACCTCCATGGGTTAATAAATTTGATTTCCATTGATAATGTGTGATTTTATTGTCAGCACATTCAACTATGTAAAGAACAAATAAGATTTTACTTACCGATAAATCTATTTCTCGTAGTCCGTAGTGGATGCTGGGACTCCGTCAGGACCAAGGGGATTAGCGGCTCCGCAGGAGACAGGGCACAAAAATAAAAGCTTTAGGACTAGGTGGTGTGCACTGGCTCCTCCCCCTATGACCCTCCTCCAAGCCTCAGTTAGGATACTGTGCCCGGACGAGCGTACACAATAAGGAAGGATTTTGAATCCCGGGTAAGACTCATACCAGCCACACCAATCACACCGTACAACCTGTGATCTGAACCCAGTTAACAGTATGACAAACGTAGGAGCCTCTGAACAGACGGCTCACAACAATAACAACCCGATTTTTTTGTAACAATAACTATGTACAAGTATTGCAGACAATCCGCACTTGGGATGGGCGCCCAGCATCCACTACGGACTACGAGAAATAGATTTATCGGTAAGTAAAATCTTATTTTCTCTGACGTCCTAGTGGATGCTGGGACTCCGTCAGGACCATGGGGATTATACCAAAGCTCCCAAACGGGCGGGAGAGTGCGGATGACTCTGCAGCACCGAATGAGAGAACTCCAGGTCCTCTTTAGCCAGGGTATCAAATTTGTAGAATTTTACAAACGTGTTCTCCCCCGACCACGTAGCTGCTCGGCAGAGTTGTAATGCCGAGACCCCTCGGGCAGCCGCCCAAGATGAGCCCACCTTCCTTGTGGAATGGGCCTTGATAGATTTAGGCTGTGGCAGGCCTGCCACAGAATGTGCAAGTTGAATTGTGCTACAAATCCAACGAGCAATCGTCTGCTTAGAAGCAGGAGCACCCAGCTTGTTGGGTGCATACAGTATAAACAGCGAGTCAGATTTTCTGACTCCAGCCGTCCTTGAAATATATTATTTTCAATGCCCTGACAACGTCCAGCAACTTGGAATCCTCCAAATCGCTAGTAGCCGCAGGCACCACAATAGGCTGGTTCAGGTGAAACGCTGAAACCACCTTAGGCAGAAACTGAGGACGCGTCCGCAGTTCTGCCCTGTCCGAATGGAAAATCAGATATGGGCTTTTATACGATAAAGCCGCCAATTCTGACACTCTCCTGGCTGAAGCCAGGGCCAGTAGCATGGTTACTTTCCATGTAAGATATTTCAAATCCACCGATTTGAGTGGCTCAAACCAATGGGATTTGAGAAATCCAAAACTACATTAAGATCCCACGGAGCCACTGGGGGCACAACCGGGGGCTGTATATGTAGTACTCCTTTTACAAAAGTCTGGACTTCAGGAACTGAAGCCAATTCTTTCTGGAAGAAAATCGACAGGGCCGAAATTTGAACCTTAATGGACCCTAATTTGAGGCCCATAGACAATCCTGTTTGCAGGAAATGTAGGAATCGACCCAGTTGAAATTCCTCCGTCGGGGCCTTCCTGGCCTCACACCACGCAACATATTTTCTCCAAATGCGGTGATAATGTTGTGCAGTCACCTCCTTCCTGGCTTTTACCAGGGTAGGGATGACCTCTTCCGGAATGCCTTTTTCCCTTAGAATTCGGCATTCAACCGCCATGCCGTCAAACGCAGCCGCGGTAAGTCTTGGAATAGACACGGTCCCTGCTGAAGCAGGTCCCGTCTTAGAGGTAGAGGCCACGGATCTTCCGTGAGCATCTCCTGAAGTTCCGGGTACCATGGCCAATCCGGAGCCACGAGTATCGTTCTTACTCCCCTTTGCCGTATAATTCTCAGTACTTTTGGTATGAGAGGCAGAGGAGGAAACACATACACTGACTGGAACACCCACGGTGTTACCAGAGCGTCCACAGCTATTGCCTGAGGGTCTCTTGACCTGGCGCAATACCTGTCCAGTTTTTTGTTGAGGCGGGACGCCATCATATCCACCTTTGGTTTTTCCCAACGGTTCACAATCATGTGGAAGACTTCTGGATGAAGTCCCCACTCTCCCGGGTGTAGATCGTGTCTGCTGAGGAAGTCCGCTTCCCAGTTGTCCACTCCCGGAATGAACACTGCTGACAGTGCTATCACATGATCTTCCGCCCAGCGAAGAATCCTTGCAGATTCTGCCATTGCCCTCCTGCTTCTTGTGCCGCCCTGTCTGTTTACGTGGGCGACTGCCGTGATGTTGTCCGACTGGATCAACACCGGCTGACCCTGAAGCAGGGGTTTTGCCAGGCTTAGAGCATTGTAAATCGCTCTTAGCTCCAGTATATTTATGTGAAGAGACATCTCCAGGCTTGACCACACTCCCTGGAAGTTTCTTCCCTGTGTGACCGCTCCCCAGCCTCTCAGACTGGCATCCGTGGTCACCAGGACCCAGTCCTGTATGCCGAATCTGCGGCCCTCTAACAGATGAGCACTCTGCAACCACCACAGAAGAGACACCCTTGTCCGTGGAGACAAAGTTATCCGCTGATGCATCTGCAGATGCGATCCGGACCATTTGTCCAGCAGATCCCACTGAAAAGTTCGTGCGTGGAATCTGCCGAATGGAATCGCTTCGTAAGAAGCCACCATTTTTCCCAGGACTCTTGTGCATTGATGCACAGACACTTTTCCTGGTTTTAGGAGGTTCCTGACAAGTTCGGATAACTCCCTGGCTTTCTCCTCCGGAAGAAACACCTTTTTCTGAACCGTGTCCAGAATCATTCCCAGGAACAGCAGACGTGTCGTCGGGGTCAATTGAGATTTTGGAAAATTCAGAATCCACCCGTGCTGTTGCAGCACTACTTGGGTTAGTGCTACTACGTCCTCCAGCTGTTCTCTGGACCTTGCCCTTATCAGGAGATCGTCCAAGGGATAATTAATACGCCTTTTCTTCGTAGAAGAATCATCATTTCGGCCATTACCTTGGTAAAGACCCGAGGTGCCGTGGACAATCCAAACGGCAGCGTCTGAAACTGATAATGACAGTTTTGCACCACGAACCTGAGGTACCCTTGATGTGAAGGGCAAATTGGGACATGCAGGTAAGCATCCTTGATGTCCAGGGACACCATAAAGTCCCCTTCTTCCAGATTCGCTATCACTGCTCTGAGTGACTCCATCTTGAACTTGAATTTTTGTAAGTACAGGTTCAAAGATTTCAGATTTAGAATAGGTCTTACCGAGCCGTCCGGCTTCGGTACCACAAATAGTGTGGAATAATACCCCTTTCCCTGTTGTAGGAGGGGTACCTTGACTATCACCTGCTGAGAATACAGCTTGTGAATGGCTTCCAATACCGTCGCCCTGTCTGAGGGAGACGTTGGCAGAGCAGACTTTAGGAACCGGCGAGGGAGAGACTTCTCGAATTCCAACCTGTAACCCTGAGATACTACCTGCAGGATCCAGGGGTCCACCTGTGAGTGAGCCCACTGTGCGCTGAAATTCTTGAGTCGACCCCCCACCGCCCCTGAGTCCGCTTGTAAAGCCCCAACGTCATGCTGAGGGCTTTGCAGAAGCCGGGGAGGGCTTCTGCTCCTGGGAGGGAGCTGCTTGGTGCACTCTCTTACCCTTTCCTTTGCCTCGGGGCAGATATGACTGTCCTTTTGCCCGCTTGTTCTTATAGGAACGAAAGGACTGCGGCTGAAAAGACGGTGTCTTTTTCTGTTGGGAGGGGACCTGAGGTAAAAAGGTGGATTTCCCGGCTGTTGCCGTGGCCACCAAATCCGATAGACCGACCCCAAATAATTCCTCCCCTTTATACGGCAATACTTCCATATGCCGTTTGGAATCCGCATCACCTGACCACTGTCGCGTCCATAAACTTCTTCTGGCAGATATGGACATCGCACTTACTCTCGATGCCAGAGTGCAAATATCCCTCTGAGCATCTCGCATATAAAGAAAAGCATCCTTTAATTGCTCTATAGTCAATAAAATACTGTCCCTATCCAGGGTATCAATATTTTCAGTCAAGGAATCCGACCAAACCACCCCAACACTGCACATCCATGCTGAGGCGATGGCTGGTCGCAGTATAACACCAGTATGAGTGTATATACTTTTCAGGGTAGTTTTCAGCCTCCTATCAGCTGGATCCTTGAGGGCGGCCGTTTCAGGAGACGGTAACGCCACTTGTTTTGATAAGCGTGTGAGTGCCTTATCCACCCTAGGGGGTGTTTCCCAGCGCGCCCTAACCTCTGGCGGGAAAGGATATAATGCCAATAACTTCTTTGAAATTAGCAGTTTTCTATCGGGGTTAACCCACGCTTCATCACACACTTCATTCAATTCCTCTGATTCAGGAAAAACTACAGGTAGTTTTTTCAGACCCCACATAATACCCCTTTTTGTGGTACTTGCAGTATCAGAGATATGCAAAGCCTCCTTCATTGCCGTGATCATATAACGTGTGGCCCTACTGTAAAATACGTTTGTTTCTTCACCGTCGACACTAGATTCGGTGTCCGTGTCTGGGTCTGTGTCGACCGACTGAGGTAAAGGGCGTTTTACAGCCCCTGACGGTGTCTGAGACGCCTGGACAGGTACTAACTGGTTTGCCGGCCGTCTCATGTCGTCAACTGATTTTTGTAACGTGCTGACATTATCACGTAATTCCATAAACAAAGCCATCCATTCCGGTGTCGACTCCCTAGGGCAGGCATGTCCAAACTGCGGCCCTCCAGCTGTTGAGAAACTACTCATCCCAGCATGCCCTGACACAGCTTTAGCATTCCCTGACAGCAAAACTGTGTCTGGGCATGCTGGGATATGTAGTTTCACAACAGCTGGAGGGCCGCAGTTTGGACATGCCTGCCCTAGGGGGTGACATCACCATTACCGGCAATTGCTCCGCCTCCACACCAACATCGTCCTCATACATGTCGACACACACGTACCGACACACAGCAGACACAGGGAATGCTCTTATCGAAGACAGGACCCCACTAGCCCTTTGGGGAGACAGAGGGAGAGTTTGCCAGCACACACCCAAGCGCTATAAATACCACAACAACCACCTAGGTGGAAGGTGCACTCACGCCCAGAAATTAGTCTCTGAAGTCACTTGTAAATTCAGTATATTTTTATTCGGGTTCACTGTTGATGCCGTATTTCATCGACGTTTCGGTCCTTATGCGGACCTTTATCAAGATTGGCACTTAAATCACCTATACAATCAGAAACAGTTACAATTAATATGTATAAGAACCCAGATTTATTCAACACCAACACCACCAGTGCCTCCCAGGCCCTGAAGACTGTCACAAAAACCAGAAAACGTATTAAAAAGCTGTTTTTTTATATATGTAAAAAAGAGATACTTGGAAATAATCCACGTGTGATGAAAGAGACACCTCCACCGTTAGGACTATCTGTTTAGATAGGCAAATGATTACCTGGACGGCAAGCCAGATCACTCAGATGTGTGGAATGGCCTTCAAAGTTGGCAACATGCCTGATCACATAATGAAGTTAAAAAGCCTATAACGTAGGGGAAGCTGCAAGGCGTAGTCACCTATTAGATAAATAACAGAGTAACTACACCATAAGAAAATACACTAACAACGTCATTTTGGAAAAGATCATACCTAGTTACATGTAGAAATAGCTCATGGCAGCTTGTGGGCTCTGTACATGTGTCAGACACTCAGTCTGTAAGGAGGCACAACAGGAAAAAATAATCACCAACCGTAATCATGTGTCAGAAGGGAGCTGCAGGAGAACCATACTCACTGCTCAAGTGTCCAGAGCCAAATGGAAGCTGCATAAAGTTCAGCCTCAGCTGAGCACTATTTAAGGATCAACCACAGGAAGTGCCAATTAGGGAGATTAGTATAAACCCAGTCTCTCATTAACTGATCACCTCTCAGATAACTAACTCAGACCAACTGGGAAAAACGTTACAGGGTTCACAGGACAGGCAGTGGCTATCGCTAACGCACGGCTACTTAAATGAGTGTATTTTAACGATTTAGAAGGGCAACTGCCGGAGACGCGTCTTTTGCGTTCCACCGACCGGAACACCATGCGTTCCATTCCGCGGAAGTGGCGCTGGCCGGAAGTCTCTGCGTTCCACTCGCGGAAAGAACCGTAATTAGGCTTATCCACTGGCTAATGTTTAAAGGAGGTGTACAACCTAGAGGGGGGTGTTCTCAGAGAATGAACACTCCCCCAGGTGGAATCATCAATGTACAGGTTCACTCATAGCTCACAGGGACTCGGAGGTATACCGGAGGTCTCCTCACGTATAATCCTGGATTAACCTATGTGTAGCCTGTCAATCACCACAGAAGAAAAAGAGTGCAAATGTAAATAATGATCCATAATATGAAATGTCAAAAATGTCAAAAATGACATAAGAGGGCACCAGATCAAATGACCACAACTCACCCTACGCATACAAACTAACATATATCTGATCAACAAAGGCAAATTGAATACTGATGTGAGTGTAATATCTTTATAGTAATACATTGGTATAATGTAGTAAAAGATTTTAAATAATAAAAGGGAATAGTGGGTGGTGTGGTCATTGAAATTGGTGGACCCTCGTGACTAGTATAGGACCTGGGAAGGCTCCGGGAAACAACAGAAAAATATATATAAAAAACATAAGCAAGGACGTATAAATAACTGTCCTTACTTTCTTAATCTCTATACATAAAAAGAACATACAAAAATGAAAAAAATAAAACATAGAACATAGAACATATAAAACACAAATCGAAACCCAGCCTGTATGTGCTGATTGTATCACAGTGCCCTATGTCCCTGAAACATACAAAGTGTGTTCCAAGGTATCCAATCAACTATGGCAAAATAAAATTCTAAAGAAAAATATTAAGGGGGTTGGCCTCATTGAGGCCCTTTGGTGACACTGTATTGAGTTTGTGTATCCAAAAGCTTTCCTTCTGTTTAAGTAACAAGGTGCGATCGCCTCCACTAACAGGTGGCGGCACCCAGTCAATCAGCTGACACTTCAGGGCAGATACTTGATGTCTAACTGACAAAAAGTGCCGTGCTACCGGTTTGTCAGAAAAGCCCACATTGAGGGCCGTGTGTATGGATGACCGATGGTTTGCCATCCTGTCGCGAAAGGGACGCGCGGTTAGTCCGACATAACATAACCCACATGGGCACTTCAGAAGGTAGACGACGTGATCCAGTCGACAGTGGAGATGATATCTGATGAAGATTTTTTTCCCTGTGTGTGGGTGATACAAAAAAGGACCAGTGATCATAGATCTGCACGTTGTGCACCCCCCGCAGGAAAAACTGCCAGGTTTGGCTTGCATAAGCTGGATTTGAGATGTGTTCTGTTCAGGGAAAATCGTGGGTCTCATTAGTAATTGCTTTAGGTTGGCCCCTCGTTTGTATGCAACCATAGGAGCAGGTGTTTTAAGAAAAGGCAAACTGTTGTCGGTGGCTATTATTGGCCAATGTTTCCGTAGGGCCTTTCTGGTTGCACTTGTGGAACCATCATACTGAGTGGAACAAATCATCCGATTGTTACGAATGGGGTTTTTAACCTGTTGTCCATGAAAAATGCTGTTCGCTTTATTGAGACAGCGAGTAAGTACACTGCTAGTGTACCCTCGCTCCAGAAAGCGAGAAGTGATCTCGTTACATTGTTGATCTTTGAGTGCTGCGTTGGAATTGATCCTCATGGCTCTGAGGTACTGGGATATGGGCAATCCTTCTTTGAGGGCTGGGGGATGATGGCTGCTAGCATGCAAGGTCAGATTGCGGTCAGTGGGTTTACGGTACAACGAGGTGTCCAGTCGGTCACCATTTCTGGTGATACTGACATCCAGGAAAGTGATGTTAGTGGCCGATACTGTGTATGTGAACTTGATAGGATTATCGGAAGCATTCAATTGGTTCACCATGTCAAGAAACTCAGACTCGGTGCCCTCCCACAGCAAGAAGACGTCATCAATGTACCGTTTAAAGAAGGCAATCTTGTGCCCATACCTAGGTAACAAGTACGTATGTTCATAGTGCGCCATGAACAGATTAGCGTAGGCGGGGGCCAAATTAGACCCCATCGCGGTTCCGGCGATTTGAAGAAAATAATCATTTTTATACATAAAGTGGTTGCACGTAAGAACCAATGAGGTCAGTTCCAACACAAACTCAGTGGGGTAATCTTTGCAGGGGCTGTTGGAAAGAAATTGACGTATAACATCCAAACCTAAGTGGTGTGGTATAACGGTATAAAGGGACCCCACATCCATAGTGGCCAAAAGAGTGCCTTCACTGAGATGGGTAACTGTCCGTAGATGTGTGAGGAAATCCCCAGTGTCCTTTAAATAGCTATCAGTTTTTAATACCAAAGGCTGTAGGATACTGTCAATAAAGACAGCAATTGGCTGTAACAGAGAGCCTTCCGCGGCAATAATGGGTCTGCCGGGAGGGTGAACTAATGTCTTATGAATTTTGGGCAGAGTGTATAGGATGGGACACCTGGGTGAATTGATGGTCAAATATTTTAATGTGTCTTCACTTATGTAGCCCTGCTCAAAACCTAACTTCAGAAATTGATCGATTTTAGATTTAATTTTAGGAACCGGATTGGTGGTTAATTTCTGATAGGTCATGTCATCTGCTAATTGTCGGTTGATCTCCATGTCATAGTCAGTCCAATCTTGGACGACTATTGCTCCTCCCTTATCCGCCGGGCGGATGACTATATGGGGAGAATCCTTTAAAGTTTTTAATGCTTTCCTCTCGGCTATGGACAGGTTATCAAACATCCTTTTGGGGGGTGAGCTCTCAGAGTCTCTTTGGACTAACCGTAAATAGGTTTTGATGCTGGGATTGGAGGATGGAGGATCGAATGTCGATTTGGGTCTGAATTGAGGTATCTCTTTGTTAGTGGATTTGTTAGCAAAGAACTCCCGCAGACGGAGGGAGCGGCCAAATTTATACTGATCTATAGTTTGTTGGAATGAATTAATTCTGCATGTGGGGACGAAAGATAAACCTCGGGCAAGAAGTTTAGTTTCCGCTGGACTCAGTTCTACGCTAGATAGATTAAAGACATTGTCACCTACTGTCTCCTCCTCCCTCTTCTCTTGGTACCCCCCTCTCCTCGGGTGCGGTCTGTGCCGCTTCTGAGAACCCTGGAACGGGTAGAGGAGGCCTCTCCTCCTCGATCTAAAAAACGAGTGGAGTCGTTGTTCCCTTCGTAATAATCGGTGTCTGAGGTAGAGGCGGAGGAAACAAATTCATGGGCAAACGGTTGGGCCCTTCGCCTAGTGTATTGTCTATTCTGACGTTCACTAGTATTGTTTCCAAGTAACCAGCGGTATACAGTATGCGTTTGGTAGTCGTTAGTTACAGTGGACAATTTTTTTCGTTTGAAAGAAATTAGATCACGTTTATAAGTGTCCACCTGTGTCTGTAGACGTTCGATCCAATTTTGGGTTTTGTCATTCTGCAGCACGGTGGTGTGAGATTTGATGGTAATATCCACTTCAGTAGATAATTTCTTTAACTCAATGCCAACTTCCTCCACTACCAGGGTCATGAGGTCAAGCGAACATTTGTTCAATACTCCACACCACCGGCTGCAGAAGACAGGGTTGTTTCTACCCAATGTTGGAACGTATTTCCGGGAACCTTACATGTTTTGTTTGTCATGTTTAGTATGTTATTAATCTAATTGCTATACCTGTTTGAGTTTTCCAGTCTAAAGAGTGTTATGACTCAGAGCGGGGTATATTTGTTGGACGATGGCCTACTGGCCAAAGCTGAAACTGGTATAGTTTCATTTACGGATGAGGACACTGAAAAATTACTATTCGATAAATTAGAGTTTGAGGCCTTACCAGCCGAAACCCCTGTGGATTTGTTTTACAAAGTGCTTAAACACAGACAAAAAGAGGTTGATTTGACTTTACATGGTCAATTTTTGTCGGAATACCTCAGGAGAAAACAAATCCCCCGGGGTTTCCGTATCTCTAACGTTCCAACATTGGGTAGAAACAACCCTGTCTTCTGCAGCCGGTGGTGTGGAGTATTGAACAAATGTTCGCTTGACCTCATGACCCTGGTAGTGGAGGAAGTTGGCATTGAGTTAAAGAAATTATCTACTGAAGTGGATATTACCATCAAATCTCACACCACCGTGCTGCAGAATGACAAAACCCAAAATTGGATCGAACGTCTACAGACACAGGTGGACACTTATAAACGTGATCTAATTTCTTTCAAACGAAAAAAATTGTCCACTGTAACTAACGACTACCAAACGCATACTGTATACCGCTGGTTACTTGGAAACAATACTAGTGAACGTCAGAATAGACAATACACTAGGCGAAGGGCCCAACCGTTTGCCCATGAATTTGTTTCCTCCGCCTCTACCTCAGACACCGATTATTACGAAGGGAACAACGACTCCACTCGTTTTTTAGATCGAGGAGGAGAGGCCTCCTCTACCCGTTCCAGGGTTCTCAGAAGCGGCACAGACCGCACCCGAGGAGAGGGGGGTACCAAGAGAAGAGGGAGGAGGAGACAGTAGGTGACAATGTCTTTAATCTATCTAGCGTAGAACTGAGTCCAGCGGAAACTAAACTTCTTGCCCGAGGTTTATCTTTCGTCCCCACATGCAGAATTAATTCATTCCAACAAACTATAGATCAGTATAAATTTGGCCGCTCCCTCCGTCTGCGGGAGTTCTTTGCTAACAAATCCACTAACAAAGAGATACCTCAATTCAGACCCAAATCGACATTCGATCCTCCATCCTCCAATCCCAGCATCAAAACCTATTTACGGTTAGTCCAAAGAGACTCTGAGAGCTCACCCCCCAAAAGGATGTTTGATAACCTGTCCATAGCCGAGAGGAAAGCATTAAAAACTTTAAAGGATTCTCCCCATATAGTCATCCGCCCGGCGGATAAGGGAGGAGCAATAGTCGTCCAAGATTGGACTGACTATGACATGGAGATCAACCGACAATTAGCAGATGACATGACCTATCAGAAATTAACCACCAATCCGGTTCCTAAAATTAAATCTAAAATCGATCAATTTCTGAAGTTAGGTTTTGAGCAGGGCTACATAAGTGAAGACACATTAAAATATTTGACCATCAATTCACCCAGGTGTCCCATCCTATACACTCTGCCCAAAATTCATAAGACATTAGTTCACCCTCCCGGCAGACCCATTATTGCCGCGGAAGGCTCTCTGTTACAGCCAATTGCTGTCTTTATTGACAGTATCCTACAGCCTTTGGTATTAAAAACTGATAGCTATTTAAAGGACACTGGGGATTTCCTCACACATCTACGGACAGTTACCCATCTCAGTGAAGGCACTCTTTTGGCCACTATGGATGTGGGGTCCCTTTATACCGTTATACCACACCACTTAGGTTTGGATGTTATACGTCAATTTCTTTCCAACAGCCCCTGCAAAGATTACCCCACTGAGTTTGTGTTGGAACTGACCTCATTGGTTCTTACGTGCAACCACTTTATGTATAAAAATGATTATTTTCTTCAAATCGCCGGAACCGCGATGGGGTCTAATTTGGCCCCCGCCTACGCTAATCTGTTCATGGCGCACTATGAACATACGTACTTGTTACCTAGGTATGGGCACAAGATTGCCTTCTTTAAACGGTACATTGATGACGTCTTCTTGCTGTGGGAGGGCACCGAGTCTGAGTTTCTTGACATGGTGAACCAATTGAATGCTTTCGATAATCCTATCAAGTTCACATACACAGTATCGGCCACTAACATCACTTTCCTGGATGTCAGTATCACCAGAAATGGTGACCGACTGGACACCTCGTTGTACCGTAAACCCACTGACCGCAATCTGACCTTGCATGCTAGCAGCCATCATCCCCCAGCCCTCAAAGAAGGATTGCCCATATCCCAGTACCTCAGAGCCATGAGGATCAATTCCAACGCAGCACTCAAAGATCAACAATGTAACGAGATCACTTCTCGCTTTCTGGAGCGAGGGTACACTAGCAGTGTACTTACTCGCTGTCTCAATAAAGCGAACAGCATTTTTCATGGACAACAGGTTAAAAACCCCATTCGTAACAATCGGATGATTTGTTCCACTCAGTATGATGGTTCCACAAGTGCAACCAGAAAGGCCCTACGGAAACATTGGCCAATAATAGCCACCGACAACAGTTTGCCTTTTCTTAAAACACCTGCTCCTATGGTTGCATACAAACGAGGGGCCAACCTAAAGCAATTACTAATGAGACCCACGATTTTCCCTGAACAGAACACATCTCAAATCCAGCTTATGCAAGCCAAACCTGGCAGTTTTTCCTGCGGGGGGTGCACAACGTGCAGATCTATGATCACTGGTCCTTTTTTGTATCACCCACACACAGGGAAAAAAATCTTCATCAGATATCATCTCCACTGTCGACTGGATCACGTCGTCTACCTTCTGAAGTGCCCATGTGGGTTATGTTATGTCGGACTAACCGCGCGTCCCTTTCGCGACAGGATGGCAAACCATCGGTCATCCATACACACGGCCCTCAATGTGGGCTTTTCTGACAAACCGGTAGCACGGCACTTTTTGTCAGTTAGACATCAAGTATCTGCCCTGAAGTGTCAGCTGATTGACTGGGTGCCGCCACCTGTTAGTGGAGGCGATCGCACCTTGTTACTTAAACAGAAGGAAAGCTTTTGGATACACAAACTCAATACAGTGTCACCAAAGGGCCTCAATGAGGCCAACCCCCTTAATATTTTTCTTTAGAATTTTATTTTGCCATAGTTGATTGGATACCTTGGAACACACTTTGTATGTTTCAGGGACATAGGGCACTGTGATACAATCAGCACATACAGGCTGGGTTTCGATTTGTGTTTTATATGTTCTATGTTCTATGTTTTATTTTTTTCATTTTTGTATGTTCTTTTTATGTATAGAGATTAAGAAAGTAAGGACAGTTATTTATACGTCCTTGCTTATGTTTTTTATATATATTTTTCTGTTGTTTCCCGGAGCCTTCCCAGGTCCTATACTAGTCACGAGGGTCCACCAATTTCAATGACCACACCACCCACTATTCCCTTTTATTATTTAAAATCTTTTACTACATTATACCAATGTATTACTATAAAGATATTACACTCACATCAGTATTCAATTTGCCTTTGTTGATCAGATATATGTTAGTTTGTATGCGTAGGGTGAGTTGTGGTCATTTGATCTGGTGCCCTCTTATGTCATTTTTGACATTTTTGACATTTCATATTATGGATCATTATTTACATTTGCACTCTTTTTCTTCTGTGGTGATTGACAGGCTACACATAGGTTAATCCAGGATTATACGTGAGGAGACCTCCGGTATACCTCCGAGTCCCTGTGAGCTATGAGTGAACCTGTACATTGATGATTCCACCTGGGGGAGTGTTCATTCTCTGAGAACACCCCCCTCTAGGTTGTACACCTCCTTTAAACATTAGCCAGTGGATAAGCCTAATTACGGTTCTTTCCGCGAGTGGAACGCAGAGACTTCCGGCCAGCGCCACTTCCGCGGAATGGAACGCATGGTGTTCCGGTCGGTGGAACGCAAAAGACGCGTCTCCGGCAGTTGCCCTTCTAAATCGTTAAAATACACTCATTTAAGTAGCCGTGCGTTAGCGATAGCCACTGCCTGTCCTGTGAACCCTGTAACGTTTTTCCCAGTTGGTCTGAGTTAGTTATCTGAGAGGTGATCAGTTAATGAGAGACTGGGTTTATACTAATCTCCCTAATTGGCACTTCCTGTGGTTGATCCTTAAATAGTGCTCAGCTGAGGCTGAACTTTATGCAGCTTCCATTTGGCTCTGGACACTTGAGCAGTGAGTATGGTTCTCCTGCAGCTCCCTTCTGACACATGATTACGGTTGGTGATTATTTTTTCCTGTTGTGCCTCCTTACAGACTGAGTGTCTGACACATGTACAGAGCCCACAAGCTGCCATGAGCTATTTCTACATGTAACTAGGTATGATCTTTTCCAAAATGACGTTGTTAGTGTATTTTCTTATGGTGTAGTTACTCTGTTATTTATCTAATAGGTGACTACGCCTTGCAGCTTCCCCTACGTTATAGGCTTTTTAACTTCATTATGTGATCAGGCATGTTGCCAACTTTGAAGGCCATTCCACACATCTGAGTGATCTGGCTTGCCGTCCAGGTAATCATTTGCCTATCTAAACAGATAGTCCTAACGGTGGAGGTGTCTCTTTCATCACACGTGGATTATTTCCAAGTATCTCTTTTTTACATATATAAAAAAACAGCTTTTTAATACGTTTTCTGGTTTTTGTGACAGTCTTCAGGGCCTGGGAGGCACTGGTGGTGTTGGTGTTGAATAAATCTGGGTTCTTATACATATTAATTGTAACTGTTTCTGATTGTATAGGTGATTTAAGTGCCAATCTTGATAAAGGTCCGCATAAGGACCGAAACGTCGATGAAATACGGCATCAACAGTGAACCCGAATAAAAATATACTGAATTTACAAGTGACTTCAGAGACTAATTTCTGGGCGTGAGTGCACCTTCCACCTAGGTGGTTGTTGTGGTATATTGGTGGCCTCTCAGGTCATTAGGAGCACCCGCCGTCGTTATTATTTTTGATGAGAGTGCAGGATCTTCCAAGACTACATTTGTTCAAGCGCTATAAATATATAGGAACAACCCTACAGAAGTGTTGTTTCCTTTATAGCAGCTTAATATATCAATATCGCCAAAAAAAGTGCCCCCCCTCTCTGTTTTTTTTTTACCCTGTTTCTGTAGTGCAGTGCAGGGGAGAGTCCTGGGAGCCTTCCTCGCAGCGGAGCTGTGCAGGAAAATGGCGCTGTGTGCTGAGGAGATAGGCCCCGCCCCCTATTTCGGCGGGCTCTTCTCCCGGTGTTTGTGAGACCTGGCAGGGGTTAAATACATCCATATAGCCCCAGGGGCTATATGTGATGTATTTTTAGCCAGAACAAGGTATTATCATTGCTGCCCAGGGCGCCCCCCCCCCAGCGCCCTGCACCCTCAGTGACCGCTGGTGTGAAGTGTGCCGACAACAATGGCGCACAGCTGCAGTGCTGTGCGCTACCTCATGAAGACTGAAAAGTCTTCTGCCGCCGGTTTCTGGACCTCTTCACTTTTCGGCATCTGCAAGGGGGTCGGCGGCGCGGCTCCGGGACCGGACTCCATGGCTGGGCCTGTGTTCGATCCCTCTGGAGCTAATGGTGTCCAGTAGCCTAAGAAGCCAATCCATCCTGCACGCAGGTGAGTTCACTTCTTCTCCCCTAAGTCCCTCGTTGCAGTGAGCCTGTTGCCAGCAGGACTCACTGAAAATAAAAAACCTAATAACTTTTTCTAAGCAGCTCTTTAGGAGAGCCACCTAGATTGCACCCTGCTCGGACGGGCACAAAAACCTAACTGAGGCTTGGAGGAGGGTCATAGGGGGAGGAGCCAGTGCACACCACCTAGTCCTAAAGCTTTTATTTTTGTGCCCTGTCTCCTGCGGAGCCGCTAATCCCCTTGGTCCTGACGGAGTCCCAGCATCCACTAGGACGTCAGAGAAAAGTATTTAATAAGAATATTTCATTCATTCAGATCTAGGATGTTATTTTAGTGTTCCCTTTATTTTTTTTGAGCAGTGTACTTACAATAAATCCCTGTATTAAAAACTCATCATTCACATTTGGACATATTGGTTTCTTTGGATCACATACCCTTGACAAACTAAACATTACGGTCCAGTCAGGTGACAATGAGTAACTGTGGGAAAGTAACTGTAAATAGTTGTTTGTCACACACCACCACTATACACAAACTTTTCCACATTCAGCTACATTGTCAGTCTTCTGTGTAGACTGGAGGCGATTAGTCTTCATGCTCTGCTATTATAATGCTTTTACTCAAATTTGTGCAAATAGTCAGATTGAAAGTGCCAGGTACAGAAGTGACAGCAGTGTGAAAATACTGTACTTGTGATACCAAAAGCACAAGACCTGGAACCACTCTAGTGAATGTATCAGTAATGCAAGGACAAACACTGGCGGCATGTTTGGAAGATTTACTAGGCTTTCTGGTGCAGTTATTTCATGGATTAGATTGTGGAGTTTCAGGTCTAAGATGTTGCGACATACAGCGAATGGGGTTATACAGCATCGACTCTTCTTCCCACTTTCACCCGAAAACACCAAAATCAAATCACTCCAATATCAAATGTAGCAACACTGTCCCCCTACCATTTCACTTTAACACCCCATGGACTGATGAAGAATACATGTACCTAACACTTGTGTGACAGACTGATGTCACATAAAATGCTGCATGATATGTCTAATTAAACATGTCTTTTGACCGGAAAGAACAATGCACCATTTACCATTCTATGTATGTGATATTTATCCTACATAGTATAGTATTCATCATGAATCATTACAGGACAAATTCAGATTTTAATGTTTTTATTGTACAAGAGATCAGACCACATTTACTTTAGTTCTTTGACCGACAGACCTGTGAAAGAAAAACAGGATTTAGACCTAGACCACAACAAATTGGGGTTCCAATGATGTACAGTTTATTCTTTTAAGTCTCCCGACAATGCTCACAAGCTATAATCAACTATAGGGTCTATGTATTAAGCCTTGGAAAGAGATACAGTACCAAACCACCAGCTCCTAAATGTCATTTTTCAAACAGCCTGTAGTATGGCAGTTAAAAGCGGATTAGCTGGAACATTAATCCCTCTCCATGTTTAGTAAATAGACCCTACCATTTCTTAAATGGTCCATGATAAAAAGGAAAAAAAAAAATGTTGATGTTTATGAAGACTATTAAATTATGTATGACATTGCACGTACCAAAAGCCTGTCTTAAAAAAAAAAAAAAAGTTTAGAAAACCAAACCTTTGTGTAATCTAGCATTCAGCACATTTGGTCAATTGAAATGGGGAACGTTAGTGGTGGAAAGCGGTTAATGAATAGAGCAGCCAATTAAGCAGTGGGGGAGTAAATAGGTGATCAGTTTGATGGAGAAAAAAAAAAGTAAAAAAAAAAAAAAAAAAAAGTCTTACAGAAAGGTTAAAGGAAGTTTGGAGGCTTAACCAGAACATAGGATATGGATGTCAAACACATAGGAGTGTATTTAATTGATGTTGGATCCTTTCCGACGGAAAGGACCCGACATTTCAGTATTCAATTAGTGGCCAAAATCTGACAAAAGTCAGATTGACATGATTGGAAATGGGGCTAAAACCGGTTGGATTTGGACACAAATCCGACAAAACACGTGGATCTGCAGCTAATCCGCCGATCCACGTGTTTTCCAACAAGTTGGATTTTCTGACTTGTCGGATACACGCCAGTTTGATTGAATAGCTAGATTCTGGATTTGACCTTAAATTGTTGGAAACCGATGCTTATCCGACAAGTCAGGAAATCAGACTTGAATTGAATACACCCTATAGCCTTCATAAACTTTCCTATCCAACTGCATCCCCACTGTAGAGTCCACACATACCCTCACCAATTTTCTTTCTTCACTTCCCCAACTTCCTTATCCCTGGCCAACATCGATGTGTTACTATCATACATCCCAACAAGAACCACTGCAATCTGGTGGACCACTACGTAACAGATAGCACCTACCCTTGCGTATCGATGCCTACTTCCCTACAAATTTGTAAGTTTGCAAGCAGGGCCTTCCTACCACTGTGTTATTACCCAGTTTTGTTTATTACTGTTTTCAATTGTTAAGCACAACAGAATTTGCTGTGCTATATAAGAAACTGTTAACACCACAGATGTTGGAAATGTCAGAATAAGCAATGAGCTAATTAAATGTTTAAGGAATTGCTAGGGTCATAAGATGACTGCAATAAGCAGAGAAGGGGGATGAAAGTCTAAAAACATTATGTACTACAAGCAGTGGGAACATTAAATGTGCTGTAATTGATCCAATGTCATTAGCCTATTTGTTGAAGGCCTGAAGCGAAGCGAGAAGCTCACCACATGAAAGAGCTGCAGAGGAGGCAGAACCTCATGCTGGTGGCAATTAAATCCACAATAAATAGCACCGGGGAGGGAGCTAGTCAATTCAGCGCAATGCTGTCCCCAACTAGAGGATTTCTTCTTGCACCCCTCCGAGGGTGAGAGCAGAAATCTGACAAAACCACATCCGCGATGCTATTTTGTGAGAGCACAGCACAGGCCGCATCACAGCAAGGCAGTTTAGTCAGAGAATACCTTGTTTAGTCCAGGAGTATGGGACTTCAACTTAGCATTGAACTGAATAGCTGCGGGAGCAGCCTCCCCGCGCTACTTAATCCACGCAGCATTTAAATTACCACAATGATTATTAGTCATTAGGCCGAGATAAACCTATAACCTCTGTTAGTACAAAGTGAGGTGTTTGGACTTCTAGTAGAGAGCAGCCTGTTCATGTGAGGTTGCAGAACACTAATTCTAAAGTGTCTATAGACCAGGCATTTTCAACCGGTGTGCCGTGACTGATTGTAAGGTGTGCCGCGGAGCTAGAACCGCTGCCGTACCTTCAAAACAAACTGAGCCCAGGCAGCAGCAGCACTGGGATCCTCTGGGAGGCACAGACTCAAGCGCGCATGGGCCGTGACTTATGCCATGGAGATGCAGCAGTGACATCATAGGTCACGCCCGCCGCATCATCGGTCATTACACAAGCCAAGCAGCCCGCCCGCATCCACACCTACCCTCCCTCCTGCCCGCCACGCTCCCGCATCCACACCTGCCCTGCCCGCCACCCTCCCGCATCTGCCGCCCACATGCAGGCACCCACAGCTGTCCGCCTGCTGCTCAGTGCTCACAGCACTGTATGCAACCCCCGCCATTGAGGGACAGACAAGGAAGAGGACAGATGACGGTAGGGGCTAATATTTGTGGGGAATAAAGTATGGGGGACCAATGTAACTTATGTGGGGGGCACTGTAACTTATTTGGGGAGGAATATATTGTATGTAGGGAGCAATGTAATTTATGTGGGGAGCAAAATGGTTTATGTAGGGTGCAATGTGATTGCTTTTTCTATGGGGAATAATGTAATCGTTTTTTTCTGTGGAGGCCTGTGTGTGGGCTTTTTGTTTTACTGTGGGGGGCCGTCTTTTTTTCCCCGTGGGGGACTGATGGTGTGCCTTGGCAATTTAAAAATATTGTTCGGTGTGCCACGAGTTAGAAAAGGTTGAAAATCACTGCTCTAGACTGTCTTTTCTGAAAAAGATAAAGTTAAGCAAAATGTTGGAAGGATCACTCACCAGGGGGAAGAGACTGTTTGAGCTTTTCTGCCTTCTCTTTGTCTGTGATGACTAAAGTGTACAGGTACTTGCTGCAGCGCACCTTGAACTTCACATTATCCTTGTTCTTCTTAATCTTGACAGCTACAGTAAAAAGATATGAATATATTCATGCACAAACATTAAAAGCTTTGACCAATATCTAAAGCCTAGACTGGACACTGAACATTAAATGCCATATAGGGTCTGCTAAATCAGACAGACACTCTTGCACATAACCAATTATAAAGCGCAACGGAATTTGCTGCGCTATACAAGAAACTGATAATTACCAAACACTAAATGATCACACACCAATTGACTCCGGCTACTCCACTGCAGTGAGAGAAAATGAGCTGAGCTGGAAGTGTTTTGTATTGCTCATATGTAGCACTCATTTTTGCAGACACTGGACTTGTGCTGAGATGTATGCAAGTAAAAGGTACTGTGCAGATGGGCAGAGCACAAGTGAAGACTGCAATTAAAGTTCTGTCACTTTCCATCAGTTTGGGACATTGTAGTATATAGCTTTTATCTTATTGTATCAAATACCTATTTCCATCAAGATTGTAAGCTTTCAAGAAGGGACCTTGACCCCGTTATGGGTTGGTCCCCTACTGAGGTATACAGATAAGTAGAGATTTATATAGAGTGTAAGCTTGCGAGCAGGGCCTTCCTGCCTCCAAGAGGGATATTCAATTAGCCCCAAAGAGACATCGGGTGCAAAAACCCACGATGTTACTTCGGGTTTTGCAGTCTGGCTAGTCGATTAGCTCATCTGTTAAAAAAGTGAATTTTCACCCAAACACACACACAGTATGTGCGGGTAATTGAATATCCCCCCCAAGTCTGTTTTTTTTTTTTAATCAGTTTTGTTCTATCCCTGTTCCAATTGTAAAGCGCAACGGGATATGCTGCACTATACAAGAAACTGTAAAATTCCCCACCACCAATATTTATTATGTCTTCCATATCCAAAAATGCTTGTAACTATTCTAGATGCCAGATATTTGTGTTCCATTATGAGATATCTTGGGGATAGGACTCAAGTCTAAAACACAATGCATTTATGTTCCATATACACAGGCTGAAGGTATTACACAATGGATGATACGCTTTGTTGCATGAGACATAATCCCTTCTACACAGCCTTAAAAAAAAAAGTGAGTTTTGCACGTGAACACGCATTAACCCCAAATATAAAGCCAGGTCCAGTTACTCGGGAGCTTGCTTTGTTGAACCCGGGCTAAGGGGCAGTGTAAACAGGAAACCCTGGTCATCTGACCCGGAACCCATTTACAGTGATGATTTGGCCAAAATTAAAAAAGATCTGAACAGTGTCTGTATAGCTGTCACCAGGGAGGGAGATCCCCCTCTGCAGTGCCAGCTGTGGACAGAGACCATCCCAGCACCACCCTCCACACGCAGGCCGTCGGCCAATGCTCAAGGGAGATCTGGCGATTAGATAGGACATCTCCAAGCGCTGACACTGCACCTGTGTGCAGTATGAACAGTGCTGATGTAGAAATATTGCACATCAACTCAGCACAGCATCCGAGTGTCCTAACACAACAAGAAGAAACACTTGATGCTAGCTGTTGCACAGGACCTCGAGTCACCCACTCCATGTGGCATATTGAGGCTAGGGGTATAAGTCGTTAGGTCGACATGGCGTCTAGGTCATCAGGATCGTTCGGTTGACATGTGCAAGGTCGACAGGTGAAAAGGTCGACATGGTTTTTTTTAAAAACTTTTTTTTAAAAACTTTTTTTTGGTGCAGTTTTCTTCGTAATGTGACGGGGAACCCCAATTAGTGCACCGCGTCCACTCGCATGGCTCGCCATGCTTCGGGCAAGGTGCCTCGCTGCGCTCGGCACAGGATTACCATTCCTATTAATAGTCCACGTGGATCGTAAAGTATGGAAAAAAGTCAATTTTTTTTTTTTAAATTGTGAAAAACCCGTCGACCTAGACACCCTGTCGACCTTTAGTGGCCGACCCAATGCATGTCGACCTAGTGACCGCAACCCGAGGCTAGATGCACGAGGAAACACTAACAGTGATGTAAGAAGTATGAGAGTGAAACACAAGGGCCAATAAGAGTAACAAAAAAGAAAGCCAGAAGAGTAATGCAGTTAGGCATAGTAAATTCTCCCCCTACCATACCCATCAACTTGCTGACCAAAAAGTCAATTTGCAGGAGTTTCAATTAAACATCTGACTCAGTGGAGGACAGCTTCAGGACCAGAATGTTAAGACTGCAGATTAAGAACTACAGATAAATAGAAACACATCCCATAAACTACTAACATCTGCCTCCTGTAAACAGCGCCAGAGCAGTCACAGTAGTGTTAATGCCTTGTTAGCAGAACCACCATTAGAGATACACGGGTCAGGAGCACTGCTTCCTCCCTACACACATTAGATCTGGGCCTGCATGAAGCGGATAGATGCTGTTACTTACATTTTGCATCCTTTCTCCTGGCTGTCAGCAAGAAGTCCTTGATCTCTTCAATTTTGCGAGGCTACAAGAGAGGTAGGAGACAGCATTAAGCCATGGAGACGGGGAGGGCGGCTGCCAGGGGTAGACAACGGGCAATTAAATCCTACACCTTGTGGGAGGGGGTGGGGAGAACTACAAGGTCCAGCACAACCTTTACCAGACAAGAGGGTACAGAGAAACAGAGCGTCGGGAAAACTCACCATGCTGCAGCGCTGTTTTCCAGTGACCTGTAGGGCGAACACAGTAGTCAGAGCTATAAGTATCAGCTATCCTTCACACCCAAATAACACCACGACTGGCACCACCGGCCGCAGAGATCGCCCCGCACACAGCAACCCACCCACCGTCCGCGACCCAGCCCGAGGATGGAGGCGGATTCTCCGCACCGAACACTCACCGTGCAGTCTCTGGGAAGCAGAACAGAAAGGAGCGTCACTTCCGGCTTCCGGGACTTAAAGGCAGGACGGCAGCCGCAGCAGGTCAAAAAGCAAGAATAAACACACACGCGCTTTTACCCGGAAGTGTTTCCGTTCCTTGTGTTCTTTAGCCTCGTATTCGTATGGTTGATGCTAGATTCAAGTGGGCTAAGGGACCTTTTCCGTCAGGGGGAGGAGCCACGACACTAGGGGGAGGAGCTATGTCAGCGGGATAGTTCCTCTACTATCCACGCCACCAACTATTACCTTTAGTAATCTGGTGGCGAGCGGAGCAGGGTGAGCCACCGAGCCCGAAGCGTGGCGAGCGTACATTTCGTGTACCCTGTTCGCCTGTAGCTCCTCCCCCTGGTAACGTGTCTCCTCCCCTAGGTACTTCTCCCACTCCGATATAGAATCAACCATAACCAAATACCTCTACAGCAGGCATGTCAAACTTAAAATACCAACTAGGCCGAATTATCAAGCTCCAAGTCTTGTGTGGGCTGCAAGAACAAGAACGATAGATAGATGTCGAGTATCCCTTGAGCAAAATGATTGGTATCAGAAGCATTTTGGATAATGGATTATTCCATATTTCAGAATATTCTTTTGCCCCCACTATGCCAGTTACACAAAGGAGATACTAATGCCCCCAGTATAGTGCCTGATACACATAATGCCCCCATTGCACCCAATCCCCTGCGCAGCATGCCCCAGAGACTTACTTTAGCAGGATGCTCCTTCGTGGGCATGCTGCTTCAGGAGTCAGGGCTGCGGCATTAAGGGCTGGCTGTGAGGGCTCCGTGGCTGCTGGCCATGACTCGTGGGTGTCGGTGGGCGGTGCAGACAGTGGGGCAACGTCACCGTAGGTGGATGGAGGCGGAACGCCGGGGACGCAGTTCCGCTCCAAGTTAACCCCTGCCAACATGGCTGCAAAAGGACCCCTGCCCGCGGGACGTAAAATTATGTGATAGCATTTGGCACCATTGCTCTACAGTTATGTTCTAACTAATTTCCTGTGTTAGTTACACCATCACTAGCACTCCATACTCCCTTCGACAGCACCAAGGGGGTAATTCCAAGTTGATCGCAGCAGGAAATTTTTTAGCAGTTGGGCAAAACCATCTGCACTGCAGGGGAGGCAGATATAACATGTGCAGAGAGAGTTAGATTTGGGTGGGTTATTTTGTTTCCGTGCAGGTTAAATACTGGCTGCTTTATTTTTACACTGCAATTTAGATTGCAGATTGAACACATCACATCCAAATCTAACTCTCTCTGCACATGTTATATCTGCCCCCCCTGCAGTGCACATGGTTTTGCCCAACTGCTAAAAAATTTCCTGCTGCGATCAACTTGGAATTACCCCCCAAATCCCTTGATTTTCTTCCACCCTAATACATATGTATTTATTTCAGTGCCATCTGCCGATGCAGCTATGTATATGTACTTGTCCTATATTGTCTTTAACTGTAAAGGCTGGTACACAGTAGAAGATTTTGAACCCTTAAAGATAAAGATTTCACTTTAAATTTCTCCAGCTGCAGAATGAACGATATAGAACACAGGTTCTCAAACTCGGTCCTCAGGACCCCACACAGTGCATGTTTTGCAGGTCTCCTCACAGAATCGCAAGTGAAATAATTTGCTCCACCTGTGGACCTTTTAAAATGTGTCAGTGAATAATTAATACACCTGTGCACTTCCTGGGTTACCTGCAAAACATGCACCGTGTGGGGTCCTGAGGACCGAGTTTGAGAACCACTGATATAGAACATACACACTGAACGATATAGTGCATAGCTCACAACATGACCCTCTCCAGGAGGGACACAGTGCTCTGCTTCTGGACTTTTTTCTTAATTTTTGATTGCCAGCACCTGCTTTGAACAGGTTAATGGATAAGAAAGGTGTTTCAGTGGGTGTGGTATGGTATGCCGAAGGCTGGGCTCCCGGCGACCAGCATACCAGCGCCGGAAGCCCGACCGCCGGCATACCGACAGCGTGGCGAGCGCAAATGAGCCCCTTGGGGGCTCGGTGGCGCGCTACACACGCCACGCTATTTATTCTTCCTCTAGGAGGGTCATGGACCCCCACGAGGGAGAAAAAATGTTGGTATGCCGGCTGTCGGGATTCCGGCGCCGGTATACTGTGCGCCGGGATCCCGACAGTCGGCAACCTGAAGACCACCCGTTTCAGCACAGGTGATGGCAAGCATACATTAAGAGGGAAGTCCAGGAGCAGAGCATTGTGTCCCTCCTGGAGAGGGTCATGTTGGGAGGTATGATAGTGAACAATATCGTTCAGTGACGTCTCCCCTCCCATACTTGAGCATGGAGTCATGAAATATATAGCGTAAATTGGACTGCATGTTCAGTTGATAAAGATAAAGGATAACGACCCGCAGCTATAGGCATGTACCCAGCTAAAGTATAGAGCCCTTAAGCATTTGTATCATCTATAGAGCAAACAAATCAAATAAATCTGCATTAAGACAAAAGCCTGCTTCTTGTTTCACAGATAACTTTTAAATGCTCTAATGCATTGATAGTCCAAAATATAATGTAAACAGCATTCAGCATACCTCCCAACATGGCCCTCTCCAGGAGGGACAAAATGCTCTGCTCCTGGACTTCCCTCTTAATCTATGATTGCCATCACCTGTGCTGAAACACCTTTCTTATCCATTAACCTGTTCAACACAGGTGCCAGCAATTATAAATTAAGAGGAAAGTCCAGAAGCAGAGCATTGTGTCCCTCCTGGAGGGGGTCATGTTGGGAGGTATGATTCAGAGGTGTTATATACTTGGTAAAACAGAATGTAGTGCTAAGAAACGCTCACTAACTACATAGTACCCTGAGCTACATGGAGTTAGTTAGTAATAAAGTAATGAACAGAATTGCAGTAAAAATTAACTACAGTATTTGTTAATAGCATGGATACAGTACAAGCTTTATATATATGCTTTAGCTAAGATATTTTTTTACAGCCCAAATTTACATAAAAAAAATCTAGCTGGTGATTCACAGTAAGGGTGGAATTCAACCAGGGCTATTCAGTTATTCCTGATAAACCAGTAAAAGAAGCGTTTTTATCAGGGATTAATAATCCCTGGAGAAAATAATCCCCTGAAAACAGCCCAGTTATCGGCCGAAAACGGGGTTCGTGGCTCCCGAAAACACACAGGTTTCACTTAGGGATGAGCGTGTTCGGTTCCTCGGAATCCGAACCCGCCCGAACTTCATGTTTTTTTACACGGGTCCGAGCGACTCGGATCTTCCCGCCTTGCTCGGTTAACCCGAGCGCGCCCGAACGTCATCATCCCGCTGTCGGATTCTCGCGAGGCTCGGATTCTATCGCGAGACTCGGATTCTATATAAGGAGCCGCGCGTCGCCGCCATTTTCACACGTGCATTGAGATTCATAGGGAGAGGACGTGGCTGGCGTCCTCTCCGTTTATAGAGAAGAGAGTGAGACAGTAGAGAGAGACACAGTAGTAATTTTGGGGAGCATTAGGAGGAGTACTAGTTACTTGCTGAAGTAATAGATAGTGTGACTGTATATTATCTGACTTGTGGGGGAGACACTGACAGTGGGGAGCAGTTAGAGTCTGAGAGCAGGACTCAGGAGTACATATAACGTACAGTGCACACTTTTGCTGCCAGAGTGCCACACTGCCATTGTGACCACACTGACCACCAGTATAATATATATTGTGATTGTCTGCTTAGGAGTACTACTTGCAAGTTGCTGATAGTGTGACCAGTGACCTGACCACCAGTCACCACCAGTTTAATATATATATATATATATATATATATATATAATTGTATATAATATATATATAATATTGTATACCACCTACCCGTGGTTTTTTTCTTTTCTTTCTTCTTTATACATACTACTATAGTAGCTTACTGTAGCAGTCTGCGGTGCTGCTGAGCTGACAGTGTCCAGCAGGTCCGTCATCAGTCATTACATAATAAATATATATACCTGTCCGGCTGCAGTACTAGTGATATTATATATATTGATTTCATCTCATTATCATCCAGTCTATATTAGCAGCAGACACAGTATGGTAGTCCACGGCTGTAGCTACCTCTGTGTCGGCAGTCGCTCGTCCATCCATAATTGTATACCACCTACCCGTTTTTTTTTTTTTTCTTTCTTCTTTATACATACTACTATAGTAGCTTACTGTAGCAGTCTGCGGTGCTGCTGAGCTGACAGTGTCCAGCAGGTCCGTCATCAGTCATTACATAATAAATATATATACCTGTCCGGCTGCAGTACTAGTGATATTATATATATATATATATATTGATTTCATCTCATTATCATCCAGTCTATATTAGCAGCAGACACAGTACGGTAGTCCACGGCTGTAGCTACCTCTGTGTCGGCAGTCGCTCGTCCATCCATAATTGTATACCACCTACCCGTGGTTTTTTTCTTTTCTTTCTTCTTTATACATACTACTATAGTAGCTTACTGTAGCAGTCTGCGGTGCTGCTGAGCTGACAGTGTCCAGCAGGTCCGTCATCAGTCATTACATAATAAATATATATACCTGTCCGGCTGCAGTACTAGTGATATTATTTATATATATTGATTTCATCTCATTATCATCCAGTCTATATTAGCAGCAGACACAGTACGGTAGTCCACGGCTGTAGCTACCTCTGTGTCGGCAGTCGCTCGTCCATCCATAATTGTATACCACCTACCCGTGTTTTTTTTTTTCTTTCTTCTTTATACATACTACTATAGTAGCTTACTGTAGCAGTCTGCGGTGCTGCTGAGCTGACTGTGTCCAGCAGGTCCGTCATCAGTCATTACATAATAAATATATCTACCTGTCCGGCTGCAGTACTAGTGTGATATAATATATATTGATTTCATCTCATTATCATCCAGTCTATATTAGCAGCAGACACAGTACGGTAGTCCACGGCTGTAGCTACCTCTGTGTCGGCAGTCGCTCGTCCATCCATAATTGTATACCACCTACCCGTGTTTTTTTTTTCTTTCTTCTTTATACATACTACTATAGTAGCTTACTGTAGCAGTCTGCGGTGCTGCTGAGCTGACAGTGTCCAGCAGGTCCGTCATCAGTCATTACATAATAAATATATCTACCTGTCCGGCTGCAGTACTAGTGTGATATAATATATATTGATTTCATCTCATTATCATCCAGTCTATATTAGCAGCAGACACAGTACGGTAGTCCACGGCTGTAGCTACCTCTGTGTCGGCAGTCGCTCGTCCATCCATAAGTATACTAGTATCCATCCATCTCCATTGTTTACCTGAGGTGCCTTTTAGTTGTGCCTATTAAAATATGGAGAACAAAAATGTTGAGGTTCCAAAATTAGGGAAAGATCAAGATCCACTTCCACCTCGTGCTGAAGCTGCTGCCACTAGTCATGGCCGAGACGATGAAATGCCAGCAACGTCGTCTGCCAAGGCCGATGCCCAATGTCATAGTACAGAGCATGTAAAATCCAAAACACCAAATATCAGTAAAAAAAGGACTCCAAAATCTAAAATAAAATTGTCGGAGGAGAAGCGTAAACTTGCCAATATGCCATTTACCACACGGAGTGGCAAGGAATGGCTGAGGCCCTGGCCTATGTTCATGGCTAGTGGTTCAGCTTCACATGAGGATGGAAGCACTCAGCCTCTCGCTAGAAAAATGAAAAGACTCAAGCTGGCAAAAGCACCGCAAAGAACTGTGCGTTCTTCGAAATCCCAAATCCACAAGGAGAGTCCAATTGTGTCGGTTGCGATGCCTGACCTTCCCAACACTGGACGTGAAGAGCATGCGCCTTCCACCATTTGCACGCCCCCTGCAAGTGCTGGAAGGAGCACCCGCAGTCCAGTTCCTGATAGTCAGATTGAAGATGTCAGTGTTGAAGTACACCAGGATGAGGAGGATATGGGTGTTGCTGGCGCTGGGGAGGAAATTGACAAGGAGGATTCTGATGGTGAGGTGGTTTGTTTAAGTCAGGCACCCGGGGAGACACCTGTTGTCCGTGGGAGGAATATGGCCGTTGACATGCCTGGTGAAAATACCAAAAAAATCAGCTCTTCGGTGTGGAAGTATTTCAACAGAAATGCGGACAACATTTGTCAAGCCGTGTGTTGCCTTTGTCAAGCTGTAATAAGTAGGGGTAAGGACGTTAACCACCTCGGAACATCCTCCCTTATACGTCACCTGCAGCGCATTCATAATAAGTCAGTGACAAGTTCAAAAACTTTGGGCGACAGCGGAAGCAGTCCACTGACCAGTAAATCCCTTCCTCTTGTAACCAAGCTCACGCAAACCACCCCAACAACTCCCTCAGTGTCAATTTCCTCCTTCCCCAGGAATGCCAATAGTCCTGCAGGCCATGTCACTGGCAATTCTGACGATTCCTCTCCTGCCTGGGATTCCTCCAATGCATCCTTGCGTGTAACGCCTACTGCTGCTGGCGCTGCTGTTGTTGCTGCTGGGAGTGGATGGTCATCCCAGAGGGGAAATCGTAAGACCACTTTTACTACTTCCACCAAGCAATTGACTGTCCAACAGTCCTTTGCGAGGAAGATGAAATATCACAGCAGTCATCCTGCTGTAAAGCGGATAACTGAGGCCTTGGCATCCTTGGTGGTGAGAAACGTGGTTCCGGTATCCATCATTACTGCAGAGCCAACTAGAGACTTGTTGGAGGTACTGTGTCCCCGGTACCAAATACCATCTAGGTTCCATTTCTCTAGGCAGGCGATACCGAAAATGTACACAGACCTCAGAAAAAGAGTCACCAGTGTCCTAAAAAATGCAGCTGTACCCAATGTCCACTTAACCACGGACATGTGGACAAGTGGAGCAGGGCAGGGTCAGGACTATATGACTGTGACAGCCCACTGGGTAGATGTATGGACTCCCGCCGCAAGAACAGCAGCGGCGGCACCAGTAGCAGCATCTCGCAAACGCCAACTCTTTCCTAGGCAGGCTACGCTTTGTATCACCGGTTTCCAGAATACGCACACAGCTGAAAACCTCTTACGGCAACTGAGGAAGATCATCGCGGAATGGCTTACCCCAATTGGACTCTCCTGTGGATTTGTGGCATCGGACAACGCCAGCAATATTGTGTGTGCATTAAATCTGGGCAAATTCCAGCACGTCCCATGTTTTGCACATACCGTGAATTTGGTGGTGCAGAATTTTTTAAAAAACGACAGGGGCGTGCAAGAGATGCTGTCGGTGGCCAGAAGAATTGCGGGACACTTTCGGCGTACAGGCACCACGTACAGAAGACTGGAGCAACACCAAAAACGCCTGAACCTGCCCTGCCATCATCTGAAGCAAGAAGTGGTAACGAGGTGGAATTCAACCCTATATATGCTTCAGAGGTTGGAGGAGCAGCAAAAGGCCATTCAAGCCTATACAATTCAGCACGATATAGGAGGTGGAATGCACCTGTCTCAAGCGCAGTGGAGAATGATTTCAACGTTGTGCAAGGTTCTGCTGCCCTTTGAACTTGCCACACGTGAAGTCAGTTCAGACACTGCCAGCCTGAGTCAGGTCATTCCCCTCATCAGGCTTTTGCAGAAGAAGCTGGAGACATTGAAGGAGGAGCTAACACGGAGCGATTCCGCTAGGCATGTGGGACTTGTGGATGGAGCCCTTAATTCGCTTAACAAGGATTCACGGGTGGTCAATCTGTTGAAATCAGAGCACTACATTTTGGCCACCGTGCTCGATCCTAGATTTAAAACCTACCTTGGATCTCTCTTTCCGGCAGACACAAGTCTGCTGGGGTTCAAAGACCTGCTGGTGAGAAAATTGTCAAGTCAAGCGGAACGCGACCTGTCAACATCTCCTCCTTCACATTCTCCCGCAACTGGGGGTGCGAGGAAAAGGCTCAGAATTCCGAGCCCACCCGCTGGCGGTGATGCAGGGCAGTCTGGAGCGACTGCTGATGCTGACATCTGGTCCGGACTGAAGGACCTGTCAACGATTACGGACATGTCGTCTACTGTCACTGCATATGATTCTCTCCCCATTGAAAGAATGGTGGAGGATTATATGAGTGACCGCATCCAAGTAGGCACGTCACACAGTCCGTACTTATACTGGCAGGAAAAAGAGGCAATTTGGAGGCCCTTGCACAAACTGGCTTTATTCTACCTAAGTTGCCCTCCCACAAGTGTGTACTCCGAAAGAGTGTTTAGTGCCGCCGCTCACCTTGTCAGCAATCGGCGTACGAGGTTACTTCCAGAAAATGTGGAGAAGATGATGTTCATTAAAATGAATTATAATCAATTCCTCCGTGGAGACATTGACCAGCAGCAATTGCCTCCACAAAGTACACAGGGAGCTGAGATGGTGGATTCCAGTGGGGACGAATTGATAATCTGTGAGGAGGGGGATGTACACGGTGATATATCGGAGGATGATGATGAGGTGGACATCTTGCCTCTGTAGAGCCAGTTTGTGCAAGGAGAGATTAATTGCTTCTTTTTCGGTGGGGGTCCAAACCAACCCGTCATTTCAGTCACAGTCGTGTGGCAGACCCTGTCACTGAAATGATGGGTTGGTTAAAGTGTGCATGTCCTGTTTATACAACATAAGGGTGGGTGGGACAATTCCATCTTGCACCTCTTTCTTCTTTAATTTTTCTTTGCGTCATGTGCTGTTTGGGGAGTGTTTTTTGGAAGGGCCATCCTGCGTGACACTGCAGTGCCACTCCTAGATGGGCCCGGTGTTTGTGTCGGCCACTAGGGTCGCTTATCTTACTCACACAGCTACCTCATTGCGCCTCTTTTTTTCTTTGCGTCATGTGCTGTTTGGGGAGTGTTTTTTGGAAGGGCCATCCTGCATGACACTGCAGTGCCACTCCTAGATGGGCCCGGTGTTTGTGTCGGCCACTAGGGTCGCTTATCTTACTCACACAGCTACCTCATTGCGCCTCTTTTTTTCTTTGCGTCATGTGCTGTTTGGGGAGTGTTTTTTGGAAGGGCCATCCTGCGTGACACTGCAGTGCCACTCCTAGATGGGCCAGGTGTTTGTGTCGGCCACTAGGGTCGCTGAGCTTAGTCACACAGCTACCTCATTGCGCCTCTTTTTTTTCTTCTTTGCGTCATGTGCTGTTTGGGGAGTGTTTTTTTGAAGGGCCATCCTGCGTGACACTGCAGTGCCACTCCTAGATGGGCCAGGTGTTTGTGTCAGCCACTAGGGTCGCTTATCTTACTCACACAGCTACCTCATTGCGCCTTTTTTTTCTTTGCGTCATGTGCTGTTTGGGGAGTGTTTTTTGGAAGGGCCATCCTGCGTGACACTGCAGTGCCACTCCTAGATGGGCCCGGTGTTTGTGTCGGCCACTAGGGTCGCTTATCTTACTCACACAGCTACCTCGGTGCAAATTTTAGGACTAAAAATAATATTGTGAGGTGTGAGGTATTCAGAATAGACTGAAAATGAGTGGAAATTATGGTTTTTGAGGTTAATAATACTTTGGGATCAAAATGACCCCCAAATTCTATGATTTAAGCTGTTTTTTAGGGTTTTTTGAAAAAAACACCCGAATCCAAAACACACCCGAATCCGACAAAAAAAATTCGGTGAGGTTTTGCCAAAACGCGGTCGAACCCAAAACAATTTCCTGCTGCGATCAACTCAGAATTACCCCCTTCACTCCCAATGTTTATCCTCTTCTAATTGAATTTCCCCCTTAACCTCCATCTTGCTTTTGATTATGCTTTATTTTTAGATTTCATTCTACCTTTGATTAAAGCAGCAGCATGTATATAAGAAGTAGATTCTATTTGTACAATTTGGGGTGGCAGACACCTCCGATTTGTGAACCATTTTGCTTTTCAGGAATTTATTTCAGTGAGTTGAAAGTCGTGGTATGTAATAGAAAATACAAATGGCCTCAGAGTGCTCAGAACCTTCCAGAATGAGACATTCCTGGCTGCAATTTGCAATCATGTTAAAACATACATCTTACCAGATGTAATAGACATTGAGTTTGTAACTCGCCAGAATTGCACCTGAAAGTCTTATGGGCCCTACACACATGCCGATATCACTGCACGATATGAACGATCTCGTTCATTAATGAACGAGATAACGTTCATATCGTGCAGTGTGGAAGCACCAGCGATGAACGATGCGCGGCCCCGCGCTCGTTCATCGCTGGTGCTATGTCGGCTGTGCATGCAGGCCAATATGGACGAGATCGTCCATATTTGCCTGCAAGTCTACGGAGCAGGGTGACGGGGGAGTGAAGAAACTTCACTCACCCCGTCACTGCCCCCCCACCGCCGGGTCGCCCGTATCGGCGGTCGGGCAGCTCGGCTGCACATCGCCGAGTGTGTAGGGCCTATTAGGGAGCAGTTTTTATCAATTAATTATTACAATTTTCAGTGTATGTGTACTGTTGTACTATTTTTTTTTAAAGGTGCACTGCAAGTTCCAGTGGATCCTAAGTGCCAGGGCATGCTGGTAAATGTGGCTCACCAAGTGCCAGCATGACCCATGAAGCCATTCTACTTGGGCATGGCAGCGCTTGCTGGAACCTGTAGTACACCAGTAAAATGTAGATATTTTATTATATGAACCACTTTATTACCCCACACTCATCACCCAGGTGTGTGGAATAGCCTAGTGCTATCAGCACAGGAATGTATTCTCGTACGTCCTAGAGCAGGCATGTCCAAACTGCGGCCCTCCAGCTGTTGTGAAACTACATATCCCAGCATGCCCTGACACAGTTTTGCTGTCAGAGAATGCTAAAGCTGTGTCAGGGCATGCTGGGATGTATAGTTTCTCAACAGCTGGAGGGCAGCAGTTTGGACATGCCTGTCCTAGAGGATGCTGGGGTCCACATTAGTACCATTGGTTATAGACGGGTCCACTAGGAGCCATTGGCACTTTAAGAGTTTGAGAGTGTGGGCTGGCTCTACTCTCTATGCCCCTCCTATCAGACTCAGTTTAGAAAATGTGCCTGCTAAAGCTGTGTCAGGGCATGCTGGGATGTATAGTTTCTCAACAGCTGGAGGGCAGCAGTTTGGACATGCCTGTCCTAGAGGATGCTGGGGTCCACATTAGTACCATGGGTTATAGACGGGTCCACTAGGAGCCATTGGCACTTTAAGAGTTTGAGAGTGTGGGCTGGCTCTACCCTCTATGCCCCTCCTATCAGACTCAGTTTAGAAAATGTGCCAGGTGGAGCCGGTCACAACTAGGGGAGCTCTCCTGAGTTTTCCTAGTAAAATGTTGTTTTAGAGTTTTTTGTTTTACAGGGAGGCTGCTGGCAACAGCCTCCCTGCAGCGAGGGACTGAGGGGGATAGCAGTGTCCGCCCCGCGGGGTCTGAGCCACTGTCTCCGCTGACTGGATACTGAGCTCCAGACGGGTCTGATTGTTCTCCGCCACAGGGGACCGCTCGCCCTAGCAGCATGCCGCCAGCTCCTTGTACAGCTGCAGAATCAGTGGCGAGTGAGTCACCGACCCCCCTAGCAAGCGGGGGGTCGGTGTGAAGATGGCAGCAACAGGGTAGGAGCGCAGTATTAACTGCGCTCCGGGGATTGCTCAGCGGTACATGGTGCAGCACTGTGAGGGGCGCCCTGAGCCAGCGCTACACCCTACACTGGTCCAGATGCCTGTCGGGGTCCCAGGATCTCAGCCAGCACTAAATCCTCAGGACAGTATAAGCAGAAGAAGAGCGGGAAGACAGCGCCATTTGGGGGGAAGAGCTTCTCCTCAGAGCGGACCCAACAGCGTTTCAGAGCCATTTTCCTGTCTTCACAGCGCTGACCAGGAAAGAAGGTCCCTCCACAGCAACTCCAGCTATCTGTAAACGGTACCAGGGGGTTGTAGAAGGGGGGGGGGGGGGGGGGGGGCTGCAATACGACTGTGTATCCTACTAAGGTGCACAGTCAGCGCTGACAAGGGATCTCCCTGTGTGTGGGTTGGCTCCAATCTCTGTGTCTCTCTTGCCATTCTTGGGGGGGAAACTCTGTCTGTCCTCACGTGTGTGTGTGTGTGTGTGTGTGTGTGTGTGTGTGTGTGTGTGTGTGTGTGTATGGAGTGTTTGGTGGTCTCCTTTAGCTATGTCCAGGGACACTGTGTCATATGCTGCGGAGGACATGTCCTCACAGGATGATCCCATTCCATGTAATCAGGATAGCACTGGTTTAGCACAGATTCCAGCAAGGGAGCCTGAATGGGTTTCCTCTATCAAATCTTGGATTACCCAGATTTCTGACAGGGTTGCGAGTAATGAGTCTGGAACCCAGGTATTACAGAACTCCATGGCAGTATGGCCCGATTCTGGTACCGCAGGACGCCCCGCTATGTACCCCCCAAAACGTGCGCTTGTTAACATCACGCAAGATGACATGGATACCGATTCTGATACCACAGAGGGTAATGGGGATGTGTTGCGGGGGTCTGCCTCTCTTGCAAAGGGGGTGCAATTAATGATAGAGGCTATCAGGGATGTGTTAAATATAAATGATACCACACCTGAGCAGGTTGAGGAGCCTTTTTTTCACTGAACATAAGAAAGTCTCGCTAACCTTCCCTGCGTCAAAGGAATTGAATGCTATATTTGAGAAAACATGGGAAAACCCGGAGAAAAAATTCCAGATCCCTAAAAGGGTCCAGGTGGCATTTCCGTTCCCTGAGTAGGATATGAAAAAATGGAAAAACTCGCTTAATGTTGATGCATCTGTGTCCAGACTCTAAAAAAAGTTTTTTTACCTGTTCCAGTCAGTGTCGTAACTAGACATTTTAGCGCTGTGTGCAAGAAGCGGCATCGGTGCCCCCCCTCCTTAACGTAAACCGGCGGCAGTGCGCGCGCCAAAAATATAGGGGCGTGACTTCACGGGAAAGGGGTGTGGCCACAAAATAATACCAATTCATACAATGGTGCACAGTAGTCTCCATTATTAAAATTACATCGCACAGTAGCGCCACTACACCAGGTATTGCCCCTTTTTCACATTACGGCAGACAGATTCCCTTTTTTACACATTATGGCAGATAGCGTCCACCTTTTACACGTTACGGCAGACAGCGTCCCCTTTTACACATTACAGCAGGCAGAGTCCCCCTTTAACACAGTACGGCAGGCAGATTCCCCATTACACCCCCCCCCCCCCTTAGAGTGTAGTGTAGTGTAGTGTACTGTAGTGAAGTGTAGTGTAATATAGTGTAGTGAAGTGTAGTGTAATATAGTATAGTGTAGTGTGGTGTAGTGTAGTGTCTGTGTAGGCACTTACGTGATGTGCACGTTCTTCCAGCGCTGTTGCCGGCTCCTGACTCCTCCTGACAGAGTCCACTTCACAGGCAGAACTCAGCCGCAGCGCTGCCAGGACCTCAGCAGCAGCGGCGGCTTCAGCGGGACATAGGTGCGCGGGCGGCGGCTTCAGTGGGACATGGGCGGGCGGCGGCTTCAGCAGCAGGACACAGTCGGGCAGCCGGCAGCGGCTTGACTGGGAGAGGTGGCGGGTGGGTGGAGGACACACATTGATTGCAGCTTCACGCGCTGCTGACCTATAAGCTCCAGCTTGGCTGGGAGAGGAGGCGGAGATCATAGCGGCTCTGTGTTGGCGGGGGTCGGGCATTACTCGCGGCTTCATGCAGCTGTACTGATAGCTCCGGCTTTGGGGTGAGGGGAGGCGGAGCTGACAGCTACTCATCACCTGAGAGTAGATTGTGAGGCCGGCTGATTGCGCCCCAGGTCATCCTGCGCTGTGTGCAAGGCACACAGCGCACATACCTAGTTACGGCACTGGTTCCAGGATCTACCGCCTTAAAGGAGCCAGCTGATAGAAAAATTTATAATACACTTAAATCAATGTACACTACTTCAGGGACCATATTACGCCCCACTACTGCTAGTGCATGGATTGCAAGGGCTATAGTAAAGTGGTCGGCTACCTTACTAGAGGATTTGGATACAAAGGATAGGGGGGATGTTGAATTGTTTTTGCTTAACATTCACGATTCAGCAGGTTTTATGGTAGAATCCATGAAAGACCTGGGTTCCATGGCTGCGGGGATCTCTTCCATGTCTGTTTCAGCTCGTCGGGGACTGTGGCTGCGCCAGTGGTCTGCCGACGCGGAATCCAGGAAAAGAGTGGAGTCCCTACACAGGTCAGGCTCTCTTTGGGGTAGCTTTGGATGCATGGATATCCATGGCTACAGCGGGTAAGTCTCCATTTCTTCCCTCAGCTGCTCCTGCAAGCCTAGAAAGGCCAAACCGTCCAATACCTTCTTTAGGGGAGGTTGAGTTAAATCCAAGAAACCTGCTGCTGCAGGTTCCCAGGAACAAAAGCCTGCTTCAAGTACGCCAAAGTCCTCCGCATGACGGTGGACCGCGCGGCATGAAGGTGGGGCCGGTGTGGGCGAAACTCAGACAGTTCAGTCACGTCTTGGTATCGTCCGGCCTGGATCCCTGGGTGATAGATATGGTGTCCCAGGGATACAGGCTGGAATTTCAAAATCTCCCTCCTCACCGATTTTTCAAATCAGGCTTGCCAGTTCTACTGGCAGACAGAACTGAACTACAGGAAGCTGTCCAGAAGTTGGTGGAGGCACAGGTCATTGTACCAGTTCCTCCTCATTTACAAACCACAGGTTACGATTCAAACCTTTTCATGGTACCGAACACGGATGGTTCGGTCAGGCACATTCTGAACCTAAAATCACTGAACCCCTTTCTAAAGGAGTTCGAGTTCAAGATGGAGTCTCTCAGGGCGGTGATATCAGGTCTGGAAGAGGGAGAATTCCTGGTATCCCTGGATATCAAGGCTGCGTACCTCCACATTCCGATTTGGCTGCCACATCAGGCTTCACATTATTGGACTGTCATTTCCAGTTCCAGGCCCTGCCATTCAGCCTCTCAACAGCACCGAGGGTGTTCACCAAGGTGATGGCAGAGATGATGGTTCTCCTCCGCAAATAAGGGGTGAACATCATTCCATATCTGGACGATCTGCTGATAAAGGCTTCGTCCAAGGAGAAGCTGTTGCAGTCCATTGTTCTCACAACGCAACTACTCATAGTCCACGGTTGGATTCTGAATCTCCCAAAGTCACATTTGGAACCGACCCAGAGGTTGTCTTTTCTGGGGATGTTCCTCAACACAGAAGTGCAGAGGGTGTTTCTTCCGCAGGAAAAGGCGTTGGTGATACAAACAATGGTCCGCGATGTCCTGAAGTCAGCCCGGGTGTCAGTTCATCACTGCATTCGCCTTTTGGGAAGATGGTGGCCTCTTACGAGGCTCTCCATACGGGAGGTTCCATGCTCGGGCCTTCCAACTGGATCTCCTGGACAAGTGGTCAGGATCTCATCTCCACATGCACCAGAGGATTCGTCTCTCGCCAAAGGCCAGGATTTCACTCCTCTGGTGGCTCCAATTGCCTCACCTTCTGGAGGGCCGCAGGTTCGGGATTTAGGACTGGGTCCTTCTAACCACAGATGCAGTCACTCAGGGGGAAACATTCCAATGAAGGTGGTCAAGTCTGGAAGCCGGGCTGCCCATCAACATCCTGGAACTAAGAGCCGTCTACAACGGTCTTCTTCAGGCAGCCCCTCTTCTAAGAAATCAGGCCATTCAAGTGCAGTTGGGCAATGTAACGACAGTGGCCTACATAAACCGACAGGGTGGAACGAAGAGCAGAGCTACAATGTTGGAGGTGACAAGAATCCTCCTCTTGGCAGAAAGAAACTCGTTGGCGCTCTCAGCAATCTTCATTCCGGGAGTAGACAACTGGGAAGCAGATTTCTCAACAAGAAGCTTCAACGCTATTGTTCCAGGTTGAGGGACCCACAAGCAGTGGCAGTGGACGCCCTGGTGTCTCTGTGGGTGTTCCGGTCGGTGTATGTGTTTCCACCTCTTCCACTCATTCTAAGAGTTCTAAAGCTTGTAAGGAGATCAAGGGTTCAGGCGATCCTCATTGCTCCGGACTGGCCAAGGCGGGCTTGGTACGCGAACCTTCTGAATCTCTTGCAGGAAGAGCCGAGGCCTCTTCCTCTTCGGGAGGATCTGCTGCTGCAGGGACCGTTCGCCTATCAAGACTTACCGCGGCTACGTTTGACGGCACGGAGGTTGAACGCCTGATACTAGCTCGGAAGGGATATTCCGAAGAATGTAATTCCTACCCTGATACCCTGATACAGGATAGGAAAGGGGTAACGTCTAAACATTACCATCGTATTTGGAAGAAATATGTCTCTTGGTGTAAATCCAAGAAGTTTCCTACGGTGGAGTTTTAACTCGGACGGTTTCTCCTCTTCCTGCATGCAGGTGTGGATATGGGCCTGAGGTTGGGATCTGTGAAGGACCAGATTTCGGCCCTCTCCATCTTCTTCCAGAAACAATTGGCTGCCCTCCCTGAGGTTTAGACTTTTTTGAAGGGAGTTCTGCACATCCAACCTCCCTTTCTACTGCCTACACACCTTAGGACCTTAATGTGGTGTTGCAGTTTCTCCAGTCGGATTGGTTTGAACCTCTACAGGAGGTTGAGGTCAAATTTCTTACTTGGAAGGCGGTCACGTTGTTGGCCTTAGCTTCTGCTAGACGTGTGTCGGAATTAGGGACTTTGTCCTGTAAAAGTCCTTACTTGATCTTCTACGAAGATAGAGCTAAACTCCGGACACGTCAGCAGTTTCTTCCGAAGTTTGTGTTGGCATTTCATATCAACCAACCTATTGTGGTGCCAGTAGCTACTGACTCCTCAATTACATCAAAGTCCTTGGATGTTGTAAGGGCTCTGAAGATATATGTGAAGAGAACTTCTCGTCACAGAAAGTCGGACTTTCCGTTTGTCCTATATGATCCCAAGAAAATTGGGTGTCCTGCTTCTAAGCAGACTATTTCGGTTCACTATCCAGCACGCTTATTCTACGGCAGGACTGCCGTGTCCAAAATCTGTTCAGGCCCACTCTACTCATAAGGTGGAGTCTTCCTGGGCGGCTGCCCAGGGTGTCTCAGCATTGCAACTTTGCCGAGCTGCAACTTGGTCTGGGTCGAACACGTTTGCAAAGTTTTACAAGTTCGATACTTTGGCCTCTGATGATCTGAAGTTCAGTCAATCAGTTCTGCAGGAGCCTCCGCGCTCTCCCTCCTGTTCTGGGAGGTTTGGTACATCCCCATGGTACTAATGTGGACCCCAGCATCCTCTAGGACGTAAGAGAAAATAGGATTTTGGTTACCTACCGGTAAATCCTTTTCTCGTAGTCTGTAGAGGATGCTGGGCGCCCGCCCAGCGATTCGTTTTCCTGCAACCGTTATCTGGTTCAGTACGACTTTGGTTAGTTATTGATAATGTCAATTATTATCTTTAAACATAAAGCTATACACTATTACCGTGGAGCCGCTATGGCCGCTAGACCACGTGCACGTGCTACGCACTTTGTACGCTATTTGCGTACAGAGTCCCGCACGTGGTACGCACTTGGCGTACACACGCTGCGCTGGGTGTACGGAATACACACAGCGGGCGCACACACAGTAGATAACCTTTAAACCTTGTTAATAAAACACAGTAAGAATATACTTATACTCTAAACCTTAGTAGTCAAATACTGTAATGATGTAACGCTTAATAACCTTAACAATGTGTATGCTGTTTGAGCGATTGAGACGCTAAGAGAGCCCTTTGCAGGAAAGTGAAAACACAACACCGGGTTTGGTTAAAACCACAGCAGCTCTAACACTGCCGTGGATTATTCAGAGAAAAAGGGAAAAACAATACAAGTTATACACTACAAGCTAACACAGAAATCTAACAGAACAACAGAGAATAAAACGAACAATGGCGAACAATGGCTACAGAGAATATACATACGTGGGGAATCTTTCGCATGCGCGACCTGGAATCCAGTCCTCAGCTATCAGGTAGAAAGCCTTCAGAGACATGAGGCTGGCCAGGCAACAGTGGTCTTTATATACACAACATACATTCACAATACAATGGTACCTGTATCTCATTGTTCATTGGACACAGGGATGTGTCTCTACATTACAGCAAAGGTCATAGGTGGATTTGAACAGGCGGGCTGTGTCTTTCCCCAACTGCTCTGGTGGGAGGTATCCTCAGGATTCCCGCCGCATGTGTAATTTACATCAAATACAGTTAATGTTCATAATCTACTTCTGTACATAACTATACGCAGGAGCGAGCGATCCTTTCCTAACTAACACCGGAATGTTACTCTTAAAATACCCTACAGCTGGATACTAGACACCACCTTTCAACCTTTATCTGACCCTTCCTATCATGCAAAGAGGAATCTCTCTGTCCAGGAACAGTTTAAACTAATCATACTCACTGACATGGTCTAGGGGAATATTAACTACAAAATGCACTATTTGGGTTAAATTTGCTACGATCGAGTCGCACGCTACACGCTCACAAACTCCGCCATAAATACACATCTCATGCGCACGATCGCCGGAGCGATCCTACGCAACTTGCGGGTATGTGCACGCACGGGGGAACAAGTGTACGAGCAGCGTGCATGTGCATGAGGGGTTAGTACAAGGGGCATGCATCATGATATTTTTCGACTTTGACAGTCCACCCTTTGGCAGTCAACAATAACTGCCACTATCTAAACAATTAAGCAGAAAAATATTCAATACAATGAAATACCTATAAATGATTGGGTGGAGGGAGGAGAGGAGAAGGTGGGAAATGTATGACCTAATGGGATAGTAAAAGCATGTATGTATGAAATTCATGTCTGAGGGGTCATGTATCATCGTGCCGTACATGTTCTAGACAAGCTTCGAGGTATTGCGAAGTATACATTAAATCCTTCTTATCCCGTATTAAGGGTCTGTAAGTGGGCTAACAAACTCTACCGAGCTCTTTTCGGCTTTTAGTTCCAACAAATGGGGTGCACATTAGTTGATGATACATGGAGGGGGAAAATATGTGAGTGCTAATATATGTACCTATATCACCTGTCGACTATGTGTGTCACTACCTGAAGATCGTAGAGATGAAGATAAGAAACATGTGTTATAAATACATTCATATGATAATGTGTGTAATTGTCCTTGGATGTCTTGTTGAAGTCTTGTCCGGATAGGTGTATCTTTGCTGTAAGTGGTAAGCAAAGTTTTTCAAGTGTCCATAGAAAGTTAAAGTCTCTAAAGTGTCTCGCAAAGTCTGTGAAAAAGTTCATCAAAGGTCTGTGGAAATGTTCATCAACGGTCTGTAGAAATGTGCATCAAAATCTTCTTCCGAGTGGATGTCTTTTTACCTTGGAGAAAAACAAAGGAGAAACGGGTGAAAGAAACGGACCGTGGAATCACGTCTTATCACAACATTGTCTCGATTGATGGGCCATAAATTAAACCAGTTGTTGTAACAATGCCCTCGCTCCTTAAACTCATCAATTTGGTACTGCGCTTGCAATGCATTAAAATCCGAACACATCTGAATATCAATCCAATCATTATGACAACTCCTAGGATACAAAGGAGAAATTTCCCTACATTCACGATAACATTTTGAGCCCATTCTCCTAAACCTGAGAACCAATTGCGTGGGTTCAACCATGAAACCCAGCCGGTCAGTTCATTACTCACAGCAGTAAGGGTAAGGTTGTGTCTCCTTCGGAACTTCCACTTCAATTGCAAGATATCGTCCATCTTTTGATCTATGACCTCGGTTGGGTCATCGGTGCTGTTTGTGATATATGTACAGCACTTCACGCCATACTGAGTTGCTAGGGTGACACAATACCCGCCTGTCACCGCTGTGAGGTAATTGAGAACCATCCTGTGCTGGATCAGTTCCGTTTTGTAAGCTTGCAATTCCCTCCCAGTATACCTGAAGGTGTCATCATACATCTCGGTGATATTGTCTATCAGGTTCGCTAGCGCAGTAATATACCTAAAATGTATAATTCCTCTGGCGGTACGGGTAATATCTAGCGCGAGTAGGAATTGAATCCCGGTGGATTCGTGGATCAAATCAGAGGCTGCGTGCTCTGTCCTATCTATAAGGTGTCTCTTAACCATGTGTTCGTAGTGAGTGTGAGTGTAAGGAGGTTGAGCATTGCGGTGAACGTCTTTCATCTTATCATGGGTAATGGTCATTACTTCTGGCAACACTCTTCAAATGTAACACAATCCCTCTGAGTTCGGGGCAAGCCACTTATACGCCTTCCTCCCACATATGAAATATGCATCATCGGGGAGGACATATGGGACAGAATATGACATCACCATATTGCAAACCTTCTAGGTGAAAAATCCTATCCCTAACTCTCTCATCTGTTCAGTACACGTATCAGGCTGTATGATATGCGCACAGTATCCTGGAGATACTTCTCCAACCCGCATGGTCCTACTTCCTAGAGTATACCTATACCGAAAATATCTCCCACCGTCGGCTATTTGGGGTATAAGTTCAGGGTCTACGGGCATTCTATCGGCTCTGTGTGAAAATGCCATGGTTTGGTTGTTCCATGTCACTTCCCAATTTCCCGGCTTTCGGGGATTGGAAATGTTAAAACATACTAAGGACCTATCCACATGATATTGGTGGAGCTTCAAACTAGGAGGCCTAGAAATATGAAATTTCTTGTCCACCGGTCTCCCACCCCTTAATTCAAGTACCTCACCTATTGTTAAAGAGTATGGCACTGGTCCTGACTTGCTCTGATCTTGAGGTACTTGTGAGCACACCCAGCATTCCGTTTGGTTTAAAACCTTACCCACTAATGAGTGATAGTCACTCAATGGATGACGGTCCATGTTGATATTAAGGCTGGATTGACATCTCTGGATGCACCCGTCCTCAACTATGTTTTCACAATTCCTACAGATACAATTTTCCTCAGCTAACAATCCTTCACAATGTCTCCTAGTGTCATGACTACCAGATCGTTGTCACGATCCGGGTATCTGGACGCCATTTCTTACCTATCAGATGCCTCCTAAGGCTGGCTCAGCGCTCCAGGACCGGATCCCATCTGTTATCCTGATGTGCACATTCCCGCATCCTCTCCTGTCTCTCTGGACGCAGTCACAGTAACGCCTTATACATCTGGCATGGCGTCTCCCGCGGCCTCCGCCGCCGTCCCTGAGCTTCTGCATTCAGAGTGGCAATTACGTCAGCCGCGGCCTCCGCTGTGTCCGCGTGGTCGGATGTGCATCTGTCAGCCTGGCGTCTCCTGTCTCCGGTGGCCGGCGCCGCCATTACTGTTTTCCAGACCACATGGATTACAATCCAAACTTCCCTCCAAGTGTCTGCATGGGCGCAGCCATCTTGGATTCTGTCAGCTGATCATTCCTACCAATCCGTTGTCAGTATTATTAATTTGCATAATTGCCTAGCCAATGCCTTCCTTGCTGCAGGTATAAATAGGTTGTGCCTGAGCAAGGAAGGCGTCAGTGCTTTGGTTGTCAAACCTAGTTCCAGTTTGTCTCTCTTCTGTGAATGTCTTCCAGGTTCCAGCTCCTGTCTCCAGACTTCTGCTATAGAGACCCGCACCAGCATTCCATCTGCGGTGTAGCCTGACTCTCCGATCCATTCTGGACTCACCTGTTTCCAGCTACAACATCACCTGCTTCCAGCTTAGCTTCCAGCAGTGTACAGCTTCTCTTAAAGGGCCGGTGTCCTTTCTGCAGTTTACCACTCTCCACCGGTATTATTATTTCTCCGCTCTCAAATTCTACATTTCATCTACATTGCATCGCTCTCAAGCTTTATTTATTATTTAACTGGTTCCAGCCAGTATCCACTCCGTGCCAACACCTGTCTGGTTCTAACCAGTACCCACAGCAGCATTTTATCTACAACAGTCCAGCTTTCCCTGGAACACCAGCTGGTACGACCCTGGGCTTTCCTCATTGCTACAGTTGAGCCTGGTAAGGACTTTCCAACTTGCAGATAATAAGAACTGTCTCATACCACCAGAGCTCTGTGGCCCCTGCCACCCTGTAGTACCCAGGAACTGTATTATTATTTCTCTGCTGATTTTTATGTTACTTTTTACTGCTTCTGTGATGCATGGAGTTTGTCATAAATAAATATCATTGACTTTTACTCAAGTTGTCGTGGTCATGCCTTCGGGCGGTTTCTCTTCATGTTACTTACATGTCCAGGGGTCTGATACAACCTCCCAGGTTCCGGTACATCTCAGCCCCTACAACTGAGGCTGCCTTCCGTCAGCTCAGGCCCTCAGTTGTGACAGTAAGCACTGACCTAATGAATCCAGCCGGAGACCAGGATCAAGCGGCCAGGCCGATGCAAGAACTGGCAGCCCGACTAGAACATCAGGAGGCTGCACAGGGCCACATCATCCGCTGTCTCCAGGATCTCTCTACTCGGCTGGATGGGATTCAGACAACTCTCCGTGGATCAGGCGCTTCTGGTGCGTCACCCACAGTGACTCCAGTTATAACCCCACCCACCTTACCCATTCCTGCTCCACGTCTTCATCTTCCAACGCCAGCAAAATTTGACGGATCTCCAAGATTCTGCAGGGGATTTCTCAACCAGTGTGAGATTCAGTTTGAGCTACAACCTGGCAATTTTCCCAGTGACCGTACAAAAATTGCCTACATCATCTCACTTCTCAGTGGCTCAGCCCTTGACTGGGCATCACCGTTATGGGAGAGGTCCGACACCCTGCTATCTTCTTACACTGCATTCGTGTCAACATTCAGGCGCATCTTCGACGAGCCAGGCCGGGTAACTTCAGCTTCGTCTGAGATTCTCCGTTTACGCCAGGGATCACATACTGTAGGACAATATCTTATACAGTTCCAGATCCTGGCATCTGAACTGGCATGGAACGACGAGGCCCTGTATGCTGCATTCTGGCATGGTTTATCCGAGCGTATTAAAGATGAGTTAGCTACCAGAGACTTACCCTCCAAGTTAGATGAGCTAATCTCACTTTGTACAAAAGTTGACTTACGTTTCAGAGAGAGAGCAACTGAGCGTGGAAGATCATCTGCTCCAAAATCTTCTGCTCCTCCTCCTCACCAACTGTCACCAACTAAAGATGAACCCATGCAAATTGGCCGTTCCCGTTTAACTCCTGCTGAGCGCCGAAGACGTCTCTCCGAGTCTCTCTGTCTTTATTGTGCAGCTCCGTCTCACACCATTAATGCCTGTCCCAAACGTCCGGGACTCCAAGTCCTAGCTCGTCAAGGAGAGGGCCGGCTAGGAGTAATGATCTCCTCTCCATCTCCTCAAGATTGTAATCTCCCAGTCTCGCTTCAAGTTGCTCAACGTTATCAGAACGTCATTGCCCTCCTGGATTCCGGAGCAGCTGGGAACTTTATTACCGAAGCCTATGTTAAACGGTGGTCCCTACCCACCGAGAGACTTCCTTCCTCCTTTTCCTTAACTGCCGTGGATGGCAGTAAAATTTTTGATACAGTTATTGCTCTAAGGACTCTACCAGTTCGTCTGAGAGTGGGAGTTCTTCATTCCGAACTTATTTCACTTTTAGTGATTCCAAGAGCCACACATCCTGTGGTCCTGGGCCTTCCATGGCTCCGTCTTCACAATCCTACAATTGATTGGACGACTACGCAAATCCTGGCATGGGGTCCCTCCTGTGCTGAGACATGTTTGTTTAAAGTGTTGCCTGTCTGTTCTTCCTCCCCCAGGTCGTCTGATGTTCCACCTCCTCCATATCAAGATTTCACGGATGTGTTCAGTAAAGCTTCTGCTGATATCCTTCCTCCTCATAGAGAATGGGACTGCCCGATTGATCTCGTTCCAGGGAAGGTTCCACCTCGAGGCCGAACTTATCCGTTGTCTCTGCCCGAGACGCATTCTATGGAGGAATACATTAAAGAGAACCTAGCAAAGGGGTTCATTCGACCTTCTTCTTCTCCAGCCGGCGCAGGCTTCTTTTTTGTAAAAAAGAAAGATGGTGGTCTGCGGCCGTGCATCGACTACAGAGGTTTGAACGACATTACCATTAAGAACCGCTATCCTTTACCCCTGATTACTGAGCTCTTTGACAGAGTTAGCGGAGCTACCATCTTTACAAAGCTGGACTTGAGAGGTGCATACAATCTCATCCAGATCCGTGAGGGTGACGAGTGGAAGACCGCATTTAACACCCGTGACGGTCATTATGAGTACCTCGTCATGCCCTTCGGATTGAGCAATGCTCCAGCTGTCTTCCAGCATTTCGTCAATGAGATCTTCAGAGACATTCTATACCGTCATGTCGTGGTCTATCTAGACGATATCCTCATTTTTGCCAACAATTTAGAGGAACATCGTTTTTGGGTAAAGGAGGTTCTGTCCCGTCTCCGTGTCAATCATCTCTATTGCAAATTAGAGAAATGCGTCTTTGAAGTCAAGTCCATTCCGTTTCTAGGGTACATTGTGTCCGGTTCCGGACTAGAGATGGATCCTGAGAAACTACAAGCAATCCAGAATTGGCCGGTACCCTTAACCCTCAAAGGGGTCCAGAGGTTCTTAGGGTTCGCCAATTATTACCGAAAGTTTATACGAGACTTTTCCACCATTGTGGCGCCTATTACTGCTTTCACCAAGAAGGGTGCAAACCCGTCCAAGTGGTCTGAAGAAGCCATGCAAGCTTTTCATCTTTTAAAACAGAGGTTCATCTCTGCGCCTGTCCTGAAACAGCCTGACATCGACTCTCCTTTCATCCTAGAGGTGGATGCCTCCTCCGTTGGAGTAGGAGCGGTGTTATCTCAGAGGGCTAAAGATGGCCATTTACATCCTTGCAGTTTCTTCTCACGGAAGTTCTCCCCAGCGGAGCGCAACTATGCCATTGGCGACCAGGAGTTGCTAGCCATCAAGCTCGCTCTAGAGGAGTGGAGATATCTGTTGGAGGGAGCTTCTCATTCAATCACCATCCTTACAGACCACAAGAACCTTCTATATCTGAAAGGCGCACAATGTCTCAACCCTCGTCAGGCCAGATGGGCACTTTTCTTTTCCAGGTTCGACTTTAAACTCCAGTTCTGTCCGGGCTCTCAGAATCGCAAGGCCGATGCCCTTTCCCGCTCATGGGAGCAAGAAAATGAGTCAGAGTCTTCAGACAAGCATCCTATTATAAATCCGTTGGCATTCTCCACGGTAGGAATGGACTCTACGCCCCCATCAGGGAAAAGTTTTGTGAAACCGACACTAAGGAAGAAGCTCATACATTGGGCCCATGCTTCCCGCTTTGCCGGACATACAGGTATCCAAAAAACCCTGGAGTTTATCTCTAGGTCTTATTGGTGGCCAACTCTGAAAAAGGACGTTTTGGAGTTTATTGCATCTTGCCCAAAGTGTGCTCAACATAAAGTATCCCGCCAGTCGCCTGCGGGGCAACTGGTTCCACTATCTGTTCCCCGTCGACCATGGACCCATTTGTCGATGGATTTTATTACAGATTTGCCCATGTGCAACAAGTTTAATACCATCTGGGTGGTAGTTGACCGGTTCACCAAGATGGCACACTTCATTCCTCTCACCGGTCTTCCGTCAGCTTCCAAGTTGGCTCAAGTATTCATACAAGAGATCTTTCGACTCCACGGTCTTCCAGAAGAAATTATCTCAGATCGAGGAGTTCAATTCACAGCCAAATTCTGGCGAAGTTTATGTCAAGCCCTCCAAGTCAAGCTAAAGTTTTCCACGGCTTACCATCCTCAGACCAATGGTCAAACTGAGAGGGTGAATCAGGACTTGGAGTCCTTCCTCCGCATCTATGTGTCCTCCTCTCAAGATGACTGGGTTCAATTACTTCCCTGGGCCGAGTTCTGTCATAACAACCAGTATCATTCTTCATCTTCTTCAACACCATTCTTCACCAACTTTGGATTCCACCCTAAAGTCCCTGAGTTCCAACCGCTTCCAGCAACTTCTGTTCCCGCAGTGGATATCACCTTGCATCAGTTTGCCAATATCTGGAAGAGCGTACGATCAGCTCTGCTCAAGGCATCGTTCAGGTACAAGAAGTTTGCGGATAAGAAGCGTCGAGCAGTTCCTGCTCTCAAGGTGGGTGATCGGGTATGGTTATCCACGAAGAATTTGAGGTTAAGAGTTCCCAGTATGAAGTTTGCACCTCGCTACATCGGTCCTTTTAAAATTGATCAAGTCATCAATCCTGTTGCTTACAGACTCCAGTTGCCTCCCTTCTTAAAGATACCCAGGACATTCCATGTTTCCCTGTTGAAACCGCTAATCTTGAATCGGTTTCATTCCTCACTTCCTCCAACTCCGAAAGTCCAAACTCAACGAGGCGTTGAGTATGAAGTAGCCAAGATCCTGGACTCACGTCACCGTTACGGTCAACTTCAGTATCTTATTGACTGGAAGGGTTATGGCCCTGAGGAACGTTCATGGACCAATGCTTCTGATGTCCATGCTCCTGCCTTGGTCCGGAGATTCCATTCCAAGTTTCCTCAAAAGCCAAAGAAGTGTCCTGGGGCCACTCCTAAAGGGTGGGGTGCTGTCACGATCCGGGTATCTGGACGCCATTTCTTACCTATCAGATGCCTCCTAAGGCTGGCTCAGCGCTCCAGGACCGGATCCCATCTGTTATCCTGATGTGCACATTCCCGCATCCTCTCCTCTCTCTCTGGACGCAGTCACAGTAACGCCTTATACATCTGGCATAGCGTCTCCCGCGGCCTCCGCCGCCGTCCCTGAGCTTCTGCATTCAGAGTGGCGATTACGTCAGCCGCGGCCTCCGCTGTGTCCGCGTGGTCGGATGTGCATCTGTCAGCCTGGCGTCTCCTGTCTCCGGTGGCCGGCGCCGCCATTACTGTTTTCCAGACCACATGGATTACAATCCAAACTTCCCTCCAAGTGTCTGCATGGGCGCAGCCATCTTGGATTCTGTCAGCTGATCATTCCTACCAATCCGTTGTCAGTATTATTAATTTGCATAATTGCCTAGCCAATGCCTTCCTTGCTGCAGGTATAAATAGGTTGTGCCTGAGCAAGGAAGGCGTCAGTGCTTTGGTTGTCAAACCTAGTTCCAGTTTGTCTCTCTTCTGTGAATGTCTTCCAGGTTCCAGCTCCTGTCTCCAGACTTCTGCTATAGAGACCCGCACCAGCATTCCATCTGCGGTGTAGCCTGACTCTCCGATCCATTCTGGACTCACCTGTTTCCAGCTACAACATCACCTGCTTCCAGCTTAGCTTCCAGCAGTGTACAGCTTCTCTTAAAGGGCCGGTGTCCTTTCTGCAGTTTACCACTCTCCACCGGTATTATTATTTCTCCGCTCTCAAATTCTACATTTCATCTACATTGCATCGCTCTCAAGCTTTATTTATTATTTAACTGGTTCCAGCCAGTATCCACTCCGTGCCAACACCTGTCTGGTTCTAACCAGTACCCACAGCAGCATTTTATCTACAGCAGTCCAGCTTTCCCTGGAACACCAGCTGGTACGACCCTGGGCTTTCCTCATTGCTACAGTTGAGCCTGGTAAGGACTTTCCAACTTGCAGATAATAAGAACTGTCTCATACCACCAGAGCTCTGTGGCCCCTGCCACCCTGTAGTACCCAGGAACTGTATTATTATTTCTCTGCTGATTTTTATGTTACTTTTTACTGCTTCTGTGATGCATGGAGTTTGTCATAAATAAATATCATTGACTTTTACTCAAGTTGTCGTGGTCACGCCTTCGGGCGGTTTCTCTTCATGTTACTTACATGTCCAGGGGTCTGATACAACCTCCCAGGTTCCGGTACATCTCAGCCCCTACAACTGAGGCTGCCTTCCGTCAGCTCAGGCCCTCAGTTGTGACAATCGTTTTCTGATACTCGCCTTTGCTCGGTGATTTAGTTGCTCTTGGAATTCTACGAATCCATCCTTGTCATCAGAACCCATTCCAGATCCTTTCTCGACCTCTCTGGTACTCTCACCGAAAAAGACTGTTCTGGTCAACAACAGGGTCAACAGGAAAACCCGGAACGCAGTCTCTTGGGGTAAGTCCAACTTGCAGGAGGAGAAAGAAAAAGTGGTAATGGGAGGTAAAGAAAATAATTAGAAGGGAAAGAAAACTGGTGCGACAACCGCCTCTGATCCTGTAGTTCTCTGTGCTCAGGTGCTGTGACAACAGTCCTGCCTCTCAACCTTCCCGGAACAGGCACTCCAGTGATATGGTTTCCTCTATACTCTGCTCTTTGTCACGGGCTTTCTCTTGGTCAGCGACCTTCTTACAGTGGGACGAGTGGACCCAAGTCTCTCTTTCGGCAACCTTCAATGCTGTCGTGCTGGTCAGTAAGACTTGGTACGGTCCTTCCCACCGGTCAATCAGGCAACCTGAGCGTAGAAAATTTCGAATCATTACATAATCCCCAGGTTCAATGTCATGACAATTACTGTCTGGCAGATCAGGAATCACTAGCTTTAGATTGCTGTTTTGATTCCTCAACTGCTTACTAATTTTTACCAAATACTTAACAGTTACTTCATTGTTGCATTTCAAATCATCCTGGGGGTTAATCATTACATGGGGTTGTCGACCAAAAAGAATCTCAAAGGGTGACAGGTTAAGAGGGGACCTGGGAGTGGTTCTGATGCTGTACAATACAAGTGGCAAAGCTTCTGGCCACAACAATCCAGTTTCAGCCATCACTTTGCTCAACTTGTTCTTAATAGTGCTGTTTACTCTGTCCACTTTCGCACTCGCCTGTGGGCGGTACGGAGTATGCAGCTTACTATTAATTCCCACTAATTTGCACATTACCTGAAAGACTTCACCTGTAAAATGGGTACCCCTATCACTTTCAATTATCCTAAGGATACCATACCTGCACACAAATTCCTGCACAATTTTCTTTGCAGTAAACAGAGCAGTATTTGTGGCAGCGGGGAACGCTTCTACCCAATTTGAAAACACATCAATACAAACCAATACATACTTTAAGTTTCTACAAGGTGGCAATTGTATGAAATCAATTTGAATCACCTGAAAAGGGCCGTCCGTTGGCAGGATATGGGATGGTTCTGTTGGTATTGCCTTTCCAATATTCTTCCTCAAGCAGGTGAGGCATGTCATTGCCCTCTTAACCGCATGAGAAGAGAATCCTGGCGCGCACCAGTAGGCTCTTACCAACTTGCACATACCTTCTTTGCCTAGATGTGTCAGACCATGTGCTGCCTCAGCTAAACTTGGAAGGTATGCTCTGGGTGCCACTGGCTTACCCTGTCCATCTGTCCAGAGTCCTGAGGACTCCTGGCCATATCCTTTTGACCTCCAGACTGCCTTTTCCTGTGGGGAACACAAATTTTGCATTTCACTCAATTTCTGTGTATTTACAGTATTGAATACCATCAGTTGTGTGATGTCTGTCTGTATGGGGGTGCTGGCTGCTGATTTAGCAGCTTCGTCTGCTCGGCTGTTGCCAAGTGACACTGGGTCTTGGCTGTACGTGTGGGCTTTACACTTGATAACAGCCACTCTGTCAGGTTCCTGTATCGCTGCTAGAAGTCTTTTGATGTGGGTCGCATGCGCCACGGGTGTGCCAGCTGTCGTCATGAAATTTCTGAGGCGCCATAGGGCCCGAAATCATGCACTACTCCAAAGGCATACCTAGAATCCGTGTAGATATTGGCTGACTTACCCTTAGCCAATTCACACGCTCTGGTTAGGGCGAGCAGCTCAGCAACTTGTGCTGAGTGTGGTGGGCCCAGGGGTTCCGCTTCTATGGTACCTTTGTCATCTATGACTGCGTATCCAGTACACAAGTCTCCCGAGTCCGTCAGTCTGTGGCAACTACCGTCAGTGTAAAAAGTAAAATCTACACCTTCCAGTGGGTTGTCACTGATGTCAGGCCTTGCAGTGAAATTTTGGGTCAAATATTCCATACAATCATGTGTGTCAGTGTCTGTACTAAATCCTCCTTCACCATCACTCTCATCCCCCACCCTTTGTGCCTGTCCAGGCACACCTGGGAGATACGTTGCAGGATTCAGTGCGCTGCATCTCCTTATGGTGATGTTTACAGGGGCCATTAGTGCTAATTCCCACCTTGTAAACCGTGCAGATGAGACGTGTCTGGTTTGGGCAGAATTAAGTAAGGCTGACACTGCATGAGGTGTATGGATGGTCAGGTTGTGACCTAACACTACATCTTCGCTTTTACTCACTAGCAATGCTATCGCTGCAACGCTTCGTAAGCATGTGGGGAGGGATCGCGCTACGGTGTCTAGCTGAGCGCTGTAGTAGGCTACCGGCCTGCTGGCATCACCATGTTTCTGGGTTAAAACACCTGCCGCACACCCAGCACTCTCCATACCGTACAATTCAAAGGGTTTCCCATAATCTGGCATACCTAATGCTGGTGCCTGCGATAGGCACTGTTTGAGTCTCTCAAATGCCAGTTCGGACTCATCTGTGTGCGAAATCCGATCTGGTTTGTTTGATGAGACCATCTCTTGCAAAGGTAAGGCTGCATGGAAAACCCTGGGATCCAGTTGCGGCAATAGCCACACATTCCTAGGAAAGTGCGGATCTGTTGCTGGGTTTGTGGCAGAGTCATGTCGCGAATCGCCTGTATTCTATCAGTGGTGAGGTGTCTCAGTCATTGTGTCAAGCAATGTCCCAAATATTTTACCTTGGTCTGGCATAACTGCAACTTATCCTTTGAAACCTTGTGTCCCGTATCAGAAAGATGAAAAAGAAGCTGTTTCGTGTCTCTCAAGGACGATTCGAGTGAATCAGAACACAGCAGTAAGTCATCTACATACTGTATTAATACTGATCCGCTCTCAGGTTGAAAGGATTGTAAACAGTCGTGCAAAGCCTGTGAGTAAATACTTGGGCTATCAATGAAACCTTGTGGTAAGCGAGTCCAGGTGTACTGTACTCCTCTGTATGTGAATGCAAACAAGTATTGGCTGTCAGGGTGCAGAGGTACCGAGAAGAAGGCGGAGCAGAGGTCAATAACAGTGAAAAATTTTGCAGTGGGAGGGATTTGCATAAGGATGACAGCTGGATTTGGCACTACGGGGAATTGGCTCTCGACTATTTTGTTGATCCCCCTTAGATCCTGCACTAGCCTGTAACCCCTCCCCCCCACTCTTTTTCACAGGGAAGATGGGACTATTGACAGTGCTGGACGCCCTAACTAGGATGCCCTGTTGCAGCAAGCGCTCTATGACTGGGTAAACTCCTAACTCCACCTCTGGCTTCAGAGGATACTGTGGGATTTTTGGAGCTATCCTACCATCTTTTACTTGAACTACTACAGGAGCTACATTTGCCATCAATCCAGTGTCTTGTCCATCTTTGGTCCAAAGTGACTCCGGTATCTGGGAGATCATTTCCTTTACCTTGGATGGACACCTGTCTGTAACAGCAGTGTGTGACATTAACCTTTGAGGGGAGTCTAGCATATCCTGCACTTCCTGAGCGTGATTCTCGGGTATATCTAAGAAAACACCTACAGGAGTACAATATATGACACACCCCATCTTACACAGTAAATCTCTCCCAAGTAGATTAGTCGGAGCCGATGCAGCTAGCAGAAAAGAGTGCTTGGTCTGCAAAGGCCCTATCGTAATCTCTGCTGGTCTGCTTAAAGGGTAGTGTTGTACTACTCCTGTTACTCCCATTGCTGGAATTGTTTTACCCGTGGTTTTCATACCCACCGTTGAATTTAACACTGACTTGGCCGCCCCCGTATCTACAAGGAAAGGTAGTGATCTACCAGCTACATCAATTGTGACCGCAGGTTCACTTCCAAGGCTCGCAATTAATTTCACTGGCTGCAGACTACAGGTGTGGCCTGACCCCTATTGTAAGTTGTGACCATCCCGCAGCGCGTTGGCAGCTACAATATGTGAAGTGGGTAACTGAGAATTTTCAGAGACCTGCCAGTCTTTCTTTGGTGGGTACCTCTTTGTTTCCCCTGCATGTGGCTCATAACTCCTTCTCTGCGGTCCCTGATCCCATTTGCGTGCGCCATACTGTGTGTCATGTTCTGGTCTAGGGGGTCGATATACCTTATGTGGGTCTCTAAATCTGCAACTCCGTGCAATATGTCCTTCCTTATGGCAGTTATAACATTTTACCACATACGACTTACCATCAGGGGTCTGGGGCTTAGGCTGAGGTGGCCTTGTTGTAAGGGCCTGTATACTTACTGCCATCAGCTTATCCCCCTGTGACTCCCTGTGTCTAACGATGTTCCGATCATGCCCAACAGCGGACTCTCTTAATGCAGCCACCGAGATACCTCTCCAGTTAGGTTGAGTGGTCTGTACCCTTGTTCTCAACACTTCCTTTAAACTGTCCATTAATACGGACACAGCTACCTCCCTATGATGCATATTTTCCTCAATGTCCACGACCCCAGTGTATCTAGCCATTTCCTGCAGTGCTCGGTGGAAATAGTCAGAAGCAGTTTCACCTTCTTTTTGTCTAATGGAGAAAATTTTGTTCCACTTGACAACAGTTGGGAAATATACTCCTAACTGCAGATTGATCTGTTTAACATTCTCCTGATTGTATTCATCAGTGAGAGGTACCTCTTCATCTAATTTACAATCAGTAATGAATTTCACAGGGTCAATACTAGAGGGCAAACATGCCCGCAGTACTGTCCGCCAATCTTTGTTATTGGGTTCGGCGGCGTTACCTAGTTCTTTAATAAACCTTTGACATGCGACTAGATCTTTCCTGGGATCGGGAAATTCAGACATAATTGTTCTTAATTCTGTCCGGGACCAGGGACAATGCATTGCAATGTTCCTGACGGGAGTGACTCCCTGTGCGTCAGTCTTTCCATTGGGGACTGCGATCACCCTGACAGGATTAAGTTCAATTACATCACTCTGGGTTGATTCTACAATGTGAGGTGTGATTGTTTCTGCATAATCTACAGTTCCGTACTTACCTGTGGACACGACCTCACCTGTGCCTCCACTAGGGGCCTTCGCTACTGCTCTTACTGGTTGGGCCGTGCCCACTGTAGTATCTTGTATGGTGGCTGCTAGAGAGAGTGCCGATATTGTGGTGGGCTCATCTTCCTGGTCACAGTCCTGAGGGAAGTTTAAGATAGGATACAACTTGCACGGGTTAGCATTAGCATCAATACACTTATCTACTTTACTCTTATTACCATTAATACATTTATTAAGTGCACTTTTATCGTATACCAGTATGCCATTCTCTGTAGCCATTTTCTCTCCTGTTATGTATGGTGGTGGTGATGCTGTTGCTATCAGTTTCCTGCCAGGGTTGGAACCAGCTGCTTGAGCTAATCCCTGTTGTATCTCACCCTCCTGTTGCCATAACTGTAAATAATCATAATGTCTAATCCTTTGTTTCTTGGATTTTATCAGGCATATCCTTCTCCTTAGATTTTGCAACACCTCAGGATTAAAACTGCCTACCCTAGGGAACGGTTCCCTATCGTCCACAGTCATACGTTCCCACTCATTGCATAAGACCTCTGCGTGTGATCCATATTTCTCACACATTATGTACCTCGCCCACCCTTTGGGCCGCTGAATATCAACCTGAACCCTGGTTGATCGTCCCTTACTTGAGCAACTGGCCCCCATTCTTTGCAGGTATTGCCTTCTCAGCGAATTCCTACAAAAAACAAATGACTCAATATAAGGCAACGGTGAAAGTTCTCCGAGTGCTCTCACCCACCCACGCCCCTGCTGGCCAATACACCGAACACTGTGCCCAGTGCCGGTTGTACCCAACCTCGGGCTCCTGTGTAACCGTTATTTACTGAGAGCGTGTGGGAGTATGCTACCCCTCCCAGTAAATATCAGTTGTTGGATATTTCCTGAGTGACCAGCGAAACTCCCTTAAAATAAAAAAAACTGTTACACAAATCACGTTAAGTGTACAATTAGCGTCTATGATCCCACAATTTGAGTGGGTATCAAGGTGAACTAACTAATGCACACAGTAATGTGCGGTACAGTCGCACTGCGTATAAGTAACTATTACTTATCCGCCGAACGACCAGCGGAAATCGATTGTTTAGGCTGTGAAACCTCAGCCGGAGCGTGTTCTCAAAATGGGCCTATATGGGTATCTCGCCAACCCCCCTGGGCTGCGATATCTCTCTGCTGACCTCTCAGGCCGCAGTATTCAGAGCTTCACTGACCTGCTGGTCTGTGGTAAACTTGCTACCTTGCTCCTTTGTACTCTTATACAATGTTAACGTGAGCAAGCCAATCTCACGCCACCAAGTGTTCACTTCACTGGTGTCCCCTGGGATCCCGAATTCCCTTGGGTCCAAAACCTTTATTGTTTGCACACTCACTCTTGCTCACTCATATACACTTCGATTTTTCTGTACAGAAAATTACTTTCATTCAGGTAAAACAGGCTAATCCCAGAGGTGATGCAATAAGAGAAGGATCTTTTAAACTAAAATATTGGAAACTGAACAAATTTGTGCTATTATCGCGTGGCTACCGTATCGCCTAAACTAAAACAATGCTAACGTGTGATTTGTATTAAGTGGGCGTATCTGTACGCACGTTGCGTAAACACGCCATGTGTATAGGCCTTTGCGTTGCGTACGCAGTCCCGTACGCTGTCCGAGACACGTGTACAAAGCCCGGATACGCCCGCAGTAACACAAATAACACGTTTCTATATATGTAAACGATATTTAACTATAATCGCTTACTAACACCACACAGTATCTCCTGTATAAACCTTTATAACTGGGTCAGGCTGCGTGTGTGTGTTTTACAATTACTCCTTTAAATATTACTCTTTACTTTTAACTAAAATAGCAACAAATTTTCTCAGCACGTGATCAATGCTAATGGCAAACAAGAGGGTAGATATGCGAAAATACACAAATGAAATACAGGTGTGTGCGTGTGTTACGTGTGTTGCGTGCGCAGTTGGCACCAAACAGAAATTTCACAGATTTAAAACCAAACAATAGCTTTTACGTTCTTACCTTCCGGATCCCACCAGCATCCCTTCAAACCAAGCAGAGCAGACGCTTATCTAATCAGCACTGATGTATCTCCGACCACAAAACGGCTAACAGGGGATACTACCTTCCCGCCCTTTGCTGATAGATAAAAGTCTGCCTTGTCCTGCTAGGCTGCGGATATGAGGAGAACCGGACGAGCCCTCAATTGATAATGTCAATTATTATCTTTAAACATAAAGCTATACACTATTACCGTGGAGCCGCTATTGCCGCTAGACCACGTGCACGTGCTACGCACTTTGTACGCTATTTGCGTACAGAGTCCCGCACGTGGTACGCACTTGGCGTACACACGCTGCGCTGGGTGTACGGAATACACACAGTGGGCGCACACACAGTAGATAACCTTTAAACCTTGTTAATAAAACACAGTAAGAATATACTTATACTCTAAACCTTAGTAGTCAAATACTGTAATGATGTAACGCTTAATAACCTTAACAATGTGTATGCTGTTTGAGTGATTGAGACGCTAAGAGAGCCCTTTGCAGGAAAGTGAAAACACAACACCGGGTTTGGTAAAAACCACAGCAGCTCTAACACTGCTGTGGATTATTCAGAGAAAAAGGGAAAAACAATACAAGTTATACACTACAAGCTAACACAGAAATCTAACAGAACAACAGAGAATAAAACGAACAATGGCGAACAATGGCTACAGAGAATATACATACGTGGGGAATCTTTCGCATGCGCGACCTGGAATCCAGTCCTCAGCTATCAGGTAGAAAGCCTTCAGAACTTGAGGCTGGCCAGGCAACAGTGGTCTTTATATACACAACATACATTCACAATACAATGGTACCTGTATCTCATTGTTCATTGGACACAGGGATGTGTCTCTACATTACAGCAAAGGTCATAGGTGGATTTGAACAGGTGGGCTGTGTCTTTCCCCAACTGCTCTGGTGGGAGGTATCCTCAGGATTCCCGCCGCATGTGTAATTTACAGCAAATACAGTTAATGTTCATAATCTACTTCTGTACATAACTATACGCAGGAGCGAGCGATCCTTTCCTAACTAACACCGGAATGTTACTCTTAAAATTCCCTACAGCTGGATACTAGACACCACCTTTCAACCTTTATCTGACCCTTCCTATCATGCAAAGAGGAATCTCTCTGTCCAGGAACAGTTTAAACTAATCATACTCGCTGACATGGTCTAGGGGAATATTAACTACAAAATGCACTATTTGGGTTAAATATGCTACGATCGAGTCGCACGCTACACGCTCACAAACTCCGCCGTAAATACACATCTTATGCGCACGATCGCCGGAGCGATTCTACGCAACTTGCGGGTATGTGCATGCACGGGGGAACAAGTGCACGAGCAGCGTGCATGTGCATGAGGGGTTAGTACAAGGGGCATGCATCATGATATTTTTCGACTTTGACATTATGTACTGCATTGTTACTTGGTAAGTAATGTTTCAGCAGTTGCTGAGTTTTCAAGATAAGCTAGCTTGATGTGCCTTGTATGTGTGAGCTGGTATGAATCTCGCCACTATCTGTGTTAAATCCTTCTCTCGAAGATGTCTGTCTCCTCGGGCACAGGTTCTAGACTGAGTCTGGTAGGAGGGGCATAGAGGGAGGAGCCAGCCCACACTATTAAACTCTTAAAGCGCCAATGGCTCCTAGTGGACCCATCTATACCCCATGGTACTAATGTGGACCCCAGCATCCTCTACGGACTACGAGAAAAGGATTTACCGGTAGGTAACCAAAATCCTATTTTTTCCAATGAGGGTGCCACTTTCTCTTGCGGGCTCAATCCATCTCCAATGCTGACTGACCTAGGGCTGGTTGGCACTATGATAGGGAGCCCACACACTTTGCTCCCAGAGCTATTCAGTTATTCCTGATAAACCAGTGCGAGAAGCAGTGTATCAGTGATAACACCCCCCCCCCCTCCCCTCGCCAGCTATAATGCCACCTGCCCTAATTTTTAATTTCTGGTGCTGGTAATATAAATTTCAGGGGGACCCCACATTCTTTGTCCCTCTGATTTCTTTCAATTCCAGCCTAAACTATTGTGTTTTCAAATAATTATGTAAAAAAATAAAAACATACCTCATACTGTAATCCCAGTGATATCTGGACACATCACTTATGTATTGTATGGCAACTCAGCAACAACAATGTATTAAGAAATAAAAAATGTGTTGTTGCGCAGAATAAGCCTTTGAAATAAGCAGCCTTTTATCTACATGTGGAAAGAAATATCAACTTTCAAAATGGTAAATATACAGATAATGTTAACGGATAATGTTAACTTGACTCTGATCTGTCCTTTGTTCCCCACATTCAATCTGTCTCAAGATCATGTTACATGCATCTAAAAATAAGAATTTACTTACCGATAATTCTATTTCTCATAGTCCGTAGTGGATGCTGGGGACTCCGAAAGGACCATGGGGAATAGCGGCTCCGCAGGAGACTGGGCACAAAGTAAAAGCTTTAGGACTAGCTGGTGTGCACTGGCTCCTCCCCCTATGACCCTCCTCCAAGCCTCAGTTAGGATACTGTGCCCGGACGAGCGTACACAATAAGGAAGGATTTTGAATCCCGGGTAAGACTCATTACCAGCCAAACCAATCACACCGTACAACTTGTGATCTGAACCCAGTTAACAGCATGATAACAGAAGGAGCCTCTGAAAAGATGGCTCACAACAACAATAACCCGATTTTTGTAACAATAACTATGTACAAGTAATGCAGACAATCCGCACTTGGGATGGGCGCCCAGCATCCACTACGGACTATGAGAAATAGAATTATCGGTAAGTAAATTCTTATTTTCTCTAACGTCCTAGTGGATGCTGGGGACTCCGAAAGGACCATGGGGATTATACCAAAGCTCCCAAACGGGCGGGAGAGTGCGGATGACTCTGCAGCACCGAATGAGAGAACTCCAGGTCCTCCTCAGCCAGGGTATCAAATTTGTAGAATTTAGCAAACGTGTTTGCCCCTGACCAAGTAGCTGCTCGGCAAAGTTGTAAAGCCGAGACCCCTCGGGCAGCCGCCCAAGATGAGCCCACTTTCCGTGTGGAATGGGCTTTTACAGATTTTGGCTGTGGCAGGCCTGCCACAGAATGTGCAAGCTGAATTGTACTGCAAATCCAACGAGCAATCGTCTGCTTAGAAGCAGGAGCACCCAGCTTGTTGGGTGCATACAGGATAAACAGCGAGTCAGATTTTCTGACTCCAGCCGTCCTGGAAACATATATTTTCAGGGCCCTGACTACGTCCAGCAACTTGGAATCCTCCAAGTCCCTAGTAGCCGCAGGCACCACAATAGGTTGGTTTAAGTGAAATGCTGAAAACACCTTAGGGAGAAATTGAGGACGAGTCCTCAATTCCGCCCTGTCCGAATGGAAAATCAGATAAGGGCTTTTACAGGATAAAGCCGCCAATTCTGACACGCGCCTGGCCCAGGCCAGGGCCAACAGCATGACCACTTTCCATGTGAGATATTTTAACTCCACAGATTTAAGTGGTTCAAACCAATGTGACTTTTGGAATCCAAAAAAAAACTACATTGAGATCCCAAGTGCCACTGGAGGCACAAAAGGAGGCTGTATATGCAGTACCCCTTTTACAAACGTCTGAACTTCAGGGACTGAAGCTAGTTCTTTTTGGAAGAAAATTGACAGGACCGAAATTTGAACCTTAATGGACCCCAATTTCAGGCCCATAGACACTCCTGTTTGCAGGAAATGTAGGAATCGACCCAGTCGAATTTCCACCGTCGGGCCTTACTGGCCTCGCACCACGCAACATATTTTCGCCAATTGCGGTGATAATGTTTTTGCGGTTACATCCTTCCTGGCTTTGATCAGGATAGGGATGACTTCATCCGGAATGCCCTTTTTCCTTCAGGATCCGGCGTTCAACCGCCATGCCGTCAAACGCAGCCGCGGTAAGTCTTGGAACAGACAGGGTCCTTGCTGGACAGGTCCCTTCTTAGAGGTAGAGGCCACGGATCCTCCGTGAGCATCTCTTGAAGTTCCGGTTACCAAGTCCTTCTTGGCCAATCCGGAGCCACGAATATAGTGCTTACTCCTCACCATCTTATCAATCTCAGTACCTTGGGTATGAGAGGCAGAGGAGGAAACACATACCCTGACTGGTACACCCACGGTGTTACCAGAGCGTCTACAGCTATTGCCTGAGGGTCCCTGGACCTGGCGCAATACCTGTTGAGTTTTTCCCAACGGTTTATAATCCTGTGGAAGACTTCTGGGTGAAGTCCCCACTCTCCCCGGGTGGAGGTCGTGCTGAGGAAGTCTGCTTCCCAGTTGTCCACTCCCGGAATGAATACTGCTGACAGTGCTATCCCATGATTTTCCGCCCAGCGAAGAATCCTTGCAGCTTCTGTCATTGCCCTTCTGCACCCTGTCTGTTTACGTGGGTGACTGCCGTGATGTTGTCCGACTGGATCAACACCGGCTGTCCTTGAAGCAAAGGTCTTGCTAAGCTTAGAGCATTGTAAATGTCCCTTAGCTTCAGGATATTTATGTGAAGTGATGTCTCCAGGCTTGACCATAAGTCCTGGATATTCCTTCCCTGTGTGACTGCTCCCCAGCCTCGCAGGCTGGCATCCGTGGTTACCAGGACCCAGTCCTGAATGCCGAATCTGCGGCCCTCTAGAAGATGAGCACTCTGCAACCACCACAGGAGGGACACCCTTGTCCTTGGTGACAGGGTTATCCGCTGATGCATCTGAAGATGCGACCCGGACCATTTGTCCAGCAGGTCCCACTGGAAAGTTCTTGCGTGGAATCTGCCAAATGGGATTGCTTCGTAGGAAGCCCCCATTTTACCCAGAACCCTTGTGCATTGATGCACTGAGACTTGGCTCGGTTTGAGGAGGTTCCTGACTAGCTCGGATAACTCCCTGGCTTTCTCCTCCGGGAGAAACACCTTTTTCTGGACTGTGTCCAGGATCATCCCTAGGAACAGAAGACACGTCGACGGAACCAGCTGCGATTTTGGAATATTGAGAATCCAATCGTGCTGCCGCAACACTATCTGAGATAGTGCTACACCGACCTCCAACTGTTCCCTGGATCTTACCCTTATCAGGGAATCGTCCAAGTAAGGGATAACTAAAATTCCCTTCCTTCGAAGGAACATCATCATTTCGGCCATTACCTTGGTAAAGACCCGGGGTGCCGTGGACCATCCCTACGGCAGCGTCTGAACTGATAGTGACAGTTCTGTACCATAAACCTGAGGTACCCTTGGTGAGAAGGGTAAATTTTGACATGAAGGTAAGCATCCTTGATGTCCCGAGACATCATGTAGTCCCCTTCTTCCAGGTTCGCAATCACTGCTCTGAGTGACTCAATCTTGAATTTGAACCTCTGTATGTAAGTGTTCAAAGATTTTAGATTTTAGAATCGGTCTCACCGAGCCGTCTGGCTTCGGTACCACAATAGTGTGGAATAATACCCCGTTCCCTGTTGCAGGAGGGGTACCTTGATTATCACCTGCTGGGAATACAGCTTGTGAATGGCTTCCAAAACTGCCTCCCTGTCAGAGGGAGACGTCGGTAAAGTCGACTTTTGGAAACGGCGAGGGGGAGACGTCTCGAATTCCAATATGTACCCCTGAGATATTACCTGAAGGATCCAGGGGTCTACTTGCGAGTGAGCCCACTGCGCACTGAAATTCATTGAGAACGGGCCCCCCCCGTGCCTGAGCTTGTAAAGCCCTAGCGTCATACTGAGGGCTTGGCAGAGGCTGGAAAGGGTTTCTGATCCTGGGAACTGGCTGATCTCTGCAGCCTTTTTCCTCTCCCTCTGTCACGAGCAGAAAAGAGGAACCTTTTGCCCGCTTGCCAACAAAGGACTGCGCCTGATAATACGGCGTCTTATTTTGAGAGGCGACCTGGGGTACAAACGTGGATTTCCCAGCTGTTGCCGTGGCCACCAGGTCTAAAAGACCGACCCCAAATGTTCCCTTTCAAAGACAATACTTCCAAATGACGTTTGGAATCCGCATCACCTGACCATTTTACTGGTAGAATTGGACAACGCACTTATGCTTGATGCCAGTCGGCAATTATTCCGCTGTGCATCATGCATATATAGAAATGCATCTTTTAAATGCTCTATAGGCAATAATATACTATCCTTATCTAGGATATCAATATTTCCAGTCAGGGAATCCGACCATGCCAACCCAGCACTGCACCTCCAGGCTGAGGCGATAGCTGGTCGCAGTATAACACCAGTATGTGTGTAAATACCTTTTTTTGGATACCCTCCTGCTTTCTATCAGCAGGATCCTTAAGGGCGGCCATCTCATGAGAGGGTAGAGCCCTTGTTCTTACAAGCGTGTGAGCGCCTTATCCCCTCTAGGGGGTGTTTCCCAATGCATCCTAACCTCTGGCGGGAAAGGGTATGCAGCCAATACTTTTTAAGAAATTATTAATTGTTATCGGGGGGAAACCCACGCATCATCACACATTTTATTTCTCAGATTCAGGAAAACTACAGGTAGTTTTTCCCTCACCGAACATAATACCCCTTTTTTGGTGGTACTCGTATTATCAGAAATGTATAAAACATTTTCCATTGTCTCAATCATGTAACGTGTGGCCCTACTGGAAATCACGGTTGTCTCTTCACCGTCGACACAGGAGTCAGTATCCGTGTCGGCGTCTGTATCTGCCATCTGCCTGACGGCCTATGAGACGTCTGGACAGGCACAAGCTGAGTAGCCGGCTGTCTCATGTCAACCACTGTTTTTTTATATAGAGCTGACACTGTCACGTAATTTTCAACAGTACATCCACTCAGGTGTCGACCCCCTAGGGGGTGACATCACTGTTACAGACACTCTGCTCCGCCTCCACATCATTTTCCTCCTCATACATGTCGACACACACGTACCGACACCCAGCACACACACAGGGAATGCTCTGATAGAGGACAGGACCCACTTAGCCCTTTGGGGAGACAGAGGGAGAGTTTGCCAGCACACACCAGAGCGCTATATATGTATAGGGACAACCTTACAATAAGTGTCTATCCCTTATAGCTGCTTATATCTGTTATTTTGCCAAATAAGTGCCCCCCTCTCTTTTTTACCCTGTTTCTGTAGTTGCAGGATGCAGGGGAGATTCTGGGAGCCTTCCTACCAGCGGAGCTGTGTGGGAAAAATGGCGCTGTGTGCTGAGGAGATAGGCCCCGCCCCCTTCACGGCGGACTCTTCTCCCGCTTTTTACTGGAAAACTGGCAGGGGTTAAATACATCCATATAGCCCAGGAGCTATATGTGATGTATTTTTCGCCAACTAAGGTAAATTCATTGCTTCCCAGGACGCCCCCCCCCAGCGTCCTGCACCCTCAGTGACCGGAGTGTGAAGTGTGCTGAGAGCAATGGCGCACAGCTGCAGTGCTGTGCGCTATCTTATGAAGACAGAAAAGTCTTCTGCCGCCGATTTATGGACCTCTTCTTGCTTCAGCATCTGTAAGGGGGCCGGCGGCGCGGCTCCGGGACCCATCCATGGCTGGGCCTGTGATCGTCCCTCTGGAGCTAATGTCCAGTAGCCTAAGAAACCCAATCCACTCTGCACGCAGGTGAGTTCGTTTCTCTCCCCTAAGTCCCTCGATGCAGTGAGCCTGTTGCCAGCAGGTCTCACTGAAAATAAAAAACCTATTTAAACTTTTACTCTAAGCAGCTCAGGAGAGCCACCTAGATTGCACCCTTCTCGTTCGGGCACAAAATCTAACTGAGGCTTGGAGGAGGGTCATAGGGGGAGGAGCCAGTGCACACCAGCTAGTCCTAAAGCTTTTACTTTGTGCCCAGTCTCCTGCGGAGCCGCTATTCCCCATGGTCCTTTCGGAGTCCCCAGCATCCACTAGGACGTTAGAGAAAAACATATCCAAAATACGACCATATCTTACACAAGACATTGCTAAAACTCTAATCCACGCTCTCATTATCTCCCGCATTGATTATTGTAATAGTCTCCTAACTGGTCTTCCCAAAACGAGACTCTCACCACTACAATCCATTCTGAATGCAGCGGCAAGGCTTATCTTCCTCGCTAGACGTTCATTGTCTGCAGATCCACTCTGTCAGTCCCTCCATTGGTTACCTGTACTCTACCGCATTCAAAATAAAATACTTTTACTCACAGACAAGGACATTAACCAAACTACACCAACGTACATCACTTCGCTTATCTCAAAATATCTCCCAACCCGACCTCTTCACTCTTCACAAGACCTGCGTCTCTCAGCCACACTCATTACTCGCTCCCACTCACGATTGCAGGACTTTCATCGGGCTGCACCCACTCTGTGGAATGCCCTACCACGCACAATAAGACTCTCCTCTAGTCTCCAAACCTTCAAGCGTTCCCTGAAAACTCACCTCTTTAGGCAAGCATATCAAATTTTAGAACCGCCCACATAACTTTCATAAACTAGAGATGAGCGGGTTCGGTTCCTCGGAATCCGAACCCCCCCGAACTTCAGCCTTTTTACACGGGTTCGAGGCAGACTCGGATCTTCCCGCCTTGCTCGGTTAACCCGAGCGCGCCCGAACGTCATCATCCCGCTGTCGGATTCTCGCGAGGCTCGGATTCTATCGCGAGACTCGGATTCTATATAAGGAGCCGCGCGTCGCCGCCATTTTCACACGTGCATTGAGATTGATAGGGAGAGGACGTGGCTGGCGTCCTCTCCGTGTAGAATAGATTAGAGAGACACTTGATTTACTACTTGGGGAGCATTAGGAGTACTCAGTACAGTGCAGAGTTTTGCTGATAGTGACCAGTGACCACCAGTTTTATTTATAATCCGTTCTCTGCCTGAAAAAAAACGATACACAGTCACATACCATATCTGTGCTCAGCCTCAGTGTGCTGCATGATAATATCATCTATGTATATCTGACTGTGCTGAGTGCTCACTGCTCACACAGCTGAATTGTGGGGGAGACTGGGGTGCAGTTAATAGCAGGAGTACAGTGCACACTTTTGCTGCCAGTGTGACTGACCAGTGACCACCAGTATATTGTCTGCCTGAAAAAGTTAAACAAACACTCCTGTGGTGTTTTTTTATTTTATTCTATAAACGCATTCTGCTGACAGTGTCCAGCAGGTCCGTCATTCATTATATTATATAAATATTTACCTGCAGTAGTGTTATATTTTTTTTGTTCATCTCTATCATCTTTATCATCTCTATATTAGCAGACGCAGTACGGTAGTCCACGGCTGTGGCTACCTCTGTGTCGTCAGTGCTCGTCCATAATTGTATACCTACCTGTGGTGGTTTTTTTTTCTCTATCTTCTTCATACTAGTAGTTTAGGAGTCTGCTGACAGTGTCCAGCAGGTCCGTCATTATATTATATATACCTGCAGTAGTGATATATATATATTTTTTATATCATTATCATCTCTATACTAGCAGACGCAGTACGGTAGTCCACGGCTGTAGCTACCTCTGTGTCGTCAGTGCTCGTCCATAATTGTATACCTACCTGTGGTGGTTTTTTTTTCTCTATCTTCTTCATACTAGTAGTTTAGGAGTCTGCTGACAGTGTCCAGCAGGTCCGTCATTATATTATATATACCTGCAGTAGTGATATATATATATTTTTTATATCATTATCATCTCTATACTAGCAGACGCAGTACGGTAGTCCACGGCTGTAGCTACCTCTGTGTCGTCAGTGCTCGTCCATAATTGTATACCTACCTGTGGTGGGTTTTTTTTTCTATCTTCTTCATACTAGTAGTTTAGGAGTCTGCTGACAGTGTCCAGCAGGTCCGTCATTATATTATATATACCTGCAGTAGTGATATATATATTTTTTATATCATTATCATCTCTATACTAGCAGACGCAGTACGGTAGTCCACGGCTGTAGCTACCTCTGTGTCGTCAGTGCTCGTCCATAGTTGTATACCTACCTGTGGTGGGTTTTTTTTTTCCATCTTCTTCATACTAGTAGTTTAGGAGTCTGCTGACAGTGTCCAGCAGGTCTGTCATTATATTATATATACCTGCAGTAGTGATATATATATATTTTTTATATCATTATCATCTCTATACTAGCAGACGCAGTACGGTAGTCCACGGCTGTGGCTACCTCTGTGTCGTCAGTGCTCGTCCATAATTGTATACCTACCTGCGGTGGTTTTTTTTTTTCTATCTTCTTCATACTAGTAGTTTAGGAGTCTGCTGACAGTGTCCAGCAGGTCCGTCATCATATTATATATACCTGCAGTAGTGATATATATATATTTTTTATATCATTATCATCTCTATACTAGCAGATGCAGTACGGTAGTCCACGGCTGTAGCTACCTCTGTGTCGTCAGTCACTCGTCATCCATAAGTATACTAGTATCCATCCATCTCCATTGTTTACCTGAGGTGCCTTTTAGTTGTGCCTATTAAAATATGGAGAACAAAAATGTTGAGGTTCCAAAAATAGGGAAAGATCAAGATCCACTTCCACCTCGTGCTGAAGCTGCTGCCACTAGTCATGGCCGAGACGATGAAATTCCATCAACGTCGTCTGCCAAGGCCGATGCCCAATGTCATAGTACAGAGCATGTAAAATCCAAAACACAAAATATCAGTAAAAAAAGGACTCAAAAATCTAAAATAAAATCGTCGGAGGAGAAGCGTAAACTTGCCAATATGCCATTTACCACACGGAGTGGCAAGGAACGGCTGAGGCCCTGGCCTATGTTCATGGCTAGTGGTTCAGCTTCACATGAGGATGGAAGCACTCAGCCTCTCGCTAGAAAAATGAAAAGACTTAAGCTGGCAAAAGCACAGCAAAGAACTGTGCGTTCTTCGAAATCACAAATCCACAAGGAGAGTCCAATTGTGTCGGTTGCAATGCCTGACCTTCCTCTTTTTTCTTTCATTTTTCTTTGCATCATGTGCTGTTTGGGGAGTATTTTTTTGAAGGGCCATTCTGCGTGACACTGCAGTGCCACTCCTAGATGGGCCAGGTGTTTGTGTCGGCCACTAGGGTCACTTATCTTAGTCACACAGCTACCTCATTGCGCCTCTTTTTTTTCTTCTTTGCGTCATGTGCTGTTTGGGGAGTATTTTTTGGAAGGGCCATCCGGCCTGACACTGCAGTGCCACTCCTAGATGGGCCAGGTGTTTGTGTCGGCCACTAGGGTCGCTTAGCTTACTCACACAGCTACCTCATTGCGCCTCTTTTTTTCTTTGCGTCATGTGCTGTTTGGGGAGTGTTTTTTGGAAGGGCCATCCTGCGTGACACTGCAGTGCCACTCCTAGATGGGCCAGGTGTTTGTGTCGGCCACTTGGGTCGCTGAGCTTAGTCACACAGCTACCTCATTGCGCCTCTTTTTTTCTTTGCGTCATGTGCTGTTTGGGGAGTGTTTTTTGGAAGGGCCATCCTGCGTGACACTGCAGTGCCACTCCTAGATGGGCCAGGTGTTTGTGTCGGCCACTTGGGTCGCTGAGCTTAGTCATCCAGCGACCTCGGTGCAAATTTTAGGACTAAAAATAATATTGTGAGGTGTGAGGTGTTCAGAATAGACTGAAAATGAGTGGAAATTATGGTTATTGAGGTTAATAATACTTTGGGATCAAAATGACCCCCAAATTCTATGATTTAAGCTGTTTTTTAGGGTTTTTTGAAAAAAACACCCGAATCCAAAACACACCCGAATCCGACAAAAAAAATTCGGTGAGGTTTTGCCAAAACGCGTTCGAACCCAAAACACGGCCACGGAACCGAACCCAAAACCAAAACACAAAACCCGAAAAATTTCCGGTGCACATCTCTATCATAAACCTTCCTATCAAATTGCATCCACTCTGTACAGTCCACACATATCCTCACATGTCTTCTCATTCTATGCAATAAATAGCACCTTTCCTTGTGTACACATGCCTATTTCCCTATAGATTGTAAGCTTGCGAGCAGGGCCTTCCTACCTCTATGACTGTTTGTTATCACCCAGTTTGTTATTGTTATTTCAAATTGTAAAGCGCAACGGAATTTGCTGCGCTATGTAAGAAACTGTTAACAAATAAATAAATAATTAATAAATAATGGGGCACTAATATCTGGGGTTAGTGGGGCAGATGTATTAACCTGGAGAAGGCATAAGGTAGTGATAAACCAGTGATAAATGCAAGGTGGTAAACACACCAGCCAATCAGCTCCCATATGTAAATTAACAGTTAGGAGCTGATTGGCTGGTGCATTATCACCTTGCACTTAACACTGCTTTATCACTTCCTTCCCATTGTTCCTTAGTTCTTCAAATATGAACCATTAAATAATGGAATATATAGAGGAAATCATGTAAAGAACAAAAAATTAATGGACATACAATAAAAAATACATACAATATAAATACAAAAGTTTATGGAGGACAGGGTGCTCTCTTTTTCACACCATTTTATTCTGGTGCGGTGGGCTAAGATAGAAGCATTCTGTAGTCCCGTGCAAACAGCTCGGCACCACCGCACAAAGTTTTTGTGAGAATGAGTGCTGGAGTCTGCAGTCCTTCTGTGTCCCCCTCGTGGCCTCCGTGCAACGTGTTTTGGATATTAGAATCCTACGTCAGGTACAGATCTGACGAAGGATTCGAACATCCAAAACGCATGGATTCACTCGCCTACAAACTACAGAAGACTGAGCAACAAATCACAGGCTATTATATCCGGTGATTTGGAAGCAAAAACTGCGGCAGAATTGCAACCTATTACATCTTGCCCATTGTCTGAGATAGGGGTATATTTAATTAGTGCAGAATTTTCCAACAGTCAGAAAATCAGCACTAATTCGACCTCAGTGTATTCAATAGCGGCTGTTTTCGCCTGCTTTTGAATCCATTTTCGCCATTTCGCGGTTTTGTTTTTTGTCAAATTGGCATGGACAAAAATAGACTGAAAAACTGTCAAAAATGCCCCCAAATTCAACAAAACATGTGGATCGGCGGTGAATTTGCCAATCCACGTGGTTTTCGCCCATGTGGATTTTCGACCAGTCGAAAAAATGTCACGGGCATTGAGTAGGTCGAATGTAATTGTTGGATAAAGAAGACTCTCTTTGAACTAAAACACGTATTGTGCATGGTACCAACTGCATGACAATATTAATGCCATATACAGTATGTATACAGAACAGAAAAACATTTGTCTTCGACACTATCACTAGTACTGCAGATTTCTGTGTCACCCTCCCTAACTGAGAGGTGAGTGCATTCAACTGAAGTTTAATGGTGTATTAAGCAAAAAGCTAGTGCCAGAGTTGTAGAGTAAATTGGGAGTCTCCTGCATCTTCCAGGAGGGTAGTATGGATCCGTAAGTATGGATTGGAGTCCGTTGACTCCAGATTTTAGTGTTTTGATCAAAATACAAACTAGATCCCCAAGATTCGCTGGTGCCGGCTTGCTCATACCTGCAAGCCAATATGGACAATATCGTCCATATTAGCATGCAGGGCTATGGGACCGGGCGACGGGGAAATTGAAGTTTCTCAAATCCCCCACCCTACCACCCCTCCCCCGCCGCTGGGTAGGCCGTATCGGCCATCAGGCAGCTCAGCGGCCAGTCGGGTAATGTGTAGGACCCATTAGTGCTTACAACAAATGTCTTTCTGTTCTGTATACATATATGGCATTATTGCCAAGGAGCTGGTACCCTGTACAATATGGGAAACATCAAGCGCAGGCATTTATTTTGTGTTTTAGATCAAAGGACAGTCTTCTTTATCCAACTACTCAGACAATGGACAGAATGTAATAGGTCGCAGATCTACAGCAGTTTTTGCCTCCAAATCACCGGATATAATAGCCTGAGATTTGGTACTGCACGATAAGGTAAGGAGAATACAAGTTATATTGATAATTGCTTAAGGACAGAAAAACATTACGTTTTTAATGATTAGGAAAACACAAGTTTTAGATTTTAGATTAAATAATGATATGTAAATTGCACAGCAATACATTTCTTCTATTTATTGTGGAAGATGTTATTAGAATGCTGCTACAAGTTCATTTCATTCCATCAAACCATGTTTGTGCTGATTTCATTGCTTGTTATTCTCGGCTGTGCCTCTGGAAAAAAAAATAACGTCATAGAAGATTTCATCTGTTATCATTATTCAAATTTAAATACATTTCCATTTACCAACAGCAGGCTTTGAAAGGATAAAGCATAAAGTTCATCCATATTCTAGCATGACATGTTTTTTAATTGTGTGATTATTGTATAAGTCAGCCACTATAGTAAACTATCAGAGGCAGAAAAATGACTGCAAAATGAAGTATTCATAAAAGTTATGTGGAACGTTACTCAGAAGATGAAATTCACTGTATTTGTTTAATACATACCTATTTTGTATATGATTCATGTTGTTAAAGATACACTTGTAATCAGTGATCAGGGACGTAAATACATGAGACAATGGAAGTCAGTTGCCTCTGGAAACCAGCCCTGAAGGGGGCACACTGACCTCCTCCATTGCTTCGGGTTCTACTTTATGCACCCCAGAGCAGGAATAAGCAGGGAGGCCAGGGGTCATATGCAACGGTCCTCCCAATTCCTGTATGGGTGCTGCTTCGGTGGTAGAAGGGAATGTGGCGGGGGAATGGTGAATGTAATCAGCAGGAGTCAGGGCCCCTCCACAGTCTCTAATGTATTAATATCCTTCTGACAATATGATCTCTTGATCTCTCGTGAGCCCGTTAAAAGATGAATTGGTAGCTTTGACAAACGATGACATATTAAATCGAAAATATTGAAAACATTTTTTTCCTCAGTATTCACCAGGGAGGATGCGCAGATGACAGTAGTGCTTTACGACAATGATGGTAATGACTCTTGGCTAGATACTTGTTTAAGTGAGGAAGTAGTCCTGGAGAGACTAAGCAAAATAAAGATTAATAAATCACCAGGCCCAGACGGTTTTCATCCGAGGGTTATGGAGCTTAGGACACAGCAGCAAAACCCCTACTACCAAAGGATTGGCGCATAGCTGAGGTAGTGCCTATATTTAAAAAAGGACCTAAAAATAATCCTGGAAATTATAGACCAGTTAGTTTAACCTCTATAGTGGGTAAACTATTAGAAGGCATTTTGAGGGATAGCATGGAGGATCATCTACAGGCAACTAAGTTTATTAGCAAAAGTCAGCATGGGTTTGTAAGGAACAGACCATGTCAAACCAACTTAATTAGTTTCTACGAGAAAGTGAGCAAGAATCTTGACCAGTGAAAAGCAGTGGACGTGGTTTACTTAGATTTTGCGAAAGCCTTCGATACAGTGCCTCATAGGAGACTGGTCCATAAATTAAGGGAACTTGGCCTAGGAAATACCATTTGTACATGGATAGGTAATTGGCTGGATAACAGGGTACAAAGAGTAATGGTCAATGGGATATTCTCCAGCTGGGCACCAGTAGTCAGTGGAATACCACAAGTGTCCGTTCTTGGTCCACTGTTGTTCACTATATTTATCTATGATCTAGGAATAGGCCTGGAAAGCACAGTGTCAATCTTTGCAGACGATACTAAACTGTGTAAGGTAATTAACTCAGAAACCGATGTGGAGTCTCTACAGAATGACTTCGTTAAACTGGAAATCTGGGCGTCTAAATGGAAAATGAGGTTCAATATAGAAAAATGCAAAGTTATGCATTTTGAGACAAAAAACACACTTGCATCCTACACTCTAGATGGAGAAAATATAGGGGTAACTATGGTGGAAAAAGATTTGGGGGTGCTTATAGATAATAGGTTTAATAACAGTACACAATGTCAAACTGCAGCAAAGAAGGCAAATACAGTGCTTGCGTGCATTAAACGGGGCATTGAGACAAAGGACGAGGATGTAATCCTGCCGTTGTACAAATCGCTGGTACGTCCGCACCTGGAATACTGTGTTCAGTTCTGGGCACCATATTATAAAAAAGATATCAGGGTACTAGAAAGAGTTCAAAAGCGAGCTACTAAATTGATTAAAGGGTTAGAGTCGCTGGAATACGAGGAGAGGCTTACTAGGCTAAATACGTACACATTAGAAAAGAGGAGACTAAGAGGAGACATTATTAATATCTTCAAATATGTAAAGGGTCATTACAAGGAGCTAGCAGCGGATTTGTTTATTAAAAGAACTCTGTATAGGACGCGTGTGCACTCGCTGAGGCTAGAAGAGAGACAATTCCGTACACAACGTAGGAAAGGGTTCTTCACGGTAAGAGCAATAAAGATTTGGAACTCCCTGCCGAAGAAGGTAATATTGTCAGACTCTGTAAATGCATTTAAAAATGGATTGGACAGATTTCTAACTGGAAAACGTATCCAGGGCTTTAGCATTTAGCATATTGACATTAAAATTATCTGGGAGTGGTAGGAATCATAGCTGTCAATCGTTACTAAACATTAATTCAGCAGGCACATTATAATATGAACAGATTAACGCAGAATACAGGTTGAACCCGACGGGCATTTTGCTTCTTTTCAACCTCACTGACTATGGGGGTCATTCCGACCCGATCGCTCACTGCAGTTTATCGCAGCGAAGCGATCGGGTCGGAACTGCGAATGCGCCGGCGCTGCAGTGTGCCAGCGCATGCCAGCCATCGATGCCTAGCGATCGCCTCTGAGGCAGAGGCAGTTGCTGGGCGGGAGGGGGCTGGACGTCAGCGTTAAGCAGCCGTTTAGGGGGCACGGTCCGGCCAATGCAGGGTGGCCGGACCGTTGGGGGGGGGGGGGGGCGGGCCGCGGCGGCTGCGTGACGTCACATGCAGCCACTGCGACTCGGGGCAGTGAAGAGGTTCTCCCGGCCAGCCGCAGGAGCTGCGCTGGCCGGGAGTAACTCCTGAGATGCAAAAGCGATGCTTTTGCATTTCTGAGGGGGAGCCGGCACTGACGTGGGGCGGACTAGCCCTGTGCTGGGCGTCCCCCCGCATGTCTGAGTGCCTGATTGTAGCTGTGCTAAATTTAGCACAGCTACGATCAACTCGGAATGACCCCCTATGTAACTATGTAACTATGTTGAATTGCACACAGTATTGTAGATGTGACTGTACCAATGACCTATACTGTGGCATTATTACTTCTTTCTGCTACTGATTCCTTACCCTATGCAACCAAGCATCTGACTAGCCTTCCTCATTGCTTTGTTATATTGTTTACCTGCCATTAAGTGCTCTGAAATAGTGATACCTAGATCCCTTTCCTCCTCAGTAACTTCCATTATAGCGCCGTTAATACTATATTTAGCTTTTGGATTTCTGAGACCCAAGCGCATGATTTTGCATTTTTTGGCATTAAACTGTAGTTGCTGCATCCATGACTATTCCTCTAGTCTACCTAGATCCTCAATCATTTGTTTTACCCCTCCCGAGTGTGTCTACCCTGATTTATAACTTTGTGTCATCTGCTTTCCCTTTAATACCATTTGTAATGTCACCAATGAAGATTAAAAAGCACTGGTCCAAGTACAGGTCCCTGGGGTACTCTACTAGTAACCTTTCCATTCTGTGAATGCACTCCATTCACAACTCTCTGTCCATCCACAACTCTCTGTTTTCTATGCTGCAGCCAAGATTTTATCCATTCAACCATCTTAGAATCCAATCCCAAACTTTCCAGTTTATTTCATAGTCTGCAATGTGGGACAGTGTCAAAAGCCTTACTAAATTGTAGATAAGCTACATCTACAGCCCTCCGTTGATCTATTACTTTTGTCTCCCAGTCAAAAAAGTAAATAAGAATTTTTTAACATGATTTCCTCCAGTAAATCTATGCTGTTTGGGATCCGGTAAATTGCCTGATTTGAGATATACAACTAATTTTGTTCCAGAGTGTTTCCATCAATTCCCCAACTACTCATGTAAGGCTCACTGGTAGGTAGTTGCTAGCATCTTCTTTGCTTCCACTTTTGTGCAGTGGGACTATGTTTACTCTTTACATGTCCTCTGGAAGTACTCCTGTAGCTAGTGTCTGGTTGAATACATGGTGCTACCAGCACCCCTTTAAGCTCTTTTAGTATTCTTGGATGTAACCCATCCGGCTCCATTGATTTATACACTTTCAGTTTTGAGAGTATGGTTCAGACCTTCTCCTCTGTAAATGTTCTTTTTTCTACCTCATTTTTCTGAAAATACTTGCAACTTAAATGTGGCCCTTCCCCACTCCTTCGGTAGTGAATACTGTGCAAAAATAATTATTGAGATGATCTGCAATTACATTGTCTCCCTCAACAAGACTCCCAGGGGTAAATGTAATAGGGTCTGAGTTGCCAAAGATTCTGGACTTTGGGTGAGAATGGTTGTAATTTTAAAGTTACAACCATTTACAAAGCAAAACCAACCTGGTTTTACCTTGTAAATGGTTGCGGCTTTAAAAATACCCCCACTATCTGTAAGATAGTAAAATTTTACCTTTATTTTTCTCCTTTTTTTCTCCTTTCAGTTACATACCTAAAAAAGGTTTGCCCCTTTACCCACTGACTGGGCCATTTTCTCCTCAGCTTGTGCCTTTTGTACATCTGATTACTTTCTTAGCTCCTTCTGTCTAACAAGATATACCTCTTTCTCTTCAATATTCTGCATCTGCTTATTATTTATTTATTACCAGTTATTTATATAGCGCACACATATTCCGCAGCACTTTCCAGAGAATATTTGGCCATTCACATCAGTCCCTGCCCCAGTGGAGCTTTTTCTTGTGTTTTTCTTAACCGTTTTGATACAAAGCTCTGTTGCTTTTAGTATTGCACTTTTTAATATTTCCCACCTCTCCTGCACGCCTTACAAGTTCCTTCACTCTGCCAAAGAATCACTTACACATTTTCCCTTCTTCAAATCAGCCAAACTAAAATCCAACACCTTTGTTTTTATGTATGGTGAGTCAGTCTCTGTCATACTGCTTAATGGCAGTGGATCCTAGGTTTTCAACCACATTTACATCAGATATTCTGCCACCATAAAGTATTAAGGACGCGATTCAGTTTGAATAGTAATCGGTACGATCGCACGCAGGGGGCCGCCCAGCACAGGGCAAAGCCGCCTAGCATTGCATTCACAGAGCCCGATTCAGCATGATCAAAGTGCTGAAATCGCTATTTGCCAATTTCCAGCACTTCTGAGCATGCTCAAGTGCTGCTGCGCGCAAGCGCGAGGTCTTAACCTGCATTCGCATCCAAAGTCTAAATCCCGCCTAGGAGTGTTGACGGGGCATTGATGTCGAGTTTTGTGGGCGTCGACGCTCCAGTTGCAGGGTGGGGCAAGTTGGCTGCTGTGACCCAAATCATGGCAGCCCGCCATTTGCCTATGCAGCTAGGCTGCGAAGGCAGGGGGCTACCCTTATCATGCTTAGCGAAGCATCTGTAAACGCTGGTTTACTTACAGGACTAAAAAGCATATACCTTAAATACACTTGATACACTTTAATATCTTAGCCGCTGCGACCGCGGTAATTAACCTTTAACCTTTATGTTATTCACAACCCTTACGTACACAAAGTCGCACAGTGTACGCACTCTGCGTACGTACGCCTAAAGGGCGTAGTGACTACACAGTTTGCGTACACAGGCCTATACGCTGTTAGCGCAATGCAGCAGCCCGAGTGGCTGTAAATACACTTTAAACCTTAGCAGGGAAAGAAAACACAACACCAGATTGTATTTAAAATCCTGGGTTCCGACACACCAACATATAATTACTGAAAGGGGGTTACAATAACAAACCAATACAATACAATAGAATAATGGCTACAGTCAATGGTACATATGTGTTTGGTTTTGTCGCCTGCGCTTCCCAGTCTGGTCCTCAGTCATCTGGGTAGATAACCTTTAGAGTCTGTGATAGTGACCTGGCATGCAGCTGGCTTTTTATACAGTAGATCAAAACATAATACAATAGACACTGTGTGCTCTTCTTCCATTGGTTCGGGGGTGGGACATATCCTGTGCACCGGGGATCATTGGTCAGCTCAAGAAGTGGGAGATGGCTAAGACTTGAGATGTGATTTCTGTTGTTTGTATCTGAGTTCCCGCCCCATGACCAGTTAAACCCATCACATTAATCATACATAAATCTGGTATTATTAATAATTTAATGTGGTAATGTATGATAATATTCTTATTCCCACCAGATTAATGTTTAGCCTGAACAATATGATTCCACACATGATATGATTATCTATTTCCATCCTCAATATATACATATATCCACATATATATATATATACATACATACACACACACACACTGCTGTTACAATTTGTTAGGAATTTTATATATATATATATATATATATATATATATATACACAAATATATACATCTCCAAGAGTTTAGACTATGAATGTTATTACCTCAGATTTCTAAATGTCTGGTTTGTATTTTTGTTAGCTATTGCTAATTGAGTTTCTCCTCAGCCTAGGTTACTGGGTATTGTCTTTTTGTTTGTCTTGTCTTCAGGTAAGACAATGACAATCCAGTACTTATTGTTTTCGATAGAAACTAGGCTACCCTAGGATAATAGGAGTAAACAAAGGTGTTTGCCTTCTTCATAGAATTTCAAAGCTTTGTGTAAATAAGGCCATTGTATTTGAGTCTCTGGGAGTTTAATTTATGTGTGACCGATCTTCATGCTATTAGAAGAGGAAGCAGACAGTGGGGGATTTATGCAATATATGGATTAGATATATGATATGTCTTTTTGTGGTTTTTCCATGCGAGTACAAACTCCACTGTAATTACTCATACCACGCTCTAATGCGCAGGACCACGGAAGCGACCATACGCAAATTACGAATATGTGAACGCACGGCCGAATACATACGCACACAGAGGCCATCTATGTAGTGTTTGTACGTAATGTGTGTGCTGTAATATTTTCTGACTTCGACAGTCCACCCTTTGGCAGTCATCAATAACTGCCACTAACTAATCAATAAGCAGGAAAAAAATATTACCTATACAATATATACAAAAGCTTGGATGATCGGGGAGAGTTGTAGTTGGGAAAATGTATGGCCTAGTGGGATAGTAAAAAGCATGTATGTATGAATCCATGTCTGAGGGGCATGTATCATCGTGCCGTATATGTTCTAGATAAGCTTCGAGGTATTGCGAAGTATACATTAAATGCTTCTCATCCCATATTAAGGGTCTCTAAATGGGCCAACAAACACTACCGAGCTCTTTTCGGCTTCTTGTTCTAACAAATGGGGTGCACATTTAGTTGATGATACATGGAGGGGGAACATATGTGAGTGCTAGTATATGTGGATATCACCTGTCGACTATGTGTGCCAATAACTGGAGGTTGAAGAGATGAAGATAAGACACATATATAAAAATACATTCACATAAACATTTTGGGTAAGGCTGACGTCTTTTCCGGTTGGATGTATCTGGGCAGAGGGGGAGACAAAGAAAAACGGGTGAAAGAAACAGGCCATGAAATTCATTTGCAATCCTTATCATAACACTGTCTCTATGGATGAGTCGTAAATTAAATCTGCTATAACAGCGCCCTCGCTCCTTAGACTCATCAAATTTGGGCCATGCTTGCGCCGCATTAAAATTTGAACACACCTAAATATCGAACCAATAATTATGACGACTCCCAGGATACAAAGGAGAAACTTCCCCACACTCATAATGACATTTTGAGCCCACTCTCCTAAACCTGAGAACCATTTGCGTGGGTTCAACCATGAGACCCAGCCGGTCAGTTCATTACTCACAGTTGCTAAGGTAAGGTTGTGCTTCCTCCTGAACTCCCACTTCAACTGCAAGATCTCATCCATCTTCTGATCGATGATCTCCGTTGGGTTGTCAGTGCTGATCGTTATATATGTACAGCACTTCACACCATATTGAGTTGCCAGAGTAACACAGTACCCACTTGTCACGGCTGTGACATAATTAAGGACCATCCTGTGCTGAATCAGTTCCTTCTTGTAGGCTTGTAACTCCCTTCCTGTGTACATGAAGGTGTCATCATACATCTCAGTGATATTATCTACCAAGTTCGCTAGCGCTTGGATATACTTATAATTTATAGTTCCTCTGGCAGTACGGGTAATGTCTAATGCGAGAAGGAACTGAATCCCGGTGGATTCGTGGATCAAATCAGAGGCTGTGTGCTCTGCCCTATCTATGAGGTGTCTCTTGATGATGTGTTCATAGTGAGTATGAGTATAAGGAGCCTGAGCACTGCGGTGAACGTCTTTCATTTTATCATGGGTTATGGTCATGACCTCCGGTAGTACTCTCCCAATATAACACAATCCCTCTGAGCTCGGGGCAAGCCACTTGTACGCCTTCCTCCCGCATATGAAATAGGCATCATCTGGGAGAACATAGGGGACAAAATATAACATCACCATATTGCAAACTTTCCAAGTAAAGAAACCAATCCCTAGTTCTCCCATCTGCTCAGTACAAGTATCGGGCTGGATGATATGAGCACAATACCCTGACTGTACTCTTCCAACCCACATGGTCTTGCTTCCACGGGTATACCTATACCGAAAATACCTCCCACTGTTGGCTATTTGTCGTACAAGTTCAGCAGACAATATCCCTTCACAGTGCCTCCGAGCTCCATGACTACCAGAGCGCTTACTGATACCAGCCTTTACTCGAGTGATGTGCTGCTCCTGAGATCCTACAAATTCATACTCACCATCAGAACCCATTTCAGATCCCTGCTCGACCTCTCTGGGACCCTCACCAGAACAAACTGTCCTGATCAAAACCAGAATTACTAACAGAACCCGAAACGCAGTCTCTTGTGATCGATCCATTTCGTTAGGGGAAAGGAGGAAAATAAGAAGGAGAAAAGAAAGGAAAATGCAGGGGGAGGTGAAAAAAGAAAATGGTGCGAGAACCGTTCTAGATCTTGTTGCTCTCTGTGCTCAGATGCCTTTCAACAGTCCTGCCTCTCAACTTTCCCGGAACAAATACTCTAGTGTCTCTTTGCCTTGCTCTTTGAACACACAGTTCACTTTGAACTCACAGTTACCAAACTACTTTGTCACGAGTTCTCTCCGGGTCAGCGACCTTCTTGCAGTGGGACGAGTGGACCCAAGTCTCTCTTTCGGCGACCTTCAATGCTGTCATGCTGGTTAACAAGACTTGGTATGGTCCTTCCCACCTGTCTATCAGGCAACCTGAGCGTAAGAAATTTCAAATCATCACATAATCCCCAGGCTCAATGTCATGACAATTACTGTCCGGTAGATTTCTTTGTTGATTTCTCAGCTGCTGGCTCATCCCAACCAAATATTTCACAGTCACTTCATTATTACATTTCAAATCATCCTGGGGGTCTATCATTACATAAGGTTGTCAACCAAAAAGAATTTCAAAGGGTGATAAGTTAAGTGGAGACTTGGGAGTGGTTGTGATGCTGTACAACACTAGTGACAAAGCTTCTGGCCACAACAATCCAGTTTCAGCCATTACTCTGCTCAGCTTGTTCCCATCAGTTTGCACATGACCTGATAGACTTCACCTGTAAAATGGGTACCCCTATCACTTTTAATCATTCTAGGGATACCATATCTACACACAAATTCCTGCACTATTTTCTTTGCAGTGAACGTAACAGTATTTGTGGCAGCAGGGAATGCTTCTACCCAGTTGGAAAATACATCAATACAAACTAACACATATTTAAAATTCCTACAGGGTGGTAACTGTATGAAATAGATTTGTATTACCTGAAAAGGTCCGTCTGTAGGAGGGATATGGGATGGCTCTGTTGGTATTGTCTTTCCAATATTCTTCCTCAAGCAAGTAAAACATGTCATTGCTCTCTTACCTGCATGAGAATAGAATCCTGGCGCACACCAGTAGGCTCTCATCAGCCTGCACATACCCTCTTTGCCTAGATGAGTCAGACCATGTGCCACCTCAGCTAGACTTGGAAGATATGCTCTGGGGGCTACTGGCTTACCGTGTCCACCTGTCCACAGTCCTGAGGACTCCTGGCCATACCCCTTTGTCCTCCAGACTGCCTTTTCCTGTAGGGAACACAAATTTTGCATTTTAATTTACTATCGTGTGTTATCAGTTGTGTGAAGTAAACCGTCTCTGGATAAGAGAAGAGAGAGGAAAAAATAGTAAATAAAAAAAAGAAAATGTCAGGTTTGGAAATGTCAGGTTTGGCATTCACCAACAGGCTGTCACACCATCACGCATATCGGTGTCTGTACACAGTTTCCCTTCACCAGTATTCTCATTCTCCACCCTTTGTGTATGACCAGGCACACTGCATTAATACTGGTGTCCTTATGTCCTTATGCTGGTGAGATATACTGGATTTGGGCAGAGCTCTGAAGGACCAATTAGGCATGTGGCGTTTGAACTGTGATTGGGTCCATGTATTGTACCCTCCTGTCGGTGAATGTAAGAAATGAGGAGGAAACTTTGAAGGAAAATCACATAGAGGTTAGTAACAGATAAGTTTGTAGAGGCAAAGAGGATTTTATAAAATTTGACAACTGGATTGGGCATTATGGGGAAGTGATTCTCTACTGTCTATACCCCTAAAAAAAAAAATCTATGTGTATTATCTCTACTGGGACTATCCCAGCTATCAATCCAGTGTCCTGTCCATCCTAAGTTCATAGGGAACCCGGTATCTGTGAGATAATTTTCTCTACCTGTGATGGACATGCATCTAGAACAGTAGAATGCAACATTAGCCTTTGAGGGGTGTCTAGTATATCTTGTACTTCTTGAGCATGGTTTTCAGGTATATCCAAGAAGACACCCTCAGGAGTACAATATATGACACACCGCATTTTACACAATAAATCTCTGCCGAGTAGATTAGTCGGAGCCGATGCAGCCAGCAGAAAAGAATGTTTGGTTTGCAATGGCCCTATCGTAATCTCTGCAGGTCTACTCAAAGGGTATTGTTGCATCGTTCCTGTTACTCCCATTGCCCGAATCTGTGTTTTCTATATGGCTCGTGATTCCTTACTATATGTCCCTTGATCCCGTCTATGTGTTTAATAATGTGGCTTGTTTTTTCTGTCTAGGGGTCTATATTGACTATGTGTTCTACTACTCCTGCAGTCTCTGGCAAAATGCCCTTCCTTTTTACAAGTGTAACATATTATCGGTCTTTTCTTACTACCCGGGTTTTGGGATTTAAGCTGATGAGGCTTTGCTGCAAGAGCCTGTAGACTTATTGTCATCAGCTTCTCCTCCTGTTGTTTTCTGCGCATAGCAATATTCTCGTGGTGTTCCATTGCGCACTCTCTAAGACAAGCTACTGTGGCCCCTCTCCAATTAGGCAAAATGTTTGTACCCTGTCCCTTACTGCCTTATTGAGTCCGTCCATTAGCACAGAGACAGCCATCTCCCTGTAATTCGCATTGTTCCCTGTATCTGATACCCCAATGTATCTATCCATTATTTGCAGGATCCGATGGAAATATTCAGATGCCATTTCATTTTCCCTCTGTTTTATGGAGAAAATTCTTCTCCACTTAACAGTAATGGGGAAACACAACTCTAGTTGCCTGTTAATTTGTTCCACATTCTCCTGATTGTGTTCATTAGTCATAGGACCATACGACTCTAATCTACAATAGTGATAATTTTTTGGGTGTCAATAGTAATGGGGGTAGGCACGCATTTAAAAGTATCCACCAATCTTTGTTAGCTGGTTCAAGAGCATTACCCAGATCTCTGATAAACTTCTGACACCTGGCTAAATACTTCCGGGGATCGGGGAATTCTGAAATGATTGACCGCAGCTCAGCTCTGGACCACGGGCAATACATTGCACTATTCCTGGTGAGGATTACTCCCTGACTATCCGTTCCCCCATTAGGAGTTACTATTTCCAAGACAGGATGTAATCCTACCATTCCATTCCTAATCTGTTTGCTGTAAGGTGTTGTTGTCTCTGTGCAATGACCCGTCTCACACTTACCGGTAGGTGTGACCTCACCAGTTATTTCAGTGGGGAATACTGTTACTGCTCTAACTGGATGGACAGGCCCCACCTGAGTTTCCTGCAAGGCGACTGCCTGAATGAGAGCTGCGATTTGGCTGGATCCTTCATCTTCCTGTGACCTATAACCTTGAAAAGACTTCAAAACAGGATACATCTTGCAAAAATTAGGGTTAATACATTCCTCTTGCATTATACTATCATTTATAGATATACCATTGACTGTAGCCATCTTTTCCCTCTCGACCTGTGTCGATAATGGTGTGTTTGTGTCCTCATTCCTGGAAGGTTTGGAACCTGCTGCGTGAGTTTGATCCCTTTGCATTTCCCCCTCTTGTTGCCATAAATTTAAACAATCGTTATGTCTAATCCTTTGTTTTCTGGATTTAAGAAGACATATTTCACTGCTTACATTCTGCAGTACCTCTGGTTCAAAGCTGCCCACCCTAGGGAATGGTACCCTGTCTTTGTCAGTCATACATACCCATTCGTCACAATAAACTTCAGCGTGTGGACCATATTTTCCACACATAATAAACCTTACTGACCCTTTCGGCCGCAATTCTGACCTTCTCGGTCCTAACTCTTCTGCCTGAACCCTGCACAAACGTCTCTCACTTGAGCAACTGGCTCCCATATTTGTGGGTCTTTTTAATAACTAAAAAAAATTCCCACAAACACCAAAATACTCAATGTAAGTAGACAGTGGAAGTATCACCGAGCGCCTTCCACTCGCTCTCGCCCACGTTGGCCGGTACTACCATACACTGTCGATAGCGAAGACGATGTACCCAATTTAGGGCTCCTATCAGACCTTACAGCACCGTCATTTCTTTTGGTGGAAGTTCTGTCGGAATATTTTCCTGAGAGAGGCAGCGAAAAATTCCTTTTTGGTATCTTTCAACTGGAATTGTTTGTAGGGTGAAAAACAGAGAAATTAGATAACTATCCTTCACCCTTTCCAGTGGAAGCCCACCAGGGAGATTTCCCGATGTTATCAAAGAAAAACCCCTTTGTCTATACAATCACGTCTGCGTATGCTCTTCCAAAGCGCATATGACACAATGGTATCACGTTGTGCTGTGCAGAACACACGAACATGCGATGCAATAGCACAGCCTATAGATACTAGTTATTTATATGCCCTACGATTGCTGTAGACCACTTAGCCTAGACCACTCCAGATCACTTAGTTGTATGGAACACCTAGACCACTTCAGATCACTTAGACCACTTCAGTTCCTAATCACGCAAGGTAGCGAACCCTACGCCACCGGGCCTCTACTAAACCAGTGTTACCACTCCAGCCACTTAGACCACTTCAGTTCCTGGGTTCAGCTCCACTCACTCCTGCTTTCACTCATTCAAATATACTTTGTTTTTCTGTACAGAAAATTTTCACTCGTTCTGATTGGCAGCTTTACCCCCAGAGGCAATACAGTTTAAACAAAAGTTTTATACTATTCTGCTTTAAAAACCGGGTATTTTTGTGCTATTGTAGCATGGCTACTGTCCCACCTTTTAACTAAATGACACTATTGTGTAATTTGTACTTAGCACCCGCACTCTTACGCACTTTGCGTAAACACGCGACCGTGCGTGTCTTTTACGCTGCGTGCGCAGTCCTGTACTTTGTCCGAGACACGTGTACAAAACCGTACGTCCGCAATTCAACAAACCACACAGTCTCTATAAATGTGAGCAATACTAACTATAATCGCTCACTTAACACAACACACAGTTTTTTTTCTGTATAAACCTTTAACGACCGGGCCAGACTTGCATGTTGTGCTTTATATTTACTTCCTTAAACACTGTTATTTCAGTTTTAACTATATAGCAACAAATGTATCCGGTTTCACACAGATCTAAATGAATCTAGCAATCTGAGTCTTGCAGCAACAATGTGAAAGGGTATGCAAAGTATGGGTGCCCTTTGTGTACGCTTTTTGGCGCCAAAAAAATTCACAGATTTTAAAATAGCTTTTTTTCTGTGTTTTACGGGTTCTACCAGCACCTCTGCAGACCATACAGAGCAGACGCCATCTAATCAGCACACAAGTAGGGTTTTCAGTGTATCCATCGACCAAGAAAAGGTTACGTAGGATAACCTTCCGTCCTTTGCTGATAGATTAAGTCTGCTATGACCTGTTAGGCTGTGAGCATGTGGAAACCGGATGATGCTCCCAATTATAAATGCTGGTTTACTTACAGGACTATAAAGCATATACCTTAAACACACGTGATACACTTTAATATCTTAGCCGCTGCGACCGCGGTAATTAACCTTTAACCTTTATGTTATTCACAACCCTTACGTACACAAAGTCGCACAGGGTACGGACTCTGCGTACGTATGCCTAAAGGGCGTAGTGACTACACAGTTTGCGTACACAGGCCTATATGCTGTTAGCGCAATGCAGCAGCCCGAGTGGCTGTAAATACACTTTAAACCTTAGCAGGGAAAGGAAACACGACACCAGATTATATTTAAAATGCCGGGTTCCGACACACCAACATATAATTACTGAAAGTGGGTTACAATAACAAAACAATACAATACAGTAGAATAATGGCTACAGTCAATGGTACATACGTGTTTGGTTTTGTCGCCTGCGCTTCCGAGTCTGGTCCTCAGTCATCTGGGCAGATAACCTTTAGAGTCTGTGATAGTGACCTGGCATGCAGCTGGCTCTTTATACAGTAGATCAAAACATAATACAATAGACACTGTGTGCTATTCTTCCATTGGTTCGGGGGTGGGACATATCCTGTGCACCGGGGATCATTGGTCAGCTCAAGAAGTGGGCGATGGCTAAGACTTGAGATATGATTTCTGTTGTTTGCATCTGAGTTCCCGCCCCTTGACCAGTTAAACCCATCACATTAATCATACATAAATCTGGTATTATTAATAACTTAATGTGGTAATGTATGATAATATTCTTATTACCACCAGATTAATGTTTACATGACCCTGAACAATATGATTCCACACATGATATGATTATCTATATACATATCCAAGAGTTTAGACTATGAATGTTATTACCTCAGATTTCTAAATGTCTGGTTTGTATTTTTGTTAGCTATTGCTAATTGAGTTTCTCCTCAGCCTAGGTTACTGGGTATTGTCTTTTTGTTTGTCTTGTCTTCAGTAAAGACAATGACAATCCAGTACTTATTGTTTTCGATAGAAACTAGGCTACCCTAGGATAATAGGAGTAAACAAAGGTGTTTGCCTTCTTCATAGAATTTCAAAGCTTTGTGTAAATAAGGCCATTGTATTTGAGTCTCTGGGAGTTTAATATATGTGTGACCAATCTTCATGCTGTCAATCAGGCAGAAGCGTTTTCATCAACTCGATGCAATCGCATTTGCTGGCACGAGCGGAGCGGGACTTGTGCATGCGCACTGACTGCAAAGATGGGAAATGCAATCGCGGTTGCGATGACAGCTAAATAAGGCCCTATATATCTGTTTTATTTTTATGGACACTGGTGTTTACTGATAGTTTAGCAGAATTGTTTTTTTTAAAGAAGCTTCCGTGGAACATTGTCTCCTTTCATTAGCAATCAGTGGTTTAGGGAATTACGATGTTCAATATAATAAATAGGGTAAACTAACAAGCCTTTTTGTATGTTAAAATGGACAACAGAACAGCTAAACTGATGTCTAATGAATCTATTTTCCAGAAGTCCTTAAGGCTAAGTTTTGTAATTACAAAATATTTTTACAGTTTGCTAAAACTTGTTAAGCGACCACTAGCTAAGATAATTGCCCACCCCTGATTTAGGCAGTCAGTATCTCTGACCTTTCTGTAAGTATTTATCTTCTAGCCGTCTCCTTGGTAAAGATCACATGTATTGTTTTCTTCTTGGGTCCTTCATACTTGTGAATGGGGATCCCTTGCAGGGGCGCCCTGGTTTGATAGTCCAGGACCAAAACAAATATCTTATGGTCAAAGTGATAGGGAAAACCAGTGCTGTGGACTGCCAATCATAAAATATGTGGACAATTAGAACCACAACTATGTCCACCACCACGTAACTGTACCTACAGTAAGGGTGACATGTAAGAACAATTTTTTTTTAACATTTATTAATAAGAAACTTTTGGACTAGGTTTTGCTTTGATAAAGTACTTACAGTCTAGGGTGCCTTGATTCAAGAAAGTTTGGGAACCACTGGGTTAGATATTGTGGGGAGGGATAGGCCAACAATGCTCACTGGAACCCTGCTCCTCAGACAACTGCGCCAGAACTTCTAACATGACCGTCGAGACACCGAAGACGCTGCTGAAGACGCCGCAGAGCCGGGAGCATGTAAGACAGCACTTGACCACTGGGGAAAGGTTTCTCGATTGTCTATCATGTCACCATATACGTGTAGACATGATAAATATTGACAATCACTGTTGACATGCCGCATGTCCATATTTCGACCAGGTTGACATTTTCATGTCAACTTTATGCTTGTCGACATGATAACTGACGTGATACAAGCCCCCATATTTTTAATCCTGTTGTGAAAGTAAAGCATTTTCATTTATGACTAAGTGCTTTGGCTAGTATCCACTGGTGCAATTATAATGGGTGCAGTGTGTGCGATGCACATGGGGCCCCCCGGGGTCCAGGGCCCCCCCCGAACATTTTGCACCAAATATTTGTAATACTGACCCTCTGGAATTCCACGGCGCAGGAGCAGAGCTGCATAAATCGCTGGGAAATTGGTTTGGCACCATTTTTCTGGTGTTTTGTGCATGTATAGTGGAAAATCAATGGAAAAATGTCCGCCACGCCATTTTTCCCGGACATATGCTCATGCATTCTAGGCTCTGGGACAGCACTAGGGTTCCTTAGTGCCCAGAGCTACAATGCTGCCAGCTAGAGCGGAGGGGGCCAAGATGGAGCCTGCACACAGGCCTCCTTCTCTCTAGATATGCCCCTGCTAGTATCCTGTAGTTTATTAGCCATGATGTCTTATTTTACATACCAATACCACTCTGGTCTGTTCTCTAATTTCACTCCATGCTGTGTGATTGTCAATGCTAGTGCTCTGTAAACCTTCCATTCACATCACATTCAATAAAGTTCTAATTATAAAATAATCAATATCCATCCCATCATAAATGTGGCTATATAAAGCTAGAAGCTCATTATTATCTTTAAAATTATTATTTTCTTCTGTGTCACCTGATTTGACTACCGTACAAATAATACTTCCAATCTTCTGAATAATATGTCTTAAGAAACAGTGAGGATTAAACACACTTAAATATCTGGATCCCTTTATACCACATAATCAGCTTGTTTACTTTCTTCAAATAAATAATAAATAAATAAATGGACTACAGCTGGGTGATAAAAATAGATGGAAATGGTTTTAGGAATATTAGTTGAAACAATTATAAGTAGTAGCATACAGTGCGAGTGGCTGCCTAGGCCTGGTAATATAATCAGTGGTGCCGAGAGGCAGGGGGAGAGGGTACAAATTATCCGGGCCTGGGCTGCTGGAGGGGCCCGGGTCGCTAACCCCCTCCCCCCAGATACCTGTACTGCGGCATCATCTTCCCGGTGATATCGTCGGGAAGATGGTGCTGCACATAGCAAAGACTCTGGCACATCTTTTCTCTCTAGTGGCTGGTGTCATCGTTCCAAATATCACTGGGAAGATGGCAGTGGCTGGGGAAGAGGGACCCACTTTCAGATCAAGTAAGGTAGGAAGCGGGTGCCCTCCCCCTCTCCCCCTATGTTAAAACGGTGCCCCCCTTGTAAGCGGCCCTGCAATTATTTTATTAATCACAAATTTTTAAATGTGGCTTATTAAGTTAACATAACCATGCCCACTTAATAAGCCACGTCCCAATCCTTTACCGGGGCCCGGCGTGGCTCTCAACGGCCCTGAATATAATCCTTGAATATGGGGTACTTCACTATAAGATGTGTATAGGAGAACTAAAGAGGATTCAGAAGTGGACAGTATCATTTATAAAGGAAATGGGAGGGTTAATTTATGAGATTCTACAAAAACTGAATTTGTTAACTGCAGAAAAAAATGAACTAATTAATAAGTATAAATATATCCAAGGTCAGAACAAGGTTTTGCCTAATGAACATTTTGTGCCTAATTCATGTTTGTACACAATGGCCGATGTTCATACAGCGGAACGATTATCAGGAGATGGCGAATCCTGCTCGCAATGAGGATTTCATGCGTGTATCTGCCATTATCTGCGAGCTCATACGCACATGCATCCAGAGTCATAACTAGACATTTTGGTGCCCTGTGCCAGAAAGAGAATTGGTGCAGCCAAAAATCTAAGTGCGTGGCTTCACAGGGAAGGGGCGTGGCCACATTGTACCAATTCACATTACACTGCACAGTAGTGTCCGTTATTCAAATTACACTGCACAGTAAGAGCCCCTGTGATAACACACTCTTGGGGTACCCTTTCCCCTAGTTTACACCAGCTACAGCCAGACACTGTAAGGGTTAAAACCCTTTCCATCCGGTTGCTAGGCAACCATGGCACCCGGGAGAAAATATGTGCAGCACTAGGACCCCGGGCTTTCCAGCAGGATCCCTGGCAGCTGGGAACATTCTGATTGGCTGTGGTCGAGTGTGGGGAGAGGAGGAAGGAGAGCTGCTGAGAGCAGAGAGCAACATGGCAAGAAGCAGGACCCGGTGTGTGTGTGAGGAGCCGTGTGCAGAAGTCCGGAGGCAAGCTGCGCTGGGAGAGACTGAGCGCTGAGAGGAGGCTGTCACCCTGCAAAGCAGCAGTGAGGGGAAGTGACCAGCAGGAGCTGGCAACAGCAGCAGACAATACAGGTACTCTACATTTCCCACCTATGGGCACCCAGGCCAACAGTGACCACTCTGACAACTTTCAAAGTCACAGCCCCCCTAGGTACAAGGAGAGGGACACGTGTTATTTATTTGGGACTGCCAGACACTTTACCAGAAAGCCTTAAGGGACCTTTACCAGTTTAATTGCAAGGAAAACATGGACAGTGCCATTTATCCCTTGCTTGCTTATACTGCAGCACTATGTGTGTGCCAGGACTGTGTTATTTGCTCTGCGTCCCACTGTATGCTGACATCAGATTAACTAACTGCACCCTCTATTGGAAGGTTACCGCCAGTACAGTGCACTCATCCATATGTTACACAGCGCCCTCTATTGGAAGCATACACTGTACTAGAAGTACCTGCTCCACAGCATCCCCTATTGGAAGCTCCTTGCTATAATACAGTGCAACTACATGCTCCACAGCATCCCCTATTGGAAGCTTATGATACAGCTAGAAAGTATTTGCTTTAAGCACCCGTTGGAATTACAAATACTGTGCACAGTTCAGATACAATTTACAGCGCCCCCTGTAGGACAAGAGTATACGGAACAGTTTATTACCAGTACGGACTGAACTTAAGCGACACAGCTACACGCTGTAGACACTTTATAGATTATGTCAGTTTTATGTTCATATTAACAGTATTTGATGGTGATGATTACATTTAAATGTTTTGCTGTTGCACGTGACTTATGGAAATAGCTGATGCTAAGGTGTACGCTCCTTGCATATGCGACTGATGTTTGCCGTTTATTGAGATTTGTTGTGCAGTTATTTACTGGATGTGCTTCACTTAAAGCACAATTGGCCTTTTAGCGGTGACCCACTACCTCTTTCGCAATAAACTTGTTGTCACTGTTAATTTGTGTTTTCCTTTATCTGTGGGGTCTTCCTTGGGGTGACAATCCTTCTGCCACAGGCTCCTGCGGAAGAAGCCGCGAGAGGTCCTGAACCACCAAGCGTCATCTGAAAACACAGGTACAACAGTACACCATCACAGGGGCTGATATTACACCCCTTATACAAGTTAGAGCACAGTAAGAGCCCCTAACAGACGCTAAAGCACAGTAAGAGCCTCTTATAAATTATGCCATGTAGAGCTCCTAAATAATGGGGGGGGGGGGTGTGTTTGTGTGTGCGTGTCCCCTCCCTCCACATATACTCACTGCCACCAACAGATCACAGACACACCTCCTGCTTCTTACAGCCCACCTTCGATCTGGAAGTTCTGTACAGCGCAGCGGTGGACAAGGCCCTCACATTTGCAGCCTACAGCAGACAGCGCTGCAATACAAATAGGGCGGCCAATAGGGCTTGCGCGATGCTCTCTCAGCTAAAGTGTGCTGTGTGCATAGCACATTTGGCACACACGTATTTACGGCCCTGCCTGCATCGCTACTGCTGTGTCCAATCTGCATGGCCATAGGACTCCCCTTACATTGATGTTCCTCGTCTGTGCGTATAGGCTGCAAATGTGTACGCAATTCTGAATGAGTTTGTGATGGCTCTGGTGGGCATCTCTTTTCATTTCTGGCTGGCACCTTCACTCGCTAACATTAGCAGTTCCGTAGCCTAGAAAATTGCAATTGCATTTCTCTGACGTCCTAGTGGATGCTGGGAACTCCGTAAGGACCATGGGGAATAGCGGGCTCCGAAGGAGGCTGGGCACTCTAGAAAGATCTTAGACTACCTGGTGTGCACTGGCTCCTCCCACTATGACCCTCCTCCAAGCCCCAGTTAGATTTCGTGCCCGGCCGAGGTTGGATGCACACTAGGGGCTCTCCTGAGCTCTTAGAAAGTAATAGTCTTAGATTTTTTTATTTTCAGTGAGACCTGCTGGCAACAGGCTCACTGCAGCGAGGGACTAAGGGGAGAAGAAGCAAACTCGCCTGCTTGCAGCCGGATTGGGCTTCTTAGGCTACTGGACACCATTAGCTCCAGAGGGATCGACCGCAGGCCCAGCCTTGATGTTCGGTCCCGGAGCCGCGCCGCCGTCCCCCTTACAGAGCCAGAAGCAAGAAGATGGTCCGGAAAATCGGCGGCATGAAGACTCTGTCTTCACCAAGGTAGCGCACAGCACTGCAGCTGTGCGCCATTGCTCATCTCACACACTTCACACTCCGGTCACTGAGGGTGCAGGGCGCTGGGGGGGGGGCGCCCTGAGGCAGCAATAAAAACACCTTGGCTGGCTAAAATACCTCAATATATAGCCCCAGGGGCTATATATGAGGTAAATACCCCTGCCAGAATTCCATAAAAAACGGGAGAATAGGCAGCGAAAAAGGGGCGGAGCCTATCTCCTCAGCACACTGGCGCCATTTTCCCTCACAGCTCCGCTGGAAGGAAGCTGCCTAGCTCTCCCCTGCAGTCTACAAACGGTTAATAAAGAGAGGGGGGGCACTAAATTTAGGCGCAGTATACATTATATATAAAAACAGCAGCTATAGGGGACATAACTCAGTTAGTCCCTGCATTATATAGCGCTCTGGTGTGTGCTGGCATACTCTCACTCTGTCCCCCCAAAGGGCTTTTGTGGGTCCTGTCCTCGTTTAGAGCATTCCCTGTGTGTCTGCGGTGTGTCGGTACGGCTGTGTCGACATGTTGAATGAGGAGGCTTATATGGTGACGGAGCAGAGGCCGATATATGTGATGTCGCCCCCTGTGGGGCCGACACCAGAGTGGATGGATAGGTGAAAGGTATTAACCGACAGTGTCAACTCCTTACATAAAAGGGTGGATGACGTAACAGCTGTGGGACAGCCGGCTTCGCAGCCCGCGCCTGCCCAGGCGTCTCAAAGGCCATCAGGGGCTCAAAAACGCCCGCTCTCTCAGATGGCAGACACAGATGTCGACACGGAGTCTGACTCCAGTGTCGACAAGGTGGAGACATATACACAATCCACTAGGAACATCCGTGACTTGATCCCGGCAATAAAAAAAAATAAAAAATAAAAATGTGTTATACATTCTGACTTTAACCCAAGCACCTCTAAAAATGGGTTTTAGGTTTGGGGAGAAAAAACAGGCAGTGTTTTGTTCCCCCATCAGCTGAATAAATGAAGTGTGTGAAAAGCGTGGGTTCCCCCGTTAAGAAACTGGTAATTTATATAAAGTTACTGATGGCGTACCCTTTCCCGCCAGGTGGATAAGTTACGCTGGGAGATATCCCCTAGGGTGGATAAGGCGCTCACACGTTTGTCAAAAAAGGTGGCACTGCCGTCTTAGGATACGGCCACTTTAATAGGTACCTGTTGATAAAAAACAGGAGGCTATCCTGAAGTCTGTATTTACACACTCAGGTACTAGACTGAGACCTGCAGATAGTGCTGCTGCAGCGTGGTCGGTGACCCTGTCAAACAGGGATACTAGTTGGCAAACATAAAAACATATTAAAGACGTCGTCTTATATATGGGGGATGCACAGAGGGATATTTTGCTGGCTGGCATCCAAAATAAATGTAATGTCCATTCTGTCAGGAGGGTATTAGAGACCTGTCACTGGACAGGTGATGCTGACTTAAAAAGCGCATAGAGAGCCTTATAAGGGTGAGGAATTATTTGGGGATGGTCTCTGGGACCTCGTATCCACAGCAACTGCTGGGAAGAAATAATTTTACCTCAGGTTTCCTCACAGACAAAGGTACAGTCCTTTCGGCTTCAGAAAAGCAAGCTGGTCAAATGGCGCTTCCTTTCTGTACAGAGACAAGGGTAGAGGGAAAAAGCTGCACCAGTCAGCCTGTTCCCAGAATCAAGATTCTTCCCCCGCCTCCTGTGAGTCCACACCAGGACGCGGGTGCTCCACAGGTGTAGCCAGGTACGGTGGGGGGCCGTCTCAAAAATTTCAGCAATTTGTGGGCTCGCTCACAGGTGGATCCCTGTTTCTTTCAAGTAGTATTTCAGGGGTACAAGCTGGAATTCGAGATGTCTCCCCCCAGCCGTTTCCTAAAATATGCCTTGCTGACAACTCCCTCAGGCAGGGAGGCTGTGCTAGAGGCAATTAATAAGCGGTATTCCCAGCAGGTAATACTCAAGGTGCCCCTACTTCAACAAGGACGGGGTTACTATTCCACACGGGTTGGGGTACCGAAACCGCATGGTTCGGTGTGACCCATTTTATATTTAAAATCCTTGAACACATACATAAAAAAAATTCAAGTTCAAGATGGAATCGCTCAGGGCGGTTATTGCAAGCCTGGACGAGGGGGATTACAGGATATCCCGGGACATCAAGGATGCTTACCTGCATGTCCCCATTTACCATCCTCGCCAGGAGTACCTCAGATTTGTGGTACAGGATTACCATTACCAAGTCCAGACACTGCCGTTTGGACTGTACGTGGCACCGAGGGTGTTTTATCAAGGTAATGGCCGAAATTATGATACTCCTTCGAAAAAAGGGAGTTGTAATTATCCCGTGCTTGGACAATCTCGTTATAAGGGCGAGGTCCAAGGAGCAGTTGGTAGTCGGGGTAGCACTATTTTGGAAAGTGCTACAACAGCATGGTTGGATTCTAAACAGTCCAAAGTCACAGCTGGTTCCTATGACACGTCTACTGTTCCTGGGGATGGTTCTGGACATAAACCAGAAATAGTGTTTCTCCCGGAGGAGAAAGCCAAGGAGTTGTCATCTCTAGTCAGAGACCTCCTGAAGCCAAAATAGGTAGCGGTGCATCATTGCACGCGAGTCCTGGGAAAAATGGTAGCTTCCTACGAAGCAATCCCATTAGGCAGGTTCCATACAAGAACTTTTCAGAGGGACCTGTTGGACAAGTGGTCCGGATCGCATCTTCCGATGCATAGGCTGATAACCCTGTCTCCAAGGACCAGGGTATCTCTACTGTGGTGGCTGCAGAGTGCCCATCTTCAAGAGGGCCGCAGGTTCGGCATACAGGACAAGGTTCTAGTGACCATGGATTCCAGTTTTTGAGGCTGGGAGGCAGTCACACAGGGAAGAAATTTCCAGGGACTTTGGTCAAGTCAGGTTATTTCCCTACACATAAATATTCTGGACCTGAGGGCCATTTACAATGCCCTGAGGCCGGCAAGGCCTCTGCTTCAAAACCAGCCGGTACTGATCCAATCAGACAACATCACGGCAGGCGCCCATGTAAACCAACAGGGCGGCACAAGAAGCAGGATGGCGATGGCAGAAGCCACAAGGATTCTCCGATAGGCGGAAAATCATGTGTTAGCACTGTCAGCAGTGTTCATTCCCGGAGTGGACAACTGGGAAGCAGATCTTCTCAACAGACACGACCTCCACCCGGGAGAATGGGGACTTCCTCCAGAAGTCTTCCAATAGGATTGTACACCATTGAGAAAGGCCACAGGTGGACATGATGGCGTCCCGCCTCAACAAAAAGCTATAAAAGATATTGCACCGGGTCAAGGGACCCTCAGGCGATAGCTATGGACGCTCTGGTAACACCGTGGGTGTACCAGTCGGTTTATGTGTTCTCCCCTCTGCCTCTCATACCAAAGGTACTGAAAATAATAAGAAGGCGAGGAGTAAGAACGATACTCGTGGATGGCCAAGAAGAGCTTGGTACCCAGAACTTCAAGAATTATATCAGAGGACCCATGGCCTCTGCCACTCAGACAGGACCTGCGGCAGCAGGGGCCCTGTCTGTTCCAAGACTTACCGCGGCTGCGTTTGACGGCATGGCGGTTGAACGCCGGATCCTGAAGGAAAAGGGCATTCCGGAGGAAGTCATTCCTACGCTTACTAAAGCCAGGAAAGAGGTTACAGCAACTCATTATCACCGCATATGGCGAAAATATGTTGCATGGTGTGAGGCCGAAAGGGCCCCAACAGAGGAATTTCAACTAGGTCGATTTCTGCATTTCCTGCAAGCAGGAGTGACTATGGGCCTTAAATTGGGTTCCATTAAGGTACAGATCTCGGCTCTGTCAATTTTCTTTCAAAAAGAACTAGCTTCAGTACCTGAAGTTCAGACATTTATAAAAGGAGTGCTGCATAGTCAGCCCCCGTTTGTGCCTCCTGTGGCACCTTGGGATCTCAACGTGGTGTTGAGTTTCTTAAAATCACATTGGTTTGAACCACTAAAAATCGTGGATCTGAAATATCTCACGTGGAAGGTGGTTATGTTATTGGCCTTGGCTTCTGCCAGGCGAGTATCAAAATTGGCGGCTTTGTCTTGTAAAAGCCCTTATTTGATTTTCCATATGGATAGGGCAGAATTGAGGACTCGTCCCCAGTTTCTCCCAAAGGTGGTGTCAGCGTTTCACCTGAACCAGCCTATTGTGGTGCCTGCGGCTACTAGGGACTTGGAGGACTCCAAGTTGCTAGACGTTGTCAGGGCACTGAAAATATATGTTTCCAGAACGGCTAGAGTCAGAAAATCTGACTCGCTGTTTATCCTATATGCACCTAACAAGCTGGGTGCTCCTGCTTCTAAGCAGACTATTGCTCGTTGGATTTGTAGTACAATTCAGCTTGCACATACTGTGGCAGGCCTGCCACAGCCAAAATCTGTCAATGCCCATTCCACAAGGAAGGTGGGCTCATCTTGGGCGGCTGCCCGAGGGGTCTCGGCTTTACAACTTTGCCGAGCAGCTACTTGGTCAGGGGCAAACACGTTTGCAAAATTCTACAAATTTGATACCCTGGCTGAGGAGGACCTGGAGTTCTCTCATTCGGTGCTGCAGAGTCATCCGCACTTTCCCGCCCGTTTGGGAGCTTTGGTATAATCCCCATGGTCCTTACGGAGTTCCCAGCATCCACTAGGACGTCAGAGAAAATAAGAATTTACTCACCGGTAATTCTATTTCTCGTAGTCCGTAGTGGATGCTGGGCGCCCATCCCAAGTGCGGTTTATCTGCAATACTTGGACATAGTTATTGTTAACTAAATCGGGTTATTGTTGAGCCATCTGTTGAGAGGCTCTATTGTTTCATACTGTTAACTGTGTTTCATATCACGAGTTGTACGGTGTGATTGGTGTGGCTGGTATGAGTCTTACCCGGGATTCAAAATCCTTCCTTATTGTGTACGCTCGTCCGGGCACAGTACCTAACTGAGGCTTGGAGGAGGGTCATAGTGGGAGGCGCCAGTGCACACCAGGTAGTCTAAGATCTTTTTAGAGTGCCCAGCCTCCTTCGGAGCCCGCTATTCCCCATGGTCCTTACGGAGTTCCCAGCATCCACTACGGACTACGAGAAATAGAATTACCGGTGAGTAAATTCTTATTTTGTGTACAATCATGAATTAGGCCCTTTGTGTGAAGAACCCCAAAGGGGACAAATGTTAGAAAGAAGATCACCATCACAAAAGGAGAAATATTTGCTATCAGAATATAGAAATGCAATGGCACCTTTAAAATACACAAGAATGTTAATAATGAAGTTCGCAGAACATTATGTAGTTTACTCTGATTAACTTATGCCCATACGCTACATGGAATAAAACAAACAATACATAGGAAATGGGGTAAAATACTGTTTTATTTGTTTAAAAATAATTCTGCCTGTAACTCCATCTGTGGCAGCAGTCCAAAATCTCTGAAACGTATCATTAACTTGTAAATTGTTTAACGGTATACATTATAAAAAAAGAATGAGCATAGTATTGCCAAGACCCATAACAAAACTTGTCTTCACTGTGCATGCAATGGTCCCTACCTATGCTGAGAAGAACATAATAGTGCTTGCCAGACATTGCTTCGCACGCTCGCCTTCTGGCCTTATAGCGGCCACACCCACTGGAGTGGCTGTACTTCTGCCACTGATTGTTCATTTGTTTCACATCAGCCGTTAGACTGTATAACTGCAGGTTTATTTAGGCACTTAATTTAAACATATCTTTTACATTTTTATGTTAGCTGTATGACCCAGTTCTGAATTTCTTGGGTGGTAAATTTCGCTTTCTGATCTTGTGCACATAGACGTGAATGAATACAAGAACATATCCTTTCCAATCCCCAGGGAAGTAGAGGACATCTTTAGAGATTTTAAAGTACAGTAACTCTTTAACCTTATATTCTTACTGTTGCTGAATTAGAATAGGAGCAAAGGAATTTGAATTGCGTAGTAAGTTTTGCAACTTGAAATCTACTGGATTGATCCTTTGGGTGATCTTGAAGAGATCATTAAACTGGAACGAACTTCATTTTGAAAACCTTTAGTCTGAGGATGCTTGTGGAGAGTAATGAAGCACTCCATCTTTTATTGCTGCTGATAACTTATACTGCACTGACAATTCTAAGATATTTTTCCTCACCTGAGTCCAAATCACTCTGAAGGAGTGAGTCTATGGCTGGATCATATATTAGGGATGGAAGGCAAGTGCTATAGATAATGATGAACCGCATAGACATTATAAAATGGAGACATCATAAAACACTTATGAAAATGATTGTCGTGGGAAAATTCTGCCCAAGGCAATAGAACCCCCAAGTTGTACTTATTTGCAGAGATATAGGCCCTCATTCCGAGTTGATCGCTCGCTATGGATTTTTGCTGTGCTGCGATTATGGCAGAACGGGGCTAATCTACGCATGCGTATGCACCGCAATGCGCACGCGCGTCGTACAAGTACAAAGAGCTTTGTGGTTTTGCACAGGTTCTAGCAACGCTTTCAGTCGCACTGGCGGACGCAAGGAGATTGACAGTAAGTGGGAGTTTCTGAGTGGCAACTGACCATTTTCTGGGAGTGTTTGGAAAAACGCAGGCGTGGCCGGGCATTTGCTGGGCGGGTATCTGACGTCAATACCGGGTCCTTCACCGCAGCAATCATCGCACAGAATAAGTAACTACAGGGCTGGTCTTGTTCTGCACAAAATGTGTTTGCTGCCGCTTGGCTGCACAGGCGTTCGCACTCCTGCAAAGCAAAAGTACACTCCCCCGTGGGCGGCGACTATGCGTTTGCACTGCTGCTAAAAGTAGCTAGCGAGCGATCAACACGGAATGAGGGCCATAGTTTCTCATAAATTTTTCCATTTCCTGGTTGATTCTTTTGTTTTACACATTGGATTGGTGATGATATGCTGTGTAAAAATTGTATTTGATCTCCATACATTAGTCTCCAGATGGTGTTATGACAATTATAGGGTAGGAGACCTGAAATTAAATTTGTGTCCAGATGTTACTATAGTTTCTCATTACAAGAGGTAGAAGAGCAGTGATGGTTTTACAGAAGTTTAGGATGTAATCCAAATAAATGACCACAAATTTGTATAATTTCTCGGAAAATATAATTAATGAAACTTTGTAACACTGCCAGTGGCGTAAGTTTGTCTCAGTTGCCCGGAGGCAAGAAAAATATTGTTGTTTCCACCATGTATATAATTTGCTCCTGCATAGTAAGCCTGCAGATTCTAACTATATGAAGCTACTACAAAACCATTGCAACTAGGCAGATCTATGTAGGGGTCCAGCCACACACTACATAGATCTGCTCAGTCTCTCCCAATGCTGATTATTTCTCTGACAATTAATTTGCAAGTGTCATATCCAGGATTAGAACGCACAACCTATTACACTGGAAGCATGCACCTTACTGATGGAGATATCTGCTGTTGCATAGGAAGTATGAGAATTCTAACTATATGAAGTTACTTGTAATTGTCAGAGAAATAACTTCATATAGTTAGAATTCTCATGCTTCCTTTATAGGAGCAAATAGCTTCATCAATAAGTTGTCTGCTTCCAATATATCTATAATAAAGAGGGTGTAGTGGCTAGTGGGGAAGTTGGCTACGGAAGAGGTACCGGCTGTTGTCAATTAACTTAATTAATGTTGCTGAACACACAGAACAGGAGGAGAGGTGACCCCCTTCAAAGCAGGAGCCCGGCGGCAGCTGACTCCGTTGTCTCCCAGAGTTCTGCCTCTGAACACTGCTGGAACATTACTAAGGCGAAGTGCATCACTAAGTATTTATAGTGACTGTTCCTGGTTTCAAAGTCCACTCATCTGCTGCCTTTATGAGGTTAAGATTATGTACTTCTAAGATGTTAATTTAGTACAAAATGTGTCCCCTTTAATTCAGTCGAAGAGCTCCGGTATCAGACAATGGTAAACTTACTTTTGATGGTAAAGTTGCTAAGGTCCCATTAATCAATACAGGAACAAGGCCCCATCTCATTTTTTCACAAAGCACAAAGAAAAGTCATGCTCCTTCAGGAGGTGGCGAAGCTCTAATGAATCCTTGCTTCAAATTTTCTTGGATATACTCAGACAAAGCTTGGAGTTCAGGTAAGGACAGTGGGTAAACTCAGCCACAATCTAGAATTGGCTTTTCTGGAATGACCTTCTTGAGACATACTGGATGGCAGGTGAAACCACAAACAAAAAAATCACCAACACAGGATAGGGGAGTGCAACTGTTACCAGGGAAGGCCCAAAATAAGCAGAGTGACGGTTTTAGGAACTATATGAAACAAAAGTTCTTCAGCGTGTAGGAACCCCAACTGCATTTCTTATGTGTTTGGTTTTAACGTGAATAGATCCTTTAACTGTCTTTGTTTCATTGATTCTGATGATAAAAATGGTGGTAGGATGAAACTAATCATACATATTCAATGGAAACCAAATTTGGGATCCCACACACCAACTAGATGTTGGAGTCTCCTGGTTTGTTGGGGCAGGCAGTCACTATATGACCTGTTCAAGTTATATGGGCAGAGAGGTTGGACTGTGAGAGCAACAAACTGGGAAGCTCCCCTTTATTAGCCAGACCCTGCCAAAAGGAGCCTCTACGTCTTTGTTATGATTTTACTCTGATGCTAGAATCAAACCACAAGGCATCAACCACAAGGCAGTATGGCCATCACTGCCGGAAGCCCTCATGTTGCGGACCTCTAACTACCCAATATTTGACTCATTTGTAAGTGTGGGAATAAGGAATCAGAATCAAAGTACAAAATCAGGATCCATCCAATGGAAGGTCAAAAAATTAGCCAAGTGTCATGGGCACAGGTACATGTTCAGAAGTGGAAGGACTAGCTAAAGGTCATGGTAACAGGCACAGAATCAGAATAGCATGCAAAGGGGATGTAGCTATGGGACCGGCTGTCAGGAGGCCACCGGTCACATTACCGGCACCTACATCCCACCCCCCTAATCCCGACAGTCGGCATGCCGACTAGCAGGGACTATTCCCACTTGTGGGTGTCCACAACACCCATAGAGTGGGAACAGAACCTGTGGCAAATGCAGCTGGCCACCGAGCCCGCAAAGGGACTAATTCCGCATGAATAAAGTCCTGCGCATATGCGCTGATGTTTAATAAACACAAAAGTCACAGAATAATAATATAATAATAGATGATACGTAGCATTGGTAGTAGCAGAAATGAAATGATAAACGGTAACTGAATCCAAGGTACTGATAAAAAGTCTTTGGCAACACAAATATATCTTGGAGATAAGTTGATGGCTGAATGCAGAAGGTTTAAAGCAAATAAAGTCTCTGACAACAAAACGTGAAAATAACTTGATAACTGGATGCAAATGGTTTTAAGCAAAATAAAGTCACTGGTAACACAAATGTGAAATAACCTGGTAGCTGGATGTAAACGGATTTGTAAATAATAATTGAAACAAAGCAAAACTCCGGTAACGTGGAATAACTTGATAAATGAATGTAAATGGTTTAGAAAACAGAACTCCGGTAATTGTAAGAAGCACACAGTCTCTGTAACATAAAAGTTCTTTAGCCTAGCAAGGCCCAGGCAGGAGACAGTCCTAACTCAGCATGCTTGTTAAGTGCTGGATGCAATGCACAGAATGGAATGCTGGTAATAAGGTGCACAAGTTAGGCAATGAATAACACCTGAGGAGAGTCTCTTACTGCTGATGAACTGTGGCAGGCTGTGGCTGGAGTCTGGAACAAGCAGGAGAAATGCAGAATGATGAATGGAATGAAAAGATGAGAGGAACCATGGGGAACTACTGGAGACAGGAACACGGGGAACCACTGGAGACTGGAACACGGGGAACCACTGGAGACTGGAACACGGGGAACCACTGGAGACTGGAACACGGGGAACCACTGGAGACTTGACACACCAAATGTGACTCGTTGTCCAAGGCGATGAGAATGAGCCAGGAACCGGAGGTTATACCCCTTGCTCTGTGATGATTGGATGAATCTCTGTGAGAACACACCCTCCAGGATTGGGTGCCCAGATCAGCTGAGAGTTAACTGGAGCTGGTGATTAACCGGGAGAATAATTCTGTAGACAGTTAATGCAATGCACTGCTGGTTTCCGGCTGGGATCAGTAGTGCACCGGGAGTTAATGCTGTTTAACTAGAAGCACTGTGTACTCCAGGCTGCTGGCTGAAACCAGTGGTTACCAAAAGATAGAACTGGTTAGGTGGAGCACAGTGAGCTGTGGGCTGCAGGACACTGAAGACTGGAACTGCTGGGACCTGTAGTTCCACAGGTCCAATTCACAGGGAATACTCTGAAAACAGAGGACTGAAGCCAGGAGACGCCTGTTCACTGGAAGTGATGCAATGGAGAATGCGGATTCCTGACAGTACCCCCCTTTTATGGGTGGGCACCGAACACCCACGCTGCAACTTGGAGGATCCTTGAAAAAGAACTTAGGAATACACAAAATCAGAGGTCCTCAAAAGTCTTCCCAACTTTCATCTTCAGAAGACAGATTTTTCTCGTCAGAACAAGTAGACCATTCATGGTCATTTGAGACAGAATTTACTTCCTGGGAAAAGGCATAGCTAGGAAGGATAGAACCTCCCATAATGTAACCTAAGTCTTCATCAACAAACTCACTTTCAGAGTCAGAGTCCAGGTCTAGTGTGGTCATGGGAGCCTTTTGTTTAGGAACAACAGTATCTGAGACAACCTGTGAACCAGTGAATTTGAAGCTATATGAGACACCAGGACTAGGGTTAACGGCAGCATAGCCAACACTTACGTCAACAGATGGTAGACTTTGAACTGGTTTTGGAGCTCTCCAATTCCTGTAATTCTTGAAATCTCTGATACATCGATTCAACAGAACCTGATCGTGTTTGGAAAGAGTTGAGTCGAAAAACTGAGAACTGGAAGACTGATCAGAAGACTGAGCAGATGTTGAATCCGGGGAGTCAATACTTTCAGAAGTGTTGCTGTAGGATGGAGACACGGAAGTATATGCAACTTTCAAATCTAAAGTCTGAGAACCTTGTCTTGAATTTGCAGCTTGGAAATCTTTAATAACTTGGTCTAATGTATCCTAATTTTGCACAGACAGATGATGGATAGAATTTAGCAGTAGACAGACTGTTGACAAATTGTCCAGAATGCCCAGATGACTTTGAATGCATTAACTTTGGAGCAAACTCCTGTTTTACTGCTTCGCAGAAAGCGGGAAGATCACTCAGTAGCGGATCTTTAGATTCAATGAGAGGATTCGCCCAGTCCAGTGCTCTACCTTTGAAGAACAGGAGGAAGTATCTGATTGCATTGGCTGGAGTAATACTCACTGAAGATTCCGACTCAGTAAAAGCGAGGTATTGGCTCGCCACTGCACGGAACTGAGCATAGTCACCATCAAAGTAGACTGGAGCTTGTGTATCTAGTGGACACTTGGAAGGCTGAATGTCAGTTGAAGTCTCGGAAGACAATGTAGGACACTTGAGAGTAGAGGACTGGAATAAGCATTCAGAAGCAGGAGTAGAATCAACTTGAAATGCTCTAGGGTGGAGAGAGGACGTCATCTCCTGGATTGACTGACGGGAATTCTCAGCTGAGGTTGACTGAACACTAGAAGCTTCATCTTGGGGTGAGATGCTTAGAGCCTCCATCTGGGTTGAGGCAACTGCAATATCTGCAAGAACTGTAGACTCTGGACATAGCGACAGGAGTTGCTTACTTGAAACACTGGAGAGAACCACACCGGGTTCAGAGGAACTGGAAACGGCAGGGAAAGATGGCAACTTTGGACAAACGGATGGAACCAGGATTTGTACAGGACTACTTGAATTGACTTGAACTGAAGGAGGCTGATCTGGACAGACTGATGGGACCGGATTGGGTCCAGAAAAGCTTGAACCGGCTGGAACCGGAGGAGTAGGACCGGATTTGATCCGAAGAGGCTGGAATCGGCTGAAACCGAAGGAGGCTGATCCGGACAGACGGATGGGACCGGATTGGGTCCGGAAGAGCTTGAACCGGCTGGAACCGGAGGAGTCTTCGGACTGACGGATAGGACTGGATTTGATCCGAAGAGGCTGGAATCGGCTGGAACCGAAGGAGGCTGATCCGGACAGATGGATGGGACCGGATTAGGTCCGGAAGAGCTTGAACCGGCTGGAACCGGAGGAGTCTTCGGACTGACGGATAGGACCGGATTTGATCCGAAGATGCTGGAATCGGCTGGAACCGAAGGAGGCTGATCCGGACAGACGGATGGGACCGGAAAAGCTTGAACCGGCTGGAACCGGGCTAGGTCCATTGACCCTTGACTCTGTATAGACAGAATCCGGATGTTCTGATGATCCCTCTTGGAGTGGTACTGAGCTGGTAGCACTGTCTGAAGTTGGCAAACAAAAGTTCATGTCTGTATCTGTGACTTTAAGAATTCCTCCTGGGATCTTGGCCCTGGATTCCTCTTTTGAGGCTGAAACTCCAAAGACCCCTCCTGGGGTTAACAGATCAGACACACTGTTTTGAGTTGCATGCCCGAATGCCACTTCTGGAACTTGAACATCAGATACCCCTTCTGGGGTCACAACATCAGATGCCCCACCTGGGGCTGTAGACACAGATGCCCCTTCTCGGGCTGTAGACACAGATGCCCCTTCTCGGGCTGTAGACACAGATGCCCCTTCTCGGACTGTAGACACAGATGCCCCTTCTCAGACTGTAGACACAGATGCCCATTCTTGAGCTGTAGACACAGAAACTACTTTAGTTATGGGTAACATAGATAGTCTCTTTTGATTTCCGAACTTGGGATTGGGTCTATTTGTCACAGGACCCCAATCGTAGACTTTTTGGACACTCCTGTCCGGGGTAAGGGAACTTGAAACTGTAGAGGATACGTTGGAAGGTTTGCAGGTTAAAACTCTGTGATGTTGGGACCTGTCACCAACTTTTGAGTTGCGGAAGGAACAGTCCTTAATAAGATGACTAGAACTCCCACAGTAAAAGCAGAAGTGAAGCTGCTTGCAATGCCGGCGTTCAGCTTCCGTGAGTTTGGAGCGCGGGTAGCTCTGGAATCTGCCCTCTCTCTGCATAGGAGAAGAGACTTGAGTTTGAAGGAAGCTTGACACGGAGGTCGCACTAGTCTCAATACATTGAGCAGGACTCTTCACTGTGTTTAAAGCACCACCTAGGATTTCTGGTATGATTGGAATGATTCTTGATAGCAGACTTTGAAGTTGTTCCAATAGATAACAAAGAGTGCTTATAAGTTCAGGTTTTACAGGAGAAGACAGAGGAGTCCTGAAATTTGCAAAGGAGGAAGTCGCCCTCTCAGGAGAATCAGTTGTGAAGGGTGTAACATAGGGCTGACTTGAGCGAGGTCCATCTACAGGAACGAATTGTGCAGGGGAAGTTGGAATAACTGGGGCAGGAGTGACTTGAACTGGAACCGGAGGAACAACAGAACTTGGAAGGGATTGCTGCAAGGTATCCAAACGGGTAGACATTCCCTGTAGAAACAGGATCACTTGCTGTTGTGCAGCCTCGAAACAATGGAGTCGTGACACCAAACTCTGGAGTGACCCTGACCCTACACTCTGACCACCGTCCGGGTCCATGGGCCTTTGACAAACTGTCAGGCTGTCAGGATTCTGATTTAGTCTGTTCCCGGAGGGGGCACTAGTGGGTCAGTGTTGGAATGACATATGAAACGTGGAGACTGAATAAAGTCCTGCGCATATGCGCTGATGTTTAATAAATACAAAAGTCACAAATAATAATATAATAATAGATGATACGTAGCATTGGTAGTAGCAGAAATGAAATGATAAACGGTAACTGAATCCAAGGTAATGATAAAAAGTCTTTGGCAACACAAATATATCTTGGAGATAAGTTGATGGCTGAATGCAGAAGGTTTAAAGCAAATAAAGTCTCTGACAACAAAACGTGAAAATAACTTGATAACTGGATGCAAATGGTTTTAAGCAAAATAAAGTCACTGGTAACACAAATGTGAAATAACCTGGTAGCTGGATGTAAACGGATTTGTAAATAATAATTGAAACAAAGCAAAACTCCGGTAACGTGGAATAACTTGATAAATGAATGTAAATGGTTTAGAAAACAGAACTCCGGTAATTGTAAGAAGCACACAGTCTCTGTAACATAAAAGTTCTTTAGCCTAGCAAGGCCCAGGCAGGAGACAGTCCTAACTCAGCATGCTTGTTAAGTGCTGGATGCAATGGACAGAATGGAATGCTGGTAATAAGGTGCACAAGTTAGGCAATGAATAACACCTGAGGAGAGTCTCTTACTGCTGATGAACTGTGGCAGGCTGTGGCTGGAGTCTGGAACAAGCAGGAGAAATGCAGAATGATGAATGGAATGAAATGATGAGAGGAACCACGGGGAACCACTGGAGACTGGAACACGGGGAACCACTGGAGACTTGACACACCAAATGTGACTCGTTGTCCAAAGCGATGAGAATGAGCCAGGAACTGGAGTTTATACCCCTTGCTCTGTGATGATTGGATGAATCTCTGTGAGAACACACCCTCCAGGATTGGGTGCCCAGATCAGCTGAGAGTTAACTGGAGCTGGTGATTAACCGGGAGAATAATTCTGTAGACAGTTAATGCAATGCACTGCTGGTTGCCGGCTGGGATCAGTAGTGCACCGGGAGTTAATGCTGTTTAACTAGAAGCACTGTGTACTCCAGGCTGCTGGCTGAAACCAGTGGTTACCAAAAGATAGAACTGGTTAGGTGGAGCACAGTGAGCTGTGGGCTGCAGGACACTGAAGACTGGAACTGCTGGGACCTGTAGTTCCACAGGTCCAATTCACAGGGAATACTCTGAAAACAGAGGACTGAAGCCAGGAGACGCCTGTTCACTGGAAGTGATGCAATGGAGAATGCGGATTCCTGACAGGGACACTTGCCTGCCGTAATGTGTAAAATGGGGACTCTTGCCTGCCGTAATGTATGAAATGGGGACTCTTGCCTGCCGTAATGTGTAAAATGGGGACTCTTGCCTGCCGTAATGTGTAAAATGGGGACTCTTGCCTGCCGTAATGTGTAAAATAGGGACTCTTGCCTGCTGTAATGTGTGAAATGGGGACTCTTGCCTGCTGTAATGTGTAAAATGGGGACTCTTGCCTGCCGTAATGTGTAAAATGGGGACTCTTGCCTGCCGTATTGTGGAAAATGGGGACTTTTGCCTGCCGTAATGTGGAAAATGGGACTCTGCCTGCCGTAATGTGGGGATTTAATGTATCAAGGGCATTGCGGTGTGTGGCATAATATGGTGCAGGAGGCATTACTGTGTGGGGCTTAATATGGTAGAATTTTTTTTTTCCTATGGTGGCCGTGATCTGTTGGGGCAGGGTCAAAAACTGGATTGTGAGGTAGTCTTTTCAGACGACGCCATGCCCATTTAAATGAGACCACGCCCATTTAGATGAGGCCACACCCACTCGCCGGGAACGCGCATGCCAAAGTTTTTTCTTTTTTTAAGAATCTACGTGGAGGGGCGCATTTTTTTGAATGTCATGGGGGGGGGGGGGGGGGGGCGCATATTTAAATCTCGCACCGGGAGCCAAATTGGCTAGATACAGCCCTGCATAAGCGTTACAATACTGAATGCAGAACAGTATGCAGTTCATCTACAGTTGTTCAGGCCTAGCTGTTCAGAAGAGTTAAATACTTACACATTACAAGACTGTACCCTTAAACACTGGCCAGAAGTTGATTCCTAAGTTGTGATCCGTTTAAATCTGCATACGTCACTTATGTAGAAATATAAACTTAGTTAGTTTAACTCACAATGTCATTAATCAGTGTATAATAACTTAAGGTGTTGACTTTATATATTACCTGTAACATTCCCCTGACCAACCATTATTCTACCCTCTACACTGCTATCAGTCAACCTGAGAAATCCTGGGATGTGTGAGACAGCAACCTTACTACCAGGGACCAACTCGGGAAAAAATTTGGCCTGGCATTATTTCCATGTGCACTGCACGGGTAGGTGCTCGTGTACAGAAAAAGGGGCTATGACCACGTACGTATCACACCCCGTCTTAGCATGTGTCCAAGCAGAGCATCAGGAGGCGGAGCTCCTCAACCAGACCTTCAGTTGGCCAGTCCAGGCCATCTTGCTTCACAGTTCTACTCTCTATCTAACTATCTATCTATCCAATCCTCTCTTTCAGACCAGGGTTGTCACAAACTTAGGAAGTTAATGGATGACTACTGCCAAGTAGGTTTGGGGTTACCCAGAACAGCGGCGTGGAGTATAATGTGGCGGCAGTCTTTGTCAGGTACCTCCGCAAGGGAATTGAGATTTCACTGTGCCCCACATGCCAGTCAAAGTTGCTAAAAGCTCAATATGTGTTTGAATAAATGTGAACTTGTGTAATCTGTTGTACAGGTAGTACCCATTCCATCTCAGCTACACACAATCTATGCAGATCCATCTTCAATTGGTTAATTAATCAATTAACTGTTTTCCACCATTGGATGGCCATTGACGTTATTTGGGTATACATTATCATACATGAAAATTGTACTGTTCCTGATATACTCATGCCAAATTGCCACTACTGTTTAACTTTCAATGTCACCTAAACTTTTTGTCTAGCAGATTGTGCCTGGCCACATTCTTACACACTTCTAAGTATTTTCTCTGATGATTTCCTTCATTTTTCTTATTTTTCTGAGTTAAAAAAAAATCAAGTATTTGTGTCTAAGAAAATGTAATCGTGAAGAATTCTAACACATCATAACATGTTGTTTTTTTTTACACAGGCATATACTATGAAAATGTAGCTTTCCTATACAGTATCAAATCACTCTCATGGAACACTGATTACAGTTTGAGAAAAGACAGTGTGATCATTATATGAATGTGAAAGATAGGTAGCACAGAATATCTATACATAATCATCTGCCCTTTTTGACATCTGAAAATAATTAAAGCAAGATCTGCAAGAGAAAATTGCTAATATAAAGCAACTCTTTTTAATAAAAGAACTTGAAAGCAACAGCTTTTTGTCTCGTTTCTCACATTATTGACCTTTGTAATGCAAATTTCAAATAGCGGTTTACACTTTAGTGTACATTAAAAATGAACCGATGCAAAAACACAAAGCGGATTTTTTTCAGTTGAAAATTATCATAGCCTCCATATTTTTCAAAGAACATATTATTAAGTCTGTTCTTGTGCGAATCTAAATATAATACCAATTATTCAAATTTATTCATAGAGCACAATGCAATTATAAAATGAAATCAATACAGCTTTTTAAGCGTTGTGGACAGGGGATGCAGTCACTTTACCTCCAATCATAATCCAGACGGACTATATACCGACACCCATTGACCGATGGTCGAAATCCCGACAAGGTCTAAATACCGACACGGACTAAATACCGACATGTAAAATACCGACAAGGTCTAAATACCGACATGTAAAATGCCGACAGGTCGAAATACCGACACAAGTTTTTCATGATTTTTTTCATTAAAACCGACTTGTTCATACTTTACCGTCCCAGTGGACCTGGAGGGGGAATATAATAGTGTGCCGAGCGCAGCGAGGCACCGTGCCCGAAGCATGGCGAGCGCAGCGAGCCATGCGAGGGGACACGGTACACTTTATATGGTGTCCATGTTGATTTATGTCGACGTACACACAAAAAAACATCAAAAAATGCATGTCGGTATTTCGACCTGTCGGCATTTTACATGTCGGTATTTAGACCTTGTCGGTATTTTACATGTCGGTATTTAGTCCGTGTCGGTATTTAGACCTTGTCGGGATTTCGACCATCGGTCAATGGGTGTCGGTATATAGACCGTCGGGATTATGATTGGCGGGATTTCATACCGATCCCGTGGACAGACGTGTCTAAAGTATACTGTATAACTCGGCTTCAACATATCATTAATGCCTTGCTCTTAGATATGTTCTGGGACACATTATGTAGCTACAAAATTATTAATTCATATGTACAAAAATATTGTGAGTAATTGTCTGGAGTGCTTATTAGTCAGTGACCTGTTTGCAGATGGGAATCTTTGAATGGAGATTTAAAAGCAATGGGATTTCTGTGCGTAGTTGTAATATGTTTAGAAGTCATAAGGAATGTAGGGGGTTGTCTGGCGAATTATAAATAAATATTTTAATTGACATGCTGCTGTGTTACCATATGAATGTGTATTTTATAAAATGAATAAATTCATGTTTTGCACACAAATAGGTAGTTTATATCTGCACAGTATGCGTTGTTTTTCTTAACCATAATGCTAGCATTAGGAGAACATTTCTCTTCACCTCATCTTTAGTCACTGAAGCTTGCCTAGATGTGTATTCTAAAGATCAGGAAAACACGTGGATCATATTCTGTCCCTAAGGGGCAGATTCAATAAACCAGATTGATCCAAATGGCCTATTCTCCCGGGTAAACTGTCCTGAGCGACTCAGTTGGCTATAATCAGCCACAAGATTATTATTATTACTACCAGTTATTTATATAGCGCACACATATTCCACAGTGCTTTGTAGAGAATATTTGGCTATTCGTATTAGTCCCTGCTTACAATCTATATTCCTTACCACGTGTATACACACACATATTCACGCTAGGGTTAATTTTGGGGGAGCCAATTAACCTACCAGAATATTTTTGGATTGTGGGAGGAAACCGGAGTACCCGGAGGAAACCCACCAAGCACAATGAGAATATACAAACTCCACACGGTTAGGGCCATGGTGGGAATCGAATCCATGGCCTCAGTGCTGTGAGGCAGTAATGTTAACTATTATACCATCTGTGCAGTCAATGCTAATTTATGCTTGTACTTGAATGAACTTCATGTGCAACTGATATACCTTTTCTGGGATATGCTCACTGTCCTGCCCTGATCTGTTCCTTGCTGTTAGCTCCACATACTGTACATCGGCCAGTTTATTAGCAATGCAGCTGCCACCACTTTGACCGGCTACATCACTGCTCATCCCCCACTGTCAATTGCTTGCACCTGTGACCTACATTCATCCAATTTTGACTATAAAAAAGGAGGATGTTTTAAGAGCATATATAAAAAACAGGTCAGTTAATGATTGCTGACGACCTTATCCTGAATATTCAGGATTTTTTAAATGTGATCATGCAAAAATGAAAGCCATTCTCATCTGTATGTACATGTTATACAATCAAATAAGCATTTAGCTCTGTTGTATTTATAATGGGCACATACTAGTTTAAATATAAATATATGATATAATTATAAAGATGACTTTAATACAAGGAACTGTACAAAATAAGGGTAATGGGCAAAATACTGTACAAACAAATTGAAAATATCAACAGTAGTGTGCAATATTTAATACTGATGAAATCTAACCTTGTTCTATAGGGGTTGCAGTTATGTGACTGGCGGTCAGGAGACCACTGGTCACAACACCTCCCGCTACATCCCGCCTCCCCACTATCCCAATGGTCACTGTTGTGAGACCACATGATTAATGCTAGTGATGGAAGGTCCACTGCAATGTTTGTGCTCCATATTAGAGCTCAGGTAGCAGTTTGAGCTGAACTGGGAAGAATGACAGAGATTCTCAGGGCTACTCACATATTGGGGTACATTACTGTCAGCTTCATCTCATACAGGAAAATCAAGAGTCACCAGTTCATATGATTTTGCAACACATTACTGCCCTCAGTACACATAATTATGCCACAAACTGATGTACTACCCAGTTCACATGTTTTTGTTGTAAATTGATGCCCCCAGTTCATGTGATTATGCCACACATTACTGCCCACAGTTCACATTAGGATACATATTACTTCCCCCAGTTTACATAAATATGCCTCATATTGATGCCCCCATCTCACTGGCAGGTGGCACTGACATGGTCACACTGCTGGGAGAGGTCACGTCTGCTGGTGTCTCTTCCGTCAGTCTCCTCACTGGTGCTGACTTTGAAGAAAAGAAGCAAGAGGAGCAGCCAGTAGAGAAGACCTCACCCAGCAGAGATGCTACAGTTATTGCTCATTGCAGCATTATAATAATGCTGAAAACCCCCCCACTGACTGTATCATCTCTGCTGATAGGTCATGCTTCCTGGTGGTACCTCCTGCCAATGTGCTGGAAGTATGAGGGCAGGCTGCTGTGCTTACTGGGTACCCACCTGGAGCAATAGCACCATGGAATTCATATACAAGACCACTACAGAGCTTACAAGCTACTGCTACTACCCATTCCCAACATCCGCGGGTATTGAATCTGCCCCTTGGTATTTATGCACCTAACTCTCAAGTAGATGGATTCCTCCTAATTATTAGCCCAACCGGACATCCCAACTCTTATTTTACTTTACTTTTTCGGCACTAGTAGCTGGTTAATACATGTACTTCTGCTCACAAACTGTAATTATTACTTACGCTCTTATAATTTGTTCATAAAAAAAAAAAATTTTGTGCACAGGCGCAGGGTAGAAATTAATTTGTGGATGAACTGTACCATCAAATATCTAGGCTAATCCCTAATATGATTCTGATCCAACCCAGACAGCCGGAATTTATTATCTAATATTAGCATTACGGTAATTAGTATTAATCCCATTGTTATTTTTTCATTGTTATTGTTTCATCTTACTACTGACTATTTTATTTTTGTGATATCAATAAAAGTTGATTTTATAAACCTATCTTGAACATTCTAATATTGTTTAAAGTTAAGAGTGCACCCAAAAAAGAGTCTTCTTCTCTCCTTCCTTGTGTTTTAGGGGTATATATGAATTAAGTAAAAGACCCCCTTCCTTCTCAGCAGATTTAAACTTATGTGAATGCATAGAATGGACCTTAGGCAGCCGCAGATTCTGCGCAGGAATCTGCGTGCACCCCTCTCCTGTGCTCAACTCAGTTCCAGTATTGCTAACCAGCATTCTGCATCTGATTTATGCCCCTTCCACACAAAGCTTTTGACCCTGGTTATTGCTGGGGTTAACCCTGGGTCGCGGCTTGGTGTGAAAGAGTCCCAAAAAAATTAACTGAGTCCAGTTACCCGGGAATGCTGGGTTGGTCCCGGGAAGTATCCGGGTTAGGTGGCAGTGTGTCCTGGTCAAAGCATAGGGAGGAGAGAAACATTCCCGTTGCAAGAGATTATATAATCCCCAAGTGCTGGCACTGCCCCTGCACGCAGTGCAAATGGCACTAACCTGGGAATAACCCGCGTTGACACCGCAGTGTGAAAGGGGTCTGACCTGGTTTGGTGTGAAAGAGGTATCAGTTATAAGTCTCCAGCTTTGCTAAGCAGCAAACTGCATTTGACGCAGTCATTAGTCTCCTGCATTGCCAATACGCATTCTGCATTCATACCAGTCACCAGTATAGTTTCTATGTTCTGCACCTGCAGCCTGCTTCCTTTGTGGGCAGGACACAGTTTCAATGTCACCCAGCCTGCTTCCTTTGTGTGCAGGACACAGTTTCAATGTCACCCAGCCTGCTTCCATTGTGTGCAGAAAACAGCTTCATATATCCCCTGCAATCTGCTTTCATTGTGGACAGCAGCATACCTCCACTGTAGTACATGGTATGCCAGCCCTCCTCCAACCTGACTACCTTGTGCCTTTAGCACTCACTCCAGTGTTCCTCAGCCTGCTCCTTATTGCTCTGTTACTGCCACCTTAGGTTATCCTAATACCCACCTTTGCTCAGTATCCCATTGTCTCACATACATACAGGTACCTGCATGAGGAGAAGTTATTAGGCCCTCAAGCTCCATACACTGTCCTGCAAGTGTAGCTGGCCCTAGGCATCTATAAACAGGAGAGAGGGACTGAGGGCAAGTTCACAGAGCCCTGGGCATGCCCCCAGTGTGATGAAAATGGGGCGTGTGGGTTGTGGGAGTGGTATTTCCCACAAGGCCATACCCCCTGCTGCAATGCCATGACCCTTTTTCAGCACGCAGCTCCTCAAAATTGAGAGGTACTGTATGGTTTAATACCACTAAACCTACCCTCAAGGGAAAGTGCTTATTTGTATGCTGATGCAGTTGAGTCCTCTGGGGCAGATGTATTAACCTGGAGAAGGCATAAGGAAGTGATAAACCAGTGATAAGTGCAAGGTGATAACACACCAGTCAATCAGCTCCTAACTGCCAATTTACATATTGGAGCTTTCTCCAGGTTAATACATCTGCCCCTCTGTTTCCTATTCACTGGTCGATTCCTTTGTAATCTCTGCGTGGGTAGCTGTCTGCAATTCAACTGCGTGGCACCTCTGTCAACCTTTCAGATGTGATGTAACATCTGTATATGACCAGGAATGGGGTGCTGACGGTTTATGTGTCCAGGAGCTGGGCATATACTATGTGACAAAAGGCAAGTATCGCAGTCCCACAATAAAGAAGCACTGACCTTATGTGGGGTTTGACTCTTGTTTTTGATCCTTTTTGAACCTTCTTAGCTTACCCTACTATCCTCCCACTTCCTGTCCACAGCCAGTCCTCCACAGCCTGAGGGTATATACTAGGAAGTCAAGCCATTCTGTGCTGGAAGATACTTGCCCTGCACACTTTACAGTACTTCTGCTTGATACCTGTTACTGACCCAGACTGTTTGACCACATTTGTATGCTCTTTGGACCTCAGCCTGTTTACCGGACACCCTCTTGCCTGCCACCTACACAAAACTTGGACTGTTTACTATCACTCTGCTTGCTGCCAGCCCCGACACCTTAACAGTCCTTGATTACGCTTCTGCCTAAATCCTTACTTGCTTTCTAGCATCTATTGACTTTAGTTCACCAGTGTCCTTCCCAAACCTTGCTTACCTGGGGGTGCACAACCTACTGAAAGGTCTCAGTGGAGGCCAAACCTCCTTGTAGTTACGAACCCCCAGACTAAGTAGTGTCAAAGTGGACTGGCTCCAACAGAAGCTCATTTACTTGGTGAGTTTCCTAAAACTGGGGATGCTTGGGCGATGCACAGGGTGACCACCTCCATTTTCTCGTGTAGCTCCGCCATTGACTCCAGTTCAGGAGAACACATGAGTAATTCCATTCTAATGACCCAGTGGAATGAATGATATGCTGACTCACATAGCTCCCATGCAAATAGCAATTACCAGAAACAGGGCTATAACTACCGCCAGAGCAGCTGCTATGAACCTGACGTGAGGGGGCCCAGCAGTGCATATCCTTCTTCTCAGAGGGTTCCCACTTTGCTGTTCTCAGCATGCGTGGAGGGTAATCTAAACACAGGGACTGATTCAGGTCCAGTTGTAATAGCATCAATCAGCACAAAGTACTTTGGACATGTGCAGGAACCATCCTGCTCGTTCTTGCAACATAAGACACAGAGCGTCAGCAGACTGTCAGTGATTGTCAGTTTTCTGCACTCTGGGGGGCATGTCACCGCCATTTTAGTGGGAGGGAAGAGGCCAGGGATTCCCATCGTAGGATGGAGATTTCCTGGCCTCTGCGACGGGTGGCTTGCACGGCACCATGGGTGCCGTAAGCTGTCCGGTGGTGCTATCATTCCAAGGAAGCAGCAGTGATAACAACTCCAACCACATCTGAATGACCCCTACAGTGTAGACCTGTTTGAGCTTTGATATAAGAATTACCACAATAGAACTGTAATCAATCAATACTCCAATGCGCATGTGCTGGCACATTGTGCATGCCTCACACCCCTTTCCCACTAGAATATTTTTTTGTGGCACTAGTGCAGGGATGGGGAACCTTCGGTCCTTCAGCTGCTGTTGAACTACACATCCCAGCATGCCTTGCAACAGTTTTAGAATGGCCAAATAGCAAAACTGTAGCAAGGCATGCTGGTATGTGTAGTTCAACAACAGCTGGAGGGCCGAAGGTTCCCCATCCCTGCACTAGTGGTTGCTAGTATACTCCTACACAGAAATAGAAGATTATTGAATAATATTATTAATTTGCAACAAAAGGTTAAATCTTATTGGTTGTTAAGGGTTACAGTGTTATTGATATGCCTTTTAATGCTCTACAAAGAGCTTCCATTGACTCTAATTGGGTGAGTAGGAGAATAATTTCCCTTTAAGACACTGAAATTGTAATCACTTGGTTCCAGATTCGCTGATATAGTATAAAGTAATAATATTATTGAATAATGCGCTCAGGGAACTAATGCATCTGTGAAACGATACTTTTTCAGCAAGACTCTCTAGGAAATCAATAACTAACATCTTATAAGGGTAATTGTATACGTAGGTTATCTGTTATGTTTGGATCTGTCCAGTTTATTGATTTTTACATCTATATTAGTAATAATACCATGGATATATTGCTGACAATGTCTGCTTTATAATTATTATAAAGCCTTTGGACCTGTTTAAAGAGAAGTCATTGTTTGTTTCAGTCATGCCTTGTAGAACATCTAATGCTAAATACATATGAGATGATAATATACATTTTGTGCTTTACTTCCCTTTTAAAGTGTGTGTAAAATGTTTTTTTTTTTTAACTTAGACATGGATGGTCTGTTTTTTTTATATATTTATCATAAGCTCTTTGCCACATAATCCAAAATTGCTCAGTCAGATCAAATCTTAATCCATCCACTGGTGTTCTGAAGCATTCTTTCCAGTTTGTCTACTCAGACATTCAGTACCATAGTATAGTGATGAGCGGGTTCGGTTCCTCGGAATCCGAACCCCCCCGAACTTCAGCCTTTTTACACGGATCCGAGGCAGACTCGGATCTTCCCGCCTTGCTCGGCTAACCCGAGCGCGCCCGAACGTCATCATCCCGCTGTCGGATTCTCGCGAGGCTCGTATTCTATCGCGAGACTCGGATTCTATATAAGGAGCCGCGCGTCGCCGCCATTTTCACACGTGCATTGAGATTCATAGGGAGAGGACGTGGCTGGCGTCCTCTCCATTTAGATTAGAAGAGAGAGAGTGAGAGTGAGACACTTGATTTACTGGAGCTTAGGAGTACTCAGAGAGTGCAGAGTTTACTAGTGACTGACCAGTGACCACCAGTGTAGTTTTTTTATTATATTATTATTTAATATAATCCGTTCTCTGCCTGAAAAAAAACGATACACAGTGACACAGTAACAGTATACCATATCTGTGCTCAGCCTCAGTGTGCTGCATCATCTATGTATATCTGACTGTGCTGAGTGCTCAGTGCTCACACAGCTTAATTGTGGGGGAGACTGGGGAGCAGTAGCAGGAGTACATATTATTTAACAGTGCACACTTTTGCTGCCAGAGTGCCACTGCCAGTGTGACTGACCAGTGACCACTGTCTGACCACCAGTATATTGTGATTGTCTGCCTGAAAAAGTTAAACACTCGTCGTGCGGTGTTTTTATTCTATAAACGCATTCTGCTGACAGTGTCCAGCAGGTCCGTCATTAATTATATAATATATACCTGTCCGGCTGCAGTAGTGATATATATATATTTTTTATATCATTATCATCCAGTCTATATTAGCAGCAGACGCAGTACGGTAGTCCACGGCTGTAGCTACCTCTGTGTCGGCAGTCGCTCGTCCATCCATAATTGTATACCACCTACCTGTGGTGTTTTTTTTTTCTCTATCTTCTTGATACTACTAGTAGCTTACTTTAGGAGTCTGCAGTGCTGCTGACAGTGTCCAGCAGGTCCGTCATTATATAATATATACCTGTCCGGCTGCAGTAGTGATATATATATATTTTTTATATCATTATCATCCAGTCTATATTAGCAGCAGACGCAGTACGGTAGTCCACGGCTGTAGCTACCTCTGTGTCGGCAGTCGCTCGTCCATCCATAATTGTATACCACCTACCTGTGGTGTTTTTTTTTTTCTATCTTCTTGATACTACTAGTAGCTTACTTTAGGAGTCTGCAGTGCTGCTGACAGTGTCCAGCAGGTCCGTCATTATATAATATATACCTGTCCGGCTGCAGTAGTGATATATATATATTTTTTATATCATTATCATCCAGTCTATATTAGCAGCAGACGCAGTACGGTAGTCCACGGCTGTAGCTACCTCTGTGTCGGCAGTCACTCGTCCATCCATAATTGTATACCACCTACCTGTGGTGTTTTTTTTTTTTCTATCTTCTTGATACTACTAGTAGCTTACTTTAGGAGTCTGCAGTGCTGCTGACAGTGTCCAGCAGGTCCGTCATTATATAATATATACCTGTCCGGCTGCAGTAGTGATATATATATATATTTTTTATATCATTATCATCCAGTCTATATTAGCAGCAGACGCAGTACGGTAGTCCACGGCTGTAGCTACCTCTGTGTCGGCAGTCGCTCGTCCATCCATAATTGTATACCACCTACCTGTGGTGTTTTTTTTTCTTCTATCTTCTTGATACTACTAGTAGCTTACTTTAGGAGTCTGCAGTGCTGCTGACAGTGTCCAGCAGGTCCGTCATTATATAATATATACCTGTCCGGCTGCAGTAGTGATATATATATATATTTTTTATATCATTATCATCCAGTCTATATTAGCAGCAGATGCAGTACGGTAGTCCACGGCTGTAGCTACCTCTGTGTCGGCAGTCGCTCGTCCATCCATAATTGTATACCACCTACCTGTGGTGTTTTTTTTTTTTTCTATCTTCTTGATACTACTAGTAGCTTACTTTAGGAGTCTGCAGTGCTGCTGACAGTGTCCAGCTGGTCCGTCATGATATAATATATACCTGTCCGGCTGCAGTAGTGATATATATATATATTTTTTATATCATTATCATCCAGTCTATATTAGCAGCAGACGCAGTACGGTAGTCCACGGCTGTAGCTACCTCTGTGTCGGCAGTCGCTCGTCCATCCATAAGTATACTAGTATCCATCCATCTCCATTGTTTACCTGAGGTGCCTTTTAGTTGTGCCTATTAAAATATGGAGAACAAAAATGTTGAGGTTCCAAAAATAGGGAAAGATCAAGATCGACTTCCACCTCGTGCTGAAGCTGCTGCCACTAGTCATGGCCGAGACGATGAAATGCCAGCAACGTCGTCTGCCAAGGCCGATGCCCAATGTCATAGTACAGAGCATGTAAAATCCAAAACACCAAATATCAGTAAAAAAAGGACTCAAAAATCTAAAATAAAATTGTCAGAGGAGAAGCGTAAACTTGCCAATATGCCATTTACCACACGGAGTGGCAAAGAACGGCTGAGGCCCTGGCCTATGTTCATGGCTAGTGGTTCAGCTTCACATGAGGATGGAAGCACTCAGCCTCTCGCTAGAAAAATGAAAAGACTCAAGCTGGCAAAAGCACAGCAAAGAACTGTGCGTTCTTCGAAATCACAAATCCACAAGGAGAGTCCAATTGTGTCGTTTGCGATGCCTGACCTTCCCAACACTGGACGTGAAGAGCATGCGCCTTCCACCATTTGCACGCCCCCTGCAAGTGCTGGAAGGAGCACCCGCAGTCCAGTTCCTGATAGTCAGATTGAAGATGTCAGTGTTGAAGTACACCAGGATGAGGAGGATATGGGTGTTGCTGGCGCTGGGGAGGAAATTGACCAGGAGGATTCTGATGGTGAGGTGGTTTGTTTAAGTCAGGCACCCGGGGAGACACCTGTTGTCCGTGGGAGGAATAGGGCCATTGACATGCCTGGTGAAAATACCAAAAAAATCAGCTCTTCGGTGTGGAAGTATTTCAACAGAAATGCGGACAACATTTGTCAAGCCGTGTGTTGCCTTTGTCAAGCTGTAATAAGTAGGGGTAAGGACGTTAACCACCTCGGAACATCCTCCCTTATACGTCACCTGCAGCGCATTCATCATAAGTCAGTGACAAGTTCAAAAACTTTGGGCGACAGCGGAAGCAGTCCACTGACCAGTAAATCCCTTCCTCTTGTAACCAAGCTCATGCAAACCACCCCACCAACTCCCTCAGTGTCAATTTCCTCCTTCCCCAGTAATGCCAATAGTCCTGCAGGCCATGTCACTGGCAATTCTGACGAGTCCTCTCCTGCCTGGGATTCCTCCGATGCATCCTTGCGTGTAACGCCTACTGCTGCTGGCGCTGCTGTTGTTGCTACTGGGAGTCGATGGTCATCCCAGAGGGGAAGTCGTACTCGTAAGACCACTTTTACTACTTCCACCAAGCAATTGACTGTCCAACAGTCCTTTGCGAGGAAGATGAAATATCACAGCAGTCATCCTGCTGCAAAGCGGATAACTGAGGCCTTGGCATCCTGGGCGGTGAGAAACGTGGTTCCGGTATCCATCATTACTGCAGAGGCAACTAGAGACTTGTTGTAGGTACTGTGTCCCCGGTACCAAATACCATCTAGGTTCCATTTCTCTAGGCAGGCGATACCGAAAATGTACACAGACCTCAGAAAAAGACTCACCAGTGTCCTAAAAAATGCAGTTGTACCCAATGTCCACGGACATGTGGACAAGTGGAGCAGGGCAGGCTCAGGACTATATGACTGTGACAGCCCACTGGGTAGATGTATGGACTCCCGCCGCAAGAACAGCAGCGGCGGCACCAGTAGCAGCATCTCGCAAACGCCAACTCTTTCCTAGGCAGGCTACGCTTTGTATCACCGCTTTCCAGAATACGCACACAGCTAAAAACCTCTTACGGCAACTGAGGAAGATCATCGCAGAATGGCTTACCCCAATTGGACTCTCCTGTGGATTTGTGGCATCGGACAACGCCAGCAATATTGTGTGTGCGTTAAATATGGGCAAATTCCAGCACGTCCCATGTTTTGCACATACCTTGAATTTGGTGGTGCAGAATTATTTAAAAAACGAGAGGGGCGTGCAAGAGATGCTGTCGGTGGCCAGAAGAATTGCGGGACACTTTCGGCGTACAGGCACCACGTACAGAAGACTGGAGCACCACCAAAAACGCCTGAACCTGCCCTGCCATCATCTGAAGCAAGAAGTGGTAACGAGGTGGAATTCAACCCTCTATATGCTTCAGAGGTTGGAGGAGCAGCAAAAGGCCATTCAAGCCTATACAACTGAGCACGATATAGGAGGTGGAATGCACCTGTCTCAAGCGCAGTGGAGAATGATTTCAACGTTGTGCAAGGTTCTGCAACCTTTTGAACTTGCCACACGTGAAGTCAGTTCAGACACTGCCAGCCTGAGTCAGGTCATTCCCCTCATCAGGCTTTTGCAGAAGAAGCTGGAGACATTGAAGGAGGAGCTAACACAGAGCGATTCCGCTAGGCATGTGGGACTTGTGGATGGAGCCCTTAATTCGCTTAACAAGGATTCACGGGTGGTCAATCTGTTGAAATCAGAGCACTACATTTTGGCCACCGTGCTCGATCCTAGATTTAAAACCTACCTTGGATCTCTCTTTCCAGCAGACACAAGTCTGCTGGGGTTCAAAGAACTGCTGGTGACAAAATTGTCAAGTCAAGCGGAACGCGACCTGTCAACATCTCCTCCTTCACATTCTCCCGCAACTGTGGGTGCGAGGAAAAGGCTCAGAATTCCGAGCCCACCCGCTGGCGGTGATGCAGGGCAGTCTGGAGCGACTGCTGATGCTGACATCTGGTCCGGACTGAAGGACCTGACAACGATTACGGACATGTCGTCTACTGTCACTGCATATGATTCTCTCCCCATTGAAAGAATGGTGGAGGATTATATGAGTGACCGCATCCAAGTAGGCACGTCAGACAGTCCGTACTTATACTGGCAGGAAAAAGAGGCAATTTGGAGGCCCTTGCACAAACTGGCTTTATTCTACCTAAGTTGCCCTCCCACAAGTGTGTACTCCGAAAGAGTGTTTAGTGCCGCCGCTCACCTTGTCAGCAATCGGCGTACGAGGTTACATCCAGAAAATGTGGAGAAGATGATGTTCATTAAAATGAATTATAATCAATTCCTCCGTGGAGACATTGACCAGCAGCAATTGCCTCCACAAAGTACACAGGGAGCTGAGATGGTGGATTCCAGTGGGGACGAATTGATAATCTGTGAGGAGGGGGATGTACACGGTGATATATCGGAGGATGATGATGAGGTGGACATCTTGCCTCTGTAGAGCAAGTTTGTGCAAGGAGAGATTAATTGCTTCTTTTTTGGTGGGGGTCCAAACCAACCCGTCATTTCAGTCACAGTCGTGTGGCAGACCCTGTCACTGAAATGATGGGTTGGTTAAAGTGTGCATGTCCTGTTTATACAACATAAGGGTGGGTGGGAGGGCCCAAGGACAATTCCATCTTGCACCTCTTTTTTCTTTCATTTTTCTTTGCGTCATGTGCTGTTTGGGGGGTGTTTTTTGGAAGGGCCATCCTGCGTGACACTGCAGTGCCACTCCTAGATGGGCCAGGTGTTTGTGTCGGCCACTAGGGTCGCTTAGCTTACTCACACAGCTACCTCATTGCGCCTCTTTTTTTTCTTCTTTGCGTCATGTGCTGCTGTTTGGGGAGTGTTTTTTGGAAGGGCCATCCTGCGTGACACTGCAGTGCCACTCCTAGATGGGCCAGGTGTTTGTGTCGGCCACTAGGGTCGCTTAGCTTACTCACACAGCTACCTCATTGCGCCTCTTTTTTTCTTTGCGTCATGTGCTGTTTGGGGAGTGTTTTTTGGAAGGGCCATCCTGCGTGACACTGCAGTGCCACTCCTAGATGGGCCAGGTGTTTGTGTCGGCAACTAGGGTCGCTTAGCTTACTCACACAGCTACCTCATTGCGCCTCTTTTTTTCTTTGCGTCATGTGCTGTTTGGGGAGTGTTTTTTGGAAGGGCCATCCTGCGTGACACTGCAGTGCCACTCCTAGATGGGCCAGGTGTTTGTGTCGGCCACTTGGGTCGCTTAGCTTAGCCATCCAGCGACCTCGGTGCAAATTTTAGGACTAAAAATAATATTGTGAGGTGTGAGGTGTTCAGAATAGACTGAAAATGAGTGGAAATTATGGTTATTGAGGATCAAAATGAACCCCAAATTCTATGATTTAAGCAGTTTTTTAGGGTTTTTTGAAAAAAACACCCGACTCCAAAACACACCCGAATCCGACAAAAAAAATTCGGTGAGGTTTTGCCAAAACGCGTTCGAACCCAAAACACGGCCGCGGAACCGAACCCAAAACCAAAACCCGAAAAATTTCCGGTGCTCATCACTACCATAGTACAGTATAATACAGCCCTTCAATGACATTGGGGGTAATTCAGACCTGATCGCTGCTGTGCATTTTCACACAGCGTGCGATCAGGTCCAAGCTGCGCATGCGTATTCACTGCAATGCGCAGGCGCAACGCACGGGTACAAAGCAGATTGCCGCTCAGCGATAGGTTTGTGCAACGGATCCGTTCGCACGGCAATCGCAAGAAGAAGGTGTTTTTTAGTGTCAACTGACCGTTTTCAGGGAGTGTCTGGAAAAATGCAGGCATGTCCAAGCGTTTGCAGGGAGGGTGTCTGACGTCAATTCCGGTCCCGGACAGGCTGAAGTGATCGCAGCGGCTGAGTAAATCCTGGGTTGCGCAGAGACTGCACAAAATCTGTTTGTACAGCTCTGCTACACATGCGATCGCACACTTGCACAGCTAAAATACACTCCCCCTGTAGGCGGCGACTATCTGATCGCAGCAGTGCAAAAATCACTGCCTAGCGATCGGGTCTGAATTACCCCCATTCTGAGAACAGCACTCCCTCCCTCGCTCACTCCACCATGGTGCTCACGCCTATTTGATTTTCCGTACATTTAAGGATTTTAAGGGTTATTCGGAGTTGGTCGCAGATTTAGCTATTTTAGCAAAACTTGCGACACTAAAATCACATGCTGGGGGCTGCCCAGTACAGGGCGAGGCTGCTCTGCATTTGTAGCACTGCCCTGCAATGCAATCGCAATTCAATTGCGATTGCATTGCAGAAACCTCAAATAGAAATTGACTACTGCCAACGCAGCTGTAAAGGCACTGCCGCCATGTTTCCACTCGCAGGAAACGCAGGCGATGTCATCATCCTGTCCTGAAAAAAGTCCATCACACACCTGGGTTTCCTGCTCCCCCCCCCCCAACGCGGCATTGCCGCCACCGGATGCTCACCACAAGTCAATCAAATTGCGATTGCATCCTTCCGGGATGCGATCACAATGTGAATGCCCCCGCACGCGCACTGCGGCCGCTGCAAGTGCGCAGATGGCCAAAAATCGCCTCTTTGCAATTTTCGGCCATCTGGGATCAACTCTGAATAACCCTCTTTGTACACTTAGATCTTTATACCTTTGTGATTGCTTGGACTGCCATTAGTATAGTATGTTAAATAACCTTAGTTATATTTTAAACTCAGATGGAAAACATCCTCTACTGCGTCCAACATCACTACTGGTCAGAATCAGGCCCATAATGCTGTATACTATGTCAAAGTGGTGCTTGCTATATAAATATACTACAAAAGGGAGATGCATGTTTACATAGTGCTACTCCCCTTGTATCTGCTGATCTCATCCATTATAAAAACTTTCATACTGTAGGTGCAATAAATAGAATGGCAAAAATGAAAATGAAATATTCAGTCTGGCCATGATATATTAGTAGTTATCAGCTGGAGTGATTTTATGGGGACCATCACAGCAAACATGCTGCAGCATATTTATATCATGTACTGTAAATAGAAAGATAGATAGATAGATAGATAGATAGATAGATAGATAGATAGATAGATAGAAATGGTATATTGAGACAGATTTGACCCATATGGTTGGACACATTAGATCACATGCCCTTCATTATTTCCCAATGACCGCACACCTTAGGCCTGATCTACTTCCAACTGTCGTTTGAAACCTCATCACAAAGCCACAATTGTATCACTCCACAAGTGTATACGGTACTAGCTCTCACACAGACACTGCTCACAGGGAAGCAACACATCACTGCCTCACTATGACTGCTATTTCTGATAGAAACATTTCCCAAAATGTCAAATTTACCACATAACTCAAATGATTTCACATCAGACCTCATCACACATGACTTGTACAATGATGATCTATTCAAGCAGCTGCTTCAAAATCAGCAAACATCTGTCACCCTACATTATCTCCACATAGCACTATTTTGTCATAACAGGGACCATTTTATAAGATAGGTATACTGTACCACTCCTGCGTGTGCGGTTGCACTCAGATATACGCACACCTTGGGTTGTTGAACGCACACCAAGGCGTGCGTATATCCAGGGCCGGTGCTAGAGTGTTTGGCGCCTCCCTGCAAACTGTAAATTTGCGCCCTCTCTCCCATACTTAAGAGAGGGACAGTGCGCACCGAAGGTGAATGCAGCAAAATGGGTTGTGGTTTCACGAGGAAGGGGTGTGCCCACACAATTGTACCCCTAATTTCTCTAACGTCCTAGTGGATGCTGGGGACTCCGTCAGGACCATGGGGAATAGCGGGCTCCGCAGGAGACAGGGCACATCTAAAAAAGCTTTTTAGGTCACATGGTGTGTACTGGCTCCTCCCCCTATGACCCTCCTCCAAGCCTCAGTTAGGTTTTTGTGCCCGTCCGAGAGGGTGCAATCTAGGTGGCTCTCTTAAAGAGCTGTTTAGAAAAGTTTTTTTTTAGGTTTCTAATCAGTGATTCCTGCTGGCGACAGGATCACTGCAACGAGGGACTTAGGGGAGAGACTTGCAACTCACCTGCGTGCAGGAGGATTGAAGTTTTAGGCTACTGGACACTGAGCTCCAGAGGGAGTCGGAACACAGGTCAGCCTGGGGTTCGTCCCGGAGCCGCGCCGCCGATCCCCCTTACAGACGCTGAAGAACGGCAGAACGGAGGTCCGGAAACAGGCGGCAGAAGACTCCTCAGTCTTCATGAAGGTAGCGCACAGCACTGCAGCTGTGCGCCATTGTTGCTACACGGCTCACTGATCTCGGTCACGGAGGGTGCAGGGCGCTGCTGGGGGCGCCCTGGGCAGCAATATAGATTACCTTAGAGGCAAATAAATACATCACATATAGCCATTAAGGCTATATGTATGTATTTAACCCAGGCCAGTTTTCCTAATAACCGGGAGAAAAGCCAGCCGTGAAAGGGGCGGAGCTTATTCTCCTCAGCACTCAGCGCCATTTTCCTGACCAGCTCCGCTGGTGAGGAAGGCTCCCACTCTCCCCTGCACTACAGAAACAGGGTTAAAGAGAAGGGGGGCATAAATTGGCGATATAATTATATATTAAGAGCCCATATATAGAAACAACACCTTCTAGGGTTGTTATATACATTATGGCGCTTTTGGTGTGTGCTGGCAAACTCTCCCTCTGTCTCCCCAAAGGGCTAGTGGGTCCTGTCCTCTATCAGAGCATTCCCTGTATGTGTGTGCTGTAGGTCGGTACGTGTGTGTCGACATGTATGAGGAAAATGTTGGTGAGGAGACGGAGAAAATTGCCTGTAATGGTGATGTCACTCTCTAGGGAGTCGACACCAGAATGGATGGCTTACTTATGGAATTACGTGATAATGTCAACACGCTGCAAGCCGGTTGACGACATGAGACAGCCGGCGGACAAATTAGTATCGGTCCAGGCGTCTCAGACACCGTCAGGGGCTTGTAAAAACGCCCATTTACCTCAGTCGGTCGACAGACACTGACACGGACACTGACCCCAGTGTCGACGGTGAAGAAACAAACGTAGTTTTCCTTTAGGGCCACAAGTTACATGTTAAGGGCAATGTAGGAGGTGTTACGTATTTCTGATACCACAAGTACCACAAATAAGGGTATTTTGTAGGGTGGGAATAAACTACTTGTAGTTTTGCCTGAATCAGATAAATTAAATGAAGTGTGTGATGATACGTGGGGTTCCTCCGACAGAAAGTTATGGGCGGTATACCCTTTTTCCCGCCAGTAGTAAGGGCGAGTTGGAAAACACACCTTAGGGTGGACAAGGCGCTCACACGCTTATAAAAAACATGGCGTTACCGTTTCCAGATACGGCCGCCCTCAAGGAGCCAGCTGATAGGAAGCTGGAAAATATCATAACAGTATATACACACATACTGGTGTTATACTACGACCAGCAATCGCCTCAGCCTGGATGTGCAGCGCTGAGGGGGCTTGGTCGGATTTCCTGACTGAAAATTTTGATACCCTTGACAGGGACAGGATTTTATTGTCTATAGAGCATTTTAAGGATGCATTTTCTATATATGTGTGATGCGCAGAGGCATATTTGCATTCTGGCATCAAGAGTAAATGTGATGTACATATCTGCCAGACGAAGACACGACAGTGGTCAGGTGAGGCAGATTCCAGACGGCATATGGAAGTATTGCCGTATAAAGGGGCGGTCCATTGGACCTGGTGGCCATGGCAACAGCTGAAAAATCCACCTTTTGTTACCCCGAGTCACATATTGGCAGAAAAGGACACAGTCTTTTCAGTCTCAGTCCTTTCGTCCCCATACGGGCAGGCGGGCGAAGGCCAGTCATATCTGCCCAGGGGGAGAGGAAAGGGAAGAAGACTGCAGCAAGCAGCTCATTCCCAGGAACAGAAGCTCCTCACGGCTTCTGCCAAGTCCGCAGCATAACGCTGGGGCCGTACAAGCGGACTCAGGTGCGGTAGGGGGTCATCTCAAGAGTTTCAGCAACACTCGCAAGGGAACTCCGGGATCCTACATGTAATATCCCAGGTGTACATTGGAAATTCGAGACGTCTCCCCCTCACACAATTCACAGGCTGTATTCCCAGCAGGTGATAATCAAAGTACCCTTCTTACAACAAGGAAGGGGGTAGTATTCCACACTATATTGTGGTACTGAAGCCAACCGGCTCGGTGAGATCTGAAATATTTGAACACTTACATACAAGCGTTCAAATCAAGATGGAGTCACTCGGAGCAGTGATAGCGAACCAGGAAGAAGGGGACGATATGATGTCACTGGATATCAGGGACGTTTACCTACAGGTCCAAATTTGCCCTTCTCACCAAGGGTACTTCAGGTTCCTGGTACAGAACTGTCACTATCAGTTCAGACGCTGCCGTTTGGATTGTCCACGGCGCCCCGGGTCTTTACCAAGGTAATGGCCGGAATGATGATTTTTCTTAAAAGAAACATGGACGCTTTCCTGATAAGGGCAAGGTCCAGAGAACAGTTGGAGGTCGGAGTAGCACTATCTTAAGTAGTTCTACGACAGCACGAGTGGATTCTAAATATTCCAAAATCGCAGCTTTTTCCGACGACACGTCTACTGTTCCTAGGGAAGATTCTGGACACAGTCCAGAAAAACGTGTTTCTCCCAGTGGAGAAAACCAGGGAGTTATCCGAGCTAATCGGGATCCTCCTAAAACCAGGAAAAGTGTCAGTGCATCATTGCACAAGAGTCCTGGTAAAAATGGTGGCTTATTACGAAGCAATTCCATTCGGCAGATTTCCCGCAAGAACTCTTCAGTGGGATCTGCTGGACAAATGGTCCGGATCGCATCCTCAGATGCATCAGCGGATAACCCTATATCCAAGGAAAAGGGTGTCTCTCCTGTGGTGATTACAGAGTGCTCATCTTCTAGAGGGCCGCAGATTCGGCATTCAGGATTGGATGCCGGTGACCACGGAGGCCAGCCTGAGAGGCTGGGGAACAGTCACACAAGGAAAAAATTTCCAGGGAAGTGTGATTAAGTCTGGAGAATTCTCTCCGCATAAATAAGCTTAGAGCAAATTTATAATGCTCTAAACTTAGCTAGACCTCTGCTTCAAGGTCAGCCGGTATTGATCCAGTGGGATAACATCACGGCAGTCGCCCACGTAAACAGAAGGGCGGCACAAGAAGCAGGAGGGCAGTGAAAACTGCAAGGATTTTTCGCTAGGCGGAAAATCATGTGATAGCACTGTCAGCAGTGTTCTTTCCGGGAGTGGACGACTGGGAAGCAGACTTCCTCAGCAGGCATGACCTCCACCCGGGAGAGTGGAAACTTCATAGGGAAGTTTTTCAACATGATTGTGGACCGTTGGCAAAGACCAAAGGTGGACATGATGGCGTCCCGCCCGAACAAAAAACGGGACAGGTATTCCGCCAGGTCATGAGACCTTCAGGCGATAGCTGTGGATGTTCTGGTAACACCGTGGGTGTACCAGTCTGTGTATGTGTTCCCTCCTCTGTTTCTCATAACCAGGGTATTGAGAATTATAAGACATAGAGGAGTATGAACTATACTAGTGGCTCCGGATTGGCCAAGAGGGACTTGGTACCCGGAACTTCAAGAAATGCTCACAGAGGACTAAGGGCCTGGGGAGCTAAGAAGGGACTTGATTCAGCAAGTACCATGTCTATTCCAAGACTTACCGCGGCTGCGTTTGACGGCATGGCGGTTGAATGCCGGATCCTGAGGGGAAAAGGCATTCCATAAGAGGTCATACCTACCCTGGTCAAAGCCAGGAAGGAGGTGACCGCACAACGTCATCACCACATGTGGTGAAAATATGTTGCGTGGGTGAGGCCAGGAAGGCTCCACGACGGAAATTCAACTAGGTCGATTTCTACACTTCCTGAAAACAGGAGTGTTTTGGACCTCAAATTGGGGTTCATTAACATTTAAATTTCGGCCCTGTAGATTTTCTTCCAGAAAGAATTGACTTCAGTTCCTGAAGTCCAGATTGTAAAGGATGTATTGCATATACAGCTTTTTTGTGCCCCTAGGGGCACCGTGAGATCTCAACATAGTGTTGGGATTTCTTAAAATCATATTGGTTTGAACCGCTCAAATCTGTGGATTTGAAATATCTCACATGGAAAGTGACCATGCTGTTGACAAATATCTCACATGGGAAGTGACCATGTTGTTAGCCCTGGCCTCGGCCAGGCGATTGTCAGAATGGGCGGCTTTGTCTTACAAAAGCCCATATTAAAATTTTCCATTTGAACAGGACAGAACTGGGACTCGTCTCCAGTTTCTTCATAAACGGGTGTCAGCGTTTTCACCTGAAACAACCTCTTGTGGTGCATGCGGCTACTAGGGACTTGGAGGACTCCAAGTTACTAGACGTGGTCAGGGCCCTAAAAATATATATATATATATATATATAGTTAGGACGGCTGGAGTCAGAAAGTCTGACTTGCTGTTTATACTGTATACACCCAACAAGCTGGGTGCTCATGCTTCTAAGCAGTCTATTGCACGCTGGATTTGTAGTACAATTCAGCTTGCACATTCTGTGGCAGGCCTGCCACAGACGAAATATGTAGATGCCCATTCCACAAGGAAGGTGGGCTCATCCTGGGCGGCTGCCCGAGGAGTCTCGGCATTACAACTTTGCCGAGCAGCTACGTGGTCAGGGGAGAACACGTTTGTAAAATTTTACAAATTTTGATACTCTGGCTAAGGAGGACCTGGAGTTCTCTCATTCGGTGCTGCAGAGTCATCCGCACTCTCCCGCCCGTTTGGGAGCTTTGGTATAATCCCCATGGTCCTGACGGAGTCCCCAGCATCCACTAGGACGTTAGAGAAAATAAGAATTTACTTACCGATAATTCTATTTCTCGTAGTCCGTAGTGGATGCTGGGCGCCCATCCCAAGTGCGGATTGTCTGCAATGCTTGTACATAGTTATTGTTACAAAAATCGGGTTATTACTATTGTTGTGAGCCATCTTTTCGGAGGCTACTTCGTTTTGTTATCATACTGTTAACTGGGTTCAGATCACAAGTTGTACGGTGTGATTGGTGTGGCTGGTATGAGTCTTACCCGGGATTCAAGATCCTTCCTTATTGTGTACGCTCGTCCGGGCACAGTACCTAACTGAGGCTTGGAGGAGGGTCATAGGGGGAGGAGCCAGTACACACCATGTGACCTAAAAAGCTTTTTTAGATGTGCCCTGTCTCCTGCGGAGCCCGCTATTCCCCATGGTCCTGACGGAGTCCCCAGCATCCACTACGGACTACGAGAAATAGAATTATCGGTAAGTAAATTCTTATTTTACGTTACGTTACACAGTACTACTGTACTACTGTGACAGTAGCACAATCTAGTTCACTTTACACCGCATACAGTGCTCTTGATCCATATTATACCACTTTGCAACACACAGTAGTGCCCCTTCCTCGGGTCCTGGAGAGGTTGTGGAACTCATTTCCCTCGCCACGTACTCCCCTCCCATTAGTCGTGCCTGGGCCGATAGTAAGGTGTTCGGCGCTTTCTGCAAAACTACAGTGCCCTAACCCCCATACTGTCTAAAGGAGCAGTTGCCCGCTAAAGGCACACACTGCAAAAAATAGGTGTGGTATCACAAGGAAGGGGCTTGGCCACACAATATCAGTGCCACTTATACACATACCAACGGAGACAATTTTATACACATATTAATGCCCAGGGTAGCAGCGCCGCTTATACACATAATAAAGCCCATGATAGCAGTGCCGCATACACATGCCCACTGTATCAGTGCCGCTTATACACATAATAATGCCTATGACGGCAGGGCTGCTTATATACATACCAACGGTATCAATGCTGCTTATACACATAGTAATGCCCATGATAGCAGTGCCATTTATACACATGCCCACGGTATCAGTGCCGCTTGTACACATTCCCATGGTATCAGTGCCGCTTGTATACATGCCCATGGTATTAGTGCCGCTTGTACACATGCCCACGGTATCAGTGCTGCTTGTACACATGCCCACGGTATCAGTGCTGCTTGTACACATACACACGGTATCAGTGCTGCTTCTACACATGCCCACGGTATCAGTGCTGCTTGTACACACGCCCACGGTATCAGTGCCGCTTGTATACATGCCCACGGTATCAGTGCTGCTTGTACACATGCCCACGGTACCAGTGATGCTTGTACACATGCCCACGGTATCAGTGCCGCTTGTACACATGCCCACGGTTTCAGTGCTGCTTATTCAAATTGCCAAGGTATCAGTGCCGCTTATACACTTGCCCATGGTCATAGTGGCGCTTATACATATAATAAATGCCAACCTCCACTTGCCTCGTGTGTCTCTGGTGTTTCCTATCAGCGTCCGCGTGGGTGCTGTCTCCTAGGTGCGTTGCTGGCTCCTCTTCACATGGTCTCATTCATGCCGCAGCCTAGCGCCATCGGAGGTGGACTAGGGAAGGTGGGCTAAGGGAGTCTGTCACAGCCCCCTGATCTATTAGTACTGGAGCTGCAGCTCACATTTAGGAGGCAGTGACTGGCACTTTTCAAAGAGTTAAACTCACTGTTGTGAGTGTCAGGCTGCCCTGAACACAGACAGCTCCTGTGCTTCAGCATGTAGAGGGGGAGGGTCCAGAAACCCGAGTGCACTGCAGGGAGAAAGATTCACCAGAATGGGATAGACAGCATCAGAGAGGGGATACTTCCGACAGCCCGTGCGGATGGAGTTTCAGGCTGTTAGCGAAACTCCTCCTGTGTGTGCTACTGTGAGGGAGGAAGGGAGGCAGGAAGGGGTGGGGAGAGCAGTAGGTGAATTGGAGCTTCATGCTGCAGTCCATTGCCGCTGCCTGTGTCATACAGTCTGACAGACACAGTGGTATCCGGCAGCAGCAGGGTCACAGAGAGAGCAGGGAAAGCACCTCTCATGCCAGGCGCCTACCTGCTTTGCAGACTCTGCTGAGCAGGTAGCGCCGGGCCTGCGTATAGCAAAGCACGACCATACACACAAGAGTGGTATATGTATTACATATATATATATATATATATATATATATATATACATACAAATCCCTGCACTCTCACGCAACTCTGCCAACAACTGGGGTGCCAATCAGAGTCCGACCCACATAGAGGTGGGACCCATAGTACAATACAGGATTATCCACCTAGTGGAACAGAACAGTGCTCCCTCGACCTTATGCTTTTGGTTGTGGAGGAGGTTGGTATAGAACTGAACAAAGTCAAAACACAAATCGATACCTTCAGCAGCACACATTTGGGTACTACCAAGCAGGGCTGTTTCTAGCCAATTTGGCTCCCAGTGCGAGATTTGAAAATGCGCCCCCCGTGACATAAAAAATTTTGCCCCTCCCCCCACACCTAGATAAAAAAAAAAAAAAACCTGAGCGCGCACCCGGCAAGGGGGCGTGGCCTCATCTAAATGGGTGTGGCCTCATTTAAATGGGCATGGCCTCGTCTGAAAAGACTACCTCACAATCCAGTTTTTGACCCTGCTCCAACAGATCACGACCACAGGAAAAAAAATTCTACCATATTAAGCCCCACACAGTAATGCACCATATTATACCACACACTGCAATGCCCTTGATACATTAAATCCCCACACTACGGCAGGCAAGAGTCCCCATTTTACACATTGAGAGAGAGAGAGAGAGAATACTTACAGAGGCAAATACCGCTCTTCGGCCCGCCTCACCAGTCGCTCCTCGCGCCGGCCTTTCCCTCTTCCTAACTTGGATCCCCATCTGTACTCCGCTCGGGTGGGGGGGTAGTTTTGCGGAGTGACGGGGTTGCGTTGTGACGTAACGACGCAACTGCATCATTCCGTGAAACTCCGCCCCCCGAGCGGGTTACTCGGGGAGAACTAGGAGGGGGAAGCAGGGAGCCACAGTTTGTGCTGCGGCGGGCGCCCAGTGCGGTTGCACTGCTCGCCTGCCCCAAGAAACGACCCTGCTACCAAGAAAGATAAAACCAACAATCTATTCGAAAAACTACAGACACAAATAGACACCTATAAGAAAGAGATCACTGCCTTCAAACGCAGCAAACTTGCAACGGTCACAACAGATTACCAGAATCACACCGTCTACAGATGGTTGATCGGTGACTCCAGACCAAATAGACCCCAAAGGCCTTATAGAGCCCGACGCCAAGGACGGAGACAACCATATACTAATGAGACAGGGTCTTCTGCCTCTGACACTAATTTGTCTGATAGTCGACCAACACCTAGGTCTTTTTTAGATCATACAACTACCCCCAACCTACCTCCAGTGGCAAACCACGGAGACCGCACCCAAGGAAGGGCAGACACATGGCGCAGGTGCAGGGACAAACCCAGGACTTAGTCTTTAACTTATCAAGCAAGACGCTTGATGGGGCAACTACACGACTCCTCTCAAGGGGCCTATCGTTTGTACCAACAGCTCCCCACCGACGGTTTGATACCGTAGTTGACATATACAAATTCGGCCGAAAGCTTAGGTTACATGAACACTTTACCTCAGAAATTAATAAAGAAAGTACACAATTTCGGAAACCCTCTACGTTCGACCCAACCTCCTCCAACCCTAGTATCAAAACATTTACCCGCCTTCTGGAACATGATGTCCATGCACAGTTTCCCACTAAGCGCTTTGAGAATCTGCCCATCGCAGAACGCAAGGCCCTGACATCACTTAAACAAGATACTAGCCTTGTGGTTAGGCCTGCAGATAAGGGGGGTGCGGTGGTAGTGCAGGACTGGGCGGATTATAATAGCGAGATATTGAGGCAGCTGAACGATGAGGCTACCTACACTAGCCTGCAGCACAATCCCATCCCTGAGATCAAATTGGAAATTGATCGCATATTGGATACAGGGTATAAAACCCAACAGATTGATAAGAACACATTGGAATTCCTTACTGTTGAGCATCCCGTATGCCCCATAATCTACACCCTTCCCAAAATCCATAAAACTCTAACACATCCACCTGGTAGGCCTATCATCTCTGCTAGAAAATCTCTGCTACAGCCGCTTGCCATCTATGTCAATACGTTCCTACAACCCATAGTACAACAGGGAGATAGCTATGTGCGGGACACGTACGACTTTCTGCAGAAGCTGATGACTTTCCCATATGAACTCGAGGATACGCTGTTGGCTACCATGGATGTTTGTTCCCTGTACACTATCATCCCCCATGATCAAGGTCTACAAGCATTAGCAAACGCCTGGCAACAATACCCACCAACTGGACCGTCGACTGAATTTCTCCTGGAATTGGCCACTGCAGTCCTTAAACATAATCACTTCCTCTATCAAAGAAAATACTACCTGCAACGCGAAGGGACCGCGATGGGTTCGAACCTAGCGCCAGCATACACTAATATCTATATGGCTGAATATGAACAACGACATATCTTCCCGAGATTTGGATCACAGATTTTATTTTACAAAAGATTTATTGACGATGTATTCCTGTTGTGGAAAGGGTCATTAGATTCATTTAACGAAATGGTCAGCACATTGAACGGACTGGATAGTCCAGTAAGATTCACCCATCAGGCAGACTCCGACAGCATCAATTTTTTTGACATTACCATCACACTGGAAGAGGGTCGTATCAACACAAGTCTCTATAGAAAACCCACGGACCGTAATACTTTGCTGCTTGCAACCAGTCAACATCCACCTGCTCTCAAGGACAATCTTCCAATCTCTCAATTTCTGAGAGTGATGCGCAACAACACCAATCAGGATATCATGGAAACACAACTATCTGAGATGACTTCACGATTCCTTGAGCGGGGCTATGACAAGAAAACGGTTATGCAATGTCTGATGAAGGCCAGGAAAAAGTTTGACTCATCCACAGCTACAACGGAGGTGACACCTGCCCCAGACCGCATGGTCTTCACGACTACCTACGATCATCTGTCCAACAGGGTCCGAGGAGCTGTCCGTAAGAACTGGCCTATTTTAACCTCCGATGACCAACTCAAACTGAAAAGGACACCCCCACCCATTATGGCCTATCGTAGGGCGGCCAATTTAAAACAGCTACTACTAAGACCTTTGGCTGGACAGGAATCACCCACAAACACTACATGGTTGCATGAGAAAAGGCCCGGTTGCTTTAAATGCACTGGGTGCACTACATGCAGGGGTATTTTAACAGGCCCAACATTCCCGCATCCCCATTCGAGGCGACTGATACCAATTAAGTATAGACTACATTGCTCTATGGACCACCTGATCTACATCCTAACGTGCCTGTGCGGACTATATTATGTGGGAATGACGACCAGACGATTTTGTGACAGGATGGCGAACCACAGAACGTCAATACATCAGGCGATCACCACGGGGACTGCCACTTTGCCGGTTGCCAGACATTTTTTGACTTTACGACATCAGGTTTCTGATCTCAGGTCGAAATTGATAGACTGGATACCCCCATTACAGCGAGGCGGTGACCGTGCTCTCTTGCTCAGAAAACGAGAAAGCTTGTGGATACACAAACTGGACACGATAGCACCAAAGGGAATGAATGAAAACAATCCCTTATCTATCTTCTTGAAATAGACTTATGATCCTATTGGGATAATCTATTTATATTGATTTATATAAACTTGTTCAGTCACAAGGGTGTAATGTAAATACTCCACGGGCAGTGGGAATAATTATGTATTTTTCTTGTTTCCCCACCTAGCGTGCTGTTGTCCCACCGTTTCTTATGTCTTTATGTACTGCGGTACAGTACCAATATAGTGACCTTACCGGCCTCTATTCCACCCAGCTAAGATCGGGATGTGATGATACACTGGTTATACTATATACTATATACAATGCCCTGTGGAAGTATATCACGGCGGGAGGCAGAATATGAGCTGGATTGCGGTGGGTAATTTGCCCATCACTAACGGTCTCACATCTGCCCAATAGCCAGTAATGCATATGAGTGTTATAAACTAATTTATTGATGTGGTACCCTATATTGCTATGATGTCTGTGATACACTCCAATTAACCACGGTGGGTAATCCCCCCAGCGCCGCTGGTTCCACATCTGCTCAGTAATTAGTTATAAGTAGTTACACTCCATGCAATATACCATTGATAAGCTAACCAGTATTCCACTTCATCAATAAAGTAATCTATGTATATTGCCATGTATTAACGGTGACCGCTACTGTGGAAAATGGTACTATAGCCCACTCTCGGCTACACCCGGAAGTGACGCGTGCGCTCCAGCACAGACTTCCGGGTTGCGTTCCACGGCGCGCCCGATGCACCGATATCACACACATGGACGCAGCACACTTCCTGTGAATCAGGAAGTGATGCTTGCGGCTCAGCCATGCGTTCCACCCCACTTCCTGTAGGTGTGGGGGCGGGACTGGCGCCCTTAGCTGGATATTTAATGGGGGCCGGTGAGGCAACATCTCTGTAATAACAGTTACCAAATTTGCTGACCACGCTGTGATGATGACTGCTGTGACCAAGCTGTAACTCCTTGACAAAGGTCCTGGTGTGGACCGAAACGTCGGAAATGGATATTAAATTGGAATTGTGAGATTACCTTTTACATTAAAAACTTTTTTGCTGATCTATTGAAGTAAAGTCTGGAGAGTGCTATCTGTTCCACTAGGTGGATAATCCTGTATTATATATATATATATATATATACACACACATATATGCAGCGGGTAAAATAAGTATTGAACACATCAACATTTTTCTATTGTAATGAAATTTTCACCAAATGTCAGTAACAACCCATACAATCCACACATGCAAAGAAATCAAACCATAGATGTCCATAAATTAAGTTATGTGTAATAATGGAAATGAGTCTGACACAGGGAAAAAGTATTAAACACGCTTACTGAAATGTAATATTTCGTACAAAAACCTTTGTTGGTAATGACAGCTTCAAGACACCTCCTGTATGGATTGCATGCATTTTTCAGGTGTGATTTTGGCCCATTCTTCCACACAGTCTTCAAATCTTGAAGGTTCCGTGGGCCTCTTCTATGAATTCTGATCCGTAAGCTAGGTACACTACACACTATACAATTATTGAGCCGAGTTGTCAATAATTGGGTTCTCGCCCAAATTTATTGTATAGTGTGTACGAAGGATCGTTTCTGCATTTCGCTGACAATTCTGGAAAATCTTGCCCCCACACACACGAGCGATCGATTTTGCGATCTGTTGTCCCAAACCACAATCTCCCGATATTAAGCAGTTTGTGTGCATTCTCAATAATCTGACCATTTTTCCTGTGTTTTCCTGTCACTATGTCATCCTTCTTGTGGGAGGACATATGCAAATGCAGTGTGGTGTCACAGAAAATCAGTAACTTTAAAAAAAAATAATCTATTAGTGTGTAGCTCAGATATTGGTGCCTACAATTTCCAGAAAAATCGTCCAATTGTCGGGCCAACCAAAACAAATCTGACAGTGTGTACCTTGCTTTAGTTCTTTCCATAGATTTTCAATTGGATTTAAGTCAGGTGATTGGCTGGGCCATTGTAGCAGCTTTATTGTCTTTCTCTGAAACCAACTGAGAGTGTACTTGGCTGTGTGTTTGGGATCATTGGGGGTCATTCAGATCTGATCGCTGCTGTGCATTTTCACACAACGGGTGATCAGATCCGAACTGCGCATGCGTCTAAGCCGCAATGCGCAGGTGCGTCGGACGGTGACAATGGGCATCGGTGGTCAGCGACGGGATGGTGTGAAGGATCTGTTTGCACGGGCGTATTCGCAAGGTGATTGACAGGAAGAGGCCATTTGTAGGGGGCAACTGACCGTTTTTAGGGAGTGTCCGGAAAAACGCAGGTGGGCTCAAGCGTTTTCAGGGAGGGTGTCTGGCGACAGCTCTGGCCCCGATCAACAGGATTCAATCGCACTGGAAGAGTAAGTCCTGGGCTGTGCAAGGACTGCACAAGCAGCTCACCTACACATGCGATCGCACACTTGCACAGCCAAATACACTCCCCCTGTAGGCGGCGACTATCTGATCGCAGGGCTGCAAAAAACGCAGCCCAGCGATCAGATCTGAATTAGGGCCTTTGTCTTGCTGAAATGTTCACCCTCATTTCATCTTCAGCGTACTGATAGTTGGCAGCAGATTTTTATCAAGAATGACTCAGTACATTTTGCAATTCATCTTTCCTTCAAATATATGAAGAATGCCAGTACCGTATGCTGAAAAACAGCATTAGAACGCCTTCGGACATGGGATGCGGTGGGTAGCCGCCTGCCAGCGCGAAGGAGCTGCACTGACAGAGAACTACTCAGCGGGTGCAAAAGCATCGCCGCTGTGCGATGCTTTTGCATCCGCATGGGACGGGGAGGGGGGGGGTAGAGCCTGACATTCGGGGTGGACTAGCCCTGTGCTGGGCATACCCCGGCATGTCTGAGAATCTGATTGTAGATGTGCTAAATTTAGCACATCTACGATCAGCTCTGAATCACCCCTTATATTCTCCCATTATTTCACAGGCTTGTCCAAATGTTGTGCAGCAAACTTTAAACAAGTTTTAATATGCTTTTTCTTCAGCAATGGAGTCTTGCGTGGTGAGCGTGCATACAGGCCATGGTGGTTGAGAGCATTACTTATTGTTTTCTTTGAAACAATTGCGCCTGCTAATTCCAGGTCTTTCTGAAGCTCTCCACAAATGGTCCTTGGCTCTTGGACAACTTTTCTGATAATTCTTTTCACCACTCTGTCAGAAATCTTATGAGGAGCACCTGATCGTGGCTGGTTTATGGCGAAATGATGTTCTTTCCACGTCCTGATTATGGCCCCAACAGTGCTCACTGGAACATTCAGAAGTTTAGAAATCCTTCTGTAACGGGTGTGGTATGCGTGACCGGCAGTCTCTTGTCAGTGGAATCCCGGCGGGGGATGGCGAGTGCAGCAAGTCCCTTGCGGGCTCGCTGTGATCGCCATGCTGCGGGCTCGGTGGCGACCTATGGTTGCCATGGGTTCTATTCCCACTCTATGGGTGTCTATGGACACCCACGAGTGGGAATATTCCCTGCTGGTTGGCATGCCGACCATCGGGATTGTGTAGGGGGAGGTTATGTGACCATCGGTCTCCTGACCTCCAGTCACATAACTACATCCCTTCTGTAACCAATGCCATCAGTATGTTTTACAACAATAAGATTGCAAAGGTCTTGAGAGAGCTCTTTGTTTTTCCCATCAGGGGTATATTTACTAAAGGTTGATTTTGTTTGATTTTGTTCGATGTAAGGATGATTTTAAATTGATTTTAATCGATGTTGGGCTTCCAGGGATAAAACAGGGACAATTCAATAAACTATATCATTGCTGACTCAAGTAGAGAACACAGAAACAAAGAAACAAAACATACATGTAATAAGTAGATCAGCAAAAAAGGAAAGAAAATTAAATATGTATTAAAAATAGTGTGTAGCAATGTTCAAGACATAGCAAAAAATGAAACAATATAATGGGGGGGGGGGGGTAAAGCTCGGAGAGGAGGCTCTGCTTGCAACCTTGGGGATGCCGCCGGGAGAAGCGGGAGAACTGGCCTCTCTTCCATGGGCGTGGGGGACTGCCTAAAAAATCATGTGTATCCCACAACTTGCGGGAGACTAGGCAATATGTTCTAAGGTATGACAATGTTTAGAATTAATCTTGAAGGTAGTAAATGTTTTATTGTGATGCCATTAGTCCTGCAGCTTGGAGAGGACAAAACATATAATGGGTTTTTAATAAATATATTTTTTACTTTTATCAGTAAGTTTGGCCCAAAACCACATAGTTATACATTTCCTAATCAGTGAGATAACAGTTGGTAATGGCATTATTAGATAGCACAGATTATAGTGAGATCTGTACAGTATGGCTGTAATACTGCCTCCTCCTGGCAATATACGGTCATATATAACTCCAGGTTCTCACCTGTAACCAATGCCATCAGTATGTTTTACAACAATAAGGTTGCGAAGGTCTTGAGTGAGCTCTTTGTTTTTCCCATCAGCGGTATATTTACTAAAGGTCGATTTTGTTTGATTTTGTTCGATGTAAGGTTGATTTTAAATTGATTTTAATCGATGTTGGGCTTCCAGGGATAAAACAGGGACAATTCAATAAAGTCAATCATTGCTGACTCAAGCAGAGAACACAGAAACAAAGAAACAAAACATACATGTAATAAATAGATCAGCAAAAAGGAAAGAAAATGCTTGGAGAGGACAAAACATATAATGGGTTTTTAATAAATATATTTTTTACTTTTATCAGTAAGTTTGGCCCAAAACCACATAGTTATACATTTCCTAATCAGTGAGATAACAGTTGGTAATGGCATTATTAGATAGCACAGATTATAGTGAGATCTGTACAGTATCAGCATGGCTGTAATACTGCCTCCTCCTGGCAATATACAGTCATATATAACTCCAGGTCCTCACCTTCGTTATGAAGTCCTTGGCCTCTGTTTGCAGCCATGGTGGAAATGTTGGCTTTTCTTGCAGCACTGATTTAAATAGCTGCTGCGTGTGCGGGCCATTATAGAAGGGATGTTTTCCCGTGGCCATCCTGGCAGCTGTAATCCCCAAGGGCCACCAGTCCACAGCACATCCGTAAGGACGTCTCAGCAGAACCTGATAAATGAGAGATGGATCACATTATACATTATTATGTCTGTAATTACATGTGCTATATCTCGGTTCAGTATGGTATGCCGGCGGTCGGGAGTCCGACCACCGGTTTACCGACAGTGTGGCAAGCGCAAATGAGACCCTTGCGGGCTCGCTGCGCTCGCCACGCTATTTTATTCTCCCTCCAGGGGGGTCGTGGACCCCCACGAGGGAGAATAAGTGTCGGTATGCCGGCTGTCGGGATCCCGGCGTCGGTATACTGAAGACCACCCCTATATCTGTGTGCTCCTGCCAGGTTTTATGGCTCTCTTACAGCTGTTATGCTTTAGTATTGCTCTAGTACAGGGAGTTACACCCCTTTCTTATAAACCATGTCCAAATCTAATGTCTGTATTATCCCATACAATGCATGCCCTGTGGCTTTATACTGTGTCTTTATGGATTTCTCCCTAGTGCAGCTGTAGGACTGTACATGTATGACCCAACTTTGCCAGGTCACATGCACACTGATGCTAGAAGCCCTAATGCAAGTTACCCCTTGGATAGGGAGAAGTCTTACTCCAGAAAATAGCCATATTCAGCAGAGAAAGGAATTTTCTCACTTTCATATATAGACCTGTATCTGTATAACTATGATTTCCAGCCATGATCGTGTGTTCAATTCTCTGTACACACATAGAACACCAACCCAATATGACATAACCGCTAAACATTATTCTAATACCCTACTATATACTAGTGCTTCCCAAATCTGGTCCCCCCCTCCCCCCATCAGCTCATGTTTTCAGGATATCAGTCTGTGGAAACATGTAGCATAACTTAACTACTGACCCAGCTGGTGCATGATGACCACATTTGGGAAACTGTGCTTTATACTTTTGCAGACACCGGACTAGAGCTAACCCATGCAGTGTCAGACTGGCCCACAGGGGTACTAGGGAAACCCTTGGTGGGCCCCACTGTCTGGAGGCCCACCCCTTCCTTTAGGGATCAGGTTCCAGACTGTGCACTTGAATTATGTCACACTATACTGCACAGGACTATGGTGTATTTTCTACAGTGCATTGCTGTTGTTAATCTGGCATATTATCATGCATGCACTAGTAGTATTTACTTACATATATTTATCAAGAGAGAGGCCCGGACCATGCACTCTCTAATGGTTAGCCAAGTCTCTGAGGCACACCCCCTCTGGAGACTGGCCACACCTCTAAACATGGGCCCCTACCACTGCATCCCCCTGGTGGGCCCTTCATGCCCCAGTCCAACACTGAACACGCATCGTACTTTCCCATGGTAGTGGACTTTCTTTCATTGCTGATGTGTAACTGATGGGATATAGTCCTTATGCTGACATTTAAAATGTCAACATTCATAATGTCAATACCACAATATCAGCAGTTATAATGTCAAAATTGTAGAAATGTTGACATTCTGCATGGACAAGAGAGGCGACAGGAGGAAAGAGGAGGTTTAGACACAAGGATGAGGGTTAAAGCTGTATCATGTAATGTTCATTCTTTACTGCTTTTTCTTTACAATCTTTTAGGCACACTAACAGTCCGTGTTTTAGTGATTTCCATGCTTGAGCACAGATGGTTACCTCAAAGTAACTAAGGTACTAATTAAGTTACCTGTGCTCAAGTATGGTGGCTTTAACAGCATCTAAGCAATGATGGTAATGTGGGATGGGATAATTAGTTAACATTAAAAACCAGAAAAACTTTTCTAAAAAAATTATAAAAAATATAAATTTGCCTAACCTCTATATATATGGCAGGCCATGTACCATTTACTGATAGGTGCCAGTCTGGCCGCAGATGCTTCTGGCTTCATGCCATCCTGGGCGAGACCAAAGTTGATAATTTTGATGTGGCCTTCCTTGTCTAACATTAGGTTCTCTGTCTTTATATCCCTGCAGTGAAATAAAGAGATTTCTAAGTCAAAGTTCGGTATATAACTATATCTGGTAGATGATATCTCCGAGCACTAGTAGAGCTGGGCAGAAGGCATGGCATGGAGACAATGATAACATGGCTAGAAAACAGCAAAGTAGAATGATACAGGATACAACAATGCAAATTTTCTCACATGCCTGCTGCTACATTTCTCACGTGTCTGCTTCAACTGACGATCTTATCACCTTTATTTTATTCCCCACACTGTAGATCAGTGTTTCCCAACCTCGGTCCTCAAGGCACCCTATCAGTCCTGGTTCTAGTGATATCCAGGCTTGAACACAGGTGACTTAACTAGTACCTCAGATATTTTGATTTAACCATCTGTGCTGAAGCCTGGATATCAGTAAAACCTGCACTGTTGGGGTGCCTTGAGGACCGTGGTTGGGAATGCCTGCTGTAGATGCTGACATTGGAGGGGGTATTTCTACTTCACCTAGGGCTAAACACCCCCACTAGTGCCTAAACCTAACCCTCCCCTGGCCCTAACCTTAAGGCTGAACCCCCCGATACTCACCTTTGGGATGTCAGCTGTTGGTGATCTAGCGCCGGCCTCCTGAGTGGTGTTGAGATTCCGGCATTGGTCACATGACCGCCGGCATCCCAACAGCCAGGATGCTGAACACATCCCATCCATCTCTATATAGCCACACATTTTTATCAGTGCCTCCAGGCCTCTAGGCTGCCATCGCTGAGGTACTCCATGATGAAATACACATGGGCCTATAACACAAGACAAATTCCACATAAATAAAAATATTCAATCAAAGAATAAATCTGAATTTTAAGAACCAATAATATTTAGATCCACAGCTCATACATTTGAAGTTGGCCCGTGAGCAGCAAATATGTAATAGAAAGAGATGGCTGTTCCTGCTGATAATTTATTTCTGGTCTGGATGATATGGTGCTGCAGCCATACAAGGGTGTAAAGCATTTGTGGCACTGCCCTGCAATGCAATCGCAATTCAATTGCAATTGCATTTCAGAAACCTCAAATAGAAATTGACCACTTCCAACGCAGCTGTAAAGGCACTGCTGCCATGTTTCCACTCGCAGGAAACGCAGGCGATGTCATCATCCTGTCCTGAAAAAAGTCCATCACACACCTGGGTTTCCTGCTCTCCTCCCCCCCAATGCGGCATTGCCGCCACCGGATGCTCACCACAAGTCAATCAAATTGCGATTGCATCCTTCCGGGATGCAATCACAATGTGAATGCCCCCGCATGCGCACTGCGGCCGCTGCAAGTGCGCAGATGGCCGAAAGTCACCTTTTTGCAGTTTTCGGCCATCTGGGATCAACTCTGAATAACCCTCTTTGTACACTTAGATCTTTATACCTTTGCGATTGCTTGGACTGCCATTAGTATAGTATGTTAAATAACCTTACTTATATTTTAAATTCAGATGGAAAACATCCTCTACTGCGTCCAACATCACTACTGGTCAGAATCAGGCCCATAATGCTGTATACTATGTCAAAGTGGTGCTTGCTATATAAATATACTACAAAAGGGAGATGCATGTTTACATAGTGCTACTCCCCTTGTATCTGCTGATCTCACCCGTTATAAAAACTTTCATACTGTAGGTGCAATAAATAGAATGGCAAAAATAAAAATGAAATATTCAGTCTGGCCATGATATATTAGTAGTTATCAGCTGCAGTGATTTTATGGTGACCATCACAGCAAACATGCTGCAGCATATTATATCATGTACTGTAAATAGAAATATAGATAGATAAATAGATAGATAGATAGATAGATAGATAGATAGATAGATAGAAATGGTGTATTAAGACAGATTTCACCCATATGTATGGACACATTAGATCACATGCCCTTCATTATTTCCCAATGACCACACACCTCAGGCCTGATCTACTTCCAACTGTCGTTTGAAACCTCATCACAAAGCCACAATTGTATCACTCCACAAGTGTATACGGTACTAGCTCTCACACAGACACTGCCCACAGGGAAGCAACACATCACTGCCTCACTATGACTGCTATTTCTGATAGAAACATTTCCCAAAATGTCAAATTTACCACATAACTCAAATGATTTCACATCAGACTTCATCACACATGACTTGTACAATGATGATCTATTCAAGCAGCTACTTCAAGATCAGCAAACATCTGTCACCCTACATTATCTCCACATAGAACTATTTTGTCATAACAGGGACCATTTTATAAGATAGGTATACTGTACCACTCCTGCCTGTGCGGTTGCACTCTGATATACGCACACCTTGGGTGGTTGAACGCACACCAAGGCGTGCGTATAGCAAAGCACGACTACACGCGCAAGAGTGGTATATCTATTACATATATATATATATACATACATACATACATACATACATAAACACACACACACACACACACACACACACACACACACACACACACACACACACACCGTAGATGGAGGCGGCACTTGGACAAATCCACACCAGAGCAGGAATTAATGCAACGTTTCGAAGTGTTTATTTAACTTCTTCATCAGACATACAACTTCGAAACGTTGCATTAATTCCTGCTCTGGTGTGGATTTTTCCGAGTGCCGCCTCCATCTACGCTATATTGGACCGTGTGCTAAACAAGGCACCTAGGAGGGCACCGGGTCAGTAATTGCCTGACTTTGGAGTGCTGCCACAAGCTCATGTTTATATATATATATATATATATATATATATACCAAACAGATTCTGAGGGTGCACAGATATATTTAAAAATATTAAAATTACATTCAGCTACTAGATTCAAATATTAATAATAAAAGATTATTTATTATACACTTGAACATGCAACTTCATATAAAATATAAGGCAATCAAACCCATAAATGATACATCATATTTGGAGGGTTGCCATCTTTTTTTGTGAAGAAGAAACACTCGGTAACCAACGCGTTTCGTCCTTAAAAGGACTTCATCAGGGTAAAATTGGTTTGAAGCTGACATGGAATGAAGAGGAGAGAGGAAAAACAGTATTCATAATCCAAACATAAATTTATAACATCATAATACAGGGAAGAATGGAGAAGTATTCACCAAAACAATTTATAGAGTTGAGTATATTTTACATAGGGGGTCATTCCGAGTTGTTCGCTCGCAAGCGGATTTTAGCAGATTTGCTCATGCTAAGCCGCCGCCTACTGGGAGTGAATCTTAGCATCTTAAAATTGCGAACGATGTATTCGCAATATTGCGATTACATACCTCGTAGCAGTTTCTGAGTAGCTTCAGACTTACTCGGCATCTGCGATCAGTTCAGTGCTTGTCGTTCCTGGTTTGACGTCACAAACACACCCAGCGTTCGCCCAGACACTCCCCCGTTTCTCCGGCCACTCCTGCGTTTTTTCCGGAAACGGTAGCGTTTTTTCCCACACGCCCATAAAACGGCCTGTTTCCGCCCAGTAGCACCCATTTCCTGTCAATCACATTACGATCGCCAGAACGATGAAAAAGCCGTGAGTAAAAATCCTAACTGCATAGCAAATTTACTTGGCGCAGTCGCAGTGCGGACATTGCGCATGCGCATTAAGCGGAAAATCGCTGCGATGCGAAGATTTTTACCGAGCGAACAACTCGGAATGACCCCCATAGTTTTTACACACAAACATAGATAATAGCAATAGTATTACTCAATTCCAAAATTGTATAATTAACATCAGATAAACTGACAACATTTTCACAATCATTATAGGAATAGATATGTGAAATTATATATTAAATTATATAGTTTGACAAAGAAATTCATCTAAGCCCAGGTATTTACAGAAATAGACTTAAATCATTGAGATATTTCAACTCACAGATGTTATTTTTCGGATGCCACCAACCTGTGGTGGTACAGCAAGACATCTAATGATGAGGAGGTTTTAAAAAATTAGCCTAATTTTTGAAAACCTCCTCATCATTAGAGGTCTTGCTGTACCACCACACCTCACATATGTATTCCTATAATGATTGTGAAAATGTTGTCAGTTTATCTATAAAATGTTTTGGTGAATACTTCTCCATTCTTCCCTGTATTATGATGTTATAAATATATGTTCGGATTATGAATACTGTTTTTCCTCTCTCCTCTTCATTCCATGTCATCTGCAAACCAATTTTACCCCGATGAAGTCCTTTTAAGGACGAAACGCGTTGGTTACAGAGTGTTTCTTCTTCACAAAAAAAGATGGCAACCCTCCAAATATGATGTATCATTTATGGGTTTGATTGCCTTATATTTTATTTGAAGTTGTATGTTCAAGTGTACAATAAATAATCTTTTATTATTAATATTTGAATCTAGTAGCTGAATGGAATTTTAGTATTCTTAATTATATCTATGCACCCTCAGAATCTGTTTGGTATATTGTTTTTGTTACCCTATTCTAGCAGTAGGGTTATTCTAGATAGATGAGCTGCCCCTGTTTATAGCGCAAGATAAGGGTAAAAACTTGTATTTTTTTTAGATAGATATACATGCCCGGCGCCTACCTGCTTTGCAGACTCTGCTGAGCGGGTAGCGCCGGGCCTGCGTATAGCAAAGCACGACCACACACGCAAGAGTGGTATATGTATTACATATATATACACACACACACACACACACACACACACACACACACACACACACACACACACACACACACACACACACACACACACACATATCAGTGGGTAAAATAAGTATTGAACACATCAACATTTTTCTATTGTAATGAAATTTTCACCAAATGTCAGTAACAACCCATGCAATCCACACATGCAAAGAAATCAAACCATAGATGTCCACAAATTAAGTTATGTGTACTAATGGAAATGAGTCTTACACAGGGAAAAAGTATTAAACACGCTTACTGAAATATAATATTTCGTACAAAACCTTTGTTGGTAATGACAGCTTCAAAACACCTCCTGTATGGAGAAATCAATTGCATGCATTTTCAGGTGTGATTTTGGCCCATTCTTCCAGACAAACAGTCTTCAAATCTTGAAGCTTCCGTGGGCCTCTTCTATGAACTCTGATCCGTAAGCTAGGTACACTACACACTATACAATTATTGAGCCGAGTTGTCAATAATTGGGTTCTCGGACAAATTTATTAGTGTGTACGAAGGATCGTTTCTGCATTTCGCTGACAATTCTTGAAAATCTTCCCCACACACACATATGCTGATATCGAGCAGTTTGTGTGCATTCTCAATAATATGACCATTTTTCCTGTGTATTCCTGTCACTATGTCATCCTTCTTGTGGGAGGACATATGCAAATGCAGTGTGGTGTCACAGAAAATCAGTAACTTTAAAAAAAAAAAAATCTATTAGTGTGTAGCTCAGATATTGGTGCCTACAATTTCCAGAAAAATCGTCCAATTGTCGGGCCGACCAAAACAAATCTGACAGTGTGTACCTTGCTTTAGTTCTTTACATAGATTTTCAATTGGATTTAAGTCAGGTGATTGGCTGGGCCATTGTTGCAGCTTTATTGTCTGTCTCTGAAACCAACTGAGAGTGTACTTGGCTGTGTGTTTGGGATCATTGGGGGTCATTCAGATCTGATCGCTGCTGTGCGTTTTCACACAACGGGCGATCAGATCCAAACTGCGCATGCGTCTAAGCCACAATGCGCAGGTGGGTTGGACGGCTACAATGGGCATTGGCGGTCAGCGATGGGATGGTGTGAAGGATCCGTTTGTACGGGCGTATTCGCAAGGTGATTGACAGGAAGAGGCCATTTGTAGGAGACAACTGACCGTTTTTAGGGAGTGTCCGGAAAAACGCAGGTTGGCTCAAGAGTTTTCAGGGAGGGTGTCTGACGTCAGCTCTGGCCCCGATCAACAAGATTCAATCGCACTGGAAGAGTAAGTCCTGGGCTGTGCAAGGACTGCACAAGCAGCTCACCTACACATGCGATCGCACACTTGCACAGCCAAATACACTCCCCCTGTAGGTGGCGACTATCTGATCGCAGGGTTACTAAAAACGCAGCCCAGCGATCAGATCTGAATTAGGCCCTTTGTCTTGCTGAAATGTTCACCCTCATTTCATCTTCAGCGTACTGATAGATGGCAGCAGATTTTTTATCAAGAATGACTCAGTACATTTTGCAATTCATCTTTCCTTCAAATATATGAAGAATGGCAGTATCGTACGCTGAAAAACGGCATTAGAACGCTGTCGGACACGGGATGCTGTGGGTAGACGCCTGCCAGCGCGAAGGAGAGAGCTACTCAGCGGGTGCAAAAGCATTGCATCCACATTGGGAAGGGGAGGGGGAGGGGGGGGGGTAGAGCCTGACATTCGGGGTGGACTAGCCCTGTGCTGGGCATACCACGGCATGTCTGAGAATCTGATCGTGGATGTGCTAAATTTAGCACATCTACGATCAGCTCTGAATCACCCCTTATATTCTCCCATTATTTCACAGGCTTGTCCAAATGTTGTGCAGCAAACTTTAAACAAGCTTTAATATGCTTTTTCTTCAGCAATGGAGTCTTGCGTGGTGAGCGTGCATACAGGCCATGGTGGTTGAGAGCATTACTTATTGTTTTCTTTGAAACAATTGCGCCTGCTAATTCCAGGTCTTTCTGAAGCTCTCCACAAATGGTCCTTGGCTCTTGGACAACTTTTCTGATAATTCTTTTCACCACTCTGTCAGAAATCTTGTGAGGAGCACCTGATCGTGGCTGGTTTATGGCGAAATGATGTTCTTTCCACTTCCTGATTATGGCCCCAACAGTGCTCACTGGAACATTCAGAAGTTTAGAAATCCACGGGTGTGGTATGCGTGTCCGTCGGTCTCCTGACCTTCTGTAATGGGTGTGGTATGCGTGATCGTCAGTCTCCTGACCTTCTGTAACGGGTGTGGTATGCGTGATCATCGGTCTCCTGACGTTCTGTAACGGGTGTGGTATGCGTGACCGGCGGTCTCCTGACCTTCTGTAACAGGTGTGGTATGCGTGACCGGCGGTCTCCTGGCAGCGGAATCCTGGCGGGGGGTGGCGAGTGCAGAAAGCCCCTTGTGGACTCGCTGTGATTGCCATGCTGCAGGCTCGGTGGCGACCTATGGTCGCCATGGGTCCTAATCCCACTCTTTGGGTGTTGTGGACACCCACGAGTGGGAATAGTCCCTGCGGATTTTGTAGGGGGAGGTTATGTGGCCATCGATCTCCTGACTGCCGGTCACATAACTACATCCCTTCTGTAACCAATGCCATCAGTATGTTTTACAACAATAAGGTTGCGAAGGTCTTGAGTGAGCTCTTTGTTTTTCCCATCAGCGGTATATTTACTAAAGGTCGATTTTGTTTGATTTTGTTCGATGTAAGGTTGATTTTAAATTGATTTTAATCGATGTTGGGCTTCCAGGGATAAAACAGGGACAATTCAATAAAGTCAATCATTGCTGACTCAAGCAGAGAACACAGAAACAAAGAAACAAAACATACATGTAATAAATAGATCAGCAAAAAGGAAAGAAAATGCTTGGAGAGGACAAAACATATAATGGGTTTTTAATAAATATATTTTTTACTTTTATCAGTAAGTTTGGCCCAAAACCACATAGTTATACATTTCCTAATCAGTGAGATAACAGTTGGTAATGGCATTATTAGATAGCACAGATTATAGTGAGATCTGTACAGTATGGCTGTAATACTGCCTCCTCCTGGCAATATACGGTCATATATAACTCCAGGTCCTCACCTTCTTTATGAAGTCCTTGGCATCTTCTTGCAGCCATGGTGAAAAAGTTGGCCTTTCTTGCAGCACCGATCTAAAAAGTTGCTGCATGTGTGGGCCATTGTAGAAAGGATGTTTACCCATTGCCATCCTGGCAGCTGTTACCCCCAAGGACCACCAGTCCACAGCACATCCGTAAGGACGTCTCAGCAGAACCTGATAAATGAGAGATGGATCACATTATACATTATTATGTCTGTAATTACAGCTCCTATATCTGTGTGCTCCTGCCAGGTTTTATGGCTCTCTTACAGCTGTTATGCTTTAGTATTGCTCCAGTACAGGGAGTTACACTCCTTTCTTATAAACCATGTCCAAATCTAATGTCTGTATTATCCCAATCTAATGTCTGTATTATCCCATACAATGCATGCCCTATGGCTTTATACTGTGTCTCTATGGATTTCTCCCTAGTGCAGCTCCCTAGTGCAGCTGCAGGACTGTACATGTATGACCCAACTTTGCCAGGTCACATGCACACTGATGCTAGAAGCCCTAATGCGTGTTACCCCTTAAAAACCAACCCAGTATGACATAACCGCTAAACATTAGCCTAATACCTTACTATATACTAGTGCTTCCCAAATCTGCCCCCCCCCCCCTCCCCACATCAGCTCATGTTTTCAGGATATCAGTCTGTGGAAACATGTAGCATAACTACTGACTCAGCTGGTGCATGATGACCACATTTGGGAAACTGTGCTTTATACTTTTTGCAAAAACCGGACTAGAGCTGACCCATGCAGTGTCAGACTGGCCCACAGGGGTACTAGGGAAACCCTTGGTGGGCCCCAGTCTGGAGGCCCACCCCTTCCTTTAGGGATCAGGTTCCAGACTGTGCACTTGAATTATGTCACACTATACTGCACAGGACTATGGTGTATTTTCTACAGTGCATTGCTGTTGTTAATCTGGCATTTTATCATGCATGCACTAGCAGTATTTACTACATATATTTATCAAGAGAGAGGCCCAGACCATGCACTCTCTAATGGTTAGCCAAGTCTCTGAGGCACCCCCCATCTGGAGACTGGCCACACCTCTAAACATGGGCCCCTACCACTGCATCCCCCTGGTGGGCCCTTCATGCCCCAGTCCGACACTGAACACATGTCCTACTTTCTCATGGTAGTGGACTTTCTTCCATTGCTGATGTGTAACTGATGGGATATAGTCCTTATGCTGACATTTAAAATGTCAACATTCATAATGTCAATACCACAATATCAGCAGTTATGATGTCAAAATTGTAGAAATGTTGACATTCTGCATGGACAAGAGAGGCGACAGGAGGAAAGGGGAGGTTTAGACACAAGGGTGAGGGTTAAATCTGTATCATGTAATGTTCATTCTTTACTGCTTTTTCTTTACAATCTTTTAGGCACACTAACAGTCCGTGTTTTAGTGATTTCCATGCTTGAGCACAGATGGTTACCTCAAAGTAACTAAGGTACTAATTAAGTTACCTGTGCTCAAGTATGGTGGCTTACCAGCATCTAAGCAATGATTGTAATGTGGGACGGGATAATTAGTTAACATTAAAAAACAGAAAAACTTTTCTAAAAAAATTAGAAAAAATACAAATTTGCCAAACCTCTATATATATGGCAGACCATATACCATTTACTGATAGATGCCAGTCTGGACGCAGATGCTTTTGCCTTCATGCCATCCTGGGAGAGACCAAAGTTGATCATTTTGATGTGGCCTTCCTCGTCTAACATTAGGTTCTCTGTCTTTATATCCCTGCAGTGAAATAAAGAGATTTCTAAGTCAAAGTTCGGTATATAACTATATCTGGTAGATGATATCTCCGAGCACTAGTAGAGCTGGGCAGAAGGCATGGCATGGAGAACTCTGATAACATGGCAAGAAAACAGCAAAGTAGAATGATACAGGATACAACAATGCAGATTTTCTCACATGCCTGCTGCTACATTTCTCACGTGTCTGCTTCAACTGACGATATTATCACCTTTATTTTATTCCTTCCCACCTTCAGTGACTTCTCTCTGCATTACCTCATTAGTAGTTATTTACTTACTGCACTTTGTCCATCTGGAATACATACGAAATGCCGGTGGTCAAGATGACAGCGGTCGCATGACAGCCACGGCATCCCGACACTGTAGATGCTAACATTGGAGGGGGTATTTCTACTCCCCCTCCCCTAACCCCCCGGAGGTGATGGCTAGGGCTAACCACCCCCACTAGTGCCTAAACCTAACCCTCCCCTGGCCCTAACCCTAAGGCTGAACCCCCGATACTCACCTTTGGTATGTCAGCTGTTGGTGATCTAGCGCCGGCCTCCTGAGTGGTGTTGAGATTCCGGCATTGGTCACATGACCGCCGGCATCCCAACAGCCAATATGCTGAACACATCCCATCCATCTCTATATACCCACACATTTTTATCAGTGCCTCCAGGCCTCTAGGCTGCCACCGCTGAGGTACTCCATGATGAAATACACATGGGCCTATAACACAAGACAAATTCCACATAAATAAAAATATTCAATCAAAGAATAAATCTGAATTTTAAGAACCAATAATATTTAGATCCACAGCTCATACATTTGAAGTTGGCCCGTGAGCAGCAAATATGTAATAGAAAGAGATGGCTGTTCCTGCTGATAATTTATTTCTGGTCTGGATGATATGGTGCTGCAGCCATACAAGGGTGTAAAGCAGGGCCGGGAACAGAAATCTTTGGGCCCAGTACATGGATATATCTGGGGCCCCCTCTACCACCCTCAACCCCCCCACGTTCCTAACAAAGTATCACAAAATACAAGACACTGCAATTCTGGAGATACAGTTGCACGCTGTGTGTGTGTGTGTGTGTGTATACACACACACACACACACACACACACACACACACACACACACACACACACACACACACACAAATACTTATACACCCCCTCTCCCCACCATGATCCCCTCTCTCTGCTTACATAATCCCTACAACCTAAAATACTGCACTCCCAAAATACCAGCAAGAGACAGGGAGGGGGCAGGGCCTGGTCCGCACGACACCAATCGTCAGCACCACATCAGGATGACCCAAGTTACAGGGTAATGAGGAGGGGAGAGGAAGTCTAGTGCGGCCCTCCTGTTAGTTTTGTAAGTTAATTGGCGGGTGGAGCGGCAAGTTTAAAGGGCACTAACAGGCAGAGCAGCTCCATTTTTTGTGTGTCCCCAATCCTCTGGGCCCCTCTCACCCTTGGGGCCCGATACGGTCGCAGGGCCTGGTGTAAAGGGTCAAATATCTGAGACACCCCAACCTGATGGAAAGCAGGATTCTGCTTTCCCTCAGCAAAGTCTTGGTGTTGTCTGCAGCTCTTTTTTTGGACCATTTTTTATGGCAAATAGTCTCTTCTTCCTGGGATGGGACACGAGGACAACCTGAGAAAGACATTGAGAAAACAGAGAAGATTAGTGATGTTCAGTGATCAAATATTTAGTAATTGCTACAGAGCTACTAATGATACTATAATGGAATGCAGCATATCTGATGGACTAGAATCAGTATAAGTCTCTATTGCTGCCAGTCACTCCAGAGATAGTAACATACTGTATGTGAGTACTGCTGCACCTGACCTCAGTACTCAGCCATGTTCTTTGAGTCCCATCAGGTGCCCACTGCACACAGCAGTAACATGACAGCCAGGACTAGTGAGACATGTACGTATGTTCTGTAACCCCATCCAATGGGATAAATCTGCTCAACCTATTACTGCCAGTGCCTACACATTCCTCAGTATCCCTTCATCCTTGAATTAGCCAAAGCCACATGACTGTCAGAGGCCAACCAAGGACACATAACTTGTATGGAGCGCTGCTGGCATCTACTCCTAACCATTAGCTGGCATTGTTGTCAGCTCAGAAACATAAAATAAGATGACTTTCACTCCAGGGCTGTGTGATATAAATAGTTCCTCTTCTATGGGGGCATCTCTCCTATATAACCCCAATAAAGGGGACAAATTGACGTGTTGAGCAAAGAACAATTATTTTTAACTAAATCCTATTTTGTTCCTAGTCACACTAATTGTAACTATATTTTGCTTTTATATTATCTTTTGTATATCCCTGATGAACATGTGACTAAATAGAATGGTTGGATCAGTTCTGGCCTTGGAATGGTTTTTACCCTGAGTACCATCGCCTTTTGTCTCTGTATACACCCCACTGGCATGTTGCAGAGGCACCAGGCACAGTAAGCTTGTTATGGGAAGCCTGGAGTGCCAACAATTCCTCTATTCCTTCTTTTTATTAAGGAATTTCCTATCAATATATTTTAAATCAATAAATAATAAAAGTCAAGTATTAAAGCCTGAAATGGGTTTAGGCAATCACAATATTATTTGGGTTGGGAAGGACATTTATTATTTTGCCCTATTTTCTCATTGGGAATGATGACAGGTATGGACCTATTGTGGTAGGAAACATCACTTACTTTGCCAAAACTTCCTTTGCCAAGGGTGGCATGTACTTCAAAGTCCTTAATATGAATTGGCTTCCTCTCAGCTGATAATTCCTTCACAGCTCTCTTACTGCCCCCTTCCTCTGGGCTGCTATCTCTAACTCTCTTCCGCCCTCTATCTTTTTCAGGCTCTTCTTTAACCACTCTATGCCATTTGGCATTCTTAAATTGAGCTTCTATGGATGTCATAAGGTTTAGTCAGGTGCATCCGGATGGATTTTTGTTTTTTTTCATCTGTATCATGTTTGATGTTACAGACATGGAAAACTCCATGATGTTATTTTGTAGGTTAAAATATAGCGCTGCTACATATATAGCAATGTCTACAGTCTCGATACCCAAAAACCACTACTCACTATCTCAAGACTTACCCAAAGACAGAGACAAAGACAGATCTGCAGCCTGATGAAAATGATTATAAAGCAACTTTGGTGAACCCATCGTCTCCTGTGTTTATGTATCTGCATCGAGTGCCGCCTGCCATCCATATGTGTAGTCCGGCAACCCCATCAGAGATTTCCAGATTGGAGGGTACCTGCAGAAATGCAGTATTAGTGTATATATATATATATATATATCTATATCCAGCATTGTCAGCAGTAAATAAATGTTGAATTTAGGATTTAAATTGTAATGGTTTAGAAAATTGGCAATTAACTTGTAATTAAATGAAAGCCATATTACGGTATCTGCATATACAATTCAGAAATAAATAAGGTTACTGTGATGGTAATATCATTAGTGATAATCAGAAATCAAACTTTAGATTTGTGGTTTGTCAGGTTTGTTGTCTTAACATCCTCTATGCTGAGAGCAGCATTAAAATTGGTATTGATTGTAAAATCAAATTTTTACTGACATATTGATGATAACCTTCATTCGATTTGCACAACTTTAAATACATTGGGCCTAGTGCATAGTTGCACTAAGAGCATGTGTGGCATTGCTGCTACCCCATGGCACCTGTATGTGGCTGGTGGGATGCCTAGAACAGCATCCTGCAGCCTGCAGATCCATAGAATACACCTGGAACTCAGCTCTCTGTTCCCGGTGGTGGCCAGCCCTCTCTTCATGATGTCGTGATGCATGTGCAAGAGTTGGGGCCAGCCGAGAGCACAGTCCCTTGTAATATAATGAATAAACCATAAATATTACGGATATGCGGTTTCAGTTTCTAGGAAACTTAGCCCACCCGAACTTCCTGTTTCCAAGTGAATCTGAGCTGTGGCCTGGGTTTTCCTGCCAGGCTCAGATTCCAAAACCAGACAAAAATGTAATCTTCCCGGTGTCGGATCTCTCTTGTTTTGTATTCAATATAAGTCCCTCCTGCGATGATTCAGGCACCATTTCACACAGGAGGCAGAGCACGCTAGAGAGTCTGACTGGCAGGGCAGCAAATGATTTATTATTCATTGATAATCATTGAATCTACTGGTGCACACAGTGCAGAGCTCCTGCAGGGTAGTGTTTCATTAACCAACCATCGGACATTAACCCTATGATGGTGCCCAGTCACTCTGATGTTAGGCATGTAACTGCTCGAAGTGCAGCCCAAAGCTTCTAATACAGGGGCAGCATTAACCCTTGGTGCACACTGGTGTTTTTTTGTCACTGCCTAGTGCCTACATTGCAGCCTGAGCTCCTAATATAGGAGCAGCATTAACCCTTGCAGTGGTACACTGGTGCTCGCAAATGTTTTTGGTGAAGTCACTTAAAAAGGGGGGGGGGGGGGGGTTGTACAACTTGTGTGTTCAATAAAACTCAGTAGGCGCTGTGCCACTCCATTAATAAATATAAGCACTGTGAGTCTGCAGTGTAAAGTCATTTGTGAAAAAATCAGAAAAAAAGCTGTTTTTCTTTTTGTGGTACAACTGGTGTGTTCAGTGAAGCTTAGTAGGTGCCGTACCACTGCATTAATAAATAAAAGCACTGAGGGCCTTATTCAGATCTGATTGATGGGCTGCGTTTTTTGCTGTTGACCGATCAGATAGTCGCCGACTACAGGGGGAGTGTAAATGCACCGTGCAAGTGTGCGACTGCATGTGTAGCTGAGCTGCAAAAACCCACGTTGTGCAGTCTGTGCACAACCCAGGACTCACTCTTCCAGTGCGATGACAACGGGCTGATCGGAGCCAGAGCTGATGTCAGACACCCTCCCTGAAAACGCTTGGGAACGCCTGCGTTTTCCCAAACACTCCCAGTAAACGCTCAGTTGCCACCCACAAATGGCCTCTTCCTGTCAATCACCTTGCAAAAGGCCGTGCGATTGGATTTTTTGCACCATCCCATCGCTGACCGGCGATGCTCGTTGTTGCTGTCCGATGCGCGTGCGCATTGCGGTGCATACGCATGCGCAGTTAGGATCTGATCGCCCGCTCTGTGAAAACGCACAGTACCGGTCAAATCTGAATTACCCCCTTAGTTGATATGGATCATGATCAGTTGATAGAAGAGCAGGCTCAGCTGCTGCCAGCCATGATAGTACTACAACATCTACAAAAGGTGGTCCAGGGGGCCGAAAGTTTCGGAAAGGGCAATTGAAATCAAAATCTTTCACAATGTAAAACAAAAGGGGTAGTATTGTCATATTAAAAAGCAACAATTCAGTGCCCAAAAAAACACTAGAGCTGAAGATCAAACTGTGTGTTCACAAATTCCTGAGGAGAGTCTAGGGGTGACCACATTTCTCAAACAACTCATAGAGAAGCCTCCTTCCACGTTTTCTGCATCATCTGCAAATATGGAGATCAGCAGTAGAAGTAAATATGGTGACTGATAACATAATAGAAATTGAGGATGCCAGTTTGGAAGTAGAACAGGATGAGGGGGATATTTGTGTACTATCAGCTGCTAATGAAGATGATGAGGATATGGATGATGCTGTTTGTGTAAGTCAGCCACCAATGGCAGCAGTTCTTGCCTGTGATAAAAAAAAAAGCAATTATGATGTCTAGGTATAAAACAAAAAAAATCCACCTCTTTGGTGTGGGATTATTTTTACCCAAATCCTATCAAAGTTTGTGAAGATATCTGCTCCATTTGTGAGGCCAAAGTAAGCATAGGTAGGGACGTTAAGCATCAAGAAATTTCCTCCATGTTACATAATTTGCGTCAAGTTCATGAAATTCATTTTCCAAAAATATAATAATTTGTAATTAACACCCTCATCATCAACCTCATTAGTGATCGGAGGTAGTCCTTCCAATAAAATTGGTTTGTGGGGGCCCAAACAAAGCAAGCACTCCAGCCAGAAAAGTGGCAGTCCCTGTCACTGAAGTGCTTGGTTTGTTAAACTGTGCATGTCCTTTTTAATATCCAATATAAGGGTGGGCTGGCCCGAGGACAATTCCATCTTGCAAATAATTAGCAGAGCACTTGTTGATATATTATGTGTACGCAAAACCTGTAAAGAGAGAAATTAAATTATTTTTGTTTACAGCTCTTTTGAGAACAAGTGTATTAAGAGTACATCGTTTTTACATGCAGACAGGGGTTCCAATATAAAGCCGTTGGTGGATGAATGGGAGCAGTAGCAGGTACTTACAACCACTAACTTTCCCTATCACTTGTACCTGAGATGTACTGTATGCGGCTCCCGGCTGTTCGCGTGTGCGTGGCTCACAGCTCGTTCTCATATGTGCTTCCCTTCTCCGCCTGTCGGCGGCAGGTGTTTGGCTGCAATGTGAGCGGCTCCTGGCTGTGTCCGTATGTGGCTCCCTGCTGGTTCCCTTGTACAGCTTCTTTTAACCGCCCGTCGGCGGCAGGTGATAAGCTTGCGATCTATGTGCTCTGTAGTGGATGATCTCAGTGTGCACTAACCAATAGGTTTCGGGCAGCATACCCTTTCTCAAGGATAGCACCAATGTTTCTAAGTTCCTAAGTCTTTAATAAGGAAGGGAAACTCCATAAGTTTTCCTCCTGCTGGTGAGGTAGATGCTAGAACCATAACACTGATGGTGACCATCTTGTACCACTTTTCTTTTCTGCTACTGCTGTGTAGCAATGTTTCATCGATGTGCTATAAATGCTTTGTTGCTTATTAACCAGCCAGCTCACTCTAGCCTTTGGTCAATATTGGTGAAAACAATATTATGAGCTGTGAGGTGGTCAGAATTGACTTGAAATTACTGAAAATTAATGGTATTGAGGTTAACAATACTGTAGGAACAAAAACTGGCCCAAATTACGTGATTTTAGCAGGTTGTATCAATAATTAAACAAAATAAGATCCAAAACCAAAACATGTAAAGGTGGTCTTGCCAAATTAGAATCAAAACACAAAATTAATACAGATCCAAAACCAAAACACAGGGGTTGGCGCACATCTCTAATTGTAATTATGTTTATTCATGCAATTAAGGCAGTCAGTTTAAGGCTATTTTTTAAACTTTTTTTCTTGTAAATATATATTTACTATGTTTGTGATCTATAAATGTTTTACTTGTATTATTCTGTCTGTGTTTACTTGCTAATTAACACTGCAGGCAGAGTCTATTAAGAAGAGTGAAATTTCCTTCAGAATTATGTTTTCATTAACGGTTGTCATTAACGCTTCCACAAAGAATATTAGTAATTCATATCAGTCATATCAGTCCCTGCCCCAGTGGTGCTTACAATATATAAACCGATAAGCGAGTGTAGTAATGGGTATAAAAGGTCTTTGTGTAGTACTTTTTTCTGTATGTACTTGATAAAGCTTTCTGTAGAGAATACATATTTGTCTGCCGGAATGACAGTAGATATCTCAGATTCCTGGATTGGTAGGATAACCTTCTAGATCTCCTCTGTGCCTCCTAAACTGTCTGTTTACAAATGCCAGTGTGAGTGTACCATCAGGTGATGTCACCAATTTAGTGCAAAGTATCACTTTAGCTAAATGGTAGCAGTGTCGGAGTGGGGCATGAAGGGCCCTCCGGGAAAATTAAGTGGTAGGGCCCATACTTGGGGGTGCAGACAGTTACCAGAGGGGGAGTGGCCATTCAACTTCAGAGGCTTGGCTAACCATTAACGAGTGCATGGTCTAGGCCCCTTGATAAATATATACAGTAAATACCAGGAGGGACTCAGACACGCGCCGTCTGTGCCCCCTAATTTCGGGACCCCTAATTTCAGTCCCCAAAATGAGGGGGTGTAGCCATTCTGGATAGGGACATGGCCTCACGGACGGTGCCACGATTGTGGGCCACGCCCCCATTTTTACCGCTGTGAGGGCATGCCCAGCGCCCTGTCCCTCAATTTTGGTCAAAAATGAAAATTTTATTTTTTTCCCCAATTTCTACTTTAAACTTTAGGCACCTATCCAAAATGAATCACTGAGGTGACAGAAGTTGATTCTGGTGGATGGTTTTCCAATGGGAGTCAGAATTGTACATGGCCATATATGTAAAAATCCTAAGCACCGGACCCTCAATTTTGGTAAAAAATTAAAATTCAAAAAGTGTCCCAATTTCTACTTTAAACTTTAGGTACCTATTCAAAATTAATTACTGAGATGACAGAAGTTGATTTTGGTGCATGGTTTTCCAATGGGAGTGAGAATTGTACATGGCCGTATATGAAAAAACCCTGCTTTAAATTTTAGGTACCCAAAAGTAGGGGGCTTGGCCATATGGATAGGGGCATAGCCTCACGGAGGGTGCCAAAATCGTGGGCCACACCCCATTTTCATCGCTGTGTAAGCAGTTGGCATGCCCATTGTTCCTCTCTCCCAGTGAGCAGAGCAGCGAGTGAGAGAAGGTCTCCCAACTGCTCCCCCACCGCAGGACACAGCGCTCCGCGGGTGGGACAGCAGTACAGTCCCAGAAAAATGGGACTTTCCCGCCAAAATATGGAAAGTTGGGAGGCAAGTTATTTACTAGAATAAAAGCCAGCAAAATGAGAGGATATTACCCAATCAAGATGTACAATCCATATAGTTCCTGCTTGCAAGATTTCCTCACTGTATAGCAAGTGAAACGGTAAGTCGTGGTATTCCAAGGGAATGTAATAGGGTGTAAGAAATCAGAAAGTGAGAGATTTGGGAGATTTCTCCTGTTGTTTTTTAAAATGGCAATCATTTACATGGGAAGATCAACCTGGTTTTGCCATGTAAATGATTGCCACTTTAAAAAAACAGGAGAAATCTCCCAAAATCTCCCACTTTCTGATTCTCACACCCTATTACATTCCCCCCTAGAGTCCTCTCAATTAATCAAGCTGGTCCGGCTATAGAGCGTCCAAATAGATAGTGTCCAGTATAAGGCTTTGGTCCTAAATTATGGCTCAACACATTTCCGTGTGGAACAACCCAGTCCTTCATCAGGACTAATAGTGTGTATTGCCCAGAGCTGCCATTTTTACCTCCTTAATTTTGTCATAGATGACAGATGAGCAATACTTCATCAACTAATCCGCAGTGTGAAACACTTCAAAATTCTCCTTAACAGAAGACAATCATATGGTTTGTATATGTAATACAATAAAAATAAGATTTTACTCACCGGTAAATCTATTTCTCGTAGTCCGTAGTGGATGCTGGAAACTCCGTAAGGACCATGGGGAATAGAACGGGCTCCGCAGGAGACTGGGCACTCTAAAAGAAAGATTAGGTACTATCTGGTGTGCACTGGCTCCTCCCACTATGACCCTCCTCCAGACCTCAGTTAGGATACTGTGCCCGGAAGAGCTGACACAATAAGGAAGGATTTTGAATCCCGGGTAAGACTCACACCAGCCACACCAATCACACCGTATAACTCGTGATAGTACACCCAGTTAACAGTATGAAATATAACTGAGCCTCTCAACAGATGGCTCAACAATAACCCTTAGTTAGGCAATAACTACATACAAGTATTGCAGACAATCCGCACTTGGGATGGGCGCCCAGCATCCACTACGGACTACGAGAAATAGATTTACCGGTGAGTAAAATCTTATTTTCTCTGACGTCCTAGTGGATGCTGGGAACTCCGTAAGGACCATGGGGATTATACCAAAGCTCCCAAACGGGCGGGAGAGTGCGGATGACTCTGCAGCACCGAATGAGAGAACTCAAGGTCCTCCTCAGCCAGGGTATCAATTTTGTAGAATTTAGCAAACGTGTTTGCCCCTGACCAAGTTGCAGCTCGGCAAAATTGTAAAGCCGAGACCCCTCGGGCAGCTGCCCAAGATGAGCCCACTTTCCTCGTGGAATGGGCTTTTACTGATTTAGGATGCGGCAATCCAGCCGCAGAATGCTCCAGCTGAATTGTGCTACAAATTCAGCGAGCAATAGTCTGCTTAGAAGCAGGAGCACCTATTTTGTTGGGTGCCTACAGGATAAAAAGCGAGTCAGTTTTCCTGACTCCAGCCGTCCTGGAAATATAAATTTTTAAGGCCCTGACTACGTCCAGTAACTTGGAATCTTCCAAGTCCCTAGTAGCCGCAGGCACTACAATAGGTTGGTTCAAGTGAAAAGCTGATACCACCTTAGGGAGAAACTGGGGACGAGTCCTCAATTCTGCCCTATCCATATGGAAAATCAGATAAGGGCTTTTACATGACAAAGCCGCCAATTCTGACACACGCCTGGCCGAAGCCAAGGCCAATAACATGACCACTTTCCACGTGAGATATTTCAAATCCACAGTTTTAAGTGGCTCAAACCAATGTGATTTTAAGAAACTCAACACCACGTTGAGATCCCAAGGTGCCACAGGAGGCACAAAAGGGGGCTGAATATGTAGCACTCCCTTTAAAAATGTCTGAACTCCAGGCAGTGAAGCCAGTTCTTTCTGGAAGAAAATCGACAGAGCCGAACTCTGGACCTTAATGGAACCCAATTTTAGGCCCATAGTCACCCCTGACTGTAGGAAGTGCAGAAAACGACCCAGCTGAAATTCCTCTGTTGGGGCCTTCCTGGCCTCACACCACGCAACATATTTTCGCCAAATACGGTGATAATGGTTTGCGGTTACTTCTTTCCTGGCTTTTATCAGCGTAGGAATGACTTCTTCCGGAATGCCCTTTTCCTTTAGGATCCGGAATTCAACCGCCATGCCGTCAAACGCAGCCACGGTAAGTCTTGGAACAGACAGGGCCCCTGCTGTAGCAGATCCTGTCTGAGCGGTAGAGGCCATGGGTCCTCTGATATCATTTCTTGAAGTTCTGGGTACCAAGCTCTTCTTGGCCCATCCGGAACCACGAGTATCGTTCTTACTCCTCGTTTTCTTATTATTCTCAGTACCTTTGGTATGAGAGGCAGAGGAGGGACTACATAAACCGACTGGTACACCCACGGTGTCACTAGAGCGTCCACAGCTATTGCCTGAGGGTCCCTTGACCTGGCGCAATATCTAGTTTTTTGTTTAGGCGGGACGCCATCATGTCCACCTGTGGCCTTTCCCAACGGTTTACCAACAGTTGGAAGACTTCTGGATGAAGTCCCCACTCTCCCGGGTGTAGGTCGTGTCTGCTGAGGAAGTCTGCTTCCCAGTTGTCCACTCCCGGAATGAACACTGCTGACAGTGCTAAGACGTGATTTTCCGCCCATTGGAGAATCCTTGTGGCTTCTGCCATCGCCATCTTGCTTCTTGTGCCGCCCTGTCGGTTTACATGGGCGACTGCCGTGATGTTATCTGATTGGATCAGTACTGGCTGGTTTTGAAGCAGAGGCCTTGCCAGACTTAGGGCATTGTAAATGGCCCTCAGTTCCAGAATATTTATGTGTAGGGACGACTCCTGACTTGACAAAAGTCCTTGGAAATTTCTTCCCTGTGTGACTGCCCCCCAGCCTCGAAGGCTGGCATCCGTGGTTACCAGGACCCAGTCCTGTATGCCGAATCTGCGGCCCTCTTGAAGATGAGCACTCTGCAGCCACCACAGTAGAGATACCCTGGTCCTTGGAGACAGGGTTATCAGCCGATGCATCTGAAGATGCGATCCCGACCACTTGTCCAAGAGGTCCCACTGAAAGGTTCTTGCATGGAACCTGCCGAATGGAATTTTGCTTCGTAAGAAGCTACCATTTTTCCCAGGACTCGTGTGCAGTGATGCACCGATACCTGTTTTGGTTTCAGGAGGTCTCTGACTAGAGATGACAGCTCTTTGGCTTTCTCCTGCGGGAGAAACACTTTTTTCTGTTCTGTGTCCAGAACCATCCCCAGGAACAGTAGGCGTGTGGTAGGAACCAGCTGTGACTTTGGAATGTATAGAATCCATCCGTGCTGTTGTAGCACTTCCCGATATAGTGCTACTCCGACCAACAACTGCTCCTTGGACCTCGCCTTTATAAGGAGATCGTCCAAGTACGGGATAATTAAAACTCCCTTTTTTCGAAGGATTATCATCATTTCTGCCATTACCTTGGTAAAGACCCTCGGTGCCGTGGATAGTCCAAACGGCAGTGTTTGGAATTGGTAATGGCAATCCTGTACCACAAATCTGAGGTACTCCTGGTGAGGATGGTAAATGGGGACATGTAGGTAAGCATCCTTGATGTCCAGGGATACCATGTAATCCCCCTCCTCCAGGCTTGCAATAACCGCCCTGAGCGATTCCATCTTGAACTTGAATTTTTTTATGTATGTGTTCAAGGATTTCAAATTTAAAATGGGTCTCAACGAACCGTCCGGTTTCGGTACCACAAACAGTGTGGAATAGTAACCCCGTCCTTGTTGAAGTAGGGGCACCTTGACTATCACCTGCTGGGAATACAGCTTGTGAATTGCCTCTAGCACAGCCTCCCTGCCTGAGGGAGTTGTCGGCAAGGCAGATTTGAGGAAACGGCGGGGGGGGAGACGCCTCGAATTCCAGCTTGTACCCCTGAGATACTACTTGAAGGATCCAGGGATCCACCTGTGAGCGAGCCCACTGATCGCTGAAATTTTTGAGGCGGCCCCCTCCGTACCTGGCTACGCCTGTGGAGCCCCCGTGTCATGCGGTGGACTCAGAGGAAGCGGGGGAAGAATTTTGATTCTGGGAACTGGCTGACTGGTGCAGCTTTTTCCCTCTTCCCTCGTCTCTGTGCAGAAAGGAAGCGCCTTTGACCCGCTTGCTTTTCTGAAGCCGAAAGGACTGTACCTGATAATACAGTGCTTTCTTAGGCTGTGAGGAAACCTGAGGTAAAAATTTTTCTTCCCAGCTGTTGCTGTGGATACGAGGTCCCAGAGACCATCCCCAAACAATTCCTCACCCTTATAAGGCTCTATGTGCCTTTTAAAGTCAGCATCACCTGTCCAGTGTCGGGTCTCTAATACCCTCCTGACAGAATGGACATTGCATTAATTCTGGATGCCAGCCGGCAAAATATCCCTCTGTGCATCCCTCATATATAAGACGACGTCTTATGTTCGCAAAATAGTATCCCTGTTTGACAGGGTTACAGACCACGCTGCAGCAGCACTATCTGCAGGTCTCAGTCTAGTACCTGAGTGTGTAAATACAGACTTCAGGATAGCCTCCTGCTTTTTATCAGCAGGTACCTTCAAAGTGGCCGTATCCTAAGACGGCAGTGCCACCTTTTTTGACAAACGTGTGAGCGCCTTATCCACCCTAGGGAATATCTCCCAGCGTAACTTATCCTCTGGCGGGAAAGGGTACGCCATCAGTAACTTTTTTATCGGGGGAACCCACGCTTTTTCACACTTCATTCACTGATTTGATGGGGGAACAAAACACTGCCTGCTTTTTCTCCCCAAACATAAAACCCTTTTTTAGTGGTACTTGGGTTAATGTCAGAAATGTGTAACACATTTTTTATTGCCGGGATCATGTAACGGATGTTCCTAGTGGATTGTGTATATGTCTCAACTTCGTCGACACTGGAGTCAGACTCCGTGTCGACATCTGTGTCTGCCATCTGAGGGAGCAGGCGTTTTTGAGCCCCTGATGGCCTTTGAGACGCCTGGGCAGGCGCGGGCTGAGAAGCCGGCTGTCCCATATCTGTTACGTCATCCAGCCTTTTATGTAAGGAGTTGACACTGTCGGTTTATACCTTCCACCTATCCATCCACTCTGGTGTAGGCCCCACAGGGGGCGACATCACATTTATCGGTATTTGCTCTGCCATCACATAAGCCTCCTCATCAAACGTGTCGACACAGCCGTACCGACACACCGCACACACACACAGGGAATGCTCTGACTGAGGACAGGACCCCACACAGCCCTTTGGGGAGACAGAGAGAGAGTATGCCAGCACACACCAGAGCGCTATATAATTTTGGGATTAACACTATATTGAGTGAATTTTTCCCAATAGCTGCTTGTATATACAATATTGCGCCTAAATTTTGTGCCCCCCCCTCTCTTTTTAACCCTTTGAGCCTGAAAACTACAGGGGAGAGCCTGGGGAGCTGTCTTCCAGCTGCACTGTGAAGAGAAAATGGTGCCAGTGTGCTGAGGGAGAAGCCCCGCCCCTTTTTCAACTGACTTTCTCCCGCTTTTTCTGGAATACTGGCAGGGGTAATTTTACATCTATATAGCCTCTAGGACTATATATGATGTAGATTTGCCAGCCAAGGTGTCATATATTGCCCTCAGGGCACCCCCCCCCAGCGCCCTGCACCCTCAGTGACCGGAGTGTGAAGTGTGCATGAGGAGCAATGGCGCACAGCTGCAGTGCTGTGCGCTACCTTGGTGAAGACCGAAGTCTTCTGCCGCCGATTTTCTGGACCTCTTCTTGCTTCTGGCTCTGTAAGGGGGACGGCGGCGCGGCTCCGGGAACGAACACCAAGGCCAGTTCCATGCGGTCGATCCCTCTGGAGCTAATGGTGTCCAGTAGCCTAAGAAGCCCAAGCTAGCTGCAAGCAGGTAGGTTCGCTTCTTCTCCCCTTAGTCCCTCGATGCAGTGAGCCTGTTGCCAGCAGGTCTCACTGTAAAATAAAAAACCTAAAATAAACTTTCTTTCTAGGAGCTCAGGAGAGCCCCTAGTGTGCATCCAGCTCGGCCGGGCACAGAAATCCAACTGAGGTCTGGAGGAGGGTCATAGTGGGAGGAGCCAGTGCACACCAGATAGTACCTAATCTTTCTTTTAGAGTGCCCAGTCTCCTGCGGAGCCCGTCTATTCCCCATGGTCCTTACGGAGTTCCCAGCATCCACTAGGACGTCAGAGAAATATACATTATTACATTTGTTTATAAAATACAGACTAACGGGGATATTCAATTACCCGCAACGATTGCAGGTGTAAAGTCTCACCACTGGGGGCTATCTAATTAGCCCCGATAAGCCGGCGCGTGCCGCGGCTTATCAGGGATTTTGCTTCACCTTCCTCTGGCAGGCGAAGCAAAATGGCTGATAACAGCCCTGTTTTCATCCGAAAACGGGGCTATTTCACCCGAAAACACACAGGTTTCACTGAACCTGTGTGTTTATGGGTGTAAAAGGACTTGTTACCGGCCAAGCCAGGGCCGGTGCAAGCTTTCTCGGCACCCTAGGCAAAACTTCTGCCTACTGCCCCTTCCCCCTACCTGCCCTTCAGATGAATGGCATGCTGTTGGTCTCCCCCACCCCCAGTCTGTTGCATGGCTGCTCTCTTCTCCCCATCTTTCCAGTCTGTGTGGGTGCCTGCTGCTCACACCCTTCCCCCCCTCATCTCTGTTAAATGTCTGCTGCTCTATTCCCCCCACCATCTGTGTGCATGCCTGCTGCTCATCACCCCCCCCCCGTCTCCCCCCCCAATAGGCGTACGCAGACACTGACAGGCGGGTGCCGCTCCGGACTCCCCCCCCCCCCCCTCCACGGCATTATAGTGTTCTCTCACCTCCCCTGTCCTGGATATAGACTGCTTACCTGGGCCGCCCAGGTGAGCTGTCTATGGGCCGCCCAGGTGAGCAGACTATATCCAGGACAAGGGAGGTGAGAGAACACTATAATGCCGTAGAGGGGGGGGAGGTCCGGAGCGGCACCCGCCTGTCAGTGTCTGCGCACGCCTATGCCCCCCACACACTGCTGCTCTCCCCCACTTTCCTTATCAAATGCAGGCAGTGCACTGTGCAGCCACCTTACCTGCATGCTGCGATGCAGAGTAGGGACTGAGTAGTCTGTGAAAAAGCCTGGAATGAAGAGCAGTGCTGCATGTCACCCCCAGCCAGGACTCCAGGAGCTGTCAAAGTTACTGCCTGTGCCGGGTGGAGGCAGAGCTGGAGGCTGCAATACGGAAGCTTGGCAGTTGCAGCTACTGTAAGATACGAGTGGCGGGGGGATTGCGGCGGCTGTGAAAGGTAGGACCACACTACCTTTTTCAGGTAGCTGTAGCTGGCCGCCCCCTCAGGTCCTGGTGCCCCTAGGCAGCTGCCTAAAGCTGCCTAGTGGAAGCTCCGGCCCTGGGCCAAGCTAATTAAATAGCCCGACCGCAGCACCTGAAGAAACATCAGGGTTTTTTACTGTTGTAACCCCTTTCTCACCACCCAGGGGCTATCAGTACATAAGTGCCTCCACCCAAGCTAGAATAATATCTATAGGCCCGCTTGGGTAAGCCTATATTAAGTATATGTGTAAATACAATGTTACCGATTCAAGATGCTTGTGTATTTCCTATGATGATTCTTCTTCTTTCGGGTCCCATGGATTTGAGTACAAGCGACAACTATGGTAAGTATAACAGCTACAGTATCTGGGTTTTAATTCATCAATATCACAGTTGCAGTTAACATACGACAAACTATGCAAACATATAGACTATAGAATTTCAAGAAATCCGTCCCCCTTATCTAAGGTGCTTATACAATAAAAATATATGCATGCAATACAAAAAAAACCTTTATATTAGTTAATGAGTGACCCGGGCACTCTCAGGAAAAATAATAGCGCAATTGAGGCCCTTGAGCAATGTATGTTAGTAGTGCTTTGACGGCGTTCAATTAATCCCATATAACAGTTCCGATATCACTGAGATTCCTCTTAAATCTTATGAAATATTTATAATCCTCAGGTTCCAGATCCTGATCCATTTCCTCTCCTTTCCTGTTAGGTCACTTTTTATCGAACCACAGTTTCTGTATTCTTTGTACTATAGATATATAATAGTCCTACAAATTTACATTCCGGACTCACTGGCTTTTCAGCGAATATCTCTTTCCTCTTGAATTATCTATGGGAGCTTCCTAGCATAAGCAGTTCATAGATAGTTGTAATTATAGTAAGATACTATGTCTCTAATATTGCTATTCTTGGTGGCTAACTTAATACATTCTACATTTGTGTTGCATTAATGGTCTCTGGGTGAACCCTTAAATTTGATACAATGTAATTGCTCTCTGGCTAGGTTTCCCTTATATGTCCATAACTGACTAACAGTGTATGGATCTCTTCTTTGTATAAGTGCAACTCCCTGAATATACTTTGATCTTGGGGGTGGCACTACCTTGCCATTCCTTTGGGAACATTTCTCATTAACATTCACTCACTCCATTAACTGACTGGATTTATCACTCTTATAAATTGAGCAGTGTGTCCATTCTACGTTTTACGAGCAATTCCTTGCTCTTATGTTACTGCTTCACATAGATATATACAGTCACTATTGCCTGCAGCTGTCCACACCTCTATGCTCTCTTGTACACAATCGCATTAATGTATGTAACATACTTCCACTATCCTTCTCCTGGACTGCTAGCTGTTTCCCCTTAATGATAGCAGTTCAGTCTCATTGCAACAGTTATTTCATGTTAACTCAGATATGTCTTATAGCTATGTATATGCTTTGCCAGGCAAGCATTGGTGCTCCGTTTTTTAACTGAATGCTGCCCAATTATGCCTGTGTGGCTGTGTGTCCGAATGCATATAGATTAATGGGCTGAGTGTGCTGGTGGGGAATGATTCTTCGCACTTACACCTCCTCTCTAGTTTCACTGCACACGCATCTGTCACTCCCCTGACTCCTCTTCGGAGGGCGCAGCTGTCTGTCTGTCTAGCGCTGAGCTTCACCCCTCACCAGGAAGTGCTAACTGGAGCCTTTGGGTATGCTAACCTGAACCATCATCACTTCCTTTGTCTCTACCGCTGGAAGGGCTCCCGGTCTGTTGCGCTGCTAGGGACCTCGGCTACCCTGCAGTCAGAGGGAGGTACAATAACCGCTCTGCTACACCATTCAGCACTGCTGGACTCAAAAGCCACACTCTCCGGTCCTTCAGTCCCTCCGATAGTAGCTGCGCCTGGGAACCATCGGTCTCTCCTCAGCTGCTCTTCCACCGGGCTCTCCCTGGGGGAATCACTGACCTCTGACTCTGTCCACCAGTCCAACCGCTTCCCCCAACTGTCCCCACCGGTCTCTCCTTCTCCCCGCATGCAGTCACTAGAAACTTCCTCACTACTACCATGTGCCCTGACACCTCCACCCTAAGTGGGCTTCCCAGTAAATTATACAGCATTTAACAGTCCCACATACTGTACATTTATAACGTGTATATATTGTGAACATTGCTAGCATCATTAGCCCGTTTATAACCACAGGGCTACACTCTCCCCCTGGTGAGTCTGATTGACTAAATTAAGGCATCACCACCTGTAGACATATAGCCCACCAATATAGGGTGTGTTGGGTGTTTCCCTCTATTCGACTAATGAGAAACGTGTTCAAAATATGGCCAGGGCAGGACCCTATTAGGGTGTACTAACAATGGTACCTCAGTGGGGGTTCCCAATTGATCATATGTGAGTACCCTGGGAGGCCTTCGAAGTCGTTGTGGCCTAGGGGTCGGTATAACCGCTACTTCTTCTGAATCTGTACCAGTATTAGCCCTTAGGTTACTTGGTACTTCAATGTCACTATCCTCTTCCCAACCCCCTTCTTAATTTCTATAGCTCCCATCCATTCTCCACTCATGATGAGTCATTGGGGCTTCTATAACTTCTTCATGGGTCTTTAGTGCACCTTCAGCTTTGGAAGATTCCTTTTCCTTATAATAATATCCTCTATAGTGATCCTCCTCTGTCATCTCATTCTCCCTTTTGGATTCAAAGGGCTTTCCATCATCTGTGTTATTTGGCCGTGGTACAAGGCCTGGGCTGGGGGAGTCAGTGTCATCATTTCCCCATCGCAGATTCAGCACAGTTGGTAACAGATGTTGTCGATGATACGTCACCATTGATCCCTTTTCATCTTCAGGCATTAACTGATTTACTGGGAGATTACCCAGTTGCTTTACTATGACATAAGGCTTGGATCGCCAACGGTTGGCGAGCTTTCTTCATCGGGGGGCGCCTAGCAGTCTAATCAACACCCGATGCCCTGGGAACAAACGGTGTTCTTTTACATGGTTGTTGTATCTGAGCCAGTTCCTTTCTCCTAGGCTTTCTGCAGCCGCTTGAGCAAGCTGATAGGCCTCTTTTATCTGCCTTCGTAAGCGTTGCACATACTGTGTGTGCAAAACCACAGTCGGGGAATTAATATGAGTATCCAAATATACATCAATTGGTAATCTAGCCTCTCTGCCGAACATAAGGAAATAAGGTGTATATCAAGTGGCCTCATTTTGTGTGCAGTTATAAGCGTGCACCAGAGTTGAAACATACTGTTTACATCTTAATTTCATCTTAGAATTCAACGTTCCTAACATATTCAATAGGGTCCTATTGAATCGCTCAGGTTGATGGTCGCCCTGGGGATAATAAGGAGTTGTTCAGGATTTCTTTATACCGCAACAAAAGCATAGCTCATGAATAAGTTTGCTTTCAAAGTCACGGCCTTGGTCGGAGTGAATCCTAGCAGGCAACCCATAATGTTGGAAGAATCTTTCCCACAAGGTCTTAGCAACAGTTACCGCCTTTTGATTAGGGGTCACATATGCTTGCGCATACCGTGTGAAATGATCGGTAACTACGAGGATGTTCCCATCCTGTCCTCCCGGTCCTTCTAATGAAAGGAAGTCGATGCATATCAAGTCCATGGGTCCAGAACTTTGGATGTTTACTAATGGAGCAGCTTTTGTGGGTAGAGTTTTTCGTAGAATGCAGCTTCCACAGGTCTTACAGAATTGGTCGATCTCCTTATTCATGAAGGGCCAAAAGAAACATTCAACGATCAAACCCTGGGTCTTATCATACCCTAAGTGGCCATGCCTATCATGCAGTTCCGTCATTACCAGCCGTCTAAAGCTGGCTGGTAATACTATCTGCAGCCGTTCTCTACCATCCCGCCTTTGGCTGCTACAGTAAACTACACCGTTATTCATCCTTAATTTTTTTAATTGGTGTAGAAGCACTTGCGACTTCGCGGACAGAGGTTGGATATTCCTACCAGATTGAGGATTCTCCAATATCTGAATGATGGGTAAAATATCAGAGTCGGCTCTCTGTTCTTTAGCCAGCTGGTCGGTCTCGATAACCTCCAATCCATTCAAATCTGACTGAGTTACTCTCTGATACTTGGGGGGTATGACCTTTTCTGAAGCTCCCACCAAAAGAATAGCTGCCCTTTCGATATATCTGTTGTTACTGATGTGATGACACAGCCCCTTTACTGCTGCAGCCGGGACCTCAACCCACTCATTCGTGTCCTCATTACCTTCCGGATGTGGCAGTCTTGACAGCGCATCCGCATCCTGATTGACCATTCCCGGTCTATATTTTATCGTGAAATGATAGTTATTCAGAGCGGCCAACCACCTATGGCCCGTCGCATCTACTTTCGCAGTAGTCTGAACATAGGTCAGAGGGTTGTTGTCCGTCTGCACTACAAACTCTACCCCATAAATGTAATCATGGAACTTCTCCGTAAGGGCCCACTTGAGAGCTAGAAACTCCAGCTTATAGACGGGATACTTCTTTTCACTGTTTGATAACACTCGACTTACATAAGCAATCGGTCTTAATTGCTCATTCTGAAGTTGATACAAAACTCCCCCAAGCCCCTCGAAGGACGCATCAACGTGAACCTCATACGGAAGTCCTGGGGTAGCATAAGCCAATACCGGGGAGCTAGTTAGACTCTCTTTTAGCTGATGGAAAGCCTCCTCACACTTTGCATCCCATCTGGGCCCAAATGGATCTTTTGGTTTAAAGTAATCCTTCTCTTTTGATAGGGAAGTACTGTGGTTTTTCCCATTCGGTGGGTAGCCTTTAGTCAACTCGGTTAAAGGGCGAGCAGGTTTAGAGTAATGTGGCACAAATTTCCGGTAATATCCACAAAATCCGAGGAAAGATCTCAGCTCCTGGAGGTTATCAGGTCGTGGCCAATTTTTTACAGTCTCTACTTTATCCGGATCGGTGGCCACCCCTTGTCGACTAACAATATGGCCAAGATATTTTACTGAAGCCCGACATAACTTGCATTTTTCAATGGAAAGCTTCAACCCTCGGGCACGCAAACGATCCAACACTTTAATTAGACGCTGATTGTGCTCTTCCAGTGTCTTTCCAAACACAATAATATCATCCAAGTAAACCAATACTTCTCGGTAGCACATATCCCTGACTGTCTTTTCCATTGTCCTTTGGAACGTAGTAGGGGCACCAGTTATCCCTTGCGGCATCTTTAAGAATTCAAAGAATCCTATAGGACATATGAAGGCCGTTTTGGATCGATCTGCTGCACTCATTGGGATCTGGTAACAACCACACCGTAGATCTAATACTGAAAACCACCTGCTCCCCTGTAAACAATCTAGGGCTTTGTCGACCTTTGGTACAGTGTATTGGTCGGGGACGGTGCGGTAATTGAGGGTGCGATAATCTATACAAAGTCTGATTTCACCATTTTTCTTCCGTGCTACCACTATTGGAGAGGCATACTGGCTCTCGGAATCGGCTATTACATTGTTTTCCAACAGCCCTCGTAAATGGTTCCTGACATCCTCAAAGTCTGCTGGCGCCAGGCGTCTTGATCTTTCTCGGAAAGGGGTGTCATCCGTCAGCTTGATATGATGTTCCACGCCCACAGCAGTGCCAAGCTCCCACTCACTTTTAGAGTATGCCGACTCCCTCTGTTGTAGTTGTTCCATCAGAATTTGTTTTTTACCCTCATCAATATCACTTCTGATGAAACAGGATTCCAGATCAAACTTTGAAGTAGGTGTGCCTACTTCCATCTCCCCAGCTCCAACCGACCCCTCTATCTGCTGACACCTACACGTGCTATCTGGGACACCTTGGCCAGGGCTGTCCGAGTGATCCTGATCCTGTTTCTCGCACCATTGGATGAGGTTCCGATACATATTAGTGTTAGTGCCCACTATAACCGGCAATTTTCCATTGTCTCCTGGGGAGTCAGGACATACCAATGCTACCAACGGGACGGTCGTATTCGGGGAACCCAACCCGGGTTCAAAAGTAACCTGAGTTACAATATACCCTAAATAGGGGTAGCATTGCCCACTTAAACCCCATATGATGAGACCACTAAGTGGTTGGATGGGGATGTCTGAAAGATCAGTGTTATACCAAGATTCAAATATTATGGACACTTGAGATCCACTGTCCATGAGAATGGTACAATCGTGCCCATTGATCATAGCTTTGATTATAGGAGCATGTCCCATCAAACTATCCGGTATATGATGTGACCACTGGGCACTCCCCATAGCGCAAAAATTTATTATTGGGGAGTCTCTAAGGTGTCCACAGAGCTCCTGTTGGTGTTTTCCCCCAGAGAGGGCCCTCCCTCTACTAGGAAAATTACCTCCCCTCCGTTCTGACCCACTCTCTGGGCATTCAAACAACCTGTGCCCCATCTGCCCACAACTATAACACTCATAATTTGGCCAAAAGTCTCCCCTCCTATTTACTCCTCTCCCTAGGCCATCCGGCCTACTGGTGGTCCGATTTTGACTGGTCTGTAGGGCAATGAGCTGATCAATTTTCTTGTTCTGTTCCTCAATCAGCTTCACCAGTCTCTCATCCATTGGAGGAGGATCCATAGTGGGCAATACCACTTTAACCTTCTTGATAGACTTCTCCCGAGCCTCTATCTGAACTTCTTCCACTTTAACCTCTCTAATTCATTTAACGTAGGAGGTCGGGCAGTAGTCATGGTGCATCTTATTTTCTGGGCTACTGGGTTGTTGGTAAGAGCCCCTTTCAATACTTGTTTTAGGCGTTTCTCGTCTACTACCTCTTTGGTAAGTCCTCCCATGATCTTGTAAATCAACTGGTCCACTTGATAAATATAGTTGGTTAACGTCTCTTCATGATCCTGATAGGTACTGTTTAACCGAGCTATCAGGTTTCCCACATCCTCCAACGTCCCAATCGAAAAGTCTAATGCCTCTATATATTCACTCAATGTAGCAGAGGGATTGCTACTCCGGGTAGCCTGAATCACGCCCATGGCCGGTCCTCGCAAACTTTCCACCACTATTTGTTTCCTGATGTGTTCCGGGCATTGCCACTCCTCCGAGTGTTGTATGGCAGCTTCCCTCCACATATCATAAGTTTCCTCATCCTGCCGGTATGGGGGTGATTCCAGAGAATATCCTCAATCTGCGATATCCCCCTTCGAAATGCCATCTCTCAGATGACTAACTACCTTGTCCACTACCTTTTCCACTTGCGGCTCCAAACTGACATTCTGATTTCCCGAAGAATTTGAGTCGTTACAGGGAGTAAGAGTACTACCCCCTAGAAGGGGTTCCCCTGCTCCTGGTTCATCCTGGGAGGTGGCGGCTTCCTCATCATCTGATCTCTGTCCATCCGGCCACAGTATTTGTACCTTCCTTCCCGTCCCTATTTCTAATATAATCATACTAGGTATTAAAGTTCTGTCTAACGGGTCTTTATTGCTTAAGAGCATGGCAAATACTTCTCCGTACTGTCCCTTCCACTTGTTTACGATACATGGCTGACTAACCCCAGATAACTGCCCTACTACTTTAAATACACCTTCATCAGTAACAGAGGACAGATTCCCCACCAGCCCAAAACTACTCCTTTCTCTCAGCACCAGCGAGAGATATCCTTTCCAGTAACCATCTCCATCCTGACACTGACTACCTGTGCTATTTTGGTAACAGAAAACACTGATATGAAGGGATCTCAGCAGTGCCTCCAGAAATGTAACCCCTTTCTCACCACCCAGGGGCTATCAGTAAATAAGTGCCTCCACCCAAGCTAGAATAATATCTATAGGCCCGCTTGGGTAAGCCTATATTAAGTATATGTTGAAATACAATGTTACCGATTCAAGATGCTTGTGTATTTCCTATGATGATTCTTCTTCTTTCGGGTCCCATGGATTTGAGTACAAGCGACAACTATGGTAAGTATAACAACTATCTGGGTTTTAATTCATCAATATCACAGTTGCAGTTAACATACGACAAACTATGCAAAGATATAGACTATAGAAATTCAAGAAATCCGTCCCCCTTATCTAAGGTGCTTATACAATAAAAATATATGCATGCAATACAAAAAAAACCTTTATATTAGTTAATGAGTGACCCGGGCACTCTCAGGAAAAATAATAGCGCAATTGAGGCCCTTGAGCAATGTATGTTAGTAGTGCTTTGACGGAGTTCAATTAATCCCATATAACAGTTCCGATATCACTGAGATTCCTCTTAAATCTTATGAAATATTTATAATCCTCAGGTTCCAGATCCTGATCCATTTCCTCTCCTTTCCTGTTAGGTCACTTTTTATCGAACCACAGTTTCTGTATTCTTTGTACTATAGATATATAATAGTCCTACAAATTTACATTCTGGACTCACTGGCTTTTCAGCGAATATCTCTTTCCTCTTGAATTATCTATGGGAGCTTCCTAGCATAAGCAGTTCATAGATAGTTGTAATTATAGTAAGATACTATGTCTCTAATATTGCTATTCTTGGTGGCCAACTTAATACATTCTACATTTGTGTTGCATTAATGGTCTCTGGGTGAACCCTTAAATTTGATACAATGTAATTGCTCTCTGGCTAGGTTTCCCTTATATGTCCATAACTGACTAACAGTGTATGGATCTCTTCTTTGTATAAGTACAACTCCCTGAATATACTTTGATCTTGGGGGTGGCACTACCTTGCCATTCCTTGGGGAACATTTCTCATTAACGTTCACTCACTCCATTAACTGACTGGATTTATCACTCTTATAAATTGAGCAGTGTGTCCATTCTACGTTTTACAAGCAATTCCTTGCTCTTATGTTACTGCTTCACATAGATATATACAGTCACTATTGCCTGCAGCTGTCCACACCTCTATGCTCTCTTGTACACAATCGCATTAATGTATGTAACATACTTCCACTATCCTTCTCCTGGGCTGCCAGCTGTTTCCCCTTAATGATAGCAGTTCAGTCTCATTGCAACAGTTATTTCATGTTAACTCAGATATGTCTTATAGCTATGTATATGCTTTGCCAGGCTAGCATTGGTGCTCCATTTTTTAACTGAATGCTGCCCAGTGATGGGTTATCAAATTATGCCTGTGTGGCTGTGTGTCCGAATGCATATAGATTAATGGGCTGAGTGTGCTGGTGGGGAATGATTCTTCGCACTTACACCTCCTCTCTAGTTTCATTGCACATGCATCTGTCACTCCCCCGACTCCTCTTCGGAGGGCGCAGCTGGCTGTCTGTCTAGCGCTGCAGCTTCACCCCTCACCAGGAAGCGCTAACTGGAGCCTTTGGGTATGCTAACCTGAACCACCATCACTTCCTTTGTCTCTACCGCTGGAAGGGCTCCCGGTCTGTTGTGTTGCTAGGGACCTCAGCTACCCTGCAGTCAGAGGGAGGTACAATAACCGCTCTGCCACACCATTCAGCGCTGCTGGTCTCAAAAGCTCCGCTCTCCGGTCCTTCAGTCTCTCCGATAGTAGCTGCGCCTGGGAACCATCGGTCTCTCCTCAGCTGCTCTCCCACCGGGCTCTCCCTGGGGGAATCACTGACCTCTGACTCTGTCCACCAGTCCAACCGCTTCCCCCAACTGTCCCCACCAGTCTCTCCTTCTCCCCGCATGCAGTCACTAGAAACTTCCTCACTACTACCATGTGCCCTGACACCTCCACCCTAAGGGTGCTTCCCAGTAAATTATACAGCATTTAACAGTCCCACATACATTTATAACGTGTATATATTGTGAACATTGCTAGCATCATTAGCCCGTTTATAACCACAGGGCTACACTGTGATGCTTAGAGTGGTCACATGAGACCAGTGTCCATCCTTGCTCTCTTATAGTAATATTTTTGTACGTCATCTGTTCCAAAATCGGAATATGGATAATAATTTGCATATCATTAATAAGACTAATTAAGACTCAGAACTATTATAAAAGAGATGAACACACCAATTAATATTACAGATAACACCATTTCTATGTATAGCTCGGTCCGAATTATCACGTGATCAACAATAACACATGATCGGACCAGCCATAGTATTATAGGTGTAGCAGGGTTGTGTGATCTTGCTAATTTATGGTGTAAGTCAATAGCTGCTAGGCACCTGTGAATGCCCGAAACTAGGTTAAACATAATATCCTGTTTGTGTTTTTGTTATAGTCATGTAATCTTCATCACGTGACTCAAACAGAGAGAATCGGTTGCTAACAGACAGGATGTGGCTAAACATATATTTTCAGCTTGTTAAACTATTATTAATAGGAGAGACAAAGGGAAGATAACAAAGGGATTTTATCATTGACTGTTACCAGTAGTATCTGTTTGTATTATAGATGGCCCCATTTCTATGTATAACTGTCTGAATTGTCACGTGATCAAAATAACAAGTGGATCGGACCAGCCGTAGAATAACAGGTCTAATGGGGTAATATGATTTTATTAACCTATGGTGTAGTAGTCCCATAGTTGCTAGGTGCCTATAAATGCCCGAGATTTGGGCAAACAAAATATCCTGTGTCACACCTGAGGGATGAGGCTGACCTGGGGAAGCCTCAGGTGTAGGGGCTGACGTGTACTTGAACCTGGCGGGTAGGATAGGATTCTTGGACATGTAGGGAATCTTAGCACCGATGCCCAAAATGCATGACCAAGACAACTTGAATAAAAGCAAAGCTTGTTTTTTAAGCACAGAGTTCATATAAACTTTGGCAGTTCAGAGAAATGATATGCTCAATGACAAGGTTGTGCAGATTACAGGAGGAAGTACAGTTCCTAGGGCGCAGTGGTAATAGATTACTGTGGCAATGCTGAGAACACAATATAGAATAGTCCTTGCAAGACCCGGAGATGGTAAGTCTGTTTAGGCCAACAGCAAACCACTGTATAGGTAAACGTACAAGAACAGACCAGCAGATGGCACACTGGAAGCTGGTGATGGTAATATTGCACAGAGGTAGAGGTGAGCTTTGAAGAACTGCCGGGGTTGCCCGATAGAACTCGCCAGGTGGTAAAGGTGCTGTGGAGCTCACCAATGTAGACAGAGTTCGATGGTGAGGGCACCGATGGTGTACTGTGGTTCTATGTTGGAACACCGATGGAGGATGGAAGCAATGCTAGAACACCGCTGAGAGCTGTAAACAATACTGAAAAACCGCTGAGAGCTGTAAGTGATACAGGAACATGGCTGGAAGCTGGAAGCGATAATGGAACACCGCTGAGAGCTGGAAGCCGGTGAGGAATCACTGTAGATCACTGAGAGCGATGTAGGTATACTGATGAGAGCTGGAAGTGATACTGGAACACCGCAGGAAGCGGGAAGCAATGCTGGAACACCGCTGAGAGCTGGGAGCCCATGAGAATCACTGCAGATCACAGAGAGCAATGCAGGAACACCGCTGGAGTCAGACAGCACCGCAGGGCGGAAACTGGCGCAGGTCTCCTCAAGTGGAGCAAGGTCACAGGAGCTGGAATACCTGAGGACAGCAAGCTGGAACATCCACAGACAGGAGAGGCATCTCACACTGGGATAGACAACCAAAGCACTGACGATTAGACAGTCTGGATTCAGGATATTTATACCAGCTGGGAAGCAGGTATTGGCTGAGCAATCAGGGAGAGTCCAGAGTGCAGCTATGGAGAATCATGTGATGATGCCAAACATGGCTGCGCCCATCTTTGGTCCTGGAGGGAAAGTCTGTTTGTATCAGCACGTGGAAACCTGTAATAACGGCGGCGGAGGCCAGGAGACGCCATCTACTGGAACCGGAGGAACATGCTGACTAGTCGCCATGACAGCACTGCCGGGATCGCTGAGAGGAGACTGTGAAGATGCCGTGCAGCGCGCTGCCCGCAGACAGCGCAGGTGAAAACCAGGCTTGGAGCGCAGGGCCAGTCTCAGGAGGCACTTAGAAGGTAAATACTGTAAGTGTGTCTAATTACCCGGATCGTGACATCCTGTTTATGTTTTTATTATGGTTACGTGATCAACATCACGTGAATCAAATCAGAGAGAATCGGTGACTAAGAGACAAGATACAGTTATACATGAATATTCGGCTTATTGAATTGTCAATAATAGGGGAGAGGACTTGACATGAAGGACATTTTTCAGTTGCTGTTAATATAGTTACATAGTTTATGAGGTTGAAAAAGACAATTTGTCCATCGAGTTCAACCTATTTGTGTTCTCCTACTCTGTATTATTTTCAGGACTAATTTTATCTGTTGATAAAGTCGGCCGTTGTGTTGTATTTCCTCATTTTATTATAACTATAGTACATGATCTATCCACCATAACCCTTTATATCGTTATCCATTTGGAATTTATGTAGCCCATTCTTAAAAGTATTGACCGAGTCTGCCATTACTTCTCTCTCAGGCAGGGAATTCCAAACTCGTATTGTCCTTACTGTGAAAAAACCTTTTCCCCTCTGTTTGCGGAATCCCCTCTCCTCTAACCTAAGTGGGTGTCCACGTGTCTTCTGTGTTGATCTTACCAGAAACAGATCCCCCGCAAGCTCTGTGTATTGTCCCCTTAAATATTTATAATTGTTGATCATGTCCCCTCTTAATCTCCTCTTTTCCAGTGTGAACATGTCAAGCCTTGCAACGTGAACTGTTGGTAGCTCTCGAGGACCAGGGTTGGCTACCACTGACTTAGTACTTCAATCCAATTTGAAAAAGTTCCATTTGCCACAACGCGCTTCTCCCTATTATCTAACCAATTACTAACCCAAGTGCATATTGTGCTCCCTAGCCCCAGTTCATGTAACTTATAGATAAGTCTCATGTGTGGCCCTGTGTGTCGAAAGCTTTAGCAAAGTCTAAAAAGTTTACATCCACCACCTTACCCAGATCAAGGTTCGCACTAACTGTTTCATAAAAGCCTAGTAAGTTTGTTTGACATGATCTATCCTTCGCAAATCCATGTTGGTTCCTAATAATAATATTTTTGGCTTCAAGGATCTTCTGTACACTATCCCTTAGAATGCTTTCTAGCACTTTCCCCACTATAGATGTAAGACTAACTGGTCCATAATTGCCTGGTTCAGCTTCACTTCCCTTTTTGAAGATTGGCACTACTTCCACTATACGCCAGTCTTTGGGAACCATGCCTGATGTAAGTGAATCATTGTAGATTAAAAATAGAGGTCTTGCTAATTCAGAGTGTAGCTCCATGAGAACCCTTGGGTGAATACCGTCTGGACCAGGTGATTTATTAATCGGTCATAGACTTCCTCCTCACTTAAGTAAGCACTTAGCAGTGAGACATTATCCTTATTGAGGTTGGGTGTTAGTTCATGCATCTGGTCCTCTATTGTAAATACCGATGAGATAAACTCATTTAATTTATCCGCTATGTCATTATCGTTTTTTATTAAGCCTCCCAGTTTGTCCTTTAAAGGGCCTATACTCTCCTTCTTTAATCTTTTGCTGTAGCTATATTTTAAAAATTGGTGTTCCCATGTATAGATCAAGAACATTAAACCAACATATTAACATATAATTGGTCTAACCGTACAGGGATAGACTTGTTTGTATTGTAAATATATCGACCCTTTTAAAGGGATCAGCAGGCTATTCAGAGACTTTAAACACTTTAGATGTAGCTGTGAAAAAAGTATTGATTGTAGAAGGATAAGATATAACTGAACATCGTTAACCAACCCATTTCTTTGTCAGTTCGACATAAGAAACACAATATATAAGCTTCATGTAAAAACATATGTATAGTAATCCATAACTTATGCGTATATACTGTATCATAGTTCTTATTGTGCACAGCAGTAAATCAAAATACAATACAAAGGCAATTATACTTTCATACTAAGAAATTTACTAGTGATGTGGTACAGAAAGATTGGGTGACGGGGAACCTATCTAACCTTTTTGCCTTAAACACCCCTCAAATAACAGAATTGAGTTCCACTGATTCATTAAAGCCATCTGGATGTAATTAATTCATTGTAATCATCCAGAAGACCTCACATTTGCATAGATTCCTAGATCTATCGCCACCCCGAATTGTGGGTGGAACATGTTCTAGTTCAATAATTCGTAAACTTGAGGGGTCATTAATGTGATATCTTAAGAAGGGGGTGGGAACGCTATGTGTGGTAACTTTATTAATAATATTACGTTGCTGTTCCATAAAGTGTCTATTCAATTGGCCCGCGTGATGAGACTGAAGCTAGGAGTCTGTTACCAGGCTTGGTTGCATCGCATGTGACCTGTTGCTCCAGCTGTCTGCAGTCCCTGCATCCATTGCCCCCCAGCGTTCAATGCCTCCTCTGTGTTCCTGGACCAGAAGTGACATGGCGGTCTCCGACCGCCGACATCACTGCTGGAATCGCGCCCCTGAATGCCGTGCAGCCGACAGAGCCGTAACTACACTTTTTGGTGCCCTGTGCCAGAAAGAGAATTGGCGCCCCCCCCATTTTTCCAATAGGGACATAAGGCGCATGCCTCATGGCAGGGGGCATGACAAAATTGATCCCAGAGAAAGCCCTTGCTATGATGCCTCTTCGCATATTTTGGGCCCTTAACTTGAGAGATCTCTGTTATTCAGTTACAATACCCTTTATTAAATAACACATTTCAATATACTGCCATACCCAGGATTCAAACCTATAACCTGCTGCATTCCAGTCTCACTCCCTACTCATTGGTCTATTTGATGTATAGAAACTATGAGATTTTGAACTATATGAAGCTACTTGCACTTTGTAAAAAAAATAATCAGCATTACAATTGAGCAGATCTATGTAGTGTGCAGTCACACATCCAATCCCTTGCAGCCACACACTACATAAATCTGCTCAGCCGCAATGCTGATCATGTTTTCACGAAGTACAACGTAAGCTTCAAATAGTTAGAATTCTCTACCTTTCTATGTGAGGGCAGATAGCTCAATGAATAGAGTGTCTGACTGCAATGCTAAAAGCAATGGGTTTGTATCCCAGGTATGTCCGCATCTTGAAATGTAAAAGGACAGTGTGACTGATTAACAAAGAGCTATCAAGTTAAGTTCATGAATGTTATATAGGAATTAGTGAAGGTAGGGGTGGGGGAAGGAGACAGGGGCAGTCAGGAGATGCTGGGCTTCAAAAAGGGGGGAAGTTGCAAGTGCACACACCTAGTTACTGCCCTGGTGGCCAATTTTCAGGAGCGCATGCTCCAGAGAGGCACAGTGCAGGAGGGGAACTTCGTTCCCCTCCATGCACAATTTAGCTGATGTCTGCATGTGCAGAGATTAGCTGCAGCAGGGGGTACTGCTCATCAGTCCCCACTAAAACACACTCAGCTGCGCTCTGCATGGGGAATGGGGGGCGAGTATATGGTTGTGGGAGGTGGGGATATACAGATAAATATTTAAATTTTGCTGGAGGGGGGTAAAATAGTAATAAAGAAATACCCTGCTCGCAGGGTATTGGGGGGGGGGGGGATACAGAAAAAGGGTCTTTCAATGGAGCAGTGGTGGTGGTGGGGTTGTAAAACATTTTTTTTTACTACTAAGGGAGTGGGAGGGGGTACTATTATTAGAATTTAAGACCACTGGGAGGTTTATTGCCAATGCGGGGTGGGGGTTGGAAGCTATTTTATAATGGGTCCTATAGTCATGGCGGGTGGGATTTTTTTTTTTTTAAATATATATTTTTTATTAATAATACATTTTCAAATTTTTTTTTACCCACTTGCCTGGCATGGTCACATCAGATGCAATCATACCAGCAAGTGTTTTATTTTTATCTGACCTGGTCGCACAGGAAACTTCCCCCCGCTGCTGCTCTCAGGAGGCTTGGGGGGCTTGGGGGCGTCTGCCTCCCTCCACCCTCTCCTCAGTGTTGCCGTAATACCAATCATTGCTGATCAGTCAGCACAGCAGGACCCCCCACCCAGCGGCTGCAGACAATAGCAGCTGCTGGGAAAAAGAAACCAACGTGTACTCGACAATTTCTGAGCCTTTTTTTGGGGGTAGGAAATCGTCAGTTATGGGGTTATGTAATAAACATTTTTTCATTTCTCATCAGTTTTGTTGTAAAAAATTGTCAGTTAAGGGGTTTCGGTATGAAATATAAAATCTTTAAAAGGGCGAAATAAAGCATTATTGGGCTCTAGCAGAACTGCGTAAACTAACTTCAGATGCTTCCACTTAATCATTTGTTCTCTTATATCTGAGTCTTCTCGCTGCTTCTTTATTAAATATTGCTGATCATACATTTTAATGGAACCTGTTTTTAACTATTCTTCAGCGGATGTGAAACTCACATCTTTCCTCACTCATCTGTGAATCTTCATAGTTAGGCCAAGTAAAAACTTCCTGCCAGTCCAGTCAGTGCCGTTTCTTGCGGCGGGCGAGCCGTGCATCCGCACGGGGCGCCCACCGCGGCACTTCTTGAGGACTTTGAATCCTCCCTCCCCTCTCCTCCCGAGTGCCCAGCTCGGGGGGCGGGGTTTTGCGGAATGACGCGATTGCGTCGTGACGTCACGACACAATCGCGTCATTCCGCAAAACCCCGCCCCCGAGCTGAGCACTCGGAAGGAGGGAGAAGGGGGAGCCAAGCCGGCGAGGGAGAGGCAGCTGAAGAGTGGGAAGAACCGCTTCAAATGTAAGTCAGCCCCTCTCCCTCTCCCTCTCTCTCCCCCCCCCCCCACCTGCCGTATTGTGTAAAATGGGGACACCTGTCTGCCGGAATGTGTAAAATGGGGACTCTTGCCTGCCGTAATATGTAAAATGGGGACTCTTGCCTGCCGCAATGTGTAAAATGGGGAATGTTGCCTGCCGCAATGTGTAAAATAGGGACACTTGCCTGCCGGAATGTGTAAAATGGGGACGCAGTCTGCCGTAATGTGTAAAATGGGGGCACGTGCCTGCCGTACTGTGTAAAATAGGGGCACGTGCCTGCCGCAATGTGTAAAATGGGGACACTTTCCTGCCGCAATGTGTAAAATGGGGGCACGTGCCTGCCGCAATGTGTAAAATGGGGACTCTTGCCTGCCGCAATGTGTAAAATGGGGAATGTTGCCTGCCACAATGTGTAAAATAGGGACACTTGCCTGCCGGAATGTGTAAAATGGGGACGCAGTCTGCCGTAATGTGTAAAATGGGGGCACGTGCCTGCCGCAATGTGTAAAATGGGGACACTTTCCTGCCGCAATGTGTAAAATGGGGGCACGTGCCTGCTGCAATGTGTAAAATGGGGACACTTTCCTGCCATACTGTGTAAAATGGGGGCACGTGCCTGCTGCAGTGTGTAAAATGGGAACACCTTCCTGCCGCAATGTGTAAAATGGGTGCACGTGCCTGCCGCAATGTGTTAAATGGGGGCACATGTCTGCCACAATGTGTAAAATGGGGACACTTGCCTGTTGTACTGTGTAAAATGGAGGCACGTGCCTGCCGCAATGTGTAAAATGGGGACACTTTCCTGCCGCAATGTGTAAAATGGGGGCACGTGCCTGCCGTACTGTGTAAAATGGGGGCACGTGCCTGCCGCAATTTGTAAAATGGGGACACTTTCCTGCCGCAACGTGTAAAATGGGGACACTTGCCTGCCGTGCTGTGTAAAATGGGGTCGCGTGCCTGCTGTAATGTGTAAAATGAGGACTTTTTTTTATCCTGTGGTGGCCGTGATGATATCAGATGAGGCCACGCCCGTCTTAACAAAGCCACGCCCATCTTAACGAGGCCACGACTCCTTGCCGGCGCGCGCATGCGTTTACTCTTTATATCTATGGGGGGGGGGGCGCATTTTTTTTATGTGACTGGGGAAGGGGGGGGGGGCGCATTTTTCAATCTCGCACTGGGAGCCAAATTGGCTAGAAACGGCCCTGAGTCCAGTGAGCATTATTGTTAGCTGACTCCCTATAGAATGATCATTTTTGGATGAAGTTCTTCACAATTTTGTTTAAGGAGATGGCATTCAGGAACTGGACTATCAGCACTCTATTGTCCCCAGGACTTCTGCAGGGGGCCTAATTCAGATTTGTATGCAATGCAATATTTACACAGCTAAGTGATTATCGACCATTTGGTAACAGGAAGTGGCAGCAAAAAACGCCGGCATGTCGCAACCATTTCTGGGGTGTGTCTCAGCTTGGAACTGTGATCCCATACACAGAAAATGTAGTGGCAGCATCACAACTCCAGCAGCCAATCTGGGAGTTGATGTTCCTCGCATCTGCATTGCGGTTGCAAATAGGTACGCAGTTACTGAGATGTAGCGATGGCTCCGGTGGGCGGCTCTATTCTTTTCTGGGTGGCTACAACACTTGTATTGTTTCGCATGCCCGTAGCATTGAAAGTCTGCTACCAGAGTTTCTAGTGTTTAGCACTCAGAGTACCTAGAATGGGTTTCAGGGCTTGGGTCGGCTTTTATGATATTTCAGCAGACAGTGGAGATGCAAGGAGCGTCCAATACGTTTCTTGATGTGCAGTTCATAGGTAGAGTGCATAGGTAGATTAGAAACCATCTGACTGGGTGTGAACTGTAATCTCTGACTAAAGTTCTTGTGAAATGTCAAGGCACACAACCGTATATGAGCACCACTGAACACCAAAGACGCCAGTATGTTAATTTCCTTCACAAACTCATTATGGAGCTCAACAGAGGCTGTTGGAGAACCTGTGTCTGCCATCACAGAGGACAACATTGCTGTCATGCAGGCGACAGTTGAGGTGGATTCTAGGGTGACATAGGCCCCCATCAGCTGAAATGGGTTCCCATCGAGAGCAGAAGGAGGTTTGGGTGACTTGGTGCTGCAAAGTGCTGGCCAGGTCTGATGGCGGTCGCTCAAACTCTCTCTGGGAGAACATCAGTGGCAATGAATCCTGGATTTACAGTTTCAACCTTAGACCAAACAATCGGCCCAGTGGACCCCAATTTGGGGTGAGCGCAGTGGGGCCAAGTGGATGATAATAATATTAATAATAATAATACTTTATTGTCATCAATAGTTCACATGCATGAACAACCAATGAAATTTAAGGGTGGTATTCATATGACCGCCGGTCAGCTGACCGACAGTCACATGACCTCCTCCACGAGCCCGACGCCTCACTATCCCGATGGTCGGCATGCCGACCAACAGGGACTATTTCCACTCGTGGGTGTCCACGACACCCATAGAGTGGGAATAGAACCCGTGGCGACCGCAGGTCGCCACCGAGCCCGCAGCGTGGCGAGCGCAGCGAGCCCGCAAGGGGCTTGCTGCACTCGCCCCTCCCCGCCGGGATCCCGGCGTCGGTAAGCTGACCGGCGGTCAGGAGACCGCCGGTCACCAGTACTACACCCGAAATTTAAACATGAGCAAGTACAGAAACCATAAGAACAAAGTACATCCTCTCCAGAATATCTCCATTATCTAAGATTTGTCCTATTTAACATATTTATTGTTGTTGGAAAAAAACCTGCGTCTTAGACAGCTAGTCTGACAAAGTATAGATCGATATCAATTGTAAGATGGCAACATAGAAAACATCCCGAGATTTGGACGTGATAGATCTCCCAGGGTGGTGGCTGTTTTTGTGTGACCATGACTAGTCATGTAACTACAGTACCACTTGTGCAGCAGCGCACCATCACTGGGGACTGATATGCTAACCAATGCCTGCCGCAAGTGCTGGAGGCCATTTTCAGGTGCCGTCCAAATATTCACGCTCATGGTGTCCTTCTCCATCATGACAATTCACTTGCCCACAAGTCAAGGAAAGTGGTGGATTTTCTGGCCAATGAAGTCATCCAGTGGCTTGGCAATCCACCATACAGTTCAGACCCGTCTTTCTGTGACTTCTTTGTGTTCCCACAAATCAAGTGCAAGATGCAGTGGAGAAATTCATCCAGCATGTACAAGATATACCTGCTTCGGACTGGTTCAGCCGCTTCACCAAGTGGTTTGAGCGCGTGCAACTTTGCACACCCCTTGTACTATTTGTCCAGCTGACATTACAGGATATTCCTACTCCACATGCTCAGTAGATTCCACTGGAGACTGGAATTGCATCTATGAGTGTGGATTGCTTATAAAATCTGAGCAGTTGCACTATATAAGATGGCAAAACATTGCATCAAATGTCCAACCAATGTTCTACCATTGTAGACCATCCTTTTCATTAAATACATGTTTTCACATTTCCACTCAAATACTGCTCAGTTTAGCTTCATGTATGGTTTAAAGTAATCATGAGAGCCTTGGCACAAAGTGCTGCCTTCGTCATAGGTGGCAATTTTGTGTATGTGAAGCTTTTTGTTACATTGTTTGGAATGCTCCCATTTGACACAAATCTGCAAATGCACATTTCCATAAATGCAACATTAAAACACTAAAGGGGCAGAGCTGGCGCAAATGTATAACAGGCAGTGGCAGCGGGAAACGCAGCAACGGCTCTCAGGGTCAGGTCCCTCTGGCTCCCTCTCATAACCTCTTTACCGTCTGGCTGGAGTGCTGTTGCTGGGGGAGCTGCTGCTGACAGGCTGGTGGAGGAGGCTGGAGGAGGATAACACAAGTGGCGCCAGAGCTTGCAGCGGAGCTGCAGCAGTTCTGATCGTGGTGGCTGAGAGTATCCGTCCCACCCCCACTCATCGTCCTGCTCAAACACTGCCGGCAGAACAGGGCATGGCTGACGAAATTCAGGTAAATTCAGAACAGAGGTACTGTAGCGTGTGGAGCTGTGTTTACTGCTTGTCCCTGCTGAGCTTCAATGGGGCAGAGTGCAAGGGACTCTCTCCAGAGTGCAGCCCAGGGAGAGAAAGAATTATGGGTAGGTTGGGTGCATGGAGCATTATGTGACCAGTTCATTAGTGCTGGGTGCTAAACTATCTCTGCAACTCTGTGGAAATATTTGGGATGAATTGATTTTATACCACAAGAAGAGATTTTACATATTGGACTGCATATTACAAAAAGGACATTTCAAGGGTGATTATTCCTTTTCAGATCCTTTGGTGTTATCTAGGGCACCGTTTTATCTGTTGTTCACCTGGGTGTTTGGGTTGGGGCTGAAATGCCAGCGTTCAGAATACCAGCCATGTCATCCCACTGTTTAGAAGCAAGCAAACCCTCACCCTATTACCCCCTAACCTATTTTACTGCAGCCTGAACCCTAGCTCCCCCCCCCCCCCTCCCCCGCAGCCTAACCCTCCCCGGTGGTACCTAACCCAAACACCCCCACCCCCCCTTCCCTCGCAGACTAACCCTAACCGTCCCCACTCAGCCCAAACATAACCTGACCGGATCCCGGGTGTTTGTCCAGTAAATGTGTTAATGTGGTGTGTTGCATATAAGTTTTTCTTGTTTAATATATCCTTGTGGGAGGGACAGGTGTGCAATCCTAGCTGCACTCTCCACTTTCACTGTGCACGTGATTTAAGTAAATTTTTGGTATATTGTGATGGGTACTGATGCCAAGCCTCTGGGCTCTGTCATTGTCTTTGTGTAAAGTTATCCCTCATATTGCAATGTAGTTCCCCCAGCCCACCCCTATTCCCCAGTCAACACTGTGCTCTCTCCCTATTACACCATAATAATTCACATTTTGTTAAAACATTATCTGCCACCTCAGTTTGCATCACACAAAGGAGCAATAAATCAGTGCATGCAGAATGTACTTTGCTGATATAAGGTGTATTATATTTTTAGAAAAAAATATTATTGGTGTATTGGGGAAAGTGACTGCAAATCATGATCTTAATCAGGGAAATTGTCAATAAGTTGCCCAAATACTGTGAGATCCTGGATGGTCGGTAGAGTCATCTTAATAGATTGTCTTAAAACTGGGCCAGATTAGAGACACATGCAGTAGCACAGTTTCTGCATCTTTGTACACAGCGGCTGTGCTTAAATATGTTAATTTGGCAGGAGGCGTCGGTCAGACCACTGTTTTCTGGAAGGTGGCCATCGTTGCCCCTTCCCTTCCACCAAAAGGCTGCAGCATATTAGTCTTGCTGTGGCTTTAGGGGCACTGGCCGTTGTCACAGACACAAATCTGCACATATACAGTACAAATGCTGCACATACACAATACAAATGCTGCACATACACAGTACAAATGCTGCACATACACAGAACAAATGCTGCACATACACAGAACAAATGCTGCACATACACAGAACAAATGCTGCACATACACAGTACAAATGCTGCACACAGTACAAATGCTGCACATACACAGAACAAATGCTGCACATACACAGTACAAATGCTGCACATACACAGTACAAATGCTGCACATACACAGAACAAATGCTGCACATACACAGTACAAATGCCGCAAATACACAGAAAAAATGCTGCACATACACAGTACAAATGCTGCACATACGCAGTACAAATGCTGCACATACGCAGTACAAATGCTGCACATACGCAGTACAAATGCTGCACATACGCAGTACAAATGCTGCACATACACAGTACAAATGCTGCACATACACAGTACAAATGCTGCACATACACAGTACAAATGCTGCACATACACAGAACAAATGCTGCACATACACAGAACAAATGCTGCACATACACAGTACAAATCTGCACATACGCAGTACAAATGCTGCACATACACAGTACAAATCTGCACATACGCAGTACAAATGCTGCACAAACACAGTACAAGTACAAATCTGCACATACACAGTACAAATGCTGCACATACACAGAACAAATGCTGCACATACACAGTACAAATGCTGCACATACACAGTACAAATGCTGCACACAGTACAAATGCTGCACATACACAGTACAAATGCTGCACATACGCAGTACAAATGCTGCACATACACAGAACAAATGCTGCACATACACAGTACAAATGCTGCACATACACAGAACAAATGCTGCACATACGCAGTACAAATGCTGCACATACACAGTACAAATCTGCACATACGCAGTACAAATGCTGCACATACACAGTACAAATGCTGCACATACACAGTACAAATGCTGCACATACACAGAACAAATGCTGCACATACACAGTACAAATGCTGCCCAAACACAGTACAAATGCTGCACATACACAGAACAAATGCTGCACATACACAGTACAAATGCTGCACATACACAGTACAAATGCTGCACATACACAGTACAAATGCTGCACATACACAGTACAAATGCTGCACATACACAGTACAAATGCTGCACATACACAGAACAAATGCTGCACATACACAGTACAAATGCTGCACATACACAGAACAAATGCTGCACATACACAGTACAAATGCTGCACAAACGCAGTACAAATGCTGCACATATGCAGTACAAATGCTGCACAAACGCAGTACAAATGCTGCACATACGCAGTACAAATGCTGCACATACGCAGTACAAATGCTGCACATACGCAGTACAAATGCTGCACATATGCAGAACAAATGCTGCACATACGCAGTACAAATGCTGCACATACGCAGTACAAATATGCACATACGCAGTACAAATGCTGCACTTACGCAGTACAAATGCTGCACATACGCAGTACAAATGCTGCACATACGCAGTACAAATGCTGCACATACACAGTACAAATGCTGCACATACACAGTACAAATGCTGCACATACACAGAACAAATGCTGCACATACACAGAACAAATGCTGCACATACACAGTACAAATCTGCACATACACAGTACAAATGGTGCACATACACAGAACAAATGCTGCACATACACAGTACAAATGCTGCACATACACAGTACAAATGCTGCACACAGTACAAATGCTGCACATACACAGTACAAATGCTGCACATACGCAGTACAAATGCTGCACATACACAGAACAAATGCTGCACATACACAGTACAAATGCTGCACATACACAGAACAAATGCTGCACATACACAGTACAAATGCTGCACATACACAGTACAAATCTGCACATACGCAGTACAAATGCTGCACATACACAGTACAAATGCTGCACATACACAGTACAAATGCTGCACATACACAGAACAAATGCTGCACATACACAGTACAAATGCTGCACATACACAGTACAAATGCTGCACATACACAGAACAAATGCTGCACATACACAGTACAAATGCTGCACATACACAGAACAAATGCTGCACATACACAGAACAAATGCTGCACATACACAGTACAAATGCTGCACAAACGCAGTACAAATGCTGCACATACGCAGTACAAATGCTGCACAAACGCAGTACAAATGCTGCACATACGCAGTACAAATGCTGCACATACGCAGTACAAATGCTGCACATACGCAGTACAAATGCTGCACATACGCCTTACAAATGCTGCACATACGCAGTACAAATGCTGCACATACGCCTTACAAATGCTGCACATACGCAGTACAAATGCTGCACATACACAGTACACATACTGCACATACGCAGTACAAATGCTGCACATACACAGTACAAATGCTGCACATACGCAGTACAAATGCTGCACATACACAGTACAAATGCTGCACATACGCAGTACAAATGCTGCACATACACAGTACAAATGCTGCACATACACAGAACAAATGCTGCACATACACAGTACAAATGCTGCACATACGCAGATTTGAAAAAAACTGTTACATATACAAACCATCAGGTTTGTGTATATCTCTGAATCTGTACAATTGTACTGCATTTGGACTCCTCATACAGAGTATAAACCTTATTAAATTGAATTTGCTCCAGTCAGGTGGAAAACCTGGCAAGACAATGTGCCTGATAGTAATGTGTATCTAAATGCATACAGACGTGGGCTGGATGATGAGTTTGGGCAACGTTACCCTTAACACAGTAAGAAAAACCCCATAAAAATGTGTGCAACTTTAAATCATTTCAATAATCTCACAAAGCAAAAAAATATCTCCTCAAATAAATAACTGTAAATTCCGCAATCCAGAAACAGTTAATAGCGGTGATTAAACCATCAATTAAATGCATTAATCATATTAAAGTGGAGAAACCACATCGCAGGGTGGAAAGCCCACTGTGAGTAGATCTAATTATATGAACACAAATGATTACCAGTGACTAATCCTCCAGTGATTGCTGATAAATTAATAAGAAATATGGGCAGTACACACGGGGAAAGATGTGTGCTGAGCGATCTGTCACAGACCTCTCAGCACACATCTCTCCCCCCCCGATCAGCACAGCGCGATGTGTGCTGAGCGTGGGGGAGGGGGGGTGCTCATTTTACCCAGCGGATGAAATGAGCGATGTGCTAGATTGTGCCTGGCTAATCTAGCACCGGCGGTAGAGACGCGCGGGGCCGCACATCGCTGTCGCTGGGGGGCATACACTCAAGATATCCATGCAAAATATAAGCAATCTAGTCAGATTGCTTAGATTTTAAGAACGGATCTGAGCGCAAGTTCTGTCTAATCAGAAAAGTAAACGTGTCCATAAATGTGAGATGTATTCGGCTCTGTATGCCTAGCAAAATGCACTTCCTTACTCCAGCAGACAACAGACGCAGATATGCATGGAATATGACAGGAGTTGTGGCTGCACAGGGATGGTAAAAATGCTTAAAAACCAATATGCACTTTACACACAAGACAGTACATGTCCAGACAGTATTTTTTTAAGTAAACTATTGCACATAAAGACATCAGTTAGGCTTCCTTTTATAAGCTATGAACCATGTTTTATTACTGAAAACCAATCCTAATGTTATAGTCTGAATAAATATAGCAGCAATGTTACTAGAATATTAGAATAACTACGAGGGTTTCAGAACCAGTCAGATGCAGCCTTCTGTCATCATCATAAGTTCAAAATTTGCTTTGTGGGTTGAACACCCTCAAGTAATCCACCTCCAAGTGGATACACATGCATTTGTTTGGTACTCTGTTTTGAATAAACATGGTCTTATTGTAATTTCACAGAGAGAGAGAGAGTGAGAGAGAGATTAATCAAATAGCAATTCTTCAAAAAAAAAATAAGAAAATGATTTCTCTGAGTCATTAGTGAACAATTTATATAACAAAATTGTCAGTTGTGTAGCGCAGCTTATGGCTGAAGCATGAAATTGCATATGTGTTTGCTTTCTGAGCATGCGTAGAGCTAAATTACTCAAGTGACACTATTCTAATGAGTGTACGCTCAACTGTGCATCAGCTACATAGTTATGTTATTTCCTCTCTTCCTCTGTGGCAGCATGTCCTGGCATAAATGGCCTACTGGGACCCGTAGCGTACCTGTAAAATCAAAAGATATTAAAGAAATGACAGGGCACACAACTGTGAACATTTTTTTATTAAGTACTCTCCCACACAAGCCAGTTGACCACTTCTTACTCGTATCATACAGTATGTAAAGACTACTGTTCATTTCATGTATTAACCACGCTGAATCTTGGCAAGAAAACATTGATGACGCACAACTACCCATAACGAGTTCTGTTGTCAATAAGAGTTTACTCGTAGCCAATGCTCTAAGAATGAAACATTCAAAATACTTGTTGAAAAAGGAATTGAAGAAATTCAAACAAACTCAAAATGAAAATGTATCTAACCAAGATGGAAAAAGCCATGGAAGACTAATGAAACAATAAGGAACTTATAATAAAATCAGCCTATAAGGGAGGAGGTTCAGTGGTGACGGATAGATAAAAATACCAGAATGAAAAAGGATACTCTTAGAACATACACATACACTAATTCAAAAAGATCCAACAGAATAATAACAGCTATATGAACATTTAGTACAAGGACATGGTGTAGGCATACTCACAAAAAAATAATATTAATATCTCACAAGAACCCAAAAATCCATGTGTTCTATCAACTGACAAAAATTCCTAAAGAATCTGACTGGACATCCTATCGTGTCAGGAGCTATCATCGTCGTTCAAGTCTTTCAGACTACATAGATTCCTTTCTTCTACATTTGGTCATACAACAAAAGATCTACATTAAAGATCTCATCAGTTCTGAAACATCTTTCAATCTTGGAATGAAAGAACTCATTCACCCTTACAACATGTGATTTCATATGCTTGTATCAAACATGTAGATGGATGTGCAAACACCCATCACTACGACTGTTCCCAGTCAGTGTTGAAACTGCTCAAATTAACTTAACCATGAGCAATATTGAATACATTTTAGTAAACAGTTCTTGGGCACGGCAATGGGGGCACATTTGGTACAAAGTTTTGTGAATTTAATGTGAATAATTTGGAACAACAACCCATTCATTAACCATCTAATGCTGCTTTCACATCGCAAAACCTGCTTTTGAAACGGTTCTTTAAACGGTTCTTAAAACGGGTCTGAGCAGTTAAACCCCCTTCACATCGCATATTGTAACCAGTATATTACCATTTCATTACCGTTTTGGTACCTTTCACACTGAACCCGTTTCACCCATACAAAACAGTGGTTGTCATTTTAAATGTTTATTTCCTGCTTCTGCCTGGTGAGATCACACATGGAGACAGCCTATCACCTTCTGGGGCTTACAAATACCGTTTCAGACCCTTTCACACTGCACAATTAAACGGGTCTGAAACGGGTTGGACCCTGCTTTTCTCTAACGTCCTAAGTGGATGCTGGGGACTCCGTAAGGACCATGGGGAATAGCGGCTCCGCAGGAGACTGGGCACATCTAAAGAAAGCTTTAGGACTATCTGGTGTGCACTGGCTCCTCCCCCTATGACCCTCCTCCAAGCCTCAGTTAGATCTCTGTGCCCGAACGAGAAGGGTGCACACTAGGGGCTCTCCTGAGCTTCTTAGTGAAAGTTTTAGTTTAGGTTTTTTATTTTCAGTGAGACCTGCTGGCAACAGGCTCACTGCATCGAGGGACTAAGGGGAGAAGAAGCGAACTCACCTGCGTGCAGAGTGGATTGGGCTTCTTAGGCTACTGGACATTAGCTCCAGAGGGACGATCACAGGCCCAGCTTGGATGGGTCCCAGAGCCGCGCCGCCGGCCCCCTTACAGAGCCAGAAGGCAGAAGAGGTTCGGAAAATCGGCGGCAGAAGACGTCCTGTCTTCAACAAGGTAGCGCACAGCACTGCAGCTGTGCGCCATTGCTCTCAGCACACTTCACACTTCGGTCACTGAGGGTGCAGGGCGCTGGGGGGGGCGCCCTGAGACGCAATAAAAACACCTTGGATGGCAAAAAAAAATGCATCACATATAGCTCCTGGGCTATATGGATGCATTTAACCCCTGCCAGAATACATAGAAAAACGGGAGATAAGGCCGCCGATAAGGGGGCGGAGCCTATCTCCTCAGCACACTGGCGCCATTTTCCCTCACAGCTCCGTTGGAGGGAAGCTCCCTGGCTCTCCCCTGCAGTCACTACACTACAGAAAGGGTTAAAAAAGAGAGGGGGGCACTAATTAGGCGCAGTATTAACTATACAGCAGCTATAAGGGGAAAAACACTTATATAAGGTTATCCCTGTATATATATAGCGCTCTGGTGTGTGCTGGCAAACTCTCCCTCTGTCTCCCCAAAGGGCTAGTGGGGTCCTGTCCTCTATCAGAGCATTCCCTGTGTGTGTGCTGTATGTCGGTACTTTTGTGTCGACATGTATGAGGAGAAAAATGATGTGGAGACGGAGCAGATTGCCTGTAATAGTGATGTCACCCCCTAGGGGGTCGACACCTGAGTGGATGAACTGTTGGAAGGAATTACGTGACAGTGTCAGCTCTGTATAAAAGACAGTGGTTGACATGAGACAGCCGGCTACTCAGCTTGTGCCTGTCCAGACGTCTCATAGGCCGTCAGGGGCTCTAAAGCGCCCGTTACCTCAGATGGCAGATATAGACGCCGACACGGATACTGACTCCAGTGTCGACGGTGAAGAGACAAATGTGACTTCCAGTAGGGCCACACGTTACATGATTGAGGCAATGAAAAATGTTTTACACATTTCTGATAATACGAGTACCACCAAAAAGGGGTATTATGTTCGGTGAGGAAAAACTACCTGTAGTTTTCCTGAATCTGAGAAATTAAATGAGGTGTGTGATGATGCGTGGGTTTCCCCCAATAACAACTGATAATTTCTAAAATGTTATTGGCATTATATCCTTTCCCGCCAGAGGTTAGGGTGCGTTGGGAAACACCCCCTAGGGTGGATAAAGCGCTCACACGCTTGTAAGGGCTCTACCTTCGCCTGAGATGGCCGCCCTTAAGGATCCTGCTGATAGAAAGCAGGAGGGTATCCTAAAAGGTATTTACACACATACTGGTGTTATACTGCGACCAGCAATCGCCTCAGCCTGGATGTGCAGTGCTGGGTTGGCGTGGTCGGATTCCCTGACTGAAAATATTGATACCCTAGATAGGGACAGTATATTTTTGCCTATAGAGCATTTAAAAGATGCATTTCTATATATGCGTGATGCACAGCAGAATATTTGCCGACTGGCATCAAGTCTAAGTGCGTTGTCCATTTCTACCAGTAGAGGGTTATGGACACGTCAGTGGTCAGGTGATGCGTATTCCAAACGGCATTTGGAAGTATTGCTTTATTAAGGGGAGGAGTTATTTGGGGTCGGTCTTTCAGACCTGGTGGCCACGGCAACAGCTGGGAATTCCACGTTTGTACCCCAGGTCGCCTCTCAACATGAGAAGACGCCGTATTATCAGGCGCAGTCTTTTCGTGGACAAGCGGGCAAAAGGTTCCTCATTTCTGCCCCGTGACAGAGGGAGAGGAAAAAGGCTGCAGAAATCAGCCAGTTCCCAGGAACAGAAACCCTCTCCCGCCTCTGCCAAGCCCTCAGTATACGCTGGGGCTTTACAAGCAGAATCAGGCACGGTGGGGGGCCCGTCTCAATGAATTTCAGCGCGCAGTGGGCTCACTCGCAAGTAGACCCCTGGATCCCTCAGGTGATATCTCAGGGGTACAAATTAGAATTCGAGACGTCTCCCCAGGGCCGTTTCTAGACAATTTGGCTCCCAGTGCGAGATTTCAAAATGCGCCCCCCCCCCCCCCCATTGCTATAAAAAAAAATTGCGTGCCCCCCCCCATATAGCCAGAAAAAAAGCATGCGCGCGCCGGAGGCGCGCGCGCTCCCGACAAGGCTGTGTGGCCTGATTGAAATGGGCGTGGTCTCATTACAGTGGGCGTGGCCTCGTCTGATATCACGCCCACCACAGGGGGAAAAAATAAAAATAAAAAAGTCCCCTTTTTACACATTACACCAGGCAAGTGTCCCCATATTACACAGCGCGGCAGGCAGGTGTCCCCATTTTACAAAGCGCGGCAGGCAGGTGTCCCCATTTTACAAAGTGCGGCAGGCAGGTGTCCCCATTTTACAAAGTGCGGCAGGCAGGTGTCCCCATTTTACAAAGTGCGGCAGGCAGGTGTCCCCATTTTACACAGTACGCAGGCAGGTGTCCCCATTTTACACAGTACGCAGGCAGGTGTCCCCATTTTACACAGTACGCAGGCAGGTGTCCCCATTTTACACAGTACGCTGGCAGGTGTCCCCATTTTACACAGTACGCAGGCACGTGCCCCCATTTTACACAGTACGCAGGCAGGTGTCCCCATTTTACACAGTGCGGCAGGTATCCCCATTTTACACAGTGCGGCAGGTGCCCCCATTTTACACAGTGCGGCAGGTATCCCCATTTTACACAGTGCGGCAGGTGCCCCCATTTTACACAGTGCGGCAGGTGCCCCCATTTTACACAGTGCGGCAGGTATCCCCATTTACACAGTGCGGCAGGTGCCCCCATTTTACACAGTGCGGCAGGTATCCCCATTTTACAGAGTGCGGCAGGTATCCCCATTTTACAGAGTGCGGCAGGTATCCCCATTTTACACAGTGCGGCAGGTATCCCCATTTTACACAGTGCGGCAGGTATCCCCATTTTACAGAGTGCAGCAGGTATCCCCATTTTACACAGTGCGGCAGGTGCCCCCATTTTACACAGTGCGGCAGGTGCCCCCATTTTACACAGTGCGGCAGGTATCCCCATTTACACAGTGCGGCAGGTGCCCCCATTTTACACAGTGCGGCAGGTGCCCCCATTTTACACAGTGCGGCAGGTATCCCCATTTTACACAGTGCGGCAGGTATCCCCATTTTACAGAGTGCGGCAGGTATCCCCATTTTACACAGTGCGGCAGGTATCCCCATTTTACACAGTGCGGCAGGTGCCCCCATTTTACACAGTGCGGCAGGTGCCCCCATTTTACACAGTGCGGCAGGTGCCCCCATTTTACACAGTGCGGCAGGTGCCCCCATTTTACACAGTGCGGCAGGTATCCCCATTTACACAGTGCGGCAGGTGCCCCCATTTTACACAGTGCGGCAGGTATCCCCATTTTACACAGTGCGGCAGGTATCCCCATTTTACAGAGTGCGGCAGGTATCCCCATTTTACACAGTGCGGCAGGTATCCCCATTTTACACAGTGCGGCAGGTATCCCCATTTTACAGAGTGCAGCAGGTATCCCCATTTTACACAGTGCGGCAGGTGCCCCCATTTTACACAGTGCGGCAGGTGCCCCCATTTTACACAGTGCGGCAGGTATCCCCATTTACACAGTGCGGCAGGTGCCCCCATTTTACACAGTGCGGCAGGTGCCCCCATTTTACACAGTGCGGCAGGTATCCCCATTTTACACAGTGCGGCAGGTATCCCCATTTTACAGAGTGCGGCAGGTATCCCCATTTTACACAGTGCGGCAGGTATCCCCATTTTACACAGTGCGGCAGGTGCCCCCATTTTACACAGTGCGGCAGGTGCCCCCATTTTACACAGTGCGGCAGGTGCCCCCATTTTACACAGTGCGGCAGGTGCCCCCATTTTACACAGTGCGGCAGGTATCCCCATTTACACAGTGCGGCAGGTGCCCCCATTTTACACAGTGCGGCAGGTATCCCCATTTTACACAGTGCGGCAGGTATCCCCATTTTACAGAGTGCGGCAGGTATCCCCATTTTACACAGTGCGGCAGGTATCCCCATTTTACACAGTGCGGCAGGTATCCCCATTTTACAGAGTGCAGCAGGTATCCCCATTTTACACAGTGCGGCAGGTGCCCCCATTTTACACAGTGCGGCAGGTGCCCCCATTTTACACAGTGCGGCAGGTATCCCCATTTACACAGTGCGGCAGGTGCCCCCATTTTACACAGTGCGGCAGGTGCCCCCATTTTACACAGTGCGGCAGGTATCCCCATTTTACACAGTGCGGCAGGTATCCCCATTTTACAGAGTGCGGCAGGTATCCCCATTTTACACAGTGCGGCAGGTATCCCCATTTTACACAGTGCGGCAGGTGCCCCCATTTTACACAGTGCGGCAGGTGCCCCCATTTTACACAGTGCGGCAGGTATCCCCATTTTACACAGTGCGGCAGGTATCCCCATTTTGCAGAGTGCAGCAGGTATCCCCATTTTACACAGTGCGGCAGGTGTCAAGTGGGGGGAGGGAGGGGGAGAGAGAGAGAGAGAGAGAAAAAGAATACTTACAACTTGCCGCTCTTCGGGTCCCGCGCGCCGGCCGCCTCCTCTGTAGATGGTTATCTCCAGTCCTCCTCTCCTCCCCCCGAGCGCTCCTGCTCGGGGGGCGGGGCTTCGTGGAATGACGCGTTTGCGTCGTGACGTCACGACGCAAACGCGTCATTCCACGAAGCCCCGCCCCCCGAGCAGGAGCGCTCGGGGGGAGAGAGAGGGAGGAGAGCAGTGGTCACAAAGTGCCGCGGCGGGCGCCCCGTGCGGTTGCACAGCTCGCCCGCCGCTAGAAACGGCACTGCGTCTCCCCCTCGCCGTTTCCTAAAGTCGGCTTTACCGATGTCTCCTTCTGACAGGGAGACAGTTTTGGAAGCCATTCACAAGCTGTATTCCCAGCAGGTGATAATCAAGATACCCCTCCTGCAACAGGGAACGGGGTATTATTCCACACTGTTGTGGTACCGAAGCCGGACGGCTCGGTGAGACCGATTCTAAATCTAAAATCTTTGAACACTTACATACAGAGGTTCAAATTCAAGATTGAGTCACTCAGAGCAGTGATTGCGAACCTGGAAGAAGGGGACTACATGATGTCTCGGGACATCAAGGATGCTTACCTTCATGTCAAAATTTACCCTTCTCACCAAGGGTACCTCAGGTTTATGGTACAGAACTGTCACTATCAGTTCAGATGCTGCCGTATGGATGGTCCACGGCACCCCGGGTCTTTACCAAGGTAATGGCCGAAATTATGATATTCCTTCGAAGGAAGGGAATTTTAGTTATCCCTTACTTGGACAATTCCCTGATAAGGGTAAGATCCAGGGAACAGTTGGAGGTCGGTGTAGCACTATCTCAGGTAGTGTTGCGGCAGCACGATTGGATTCTCAATATTCCAAAATCGCACCTGGTTCCGACGACGTGTCTTCTGTTCCTAGGGATGATCCTGGACACAGTCCAGAAAAAGGTGTTTCTCCCGGAGGAGAAAGCCAGGGAGTTATCCGAGCTAGTCAGGAACCTCCTAAAACCGAGCCAAGTCTCAGTGCATCAATGCACAAGGGTTCTGGGTAAAATGGTGGCTGCCTACGAAGCAATCCCATTCGGCAGATTCCACGCAAGAACTTTCCAGTGGGACCTGCTGGACAAATGGTCCGGGTCGCATCTTCAGATGCATCAGCGGATAACCCTGTCACCAAGGACAAGGGTGTCCCTCCTGTGGTGGTTGCAGAGTGCTCATCTTCTAGAGGGCCGCAGATTAGGCATTCAGGACTGGGTCCTGGTGACCACGGATGCCAGCCTGCGAGGCTGGGGAGCAGTCACACAGGGAAGGAATATCCAGGGCTTATGGTCAAGCCTGGAGACATCACTTCACATAAATATCCTGAAGCTAAGGGACATTTACAATGCTCTAAGCTTAGCAAGACCTCTGCTTCAAGGTCAGCCGGTGTTGATCCAGTCGGACAACATCACGGCAGTCACCCACGTAAACAGACAGGGTGGCACAAGAAGCAGGAGGGCAATGGCAGAAGCTGCAAGGATTCTTCGCTGGGCGGAAAATCATGTGATAGCACTGTCAGCAGTATTCATTCCGGGAGTGGACAACTGGGAAGCAGACTTCCTCAGCACGACCTCCACCCGGGAGAGTGGGGACTTCACCCAGAAGTCTTCCACATGATTAAAAACTTGACAGGTATTGCGCCAGGTCCAGGGACCCTCAGGCAATAAGCTGTAGACGCTCTGGTAACACCGTGGGTGTACCAGTCAGGGTATGTGTTCCCTCCTCTGCCTCTCATACACAAGGTACTGAGATTGATAAGATGGAGAGGCGTAAGCACTATATTCGTGGTTCCGGATTGGCCAAGAAGGACTTGGTAACCGGAACTTCAAGAGATGCTCACGGAGGATCCGTGGCCTCTACCTCTAAGAAGGGACCTGCTCCAGCAAGGACCCTGTCTGGTCCAAGACTTACCGCGGCTGCGTTTGACGGCATGGCGGTTGAACGCCGGATCCTGAAGGAAAAAAGGCATTCCGGATGAAGTCATCCCTATCCTGATCAAAGCCAGGAAGGATGTAACCGCAAAAACATTATCACCGCAATAGGCGAAAATATGTTGCGTGGTGCGAGGCCAGTAAGGCCCGACGGAGGAAATTCAACTGGGTCGATTCCTACATTTCCTGCAAACAGGAGTGTCTATGGGCCTGAAATTGGGGTCCATTAAGGTTCAAATTTCGGCCCTGTCAATTTTCTTCCAAAAAGAACTAGCTTCAGTCCCTGAAGTTCAGACGTTTGTAAAAGGGGTACTGCATATACAGCCTCCTTTTGTGCCTCCAGTGGCACTTTAGGATCTCAATGTAGTTTTGGGTTCCAAAAGTCACATTGGTTTGAACCACTTAAATCTGTGGAGTTAAAATATCTCACATGAAAAGTGGTCATGCTGTTGGCCCTGGCCTGGGCCAGGCGCGTGTCAGAATTGGCGGCTTTATCCTGAAAAAGCCCTTATCTGATTTTCCATTCGGACAGGGCGGAATTGAGGACTCGTCCTCAGTTTCTCCCCAAGGTGGTTTCAGCGTTTCACCTGAACCAACCTATTTGTGGTGCCTGCGGCTACTAGGGACTTGGAGGCCTCCAAGTTGCTAGACGTTGTCAGGGCCCTGAAAATATATGTTTCCAGGACGGCTGGAGTCAGGAAATCTGACTCGCTGTTTATCCTGTATGCACCCAACAAGCTGGGTGCTCCTGCTTCTAAGCAGACTATTGCTCGTTGGATTTGTAGTACAATTCAGCTTGCACATTCTGTGGCAGGCCTGCCACAGCCAAAAATCTGTAAATGCCCACTCCACAAGGAAGATGGGCTCATCTTGGGCGGCTGCCCGAGGGGTCTCGGCTTTACAACTTTGCAGAGCAGCTACTTGGTCAGGAGCAAATACGTTTGTAAAATTCTACAAAATTTATATCCTGGCTGAGGAGGACCTGGAGTTCTCTCATTTGGTGCTGCAGAGTCATCCGCACTCTCCCGCCCGTTTGGGAGCTTTGGTATAATCCCCATGGTCCTTACGGAGTCCCCAGCATCCACTTAGGACGTTAGAGAAAATAAGAATTTACTTACCGATAATTCTATTTCTCATAGTCCGTAGTGGATGCTGGGCGCCCATCCCAAGTGCGGATTGTCTGCAATACTTGTACATAGTTATTGTTACAAAAATTGGGTTATTATTGTTGTGAGCCATCTTTCAGAGGCTCCTCTGTTATCATGCTGTTAACTGGGTTCAGATCACAGGTTATACGGTGTGATTGGTGTGGCTGGTATGAGTCTTACCCGGGATTCAAAATCCTTCCTTATTGTGTACGCTCGTCCGGGCACAGTATCCTAACTGAGGCTTGGAGGAGGGTCATAGGGGGAGGAGCCAGTGCACACCAGATAGTCCTAAAGCTTTCTTTAGATGTGCCCAGTCTCCTGCGGAGCCGCTATTCCCCATGGTCCTTACGGAGTCCCCAGCATCCACTACGGACTATGAGAAATAGAATTATCGGTAAGTAAATTCTTATTTTTTACTGTTTCAAAAAAACGCTATTTTGTAAACGGTAAATTGAAGGTGACCCTTTCACATCGCAGCTCGAACCGTTTAGGAAGCCAGTAAAAACGGCAAATTACCGGGTACAAGTGGCGGTGTGAAAGGGGTATAAATTGCTGGATTAGATATATTATAGATGTCATTCTATTCGTTTGGGATGGAGAAAATCAGAAATACAATCAACCTTCTTCAAATACATCAACAAGAACACTGTCAATGTGGAATTTTAGTTTACACTACACTCAAGAAAAAGTACACTTTTTAGATTTAGAAATTTTACAGAAAAGAAGGAACCTTAGGAACAAAAACATCCATAAAAGTGGTTGACTGCAACAATTACATTTTAGCTTCAAGTAAATAATTTAATTGGGCTCACAACATTTTTTTGTAGTACAATTTCAAGGAATAAAAAGAAACTGCACCAACATAAACTTTGAAGATTAAAGTAAAACTCAAGAAAAATATTCCTTGTAAGAATGTACAGGTTGAGTCTCCCATTTTTTGTACTGTATATGAATCGCAATGCACATGTGTTTTGCTTAATTACAGATGTGGTCACAGCGAGGTTTTGGATGAATTTGTGGGCAACTGAAACACAGGCATGTCGTGACCACTTAAGGGTTTTTTTCTGAGCCTGCGACTGCGCTTATGTACACAGCTAAATTGGCTCCAGTGGAACAGACATTCTGAGCAACTATAGGGTTGCTCAAATGTTTGATGGTGTAATAATTGATAGCTACCTGATACTGCATCTTTGTACAGGTTCCGGACACACTGCCATGACAAAGTGCATTGGCTCGATACGCATTGGCCTGTGACAGGTGGATCGATAGTAGGAGTGGACTGAGCGCTACACCTCGTTCTCCAGCAACTGAGTAGAGCCCCAGGATTCCGGAACCTGCCACTCATATTTAGACCTATATGCTCTTGTTTCATTCCGATCTGGTAATGCCTCCATTTCTTACCTCAACTAATTGGTTTTATATGTTATTATTGTTTGTGTAATAAATTTTGTGTACATTATCACACTATGTGGAATATTTCTCTTTTCCGCATGTTTGAGTGCTATTGAAACTACTGAAGTTGATATGGAACAATCGATCAGGATTATCTTTCTACATGCCTGAAGTACACATTTATCTGGTAAAGCCTCCATTTTTTATTCAATTGGTGGATACCAGTGGTGTAAGTTCGTCACAGTTGCCCGGAGGCAAGATAAATATTGGTGCCCCCCTATTTCCTATATTAAGATAAATATATGTATGTATGTGTGCGTGTGTATATATATGTGTGTGTGTGTGTGTGTGTGTGTGTGTGTGTGTGTGTATGGAGTGTTCTGGAAAAAAATGTATATACTGTATTTATACATTTCATTATCTTTTATTTAAATCACACATTTCTTAGCAGTCATACCCAGGATTAGAACCCATGACCTGTTACACTGACGGCAGACACCTTACTGATGGAGATATTTGCTCCTGTAGAGGAAGCATGAGAATTCTAACTATATGAAGTTACGTGTAATTGTCAGAGAAGTATCTTCATATAGTTAGAATTCTCATGTTTCCTATCCAGGAGCAAACAGCTTCATCAGTAAGGTGCCGCATCCAGTGTAATAGGTTGTGGTTTCTAATCCTGGGTGTGACACTTGTAAAATGTGTATATTCAGTATGATAAAGAGGGTGTGATTTGTAAGGTGCAGGGACCAGTGAGGAAGTCGGCCACTGAAAAGACAGCGACAGCTATCAATTAACTTAATTCAATGGTGTCACAGAATGGAAGGAGAGGTGCCCCCCTTCAGAGCAGGAGCCCGGCGGCAGATGACTCCGTTGCCTCCCAGCGTTCTGCCTCTGGTGGATACACTAAGGAGTGTTTATACATAGATATATATAATTTATGCTTCGATAAAATACAGTATAGTTATATGGCTAAAAAGGAAGTGCTTGTATTTGATAATGACTGCTCATACCTGTAATAAAAATTAAAATACATATGTTATTTAAAATGTATACAGCTTTTTGTGAAGTTTTTTTGAGGTATGTTGTATATTCCAGAGTTCTGAGGGTTCCATTTATTTATCCAGGTTAAGTAGTGATTTCTCTTTGTGCTAGAGTCCAGACCTGTCTGTTCCTGCTTTCCCTACCTTCCGTGAACCGCTGACTGCAGCTCATTGGTGGTATCCCAGCTCTGGTTCCTTCCCGCAGGCTGGTGATGTCCATGAGCGCTTATTTCCGAGCGCTTGACGATGACGTCACTCCCGCGTCCTCTTTCTTCTGTCTCTCTCTCCAACGCGTTTCGGGCTTGGAGGCCCTTTGTCAAGGATACATAGCATTTGGGCGTTTGGACCCACTATTATTGGTGAAAATGGTGTTATACTGGGTGGAAATTCTCTTTTTTCTCCACATATATTGCTGACACCTAATATGCGGGAGAATATCCAATACAGCAAATCAAGATTTCGTTGAGATAAGTAAACCCTCTCCACACAGGGTGCTGCACTGATATGTGTTTTTAAAACCTTTGCGCGCAAGTTCTCTGTCACCCCCATTTTCTTATAAGTTTAAAAGTTTGGTTATAGGGTATAACCACAACAGAGGACAGCAGCAGCTTTGTTAGCGCCCATAGGGTATCTCTGCACAACCTTCTCTATACATTAAAAGGGATTGTCTATCTCATACCATGTTCGTGAAATCTTCAATGTGTAGGGCTCACAAAAAGGAAATGAAAAACAAGAATTAATGAACACATCTATAATATAAAAAAGGCCTTACCACCCATAGTGTCTCCAATCATTTCACACCATGCAAAGAACATCAAAAGTTTTAAATTCCATAGAACTCAACCTGTAAGCAAAGACTGAAGAGGAGGAGACTTTATTGAAATAAATTACTAAATAAAAGCCCAGTGGATTTACATACTAAAATGCCTTTCACCACATGGACCAATTTGGATTTTGATCTAGATTCTTGCCTGAAAAATTAAATTACATTTATGTATAATGACAAATCACACATACTAAGATATACATCTGCTTTTTATCTAGATCCACACAGTGGGGTTCTGTTTGCCAGCTGTGAACACTGATCTGATGATCTGAGACACTGCGTTTTACATTCATAGAATTAGCCTTAAAATCAACTTATACATAATATACTGTCGTTATTTTAACTCTTACACACAATCATATGTTTTAACATAGACGTTCTTTACAATAAAGATTTTTTTAATGGATAAACACATTAACAGCACTAAGAGAAAGACCATATAATAAATGTATGATATAGCACATACATTTGTTAATACATATATCTTTTATATCTAAAATAATTAAAGACATTTTTAATGGAAAAGTGTATAGTAAAAACCATTAAAATATAGTTAAAAGATAATTGTTGTTTGCAGAGTAGCATTGAATAAATAAAATAATAATATAATAAAATAGTATTTCTACAATTAGTGATCTCTAGTGGGTGGAGAATAAATTAATGATAGTAATGGGTGAAGTGCAATGAGGTGAAAGTGGAAAAATCATATATCTGGGGATGTGACTGAAAAAAGAAAAATTAAAAATTATAAGAAGGGTGCAGTCTCAAACCCTTCATTAAATCCAAGGGGAGCAAGTGTCTTTAATTCAAATATCCAAAACATTTCCCTTTTCGATAATTTATTTAGGATATCTCCACCTCTTTCTCCAAGATTGACAATGTCAATACCTTTAAAGGTCATATCTTCAGGATTTGAGTGATGAACTTCGTGAAAATGCCTATATATTGCATGTGTAATTACTTTATTTTTAATGTTCCTTGCATGTTCCTGGATACGCAGCTTAAGGACTCTCTTCGTCTTACCGACGTACTTAAGTCCACACAGACATTCCAAAAGATAAATCACCATTACAGAATTGCAGTTTATGAAATGCTTGATGGCATATTCCCGAGAGTTGTCACTGTTGGAAAACTTCTTCCGATTGCGGTGGACCAGCTTGCAAATATTGCAGCTTCCACATTTATAACAGCCTTGACATGGCTTGCTTTGGTTAGATGTAGTAGACTTTAAAAGACTGGGTGCCAAAATCTCCTTAAGATTGCTTGTTTTTCTGTAGACAACTTGGGGTTTTGGAGGCAAGACCTCTCTTAAAACTGGGTCCATCATTAAAATGTTCCAGTGTTTATTCAGGGATTGACGGATGAGTTTTTCGTGACAGCTGTAAGTTGTGATGAATGGGGCAGTAATCCTTCTCTCTGTCCCTTCTACTTCTGTCTTTTGTAATGGTTTGTGTGTGGTCCTGGTTTTCGCAAGAGTTTTTTCAATGACATCCTCTGGGTATTCCCTTTCTTTGAAGCGTTCGGCATAAATTTTCAGTTGTGTATCTTGATCCTCTTTTTGACTGCAATTTCTTTGGACCCGATGGAATTGAGAGTATGGAATATTGGTTTTCCAGCTCTGCTGATGACAACTTTTGAAGTGTAAATAACTGTTGGTGTCAACCTTTTTGATATGATTACAGGTGGTGATTTTTGATTCCTTCGAAGAGAGTGTCAGATCAAGGAACTCTATTTGGATTTGGTCATGTTTCTCAGTGAATTTCAAGTTGAATTGGTTGATAGACATATTCCTGAAAAATTCCAAAAAAGATGATTCAGTGCCGTCCCAAATGATGATGATGATGATATCGTCTATATATCTTTTGTATAATGTCAATTGGTTGAAGAATGGGTTGTTGGAGTAGATGTGTTCTACTTCCCAGCTCCTCATCAGTAAATTTGCGAAGCTAGGGGCAAAAATTGTCCCCATAGCTGTCCCACATGTCTGCAGAAAAAAGGAATCTTGAAACTTGAAGTAATTATGGCTTAAGATGAACCTTATAAAGTCGCAAATGGCTTCTTTATGGGCCTGTGTCATCTCCGTATCTCTATCAAGAAACTTCTTACAAGCTGAGACTCCGATGTCATGAACAATACAGGTATATAGACTTTCGACATCGATTGTCACCCACCAATAAGTTTCCTTCCATATGCCATCTTTAAGGGCGTCCAGTACACTTTTAGTATCCTTAAGATAGGATGGAAGTTTAGTGACATATCTACTCAAAAAAAATCTATATATTCAGACAGGTGTGATGTGAGTGAGTCGATTCCTGCAATAATCGGTCTTCCGGGAGGGTTCTGAAGGTTCTTGTGTATTTTGGGTAGGAAATAAAAAATTGGAATGACCGGAGAAGATGTCATCAGAAATTGGTATTCTTCTTTATCTAGTACATTGCAACGTAGATAGTGTACCAGCATGATTCTTAACTCATCTATATATTGTGTGGTGGGATCATGTTGTAATTTCCTATAGGAATTAGTATCACTAAGAAGACGTATTGCCTCTTTCACGTAGTCCGGTCTGTCCAGAATCACTGTTCCTCCTCCCTTATCAGCTTGTTTGATGACAATTTCCTGATTATTCTGAAGATTTTTTAGTGCTTGTTTCTCCTTATTCTTTAAGTTGTTTGATTTAATGGGTGGTAAATCTTGGTCACAAAGGTCCTTCTTGACCAAGTCATGAAATACGGCTATGTAATGTCCTTTGGATTCCAAAGGGTAATACTTGGATTTTCTCTTCAACCTGGATTTTGATTCTTGGGATGGAATGGCTTCAATATTTTTTCTGGCGAAATGCCTTTTCAGTGTGAGAGTTCTTGTGACTTTGTTGAGATCAATAAAGGTGTTGAATTTGTTAATTTGACTGCTAGGCGCAAACTTGAGGCCCTTACTTAATAGTAGGGTCTCAGAAGGTATATATATATGTATGTATAAATAAATGATCTTTAAAATACAAAAAACAATAGTTATATATATAAAATAGACATATATATTGCGTAAGTGGCAGTGCTGGAAATTCTCATAAAAGTTTGTCCCTGGAACAGTATGCTGCTCATTTTGATATGGATATAAAGGCAAAGGGAACGGAAGGTTTTCCAAAATGATAGTGAAATATTCAGTCAATAAGATTAAGCAGCAAGTAATGCTGATTTATTTAAAAGTTTTTCTCCTTTATTAGGCTGAAACATATTTAAATAAAGTCAGTGTGATTGACTATAACATGAAGTGTGGCCCTGCAAGAGAATAATGCAGTAGATGGTAGCATTTAATAGTATACCTTACATACTGTAAATGAGGCCGTCAGTACAGTTCTCACCATCCTAACGGGCTTTGGTTCATCCTTTGTGTCTCAAGCAATCTCTTCAACAAGCTCTCATTTTTACTTATCTTTGCTGTCTTCCCTCTGCTTCTCTCCTCTGAGGTTTGCTCTCTGCTGTGAATGACGCTGCAGCTTCCATCAGTGTGCCAGCGTCACACTGATGGAAGCTGCAAGGGCTGTATTATTGGTGTTGGGCTGTACCGGTTTTCTGCTGCTGCTCTGCTGCCTGTCATATAATATCGCAGGCAACAGTGCAGCAATGCCTGAAAGACTATACATACCATCGAACAGCCACTGTCAGCTGGGAATTCTGAAATCTGGAGCCAGTGCAGTGGAACTTAGGTATCCAGCCTGCCCATATGCCCCTAGGCATTTGCCTGTACTGCCTATGCCTTGGGCTACTCTGCTGGCTGGTAATGCGTAGTGCTGCTTAGTTCTTAGTGGAAACTTGGAGTGACCACATGTTCTTTGTCCCCCAATTTAAAGCCTAGACTTACAGACCTGGTCCTGGTTAAGAACTAGGTGGTGGTGGGGACTCGGGAGTCAAACATTTCTTTTATTTCCTTTAAAAAAAAAAAAAAATATATAGAGAAGGATGCACAGATCCTAGGGATCTGTACAGTACTTCTAAACTGCAGTGGTTTTATGGCAGTATTGTATAGGTATGCAGTAGGACTGGGGTTCAAAAACCGATGACCATCGATGGCGGGTTGATTTTGAAGGTCAAAATTACCTTTAGTCAATTCCATGGCTTTGACCATTAACCTGCCATTGATCCAAGGCAATGTGCATTTGTTTCAAAACCTGGCTAAACATGCTGCTTAGTAAATTATGCCCTAAAAATCCCCCAGAGGTCCGGAGAAGCATAATTTTCCTATGCACTGAAATGAAATTCAGATCTCCAGCCGCATCCTTCTTTGGGCTACAGAAAGTTTTTTTTCGCCTGCTCCTGCTACAATTCCTGTCTATATTGGTTACCGCCACTGAAATATTAACTATAGGAGGGAAAACAGTATGACACTTTCTCCCGTAGCCTTTGCATCAATAATGCATGGACTGAGAGTGTGAGTAGAGGAGGTACATGAGGACAGGGATACTCCTTCTACCTCCTGCTGTCTGTACTCATGCTACCACTGCATGCAGTACAGGAGAAAACATAAGGGACTTTTGGCTCGCAGTTCTCCATTCTGCAGTCAGTGTTGCAGTAACAAAGATGGACAAGTGGCAGGAGAGCTCAGGGTGGTGTAGGGTGCAGCACATACTGTGCCAGCATAACTCTCCTGCTTCCTGGACACTGGCCCCCAGCTACTGTATTGTGCTAGCTGGTGAGTGGTCTTGTTTCTTAACCTGTAGAAACTGAGGTATTAGCCAGTGGCACTTGTAGGCTCCTCCTATGAATGTTTGGGCAGCAGTAAATACAGGTTGAGTATCCCATATCCAAATATTCCGAAATACGGAATATTCCGAAATACGGACTTTTTTGAGTGAGAGTGAGATAGTGAAACCTTTGTTTTTTGATGGCTCAATGTACACAAACTTTGTTTAATACACAAAGTTATTAATAATAAGAATTTACTTACCGATAATTCTATTTCTCGTAGTCCGTAGTGGATGCTGGGGACTCCGTCAGGACCATGGGGAATAGCGGGCTCCGCAGGAGACAGGGCACATCTAAAAAAGCTTTTAGGTCACATGGTGTGTACTGGCTCCTCCCCCCATGACCCTCCTCCAAGCCTCAGTTAGGTACTGTGCCCGGACGAGCGTACACAATAAGGAAGGATCTTGAATCCCGGGTAAGACTCATACCAGCCACACCAATCACACCGTACCACTTGTGATCTGAACCCAGTTAACAGTATGATAACAAAACGAAGTAGCCTCTGAAAAGATGGCTCACAACAAGAATAACCCGATTTTTGTAACAATAACTATGTACAAGCATTGCAGACAATCCGCACTTGGGATGGGCGCCCAGCATCCACTACGGACTACGAGAAATAGAATTATCGGTAAGTAAATTCTTATTTTCTCTAACGTCCTAGTGGATGCTGGGGACTCCGTCAGGACCATGGGGATTATACCAAAGCTCCCAAACGGGCGGGAGAGTGCGGATGACTCTGCAGCACCGAATGAGAGAACTCCAGGTCCTCCTTAGCCAGAGTATCAAATTTGTAAAATTTTACAAACGTGTTCTCCCCTGACCACGTAGCTGCTCGGCAAAGTTGTAATGCCGAGACCCCTCGGGCAGCCGCCCAAGATGCGCCCACTTTCCTAGTGGAGTGGGCCTTTACAGATTTAGGCTGTGGCACGCCTGCCACAGAATGTGCAAGTTGGATTGTGCTACAGATCCAACGTGCAATCGTCTGTTTAGACGCAGGAGCACCCATCTTGTTGGGTGCATACAATATAAACAGCAAGTCAGACTTTCTGACTCCAGCCGTCCTAAACTATATATATATATATATATATATATATATTTTTAGGGTCCTGACAACGTCTATTAACCTGGAGTCCTCCAAGTCCCTAGAAGCCGCAGGCACCATAATAGGTTGTTTCAGGTGAAAAACCTGACACCCCCTTAGGAAGAAAACTGGAGACGAGTCCCAGTTCTGCCCTGTCCGAATGGAAATTTAAATATGGGCTTTTGTAAGACAAAGCCGCCCATTCTGACAATCGCCTGGCCGAGGCCAGGACCAACAGCATGGTCACTGTCCATGTGAGATATTGGTCAACAGCTTGTTCACTTTCCATGTGATATATTTCAAATCCACAGATTTGAGCGGTTCAAACCAATATGATTTTAAGGAATCCCAACACTATGTTGAGATCCCACGGTGCCACTAGAGGCACAAAAAGGGGTGTATATGCAATACTCCCTTGACAATCTGGACTTCAGGAACTGAAGTCAATTCTTTTCGGAAGAAATTCTACAGGGCCGAAACTTAAAACCTTAAAGAACCCCAATTTTAGGCTCAAAACACTCCTGTTTTCAGGAAGTGTAGAATTCGACCTAGTTGAATTTTCTTCGTGGGGCCTTCCTGGCCTCACCCACGCAACATATTTTCACCACATGTGGTGATGACGTTGTGCGGTCACCTCCTTCCTGGCTTTGACCAGGGTAGGTATGACCTCTTATGGAATGCCTTTTTCCTTCAGGATCCGGCATTCAACCGCCATGCCGTCAAACGCAGCCGCGGTAAGTCTTGGAATAGACATGGTACCTGCTGAAGCAAGTCCCTTCTTAGCTCCCCAGGCCCTTAGTCCTCTGTGAGCATCTCTTGAAGTTCCGGGTACCAAGTCCCTCTTGGCCAATCCGGAGTCACGAGTATAGTTCATACTCCTCTATGTCTTATAATTCTCAATACCTTGGTTATGAGAAGCAGAGGAGGGAACACATACACCGACTGTTACACCCACGGTGTTACTAGGACATCCACAGCTATCGCCTGAAGGTCTCATGACCTGGCGCAATACCTGTCCCGTTTTTTGTTCGGGCGGGACGCCATCATTTCCACCTTTGGTCTTTGCCAATGGCTCACAATCATGCGGAAAAACTTCCCTATGAAGTTCCCACTCTCCCAGGTGGAGGTCATGCCTGCTGAGGAAGTCTGCTTCCCAGTCGTCCACTCCCGGAGAGAACACTGCTGACAGTGCTATCACATGATTTTCCGCCTAGCGAAAAATCCTTGCAGTTTTTTCACTGCCCTCCAGCTTCTTGTGTCGCCCTTTCTGTTTACGTGGGCGACTGCCGTGATGTTATCCCACTGGATCAATACCGGCTGACCTTGAAGCAGAGGTCTTGCTAAGTTTAGAGCCTTATAATTTTGCTCTTAGCTCCATCTATGTGGAGAGAATTCTCCAGACTTGATCACACTTTCCTGGAAATTTTTTTTTTTCCTTGTGTGACTGCTCCCCAGCCTCTCAGGCTGGCCTCCGTGGTCACCAGCATCCACTCCTGAATGCTGAATCTGTGGCCCTCTAGAAGATGAGCACTCTGTAATCACCACAGGAGAGACACCCTTGTCCTTGGATATAGGGTTATCCGCTGATGCATCTGAAGATGCGATCCGGACCATTTGTCCAGCAGATCCCACTGAAGAGTTCTTGCGTGAAATCTGCCGAATGGAATTGCTTCGCAATAAGCCACCATTTTTACCAGGACTCTTGTGCAATGATGCATTGACACTTTTCCTGTTTTTAGGAGGATCCCGATTAGCTCGGATAACTCCCTGGCTTTCTCCTCTGGGAGAAACACCTTTTTCTGGACTGTGTCCAGAATCATCCCTAGGAACAGTAGACGTGTCCTCGGAAAAGCTACGATTTTGGAATATTTAGAATCCACTCGTGCTGTCGTAGAACTATTAAAGATAGTGCTACTCCGACCTCCAACTGTTCTCTGGACCTTGCCCTTATCAGGAAAGCGTCCAAGTTTCTTTTAAGAAGAATCATCATTTCGGCCATTACCTTGGTAAAGACCCGGGGCGCCGTGGACAATCCAAACGGCAGCGTCTGAACTGATAGTGACAGTTCTGTACCACGAACCTGAAGTACCCTTGGTGAGAAGGGCAAATTTGGACATGTAGGTAAATGTCCCTGATATCCAGTGACACCATCTCGTCCCCTTCTTCCTGGTTCGCTATCACTGCTCTGAGTGACTCCATCTTGATTTGAACGCTTGTATGTAAGTGTTCAAATATTTCAGATCTCACCGAGCCGTTTGGCTTCAGTACCACAATATAGTGTGGAATAATACCCCCTCCCTTGTTGTAGGATGGGTACTTTGATTATCACCTGCTGGGAATACAGCCTGTGAATTGTTTCCAATACTGCCTCCCTGTCGGAGGTAGACGTTGGTAAAACAGACTTCCGGAACTTGTGAGGAGGAGACGTCTCGAATTTCCAATGTACACCTGGGATACTACATGTAGGATCCAGGAGTCCCCTTGCGAGTGAGCCCACTGCGTGCTGAAACTCTTGAGATGACCCCCTACCGCACCTGAGTCCGCTTGTACTGCCCCAGCGTCATGCTGCGGACTTGGCAGAAGCTGTGAAGGGCTTCTGTTCCTGGGAATGGGCTGCTTGCTGCAGTCTTCTTCCCGTTCCTCTACCCCTGGGCAGATATGACTGGCCTTTGCCCGCCTGCCCGTATGGGGACGAAAGGACTGAGACTGAAAAGACTGTGTCCTTTTCTGCTGAGATGTGACTCGGGGAACAAAAGGTGGATTTTTCAGCTGTTGCCATGGCCACCAGGTCCGATGGACCGCCCCTTTATACGGCAATACTTCCATGTGCCGTCTGGAATCTGCCTCACCTGACCACTGTCGTGTCTTCGTCTGGCAGATATGGACATCACATTTACTCTTGATGCCAGAATGCAAATATCCCTCTGCGCATCACGCATATATAGAAATGCATCCTTAAAATGCTCTATAGACAATAAAATCTTGTCCCTGTCAAGGGTATCAAAATTTTCAGTCAGGAAATCCGACCAAGCCCCCTCAGCGCTGCACATCCAGTCTGAGGCGATTGCTGGTCGTAGTATAACACCAGTATGTGTGTATATACTTCTTAGGCTATTTTTCAGCTTCCTATCAGCTGGCTCCTTGAGGGCGGCCGTATCTGGAGACGGTAACGCCACTTGTTTTATAAGCGTGTGAGCGCCTTATCCACCCTAAGGTGTGTTTCCCAACTCGCCCTTACTTCTGGCGGGAAAGGGTATACCGCCCATAACTTTCTATCGGAGGAACTCACACACTTCATTTAATTTATCTGATTCAGGCAAAACTACAAGTAGTTTATTCACACCCTACAAAATACCCTTATTTGTGGTACTTGTAGTATCAGAAATATGTAACACCTCCTTCATTGCCCTTAACATGTAACGTGTGGCCCTAAAGGAAAATACGTTTGTTTCTTCACCGTCGACACTGGAGTCAGTGTCCGTGAGGTAAATGGGCGTTTTTACAAGCCCCTGACGGTGTCTGAGACGCCTGGACAGGTACTAATTTGTTTGCCGGTCGTCTCATGTCGTCAACCGGCTCGCAGCGTGTTGACATGATCACGTACTTCCACAAGTAAGCCATCCATTCCGGTGTCGACTCCCTAGAGAGTGACATCACCATTACAGGCAATTTGCTCCGCCTCCTCACCAACATTTTTCTCATACATGTCGACACACACGTACCGACATACAGCACCCACACAGGGAATGCTCTGATAGAGGACAGGACCCACTAGCCCTTTGGGGAGACAGAGGGAGAGTTTGCCAGCACACACCAAAATGCTATAATTATACAGGGACAACCTTTATAAAAGTGTTCCTCCCTTATAGCATTTAATATATATTTATATCGCCAAATCAGTGCCCCCCCTCTCTGTTTTAACCCTGTTTCTGTAGTGCAGTGCAGGGGAGAGCATGGGAGCCTTCCCCTCAGCCTTTCTGTGAGGGAAAATGGCGCTGTGTGCTGAGGAGAATAAGCTCCGCCCCCTTTTCGGCGGGTTTTTTCTCCCGGTTTTTAAGAACTGGCCTGGGTTAAAATACATACATATAGCCTTAATGGCTATATGTGATGTATTTATTTTGCCAATAAGGTACTTATATTGCTGCCCAGGGCGCCCCCAGCAGCGCCCTGCACCCTCCGTGACTAGGTCAGTGAGCCGTGTGACAACAATGGCGCACAGCTGCAGTGCTGTGCGCTACCTTCATGAAGACTGTGAAGTCTTCTGCCGCCTGTTTCCGGACCTCCGTTCTGCCGTCTTCTTCAGCGTCTGTAAGGGGGATCGGCGGCGCGGCTCCGGGACGAACCCCAGGCTGACCTGTGTTCCGACTCCCTCTGGAGCTCAGTGTCCAGTAGCCTAAGATCCCAATCCATCCTGCACGCAGGTGAGTTGGAGATCTCTCCCCTAAGTCCCTCGTTGCAGTGATCCTGTTGCCAGCAGGAATCACTGAATGAAACCTAAAAAAAAAAACTTTTCTAAACAGCTCTTTAAGAGAGCCACCTAGATTGCACCCTTCTCGGACGGGCACAAAAACCTAACTGAGGCTTGGAGGAGGGTCATGGGGGGAGGAGCCAGTACACACCATGTGACCTAAAAGCTTTTTTAGATGTGCCCTGTCTCCTGCGGAGCCCGCTATTCCCCATGGTCCTGACGGAGTCCCCAGCATCCACTAGGACGTTAGAGAAAATATTGTATTATATGACCTTCAGGCTGTGTGTATAAGGTGTATATGAAACATAAATGAATTGTGTGAATGTAGACACACTTTGTTTAATGCACAAAGTTATAAAAAATATTGTCTAAAATTACTTTCAGGCTGTGTGTATAAGGTGTATATGAAACATAAATGCATTCTGTGCTTAGAATTGGGTCCCATCACCATGATATCTCATTATGGTATCTCATTATTCCAAAATACGGAAAAATCCTATATCCAAAATACCTCTGGTCCCAAGCATTTTGGATAAGGGATACTCAACCTGTATAGCATTTGCACATTCTACCAATGTAAATGCAAAATATATAAGTGAAAAGTCAGTAGCTACATTTGTATGGACATTAAACATGTTTGAATTTAACTGATACTACTTATTAGTATAAAGGCATGCATATGAAAATATCAATGTAAAAGAGTTGCAAACCATGCTACAATATTGGAATCTTTAAAACTGTCAATGTCTGCTGTAAGCTATACCTGTGCTCTCTTCTATTGTCTTATTCTCTGTCTCATCACCATGTATTTCATCTCTTTGAGTTTATATATATTTTACCTCTCTATTTCTCTACAACCTCTGCACCCCTCTCAGATCCTGTCTACACTCCTGTCAGCCCTGGAGATGTGCTCATATTTGCTTATTATCTTAATATCTGCATCCTAGTTATATCTGGCTGCTCCAAAGCTGATTTACCTTTCAGGAAGATGATGTGCTGCTTCTTCATATAAGATCAGTAGACATGAAAGCTCACATTGTGACATTTGAAAGAAGTAAATAAGTAGTGCTTGCATTCAGTGTCAATCAGCAGCAGGAAAAGCCAATCAAATTCTATTATACTTGGCAGGAAAGTATAATTACGCCTTAAATATTTTATGTGAATGTTCTTCAATTATGTTTCCTTTTGAATTTTTTGTGTATAAAGAATCAAACTTGAGGTTGTGTCAGTTTTCAGGTTTTTTTTGGGCTTCTTGCATTACATAAAAGCCATATAAAACTGTTTACTTGTCATATTATTCAATAAAACTTTTTATTTGCCTTGTTAATTAATCTTAGCTTTGTTGAAAGTACTTTTTGCACACCTGTGGTATTGTAGGCAAAGGAAGTGCCAGTGACAGATTCTGCTCATATGGCTTCTTCCAATGTGATATTCACGCCAGTAACTATCTGTTAAATTCATAGTTTAATTCATAGTTGTATGGGGGTTATTCATAGTTGTTATCAAACCAAAAAAGTTAGCAACTGGGCAAAACATGCTGCACTGCAGGTGGGGCAGATATAACATGTGCAGACAGATTTAGATTTGGGTGGGGTGTGTTCAAACTAAAAACTAAATTGCAGTGTAAAAATAAAGCAGCCAGTATTTACCCTGCACAGAAACAATGTAACCCACCAAATCTTAATCTCTCTGCACGTGCAACATCTGCCCCACCTGCAGTGCAACATGGTTTTGGACAATTGCAAACTGTTTTGATTTGCCAACACTCTGAATAATCTCCCATGTTATTTATCTGTGTTAGCTATTAACAAACTTAAGAAAGTACTTGGAGGATCGTAGCATGAAAATAATGTCACTTCTCCAAGTACTTCTAAATCGTAAGCTCTGCAGGCAGTCTAACTGGCATCACCACAGAAACTAGATAAAGTCCAATAACAATATTTGTATACATTCTTCCCTTAATATTTATATATTAGACAAATATAGATGAGGGTAATAAGAGATATATAATGTTAGAATCCCTTTTGTTTACATGACAAGCCTTAATATTGATGACCATGGTAACATGAAGTGTGCTCAATGACCTGGTGTAACTTGGCATAGACTACCCATATACCAGTGGCATGGGTACAGGAGGCCCACAACACACACCCTGCACCCATTTCAGTTACTTAACCTCCTGCCTGTTCTTCTTCCATTTGGTGCCAGTAATTTGATTATATATTCATAAATATTGTGCTGGTGCCATATTTCCAAAGATAATAGCAAACTATAAAGCATATGCAGGAGAGTTTGATGCCGTACCTGAGTCTTTGTGAAGTTCTGCTCATGAGCCAGTGCCATTTATTTCTTCCTGGGGGAGGAAACCTACAGGCATCTGCACTAGAGATGAGCGGGTTCGGTTTCTTTGAATCCGAACCCGCACGAACTTCACTTTTTTTTCCACGGGTCCGAGCGACTCGGATCTTCCCGCCTTGCTCGGTTAACCCGAGCGCGCCCGAACGTCATCATGACGCTGTCGGATTCTCGCGAGGCTCGGATTCTATCGCGAGACTCGGATTCTATATAAGGAGCCGCGCGTCGCCGCCATTTTCACTCGTGCATTGAGATTGATAGGGAGAGGACGTGTCTGGCGTCCTCTCCATTAGAATAGAGATAGATAGATTAGATAGAGAGAGATTGTGCAGAGTCGCAGACAGAGTTAGTTTACCACAGTCAGTGACCAGTGCAGCAGCTAGTTAACTTTTATTTAATATAATATATCCGTTCACTTCTCTCTGCTATATCCGTTCTCTGCCTGAAAAAAAAAACGATACACAGCACAGTCAGTCACACAGTGTGACTCAGTCTGTGTGCACTCAGCTCAGCCCAGTGTGCTGCACAGTCATCAATGTATAAATTAAAAGCTTATAATTAATTGTGGGGGAGACTGGGGAGCACTGCAGGTTGTTAGCAGGAGCCAGGAGTACAATTATATTAATTAACAGTGCACACTTTTGCTGCAGGAGTGGTGACCAGTGCCTGACCACCAGTATAGTATTGTTGTATACTACTAATATCTCTTTAAATATCAACCAGTCTATATTAGCAGCAGACACAGTACAGTGCGGTAGTTCACGGCTGTGGCTACCTCTGTGTCGGCACACGGCAGGCAGTCCGTCCGACCAGAATTGTATTATTTATTATTATATACCTACCACCTAACCGTGGTTTTTTTTTCATTCTTTATACCGTCATAGTGTCATCCTAATTGTTACGAGTATACTACTATCTCTTTATCAACCAGTGTACAGTGCGGTAGTTCACGGCTGTGGCTACCTCTGTGTCGGCACACGGCAGGCAGTCCGTCCGACCAGAATTGTATTATTTATTATTATATACCTACCACCTAACCGTGGTTTTTTTTTCATTCTTTATACCGTCATAGTGTCATCCTAATTGTTACGAGTATACTACTATCTCTTTATCAACCAGTGTACAGTGCGGTAGTTCACGGCTGTGGCTACCTCTGTGTCGGCACACGGCAGGCAGTCCGTCCGACCAGAATTGTATTATTTATTATTATATACCTACCACCTAACCGTGGTTTTTTTTTCATTCTTTATACCGTCATAGTGTCATCCTAATTGTTACGAGTATACTACTATCTCTTTATCAACCAGTGTACAGTGCGGTAGTTCACGGCTGTGGCTACCTCTGTGTCGGCACACGGCAGGCAGTCCGTCCGACCAGAATTGTATTATTTATTATTATATACCTACCACCTAACCGTGGTTTTTTTTTTATTCTTTATACCGTCATAGTGTCATCCTAATTGTTACGAGTATACTACTATCTCTTTATCAACCAGTGTACAGTGCGGTAGTTCACGGCTGTGGCTACCTCTGTGTCGGCACACGGCAGGCAGTCCGTCCGACCAGAATTGTATTATTTATTATTATATACCTACCACCTAACCGTGGTTTTTTTTTCATTCTTTATACCGTCATAGTGTCATCCTAATTGTTACGAGTATACTACTATCTCTTTATCAACCAGTGTACAGTGCGGTAGTTCACGGCTGTGGCTACCTCTGTGTCGGCACACGGCAGGCAGTCCGTCCGACCAGAATTGTATTATTTATTATTATATACCTACCACCTAACCGTGGTTTTTTTTTCATTCTTTATACCGTCATAGTGTCATCCTAATTGTTACGAGTATACTACTATCTCTTTATCAACCAGTGTACAGTGCGGTAGTTCACGGCTGTGGCTACCTCTGTGTCGGCACACGGCAGGCAGTCCGTCCGACCAGAATTGTATTATTTATTATTATATACCTACCACCTAACCGTGGTTTTTTTTTCATTCTTTATACCGTCATAGTGTCATCCTAATTGTTACGAGTATACTACTATCTCTTTATCAACCAGTGTACAGTGCGGTAGTTCACGGCTGTGGCTACCTCTGTGTCGGCACACGGCAGGCAGTCCGTCCGACCAGAATTGTATTATTTATTATTATATACCTACCACCTAACCGTGTTTTTTTTTTCATTCTTTATACCGTCATAGTGTCATCCTAATTGTTACGAGTATACTACTATCTCTTTATCAACCAGTGTACAGTGCGGTAGTTCACGGCTGTGGCTACCTCTGTGTCGGCAGTCGGCAGGCAGTCCGTCCATCCATAATTGTATTATTATTATAATATATACCACCTAACCGTGGTTTTTTTTTCATTCTTTATACCGTCATAGTGTCATACTAGTTGTTACGAGTATACTACTATCTCTTTATCAACCAGTGTACAGTGCGGTAGTTCACGGCTGTGGCTACCTCTGTGTCGGCAGTCGGCAGGCAGTCCGTCCATCCATAATTGTATTATTATTATAATATATACCACCTAACCGTGGTTTTTTTTTCATTCTTTATACCGTCGTCATAGTGTCATACTAGTTGTTACGAGTATACTACTATCTCTTTATCAACCAGTGTACAGTGCGGTAGTTCACGGCTGTGGCTACCTCTGTGTCGGCAGTCGGCAGGCAGTCCGTCCATCCATAATTGTATTATTATTATAATATATACCACCTAACCGTGGTTTTTTTTTCATTCTTTATACCGTCGTCATAGTGTCATACTAGTTGTTACGAGTATACTACTATCTCTTTATCAACCAGTGTACAGTGCGGTAGTTCACGGCTGTGGCTACCTCTGTGTCGGCAGTCGGCAGGCAGTCCATCCATCCATAATTGTATTATTATTATAATATATACCACCTAACCGTGGTTTTTTTTTCATTCTTTATACCGTCGTCATAGTGTCATACTAGTTGTTACGAGTATACTACTATCTCTTTATCAACCAGTGTACAGTGCGGTAGTTCACGGCTGTGGCTACCTCTGTGTCGGCAGTCGGCAGGCAGTCCGTCCATCCATAATTGTATTATTATTATAATATATACCACCTAACCGTGGTTTTTTTTTCATTCTTTATACCGTCGTCATAGTGTCATACTAGTTGTTACGAGTATACTACTATCTCTTTATCAACCAGTGTACAGTGCGGTAGTTCACGGCTGTGGCTACCTCTGTGTCGGCAGTAGGCAGGCAGTCCGTCCATCCATAATTGTATTATTATTATAATATATACCACCTAACCGTGGTTTTTTTTTCATTCTTTATACCGTCGTCATAGTGTCATACTAGTTGTTACGAGTATACTACTATCTCTTTATCAACCAGTGTACAGTGCGGTAGTTCACGGCTGTGGCTACCTCTGTGTCGGCAGTCGGCAGGCAGTCCGTCCATCCATAATTGTATTATTATTATAATATATACCACCTAACCGTGGTTTTTTTTTCATTCTTTATACCGTCGTCATAGTGTCATACTAGTTGTTACGAGTATACTACTATCTCTTTATCAACCAGTGTACAGTGCGGTAGTTCACGGCTGTGGCTACCTCTGTGTCGGCAGTCGGCAGGCAGTCCGTCCATCCATAATTGTATTATTATTATAATATATACCACCTAACCGTGGTTTTTTTATACCACCTAACCGTGGCAGTCCGTCCATAATTGTATACTAGTATCCAATCCATCCATCTCCATTGTTTACCTGAGGTGCCTTTTAGTTCTGCCTATAAAATATGGAGAACAAAAAAGTTGAGGTTCCAAAATTAGGGAAAGATCAAGATCCACTTCCACCTCGTGCTGAAGCTGCTGCCACTAGTCATGGCCGAGACGATGAAATGCCAGCAACGTCGTCTGCCAAGGCCGATGCCCAATGTCATAGTACAGAGCATGTCAAATCCAAAACACCAAATATCAGAAAAAAAAGGACTCCAAAACCTAAAATAAAATTGTCGGAGGAGAAGCGTAAACTTGCCAATATGCCATTTACCACACGGAGTGGCAAGGAACGGCTGAGGCCCTGGCCTATGTTCATGGCTAGTGGTTCAGCTTCACATGAGGATGGAAGCACTCAGCCTCTCGCTAGAAAACTGAAAAGACTCAAGCTGGCAAAAGCACCGCAAAGAACTGTGCGTTCTTTGAAATCCCAAATCCACAAGGAGAGTCCAATTGTGTCGTTTGCGATGCCTGACCTTCCCAACACTGGACGTGAAGAGCATGCGCCTTCCACTATTTGCATGCCCCCTGCAAGTGCTGGAAGGAGCACCCGCAGTCCAGTTCCTGATAGTCAGATTGAAGATGTCAGTGTTGAAGTACACCAGGATGAGGAGGATATGGGTGTTGCTGGCGCTGGGGAGGAAATTGACCAGGAGGATTCTGATGGTGAGGTGGTTTGTTTAAGTCAGGCACCCGGGGAGACACCTGTTGTCCGTGGGAGGAATATGGCCGTTGACATGCCAGGTGAAAATACCAAAAAAATCAGCTCTTCGGTGTGGAGGTATTTCACCAGAAATGCGGACAACAGGTGTCAAGCCGTGTGTTCCCTTTGTCAAGCTGTAATAAGTAGGGGTAAGGACGTTAACCACCTCGGAACATCCTCCCTTATACGTCACCTGCAGCGCATTCATAATAAGTCAGTGACAAGTTCAAAAACTTTGGGTGACAGCGGAAGCAGTCCACTGACCAGTAAATCCCTTCCTCTTGTAACCAAGCTCACGCAAACCACCCCACCAACTCCCTCAGTGTCAATTTCCTCCTTCCCCAGGAATGCCAATAGTCCTGCAGGCCATGTCACTGGCAAGTCTGACGAGTCCTCTCCTGCCTGGGATTCCTCCGATGCATCCTTGCGTGTAACGCCTACTGCTGCTGGCGCTGCTGTTGTTGCCGCTGGGAGTCGATGGTCATCCCAGAGGGGAAGTCGTAAGCCCACTTGTACTACTTCCAGTAAGCAATTGACTGTTCAACAGTCCTTTGCGAGGAAGATGAAATATCACAGCAGTCATCCTACTGCAAAGCGGATAACTGAGGCCTTGGCATCCTGGGTGGTGAGAAACGTGGTTCCGGTATCCATCATTACTGCAGAGCCAACTAGAGACTTGTTGGAGGTACTGTGTCCCCGGTACCAAATACCATCTAGGTTCCATTTCTCTAGGCAGGCGATACCGAAAATGTACACAGACCTCAGAAAAAGAGTCACCAGTGTCCTAAAAAATGCAGCTGTACCCAATGTCCACTTAACCACGGACATGTGGACAAGTGGAGCAGGGCAGGGTCAGGACTATATGACTGTGACAGCCCACTGGGTAGATGTATGGACTCCCGCCGCAAGAACAGCAGCGGCGGCACCAGTAGCAGCATCTCGCAAACGCCAACTCTTTCCTAGGCAGGCTACGCTTTGTATCACCGCTTTCCAGAATACGCACACAGCTGAAAACCTCTTACGGCAACTGAGGAAGATCATCGCGGAATGGCTTACCCCAATTGGACTCTCCTGTGGATTTGTGGCATCGGACAACGCCAGCAATATTGTGTGTGCATTAAATCTGGGCCAATTCCAGCACGTCCCATGTTTTGCACATACCTTGAATTTGGTGGTGCAGAATTTTTTAAAAAACGACAGGGGCGTGCAAGAGATGCTGTCGGTGGCCAGAAGAATTGCGGGACACTTTCGGCGTACAGGCACCACGTACAGAAAACTGGAGCACCACCAAAAACTACTGAACCTGCCCTGCCATCATCTGAAGCAAGAAGTGGTAACGAGGTGGAATTCAACCCTCTATATGCTTCAGAGGTTGGAGGAGCAGCAAAAGGCCATTCAAGCCTATACAATTGAGCACGATATAGTAGGTGGAATGCACCTGTCTCAAGTGCAGTGGAGAATGATTTCAACGTTGTGCAAGGTTCTGATGCCCTTTGAACTTGCCACACGTGAAGTCAGTTCAGACACTGCCAGCCTGAGTCAGGTCATTCCCCTCATCAGGCTTTTGCAGAAGAAGCTGGAGGCATTGAAGAAGGAGCTAACACGGAGCGATTCCGCTAGGCATGTGGGACTTGTGGATGCAGCCCTTAATTCGCTTAACAAGGATTCACGGGTGGTCAATCTGTTGAAATCAGAGCACTACATTTTGGCCACCGTGCTCGATCCTAGATTTAAAGCCTACCTTGGATCTCTCTTTCCGGCAGACACAGGTCTGCTGGGGTTGAAAGACCTGCTGGTGACAAAATTGTCAAGTCAAGCGGAACGCGACCTGTCAACATCTCCTCCTTCACATTCTCCCGCAACTGGGGGTGCGAGGAAAAGGCTCAGAATTCCGAGCCCACCCGCTGGCGGTGATGCAGGGCAGTCTGGAGCGACTGCTGATGCTGACATCTGGTCCGGACTGAAGGACCTGACAACGATTACGGACATGTCGTCTACTGTCACTGCATATGATTCTCTCAACATTGATAGAATGGTGGAGGATTATATGAGTGACCGCATCCAAGTAGGCACGTCACACAGTCCGTACTTATACTGGCAGGAAAAAGAGGCAATTTGGAGGCCCTTGCACAAACTGGCTTTATTCTACCTAAGTTGCCCTCCCACAAGTGTGTACTCCGAAAGAGTGTTTAGTGCCGCCGCTCACCTTGTCAGCAATCGGCGTACGAGGTTACATCCAGAAAATGTGGAGAAGATGATGTTCATTAAAATGAATTATAATCAATTCCTCCGCGGAGACATTGACCAGCAGCAATTGCCTCCACAAAGTACACAGGGAGCTGAGATGGTGGATTCCAGTGGGGACGAATTGATAATCTGTGAGGAGGGGGATGTACACGGTGATATATCGGAGGGTGAAGATGAGGTGGACATCTTGCCTCTGTAGAGCCAGTTTGTGCAAGGAGAGATTAATTGCTTCTTTTTTGGGGGGGGTCCAAACCAACCCGTCATATCAGTCACAGTCGTGTGGCAGACCCTGTCACTGAAATGATGGGTTGGTTAAAGTGTGCATGTCCTGTTTTGTTTATACAACATAAGGGTGGGTGGGAGGGCCCAAGGATAATTCCATCTTGCACCTCTTTTTTCTTTTCTTTTTCTTTGCATCATGTGCTGATTGGGGAGGGTTTTTTGGAAGGGACATCCTGCGTGACACTGCAGTGCCACTCCTAGATGGGCCCGGTGTTTGTGTCGGCCACTAGGGTCGCTAATCTTACTCACACAGCTACCTCATTGCGCCTCTTTTTTTCTTTGCGTCATGTGCTGTTTGGGGAGGGTTTTTTGGAAGGGACATCCTGCGTGACACTGCAGTGCCACTCCTAGATGTGCCCGGTGTTTGTGTCGGCCACTAGGGTCGCTAATCTTACTCACACAGTCAGCTACCTCATTGCGCCTCTTTTTTTCTTTGCGTCATGTGCTGTTTGGGGAGGGTTTTTTGGAAGGGCCATCCTGCGTGACACTGCAGTGCCACTCCTAGATGGGCCCGGTGTTTGTGTCGGCCACTAGGGTCGCTTATCTTACTCACACAGCGACCTCGGTGCAAATTTTAGGACTAAAAATAATATTGTGAGGTGTGATGTGTTCAGAATAGGCTGAAAATGAGTGTAAATTATGTTTTTTGAGGTTAATAATACTTTGGGATCAAAATTACCCCCAAATTCTATGATTTAAGCTGTTTTTTAGGGTTTTTTGAAAAAAACACCCGAATCCAAAACACACCCGAATCCGACAAAAAAAATTCGGTGAGGTTTTGCCAAAACGCGGTCGAACCCAAAACACGGCCGCGGAACCGAACCCAAAACCAAAACACAAAACCCGAAAAATTTCCGGCGCTCATCTCTAATCTGCACTTGGTTCCACTCCAGTCTTAAAATGACCTTGCCATCTACCATCAAAAAGCAAAGGATAATGCCATGTTGGTTTAATGTAAACAAATTTTTTTTTTGCATTTTCCTTCAACATATGTATTAAAGCAACAACCTAATCTTCTATTACTCATGCCTCACTTATTCCTTGCCTTTTCTTTATAAAATATAATCAAGTTTAATTTCTAGTATTGTGAGTGCCCACGTTTTTCTTACCATCTTGAATCAACATCAGTGATAATTTCTATATCAGATTCTGAGTCCGAGAGTTTCTGCTATGTATGTAACCCACGAACCCAACTCTGACAGTGTGCTTAAGGGCATTGATGATCTCTTCAAATATGTATAATGGCCCCACATGGAATGCAACATTCTCAGTGATCAGCTTGGTGTCTAAGGTTAAGGATGAAATGACTGCTCACCAGTCATTCTAGTACTTATTAGATAATACATTAGCAGAAGTGTGTGAAAGGTTTAGCTGATAGGCGTACAAATTATATTATTATTATTATTTATTATTATTACAAGTGTTTTGCAGAGCCGTACATACAACACACATTAGAGCAATGCAGGGTATAAAGAACTTAACATCACAGAAAACTAAAACAGAGCACAGGTAACAATGAGCACCACAGTTCTCAGTACACAATACAGCAGAGATGTCAGGAAACAAAGGAGTAATCGGCATACTACTGGGGACGGGCAGCTGTTGGAAGAGATGAACAGTCATGAGCAGGAGGAAATGCAGGTATAGACAATCACTTAGTAGGAGAGAGCTGTAATTGAATTGTAAGAGAAGAAGGCTGTGAGAACAGGAGAGAGGAGGGCCCTGCTCTAAGGAGCTTACAATCTAGGGGGAGAGGGAGACAGACAGGTGACATGAGGTACAAGCAAGTGGAAGGTGGCCTGGTCTCAGGAAGTAAGCGAGGCAGAGATGGCCAAGGCATGAGGATGGGAGAATGGCCCCAAGACTGGGTTATGCGGAAGGGTAGGCTTAGATGAACAGATGAGTTTTCAATGACCTGTTGAAGCTTTGCAAGGTCAGGGAGAGTCTAATAGAGCAAAGTAGCTTGTTCACAATCAATCGCAATGTTTACTGAGTTTTACAGGTTATGGTCATGCTTGACAAATTTTTTTTGGTAGAATGAGGATTTGGAAATTTTAAATTCTAATCAAAACATATCAAACCCAAAGTAAGAAACCAAACAGAGCTCATTAAGCTCCTTCTAGGAACACCCTTTAAACACATTGTAGACCAACTCATCTAACATTTGGAACAGTACCATAACGAGGGGTGTGCCACTACTGCTGTCATTATGGGCGCAGGATGGCATTCTAGAGCGATATCCTGCAGAGGCACACTACTAACCCTATTCACATTGCAGGATGGCCAGAAATGTCACATACACCAGATGCGGTGGATGCTGCCCAGGGTGCTGAGGAGCCCAGCTATGACAGTCATGTGGAATAAACCTTATCTTTTGACTATTCTTACCAATGGAACAAAGTGCAAAATGTTAACTAACCTAGAAAGTAGAAACCATTACTAAGAATAACATACTACAGGTACATGTCACAAATCAATAAACTGCATTCCTGTAATTGAAAACTAAGCCAGTAAAAGTGAAAGTGGGTGAGTAAAGTGTGCTGGAGTAAATATTTTATAGACTATCGCAAGTGAATGAAGACCTCCGCCACATTTGTATTTAGGTGAGAACAGAGTATTTCACTAGAACATCTTAAGTTAAAACCCTGTGTGCTTTCAGCTTTTATTATACTGTATGTTAGGTTTCTTGAGAAATGACAACTCATAAGCAATACAGGAAATTATAAATCAATATAAAAGTAATTCAGTTGTAGTCTAACTGCAGTATTTCATTTTGTCCATTAGGAGGCAGCAGAGTTTCACCTAACATATCTGCCTGTTGAAATGATAGAAAAGTTAGCTTTTATCGCTATGCAGTATTTTAAATTTTTTTTTCCGAAAAGGATGTTTGCGGCTTTGTCAGTTGCAAGAAGCTCATTAATGAGGTTTGTTATATTGGATGCAGGTCGTTAGCCAGCTGGCAAAACATTTTAATTGTGTTTCAACACGCAGTAGAAGAGGGAATAAAAATATTAGCTGAGTAACAACCAAAATATGCAGAACAGGTATATATCTGTTTAAAGAGTGCAATAGCTTATTCTGTGTGAGTAGGGTAGAACTATTTAGTATAGATGGAAAGAGGACAGATAGTGCCCTTTGGAACCAATTAAAGGGACATTATAATCTATACAAAAAAAACAAAATCCTTATCTGGTTTTACAATCAAAAGGTCAGCTTGGTGCAGTAGCCCAAATTCTTGCCAAAAATGCATTCCCGATTGAGGCAGTGTTGACCTGATCTGGTTGGAAGTTTGTATAGTATGACATTCTCCCACTTAACACATGGCCATGTCTTCTTCTTGAGTACTTATTAGTTATACCCCTTACCGGGGAATCCAACCCGTCTAGCTACACAGGTACCTGCGGTATAAACAGGATTCTAGCACCTGTGACATGTATAAAAGGGGTATTAAAGACAAATTAGTCATGTCCAACCAATGACTTCCAGTCAATCTCTATTATGTTTATGCAGAATAAGATGAAAAGTTGTTAATGCAATTTGCATTTACTGTCAGCTCTAAAATATAAAATCACATAAATACATTATTTCAGTCATCCCATGGGCTCTTTCCTTGGTATGTTCATTCTAGACTATGAGCCTAATTCAGAGATTAACGCAAACCAATAGTTTCCCTGTTTCCGCCCGCCGATATTAGCCCCATTGATTTCTATAGGGACTTCTGTATTGTGAGATTTATAAGGTCAAAGATTAACCCGCACAAGAGAAACACAAGAGATGGCTATATCAATGTCACTACACCTATATAAATAATAGATACAATTGGTCAACAATTAGTGCTCTGGGAAGTGCTCCCTGGAATATGGTTATGATGATAATATGAATAGGAACACGAGAATATGAGATACAAGCAGAGACAGTATTCTAGGGTTGGGTAAGAAATCCCGACAGTCAGGATCCTTACAATAAGACTGCCGATAGCACTATCCCGGAGGTCAGAATCCTGACTGATCGTGGTAAGTATTTTTACCCTACCCCTAATCCACCCCTCCGGCAGTCATGCCCTAACCACCCCCTCCAGCAGCCTAACCAATGTCCCCAGTTAAAATTATGCTGTCCCCAGTTTACATTATGTATCCCCCCACTTCCTTGTGATCCCACATTTTGAGACCTGCAGGCTGCAGCAGGATCTTGACGGAGTTTCGTCATTAGATGAAGCATAATTTGTTACAGTCTGTGCCTTGCCTCCCCCATGTGTATAAGGGGCCCCTGGACAAGTGCCTTGGTCATCCTGTTGTTAATCTGGCACTGTTCGTTGGGACAGCTCAGAGAAGATCTGCCCTCTGGTGTGTGATACTGGCTGAGTGATGGTCAGCCCCCTGGTGATGCTTACTGAGTGATGGTCAGCCCCCTGGTGATACTGAGTGATGCTCAGCTCCCTGATGATACTGAGTGATGGTCAGCCCCTTGCTGAGTGATACTGGCTGAGTGATGGTCAGCCCCCTGGTGATACTCACTGAGTGATGGTCAGCCCCCTGGTGATACTGGCTGAGTGATGGTAAGCCCTCTGGTGATAATGGCTGAGTGATGGTAAGCTCCCTGGCGATACTGGCAGAGAGATGATCAGCCCCCTGGTGATACTGGCAGAGTGATGGTCAGACCCCTGGTGATACTGGCTGAGTGATGGTAAGCTCCCTGGCGATACTGGCAGAGAGATGATCAGCCCCCTGGTGATACTGGCAGAGTGATGGTCAGACCCCTGGTGATACTGGCTGAGTGATGGTAAGCTCCCTGGCGATACTGGCTGAGTGATGGTAAGCTCCCTGGCGATACTGGCAGAGTGATGGTAAGCCCGCTGGTGATACTGGCTGAGTGATGGTAAGCTCCCTGGCGATACTGGCTGAGTGATGGTAAGCTCCCTGGCGATACTGGCTGAGTGATGGTAAGCAGGGCCGGTGCAAGGTTTCTCGGCACCCTAGGCAAAACTTCAGCCTACCCTCCCCTCCTTCCCCCATACAATAATACAATACAAACATATATACCAAGACAAAAAAAAACAAGAAGAAACAAAAAAAGCAAAAAAAATTAATTATAATAATAATATTATATATATATATATATATATATATATATATATATATAAATAAATAAAGATAAAAAATGTCTTGAAATTGCGCACAGACCACCAGCAGCATTTTGGAGAAGCCCGTGTTAGTGGGCCCCCAAAAGACAATTTATACAAACAAATCAAACCAAAAGCGCTTAGTTTTAATTTTCATGTGTGTTCAAATAAACGATTCTCCAAGACCTGACCTGAAATAATATAAGGCGATACACTGACGAAGTGGAAATTTTGAGGTGGGGGTATGCAAAACTCAAGGATGTAATTGTGCGCGCGCTCCAGAAAAGGGGTCGTAGCCAGAAAAGGGGTCGTAGCCACCCAAAAAAGGGGCGTGGTCACCCAAAAGGGGACGTGTCCAGTGTAGTAGAACCCCTTATACTATCAAGTACTGGTGCCCCTTTCACCTACTGGTGTACCCTTTCGCACACGGTACGAGCCGAAATTCACATTATAACACACTGAATGAACGAAATTCACATTGTAGCACACTGAATGAGCCAAAACTCTCATTGTAGCACACTGAACTAACCGAAATTCACATTGTAGCACACTGAATGAGCTGAAATTCACATTGTAGCACACTGAATGAGCCGAAATTCACATTGTAGCACACTGAATGAGCCGAAATTCATATTGTAGCACACTGAATGAGCCGAAATTCACATTGTAGCATGCTGAATGAGCCAAAATTCACATTGTAGCACACTGAATGAGCCGAAATTCACATTGTAGCACACTGAATGAGCCGAAATTCACATTGTAGCACACTGAATGAGCCGAAATTCACATTGTAGCATGCTGAATGAGCCAAAATTCACATTGTAGCACACTGAATGAGCCAAAACTCTCATTGTAGCACACTGAACTAACCGAAATTCACATTGTAGCACACTGAATGAGCTGAAATTCACATTGTAGCACACTGAATGAGCCGAAATTCACATTGTAGCACACTGAATGAGCCGAAATTCATATTGTAGCACACTGAATGAGCCGAAATTCACATTGTAGCATGCTGAATGAGCCAAAATTCACATTATAGCACACTGAATGAGCCGAAATTCACATTGTAGCACACTGAATGAGCCGAAATTCACATTGCAGCACACTGAATGAGCCGAAATTCACATTGTAGCACACTGACTGATCCGAAATTCACATTGTAGCACACTGAATGAGCCGACATTCACATTATAGCACACTGAATGAGCCGAAATTCACATTGTAGCACACTGAATGAGCCGAAATTCACATTGCAGCACACTGAATGAGCCGAAATTCACATTGTAGCACACTGAATGAGCTGATATTCACATTATAGCACACTGAATGAGCCCAAATTCACATTGTAGCACACTGACTGATCCGAAATTCACATTGTAGCACACTGAATGAGCTGATATTCACATTGTAGCACACTGAATGAGCTGAAATTGTGACACCAGGGACAGCCAGAGTGACGACAGGGAGAGAGAGAGTGACGACAGGAAGATAGAGAGTGACGACAGGTAGAGGGAGAGAGAGAGTGACTGACGACAGGGAGAGAGAGTGACGACAGGGAGAAAGAGTGACGACAGGGAGAGAGAGTGATGACAGGGACGACAGGGAGAGAGAGTGACGACATGGAGAGAGGGTGACAACAGTGACAACAGGGAGAAAGAGTGACGACAGGGAGAGAGAGTGATGACAGGGACAACAGGGAGAGAGAGTGACGACAGGGAGAGAGAGTGACAACAGTGACGACAGGGAGAGAGAGTGACGACAGGGAGAGAGAGTGACGACAGTGACAGCAGGGAGAGAGAGTGACGACAGTGACAGCAGGGAGAGAGAGAGTGATGATAGTGACAGCAGGGAGAGAGAGTGACAGTAGGGACAGGGACGGTAACGAGAGGGAGAGAGGTGACAGCAGGGGAACATTACCTCATTTGTTGCTGGTGGCTGGCAGCGGTGAGCGGTGGGCTGGTGGCTGGCGGCGGTGAGTGGTGGGCGACTGGCAGCGGTGGCGACGGTGAGAAAATACAGTGCTCTACACAGCCGCCGGTCGACGCGCAGGGACGGGGAGCACCATGTGCAGCAGGATGGCCACTTCCCTCGCCTCCTGCTGCACTTTCAGTTCCGCATTTCCGGGTCAGTGGAAGAAGTGGCGGTATACCATACCGCCTTATACCGCGCCACTTCGACCACTGTGTATATATATATATATATATATATATATATACAGTATACACACTCAGTGTGTGTATATATATATATATATATATATATATATATATATATGTGTGTGTGTGTGTTAGGGTTAGGTTACGAGGGATGGGAGGTTAAGGTTAAGCAGTGAACAGAGGAGGTTAGGTTTAGGCGCCACTGGAGGAGGTTAGGGTTAGGCAGCGGGGTGGGTGGTTGGGGTTAGGCAGCGGGGTGGGTGGTTAGGGTTAGGCAGCGGGGTGGGTGGTTAGGGTTAGGCACCACTGGGGGAAGGTTAGGGGTAGGGGGCAAGGGTTAGCATACTAAATTCACCCATCAGGATTTCGTTCATCCATACCGAACCCGCTAAATGTGTACCCCTTTTGGTCTCCTATGCATAGTAGAGAAGGAATGATATAAATTATAGTACAAGCAGAGAAGAAGATAACAATGGTTAGGTTACCTTAATGTATTGTCACATTGTACTGCTGCAGCATAATATATTCAGCATGTTCATATACCATGGAGCTGGGTGTAACAAATGAGCGGCTTGCCCAGGATCTGTGTTACCATGTGCACGCTCGCAGCAGCAATGGCGGCCGAAAGCAGTGAACCAGTAGTGCTCACCTATATGTGATGAGCCCGGGCAGAAGCTGTCATCCGCAGGGGCTACCTGTATGTGTTCAGCGCTAGATCAGGAAAACGTCCGGTAGCTGCGGCTAGCATGACGGCTGCTCTGCGGCTAGGGGAAGCAGCTCCGCTCTTCAAGATCAGCCACTGCAACAGCCGAGGGAGGGACAGGGAACTGTCGGCTGGGAGGGCGCACGGAGGATATCCGAGTGCTGCTGTGGGAAGCGCAAAGTCTCTGACATTCCTCAGTCTGTCCCCAGCAGCCCTGCTCCTCGTCTCTAAAAAGAAAGAGAAGACGCGGTACGAGAGAGCAGACCACACAGGGTGATTTACTCAAGCACTAGAGCTTGGCTTCAAACAGGCAGCCCAGGCGGACAGACCAATATACTGCTGGGGGGGTTGAGGTGAGTGACAGCTAGACCCTCGCCGCCTCCGTCCCTAGGCTAACATAGTAACATTTTATTTTTTTGTAAAATGGATTCAACGGGAGCATGCCGCCCTCCAGTGGCCAGCGCCCATAGGCAGCTGCCTAAAGCTGCCTAATGGTGGCGCCGGCCCTGATGGTAAGCCCTCTGGTGATAATGGCTGAGTGATGGTAAGCTCCCTGGCGATACTGGCAGAGAGATGATCAGCCCCCTGGTGATACTGGCAGAGTGATGGTCAGACCCCTGGTGATACTGGCTGAGTGATGGTAAGCTCCCTGGCGATACTGGCTGAGTGATGGTAAGCTCCCTGGCGATACTGGCAGAGTGATGGTAAGCCCGCTGGTGATACTGGCTGAGTGATGGTAAGCTCCCTGGCGATACTGGCTGAGTGATGGTAAGCTCCCTGGCGATACTGGCTGAGTGATGGTAAGCCCTCTGGTGATAATGGCTGAGTGATGGTAAGCTCCCTGGCGATACTGGCAGAGAGATGATCAGCCCCCTGGTGATACTGGCAGAGTGATGGTCAGACCCCTGGTGATACTGGCTGAGTGATGGTAAGCTCCCTGGCGATACTGGCAGAGAGATGGTCAGCCCCCTAGTGATACTGGCAGAGTGATGGTCAGACCCCTAGTGATACTGGCTGAGTGATGGTAAGCCCTCTGGTGATAATGGCTGAGTGATGGTAAGCTCCATGGCGATACTGGCTGAGTGATGGTCAGCCCCCTGGTGATACTGGCTGAGTGATGGTCAGCCCCCTGGTGATACTGGCTGAGTGATGGCTGAATGATGGTTAGCCCCTTGGTGATACTGGCTGAGTTATGGTCAGCCCCCCGGTGATACTGGCTGAGTGCTGGTAAGCCCGCTGGTGATACTGGCTGAGTGCTGGTAAGCCCGCTAGTGATACTGGCTGAGTGATGGTAAGCTCCCTGGCGATACTGGCTGAGTGATGGTAAGCTCCCTGGCGATACTGGCTGAGTGATGGTAAGCCCTCTGGTGATAATGGCTGAGTGATGGTAAGCTCCCTGGCGATACTGGCAGAGAGATGATCAGCCCCCTGGTGATACTGGCAGAGTGATGGTCAGACCCCTGGTGATACTGGCTGAGTGATGGTAAGCTCCCTGGCGATACTGGCAGAGAGATGGTCAGCCCCCTAGTGATACTGGCAGAGTGATGGTCAGACCCCTAGTGATACTGGCTGAGTGATGGTAAGCCCTCTGGTGATAATGGCTGAGTGATGGTAAGCTCCCTGGCGATACTGGCTGAGTGATGGTCAGCCCCCTGGTGATACTGGCTGAGTGATGGTCAGCCCCCTGGTGATACTGGCTGAGTTATGGTCAGCCCCCCGGTGATACTGGCTGAGTGCTGGTAAGCCCGCTGGTGATACTGGCTGAGTGCTGGTAAGCCCGCTAGTGATACTGGCTGAGTGATGGTCAGCCCCCTGGTGATACTGGCTGGGAGACTTCTTTTCCAGAAAGCTCCTTACTCTTCAGCACAAGTGTTACCCAGATCTGCTGGATCACATATGGGCACTACACTGGAGACTTGGGCTTTATTTGAATAATAAAGCATGTTTTCATATCCATCTTTTTTTGACATAATAAAACTAACACTTTGCATTCTCATTAACACAGTATAAAGGTGGGTACACATCAGATGATTTTTAATGATGTTCACATTTCCTACGGAATTGAGCACGTAGTGCTCAGAGTCACTATCACTTCCGCAGGACTTCAGAGAGGTAAGTACTGTAAAAAAATGGGTGCAGGGTGTGCGCCCCTCTGGGCTCACGAGCCTGTGTGCACTGCACACATTGCATCCATAATAGTTACGCCACCGCCTTATGTATGGGACTCCATCACTGCATTCCCCTAGAAGTCTCTTCATGCCCCAGTCTGATACTGTTTTCCACCATGCTATACAGCTACTCTGATTCACCTAACAGAGCTAAGAATAGAAGTGCTAGAAGTATAGAGTAGGTGACGTTGTTCAGGAGGAAGGTCCTTACATTTGCCTAGGTGATTAGATAGTAAGCTAGATAGCTCTCTCTATCTCTCTATGAGGCCTATTTATTAACATTATTTTTACTAAAATAATGTGAAAAAGGGTGTTTTTTTTTACACCCTTTTCACATTATTTTAGTATCACCTGAATGTATTCAAAACCCTTTAATTCACTTTTTTTTCAGTAACCCACATCGCATTCCCCATACTTATAATGGGAAATGTGATGTGGCCAAATTTACTGAAAGAAAAATGTGAAAAAATACCGCAGTGCGCCCTGTGATAATCTCGCCAGCTCAGGCTGGTGAGTTCACAGGGCAGCACTGCGATCTGCACCCTTTTCCCCCAGCTTTCTCTTTACGAAAAATACCCCGATGATGCTGCAAAGAGGCATCGCAGGGACAGAGCTTGACCGCAAGCTCTGTTCCTGCATGCGATAATTGATACATCCCTGCAATGTAATCAATAATCGCAGTGCGAGTTTGGGCGATTTTATCACTTGGATGCGGATGGTGATAAATAGGCCCCTATATTTCTATGTTCTCTATCTCTCTATGGCCCTCATTCCGAGTTGTTCGCTCGTTATTTTTCTTCGCATCGGTGCGATTTTCCGCTAACTGCGCATGCGCAATGTTCGCACTGCGGCTGCGTTAAGCAAATTTGCTAAGAAGTTTGGTATTTTACTCACGGCATTACGAGGTTTTTTCTTCGTTCTGGTGATCGGAGTGTGATTGACAGGATGTGGGTATTTCTGGGCGGAAACTGACCGTTTTATGAGTGTGTGTGAAAAAATGCTGCTGTTTCTGGGAAAAACGGGGGAGTGGCTGGAGAAACGGGGGAGTGTCTGGGCGAACGCTGGGCGTGTTTGTGACATCAAACCAGGAACGAAACTGACTGAACTGATCGCAGTGGCAGAGTAAGTGTCGAGCTACTCAGAAATTGCTAAGAAATTTCTATTCGCAATTTTGAGAATCTTTCGTTCGCAATTCTGCTAAGCTAAGATTCACTCCCAGTAGGCGGCGGCTTAGCGTGTGCAATGCTGCTAAAAGCAGCTTGCGAGCGAACAACTCGGAATGAGGGCCTATATTTCTATGTTCTATAGCTGCTGATACCTTTTGGAAATGTAAAACTAGTTATATTTTAATCTGCATGATCACCCATGTTCTGAATTATTAAATTTACTACCAGTTATTTATTTAGCGCACACATATTCCGCAGCGCTTTACAGAGAATATTTGCTCATTCCCATCAGTCCCTGCCCCAGTGGAGCTTACTATCCATGGGGCAGATGTATTAACCTGGAGTAGGCATAAGGAAGTGATAAACCAGTGATATGTGCAAGGTGATAAACACACCAGCCAATCAGCTTCTAACTGTTAATTTACATATTGGAACTGATTGGCTGGTGCGTTTATCACCTTGCACATATCACTGGTTAATCACATCTTTATGCCTTCTCCAGGTTAATACATCTGCCCCCATATTCCCTATCACATGTACATTGGGGGTGATTCCGAGTTGTTCGCTCGCTAGCTGCTTTTAGCAGCATTGCACACGCTAAGCCGCCGCCCTCTGGGAGTGTATCTTAGCTTAGCAGAACTGCGAACGAAAGATTAGCAGAATTGCGAATAGAAATTTCTTAGCAGTTTCTGAGTAGCTCGAGACTTACTCACACATAGCGATCAGTTCATTCAGTTTCGTTCCTGGTTTGACGTCACACACACGCCCAGCGTTCGGCCAGCCACTCCCCCGTTTCTCCAGACACTCCCGCGTTTTTCCCTGACACGCCTGCGTTTTTCCGCACACTTTCAGAAAACGGCCAGTTTCCGCCCAGAAACACCCACTTCCTGTCAATCACACTCCGATCACTTCAACAATGAAAAATCTTCGTTCGGGTGTGAGTAAATTTACTAAGTTTTGTGTTAAAATACTAACCGCATGCGCACTGCGAACCATGCGCATGCGCATTTTTGCCTTAATCGCTCCGTTGCGAAAATCGGCAACGAGCGAACAACTCGGAATGACCCCCATTGCACACACTAGGGATAATTTTGTTGGGAGTGTATTAGCCTACTTGTATATATTTGGATTGTGGAAGGAAAGCGGGGCACCCGGCGCAAACCCACAAAAGTACGGGAAGATTATACAAATTCCACACACAGTTAGAGCCATGGTGGGAATCTAACCCATGACCTCGGTGCTGTGAGGCAGTAATACTTACCATAACACATCCATACAGAATGTAACTGAATAATATGACTGGTTTCCAAAAAAAGGAGGTTATTATGTTTTGGTTCTGAATCTTTTATGACAAAGTCAGATATTATATATGTACAGTTGAGTAAACATACATGATTTAATAAATGGATATATGACTTGTCTTCTCTTCTACTCTTGTCAGTGGCAGCTTCAGTTTGTTTCGTATTCTTCCTCTCAAATCTCATGGCTCCACAGATCCACCTGCATTCCAGTGTTTAATTTCCTTAAATATATATTGATGTAGCACCTAAGTGGTATAATGTTTCCTGGGTAAATCAATTATCACCTTTTCACTGCTCTTCACCAGAGGGCTAGAGATAATTTTCTTGAAATGAGTTAAGTGATTTACAAAGCAAACGCTATATTATTCAAGCTACACAAAACAGACACCTTCAGGCATTACAATTAATCAAGCAAGCTGTTTCTCAGTAATTCAGTACCCTAGTTCCAACAGAAATGTAGGGGTATGTTACTGTAAAGCAGGTTGCAGCAACTTGTGTCTGTCTGGCATTTGTGGAACTACAAATGCAGCTGAATACTGGAAACTGTTGATCCATAAAAGCAGAATAGGTTAAAATGAATTCTGCTGTAATATATAAAGTACATCACAGTATCTAAAAGCGATGTTCATTAGCTTCTAAAGAAATATCAAGGTTGTGTTTCTGCTAGTTAGCATTTGAATTGTGCTAATAATATTACAGCTACAGTAAGTGCCCACAGTCACACTGTTGCTATGTAACCAACTATAAAAATATGTCATGCTAATGTCCATAAATCAAAGCTATAAGGTCAAATGAAAGCGTGCCTTTCCTAATTAACTGATATACAAAGGGTGTTAGCTATATTGCAAACTCCTAAGTCAGTGAAAGTAAAGTCTGCTACATAAAGTGCACAATTGGTTAGCATCTGGAGCTGAGTCTGAGTCCAACCCATTTGCATCTGTATTTCCATACAGCTGAGGAAGCCTGCTCACTGGCTCCAAGTATGCTAATACAAGAATCTGGCCATGTATGCTGAAAGTCCATGCACCTACTGTACATGTGGAAAGCCATCCCGCCCACTTCCATTTGTAGACACATCTATTGTTATTAGCATCTGGACATCCACCCATGCCACGCTCGGTGCAAAAGTTTTGTCTAAAACAGACGTACCATCTCTGTCTGCATCATACTTGCCTACCTGACCCTCTCCATGAGGGAGAAAATGCTCTGTTCCTGGACTTTCCTGGTAATGTATGATTGCCATCACCTGTGGTGAAACGCCTTTCTTATCAATTAACTAGCTCACCACAGGTGATGGCAATCATACATTACCAGGAAAGTCCAGGAACAGAGCATTTTCTCCCTCATGGAGAGGGTCAGGTAGGCAAGTATGGGCTGCATGCGACTGAAGTTGGCTTACACTCCCACCCCATTCCCATGACACTCCCACCAGAGGGACTAGTTCCACACGTATGCATGGTCGCCACCCAGTTAACCCCCAGAAACCCCCATTTCACGGAAAGATTGATCAGATTAATCCATTCACACCTGCGATATCTGTCCATGTTTCCATAAACCCACGTAAGCATGACTCAACCATGTATTTATCTCACTGCTGAATATGTTATGTCTGTTAATACCCTATTATTGTCATCTATAATCCTGTTGTACAATAATGGGTTAAATTGTATTTCATATACCAACATAGCCTTAAAAGTATAAAAAGTTTCCATTCCAAGAGTTTGCAATCTAAAGGGTGAAAATGGACCATCCACAAAGCATAAGATGATCCAATTTGATGGAGAGCAGCAGTAAATTCTAGATGGAAATGTGTGGAGACCTCAGGAGAGGGTGAAGAAACACAACAGACATTTCCAGAGGAGATGTTACGATGTCAACAGAGTGTGACAGAAAACAACTGAGAATTCCAGAGGTTAAGTGCAGTTGTAGAACCTAGGGATAGATTTACTAAAGCTTTTGCAACACAAAAGCTTGATGGAACACAGCAGAGAATTCCAAAAGTGAGGTGCAGTTTTTTTATTCTAATCCTATTTATAGTCAAAACTCTGGAGTAAAAAGTCTATAGTAAGTATTGCAGTTCGTCCCCTGCCTATCTTTTCTGCACATCTCTGATCAAAATCCATCAAATTTCCAGCAGTTTATACTGCTACACCTGTGCATAATGCCCACATGAACCCTGTGGATCATATACTTTGTGTAAATTTGTCTCTTGTACTAGCAAGTGCGTTCTCAGCCATTTACCTCACTGACAAGTACTGACAGGGAGTCTGTTGGCGTATGACAGGAAATTCTAGATACTGTATACAGGGGGTAATTCAGACCTGATCGCTCGCTAGCGTTGTTTGCAGCACTGCGATCAGGTCAGAACTGCGCATTCGTATGCACCGCAATGTGCAGGTGCGTCGCACGGGTACAAAGTGGTTCGTTGCTCTGCGATGGGTTTGTGCGAAGAATCCATTCGCACGGGCGATCGCAAGGTGATTGACAGGAATAAGGCGTTTGTGGGTATCAACTGACTGTTTTCAGGGAGTGGTTGGAAAAACACAGGCGTTCCCAAGCGTTTGCAGGGCCGGTGTCTGACGTCAATTCCGGGACCAGACAGGCTGAAGTGATTGCAGCGGCTGAGTAAGTCCTGGGCAACTCAGAAACTGCACAAAATCTTTTTGTACCGCTCTGCTGCACATGTGATCGCACACTTGCACAGCTAAAATACACTCCCCGGTGGGCGGCGACTATGTGAAAGCAGGACTGCAAAAAACAGCTAGCGAGCGATCAGGTCTGAATTACCCCCAAAGTGGATATAGGCATTCTTGGACAATGATATGATTTGATAAAGTTATATATCAGTGTACTTTACTTGCCATAGAGCTGCATGTGAATTCCTCGATGTAAATGCCAAAATTTAAGCCTCTATTAAATACACTGTGCTGTTGGAGAATTCTTCTCTTTCTATTACCACTGAAGTCTAGGGCAATGATTCCCAAACGGGTATGGGACTCAGGGTCAACTGTGTCTAGGTCGACACACATTAGGTTGACACCTGTTGATCGACAGTGACTAGGTCTACACAGGAAATGGGTTGACATGAACAAGGTCGAGATGGGAAAAAGGTCGACATGAGTTTTTTTTTATGTTTTTTTGGTGCTGTTTTCTCCGTAAAGTGACAGGGAACCCCAATTAGTGCACAGTGTCCCCTTGCATGGCTAGTTTAGCTCGCCATGCTTCGGGCAAGGTACCGAGCGCCCAATTGTAGTCCACGTGGATCATAAAGTATGAACAAGTTCAAAAAAAGAAGAAAAAAAAGAAAAGTGAAAACTCATGTCAACTTTTTTCCATGTCAACCTTGTTCATGTCGACCTAATGGTTGTGTCGACCTATTCCCTGTGTTGACTTAATGTGTGTCGACCAATAGGTGTCGACCTAGACAGTGTTGACCTAAAGTCCGGATACGTTCCCAAACTTTATTGATTTAAGGCACCATAGAGTATCAGAATTTTTTTCATTGCATCCCTAGGCTCAAAGTTTCTTATTGAGAAATTCTGAAAAAGAAAAAAAAATTAAATTAAGTAAATTGTGTTTATATGTCATCCTTAGGTTCAGTTATATAGTGAGGGACAGGATTCACTTCTGTTTGTCCACTGGTTTTGTCTATTACTTTGATCTTAAATAATTTGAATTGGTCCTGGTCCACTAACCCAGGGCACCCCTGCAAATACTGCGAGGCTCCCCAGAATGCCTAGGCACACAGTATGAGAACCTCTTGTCTAGGGGTTTCCCCTCTTACCTCTATCATCTTTATCCTGTCTGATGCAATTTGATGCAATTAACTCAAACACACAAGTGTACAGGAAGATGCCAACCACCAGGGTTGGATTGGCCCACAGGGGTACAAGGGAAACCACCGGTGGGTCCCACTGCCTGGGGCCCCACCTCCTCCTTTAGGGATCAGGTCCCAGACTGTGCAATTGATACATATGACTGTGCAAATGATACATATGCAGATTCTACTACACATAACTATGGTGTATTTTCTACAGTGCATTGCTGTTTTTAATCTGGTACGTTATCATGCATGCACTAGCAGTGTTTACTATATATATTTCTGCAGCGGGGTACACTGGTATTGGGGTGTAGAGTTGGCTCTTGAGCCGAGGCACCAACAGGCTAAAGCTTTGACTGTTCCCAGGATGCACTGCACCGCTTCCTCTATATCCCTGCCTCCAGGCACTGGAGCTCAGTTTGTAAGTTTGTGCCTGCAGTGCAGGCAGCTAACAGGGAGGGCTGCTCTAAGCAGCCCTGAAAAGAGCTTTTCTGACGAGAAAGAAGACTTCAAGGGCTGCAGCATAGGCACTTGTTGCTATATGTCATGCTGACATCATGCTGTGGCTTCCTCACCTCCCCCAGCGGCGCTGTATAATCCTGCGCCCTGGTTTCCGGGTACTTACAGCGGAGGCGCTCCGGTCTCATCAGGCACACATACCGCTGCTGCTCTCCTGGATCGCATGGCCGCACCATAGGGAGGAGGTAAGAGGGTCCCCCAGGTGGGACCCGCCAAAATTGCGATCCGCCCGCGGTCTCCGGAGACGGACCGTGCCGCTGGCTTGGACACTGTGGCGGTGCAGGGACCCCGCTATATCCACCAGGGCAAGGAGCACAGGTCGGATTTCCAAAAATCCATTTAGTACAGGCTCCATAGTACCCGGTGGTGAAGTCCAGCAGAGGGGATAAGGCTCTGACCTGTAGCCCCTCACCCAACGCCAGGCGCTATCTACAGCAGATGTTCCCACCCTGGAGCTGCATCTCTCTCTCTCCCTCACTCCCTGTCAGTGTTTGGGCACCATTACACAGAGCTGCGCTGATTCTGGGACTGCTGGGCACGGTCTCCTCTGTAAAGCCGCCTGTCTCATCAGATCTGTGCATTTACAGGACACTTAAGTATTCTACATGTCGTTTAGACAGTGTTAGTTAAGAACAAGTGCAGAACTACAGGAATATTTAGTACAAGTATTCTGCGATATACATCTAGTATTTACTGTGCATTGTTATATCTAGTAACATAGTAACATAGTAACATAGTATTTGAGGTTGAATAGAGGCAAATTGCCCATCGTGCTCAACCTGTTTTAAGTTGTGATGATTCTACATACCCGCTGAATAATGTTTTATGACTAGTTAGCTACTATAACTCATGTTACCCCCGGATTAACCACGTTGATATTTTAAGTATTATAACCTTGGATAGCTTTTTCATTCAGAAATGTATCCATTCCTTTTTTAAATCCAATTACAGAGTCCGCCATTACCACCTTCTCTGGCAGGGAATTCCACATCCTGATTGCCCTAGCAGTGAAGAACCCTTTCCTTCGTTGCATTCGGAACTTTACTTTCTCTCCTCCAGTCGCAGCGAGTGCCCACGTGTCCTAAACTGTGTTCTTTTAATAAATAATTCCTCTGATAACTCTTTGTGATGTCCCTTTACATATTTGAAGATACTAATAATATCTCCTCTAAGGCGCCTCTTTTCTAGTGTATACATATTCAGCCTAGTAAGTCTTTTCTTATAGTTCAGTCCTTCTAGGCCTTTAATCAAATTAGTAGCTCGCCTTTGAACACATATCTGTATACATACATAGCTATACTTAGTATTGCTAGTCCAGTGCAGTTTTATTGTTGTTTGTAATAATTTCTGCATTGCACATGTGACTGTGTGTGCCTATAGCTGCCATGTGGTTCCTATTCCGTGTATCTCACACATATTGCTATCCCTATATTCTGTACCCTAAGTGCATCAGGGTCCCATATATATAGTGTTTCATAGGATATACTGCTTGGTATTTTTTTCTGTGTATTTCAGTCACCTTATACCACTTAAATCCTCTGTTTGTGATCTGCATTTGCAATCACACTCAACAGGGGTTTTTTGTCAGGTACTGTGTCTGGCTATATTGTACTATTACGCCCTAGGGCTACATTCTCCAATATTGTCTGCGTCACAGGGCGGGAGATCCGTGGCTCATCCTCGTCCAGGTAGTGGGGGTTCTGTACCCCTTGGTCAGCCTGAAGCACCGATGGCACACCAAGACCCACCTTGGGCTGCTTTTTCTAATTTACTGACTACGCTAGTAACAAGACTTGCGCCCCCTGTGGGACCTCCTGTGCCTGTATAATCACATATTGTCCCTTTTGTAAATCCACCATGGGTGGATACTCTGTCTACTCAGTTACAGCAGTTAAGTCAGACTTTGGTTAAACAAAAGCATGACCCTCGCCCTCCTAGGACCAAAGGGCATCTAAGCGGGCCATTTCTTCCTCACAGTCCACGCATGTTTCGGATACTTCATCTGATGAAGATGGCGTATATACTGAACCATCAGACACTGATGCAGATGCTTCTGATGGGGAATCTACAACACAGGTGGATGTTCCTGACCTCTTGGAGGCTATCAAACTGATTCTTCAGATTGATGATGAACCTGAACTTCCAGATACGTCTAAGAAACCTGATAAGTTCAAACTTCAGAAGGTTACTAAATTAGTTTTGCCACATTCTGACCATTTAGTTGACATACGTCAGGAATCCTGGGAGTCTACAGGAAAGAAATTCTCTTTGTCTAAAAAGATGCTAGCTCGATATCCCCTCGCTGCAGAGTTAAGTAAAAATAGGAAAACACCGCCACCGGTGGACTCACATGTCACACATTTGGTGGTGTCTTCTACTCTGCCTGTCACTACCGTCACCTCTCTGAAGGAACTGACGAATAAGCGTGTGGAGGTTTGCTTGAAGTCTATTTACACTCTTGTGGGTGCTGTGCATAGACCTGCTATAGAGGCTTCTTGGGCTGCAAAAGCTATTGAAGCCTGGGTTCAAGAAGTTGAAGCGGAGCTACCTCCAAATTTTTATGATAATGCCAGACAGTGTCTTTCATATATAACTACAGTCTCTCATTACATTCAGAAGGCGGCCTCTGATGCCGGTGTGCTGGCGGCCAAAGCGTCTACTACGTCCATTCTGGCTCGCCGGATTCTGTGGTTGCGGTCCTGGTCTGTGGATCTGGACTCTAAAAAGACCTAGGAGGTGATCCCTTTTAAGGGAAACATCCTTTTTGGGGAAGATCTGAACAAGATTGTTGCTGACTTAGCGTCTGCTAAAACTGCATGTCTGCCGAGTACTAATCCTTCGGCTCTGAAGGCTAAGAGTACCACCTTTCATTCCTTTTGACCTCCAAGTAAAGCAAAGGGTCAGGCGTACCCGAAACAGGCTCGCACTCCAAAACCTCTAAGCCCAAACCTAAACGTTCTTGGGCTGCCCGTCAGCCTGCTTCCAAATCAGACAAACCTGCTGCATGACGGGGTGGGCCTCCCCCTGGGTGACCCCAGGGTGGGAGGATGACTTCTGCGGTTCGCCCAGGTATGGTTACAGATCACTTCAGACACCTGAGTGAGGGAAGTCATCACTTACGGTTACCCCGTCTCTTTCAAGAAATGTCCCCCTTGCCAGTTTTGCTCGACAAATATCCCTTCAGATCTGTTGAAATCAAGAACTCTACATTTGGTGGTGCATCCCTCCTGGACACAGGAGTGATAGTGCCGGTGCCTCTGGCTCAGAGAGGCAGTGGGTACTATTCAACGCTGTTGCTAGTTCCGAAACCTAATGGATCCTCCCGGCCCATTCTCAACCTCAAGTCTTTGAACAAATTTGTGAAGGTATCCAAATTCCGTATGGAAACTCTTTGCTCTATTGTTCTGGCCTTGGAACCCAAGGACTAAATGGTATCACTGGGCATACAGGATGCTTACCTACATATACCAATTGCCATGTCACATCAGCAATATCTGCGGTTAACCTATACTATCAATTCCAGGCCTTGCCTTTTGGACTGACCACGGCTCCACGAATCTTCACCAAGGTCATGGCGGTCATGACGGCCCTTCTCCGGCGTCAGGGTATCAGGATCCTGATGTATCTGGACGACTTGTTGATCCTGGTGAACTCCCCAGAGGTTCTCCTCTGTCATCTGGAACTGACGGTCCAATTCCTGCAAGCCCACGGATGGCTCATCAACTGGAAGAAGTCCTCTCTGGTCCCTGCTCAGAGCATGGTGCACCTGGGTGCATTACTGGATAAACACAACCAACGGTTGTTCTTGTCTCTGGAGAAGGTCCTGAAACTTCAGGACAGGATAAGATGCTTCCTATCTCGCCCATGTGTGTCGATACACTCGGCGATGCAAGTACTAGGCCTCATGGTGTAGGCCTTTGACATGGTAGAGTACGCTCAATTTAATTTTCGCCCTCTGCAGCGGTTAATCCTTTCCAAGTGGGACAGCCTGCCTGACTGGATCAGGTCTCACATGATTTACTTGACTCTGGAAGTTCGTCTGTCTCTGAGCTGATGGCTCCAGGACCAACGATTGAGAAGGGGTCGTCCCTTCTGGATCTCCAACTGGGTCCTCCTAATGACAGATGCCAGTCTGCAGGGTTGGGGCATGGTGTTTGAGCAATACTCTCTTCAGGGTCGGTGGACCAGGGAGGAATCTCTCCTACCAATAAACATTCTGGAGTTGAGGGCAGTATTCAATGCTCTGAAACTGGCCCTGCCTCTGGTACAGAACAGGCCTGTTCAAGTACAGTCAGACAACGCCTCCACGGGGGCGTACATAAATCATCAAAGCGGCACTCAAAGCCGCATGGCAATGATGGAAGTGTCAAAGATTCTTCTATGAGCAGAATGCCATCTGCCAGCCACATCGGCAGTATTTATTCTGTGGGTCCTCAACTGTGAAGCGGACTTCCTCAGTCGTCAGGATGTACATGCTGGAGAGTGGAGTCTTCATCTGGAAGTCTTTCAACTCTTAGTGGACAAGTGAGGTCTACCAGATGTAGACCTGATGGCGTCTCGACACAATCACAAGGTTCCGGTCTTCGGACAAAGGACAAGGGATCCTCAAGCAGCGTTCGTGGATGCGCTGGCAATTCCATGGAACTTTCGTCTGCCGTATGTGTTCCCTCCAATGTCACTCCTGCCCAGGGTAATAAGGAAGTTCAAACAAGAAGGAGGAATACCACTTCTAATCACACCAGTGTGGCCCAGATGGCATTGGTTCTCAGACCTGCAGGGTCTCTTGATAGAGCGTCCTCTTCTACTTCCGCAACGCCCAGACCTCCTCGTTCAGGGCCCTTGTGTCTACCAGGATCTGGCCCGACTGGCTTTGACGGCGTGGCTCTTGAAGCTTCAGTTCTGAGGGCCAAAGGATTTTCTGAGGCGGTCATTCAAACTATGTTGAAAACCCATAAACCGGCTTTGGCTCGGATTTATTATAGGGTCTGGAATTCTTACTTCACCTGGTGTGCGGCTAAGAATTATTATGCAAACAAGTTCAGTACTACCAAACTTTTGGCTTTTCTGCAACAGGGCCTGGACTTAGGCCTTCGTCTGGCCTCCCTCAAGGTTCATATTTCGGCCTTGTCGGTATGGTTTCAGAGAAAAATTGCGTCGCTACCTGATGTTCATACTTTCACTCAGGGTGTTTTACGGATTCAACCTCCCTATGTCCCTCCTGTGGCTCCTTGGGAGTTGTCGGTTGTTCTGGATGCCCTACAAGAGTCTCCGTTTGAACCTCTTGAGTCTGTGGACCTTAAATGGCTTACACTTAAGGTCTTGTTTTTGCTGGCTATTGCCTCTGCTAAAAGGGTTTCAGACTTGGGTGCCTTATCCTGTCGGTCACCCTTTCTGATTTTTCACCGTGACTGTGCGGTACTTAGAACTCGCCCTGGTTATCTGCCTAAGGTGGTGTCATCTTTCCACCTTAACCAAGAGATTGTGGTTCCGGCCTTTATCTCTCCTGGTTTGTCCTCCAAAGAACGGTCTTTGGATGTGGTACGGGCTCTCCATATATATGTGAAGAGCACTGCTTCTCTTAGGAGAACTGATTCTCTCTTTGTTTTTTTGGGTTTTCACAAACATGGCTGGCCTGCGAATAAGCAAACCTTGGCCAGATGGATTAGAATGGTGATTGCACAAGCTTATGCGCAGGCCAGACTTCCAGCTCCTGATACTATCAAGCCCCATTCTACTCGGTCTGTTGGACCTTCTTGGGCGGCCTGCCATGGCGCGTCCCTAGAACAATTGTGCAAGGCGGCTACGTAGTCCTCAGTGAACATGTTCATTAGGTTCTATGCCTTTGATACTGCTGCCTCCCAGGATGCTTCCTTTGGACGTCGGGTTCTTGTGCCCGCTACAGTGCATCCCCTCCCTTGAGAAACTGCTTTAGGACATCCCCGATGTTATTCTCTGTGGAATACCAGTGTACCCCACAGCAGAAAAGGAGATTTATGGTAAGACTTACCATTTTTAAATCTCTTTCTGCGAGGTATACTGGATTCCACAGGGCGCCCACCCTGACGCACTTAGCTTCTTTGGGTTTGTATGGTATTAGCTGCTGGTACCTTCTCCTGTTGTGAGAATAAGGTTATCTAACTACTGTCATCTCTTTTACCTTCTACTGCATTGGACTGGTTAACAAAACTGAGCTCCAGTGCCTGGAGGCGGGGATATAGAGGAGGCGGTGCAGTGCATCCTGGGAACAGTCAAAGCTTTAGCCTGTTGGTGCCTCGGATCAAGATCCAACTCTACACCCCGATGTTATTCCCTGTGGAATCCAGTGTACCTCGCAGAAAGAGATTTAACAATGGTAAGTTTTACCATAAATCTCCTTTTATCAAGAGGCCCAGACCATTCACTCTCTAATGCTTAGGCAAACCAATGTGGTGGCTGACCACACCCCTCTGGAGTTTGACCACACCCCTAAACATGGGCCCCTCCAACTGCATTTCCCCGGTGGGCCCTTTATGTCCCAGTCCAACACTGCCAACCACAATTCCAATACTCAGCTCAACATTCTGATGATCTGAGCTACAGGTTGCCCCTCATCTCCTACTTAAAAAATATTGCCACCTGGATAAACACGAGATGAAGACTGCATTCAGAAATATCTCACACCTATTAACAATAGATCTTCAGGAGCACTGTCTGCAGTGTAATGAACTACGGTAAAGTTAGTCAATAAAAAAAGGACAAATACAGAGTTCACTGATGTATATTGGGTGGAAGACCAATGGAAGGGTCGCATCAACCACTGGAACACAATATAGGATTATGTGTCTAGTCATGTATTCCAGCTAGTGGTGGCTCCAGATGTGGGGCTGCAGCTCAGTCCAAAATTGAAATGAGGGAGCCACACCAACTGCCTTCCCAAATGCTGTCAAACATTGCCGGCCGGGACTCATTGGCAGTTAGTGTGGTTGCCCTATTTGAATTTTGGTCTGCACTACAGCCAGGGCCTTAAGTTTATCCCTGGCGCCCGTATGCAAGTTGGAGTTTGGTGAAAACCCCCACATTAAAAATGCTGTGACAACGGCTGGTGGGTCAGGGTCAGACTCATGAGATTAAGCCGTCTGCAACATGAATCAGCATTCACCGGTAAATCCCATCTCACAGTCCAGCGCAGGCTGAGCAGTTCCAGATGGGAGCCATCCTGTCCACTATTGCAGGTTTAGCAGGCCTCCTGGTACAGAGCCGATTAACTCTTCAGCAGCAGCAGGTGTGCCAAAATTCTCAGTTGGAAGAGCTGTGGTCAATTTGGATCCCGCTGTGCACCACATCTGTGCAGCTGTACATGCAGGTGCCCCTTTAGGGCTTGGGGCCTGGCGGCAGACATCTCTATTGCCTCTGGAAGTTACTCCACTGGCTGCAGCCCCAGCTCTGGAGCCGCCACTTATTCCTACTGTAATTAGTCCACATTTGGGGCCGGATGTAATGAAGTCCGAGTTGGACGGAGGTGAAGGTTCCAGGTCGAACTCGGACGTTTTCTTAAAGCAGCAATCATGTACAAGGCAAAACCAGCCAACTCGGACTTTATTACATCCGGCCCGTGGACTTTTGTGTGGAAGTGTTTCCCGCTTACCGGCACTTTGTCCAGCAGAGTCATTGTGAATTGATGCTGTGATACTGCAAAGGTATTTTCAGTGAGAGGAGATGTACTGGAGGTAGCTTAGAACTTTAAAAGTACTAGATTCAGCTCTGAGGTATGTAGCAGGCCCCCAACTTAACTGCGTCCTCGACTGGGTGTGACTATCACCCATTCTTGGGAAATGGCCGTGAGATGCGACCTAACCATGAGACGTGAATATCGTTTATCAAGGGTCTGCAAACTGAAGTCATTTGCTGAAAGGAAGACAATGATACTTACAGAACACACAGTACAACAAAGCACATCAAAATAAGCTGAAACATCTGAGCAGGAATCCTCAGCTGCAGTCACATTACTATTCATCAACTGATACCGTTATTCAAAGATATTAATAGCTGTGTGATAAGGGAAATTAAAATAGAAAGAAAAACACTATAAAGTGCCATAGAGGTAAATGTTTTATGTGTTTCTCCTGCCTTGTTATACATTTTTAGTATAACTGTCTTGCTATTGTAGATGATTCATTAACAAGGTTGATAGTATGAGTGTTCAGCAAGAACTGTTAACTTATGGCTAACAGATTAACAACAGATATGCTCTGTAGAAAATAAACCATAGTCCTATGCAGTGTAATGTAATATATGTATAAAGTAGAATTCAAGTACACAGTCTGGTACTTGATCCCCAGAGGAGGAGGTTGGCCCCCAGGTAGTGGGGTCCACTGGGGGTTTCCCTTGTGGGCCAGTCCAACCTTGACTGTGGGAGTACCTGCATTATAGTGGCCCTCAGTAGATGGAAAACACATTTTATTTTCTGCACACAGCACTTTCTTCCAATGCGAGCAGCACGAGAATACCTCCAAACCCCTCTGCAAATCAGGACAAACACTAGCCAGACTCTGGTGTAGAAACAACTCTTCCACACAATTCTAAAATACTCAGCAAACATTATTAAAATAGCATAATTGAACACAACTGTCGCCCTTAGGTTCAGTTACCACACGTTGGATGTGCTTCTGCTTCTGCCAATACTTCTGATTTAGAACTGGCTTTGCAGAGCACATTGAATGGAAGAGGAGGAAAAAAAGGCGGAAGAGAGGAGAAGTGGAAGATGTCAAGGAGAAGGTGTAGTGCAAATGCACACTTAGTTGTGAGAACATATAGAAGATAAAGGAGGGGGAGCAAATAGGGCAGATATAAGAGACATATTGTACACCCCATAGAATAGGCTATAGAGGAACACATGACCTGACAGAGAGACAGGTACACATAAAAGTTCAAGGGGCATATTAATTATCACTAAAAAATGTCACAATTTCTACACTCTGCAGGAGATGTGGAAATTGTGGCGTTCATCAAACTCCGGAAAAGCATTTTTTTCGGAGTTTGTTCGTGAAATTGTTCGCCATCCTGGGATGGGAACGGATTTAGAATCTCTGCACAAACTGGGAGGGTGAGGGGGTGCCACTGCTCCAGTGTGATCTCTGCAGTTGATTAGTCCCCTATAACAAGTGCCGGCAGCTTGGAGATGCGAGGGGCTGCGGCTGCAGTGTGATGTGTGCAGCCGGGCATCCCCCTTTAACAAGTGCCGGCAGCATGGTGGTGCGGGTGGCCGCAGCTGCAGTGTGTTCTCCGCAGCCAGGCAGCAATAAGAGGGGCGGTGCTGGCGGGGGTGCTCCCGGGATAGTGTCCTGTGAAATCACTCTGCACCTGGAGCGACACAGGAGCCGGCGAGGGTGGGGCTGGGCTGGGGCACAAGGTGGTAGAGTGGGGGTGGCAGCGGCTGACTGGGACACACAAGTACCGGTGTGGTGGTGGCAGCGCTGGCCGGGACACACAAATGTCGGCGCGGGGAGTGGCAGCGGCTGGCCGGTACACATACTTAAGTTGCCGGCGGAGGGGGGGGGGAGTGGCCTGGACACATATGAGAGGAGGTGGGGGGAGTGAGGTGCTGCAGCTTCAGTGGGAAAGTTATCACTTTCCGAAAAACTGACTTCTCAAAAAGCCCAGTCTTTCGGAAGTGATCATTTTCTCATGGGGCAAAGATGAATCATGAAAAAATTGTGTGAGAATATAATAAGAATTGAAAACTAAAAATTCTCATTGCACAATTTTTTCATGATGAATATGCCCCCAAGTCACATAAACTGACCAACACAGAGGTATGAGAATACAGCCATTTTACAGTCATTTTAACTATTCCCATGTACATTTGGATGCAAATACATCATAAGATTGTAAGCTTGCGAGCAGGGCCTTCCTACCTCTATGTCTGTCTGTTTTTACCCAGTTTTGTTCTATTACTGTTTTTCTAATTGTAAAGCGCAACGGAATATGCTGCGCTATATAAGAAACTGTTAATACATAAATAACTAACTAAGGCATTATAATACAAATTCTTATCTACTCTCCCAGATTGTTCGGGAGAATATGCCACCCTCCTGCAAGATGTCCATTGTGGACAGGCTTGATGATGTGTTGTCACATTGGTGGTCATTCCGAGTTGTTCGCTCGCTAGCTGCTTTTAGCAGCATTGCAAACGCTAGGCCGCCGCCCTCTGGGAGTGTATCTTAGCTTAGCAGAATAGCGAACGAAAGATTAGCAGAATTGCTACTAAATAATTCCCTGCAGTTTGAGTAGCTCCAGACCTACTCCTAGACAGCGATCACCTCAGTCCGTTTAGTTCCTGGTTTGACGTCACAAACACACCCTGCGTTCGGCCAGCCACTCCCCCGTTTCTCCAGGCATTCCTGCGCTTTTTCTTGGCACGCCTGCGTTTTTTAGCACACTCCCTGAAAACGGCCAGTCTCCGCCCATAAACGCAGGAAATATATATAACAAGTATATATAATCAGGCGCTGTGACGAGTGGCTTAATCCAGCAGCTATATAGATAAGGGATAGTCAAACCCTTAGAAACCAAGGTAAGGAAAAAAGAAATTTATACAGCGCTAATTGACACAGAATAGTTTCACAATATAATTAATATTATAAAAAGTCAATTACACTATTAAAAACAATTCAACACTAAAATATATAGAACTTCATAAACGTGTATGTCTCACTAGTGTGACCTTGGTGTACTTAATGACCCTTTTAATTCTTGCACCAATAGTAATAACGTATATACAGTCACTAATTAGGACCAAGTGAGGATGAATCATCCAAATGGATATGTTTACCAAAACTGTGTTCCAATTGAAAGGCTCCTGTAGATACTGATTCGTATGGCAACGGCAACAGATAACGGAGTCCTGGTTCACAGTGAGCAACAGGAACCAATGATGAAGTCCTGATTTTGGCAAGTAATTCTTTGTTCCAATAAATGAGATCTCCAAAGGAAAGGTTGTAGGCAGTTGCACTGCCGGCACTGGAGTCCTGGTCCACAGAAGGGGGTAAATCCACAAAGAGTCCTGACTGTAAACGTTTGGATGGTAATGGTGCTGGTCACAATTGGTCCACCCAAGGTCTCAATCTGACGCGTTTCGCTGCACCAGGCAGCTTTATCAAAGGTGGTATAATGTGGAGACTGATGCCCTTTTTATAGGGGAAATGATGTCATGAGTGGAGACAGCTGATTCATAATTAGCACAATAAGCTTTTTTTCCTACATATAAAAATCAAGTGGCGCTATAATAGATCCATTTATATTTACACTAAAGAGCTATTTCATTATATATAGAATTAAAATGAAACTGGAGACGAGAATAACCAATGTTTTTATTTCTAGTTCTAACAGTGATTTTAGTCATGTGATCTTAAGTTCAATCACATGTGAAGGAAGGTCCAATAACACAGAACACAATTGGTCATGTGAATAGTCAGATCACATGATCCTATCAGTAAAAAGGCTTACATAATCTAGGAATTACTCTGGTCGGGGCTAATGCACATGTGACGTCAGACCACATGACCGGGATCCCGATCACGTGACGTTAGTCACATGTTAATGGTCACCAATCAGACTGCCTGGTGTTTTAATCCAGGAAGATTAATATGGTTGCTAAGCAACTCGTATCTGTAAAACAAAAATGACCTATTAAAAGCGGGCCTATAGTAAGGGTAGCAATGGGTCATATGAATAAGGTCAAGGACACACGATCTTGTCATCAGAAAATAAAAGCTTAAATAATTCAAAACTTACTACGATCGAAACTAGTGGGCATGTGACGTCAGGACACATGACCGGAATCCCGATCACGTGACATTGGTCACATGTTAGTAGCTACCAATTGGGTTGTCTGGTGTTAGAATCTGAGTAAATTCATACAGTTGCTAAGTAACCCGGATCTATGTAAACAAGCGCCTTAGGAAGGAACTAGTGAGCATGTGACGTCGGAACACATGACCGGAATCCCGATCACGTGACGTTGGTCACATGTTAGTAGTTGCCTATCAGATCATCTGATATTTTAATCTAGGTGAATTCATGCGGTTGCTAAGCAACCCGTATCTTTGCATACAAAGCACCTTATAAAGGTAATTTTAGGTGCAAACTCTTCTGTAGATGTTTCCAGGGCCGCAACTAGGGGGGGCGCATGCCCCGGGCGCCGGATTCTAGGGGGCGACTTAAAGCTTTATTAAAACTTCTGCTCCACTTTCTGTCCGCCCGCTGGTAATCACGGACGAGAGGAGCTGCGCACATACAAGCTACAGTAGCACACTGACAGACTACGGAGTTGTCAGCATGCCACGCCTCCCTCCCTCCACCCGCCGGCCGGGACCCTACACTTCCGGCCAGAGACCACGCAGACGACGGAGACTCCAATCCCTCCCCCCACACACACACGCTGGCTGGGAATCTGCACTTCAGGCTGGCTCTGCACGTCCATCAGATAGGTGCAGTCAGTCAGTCCACACACTGCAGCCAGATAAGGGACTTTATTATCACCTCACTGTCCCTGAGGTCAGTCAAGCATCAAGCTGCTGCCATTAACATTGTTAAATGTGTGTTTTTTAATGGTATCTATGTATATTGTTTTCTCATATACTGTATTGTATTAAACAGCTCCTGATATCATCAGTTCACAATCCAATTAAACAGTCCCCAAAGACATTTAGTTTAATATCAACTTTTAGATGCAGGAGACGCGGACCGGAAGTGACATACGACATCACTATAGAAACGTACATCAACTGCGTGGAGCATTGTGGGAGATGTAGTTTTGTTCCGGTCCGTTAATGAGAACCGCGGACCGGAAGTGACACACTTTATCACTATAGCAACGTATAACATCCATGTGGAGGCTTGTGGGAGATGCAGTGCAGTTCCAGTCCGTTAGCGGAAGTGAGAAAACGTCTCCACGGCAACACATAGACGACTTCGGCAACCGCACCGGGTACTATGGGAAACGTAGTACGATGAAGAAAAAGGAAATGACATCACATCACCATAGTTACACGCTACTGCTATAACTGATTAGGGGACAATTGGGGGATTAGTGTAACAGCGATCTGCTGTTACTGGAGCGCTCCTATTGGACAGAAACCATTTTAAATATCCAGGACATTTTGCAAGCTCCATACACAAACTCCTTGAGAAAGACCCCAGTGTTGGGGGTAGAAACGCGTTGGAGGTAACGGCGACAAGATCCAGGACGGGTGTGTGACTGTGATTCCGGAAAATCCATTGCAGCAGTACCTAACATCGAGGGTGCCCGGGACTCACTCTATACACGCTGTTTTTGAACTGTTTATTCAGTTCAAAGGACTCTGGTAATTACCCTCATTTTCACCTGTGCTGGATAATTTGCTGTATATGCATTGTGTGGAGCAAGAATTCCTTTTTAAACATTAAATAGCACATGTAACTGTACTTCACTATGCTATATTTCTTTTTCATTTTCATGCATCATCTGAATGATTGAACATTATCTGAAGGGAAATCCTAACCAGAATTGTACTCATATGACCTGCATTTAAAGCAATAGCGCCGGATAAGTTATACCTATTTTTTTCTTTGCTGCCATTAACTGTTGCATTACATTTTATGGGGACACTGTGTATGGTATAAGTTGGGGACACTATGGCATTATTTGGGGATGCTGTGTGCCATAAGTTGGGGATGCTGTGTGGCATAATGTAGGGACACTGTGTGGCATTGTATGTGAACGTTCTGTGCCATAATGTGGGGACACTGTGTGCCATAATGTGGGGACACTGTGTGGCATTATATGGGTACGCTATGTGCAATAATATGGGGATGCTGTGTGCCATTATATGGGGACGTCGTGTGCCATAATGTGGGGACACTGTCTGCATAATGCGGGGGGACCTTGTGTGGGATATTATGTGGGAACACTGGCATAATATTGGGACACTATGGCATATTATAGCGACACTGTGATGTATGGGGTACCCTATGTGGCATAATGTAATATTTAATGAAAAGTCACAGTCTGTAGTTATTCCGCGGGGGGGTTTGCCAAGTTACTGCCTTGCCCCGGGTAACAAGAATCCTAGTTTCGGCCCTGATGTTTCAATAATCAAAGATGCACATAGACAACAATATTGAAAATAAAGGAAAGGAAGAGAAAAAAACAAGTTATATAGTGCATTGGTAACCGGCTGGAAAACTAAACAACGACATTATTCCATTATTCCTGCTACATACAAAAGAATACACTGTGATCTGATTTTTGATATATTTGATGAATTACCAAAAACACTTACAGCTATGAGAAGAGTTTTTTCTAATTATAATCTAATAAAAACCCAGATACCCAGAATATAATTTATAGTATGGTGTTAAATTCTAAAGCTTCATTCAAACCTTCCGGGTGTAAAGAATTTAACTGAAAAGTCCAGTATATCTCTTGCTTACATAATTTTGCAAATCTATCTCCTCCTCTCTTAGTAAGAGGAATATGTTCAAGACCGATAATTCTCAAAGTTTCAGGGTTCCCCTGATGGTGCTTAGTAAAGTGCCTTGGTATGCTATGATTGGTTATCTTATTCAAAATATTTCTTCTATGTTCAGTAAAACGGGTTTTTAGGGATCTGGTGGTTCGACCTACATATAATAAGTTACATCCACAGACTAAAACATATACCACCCAGCTTGTGTCACATGTGATAAAGCTGGTAATGGTAATTTCTTTGTCTGTAATTATATTTGGTAATTTTATAGTTTTATTTAATGCATGTTTGCAAGTAATGCATTTCGTTTTTCCGCATTTATAAAATCCAGTTTGTTTTTGAAACCAAGCATTAATCTTGGAAGATGCTTGTATATTAGAGGCAGGTTTTTTAATAAAGCTCGGAGCTAAATAAGAACCCAGGGACCGATTCTTACTAAAGATGAACCGTGGTTTTGGTGGCAAAATATCCTTCAAAATTATATCATATCTGAGTATGTTATAGTTGTTATTAATTATTTGTTTAATTTCATTAGAACAGTTATTAAATGTAGAAATGAAAGACAATTCATTCTGTAAGGATTTCTGTTTAGATTTTGGTTTGGTTTTGAGAAGCTGTTTTCTGTCCATTCTACTTACTTCCGCCAAAGCGCTACAAAGTAGTTCCTTAGGGTAACCCCTATTCTCAAAGGCTGCCAACATATCAGAGGCTTGTTTTTGAAAAACTGCCTCTGATGAACAATTTCTTCTTATACGCATGAATTGACCTTTTGGAATATTGATCTTCCATGGAGCGTAATGGGCACTTTTGAAATGTAAGTAGGTGTTACACTTACTACCTACTTCTTTAATATGGTTGGAGGTCTGGATGAGGCCATTTGTAATATTGAGGGTCACATCCAGGAAGGAAATACAAGAAGGATGATAGGAGTGAGTGAAGGTTAAATTAAATTGATTGGTGTTGAGAAAAGTGACGAAATTGTGTGCAGTTTGTGAATCGCCATCCCAAATAAAAAATAGATCGCCCATAAACACCCACTTCCTGTCAATCACACTATGATCACTCGAGCGATGAAAAAACATTGGCCCTCATTCCGAGTTGTTCGCTCGGTATTTTTCATCGCATCGCAGTGAAAATCCGCTTAGTACGCATGCGCAATGTTCGCACTGCGACTGCGCCAAGTAACTTTACTATGAAGAAAGTATTTTTACTCACGGCTTTTTCTTCGCTCCGGCGATCGTAATGTGATTGACAGGAAATGGGTGTTACTGGGCGGATACACGGCGTTTCAGGGGCGTGTGGCTGAAAACGCTACCGTTTCCGGAAAAAACGCAGGAGTGGCCGGGGAAACGGTGGGAGTGCCTGGGCGAACGCTGGGTGTGTTTGTGACGTCAACCAGGAACGACAAGCACTGAAATGATCGCACAGGCAGAGTAAGTCTGGAGCTACTCTGAAACTGCTAACTCGTTTGTAATCGCAATATTGCGCGTACGTCGGTCGCAATTTTAAGAAGCTAAGATTCACTCCCAGTAGGCGGCGGCTTAGCGTGTGTAACTCTGCTACATTCGCCTTGCGAGCGAACAACTCGGAATGAGGGCCATTGCTCGAGCTTGTGTAAATCTACTAAGTTTTGTGTGAAAGTACTTAGTACATGTGCGCTGCGTACCATGCACATGCGCATTTTTCACCTAATCGCTGCATTGCGAAAAACGGCAACGAGCGAACAACTCGGAATGACCACCATTACTTGCACTTGACCCTGGATGTCACCTCTAGGATCTCCCAAAAAAATTCAAGTATGGTAATAAAAAGTTCATATTTTGTGAGCTAACCTTAATGATATTGTATTAACCAGTGCATGACTGCAGTTGGCTATGCCAATTATTTTAATTTTAGTTGTGTGTCTGTTGAATGGAAAATAACTGTGATTACATTGGGCACTCAAGTGATTTTTTTTTCGCGGTTCTTTTATGACAGATGGGGCTTTCTTTGGGGAGTACAATGGAATAAAATCCATTTATTTCTTTTGTATTTTAAGGGAAAGTGGAAAAAAAAATAAGAAAAAAATAATTTTTCAGCGGAATTTGTGAGCACAAAGCCTTGTCAAAAAATCTGTGGTAATAACAGTTCACTCAGCTTTTTTTTTTTTTTTTTTTTTAACATTTGAACCAGGATTGCAGAGTAGTTGTTGAAAAATCAGATTCTAAAAAGCAAACAGACACACTAAAATATATTCAGCTGCTTTTTTGAAATATAAATAAATATAAAATACAATCTTTAAGCACTTATATTTATCAGGAATTGAGCAGAAGTTAGAGATCAGTGGGTTACAGCAAGAAAAAATGATGGAAAAAGGGCAGAGACTACAAATTAAGTACTCTTTGGTACACTTGGAGCACTCAGTAAGGTAGAAACCTGACTTAGAAGCAGGGCCGTTTCTTGGGGCAGGCGAGTAGTGCAACCGCACTGGGCGCCCGCCGCGGCACTAACTGTGGCTCCCTGCTTCCCCCTCCTATTTCACCCCGAGTAACCTACTCGGGGGGCGGAGTTTCATGGAATGACGCGGTTGCGTCGTTACGTCACGGCGCAACCCCGTCACTCCGCGAAACTCCCCCCCCGAGCGGAGTACAGAGGGGGATCCAAGTTAAGAAGAGGGAAAGGCCGGCGCGAGGAGCGACTGGTGAGGCGGGCCGAAGAGCGGTAATCGCCTCTGTAAGTATTCTCTCTCTCTCTCTCTCTCAATGTGTAAAATGGGGACACCTGCCGTAATGTGTGAAATGGGGACTCTTGCCTGCCGTAGTGTGGGGATTTAATGTATCAAGGACATTGCAGTGTGTGGCATAATATGGTGCAGGGGGCATTACTGCGTGGGGCTTAATATGGTAGAATTTTTTTTTCCTGTGGTGGTGGTCATCTGTTGGAGCAGGGTCAAAAATTGGATTGTGAGGTAGTCTTTTCAGACGAGGCCATGCCCATTTAAATGAGGCCACACCCATTTAGATGAGGTCATGCCCCCTTGCCGGGTGCGCACGCACTTTTTTTTTCCATCTAGGTGTGTGTGTGTGTGGGGGGGCACATTTTTTTATGTCATGGGGTGCACATTTTTAAATCTTGCACTGGGAGCCAAATTGGCTAGAAACAGCCCTGCTTAGAAGGGCACTTGGGGCAAAATAACACTGATCATGTTTCATTGTTCTCCTAGGGGCATACTTACCGACAATCTGGCTGCCCCCTCCGGGAAGAGGCAGCCAGGTCAGAGCAGCAGGGACGTGGTGAAGATGCAGGATGATGTTTAGGGGCGGAGTTCGGGGTGTGGCCGCACAATCACATCATCGGCCCCCCCCCCCCTGGCTAGTAATGCCGATAATATTGGCATTGCAAGACAGGGGGCGGGGCCAGGATGACCGCCAGACCCCCCACTTTGAACTGTGCCTCTGGGGATTTGCTAGGGGATGCAGGGGGTTGCGGGTGGTGGGCGCTCGGCTGGGAGACTTGCCCACTCTTCCGGGGGGCCGGGAGTGCCACCAGATTTTTGGGAGCCTCCCGGACATTCCAGGAGAGTAGGCAAGTATGCCTAGGGGGTAATTCAGAGTTGATCGCAGCAGCAAATTTGTTATCAGTAGGGCAAAACCATGTGCACTGCAGGGGAGGCAGATATAACATGTGCAGAGAGAGTTAGATTTGGGTGGGTTATTTTGTTTCTGTGCAGCGTAAATACAGGCTGCTTTATTTTTACACTGCAATTTAGATTTCAGTTTGAACACACCCGGCCCAAATCTAACTCTCTCTGCACATGTTACGCCTGCCTAGGCGTTAACGGGGCAGAGGCATTCGAGGGGCAGCAATGCAGCGTTGCGGGATGCTTCAAAGGGGTGCAGGTTGGTGCCATATTTTTCCAAAGGGAAAAATGATTGTGGTACGCCTGCTTTTGCAGCCAGGCTGTGAAGGCAAGGGTCGCCCACAGTTGCTGCGACTGAAATTAAATTGCGGTCGCAGTTGCTGGGTGGGATGGTCAGCATGCTGGGCAGCCTTGTCCTGTGCTGGGCGGCCCCCAGCATGCATCAGAAACTTTTAGCAGACTCTGTAATCCAACCTGAATAGGGTCCACTGTCATATAGTTTGTAAGCTTCATACCTTTATGTCTGTCTATTATTATTACCCAGTTTGTCTTATCACTGTTGTTTCCAATTGTAAAGCTCAATAGAATATGCTGTGCTATATAAGAAAGGGTGGTCTTTAGTTTGCCGGCTGTCGGGATCCCGGCGCACAGTATACCGGCGCCGGAATACCACACCTTTTCTCCCTCTTGGGGGTCCACGACCCCCCTAGCGGAAGAATAGATAGCATGGTGCGCCACCGTGCCCGCAGCCTGGCGAGAGCAGCGAGCCCGCAAGGGGCTCGTTTGCTCTCACCCAGCTGCCGGTATGCCAGCAGTCGGGATTCCGGCGCTGGTATGCTGGCAGCCGGGAGCCCGGACACCGGCATACCATACTACACCCCTAACAAACTGTGAATAAATAATCAAAGTGGGGAACATTAGTCAAATCTTAGATAGGCATAACAATTTACTATATGGGGTTGTATGTATGAGGCATGTGAACCAATTTGACCAAATTTCAGGTTTCATTGTTATATCTATATTAAATGTAAGCTCCTAGATCATCAGCGGCTTTAACAGATGGATTTAAAATAGTGATAGGACTTAATGCTAAACAAGATTGGTTTAGCATGAATTCCTATTGCTATTTTAAAATTATTGGTCAAAGTTGCTGATGATCGGCGTCTTTGACAAACTGCACCTTAGTAAATCTATGCCATTATGTCCTTAGTAGTCTCTACTTTGGTCTAGCTCAGAGTTCTCAAATGTGGTCCTCAAGGCACCCCAACAGTCCCGGGTTTAACACATACACGTACACATAGGATCGCGAATATACAGTCCCCATGGAGGCTGCGACTATTTGAACGCAGGACAGCAAAATTAGCAGCCCAGTGATCAGATCTAAATCACCCCCTTTGTTTTATGCACAAAATTATTAAAAATATTGCCATAAATTATCTTCAGGCTATATTATAATGTGTATATGAAACATAAATGCATTTCGTGCTTAGACTTGGGTCCCATCTCTAGGATATGTCATTAGGTTAAACATATTTTCAAAAATATAGAAAAATACTTCTGGTTCCAAGCATTTCGGATTTGGTAGGAGGCTCAACATGTATGCCTGAAAAATTGATCACAATACTGTTGGGCAACAGATGTTGGGTCACTGGTTAGATAATCCCTTCTTTGCTCACATGTGCTAGCTCATCTAAGCAAACTGTGTCTGTTGCATCATAAGTGCCACTAAATGACCAATACACAACTAATCAGAATATAATATACAACAAAGAGAAATCCATTATTAGTATTATTAATACTGTTAATTGTAAAGCAATGCTCATCAGGGGAAATAGAGCATACACAAACCAGTGAGATACAGGGTGAGGCAAAGAACCTCCCAGATTTTCTCTTACGTCCTAGAGGATGCTGGGGACTCCAAAAGGAACATGGGGTATAGACGGGATCCGCAGGAGACATGAGCACACTATAAGACTTTGAATGGGTGTGAACTGGCTCCTCCCTCTATGCCCCTGCTCCAGACCTCAGTTAGATTCTGTGCCCAGAGAGACTGGACACACACTATGGGAGCTCTCCTGAGTTTCCCTGAAAAGCCTTTATGTTAGGTTTTTTATTTTCAGGGAGACCTGCTGGCTACAGGCTCCCTGCTTCGTGGGAGTGAGGGGAGAGAAGCAGACCTACTTCTTCTGAGTTCAAAGGCTCTGCTTCTTAGGCTACTGGACACCATTAGCTCCAGAGGGTTCGATCACTTGGTGCGCCTAGCTGCTTGTTCCCGGAGCCGCGCCGTCAACCCCCTCACAGAGCCAGAAGACAGAAGCCGGGTGAGTATAAAGAAGATCAGAAGACTTCAGTGACGGCAGAAGACTTCAGTAATGAGGTACCGCGCTGCGCGTCATGCTCCCACACACACTTATGGTGGCACTTGGAGGGTGCAGGGCGCAGGGGTGGCGCCCTGGGCAGCATGATTACTGGAGTTTAACAATAAATCTGTCCAAAGTATATATGTCAGAAGTGCCTAGGCACTAGATATAGCCCCCGCCAGTATAAATATTTTAAATTTGAGCGGGACTACAGCGCGCCATTTTCTCTTCACAGGCTGCAGAGACGCTGGCCCGGGCCTCCACTCTCCTGAACAAGTAACAGGGAGCAAAATGGGGGGTGGGGTGGGGGGGAGGGGGGTGGGGGGGGGGGGGGTGGCACAGTAATTTGGTGCGCTTAACCCATTAATAATGACAGCGCAAACAGGTCTGAGGCAGTGTGTATTTGCTCTCAGTACCGGGATAGGCACTGGGGTGTGAGCTGGTAAACTCCCTCTGTGTTTCTCTAACAGGCTTTCCTGTGGGTCTGTCCCCTATAGCCAGTGTGTTTGTGTGTGTCGGTATGTGTGTGTCGACATGTCTGAGACTGAGTGCTCCTCCCCGGAGGAAGTTGCAGTGGGGGCAGATAAGGCGCTGGGAGTGACTCTGTCGGCACCGCCGACTGCTGATTGGGTGATATGTTGAGTACATTGAATGCAAATGTGGCGTTATTGACTAAAAGGCTGGATAAATCTGATTCTCAGACACAAACGTGGAGAAAATCCATGGAGGACATCTTGTCTCAGGTACAGGCCCCCTCAGGGTCACAAAAGCGTTCATTTTCCCAGATGGCGGATACTGATACCGACACGGACTCTGATTCCAGTGTCGACTATAGCGAGGCCAGTTTAAATCCGAAACTGGTTAAGAGTATTCAGTACATGATTGTGGCAATTAAAGACGTTTTACATATTTCAGAAGTACCTACTGTTCCTGATACAAGTGTTTGTTTGTATAAGGGAAAAAAGCCTGAAGTGACGTTTCCCCCCTCTCATGAGCTGAACACTCTTTGTGAAAAAGCTTGGGAATCTCCTGACAAAAGGCGGCAGATTCCCAAGAGAATTCTAATGGAATATCCTTTCCCCTCTGACGACAGGGAAAAGTGGGAGTCATCTCCCAATGTGGACAAGGCTCTATCACGACTGTCCAAGAAGGTGGCGCTTCCGTCTCCTGACACTGCTGCCCTAAAGGACCCTGTGGATCGTAAGCAGGAAACGACCTTAAAATCCATTTATGTCACTACGGGTGCGCTGCTCAGACCTGCCATGGCGTCGGCATGGGTGAGTAGTGCTATTGGTAAGTGGGCAGATAATTTGGTATCTGACATGGATACCCTGAATAGGGATAGCATTTTTTGACTCTCGGTTATATCAGGGATGCTGCAGCTTACCTAAAGGATGCGGCAAGGGATATTGGCCTCTTGGGATCAAGGGCCAATGCCATGGCAGTCTCGGCCAGGAGAGCGCTGTGGATTCATCAATGGAATGCTGATGCCGACTCTAAGAAAGCTATGGAAGCTCTCCCTTATAAAGGTAGTGTCTTGTTTGGTGACAGCCTCGCTGATCTGGTGTCTACAGCTACAGCGGGTAAGTCATCCTTTCTTCCTTATGTTCCAGTACAACAGAAAAAGACGCTGCACTATCAGATGCAGTCCTTTCGGCCTAATAAATACAAAAAAGGAAGAGGGTCGTCCTTCCTTGCCTCTAAAGGTAGAGGAAGGGGAAAAAGGTCGCCTGCTATGCCAGGCTCCCAGGAGCAGAAGTTCTCCCCGGCTTCTGCCAAGTCCACCGCATGACGCTGGGGCTCCTCTACGGGAGTCCGTACCAGTGGGGGCGCGTCTCCAACTCTTCAGTCAGGTCTGGTTTCACTCTGGCCTGGATCCTTAGGTGTTAGACATAGTGTCCCAAGGGTACAAACTGGAGTTTCAAGAAGTGACCCCCCCACCGATTTTTCAAATCAGCCTTGCCAGTTTCTATCCCAGAAAGGGAAGTAGTGCGTGCTGCGATACAAAAGCTGTGTCAAAAGCATGTCATTGCCACGGTACCCCCGTCTCAACGGGGAGAAGGGTTTTATTCGAGCCTATTTGTCGTACCAAAGCCGGATGGCTTGGTCAGACCGATCCTGAACCTAAAATCCCTCAATCTGTATTTGAAAACTTTCAAGTTCAAGATGGAATCTCTTCGAGTAGTGATCTCCAGTCTGGAAGGGGGGATTTTATGGTGTCAGTCGACATAAAAGATGCCTACTTACATGTCCCAATATATACTCCACATCAAGCTTCCCTGAGGTTTGCGGTTCAGGATTGTCATTACCAATTTCAGACGTTGCCGTTTGGTCTTTCCACGGCCCCGAGGGTCTTCACCAAAGTAATGGCGGAAATGATGGTACTCCTACGCAAGCAGGGTATCACAATTATCCCGTACTTGGACGATCTCCTGATAAAGGCGAGATCAAAGGAGCAGTTGCTGAGAAACGTGGCACTCTCCCTGACAGTTCTGCAACAACATGGTTGGATTCTAAATTTGCCAAAGTCACAGTTGATTCCGACAACTCGGCTGTCTTTCTTGGGCATGATCCTGGACACGGAACTGCAAATAGTGTTTCTCCCAGCGGAAAAAGCTCTGGAAATCCAGACCATGGTCAACGAGATTCTGAAACCGGCAAGAGTGTCGATTCATCAATGCACTCGGGTGCTGGGGAAGATGGTTGCAGCTTACAAAGCCATTCTGTATGGCAGGTTTCATGCCCGGGTATTTCAGTGGGACCTGTTGGACAAGTGGTCCGGGTCTCACCTGCACATGCACCGGAAAATAAGTCTATCTTCCAGGACCAGAATATTTCTCCTGTGGTGGCTTCAAAGTTCTCACCTCCTAGAGGGACGCAAGTTCGGGATCCAGGATTGGGTCCTGGTGACCACGGATGCAAGTCTCCGAGGCTGGGGAGCAGTCACACAGGGAAAAAATTTCCAGGGAAAATGGTCAAGCCAGGAAGCATGTCTGCACATAAACGTTCTGGAATTAAGAGCCATCTACAACAGCCTTCTGCAAGCGGAACACTTTCTTCGAGGTCTACCTGTACTGATTCAGTCGGACAACGTAACAGCGGTGGCGTACATAAACCGCCAGGGCGGAACAAAGAGCAGAGCGACGATGGCGGAGGCCACAAAAGTTCTCCGCTGGGCGGAAAAACATGTAAGCGCTCTGTCAGCGGTCTTCCTTCCGGGCGTGGACAACTGGGAAGCAGATTTCCTCAGCAGATCTCCATCCAGGAGAGTGGGGTCTTCCTCAAGAGGTTTTTGCCGAAGTGACAAGTCGTTGGGGACTTCCTCAAATAGACATGATGGCGTCTCGCCTCAACAAGAAGCTGCAGAGATATTGTTCCAGGTCGAGGAACCCTCAAGCCAGTGCATTGGACGCCCTGGTAACTCTGTGGGTGTTTCAGTCGGTATATGTGTTCCCTCCACTTCCACTCATTCCAAAAGTGATAAGGATCATAAGAAGAACAAGGGTTCAGGCGGTACTCATTGTTCCAGATTGGCCACGGAGGGCCTGGTATCCGGATCTTCAGGAATTGCTCAAAGAAGATCGCTGGCCTCTTCCTCTCAGAGAGGATCTGTTACTGCAGGGGCCGTGCGTCTTCCAGGACTTACCGCGGTTGCGTTTGACGGCGTGGAGGTTGAACTCAAAATCCTAGCTCGAAAGGGTATTCCTGGGGAAGTCATCCCCACTCTCCTTAAGGCTAGAAAGGAGGTCACGGCGAAGCATTATCACCATATTTGGAGAAAGTATGTGTCTTGGTGTGAAGCCAAGAAGGCTCCTACGGAGGAATTTTAGCTGGGTCGTTTCCTCCATTTTTTGCAGGTAGGTGTGGATGCAGGCCTGAAATTAGGTTCCATTAAAGTGCAGATTTTGGCTTTATCTATTTTCTTTCAAAAAGAATTGGCCGCCCTTCCAGAGGTTCAGACTTTCGTGAAGGGAGTACTGCACATCCATCCTCCGTTTGTGCCACCCGTGGCACCGTGGGATCTTGACGTGGTGTTGCAATTTCTTATGTCTCACTGGTTTGAACCTTTGCGAAAGGTTGAGTTGAAATTTCTCACTTGGAAGGTGGTCATGCTTTTGGCCTTGGCGTCCGCAAGACGGGTGTCGGAATTGCCGGCTTTGTCTCACAAGAGCCCCTATTTGATTTTCCATATGGATAGAGCGGAATTGAGAACTCATCAACAATTTCTGCCGAAGGTGGTTTCTTCGTTTCACATAAACCAACCTATTGTGGTGCCTGTGGCTACGGATGCCTTGGCTGTTTCAAAATCTCTCGATGTAGTCAGAGCTTTGAAAATTTATGTTGCCAGAACGGCTCAAATTAGGAAATCAGAGGCTCTGTTTGTCCTATATGCTCCCAACAAAATTGGGGCTCCTGCTTCCAAGCAGGCTATTGCCCGCTGGATCTGTAATACGATTCGGCATGCTCATTCTACGGCTGGATTGCCATTGCTGAAGTCAGTGAAAGCCCATTCTACCAGGAAGGTGAGCTCATCTTGGGCGGCTGCCCGAGTAGTCTCGGCGCTTCAACCTTGCCGTGCAGCTACGTGGTCGGGTTCAAACACTTTTGCTAAGTTCTACAAGTTTGATACCATGGCTGATGAGGACCTCATGTTTGCTCAATTGGTGCTGCAGAGTCGTCCGCACTCTCCCGCCCGGTCTGGAGCTTTGGTATAGACCCCATGGTCCTTTTGGAGTCCCCAGCATCCTCTAGGACGTAAGAGAAAATAGGATTTTAATACCTACCGGTAAATCCTTTTCTCCTAGTCCGTAGAGGATGCTTGGCGCCCGTCCCTGTGCGGACTGTTTTTGCAGTGGTATTGATAGTTATTGCTTCTATTACACGGAGGTTGTGTATTGGTTATGTTCAGCTTGTTGCTGTTTTTAGTTCATGCTGTTAACTGGTATTGCTTAAAAGCCATGTTGTACGGTGTGCTGTGGTGTGAGCTGGTGTGTTTCTCACCCTTGGTTAACAAAAATCCTTTTCCTCGAAATGTCCGTCTTCCTGAGCACAGTTCCTATAACTGAGGTCTGGAGGAGGGGCATAGAGGGAGGAGCCAGTTCACACCCATTCAAAGTCTTATAGTGTGCCCATGTCTCCTGCGGATCCCGTCTATACCCCATGGTCCTTTTGGACCATGGGGTATAGACTAGGACTAGGAGAAAAGGATTTACCGGTGGGTATTAAAATCCTATTTTAAAAGTTAACAAAAAAGGCATGGTAAATGCTATTCAGCATTTTACTACATAATCTAAAAGTGCATGAAATACAGTTTATTGTTAATTGAATATGAATATGATATTGTCATGTCTTGGTGTATAGCCGCATTCAGTTCTTTAATGGCTCTTGGTCGATGTTTGTTGACCTCAGCTCCCAGATGGCCCCATTGGCATGATAGAAGCCTTTCATGAAGCAGAGGATTGTTTTCCCCCCAATAATGAAAATTTTGCTTGTTAATGTAGCCAGACAAATGAGAGTGAGCTTTGTGAAGAAATTGCAGCGATAATGTTTCAATGCTGCTTTTTCAGACTCAGGCACTTAATCATGCTTCCTAACAAGGAGGTATGAGCAGAGAATGGGTATTCTAACAAACTCAATTGTGAATGACTTGGTGGTGTGGAAGTAGACTGAGCTGCAGCTTAGGTGGTAGAGTCAGCAAAGATTTATCATTTGGAGACATATTTTGGGATGTGTTAAGGTCATGCATTATAGCAACAGCAGATATAATAATAATGCATCTACTGTAGAAATTGGATAACATAAGTTTCTTCCTTTACTAAGGAACTCATGTTATTTTCCTAGATGCCCATGATACACTACAGCAAATTGATACTGAGAATCACTATAAATATTATCGGGAAAGGGGGGTTGTGTTTTTTGTTTTACTAGTCCTCTTGTGAAGACCGGTAACTCAGCATCTGACCATTTTCACTTACTTTATTCTGTGAACAGATCGCTTTTCTAAAATAAGACCCAGCTATATAGATCTTGATACGAGGGTTGTCTAAAAACATTCCATAGAAAGCTATGCTGTTTGCTTGCAAACATGTTGCTCTCAGTAGGAAAGGACTTTTTCTGAGGTCTGTAGAAAGAATTTCCTATTTAGTCAGTATGTACAACAGCTACAATGAATTGTTGAAGAATCCTTAGCAAATTGTAGCAACAGCCCTAACAGCCTTAATATAGGTGGTTGTCTCTATGCAAGGGTTTGAGTACAAAACAATATCCTCCTTTGGATGATAGTAAAGAGTGAGGTTTGGTGTGGTCTGGAAGTTCCAGAAGCAGGTCTAGAACAATGTGGTCTGTTTGATAGATGGGAAAGCTTCTGCATATGTATTTACAAAGGAGAGGTTATGGGATCTTCATATGAGTCAAAGTCTGAGCAGGTTTGGCTTTTGATACATAATTCAGAATCTGTTGGCAACAATAGGTAGCCATAATTATCATCAGTCTGTGAGGTAGTGATAGGATCTATGGCCCTCATTCCGAGTTGTTCGCTCGGTAAAAATCTTCGCATCGCAGCGATTTTCCGCTTAATGCGCATGCGCAATGTCCGCACTGCGACTGCGCCAAGTAAATTTGCTATGCACTTAGTAATTTTACTCACGGCTTTTTCATCGTTCTGGCGATCGTAATGTGATTGACAGGAAATGGGTGTTACTGGGCGGAAACAGGCCGTTTTATGGGCGTGTGGGAAAAAACGCTACCGTTTCCGGAAAAAACGCAGGAGTGGCCGGAAAAACGGAGGAGTGTCTGGGCGAACGCTGGGTGTGTTTGTGACGTCAAACCAGGAACGACAAGCACTGAACTGATCGCAGATGCCGAGTAAGTCTGAAGCTACTCAGAAACTGCTACGAGGTGTGTAATCGCAATATTGCGATTACTTCGTTCGCAATTTTAAGATGCTAAGATTCACTCCCAGTAGGCGGCGGCTTAGCATGAGCAACTCTGCTAAAATCGCCTTGCGAGCGAACAACTCGGAATGACCTCCCATATTTTAGCAGTGATGGAGCATTCACCTGCTGAAATGTGTTGCCCAAAATAACACACTTTAGGTAAACAGCTGACATTGGAGGTCATTCCGAGCTGATCGCTCGCTAGCTGTTTTTAGCAGCCGTGCGAATGCATAGTCGCTGCCCAGAGGGGAGTGTATTTTAGCCTTGTAAATGTGCGATCGCATGTGTAGCTGAGCTGTGCAAAAACATTTTGTGCAGTTTCTGAGTAGCTCTGACCTTACTCAGCCCTTGCGATCACTTCAGCCTGTCGCGTCAGACACCCGCCCTGCAAATGCTTGGATACACCTTCGTTTTTCCAAACACTCCCAGGAAACGGTCAGTTGCCACCCACAAACGCCCTCTTCCTGTCAATCTCCTTGCGATAGGCTGTGCGATTGGATTCTTTGTACAATCCATCGCCCAGCAACGATCCGCTTTGTTGCCGTACGATGCGCCTGCGCATTGCGGTGCATACGCATGCGCAGTTCTGACCTGATCGCAGCACAGCGAAAAAACCTAGCGTGCGATCAGGTCGGAATGACCCCCATTATTCCTTGGAGTCAAACGTAATAGGATGCGAGTTTAGTAAAGTGACACAATTCGGGTATATTTCCAGTGATTATCAAGTTACTGTATGTAACAGAATAAGAATACAGACAAACCTGGCATAAATCGTGCCACTATAAAGCTTGCTGCAACACAATCCAACCTCCAGATATTTCTAATGTTAGACATACAGTACAACTCGCTTGAATTGTAAACTCACAGAAACTCACAAGACTAAAGGGCTCTACACATTAATAGATCCGCCGCCGAGCTGCCAGGTGGCGGATAGGCCGACGGGCGACCCGGCGGCGGGGAGGCAGTAACGGGGGGAGTGAAGTTACTTCACTCCCCCCGTCACACAGCTCCACTGAAGTGCAGGCAAATATGGACGAGATCATCCATATTGGCCTGCATGCACATCCGACGGGGCACCAGCAATGAACGAGCGCGGGGCCGCGCATCGTTCATCGCTGGAGCCTCCACAATCAAAGATATGAACGGTATCTCGTTCATTAATGAACGAGATCGTTCATATCTTTGACGATTATCGGCCAGTGTGTAGGGCCTATAACTCACTAAGCAGACATCCCTTAAACTGGGCATACACTATGCAATTGTCTACCAGATAATCTGTGATTGGAAAGAAAACCTGGTAATTGATGAGAGCAACTGACAGTCAACAATTTGCTCGCAAACACTGGAAATTGGACAAAACCTGTCCTTGATTTAACCAATTTGCATAAACAACAGGTTTTGTACAATTTCCAGTGTTTGGGGAAGTGAAATGAGCCCTTGTTCCTGCATGGGATTTTTAGTACGTTCTGGCAATGTTTAATTTCTTATTACCATGAATAGCCGCGATAAGATATTGGGTCTAAAACCTGATAATGAGTAAATACAGTATACCCCACACTCTTTAACCTGGTCTACTCAACAGTTGGGTCTATCATTATACTGTGGAAAATATTGATTCTGAAGATATCCTAATTTACCAGTCAAAATCTCTGCATATTTCATCTTAATCTAGGTCATGATTGATGCATAAATCCCTCTATTACTATTGTAATTCTCTTTTTGAGTAAACCATGTGTTGCTAAATTATATTACAGAGTACTCCTAATTTGAATTGACCACTACAGTAATTAAATCAGTCTCTGATATTTAAGCTTCCCTGATGTAAATGAACATTAGGTGAAGATGAATCAATATTAACTGGAGCAATGTTAATCCACATCTTCTACACAACATTAAACACAGGATGCTGCAGTACTCCATGCTCTCTAGTCAGAGGCCTCCAGTATTGCATGTGCCTGATCTGTTGCACTCACAACCCTGCCAGTTTGCTGTGATACAAATTTCAGTAATTTCACAGCTATTTTCGTTTCCCAGCACTTCATGCAACTCCAAATGCGCTTGTGGTCTCCAGAAAAAGAGCAATCAAGCCTGTATAGGGGCAATTATACTTTTTATTTCAGATTCCGTTGCTGTTTCCGACTACTATTACCCCTAGCAGTCACTGGCACAGGAACTCCCTTAATGTTGATAGGAGTCAAAGGAACATAAACAGTGTATGGACACACGGGTTCACTACGATATGCCGGCGGTCGGGCTCCCGGCGACCAGCATACCGGCACCGGGAGCCCGACCGCCGGTTTACCGACAGTGTGGCGAGCGCAAATGAGCCCCTTGCGGGCTCGCTGCGCTCGCCACGCTACGGGCACGGTGGCGCGCTACACGCGCCACACTATTTAATTCTCCCTCCAGGGGGGTTGTGGACCCCCACAAGGGAGAATAAGTGTCGGTATGCCGGCTGTCGGGCTCCCGGCGCCGGTATGCTGGTCGCCGGGAGCCCGACCGCCGGCATACTGAAGACCACCCTGGACACACATTTCATGCGTAAAACTTTCATACGACCCCCATACATTTGAGATGTATTGGGGGCAGTGCCCCGATCCCCCAGTGACTGGGTCGGGGGGGGGGGGGGGTTGGGAATATAAAACATGTTTAAAAAATCCTTATTGGACAGTTTTATCATGTTTAATTTCCCAGATTACCCAACAGAACATTAATCATCACTGGCTGCAGGCCCAAGAAATGGCGGTATTGGAAATGGGGACAGCTAGTCTGCCGTGTTCCTGCAAGTGCTGGCTGCAGCATGGCTGTGGGTGGGATCAGAAGTGGATTTAGACCTCATGGGGCCCTAAGCAAGACACTGATTTGGGGCCCCTCTTCCTTAAACAATTTTCAGTGTGCCTCTCCTTCAATTGTAGCAGACAGGTCCCCGCTCATTATGGCCCCCAGTCAGTGTATGCTCCCCAATCTGCCCCCAGCCAATCATAGCAGGCAGATGGTAGTTGTACTAGTGTATTGGTTATTATTTATTACCAGTTATTTATATAGCGCACACATATTCTGCAGCGCTTTACAGAGAACATTTGGTCATTTACATCAGTCCCTTCCCCAGTGGAGCTTACAATCTATATTCCCTACCTCATGTACACATTCACACTAGGGTTAATTTTGTTGAAAGCCAATTAACCTATCAGTATATTTTTGGATTGTGGGAAGAAACCCATGCAAGTATGGGGAGAATATACAAACTCCACACAGTTAAGTCTATAGTGGGAATTGAACCCATGATCTGAGTGCTGTGAGGCAGTAATGCTAACCATTATACCATCTGTGCTGCACTTAAAATCACACCTGGCAGCTATCTAGTTACTGACAGCCTGCCGGGAGTATTCAGCTAGCCCAGTACTCTGACAATTTTGGCGGAAATCAGAAATGCACTTCCGACTCCATGATCTGTTGGCGAGCACCCCTGGTACCTGCCGGGCCCTTGCAGCTGCTTTGGTTGCCTAGTGGTAAATCCGCTACTGCACAGTGGCAAATTTGCTAACTTAATTGTCAGACCTTGTACAATGGAGTCACAATAAAAGCACTGATATATAGTCAGTACTGTCACTGACTGAGGGGTGCAGTAATGGATATTATAAGTTATGGGGTACCTGCTAATAGGGGATGGGTGACGCGCTACAATCAGTGTGTGTGTGTGTGTGTGTGTGGGGGGGGGGCACGAATATATAATGCAGGCACCCATACCATACTGCACCAGGTCTGATGGAGGGTGGAGGGGCCCAGTGGGGGCTCAGGTCTTCCCCCCTTTCCTGGCAGCACCATTTGCAGCTATTTTCCTCAGTCCAGCACATGCTGCTTTGTGCTGGGCTTCAGTGTTGGCAGGGAGGACTGTATTTTCTTCTTAGGGTGCATCACCAAGCCTCCTATTATTAGACCACGCCCCCTGAAAAGTACCTGGGCCCAGCCTTGAGTACAGGTCATATAATAAATAAAACATTTTACGAACAATTTTAACTTTATTTCTGCTGGAACCAAACTATAAACATCGTCACTGCGTCTCTTTGTGTGCAAAGTGTCATATGATGCAATACACAAATAAATATAATAACAATTACCAGATACAATAATAACATTACCTCTACTTTAATAGCTTCATACTGTACTATAAAATTTCTTCAATAAAGTCCAGTGTCTCTAGGGTTTAAACCCAATTATGAGCCCGGCGGTGCACTATGGGGGTAATTCCAAGTTGATCGCAGCAGGAAATTTTTTAGCAGTTGGGCAAAACCATGTGCACTGCAGGGGGGGTAGATATAACATGTGCAGAGAGAGTTAGATTTGGGTGGGTTATTTTGTTTCTGTGCAGGGTAAATACTGGCTGCTTTATTTTTACACTGCAATTTAGATTGCAGATTGAACTCACCACACCCAAATCTAACTCTCTCTGCACATGTTATATCTGCCCCCCCCTGCAGTGCACATGGTTTTGCCCAACTGCTAAAAAATTTCCTGCTGCGATCAACTTGGAATTACCCCCATTGTCTCTGGCTTCGGACTATGGGGTTCATTCCGAGTTGATCACTCGCTAGCTACTTTTTCCAGTGCTGCGATCAGATAGTCGCCGCCTATAGGGTATTTATAGTGCATTTTCGCTTTGCAAGTGTGCGAACACCTGTGGAGCCGAGCTCTGCAAAAACATTTTGTGCAGTTTGTGTCTGAACTTACTCAGTCTCTGCGATCACTCCAGTCTTTTTGGTCCCGGAATTGACGTCAGACACCCACCCTGCAAACACTTGGACACGCCTGAGTTTTCCCAAACACTCCCAGAAAACGGTCAGTTGACACCCATAAACGCCCTCTTTCTGTCAATCACCTTGAGATCGACTGTGCAAATGGATTCTTCGTTAAATCCATCGCCCAGCACCAATCCTCTTTGTACCCGTATGACGTGCCTGTGCATTGTGGTGCATACGTGTAACCCCTCTCTCACCACCCAGGGGTACTTAATACATATGTGCCTCCACCCAAGCTATATTCTATTTGGCTTGCTTGGGTAAGCCTGATAGGTAGGCAATCTGTGTCCTATGTATAGGCATGTGAGATTACAATTGTACTATTTTAAACAATACCATGACAGTTACACCTGAAATTGTTGCTGTATAAGAATACCTGTACTCTTTATCTGCTTTCACAAAGAATATTACACTAGAATGTTATGCAACAGACAAGTACATAAGTTTTAATGTAAGCACATAGGTATAATAACATTGCCAACATTAACATTTATCTAATAGTTGCACCGTATGTAGTTGTAGAACACATAGATATGCCCTATTAAATACAAATAACAAAACAAAACCAAAAATCATAACTATAAACCCAGGTTCAAATTTGTCTCACTGTGTACTGCAGTAACGTCGGTGCACTTACGTTGGGGCCCTTTAAGAAGGATCTTAAGTTTTGTTAACTGTGAGATATCTTCAAGTATTTCACTAGTTCCACTGTGAAGGATTAGTCAGCACTATATGTGCTGTACTGTATGTTGTCGCTTCTCCTTGTAAGCCTAAACTGAGTTTGAAGTTATATTTCTCTGTTTAACAAACTCTTTAGTTGAATGTAGAAATGTTTTTGATTCACGCAGAAAATTACAATTCACCTACTCAATATAGCTGCGTTTAATCTCCTTCAGGAAAGAGTTCAGTCCTTTTATATTTCATGCACTCCTCCATAAAACTCAACTGTGACCATCAAATAAAAATTTCCTTTCCAGTTTTTAACTTTGCTTTATATATTAGTAGCTACATTTGTTTAAAATCCAAAAAGGCAGCATATTTCTCTTCATCTGCCTCCATTAGATCTTAGTTACGAGCCTCTCATTTACTATATGGAGTCACACATGCAGCCACTCTACGGTCCTGCCACTCTTCTACTAACTTGTGTGTAGTTCTGTTATCTACTCTTCTCTCTGCAACTGTTATGGAGTTAACACAATAGGTAGCAATGTCACAGATGGTGCTGCTTATTATGTGAGCTGAGTAATGTAGCTATCTCTACAATGTGTATGAACCTCCGTAGATGAGATCAATTATATCTTATGCAGCTATACTGTACTTTATCTTCTTGGATTAACTGTCACTTAGCTGCTATAATAGCTACAAAGTATTAGTCTAAGATATTTACTCCTTTGAAGTTACAAGTGCATGCAATATTAGCTGCAGTGCAGGGGCTGTCACTTTGCCTCGGTGTAGCTGGGGTGAGTATAGTATTACACTTACAAATGCCAGTCACTGCTGCTCAGTCTCCGCCTCCTGCCGACACTCCCCCAACTTCTCCCTTACACTTACAGCCACACAGAATGGAGCCTCTGCTGCTGCGGCTTCTGTGTTGTGACTATCAGAGTCTGTGTCTGTAGTAGGTAGAGCTGCCATAACTCGGGGTACAGGAAGGAACCCTCTCCGCCTCCCTGTCACAGACGCGCCCTTCTAATACTGCTGCTTGATTTGACTAGCACTGAGGCCGGGTTCTGTGAACAGTGCTGAGTCTCAATGCCGTTGACGCCACCTTTACAGCCAGGAAGCTCTGCTCTGGCTTCACACACTAAGCCCCCTCCGGCCGCCGCAATGTATACCACTCAGCTCTAATGTGGGCGACGGCCGGAGCAGCCATGAGGTGTGTGTTCTCACCAGAGGATCTGCAGTCTCCTTGTCAGCTACACTGACAGCACCTATCCACACCTCTCTAGTAGTCACATGACCCACTCTGAGGTGATGCCCCGCCCACTGGCAATCACCACACTAGGTGATTGACAGTTAGGAGTACAAGGACATTAACCGTTTAGATGAACTGTGAAACCATAAAAAAAGCTTTAATTGTATTTACCACTACATTTACATCAATGTACATACAATTACATATATGTGAACTATATTATTTACCTCAGAAAATGCATATAAAAACATTAGTTAACTTCACTATGCTTATACTTAATTTTTATTAAAATATTTGAACTACCTCAGTATAAGTGTTGTATAAACCCTTAATTAGGGTTACATTTCTCCCCCTGGTGCATTGTCACCGTTTTCTATCTGTAGGGGCCAATGCACCATCTACCTTACTCACTATGCTAAAATAGTTTATATTCATTCACATCCATTAGCAAGCCACCTCATCTCAATCATTTTGACTGTTGGCCAACTAGGGAGAGATGGAACTACATAGCCTTCATGCCTCCCTGGGATAGTGTTCTCTGATCGTGCTGGTTTCCCTTGTTCTTCTACACCTGACCTATTGCCTTCCTTTAGTACTGGACTTTGGATGGAAAATTTAAGATATTTGGCTAGGGTAAAGGGATCATGTTCTTCACTACGATTGTCACTGAGACTATGTTCTTCCTCTGACGAAGCTTCTAAAGTTATCAAGTCTTTAGCATCTGAATTTGCTGTTTCTTGATCCTGGGACTGATTTACTCTACCTTTGAATTTCGAGAAATGCTGGTAATGTAAGGTTGCAGAAGGATGACATGGAGCTGGATCTCTCCCTTGCCTTTGTTCTGAATATGCACTTCCTTCATCAACCGCTTTATCTCGTGACTGATAACAGTAACTGCATGATCCTTTTCGTTTTGGAGCAAATCGACTCCCTTTTACTGGCACTCCACCTATGCCAGTCACATTTGCTGCATGTACACCCTTTTCCCCTTCCAACACTTCAAATTCTACTTTCTCTCCATCTCCTACACTGTACAACAGTTTTAGGGGGTTATTATTCCTTATGGATGTCCAATGTACAAATATGTCTTCTCCGGTGTCATGCCTTTTAATGAAGCCATAGCCTTTCTTCACATGGAACCATATTACTGTGCCAGTAATTTTAAGAGACATATACTGTGTCCCTTGACTATTAACTTTATTCATAGAAGATTGTCTCAGCAATATATCATCCACTACCTCAGTCTGTAATCCTATGTCCTTAGTATCCGGTCGCATAGAAACTTCATAGATACAGTCTTCAGGACAGTTGTTTAGTATGTTGGCATCCTTGAGTATTTTATTCTCAGATTCTAGCTGAGACAGTCTTTCTTTCATTTCATTCAGACGAATACGATCCTCCTTTTCAGTTTCTTTACCCACTTCCAATAATTCAGACAGCTCAGTTATTTTTGATTCCAGAGAATGAATATTGTCTTCCTGCTGCTGGTACATTATCAACTTTTGTTGCTCCTGATCTACTCTGGTTTGTCTTTCATCAGATGCCATGGTTTCCATCTCTCTCTGTATAAACCAAAGTTCTCTTTCAAGCTCTTTATTCCTTTCATCAATTTTGGTGTTAAACATTTGTTCTTCTTTTAGCTTCCATCGGGTTTCATCTAGAACCTCCAACAACTGATAAATATGTTTAGACCGGTCCAGTGCTATATGTCTTATCACCTCTATCGGGGTCTGTACATTCACTGGACTTTCTCTCCTTGTTTGTTCCGCAATGGAAGTTGGAAACAGGGAAAGCAGGTCCTTCTGTTGATCTTTTGGAAGAGCTAATACGAATTGTCCATGTTTCTTAAAATCCTCAGCTATTTGCTTTAGCACGGTTTCTAATTTCTGTAAACCTATATCTATTTTCACTTCCCCTGAAACTCTCTCTTTCAGTGGTACAACATTCTTATCTCCTATCATTCCATAATCCATATTAGTGACCAAAGTCTGAGCAAGGTTGTCACTAATACCTCCCTCAGTATCCTTCAGGTTAGGATCCAGTCTGACTTTCTTGTCCTTGGATTTTTTCTTTCTCTTCTCCAACTCTACAGGGACATCTAATATTTTTTCATCTTTCACACCTAGGTTATTTCCAGTAGTTCCAGCAAACTTGCATGTCACCTCTTCCTTTAAGTCTGGCCGCTGATGGTACTCTAGTTTGTCCATACTTTTACATTCTCTATGGGCTCCAACTCTCCCGACTGATACAGCAATGGCTTTTTGTCCGACCTTCTCTCTGTTCCGTTGCTTCTTTCCCATATTTGTATTTTATTTTTAGAGATGTGAGGGACTTTGTCAATAACTAATGGCAGCTGACACCTGTGGTGTAACAGGGCCTGGGTGTAATTTCTATCTCAGCAGTGCCTCCAAATGTAACCCCTCTCTCACCACCCAGGGGTACTTAATACATATGTGCCTCCACCCAAGCTATATTCTATTTGGCTTGCTTGGGTAAGCCTGATAGGTAGGCAATCTGTGTCCTATGTATAGGCATGTGAGATTACAATTGTACTATTTTAAACAATACCATGACAGTTACACCTGAAATTGTTGCTGTATAAGAATACCTGTACTCTTTATCTGCTTTCACAAAGAATATTACACTAGAATGTTATGCAACAGACAAGTACATAAGTTTTAATGTAAGCACATAGGTATAATAACATTGCCAACATTAACATTTATCTAATAGTTGCACCGTATGTAGTTGTAGAACACATAGATATGCCCTATTAAATACAAATAACAAAACAAAACCAAAAATCATAACTATAAACCCAGGTTCAAATTTGTCTCACTGTGTACTGCAGTAACGTCGGTGCACTTACGTTGGGGCCCTTTAAGAAGGATCTTAAGTTTTGTTAACTGTGAGATATCTTCAAGTATTTCACTAGTTCCACTGTGAAGGATTAGTCAGCACTATATGTGCTGTACTGTATGTTGTCGCTTCTCCTTGTAAGCCTAAACTGAGTTTGAAGTTATATTTCTCTGTTTAACAAACTCTTTAGTTGAATGTAGAAATGTTTTTGATTCACGCAGAAAATTACAATTCACCTACTCAATATAGCTGCGTTTAATCTCCTTCAGGAAAGAGTTCAGTCCTTTTATATTTCATGCACTCCTCCATAAAACTCAACTGTGACCATCAAATAAAAATTTCCTTTCCAGTTTTTAACTTTGCTTTATATATTAGTAGCTACATTTGTTTAAAATCCAAAAAGGCAGCATATTTCTCTTCATCTGCCTCCATTAGATCTTAGTTACGAGCCTCTCATTTACTATATGGAGTCACACATGCAGCCACTCTACGGTCCTGCCACTCTTCTACTAACTTGTGTGTAGTTCTGTTATCTACTCTTCTCTCTGCAACTGTTATGGAGTTAACACAATAGGTAGCAATGTCACAGATGGTGCTGCTTATTATGTGAGCTGAGTAATGTAGCTATCTCTACAATGTGTATGAACCTCCGTAGATGAGATCAATTATATCTTATGCAGCTATACTGTACTTTATCTTCTTGGATTAACTGTCACTTAGCTGCTATAATAGCTACAAAGTATTAGTCTAAGATATTTACTCCTTTGAAGTTACAAGTGCATGCAATATTAGCTGCAGTGCAGGGGCTGTCACTTTGCCTCGGTGTAGCTGGGGTGAGTATAGTATTACACTTACAAATGCCAGTCACTGCTGCTCAGTCTCCGCCTCCTGCCGACACTCCCCCAACTTCTCCCTTACACTTACAGCCACACAGAATGGAGCCTCTGCTGCTGCGGCTTCTGTGTTGTGACTATCAGAGTCTGTGTCTGTAGTAGGTAGAGCTGCCATAACTCGGGGTACAGGAAGGAACCCTCTCCGCCTCCCTGTCACAGACGCGCCCTTCTAATACTGCTGCTTGATTTGACTAGCACTGAGGCCGGGTTCTGTGAACAGTGCTGAGTCTCAATGCCGTTGACGCCACCTTTACAGCCAGGAAGCTCTGCTCTGGCTTCACACACTAAGCCCCCTCCGGCCGCCGCAATGTATACCACTCAGCTCTAATGTGGGCGACGGCCGGAGCAGCCATGAGGTGTGTGTTCTCACCAGAGGATCTGCAGTCTCCTTGTCAGCTACACTGACAGCACCTATCCACACCTCTCTAGTAGTCACATGACCCACTCTGAGGTGATGCCCCGCCCACTGGCAATCACCACACTAGGTGATTGACAGTTAGGAGTACAAGGACATTAACCGTTTAGATGAACTGTGAAACCATAAAAAAAGCTTTAATTGTATTTACCACTACATTTACATCAATGTACATACAATTACATATATGTGAACTATATTATTTACCTCAGAAAATGCATATAAAAACATTAGTTAACTTCACTATGCTTATACTTAATTTTTATTAAAATATTTGAACTACCTCAGTATAAGTGTTGTATAAACCCTTAATTAGGGTTACATACGCATGCGTAGTTTTGCCGAGTTTTAACCTGATCGAAGCACTGCAAAAAGTTGCTAGCGAGCGATCAACTCGGAATGACCCCCTCAATCTCTACCTTAAAACTGTGCATACAATCCTCTATTACGTTTCACCTGTGATCAAGTATTGTGCTGCACTCTGGAAATTAAGAATCTCCTTGTTAAACTCATTTTCACAGTCTGTGTGTTACCACCCTGAAAGACTATTGCTATTCCTTGCACCTGGCATCTGAACACATCTAGGATCCCACAGATATTCTAAGTAAACCACTGTCTACTGTAGCCTATTCTGTCTGTCTACAGTTATACTCCAGCTCATTACCTGTGGTTTCCAGCCTATTGTGTAAGCCCCTACTGCTAGAGGTTTAAGCCCAGGGAGCAACGTAAGTACTGGTGTGCATGTTGTGCACTAAGGGAACAGCAGAGGGTTGTTATTGGCAGAATACCTTCTCTTAAGCTCTAAGGACCTTTTGTGAGCAATGCTGACATTATGGCTCCTCAGCAGGGCACTATACGGACTGGACTGTAGAGAGACATCATGATGTCATGACGTCTTTCCCTGCAGACACTGTGAAAGCCGGGGAAGGCAGAGCACAAAGGACGGGCAGCACTGCCTACTGTAATCTATAGTAAAAGCGGTGCGCCCATCAGAGAAGGAGCCAGGCGCATCACTTATACATTGCAGCGGGCGCTAGGCACTTACAGATTGCAGCAGTGGGCACTAAGCACTTACAGATTGTGGCAGCTGTTGCTAGGCACTTACAGATCGCGGGGTGGCTGGTTCGGCCAACAGGGCATATGCGCTCCGTGTGGTGGCACCGGCTGCACCACCTTAGTTACGGCTCTGGTTTTGATCCCTAGTTTACAATGGACTGAAATAATCAATGTCACCTTTTCTGAGTGACGTTAGGAAGATACCCAGAATCTATTTTCATTGGGAAAGAGAGACTGTAGGTACAAGATCCATTGCTCTCTACCCTACGTAGGTACATTGTATCACCTGTGTATTTTTGTTATAATTGTTAATTCCAAATATAAGAGATCATCAGTTCTCAGCGGCTGCAGTCAGGATCCCGGCGGCTGAAATTGCGATGGTTTGAAAGCCGACGGTAAGAATCCTGATGGTAAGTACTGGGGTTAGGTTTAGGTGTATGTACTAGGGGGAGTGATAGGATCCCTGCATTAAAATACTGATGCCTGGAATCCAGATAGTTTTTCCAGTGGGACGTGCTCGCGTCCTGCCCCCGGGTGTGTGTGTGGGGGGGCAGGTTAGGTTTAGGCATTAGAACAGAAGTGGGATTAGGATGCAGGGACGGGTAGGTTATGGATAGGTACTGGGGAGGGGGGGCAGTTAGGGTTAGGCACTTGGAAGGGGAGGTTAGGGTTAGGCACCATTGGGGAGGGTTAGGGTTAGGCACCACTGGCGAGATTTAAAGTTAGGTACCTGCAAGGGAGGGGTAAGGTTAGGGTAGGGGGCATTGAAGGGTTAGGGTACTTTTTGAGGGGTTGTCAGGACTCTGATTGTCGGGATGCTGATGTTGGGATTCTCACCGCCGGCATCCCGTCCATTGGATATCATACTAATCCGTTATAACACGGAATGGAAGCGTCGGTTATTAAAAGATTCTACAGCTGGTTTAAGTGTTACTTTTTATGTACACTGATATATCGTTGCTTTTATCATTCACTGGATTTGATCAGACTGAACTTTCGAGCTTTCTTGTCACTTTGGAGTTCTCACCATTCACATAAAAATGCTTTGTCAGCAAGTCTGACATCTTTTTCACTTGTTTAAGCGTATGATAAAAGGGTCATCACTAAAATTCCATGTTAAACGTAGAAATACTTTACATTATTGGAGGTTGCCTGCAAGAGAAAGAATGCCATCTTCAGATGGCGCTTGTGCTGAGAGCCCTGCTCCTTCCTATGGCAAGGAGTTCAGGGGATGCAAAGAGGGCTCTGAGTGGATCCATCAGCCTCCTCACTGTATGATCAGCAGCTCTGAACATGCATGACCTCATGCCACACATGCACAGAAGTCAGGAATGGGGGTGCTAAGTAATGCTGCTAATAAAGCAGCAGTGTTATTGATTGTAGGGACAACTGCTTTTTGAGCAGCTGTCCCCACACTGGAGCAATTCTGAATTGCTTGGTGATAACTATCCCCTGCCGCAACTTGCAGCAAGTTGGATATTTATCCTTGGGGGGCTGTCCAGCACCTGATGATGAATGGGTACTAAAATATTTTTTAAACTACATATGCACATATGTTCTTCCATATCATTTAATTGTTATTACTTTTATTGTTCAACATGCATTGTCATTAAATTGTGATTATCTATTTACGCTTTAGTATTCCTCCCTTTCTCTTCCTGTTATACAGTATACATTAGTTGAGGTTCAGCGCCCCTTCCACTAATACCCCTTTCACAACGCACAAATAACCCGGTAACGACACGGTATATTGCCGTGTCGAAACGGGCCAGTGTGCTGTGTGAAAGCGCCTTTCCCGAATTAGCGGGTCGCCTGACCCGGTAATTCAACCCGGTTAAAAAGAAGGGTTAAACTTATTACCGGGTTGAATACCGGGTCAGGTGCAGTGTGAATGGGAGCCGTTCCGATGCGACACGGCTCCCATTCACAGCATAGGGAGAGGCGGCGCAGGAGATGAGCTCATCTCCCAGCGCAGCCTCCACCCCCGCCCCTGCTGCGCCCCCCGCTGCTATTGCAAAAGACCCGGTATATTGCCGGGTCGGAAAGCCAGCAGAGGAGAGCAAATGCCGGATCCCACCCGGTAAGGACACGTTTCTCTTACCGGGTAGGATCCGGCATTTGTGATCTGAAAGCAGCATAAGTGAGCAGCATTTAGTTTCACATACAGTGCACATGTTTTTTTTTAGAAGCTGGTTCTGTGCATATATTTTGTGTTGATTCATGGGAGAAATGAAGATCAGAGAGGATTGCATGAGGGCTTTGTAAGCGATGGTGAGATGTTTGAATTGAGTTTTGAAGGGGAAGGGGTACCAGCGTACGGCTAATAGGAGAGGGGAGGAAGATATAGTGCATTTTGAGAGTAAGATTAGCCGGGTAGCTGCACTGAGGACAGAGGCCCTCATTCCGAGTTGATCGCTCGCTAGCTGCTTTTAGCAGCATTGCACATGCTAGGCCGCTGCCCTCTGGAAGTGTATCTTAGCTTAGCAGAATTGCGAACAAAAGATTTGCAGAATTGCGAATAGAAATTTCTTAGCAGTTTCTGAGTAGCTCCAGACTTACTCAGCCATTACGATCAGTTCAGTCAGTTTCGTTCCTGGTTTGACGTCACAAACACACCCAGCGTTCGCCCAACCACTCCCCCGTTTCTTCAGACACTCCCGCGTTTTCCCCAGAAACGCCAGCATTTTTTCGCACACGCCCATAAAACGGCCAGTTTCCGCCCAGAAACACCCACTTCCTGTCAATCACACTCCGATCACCAGAACGAAGAAATTTCTTCGTTAAGCCGTGAGTAAAATACCAAACTTTTTAGCAAATTTACTTGGCGCAGACGCACTGCGAACATTGCGCATGCACAGTTTGCGACAAATCGCTCCGTTGCGAAAAAAACTAACGAGCGAACAACTCGGAATGAGGGCCAGAATGTAGAGAAGACAGGTGGTGGGAGTCAGGGATGTCAGATATATAACTGGATGCTACAGTAGTTCAGTCTGGAGATGATCAGAAAGAGGATAAGGGAAGGGCCATCTTTTCGTATGGGCTTAATGAGCAGTTGCCCAGGGGCCTCATGATTCTAGGGGCTATGCACTCTAATTTAAAGTTAAATAAACTTAACCCTGAAGCTAGCAGCAGCCATGCACATAGTCAGGGAAGGGGGAGGGGCAGTGGCCATGCACACAGTCAAACGGTGGTTGTGGTGCTGAAAGGGGGGGGGGGACAGCAGCCATGCACACAGTCGGGGTAGGCCAATCTAGCACAATCGATAGCGATGCGTGGGGCTGCGCATCGCTATCGCTGTGGGGGTACACACGGAGAGATCACTGCTTAAAATCTAAGCAATCTAGTCAGATTGCTTAGATTTTAAGCAGCGATCGCTCCGTGAGTACCCCCCTTAAGACTGTCCCAGATGAGAGTTGGTTGCTTGTATGGTGAGAAAGGGTCTGATCCTCAAGATATTTTTTAATTGGAAATGGCAGATGTGTGGTTTGAAGGAGGAGAAGTCACGGATGGGTGGTCTTCAGTATGCCGGCTGTCGGAATCCCGGCGCACAGTATACCGACGCCGGACTCCCGACAGCCGGCATACCGACACTTTTTCTCCCTCTTGGGGGTCTACGACCCACCTGGAGGGAGAATAAATAGTGCTACGTGCGCCACCGTGCCTACAGCGTGGCGAGCACAGCGAGCCCGCAAGGGGCTCATTTGCACTCGCTTAGCTGTCGGTATGCCAGCGGTCGGGATTCCGGCACAGGTATGCTGGCCGCCGGGAGCCCAGCCGCCGGCATACCCTACTACACAAGTCACGGATAACTCCCAAGATAGCACACTTGCAGTCCAGAGGAGATGGTGGTGCTGTCAATAGATAAAGAGATTAACAATAAATTACCATTTGTAAAGACTGTGAGGATATTTTGTCTGGTATTCCTTCAGTTCCTGTAATTTCTTCTTAAATATTTCTTTCTTTTCCTAATAAGATGAGGCCATTTTTCAGCTATGTGTAGCTACACACATCATATAGGAACTATGGGGGTGATTCCGAGTTGTTCGCTCGCTAGCTGCTTTTAGCAGCATTGCACACGCTAAGCCGCCGCCTACTGGGAGTGTATCTTAGCATAGCAGAATTGCTAACGAAAGCTTCGCTAATGTTCTCGTAACGATTACCCCGCAGTTTCTGAGTAGCTCCAGACTTACTCAGCCATTGCGACCAGCTCGGTCCTTTTCGTTCCTGGTTTGACGTCACAAACACACCCAGCGTTCGCCCAACCACTCCCCCGTTTCTCCAGCCACTCCTGCGTTTTGCAACTCGAACGCCTGCGTTTTTCCGCACACTCCCATAAAACGGCCAGTTTCCGCCCAGAAACACCCACTTCCTGTCAATCACACTACGATCAGCACAGCGAAGAAAAAGCTTCATTATGCCATGAGTAAAATACCTAACTTTTGTGTAAAATAACTAAGCGCATGCGCTCTGCGAACCTTGCACATGCGCAGTAAGCGACTAATCGCAGTATAGCGAAAATCGGCAACGAGCGAACAACTCGGAATGACCCCCTATGAAACAACAACATCGCTCATATTCCGTGCACCCATATGGCCCCTAAATACCTTTGCTTTGACTGTATCTTTTGGTAGGTAAGTATAAATTCTATTGAGAAGTATAAATTCTGATCTCTATTTTCACTCAATTGTCAAAATCAAACATACATTCCAGATAAAACCATAATGTTAAAAATCCTTTTGTTATTTTCCCTGTCTACAAAAACTTGCAGGTCTTTGAACCATACTGTGTATAAATGTTAGACGCTTTTGTACCTGATGGCAGACATTTATAATTTGTCCCTAGTTTATAATTTCTCTATTAATTCCTTCAATCACACAAAGAATAAAAATTGCTACAGTTATTACAGAGCGACAAAAATTATAAATGTAGACCTCTGGCAATTCAGCTTTTACTGCATTAAGCAAACAGGCACATAAAAGAAAAATCTTCCGACCTCAACACAGGTTCCTGATATAGGAACAGTGGGCCTGATTCAGACTTGATTGCTCCTCTGCGAATTTGCGGAAGTTTGCGATCACATAGTCACCACCCAAACAGTGAATACCCGCCCTGTGCAAGTCTTTGTATGCCTTGTGAAAAGCTCTCAGTACGACGGTCATCTGCAAATCCTTTCGCAACTCACTCACCTTCTAATGTTTTTTCCAGTCGGTGCAGTCTGTGCATAGCCCAGGACCTACTCCTACAGTGCAATAGCAACAGCTGTTCGGGGCCGGAGGTGACGTCACACATCCTCCCTGAAAACGTTTGGGAACGCCTGGGTTTTCCTGACACTCCCAGAAAACGGACAGTTTCCACCCCAAACGTCCGCTTCCTGTCAATAAATTTAAGTACACCTAGCGATCAAAAAAGACGCTGGATTCTTTTGCAGTTTGGCCTTGTGTGTGCGCATTACAATCCGTATGCATGCGCAGTCAATCGATAATCGCCCGCCTTGTGAAATCGCACAACAGCGATCAGGTCCGAATTGGGTCCAGTGTCTCTAATGCTGCTTTCAGAAAGCAAATGCCGGATCCCACCCGGTAAGAGAAACGTGTCCTTACTGGGTGGGATCCGGCATTTGCGCTCCTTTGCTGGCTTTCCGACCCCGGCAGGGGCGGGGGTGGAGGCGGCGCTGGGAGATTAGCTCATCTCCTGCGCCGCCTCTCCCTATGCTGTGAATGGGAGCTGTGTCACATCGGAACGGCTCCCATTCACACTGCACCTGACCTGGTATTCAACCCGGTAATAACCCTTCTTTTTTACTGGGGTTGAATTACCGGGTCAGGTGACCCGCTAATTCAGCAAAGGAGCTTTCACATCGCACACTGACCCGTTTCGACACGGCAATATGCCGTGTCGATACCGGGTTATTTGTGCGATGTGAAAAGGGGTATTATTGTCCTATCAAACAAGGAAAACTTACCATTGTTAAATCTCGTTCTGCAAGGTGCACTGGATTCCACAGGGAATAACATTGGGGTTTAGAGTTGGATCTTGATCCGAGGCACCAACAGGCTAAAGCTTTGACTGTTTCCAGGATGCACTGCACCGCCTCCCCTATAGCCCCGCGTCCAGGCACTGGAGCTCAGTTTCGTTAACCAGTCCAATGCAGTAGCAGGTAAAATAGAGACAGTAGAGATTAGTCACATAGAACCACATTCTCACGACAGGAGAAGGTACGAGCGGCTAATGCCATACAAACCCAAAGAAGCTAAGTGCGTCAGGGCGGGCGCCCTGTGGAATCCAGTGTACCTTGCAGTAAGAGATTTAACCATCGTAAGCCTACCATAAATCTCCTTTTCTGCAGCGGGGTACACTGGGATTCCACATGGAATAACATCGGTGGTGTCCTAAAGCAGTTCCTCATGGGAGGGGACACATTGTAGCGGGCACAAGAACTCAGCATCCAAAGGAAGCATCCTGGGAGGTGGAAGTATCAAAGGCATAGAACCTGATGAACATGTTCACTGAGGACCATGTAGCCGCCTTGCACAATTGTTCTACGGATGCACCACGGCGGGCCACCCAAGAAGGTCCTATAGGCCGAGTAGAATGGGCTTTGATAGCAGCAGGAGCTGGGAGCCCAGCCTGCGCATAGGCTTGTGCAATCACAATTCTAATCCATCTGGCCAAGGCCTGCTTATTCGCAGGCCAGCCACGTTTGTGAAAACCAAAAAGTACAAAAAGAGAATCAGACCTCCTGATGGAGGCAGTCTTCTCCACATAGACACGGAGAGCCCATACCACATCCAAAGATTTTTCTTTGGAGGACAGACCATAAGAAGAGGTGAAGGCCGGAACTACAATCTCCTTGTTAAGGTAAAAAGATGACACCACCTTAGGCAAATAACCTGGGAAAGTTCTAAGAACAGCCCGGTTATGGTGAAAAATCAGAAAGGGTGGACGACAGGATAAAGCGCCTAAGTCCGACACCCTCCTAGCAGAGGCAATAGCCAACAGAAAAATGACCTTAAGCGTAAGGCATTTAAGGTCCACAGACTCAAGAGGTTCAAATGGAGACTCTTGCAGGGCATTCAATACAACAGACAGATCCCATGGAGCCACAGGAGGGACATAGGGAGGCTGAATCCACAGAACACCCTGAGTGAAAGTGTGAGTGTCAGTAAGAGACGCAATTTTCCTCTGAAACCACAACGACATGGCAGATATATGAACCTTGAGGGAGGCCAGATGAAGGCCCAAGTCCAGGCCTTGCTGGAGAATAGCCAAAAGTCTTGAAGCTTTGAAAGCATACGCATCATAATTCTTAGCAGCACACCAAGTGAAGTAAGAATTCCAGACATTGAAATAAATCCGAGCCGAAGCTGGTTTACGGGCCTTCAACATAGTTTGATTGACCTCCTCAGAGAATCCTTTTTCTCTCAGAAGTGATGCTTCAAGAGCCACGCCGTCAAAGCCAGTCGGGCCAGGTCCGGGTAGACATAAGGGCCCTGAACAAGAAGGTCTGGGCATTGAGGAAGTAGAAGAGGACGCTCTATCGAGAGACCGTGCAGGTCTGAGAACCAATGCCGTCTGGGCCATGCTGGAGCGACTAGAAGTAGTATTCCTCCTTCTTGCTTGAACTTCTGTATTACTCTGGGCAGGAGTGACACTGGAGGGAACACGTATGGCAGCCGAAAGTTCCATGGAATTGCTAGTGCATCCACGAATGCCGCTTGAGGATCCCTTGTCCTTGCTCCGAAGACCGGAACCTTGTGATTGAGTCGAGACGCCATTAGGTCTACATCTGGTAGGCCCCACTTGTCCACTAGGAGTTGAAAGACTTCGGGATGAAGACTCCACTCTCCGGCGTGTACGTCCTGATGACTGAGGAAGTCCGCTTTCCAGTTGAGGACTCCTGGAATGAACACTGCCGATGTGGCTGGCAGATGGCGTTCCACCCAGACGAAAATTTTTGACACTTCCATCATTGCCATGCGACTTTGAGTGCCGCCTTGATGATTTATGTATGCCACTGTGGTGGCGTTGTCTGATTGTACTTGAACAGGCCTGTTCTGTACCAGAGGCAGGGCCAGTGTCAACGCATTGAACACTGCCCGCAATTCCAGAATGTTTATCGGGAGGAGAGATTCCTCCTTGATCCACTGACCCTGGAAAGAGTGTTGCTCCAACACCATGCCCCAACCCCGCAGATTGGTGTCCATTGTTAGGAGGACCCAGTTGGAGATCCAGAAGGGACAGCCTCTGCTCAACTGTTGGTCCTGTAACCACCAGCTCAGTGACAGATGAACCTCCGGAGTCAAGGAGATCATTTGAGACCTTATTCGGTGAGGCAGGCCGTTCCACTTGGAAAGGATTAATTGTTGCAGAGGGCGGGAATGAAATTGAGCAAACTCTACCATGTAGAATGCCGACACCATGAGGCCTAGTACTTGCATCGCCGAGTGTATTGAAACTCTCTGGTGAGAGAGGAAGTATCTGACTCTGTCCTTAAGTTTCAGGACTTTCTCTGGAGACAAGAACAATCATTGGTTGTGTGTGTCCAGCAATGCCCCCAGGAGCACAATGCTTTGAGCAGGTACAAGCGAGGACTTCTTCCAGTTGATGAGCCACCCGTGGGTTTGCAGGAATTAGACCGTCAGTTCCAGATGACTGAGGAGAACCTCTGGGGAGTTCGCCAGGATCAGCAAGTCATCCAGATACGGCATGATCCTGACACCCTGAAGGCGGAGAAGAGCCGTCATGACTGCCATGACATTGGTAAAGATCCAAGGAGCCGTGGTCAGTCCGAAAGGCAAGGCCTGGAATTGATAATGTAGGTTGTCAATAGCAAAAATAAGAATTTACTCACCGGTAATTCTATTTCTCGTAGTCCGTAGTGGATGCTGGGGACTCCGTCAGGACCATGGGGAATAGCGGCTCCGCAGGAGACAGGGCACAAAATTAAAAGTTTGACCACTAGGTGGTGTGTACTGGCTCCTCCCCCTATGACCCTCCTCCAAGCCTCAGTTAGGATACTGTGCCCGGACGAGCGTACACAATAAGGAAGGATTTTGAATCCCGGGTAAGACTCATACCAGCCACACCAATCACACTGTACAACTTGTGATCTGAACCCAGTTAACAGTATGATAACCGAAAAGAGCCTCTGAAATGATGGCTCCCAACAATAATAACCCGATTTTTGTAACAATAACTATGTACAATTATTGCAGACAATCCGCACTTGGGATGGGCGCCCAGCATCCACTACGGACTACGAGAAATAGAATTACCGGTGAGTAAATTCTTATTTTCTCTGACGTCCTAAGTGGATGCTGGGGACTCCATCAGGACCATGGGGATTATACCAAAGCTCCCAAATGGGCGGGAGAGTGCGGATGACTCTGCAGCACCGAATGAGAGAACTCCAGGTCCTCCTTAGCCAGGGTATCAAATTTGTAGAATTTTACAAACGTGTTCTCCCCTGACCACGTAGCTGCTCGGCAGAGTTGTAATGCCGAGACCCCTCGGGCAGCCGCCCAAGAGGAGCCCACCTTCCTTGTAGAGTGGGCATTGACAGATTTAGGCTGTGGCAGGCCTGCCACAGAATGCGCAAGTTGAATTGTGCTACAAATCCAACGAGCAATCGTCTGCTTAGACGCAGGAGCACCCAGCTTGTTGGGTGCATACAGTATAAACAGCGGGTCAGACTTCCTGACTCCAGCCGTCCTTGAAATTTATATTTTTAATGCTCTGACAACGTCCAGCAACTTGGAGTCCTCCAAATCGCTAGTAGCCGCAGGCACCACAATAGGCTGGTTCAGGTGAAACGCTGACACCACCTTAGGGAGAAACTGAGGACGCGTCCGCAGTTCTGCCCTGTCCGAATGGAAAATCAGATATGGGCTTTTGTACGATAAAGCCGCCAATTCTGACACTCTCCTGGCCGAAGCCAGGGCCAGTAGCATGGTTACTTTCCATGTAAGATATTTCAAATCCACCGATTTGAGTGGCTCAAACCAATGGGATTTGAGAAAATCCAAAACTACATTGAGATCCCACGGTGCCACTGGAGGCACAACCGGGGGCTGTATATGTAGTACTCCTTTGACAAAAGTTTGGACTTCAGGAACTGAAGCCAATTCTTTCTGGAAGAAAATCGACAGGGCCGAAATTTGAACCTTAATGGACCCCAATTTGAGGCCCATAGACAATCCTGTTTGCAGGAAATGTAGGAATCGACCCAGTTGAAATTCCTCCGTCGGGGCCTTCCTGGCCTCACACCACGCAACATATTTTCTCCAAATGCGGTGATAATGTTGTGCGGTCACTTCCTTCCTGGCTTTAATCAGGGTAGGGATGACTTCCTCTGGAATGCCTTTTTCCTTTAGAATCCGGCGTTCAACCGCCATGCCGTCAAACGCAGCCGCGGTAAGTCTTGGAATAGACAAGGTCCCTGCTGAAGCAGGTCCCTTCTTAGAGGTAGAGGCCACGGATCTTCCGTGAGCATCTCCTGAAGTTCCGGGTACCAAGTCCTTCTTGGCCAATCCGGAGCCACGAGTATCGTTCTTACTCCCCTTTGCCGTATAATTCTCAGTACCTTGGGTATGAGAGGCAGAGGAGGGAACACATACACTGACTGGTACACCCATGGTGTTACCAGAGCGTCCACAGCTATTGCCTGAGGGTCTCTTGACCTGGCGCAATACCTGTCCAGTTTTTTGTTGAGGCGGGACGCCATCATGTCCACCATTGGTCTTTCCCAACGGACCACAATCATGCGGAAGACTTCTGGATGAAGTCCCCACTCTCCCGGGTGAAGATCGTGTCTGCTGAGGAAATCTGCTTCCCAGTTGTCCACTCCCGGGATGAACACTGCTGACAGTGCTATCACATGATTTTCCGCCCAGCGAAGAATCCTTGCAGCTTCTGCCATTGCCCTCCTGCTTCTTGTGCCGCCCTGTCTGTTTACGTGGGCGACTGCCGTGATGTTGTCCGACTGGATCAACACCGGCTGACCCTGAAGCAGAGGTTTTGCCAGGCTTAGAGCATTGTAGATTGCTCTTAGTTCCAGTATATTTATGTGAAGAGACGTCTCCAGGCTTGACCACACGCCCTGGAAGTTTCTTCCCTGTGTGACCGCTCCCCAGCCTCTCAGGCTGGCATCCGTGGTCACTAGGACCCAGTTCTGTATGCGAATCTGCGGCCCTCTAACAGATGAGCACTCTGCAAACACCATAGCAGAGACACCCTTGTCCCTGGCGACAGGTTTATCCGCTGATGCATCTGCAGATGCGATCCGGACCACTTGTCCAGCAGATCCCGCTGAAAAATTCGTGCATGGAATCTGCCGAATGGAATCGCTTCGTAAGAAGCCACCATTTTTCCCAGGACTCTTGTGCATTGATGCACAGACACTTTTCCTGGTTTTAGGAGGTTCCTGACGAGTTCGGATAACTCCCTGGCTTTCTCCTCCGGAAGAAACACCTTTTTCTGAACAGTGTCCAGAATCATCCCTAGGAACAGCAAACGTGTCGTCGGGATCAGTTGGGATTTTGGAAAATTCAGAATCCACCCGTGCTGTTGGAGCACTACTTGGGTTAGTGCTACTCCGACCTCCAGCTGTTCTCTGGACCTTGCCCTTATCAGGAGATCGTCCAAGTAAGGGATAATTAATACGCCTTTTCTTCGAAGAAGGATCATCATTTCGGCCATTACCTTGGTAAAGACCCGGGGTGCCGTGGACAATCCAAACGGCAGCGTCTGAAACTGATAATGACAGTTTTGTACCACGAACCTGAGGTACCCTTGGTGTGAAGGGCAAATTTGGACATGGAGGTAAGCATCCTTGATGTCCAAGGACACCATAAAGTCCCCTTCTTCCAGATTCGCTATCACTGCTCTGAGTGACTCCATCTTGAACTTGAATTTTTGTATGTACAGGTTCAGAGATTTCAGATTTAGAATAGGTCTTACCGAGCCGTCCGGCTTCGGTACCACAAATAGCGTGGAGTAATACCCCTTTCCCTGTTGTAAAAGGGGTACCTTGACTATCACCTGCTGAGAATACAGCTTGTGAATGGCTTCCAATACCGTCGCCCTGTCGGAGGGAGACGTTGGCAAAGCAGACTTTAGGAACCGGCGAGGGGGAGACGTCTCGAATTCCAACCTGTAACCCTGAGATACTACCTGCAGGATCCAGGGGTCCACCTGCGAGTGAGCCAACTGTGCGCTGAAATTCTTGAGGCGACCCCCCCACCGCCCCTGAGTCCGCTTGTAAGGTCCCAGCGTCATGCTGAGGCCTTTGCAGAAGCCGGGGAGGGCTTCTGCTCCTGGGAGGGAGCTGCTTGCTGCAGTCTCTTACCCTTTCCTTTGCCTCGGGGCAGATATGAATGTCCTTTTGCCCGCTTGTTCTTATAGGAACGAAAGGACTGCGGCTGAAAAGACTGCGTCTTTTTCTGCTGGGAGGTGACCTGAGGTAAAAAGGTGGATTTCCCGACTGTTGCCGTGGCCACCAAATCCGATAAACCGACCCCAAATAATTCCTCCCCTTTATACGGCAATACTTCCATATGCCGTTTGGAATCCACATCACCTGACCACTGTCGCGTCCATAAACTTCTTCTGGCAGATATGGACATCGCACTTACTCTTGATGCCAGAGTGCAAATATCCCTCTGTGCATCACGCATATAAAGAAATGCATCCTTTAAATGCTCTATAGTCAATAAAATATTGTCCCTATCCAGGGTATCAATATTTTCAGTCAGTGATTCCGACCAAGCCACCCCAGCACTGCACATCCAGGCTGAGGCGATTGCTGGTCGCAGTATAACACCAGTATGTGTGTATATACTTTTTAGTGTATTCTCCAGCCTCCTATCAGCTGGGTCTTTGAGGGCGGCCGTTTCTGGAGACGGTAACGCCACTTGTTTTGATAAGCGTGTGAGCGCCTTATCTACCCTAGGGGGTGTTTCCCAGCGCGCCCTAACCTCTGGCGGGAAAGGGTATAACGCCAATAACTTCTTTGAAATTAGCAGTTTTCTATCGGGGGTAACCCACGCTTCATCACACACTTCATTCAATTCCTCTGATTCAGGAAAAACTACAGGTAGTTTTTTCACACCCCACATAATACCCCTTTTTGTGGTACTTGCAGTATCAGAGATATGCAAAGCCTCCTTCATTGCCGTGATCATATAACGTGTGGCCCTACTGGAAAATACGTTTGTTTCTTCACCGTCGACACTAGATTCGGTGTCCGTGTCGGTGTCTGTGTCGACCGACTGAGGTAAAGGGCGTTTTACAGCCCCTGATGGTGTTTGAGACGCCTGGACAGGTACTAACTGGTTTGCCGGCCGTCTCATGTCGTCAACCGACTTTTGCAGCGTGCTGACACTATCACGTAATTCCATAAACAAAGCCATCCATTCCGGTGTCGACTCCCTAGGGGGTGACATCACCATTACAGGCAATTGCTCCGCCTCCACGCCAACATCGTCCTCATACATGTCGACACACACGTACCGACACACAGCAGACACACAGGGAATGCTCTGATAGAAGACAGGACCCCACTAGCCCTTTGGGGAGACAGAGGGAGAGTTTGCCAGCACACACCCAAGCGCTATAAATATATAGGGACAACCTTAAATAAGTGTGTTCCCCTTATAGCAGCTTAAATATTATTAATATCGCCAAATAAGTGCCCCCCCTCTCTGTTTTTACCCTGTTTCTGTAGTGCAGTGCAGGGGAGAGCCTGGGAGCCTTCCTAGCAGCGGAGCTGTGTATGAAAATGGCGCTGTGTGCTGAGGAGAATAGGCCCCACCCCCTTTTCGGCGGGCTTCTTCTCCCGTTTTTCTGACAACCTGGCAGGGGTTAAATACATCCATATAGCCCCAGAGGCTATATGTGATGTATTTTTAGCCAGAATAGGTACTTTCATTGCTGCCCAGGGCGCCCCCCCCAGCGCCCTGCACCCTCAGTGACCGTTGGTGTGAAGTGTGCCAAGAGCAATGGCGCACAGCTGCAGTGCTGTGCGCTACCTCATGAAGACTGAGAAGTCTTCAGCCGCCGGTTTCTGGACCTCTTCTCTCTTCGGCATCTGCAAGGGGGTCGGCGGCGCGGCTCCGGTGACCCATCTAGGCTGTACCTGTGATCGTCCCTCTGGAGCTAGTGTCCAGTAGCCTAAGAAGCCAATCCATCCTGCACGCAGGTGAGTTCACTTCTTCTCCCCTAAGTCCCTCGTTGCAGTGAGCCTGTTGCCAGCAGGACTCACTGAAAATAAAAAACCTAGCAAACTTTTTCTAAGCAGCTCTTTAGGAGAGCCACCTAGATTGCACCCTGCTCGGACGGGCACAAAAACCTAACTGAGGCTTGGAGGAGGGTCATAGGGGGAGGAGCCAGTACACACCACCTAGTGGTCAAACTTTTAATTTTGTGCCCTGTCTCCTGCGGAGCCGCTATTCCCCATGGTCCTGACGGAGTCCCCAGCATCCACTTAGGACGTCAGAGAAATGCAGATATTGCTGATGCGACATGGCAGTAGGTATGTGTAGGTAAGCATCCTGTATGTCCAGGGATACCATATAGTCCTTGGGCACCATAGCCAGTACAATAGAGCGAAGGGTTTCCATACGGAATTTGGATACCCTTACAAATTTGTTCAAAGATTTGAGGTTGAGTATAGGTCGGGAGGAACCATTTGGTTTCGGGACTAAAAACAGGGTTGAATAGTAACCCCTGACTCTTTGAGGCAGAAGTACTGGCACAATAACTCCAGTATCTAGGAGAGATTGTACAACCAAGTGTAGTGTTTGTGCTTTCAGCAGATCCGTAGGGATAACCGTCGAGCAGAACCGTTGAGGGGGGCGTCTCTTGAAAGAGATTGCGTACCTGTGACAGACAACTTCTCGCACCCAGGCGTCTGAAGTGGTCCTTAACCAGGCCTGGGCGAACTGCAGAAGTCGGCCTCCCACCCTGGGGTCCCTGAGGGGGAGGCCCGCCTGTCATGCTGCAGGCTTGTCCTGTTTGGAAGCAGGCTGACGGGCGGCCCAAGATTGCTTAGACTTGGGCCTGGTGGTTTTGGAAGTACGAGCCTGTCTCGGATATGCCTGACCCTTTGCTTTACCTGGAGGTCAAAAGGAATGAAAAGTGGTACTCTTAGCCTATGGAGCAGAAGGATTGGTACTTGGGAGACATGCAGTCTTGGCTGTTGCCAGGTCAGTCATGATCTTGTTCAGATCCTCCCCAAATATTATGTCCCCCTTAAAAGGGAACACATCCAAGGTCTTTTTGGAGTCCAGGTCCACTTTCCAGGACCTTAACCACAAAATCCGGTGAGCCAGGATAGCCGTAGTAGACGCCTTGGCCGCCATTCCACCGGCATCAGAGGCTGCTTCCTGAATATAGTGAGAGGCTGTGGTAATAAACGACAGGTATTGTCTGGCAGTGTCAGAAAAATGTATAAGTAGCTCATCCTCAACTGTAGGAACCCATGCTTCAATAGCTTTTGCAGCCCAAGAGGCTGCCATAGTGGGTCTATGTACAGCACTGGTAAGTGTGTATATAGACTTCAAGCATCCCTCCACACGCTTATCCATTGGTTCCTTCAGTGAAGTGACAGTGGTGACAGGCAGAGTAGAAGACACCACTAGACGGGCGACATGAGAGTCCGCCGGCGGTGGAGTTTCCCACTTGTTACTCAACTCCGCAGGGATAAGGTAACGAGCCAACATCATTTTAGACAGGGAAAATTGCTTTCCTGGACAAGACCAGGCTTCCTGGCGTATGTCAATTAAGAGGTCAGAATGAGGTAAAACTACTTTAGCAACCTTCTGATGTTTAAACTTATCAGGTTTCTTAGATGTATCAGGAGGGTCAATCTCATCATCAATCTGGAGAATCAGCTTGATAGCCTCCATTAGTTCAGGAACATCAACCTGAGTTGTAAATTGCTCAACAGAAACAACTGTATCCATATCAGAAGGACCAGTATAATCCCCATCCTCATCGGAGGAATCATCCGAAATATTAATGGATTGTGAGGAAGAAATAGCCCACTTAGAGGACCCTTTGGTCCCAGGAGGGCGAGGGTTATGTTTGTGTTTAACCAAGTACTGACTTAATTGTTGTAATTGGGTTGACAGAGTATCCACCCATGGCTGATTAACTATAGGGACAATATGTGGCTGTAATTATTATTATTTATTTATTACCAGTTATTTATATAGCGCACACATATTCCGCATCGCTTTACAGAGAATATTTGGCTATTCGCATCAGTCCCTGCTCCAGTGGTGCTTACAATCTATATTCACTACCACATGTATACGCACACACATTCACATTTCTCTGACGTCCTAGTGGATGCTGGGACTCCGTCAGGACCATGGGGAATAGCGGCTCCGCAGGAGACAGGGCACAAAATTTAAAAGTTTGACCACTAGGTGGTGTGTACTGGCTCCTCCCCCTATGACCCTCCTCCAAGCCCCAGTTAGGTTTTTGTGCCCGTCCGAGCAGGGTGCAATCTAGGTGGCTCTCCTAAAGAGCTGCTTAGAAAAAGTTTGTTAGGTTTTTTATTTTCAGTGAGTCCTGCTGGCAACAGGCTCACTGCAACGAGGGACTTAGGGGAGAAGAAGTGAACTCACCTGCGTGCAGGATGGATTTGCTTCTTAGGCTACTGGACACTAGCTCCAGAGGGACGATCACAGGTACAGCCTGGATGGGTCACCGGAGCCGCGCCGCCGACCCCCTTGCAGATGCCGAATAGAGAAGAGGTCCAGAAACCGGCGGCAGAAGACGTCTCAGTCTTCATGAGGTAGCGCACAGCACTGCAGCTGTGCGCCATTGCTCTCCGCACACTTCACACCAGCGGTCACTGAGGGTGCAGGGCGCTGGGGGGGGGCGCCCTGGGCAGCAATGTAATATACCTATTCTGGCTAAAATATATCACATATAGCCCCTGGGGCTATATGGATGTATTTAACCCCTGCCAGGTTCCAAAAAAACCGGGAGAAGAAGCCCGCCGAAAAGGGGGCGGGGTCTATTCTCCTCAGCACGCAGCGCCATTTTCCTGCCCAGCTCCGCTGCGAGGAAGACTCCCAGGACTCTCCCCTGCACTGCACTACAGAAACAGGGTAAAAACAGAGAGGGGGGGCACTTATTGGCGATATTTATAATATTTGAGCTGCTATAAAGGGAACACACTTTTTAAGGTTGTCCCTATATATATTTATAGCGCTTGGGTGTGTGCTGGCAAACTCTCCCTCTGTCTCCCCAAAGGGCTAGTGGGGTCCTGTCTTCTATCAGAGCATTCCCTGTGTGTCTGCTGTGTGTCGGTACGTGTGTGTCGACATGTATGAGGACGATGTTGGCGTGGAGGCGGAGCAATTGCCTGTAATGGTGATGTCACCCCCTAGGGAGTCGACACCAGAATGGATGGCTTTGTTTATGGAATTACGGGATAGTGTCAGCACGCTACAAAAGTCGGTTGACGACATGAGACAGCCGGCAAACCAGTTAGTACCTGTCCAGGCGTCTCAGACACCGTCAGGGGCTGTAAAAATAAGATTTTACTTACCGATAAATCTATTTCTCGTAGTCTGTAGTGGATGCTGGGGACTCCGTCAGGACCATGGGGATTAGCGGCTCCGCAGGAGACAGGGCACAAAACTAAAGCTTTAGGATCAGGTGGTGTGTACTGGCTCCTCCCCCTATGACCCTCCTCCAAGCCTCAGTTAGGATACTGTGCCCGGACGAGCGTACACAATAAGGAAGGATATTGAATCCCGGGTAAGACTCATACCAGCCACACCAATCACACCGTATAACTTGTGATCTAAACCCAGTTAACAGTATGACAAACGTAGGAGCCTCTGAACAGACGGCTCACAACAATAACAACCCGATTTTTTTGTAACAATAACTATGTACAAGTATTGCAGACAATCCGCACTTGGGATGGGCGCCCAGCATCCACTACGGACTACGAGAAATAGATTTATCGGTAAGTAAAATCTTATTTTCTCTGACGTTGTCAAAGTCAGAAAAATATCTCTATGCACACTACCATATTTGCACCTCACACAGGTCCGTGCTGCGCATGCGTACGCTCTCCCGTACGTGCGCATACTCACAGTCGCGGGCACCCGCAGGCGCATGGTATGCGTATTTACGGTAGAGTTTATGCGATTGTAGCGTGCGACTCAATCGTAACATATTTTCAGTAATAATGTATTTTGTAGATCATGGTCCCTTTGATAGATTCTGAAAGTTTGGTTAATATAGAATGTTTATGAACAGAGGAATCCCTCTTTGTTTGATACGAAGGGTCAGACAGGAGTAATACAGTGGTGTTTAGTATCCATCGGAAGAATATTTAATTAGAAATATTCCGGTGTTGGTTTGAAGCAGATCAATCGCTCGTGCGAATAGTTATGGACATAAGAAGTTTATGAACATTTACTTTATTTGCACTTTATTACCCATGCGGCGGGAAACCCAGTTTCCCTCCCACCTGAGCAGTTGGAAATAGTCACAGCCCACCTGTATGAATCAACCTATGACCTTTTGTTATAATGCGAAGCCGAATTCCTGTGTCCAATGAACAATGAGATTGTAGGGACCATTGAATTGTATTGTGTGTGGGGCATAAATAGCAGGCCGACCATATCCAACTGCACTCTCTTCAACGGTTCTCATTGCTGATAATCGGGAGCTGGATATCGAGGCGCATGCGATCGTTCCCCTTGTGCGTAAGTTCTCTCCGTAATCATATTGTCTTACTGTGAGCCATCTCTCTCTCTCTCTCTCTCTCTCTCTCTACTCTTTCTCTCGTATTTTCCTTTAATTGTATTGTATTGTATTTCCTGTGTAGTTTATCTGGTTAGTTGGTTTATGTTATATTGTAGTGTATCATTTGTACTGTGATTCCTTTTGCAAGTATAATAGTTATAATACATATAATAGGTTTCGGACCCTAAGCCCAGGTATCTGTGTATTCTTTATAGTGTTAAGTATTCTCTGAGCATCGGTGACGCTCAAACAGCTTTGTAGTTAATCAGGTTACACAAGGTTGCACTTACACTTTGTCTCTACATTAAGGTTTACTGTGTATTTCATTGTTAAGGGTATAGATATAAAGTTTTAACATTGTGAGCGTCTGCATCGCTGGTGATCTCCTCGTGGTCCCGAGCGTCGCTACGCTATAGCGAATCATTACGCTGGTCAACAGCCAATAGCGTGCCTGCCTGTGATCATTTGGCCGTGAGTGAACGTGACGCCTGTGCGTCTCGATCACGGCTAAGCGATCGATACGCAACTAGCGTACCCTTACGGTACTTCTTACGTAGATAGCGTACAGTGTTCTTAGACCTCATAAAGGGATATATATACGATAAATATTTAGCTTTATCAATTGGCGGCTCGTCCTGTCCTTCACATATCTGCACTAGGTAGATCAGCAGACATTATCCCTCAGCAAAGGGCGGGAGGTTGTCTCGTAGTGCTGACGGGATAAGCGTCTGCTTCGCTTAGATAAAAGAGTGCTGAAGGAATCCGGGAACCGGAGGTAAGAACAAAACGCTAGTGTCTTTTAAAACTGTATTTTTCTGTCTTGCGTACACACGCACGCACACATATATATCTGCATTTCCTTTTCATTTTCGTATATCACTCTCCTGTCTGCCAGTTTTTTATAGTTGATAGAAGTGCTAAAAGAGATTTGCCGTTATTTCATAGTTTAAGAGTAATATAGTTAAAAGATAGACAAACACACAGTTTTGCCTGGGAGATAAGGCGAAGTCAGTGTGTTTGTGTGGTAGATGATCAAGGATCATCTACATTGATAAAAGTATAAATTGTGTTACGGTGGATCTTTGCTTTGCGTATACGTGTCTCTAACAAAGACTTGCGTACGCAATCCAAAGGCAGACGCACGCAGCGTACATTACGCAACGGAGCGTCCGGTTACGCCCACGTAGCTCAAGTCACGATAAGTTGATTTTTAACGCAACGCGATAAGTAACGCAAAGCGATAAATAACGCGAGGCGAGAAATAACGCAAGTCTATTTTTGGAAATCCAAAATTTAAATTAACAGATCCTGCTCCTAATTGGTAACACAGCTGGGCTAAAGAAAAATTTCTGCGCAGAAATAGAAATAGAAACAAAAGTGTACATGTGATGAGTGAGTGTTTTTACAATTTTTAAAGGTTGAACCACAAGAAAAGTCGAGTACTCGTGAGGTACATGCGTGTAAGTGACGTGCACGGTGGCTAGGGAGGCATCTCTGGTTAAATATACAATTTTGAGCATTAGAGTATAGCAGACCGGGAGGTCATACTGTAACAAGACCAGGAGGTCATACTGTAACAAGACCAGGAGGTCATAACAGACCAGGAGGTCCAGGTACAGCCGACAAGGAAGTCCGCTATACAGTTCACAGGCACAACACCGAAAAGGGTTGGTGCAACACCCATATAGGCCATATAAGCTCTGGCTGAAGGAATTCGCAGTCGTAAGTTTCGATTCCATTGGTCTTTCCGTACATAAGCTTAGTTGTTTGTGTACTGAACGACTGGACCGCACGTAAGTGTGTGCAGTAGTTAGTAATCTGACCTAATACCATTAGAGTAAAGGGGTCACAAACGCTATCTGTACACTCTAACGTGATTTGTGTAATTTTTTTATTTTAAGGGAAGTTCGCTGCTCACTCAGGAACTATCCAACAACCAATAGTTACTGGAAAGAGTAAGTGTTCTTCGGATAACCCTCGCAGGTTCCAGTAAATAGAGGTTCAGGTCGCAGGGGCCCTAGGTCGAGTACGCCAGCACCATATCGGTGTGATCAGGTCGTATTGGTCGGCGTGGGCGAGTGAGTGGGGTACTCGGTAAACCGCCACCGTCAGCCTATTGTTGGCATTTGGTTTTGCGTAAAGGGTTGGCTAAATAAAGCAACACTTTCGAACTATGGGGGCCACTTGTTCAGGTAGGGGGCGATCAACCTCGGTTCGGGTTGATTCAGTGGTCCGGCCAATTGGGTCGGCCAGGTATATAATGTGTGAGAAATATGGAAGTCACACAGAGGTTTTATGTGATGAATGGGAGAGAATGACGGTACAAGACCGGGAGAAATTCCCAAGAATAGGTAGCTTCAGCTCAGAGGTGTTACAAAATTTAAGGAGGAGGATATGTCTCATAAAATCAACAAAGAGACAAATCAAACATTATGATTATTTGCAGTTATGGCAACAGGAAAGTGAATTACGAAGAGATTTAATTGACTTTTCTGACTCTTATCTTGAGGGGAGAGACATGGCAACAGGGAGGATTGTGGTTGCGGAGAGAAGCACAAGGTTGAACAATAAAAACGCTCTTAGCAACTGTAGTATAGATTATAAGAATAAGTGTAATAAATGTAACAATGATTATTGTAATGTTGTTGAATGTACAACTATTAACCTATGCAAGTTGCACCCCATGTCAAACTTCCCTCAGGAATACAAACAAGAAAGTGAGCCCAGAACAATGTCGGCACCTCTTCCAGAAGCCATCCTACAAGACATCCAGGTGGACACGATCAAATCGGTAAAGGCAATAATCAAACCCCCTAACGGAGGGTCAGGTGAGGTCGTGTCCACAGGTACGTACAATGTTTTATATCACGCACCAACAGATGAACCACATATTGTAAAACCAACACCAGATGATGTAGCTGAGTTCGATCCGGTCAGGGTGATTGCAGTCCCCAATGGGAAGACTGACGATCAGGGAATCATTCCCGTCAAGGACAGTGCAATGCGCTGTCTTTGGTCCCGGACCGAATTGGGATCAATTATGTCTGAATTCCCTGATCCTAGGAAAGATCTAGTAGCCTGCCAAAGATTTATTAAAGAACTAGGAAACTCCACAGAACCCACCAACAAAGATTGGCGGATAGTGCTGAGGGTATGTTTGCCCTCCAGTGTTGACCCTGCGAAATTTATTGCTGATTGTAAATTAGACACGGAGGTACCTTGGACGGAGGAACACAATCAGGAATGTATTAAGCAGATCAACCGACAGTTGGAAGTACATTTCCCAGCCATTGTCGAGTGGAACAAAATTTTCTCCATAAGACAAAACGAAAGGGAAAGTACTTCCAATTATTTCCACCGGGCATTGCAGGACCTGACTAGGTATACGGGTATAGAAAACATTGAAACAAGCACACCGCACAGAGAAGCAGCAGTATATGTGCTAATGAATGGTTTAAAGGATGAATTAAGTACAAGGCTACAGACCACCAACCCAGACTGGAAAGATATCTCGGTGGACGCATTAAGGGAGGTCATCATTAGTCATGATCAGAACATCACCAGATACAGAGAGTCACTAAGTAACAAATTAATAGCAACAAGTATACAGGCCCTAACCACAAGACCAACTCAACAAAAGCCCCACACCACTGCGAAAAATTCAAATATGAAAGTCTGTTATAACTGCCAGGAGGAAGGTCATTATGCAAGAAATTGCAGGCCTAGAAGCACACACAAGGTATATACACTAGAGATGAGCGGGTTCGGTTTCTTTGAATCCGAACCCGCACGAACTTCACTTTTTTTTTCACGGGTCCGAGCGACTCGGATCTTCCCGCCTTGCTCGGTTAACCCGAGCGCGCCCGAATGTCATCATGACGCTGTCGGATTCTCGCGAGACTCGGATTCTATATAAGGAGCCGCGCGTCGCCGCCATTTTCACACGTGCATTGAGATTGATAGGGAGAGGACGTGGCTGGCGTCCTCTCCATTAGAATAGATTAGAAGAGAGAGAGAGAGAGAGAGAGAGATTGTGCAGACAGAGTTTACCACAGTGACCAGTGCAGTTGTTGTTAAGTTAACTTTTATTTAATATATCCGTTCTCTGCTATATCCGTTCTCTGCCTGAAAAAAACGATACACAGCAGTCACACAGTGTGACTCAGTCTGTGTGCACTCAGCTCAGCCCAGTGTGCTGCACATCAATGTATAAAAGCTTATAATAATTGTGGGGGAGACTGGGGAGCACTGCAGGTTGTTATAGCAGGAGCCAGGAGTACATAATATTATATTAATTTAAAATTAAACAGTGCACACTTTTGCTGCAGGAGTGCCACTGCCAGTGTGACTAGTGGTGACCAGTGCCTGACCACCAGTATAGTAGTATATTGTTGTATACTATCTCTTTATCAACCAGTCTATATTAGCAGCAGACACAGTACAGTGCGGTAGTTCACGGCTGTGGCTACCTCTGTGTCGGCAGTCGGCACTCGGCAGGCAGTCCGTCCATCCATAATTGTATAATTATATACCACCTAACCGTGGTATTTTTTTTTCTTTCTTTATACCGTCGTCATAGTCATACTAGTTGTTACGAGTATACTACTATCTCTTTATCAACCAGTGTACAGTGCGGTAGTTCACGGCTGTGGCTACCTCTGTGTCGGCAGTCGGCAGGCAGTCCGTCCATCCATAATTGTATTATTATAATATATACCACCTAACCGTGGTTTTTTTTTCATTCTTTATACCGTCATAGTGTCATACTAGTTGTTACGAGTATACTACTATCTCTTTATCAACCAGTGTACAGTGCGGTAGTTCACGGCTGTGGCTACCTCTGTGTCGGCAGTCGGCAGGCAGTCCGTCCATCCATAATTGTATTATAATATATACCACCTAACCGTGGTTTTTTTTTCATTCTTTATACCGTCATAGTGTCATACTAGTTGTTACGAGTATACTACTATCTCTTTATCAACCAGTGTACAGTGCGGTAGTTCACGGCAGTGGCTACCTCTGTGTCGGCAGTCGGCAGGCAGTCCGTCCATCCATAATTGTATTATAATATATACCACCTAACCGTGGTTTTTTTTTCATTCTTTATACCGTCATAGTCAGTCATACTAGTTGTTACGAGTATACTACTATCTCTTTATCAACCAGTGTACAGTGCGGTAGTTCACGGCTGTGGCTACCTCTGTGTCGGCACTCGGCAGGCAGTCCGTCCATCCATAATTGTATTATAATATATACCACCTAACCGTGGTTTTTTTTTCATTCTTTATACCGTCATAGTGTCATACTAGTTGTTACGAGTATACTACTATCTCTTTATCAACCAGTGTACAGTGCGGTAGTTCACGGCTGTGGCTACCTCTGTGTCGGCAGTCGGCAGGCAGTCCGTCCATCCATAATTGTATTATAATATATACCACCTAACCGTGGTTTTTTTTTCATTCTTTATACCGTCATAGTCAGTCATACTAGTTGTTACGAGTATACTACTATCTCTTTATCAACCAGTGTACAGTGCGGTAGTTCACGGCTGTGGCTACCTCTGTGTCGGAACTCGGCAGGCAGTCCGTCCATCCATAATTGTATTACAATATATACCACCTAACCGTGGTTTTTTTTTCATTCTTTATACCGTCATAGTCAGTCATACTAGTTGTTACGAGTATACTACTATCTCTTTATCAACCAGTGTACAGTGCGGTAGTTCACGGCTGTGGCTACCTCTGTGTCGGAACTCGGCAGGCAGTCCGTCCATCCATAATTGTATTACAATATATACCACCTAACCATGTTTTTTTTTTCATTCTTTATACCGTCATAGTCAGTCATACTAGTTGTTACGAGTATACTACTATCTCTTTATCAACCAGTGTACAGTGCGGTAGTTCACGGCTGTGGCTACCTCTGTGTCGGAACTCGGCAGGCAGTCCGTCCATTCATAATTGTATTATTATAATATATACCACCTAACCGTGGTTTTTTTTTCATTCTTTATACCGTCATAGTGTCATACTAGTTGTTACGAGTATACTACTATCTCTTTATCAACCAGTGTACAGTGCGGTAGTTCACGGCTGTGGCTACCTCTGTGTCGGCAGTCGGCAGGCAGTCCGTCCATCCATAATTGTATTATAATATATACCACCTAACCGTGGTTTTTTTTTCATTCTTTATACCGTCATAGTCAGTCATACTAGTTGTTACGAGTATACTACTATCTCTTTATCAACCAGTGTACAGTGCGGTAGTTCACGGCTGTGGCTACCTCTGTGTCGGAACTCGGCAGGCAGTCCGTCCATCCATAATTGTATTACAATATATACCACCTAACCGTGGTTTTTTTTTCATTCTTTATACCGTCATAGTCAGTCATACTAGTTGTTACGAGTATACTACTATCTCTTTATCAACCAGTGTACAGTGCGGTAGTTCACGGCTGTGGCTACCTCTGTGTCGGCACTCGGCAGGCAGTCCGTCCATCCATAATTGTATTACAATATATACCACCTAACCGTGGTTTTTTTATACCACCTAACCGTGGCAGTCCGTCCATAATTGTATACTAGTATCCAATCCATCCATCTCCATTGTTTACCTGAGGTGCCTTTTAGTTCTGCCTATAAAATATGGAGAACAAAAAAGTTGAGGTTCCAAAATTAGGGAAAGATCAAGATCCACTTCCACCTCGTGCTGAAGCTGCTGCCACTAGTCATGGCCGAGACGATGAAATGCCAGCAACGTCGTCTGCCAAGGCCGATGCCCAATGTCATAGTACAGAGCATGTCAAATCCAAAACACCAAATATCAGAAAAAAAAGGACTCCAAAACCTAAAATAAAATTGTCGGAGGAGAAGCGTAAACTTGCCAATATGCCATTTACCACACGGAGTGGCAAGGAACGGCTGAGGCCCTGGCCTATGTTCATGGCTAGTGGTTCAGCTTCACATGAGGATGGAAGCACTCAGCCTCTCGCTAGAAAACTGAAAAGACTCAAGCTGGCAAAAGCACCGCAAAGAACTGTGCGTTCTTTGAAATCCCAAATCCACAAGGAGAGTCCAATTGTGTCGGTTGCGATGCCTGACCTTCCCAACACTGGACGTGAAGAGCATGCGCCTTCCACTATTTGCATGCCCCCTGCAAGTGCTGGAAGGAGCACCCGCAGTCCAGTTCCTGATAGTCAGATTGAAGATGTCAGTGTTGAAGTACACCAGGATGAGGAGGATATGGGTGTTGCTGGCGCTGGGGAGGAAATTGACCAGAAGGATTCTGATGGTGAGGTGGTTTGTTTAAGTCAGGCACCCGGGGAGACACCTGTTGTCCGTGGGAGGAATATGGCCGTTGACATGCCAGGTGAAAATACCAAAAAAATCAGCTCTTCGGTGTGGAGGTATTTCACCAGAAATGCGGACAACAGGTGTCAAGCCGTGTGTTCCCTTTGTCAAGCTGTAATAAGTAGGGGTAAGGACGTTAACCACCTCGGAACATCCTCCCTTATACGTCACCTGCAGCGCATTCATAATAAGTCAGTGACAAGTTCAAAAACTTTGGGTGACAGCGGAAGCAGTCCACTGACCAGTAAATCCCTTCCTCTTGTAACCAAGCTCACGCAAACCACCCCACCAACTCCCTCAGTGTCAATTTCCTCCTTCCCCAGGAATGCCAATAGTCCTGCAGGCCATGTCACTGGCAATTCTGACGAGTCCTCTCCTGCCTGGGATTCCTCCGATGCATCCTTGCGTGTAACGCCTACTGCTGCTGGCGCTGCTGTTGTTGCCGCTGGGAGTCGATGGTCATCCCAGAGGGGAAGTCGTAAGCCCACTTGTACTACTTCCAGTAAGCAATTGACTGTTCAACAGTCCTTTGCGAGGAAGATGAAATATCACAGCAGTCATCCTACTGCAAAGCGGATAACTGAGTCCTTGACAACTATGTTGGTGTTAGACGTGCGTCCGGTATCCGCCGTTAGTTCACAGGGAACTAGACAATTTATTGAGGCAGTGTGCCCCCGTTACCAAATACCATCTAGGTTCCACTTCTCTAGGCAGGCGATACCGAGAATGTACACGGACGTCAGAAAAAGACTCACCAGTGTCCTAAAAAATGCAGTTGTACCCAATGTCCACTTAACCACGGACATGTGGACAAGTGGAGCAGGGCAGGGTCAGGACTATATGACTGTGACAGCCCACTGGGTAGATGTATGGACTCCCGCCGCAAGAACAGCAGCGGCGGCACCAGTAGCAGCATCTCGCAAACGCCAACTCTTTCCTAGGCAGGCTACGCTTTGTATCACCGCTTTCCAGAATACGCACACAGCTGAAAACCTCTTACGGCAACTGAGGAAGATCATCGCGGAATGGCTTACCCCAATTGGACTCTCCTGTGGATTTGTGGCATCGGACAACGCCAGCAATATTGTGTGTGCATTAAATATGGGCAAATTCCAGCACGTCCCATGTTTTGCACATACCTTGAATTTGGTGGTGCAGAATTTTTTAAAAAACGACAGGGGCGTGCAAGAGATGCTGTCGGTGGCCAGAAAAATTGCGGGACACTTTCGGCGTACAGGCACCACGTACAGAAGACTGGAGCACCACCAAAAACTACTGAACCTGCCCTGCCATCATCTGAAGCAAGAAGTGGTAACGAGGTGGAATTCAACCCTCTATATGCTTCAGAGGTTGGAGGAGCAGCAAAAGGCCATTCAAGCCTATACAATTGAGCACGATATAGGAGATGGAATGCACCTGTCTCAAGTGCAGTGGAGAATGATTTCAACGTTGTGCAAGGTTCTGATGCCCTTTGAACTTGCCACACGTGAAGTCAGTTCAGACACTGCCAGCCTGAGTCAGGTCATTCCCCTCATCAGGCTTTTGCAGAAGAAGCTGGAGGCATTGAAGAAGGAGCTAACACGGAGCGATTCCGCTAGGCATGTGGGACTTGTGGATGCAGCCCTTAATTCGCTTAACAAGGATTCACGGGTGGTCAATCTGTTGAAATCAGAGCACTACATTTTGGCCACCGTGCTCGATCCTAGATTTAAAGCCTACCTTGGATCTCTCTTTCCGGCAGACACAGGTCTGCTGGGGTTGAAAGACCTGCTGGTGACAAAATTGTCAAGTCAAGCGGAACGCGACCTGTCAACATCTCCTCCTTCACATTCTCCCGCAACTGGGGGTGCGAGGAAAAGGCTCAGAATTCCGAGCCCACCCGCTGGCGGTGATGCAGGGCAGTCTGGAGCGACTGCTGATGCTGACATCTGGTCCGGACTGAAGGACCTGACAACGATTACGGACATGTCGTCTACTGTCACTGCATATGATTCTCTCAACATTGATAGAATGGTGGAGGATTATATGAGTGACCGCATCCAAGTAGGCACGTCACACAGTCCGTACTTATACTGGCAGGAAAAAGAGGCAATTTGGAGGCCCTTGCACAAACTGGCTTTATTCTACCTAAGTTGCCCTCCCACAAGTGTGTACTCCGAAAGAGTGTTTAGTGCCGCCGCTCACCTTGTCAGCAATCGGCGTACGAGGTTACATCCAGAAAATGTGGAGAAGATGATGTTCATTAAAATGAATTATAATCAATTCCTCCGCGGAGACATTGACCAGCAGCAATTGCCTCCACAAAGTACACAGGGAGCTGAGATGGTGGATTCCAGTGGGGACGAATTGATAATCTGTGAGGAGGGGGATGTACACGGTGATATATCGGAGGGTGAAGATGAGGTGGACATCTTGCCTCTGTAGAGCCAGTTTGTGCAAGGAGAGATTAATTGCTTCTTTTTTGGGGGGGGTCCAAACCAACCCGTCATATCAGTCACAGTCGTGTGGCAGACCCTGTCACTGAAATGATGGGTTGGTTAAAGTGTGCATGTCCTGTTTTGTTTATACAACATAAGGGTGGGTGGGAGGGCCCAAGGATAATTCCATCTTGCACCTCTTTTTTCTTTTCTTTTTCTTTGCATCATGTGCTGATTGGGGAGGGTTTTTTGGAAGGGACATCCTGCGTGACACTGCAGTGCCACTCCTAGATGGGCCCGGTGTTTGTGTCGGCCACTAGGGTCGCTAATCTTACTCACACAGCTACCTCATTGCGCCTCTTTTTTTCTTTGCGTCATGTGCTGTTTGGGGAGGGTTTTTTGGAAGGGACATCCTGCGTGACACTGCAGTGCCACTCCTAGATGGGCCCGGTGTTTGTGTCGGCCACTAGGGTCGCTAATCTTACTCACACAGTCAGCTACCTCATTGCGCCTCTTTTTTTCTTTGCGTCATGTGCTGTTTGGGGAGGGTTTTTTGGAAGGGCCATCCTGCGTGACACTGCAGTGCCACTCCTAGATGGGCCCGGTGTTTGTGTCGGCCACTAGGGTCGCTAATCTTACTCACACAGCTACCTCATTGCGCCTCTTTTTTTCTTTGCGTCATGTGCTGTTTGGGGAGGGTTTTTTGGAAGGGCCATCCTGCGTGACACTGCAGTGCCACTCCTAGATGGGCCCGGTGTTTGTGTCGGCCACTAGGGTCGCTAATCTTACTCACACAGCTACCTCATTGCGCCTCTTTTTTTCTTTGCGTCATGTGCTGTTTGGGGAGGGTTTTTTGGAAGGGACATCCTGCGTGACACTGCAGTGCCACTCCTAGATGGGCCCGGTGTTTGTGTCGGCCACTAGGGTCGCTTATCTTACTCACACAGCGACCTCGGTGCAAATTTTAGGACTAAAAATAATATTGTGAGGTGTGAGGTATTCAGAATAGACTGAAAATGAGTGTAAATTATGGTTTTTGAGGTTAATAATACTTTGGGATCAAAATGACCCCCAAATTCTATGATTTAAGCTGTTTTTTAGTGTTTTTGGAAAAAAACACCCGAATCCAAAACACACCCGAATCCGACAAAAATAATTCGGTGAGGTTTTGCCAAAACGCGTTCGAACCCAAAACACGGCCGCGGAACCGAACCCAAAACCAAAACACAAAACCCGAAAAATTTCAGGCGCTCATCTCTAATATACACCCCCTAGACAACAACATAACCATGATATCCAAGGAAGCAGGGAGGTACAGGGAAAGCGGTTGATGGTGATGAGCATCCAAGCGTTTGAGGAGGCATCAAATCAGCCAAGACCCCAGTTCACTGACACTTGGAGAAAGCCAAGGGTTTGTTACCATTGTAGAAGAGAAGGGCATTACGCCAGCAACTGTAATAACCCACATAAAGTTAGACCCCCTAGACCAAGAAATGAACAAAATCACAACACACACAATTATAATCAAGGATCATATAGTAAGGATTTTGAGCCACACCCATGATAAGTAGTCAAGAAAGGTGATCATTAGGACTGGAGGTAAGCCTGAGGTAACGGTTAATAAATTGGGAGGTCATTCACTGAAGACACAGGAATGACCAGGTGAAACGTTGTAAATGTATTTGTGAAGAAAAATGTTTTTCTCTCTCTCTCTCTATCCCCATCTTTGACGATTATTGGTAAGAATTCACACATCGCATATCCACTTGGTCCTTACAGAAGTCTACCGAACCCCAGCAGGACCTATCCGCCACAATGTATTTCTGGCCAGATACAAACAGTGGAGTAATGCAGGTGCTGGTGGGGAGGGACTGTTCAAGGAGACCATTAGACACGTAGATATGACAGCCTGATAATGCTAACAATGTTTTCTTAATGTTGAAAAATGTTTGATAAAAATGCTTTGTTTCTCGTTTCCTATTGTTGTTTGTTGTTGAGTTATGTAATATATATACATATGAAGTGTTTTCTCTCTTTTTTTTTTTTGACTCTCTCCCTCTTCTCACTCATGTTTTCATGGTTTAAAGATGGTATGTCACCCCTCAGTTGGACCAATGGTAATGCCAGATTTTTGCTCCTTACAGAAAGATCACTGATTAGGAAGGAATATTGCATCACCAGAATGTTCATTTGGAAGACTGAAGAGACAGCACCTTTTGAGATGACAGCAGAACAAGAAGAACAACAAGACGAGAGAACTTATTATCGTAACAAGTTCTCTCCCCCTCAAACTGATTTTCTTATACCCCCATTACAAATTTCTTCTTTTCTCCTCCTGTAAGATGGACTTGCCCCAGGAGACAGTGATATGGATTTTCCTGTCGACCCTGATGTTGACCAGAGCAGTCTGTTCCGGCGAGAGTACCATGGAGGTCGATAGAGGTTCTGGAATGGGTTCTGATGATAAAGATGGATGCGTAGTTTTCCAAGATCAACCTAACCAACAAGCAAAGGCGAGTATCAGAAAACGATCCGATAGCATTGACCATAGAAGAAATTGTGACGGATTGTTAGCTGAAGAAAACTGTATCTGTAGGCTCTGTAACAATGTCATTGAAGATGGGTGCATTAAGAAATGCCAATCCAGTTTTAATATCCATATGGACCGGCATCCATTGAGTGACTATCACTCCTTAGTGGGTAATGTGTTAAACAAAACAGATTGTTGGGTATGCTCTCAAGTACCTCAAGGTCATAGCAAATCAGGGCTAGTGCCATTTCCTTTAACGATAGGGGAGGTACTTGAGTTAAATGGTGGGAGACCGGTGGACAGGAGGTTTAATATCTCCAGCCCTCCTAGTTTGAAGCTCCACCAATACCATGTGGATAGGTCCCTATTATGTTTCAACATCTCCAATCCCAGAAAGCCGGGAAATTGGGAAGTGTCATGGAGTAACCACACCATGACCTTTTCGCATAGAGCAGATAGAATGCCTACAGATACAGAGCTTGTACGCCACATAGCCAGTAGAGGAAAATCTTTCCGGTATAGGTACACCTTAGGAAATAGGATTACGAGAGTTGGAGAAGTATCACCAGGATACTGTGCACATATCGTACAACCTGATACGTGTATTAAGCAGATGGAAGAATTAGGGTTAGGAGATTTCACCTGGAAGGTGTGTAATATGGTAATGTCTTTCTCCGTCCCATATGTTCTCCCCGATGATGCATATTTCATATGCGGGAGAAAGGCGTACAAGTGGCTTGCCCCAAACTCTGAAGGATTGTGTTATATTGGAAAAGTATTGCCTGAAGTAATGACTGTAACACATGACAAAATGAAAGACATACACCGTGGTGCCCAAGCTCCTTATACTCACACTCATTACGAGCACCTCGTTAAAAGACAACTGTCAGAAAGGTTAGAGCATCCGGCCTCTGATCTGATCCATGAATCCACCGGGATTCAGGTTCTGGTGGCGTTAGATTTCACTCGCACCGCTCGAGGAGTGATGAATTATAAATACATATCGGCGCTCGCAAATTTGTTAGATAATATCACTGAAATGTATGATGACACGTTTAGATATACTGGAAGGGAACTTCAAGCTTATAAAACAGAACTGGTACAGCATAGAATGGTTCTTAATTACCTCACAGCAGTGACAGGCGGATATTGTGTTACATTGGCAACACAGTACGGCGTGAAGTGTTGCACGTATATCACAAATAGCACCGAGGATCCGGTCGAGGTCATAGACCAAAAGATGGACGATATTCTCCAATTGAAGTGGGAATTTCGCCGAAAACACAATCTCACTCTTGCTGCTGTAGGTAATGAGCTGACTGGTTGGGTGTCATGGTTGAACCCGCGAAATTGGTTCTCCGGTTTGGGAGACTGGGCTCAAGGAGTCATAATGGATGTTGGGAAGTTTCTCCTATGTATCTTAGGTGTTATCATAACGATCGGTTTGATATTTAGATGCGGTCAGGCTTTAATGAGGTGCAATCGTCGTACTAAGGTAATGAGTTTAAGGAGTGAGGAAACTGTAATTAACCTGGATTTGATTTACGACCCAACGATAGAAACAATGATGTGATGAAAATGCGATTATACGGTCCGTTTCTTTCACCTGTTTTTCTGGTTTTTCTCCAAGATAACAAGACCCCCTTGGACGAGGAAGTTGATGAGACGTTATACAGACAACGGATGGACCAAAGAAGGAGTTTTTGACCACTTGAGATATGGACATTTGATGAACTTTGCCATGGATCCCCAGTTTCCCTAGAATTCTTAAAATTACGCTAGCCCAACATTTTTTGTAAATCTAATGGCATTGACAAAGCTTATTGCTCACGCCTAATGAGCAAAACAGCGCAAAGAAGACGACTTTCAACTGATACCGAACAAAACTTCAACCGACAGATGTACATTAACCTGACATAGAATACCACCGCATTTACCGTAATTATGTCTTTTCTTCATTTCTACAACCCTCAGGTAATGACACACATAGTATAGGGAATACAGGCACAGATATCAGCAATCACATATTCCCCCATTCATGTATCATCAACTAAAATGTGCTCCCCATTTTGTTCGAAATCCGAAAAGAGCTCGGTAAAGTTTGACAGCCCATCCACAGACCCGTACCACGGGATAAGAAGGAATTCAAATGTATACTTCGCAATACCTCGAAGCTTGATTTACAACACGTACGGCACGATGATACATGACCCCCCAAACATGGACTCATACACACATGCTTCTGCTATCACACTAGGTCATACCCTCTTCACACCTACTCCTCTCTCCTCCCTCACCCAACCATGGAAATGAATTAACCCCTGACATATATTTTTCTCCTTTTGAAATGTTTTAGAAGGTGGCAGTTATTATTGACTGCCAAAGGGTGGACTGTCAAAGTCAGAAAAATATCTCTATGCACACTACCATATTTGCACCTCACACAGGTCCGTGCTGCGCATGCGTACGCTCTCCATAGGGGATTTTATGGTGTCCTTGGACATCAAGGATGCTTACCTTCATGTTCCAATTTGTCCTTCACACCAAGGGTACCTCAGGTTCGTGGTCCAAAACTGTCATTATCAGTTTCAGACGCTGCCGTTTGGATTGTCCACGGCACCCCGGGTCTTTACCAAGGTAATGGCCGAAATGATGATCCTTCTTCGAAGAGAAGGCGTCTTAATTATCCCTTACTTGGACGATCTCCTGATAAGGGCAAGATCCAGAGAACAGCTGGAGGTCGGAGTAGCACTAACCCAAGTAGTGCTCCAACAACACGGGTGGATTATGAATTTTCCAAAATTCCAACTGATCCAGACGACACGTCTGTTGTTCCTAGGGATGATTCTGGACACTGTTCAGAAAAAGGTATTTCTTCCGGAGGAGAAAGCCAGGGAGTTATCCGATCTAGTCAGGAACCTCCTAAAACCAGGAAAAGTATCTGTGCATCAACAAGCCTGGAGACGTCTCTTCACATAAATATACTGGAGCTAAGAGCAATCTACAATGCTCTAAGCCTGGCAAAACCTCTGCTTCGGGGTCAGCCGGTGTTGATTCAGTCGGACAACATCACGGCAGTCGCCCACGTAAACAGACAGGGCGGCACAAGAAGCAGGAGGGCAATGGCAGAAGCTGCAAGGATTCTCCGCTGGGCAGAAAATCATGTGTTAGCACTGTCAGCTGTGTTCATCCCGGGAGTGGACAACTGGGAAGCAGACTTCCTCAGCAGACACGATCTGCACCCGGGAGAGTGGGGACTTCATCCAGAAGTCTTCCACATGATTGTGGTCCATTGGGAAAGACCAATGGTGGACATGATGGCGTCCCGCCTCAACAAAAAACTGGACAGGTATTGCGCCAGGTCAAGAGACCCTCAGGCAATAGCTGTAGACGCTCTGGTAACACCATGGGTGTACCAGTCAGTGTATGTGTTTCCTCCTCTGCCTCTCATACCAAAAGTACTGAGAATTATACGGCAAAGGGGAGTAAGAACGATACTCGTGGCTCCGGATTGGCCAAGAAGAACTTGGTACCCGGAACTTCAGGAGATGCTCACGGAAGATCCGTGGCCTCTACCTCTAAGACGGGACCTGCTTCAGCAGGGACCGTGTCTATTCCAAGACTTACCGCGGCTGCGTTTGACGGCATGGCGGTTGAACGCCGAATCCTAAGGGAAAAAGGCATTCCGGAAGAGGTCATCCCTACCCTGGTAAAAGCCAGGAAGGAGGTGACTGCACAACATTATCACCGCATTTGGAGAAAATATGTTGCGTGGTGTGAGGCCAGGAAGGCCCCGACGGAGGAATTTCAACTGGGTCGATTCCTACATTTCCTGCAAACAGGATTGTCTATGGGCCTCAAATTAGGGTCCATTAAGGTTCAAATTTCGGCCCTGTCGATTTTCTTCCAGAAAGAATTGGCTTCAGTTCCTGAAGTCCAGACTTTTGTAAAAGGAGTACTACATATACAGCCCCCGGTTGTGCCCCCAGTGGCACCGTGGGATCTCATCATGGAAAGTAACCATGCTACTGGCCCTGGCTTCAGCCAGGAGAGTGTCAGAATTGGCGGCTTTATCGTATAAAAGCCCATATCTGATTTTCCATTCGGACAGGGCAGAACTGCGGACGCGTCCTCACTTTCTGCCTAAGGTGGTTTCAGCGTTTCACCTGATCCAGCCTATTGTGGTGCCTGCGGCTACTAGCGATTTGGAGGATTCCAAGTTGCTGGACGTTGTCAGAGCATTGAAAATATATATTTCAAGGACAGCTGGAGTCAGAAAATCTGACTCGCTGTTTATACTGTATGCACCCAACAAGCTGGGTGCTCCTGCTTCTAAGCAGACGATTGTTTGTTGGATTTGTAGCACAATTCAACTTGCACATTCTGTGGCAGGCCTGCCACAGCCTAAATCTGTCAAGGCCCATTCCACAAGGAAGGTGGGCTCATCTTGGGCGGCTGCCCGAGGGGTCTCGGCATTACAACTCTGCCGAGCAGCTACGTGGTCAGGGGAGAACACGTTTGTAAAATTCTACAAATTTGATACCCTGGCTAAGGAGGACCTGGAGTTCTCTCATTCGGTGCTGCAGAGTCATCCGCACTCTCCCGCCCGTTTGGGAGCTTTGGTATAATCCCCATGGTCCTGACGGAGTCCCAGCATCCACTAGGACGTCAGAGAAAATAAGATTTTACTTACCGATAAATCTATTTCTCGTAGTCCGTAGTGGATGCTGGGCGCCCATCCCAAGTGCGGATTGTCTGCAATACTTGTACATAGTTATTGTTACAAAAAAAATCGGGTTGTTATTGTTGTGAGCCGTCTGTTCAGAGGCTCCTACGTTTGTCATACTGTTAACTGGGTTCAGATCACAAGTTGTACGGTGTGATTGGTGTGGCTGGTATGAGTCTTACCCGGGATTCAAAATGCTTCCTTATTGTGTACGCTCGTCCGGGCACAGTATCCTAACTGAGGCTTGGAGGAGGGTCATAGGGGGAGGAGCCAGTACACACCACCTAGTGGTCAAACTTTTAAATTTTGTGCCCTGTCTCCTGCGGAGCCGCTATTCCCCATGGTCCTGACGGAGTCCCAGCATCCACTACGGACTACGAGAAATAGATTTATCGGTAAGTAAAATCTTATTTTTTGTTGGGATCCAATTAACCTGTCAGTATATTTTGGGATTATGGGATGAAACCGGAGCACCCGGAGGAAACCCACGCAAGTTCGAGGAGAATATACAATCTCCACACAGTTAGGGCCATGGTGGGATTTAAACCCATGTCCTCAGTGCTGTGAGGCAGTAATGCTAACCATTACACCATCCGTACCATCCGTACTGTAGTGGCACAGGAGGTCCCACAGGGGGTGTTAGTCGTGTTACAAGCGTAGTCAGCATATTTGAAAAAGCAGCCCAAGGTGGGTCTTGATTAGCCACAGGTGCTGCAGACTGACTGGAAGGTGCAGGGCACCCAGTACTTGAATTCTCAGCTGAAACCTTTTCCTCAGTCAAATCTGTGGCGCTGCATGATGCAGGAGTGTCTGCGGATTTCCCGTCCTGTGTAGCAGACATTATTGGGAATGTAGCCTTAGGGCGCAACAGTACAATATAGCCAGACAAACACAATACCTGCAAGAAAACCCTGTATTATGTGACAGCAAATGTAAAGCACAAACAGAGGATTTAAGCGGTGTGAGGTGACTGAAATGCACAGTGAAAAATACAAAACAGTATATCCTGTGGAACACTATATGGTATATGAGTGAGACCCTGACGCACTTAGCCCCCCAGGGTACAGAATATAGTGATAGCAATATGTGAGATACACAGAATAGAAACCACACAGCAGCTATAGGCACACACAGTCACAGGTACAATGCAGAAATGATTACATATAACCAATAAAACTGCACTGGACTAGTAATACTACATATAGAAATGTATGTATACAGATATAACAATGCACAGTAAACACTGGATGTATATCACAGAATACTTGTACTAAATATTCATATAGTAGTGCACTTGTTCTTAACTAACGCTGTCTAAACGACATGTAGAATACTTAAGTGTCCTGTAAATGCACAGCGCTGATGAGGCAGGCGGCTTTACAGAGGAGACAGTTCCCAGCAGTCCCAGGATCAGTGCAGCTATGTGAAATGGCGCCCAAATGCTGACAGGGAGTGAGGGAGAGAGAGAGATGCAGCTCCAGGGTGGGAACATTTGATGTAGATGGCGCCTGGAGCTGGGGGAGGGGCTACAGGTCAGCGCCTTATCCCCTCTGTTGGACTTCACCACCAGGTACTGTGGAGCCTATAACAAACGGATTTTTGTAAATCCGACCTGTGCTGCATGCCCTGGTGGATATAGTGGGCTCCCTGCATGGTCACAGTGTTTCAAACACAGCCTGTAGCATGGCAGGTAGGAGCTGATTGGCTGGTACTTTATCACTCTCCAAACCTACAGTAAGTACATCATCCCTAATGTGATGGGATTTTCCATATATTGATAGATTTCATCCTCACACAGTAAATACTTCTGAAAGTCTAGTAGAAACTGCAGATTAGACTAACTATAGCTTTGCTTCTAATATAATTGACACCTTGCTGCAGTTTTCAGGTACCATCAATAGTTAACACTGTACAAATTCCCAAATGAATGGTGTGCTGAACAAATGTACTTGTAGCGCATTTATGGATATAGTTGCACTATTTCCCATTGTAAATAACAGTCTAGTAGTGTGATGAGAAAAGAACTCCTGCTGGAATGTCCTTAAATACAATAGGTTCAAATGAAAGTTCTTGGGTTTAATATCTCTTGCACATAACTCCATTTTGCTCTAAGGAGCCGAGTCTCTAGACTCTATTGTAAATATTCTATAAATGTAGAGCAGCTTAACCTACGCACCACTTTTATGAACACCCATAAGGTATGAAGTTTCAGTGTCTCTTTGACGTAAACATCAGCCAGCAGATAACCTTTATACATACCTCCCAACTTTCGAGTTTATGTATTTGGGACATGCTGCGACGGAGGCATAAAGGGGGTGGGGCTTTGGGTGGAGGGACTGGGCCTTGCGCCACGACCCTGTTTCCTTTTCTCTATCGTCCTAAGTGGATGCTGGGGTTCCTGAAAGGACCATGGGGAATAGCGGCTCCGCAGGAGACAGGGCACAAAAAAGTAAAGCTTTTACCAGATCAGGTGGTGTGCACTGGCTCCTCCCCCTATGACCCTCCTCCAGACTCCAGTTAGATTTTGTGCCCGAACGAGAAGGGTGCAATCTAGGTGGCTCTCCTAAAGAGCTGCTTAGAGAAAGTTTAGCTTAGGTTTTTTACTTTACAGTGAGTCCTGCTGGCAACAGGATCACTGCAACGAGGGACTTAGGGGAGAAGTAGTGAACTCACCTGCGTGCAGAGTGGATTTGCTGCTTGGCTACTGGACACTAGCTCCAGAGGGACGATCACAGGTACAGCCTGGATGGTCACCGGAGCCGCGCCGCCGGCCCCCTTGCAGACGCTGAAGAGAGAAGAGGTCCAAAATCGGCGGCTGAAGACTCCTGAGTCTTCATAAAGGTAGCGCACAGCACTGCAGCTGTGCGCCATTTTCCTCTCAGCACACTTCACACAACAGTCACTGAGGGTGCAGAGCGCTGGGGGGGGCGCTCTGAGAGGCAAATAAAAACCTTATTAGAGGCAAAAAATACCTCACATATAGCCCACAGAGGCTATATGGAGATATTTAACCCCTGCCTAACTTCAAAAATAGCGGGAGACGAGCCCGCCGTAAAAGGGGCGGGGCCTATCTCCTCAGCACACAGCGCCATTTTCTCTCACAGAAAAGCTGGAGAGAAGGCTCCCAGGCTCTCCCCTGCACTGCACTACAGAAACAGGGTTAAAACAGAGAGGGGGGGCACTGATTTTGGCGATATTGTATATATATAAAAGATGCTATAAGGGAGAAACACTTATATAAGGTTGTCCCTATATAATTATAGCGTTTTTGGTGTGTGCTGGCAGACTCTCCCTCTGTCTCCCCAAAGGGCTAGTGGGTCCTGTCCTCTGTCAGAGCATTCCCGGTGTGTGTGCTGTGTGTCGGTACGTGTGTGTCGACATGTATGAGGACGATGTTGGTGAGGAGGCGGAGAAATTGCCTGTAATGGTGATGTCACTCTCTAGGGAGTCGACACCGGAATGGATGGCTTATTTAGAGAATTACGTGAGAATGTCAACACGCTGCAAGGTCGGTTGACGACATGAGACGGCCGACAATCTATTAGGACCGGTCCAGGCGTCTCAGAAACACCGTCAGGGGTTTTTAAAAAACGCCCATTTACCTCAGTCGGTCGACACAGACACAGACACGGACACTGAATACAGTGTCGACGGTGAATAAACAAACGTATTTCTCATTAGGGCCACACGTTAAGGGCAATGAAGGAGGTGTTACGTGTTTCTGATACTACAAGTACCACAAGAAAGGGTATTATGTGGGAGTGGAAAAAACTACCTGTAGTTTTTCCTGAATCAGATAAAATAAAATGAAGTGTGTGATGATGCGTAGGGTTACCCCGATAGCAAATATTGGCGTTATACCCTTTCCCGCCAGAAATTAGGGTACGTTGGGAAACACCCCTTAGGGTGATAAGGCGCTCACACGCTTATCAAGTGGCGTTACCGTCTCCAGATACGGCCGCCCTCAAGGAGCCAGCTGATAGGAAGCTGGAAAAATATCCTAAAAAGTATATACACACATACGGTGGTTATACTGCGACCAGCGATCGCCATCAGCCTGGAGATGCAGTGCTGGGTTGGCTTGGTCGGATTCCCTGACTGAAAATATTTTATTCATGTAGAGCATTTAATAGGATGCATTCTATATATATGTATGTGAGATGCACAGAGGGATATTTGCTCTCTGGCATCAAGATAAGTGCGTTGTCCATATCTCCCAGAAGATGTCAGGGACACGACAGTGGTCAGGTGATACAGATCCCATACGGCAGATGGAAGTATTGCTGTATAAAGGGAAGGAGTTATTTGGGGGTCGGTCCATCGGACCTGGGGACCACAGCAACAGCTGGGAAATCCAACCTTTTTTACCCCAAGTTACATCTCAGCTAAAAAAGACACCGTCTTTTCAGCCTCAATCTTTCCTTTCCCATGAGGGCATGCAGGCAAAAGGCCAGTCATATCTGCCCAGACATAGAGGTAAGGGAAGTAGACTGCAGCAGGCAGCCCTTTCCCAGGAAAAGAAGCCCTCCACCGCGTCTGCCAAGTCCTCAGCATGACGCTGGGGCCGTGCAAGCGGACTCAAGGTGGGGGGGTAGTCTCAAGAGTCTCAGGGCGCAGTGGGATCACTCGCAAGTTGACCCCTAGATCGTACGAGTATTATCCCAGGGGTAAAGATTGGAGAGTCGAGACATCTTCTCCTCGCAGGTTCCTGAAGTCTGCTTTACCAACGGCTCCCTCCGACAGGGAGGCAGCATTGGAAACAATTCACAAGCTGTATATCCAGCAGGTGATAATCAAAGTACCCCTCCTACGACAAGGAAAAGGGTATTATTTTTCCACACTATATTGTGGTACTGAAGCCAGACGGCTTGGTGACACATAGTCTAAATCTAAAATGTTTTGAACACTTACATAAAAGGTTCAAATCGAGATAAAGTCACTCAGAGCAGTGATAGCGAACCGGAAAAAAGGGGACTATATGGTGTCCCTGGACATCAAGGATTACCTCCATGTCCAAATTTTGTCCTTCTCATCAAGGGTACCTCTGGTTCGTGGTACAGAACTGTCAATATCAGTTTCAGACGATGCCGTTTGAATTATCCACGGCACCCCGGGCCTTTTTACCAAGGTAATGGCCGAAAAGATGTTTCTTCAAAGAAAAAAGGCATCTAAATTATCCCTTACTTGCACGACCTAAAAAGGGCAAGTTCCAGAGAACAGTTGGAGGTCGGAAGAGCACTATCTAAAGTAGTTCTTCGACGGCACGACTGGATTCTAAATATTCCAAGAATCGCAGCTGTTTTCCGACGATACGTCTGCTGTTCCTAGGGATGATTCTGGACACGGTTCAGAAAAAGGTTTTTCTTCCCGAGGAAAAAGCCAAGGAGTTATCCGACCTGTCAGGAACCTCCTAAAACCAGGAAAGGTGTCTGTACATCAATGCACAAGAGTCCTGGGAAAAATGGTGGCTTTTTACGAAGCAATTCCATTCGGCAGATTCCATGCAAGAATTTTCCAAAGGGATCTGTTGGACAAATGGTCAGGGTCGCATCCTCAGATGCACCTGCGAATAACCCTGTCGCCAAGGACAAGGGTATATCTTCTGTGGTGGTTGCAAAAGGCTCATCTATTGGAGGGCCGCAGATTCGGCATACAGGATTTGATCCTGGTGACCACGGACGCCAGCCTGAGAGGTTGGGGAGCAGTCACACAAGGAAGAAACTTCCAGGGGGTATGGACGAACCTGGAAAAGTCTCTTCACATAAACATTCTGGTACTAAGAGCAATCCAAAATGCTCTAAGCCAGGCGGAACCACTCCTGCAAGGAAAACCGGTGTTGATTCAGTCGGACAACATCACGGCGGTCGCCCATGTAAACAGACAGGGCGGCACAAGAAGCAGGAGTGCAATGGCAGAAGCTGCCAAGATTCTTCGCTGGGCGGAGAATCACGTAATAGCACTGTCAGCAGTGTTCTTCCCGGGCGTGGACAACTGGGAAGCAGACTTCCTCAGCAGACACGATATTCACCCGGGAGAGGGGGGTCTTCATCCAGAAGTCTTCCACATGCTAATAAACTGTTGGGAAAGACCAATGGTAGACATGATGGCGTCTCGCCTCAACAAGAAACTGGACAAGTATTGCGCCAGGTCAAGAGATCCACAGGCAATAGCTGTGGACGCACTGGTAACACCTTGGGTGTACAAATCAGTATATGTGTTTCCTCCTCTGCCTCTCATACCAAAGGTATTGAAGATTATACGGTGAGGAGGAGTAAGAACAATACTAGTGGCTCCGGATTGGCCAAGAAGGACTTGGTACCCGGAACTTCAAGAGTTGGTCACGGACGACCCGTGCCCTCTACTTCTGAGAAGGGACCTGCTACAACAGGGTCCCTGTCTCTTTCAAGACTTACCGCGGCTGCGTTTGATGAACGCCAGATCCTAAAAGGGAAAGGCATTCCAGAAGAAGTCATTCCTACCTTGATTAAGGCAAGGAAGGAAGTCACCGCGAAACATTATCACCGCATTTGGCGAAAATATGTCGCGTGGTGCGAGGATCGGAGTGTTCCGACGGAGGAATTTCAACTGGGTCGTTTCCTACATTTCCTACAATCAGGATTGTCTATGGGTCTCAAATTGAGATCTATTAAGGTTCAAATTTCGGCCCTGTCAATATTCTTCCAAAAAGAATTGGCCTCAGTTCCTGAGGTACAGACTTTTGTTAAAGGAGTACTGCATATACAGCCTCCTGTGGTGCCTCCGGTGGCACCGTGGGATCTAAATGTAGTTTTAGATTTCCTCAAATCCCATTGGTTTGAACCATTGAAAAAGGTGGATTTTAAATATCTCACATGGAAAGTGACTATGTTACTGGCCCTGGCTTCCGCCAGGAGAGTATCTGAATTGGCGGCTTTATCTTATAAAAGCCCTTATCTAATCTTCCATTCGGATAGGGCAGAACTGAGGACTCGTCCGCATTTTCTCCCTAAGGTGGTATCAGCGTTTCACCTGAACCAACCTATTGTGGTGCCTGCGGCCACTGGCGACTTGGAGGACTCCAAGTTGTTGGACGTTGTCAGAGCCTTAAAAATATACATTTCAAGGACGGCTGAAGTCAGAAAATCTGACTCGCTGTTGATACTATATGCACCCAACAAGTTGGGTGCCCCTGCTTCTAAGCAGACGATTGCTCGTTGGATTTGTAACACAATTCAACTTGCTCATTCTGTGGCAGGCCTGCCACAGCCTAAATCTGTTAAGGCCCATTCCACAAGGAAGGTGGGCTCATCTTGGGCGGCTGCCCGAGGGGTCTCGGCATTACAATTCTGTCGAGCAGCTACGTGGTCGGGGGAAAACACGTTTGTAAAATTCTACAAATTTGATACCCTGGCAAAAGAGGACTTGGAATTCTCTCATTCGGTGCTGCAGAGTCATCCGCACTCTCCCGCCCGTTTGGGAGCTTTGGTATAATCCCCATGGTCCTTTCAGGAACCCCAGCATCCACTTAGGACGATAGAGAAAATAAGAATTTACTTACCGATAATTCTATTTCTCGGAGTCCGTAGTGGATGCTGGGCGCCCATCCCAAGTGCGGATTATCTGCAATACTGTACATAGTTATTGTTAACAAATTCGGGTTATATTGTTAAGGAGCCATCTTTAAGAGGCTCTTTCTGTTATCATACTGTTAACTGGGTTTAGATCACAAGTTGTACGGTGTGATTGGTGTGGCTGGTATGAGTCTTACCCGGGATTCAAATTGCCTCCCTTATTGTGTACGCTCGTCCGGGCACAGTACCTAACTGGAGTCTGGAGGAGGGTCATAGGGGGAGGAGCCAGTGCACACCACCTGATCTGGTAAAAGCTTTACTTTTTTGTGCCCTGTCTCCTGCGGAGCCGCTATTCCCCATGGTCCTTTCAGGAACCCCAGCATCCACTACGGACTCCGAGAAATAGAATTATCGGTAAGTAAATTCTTATTTTTTTGGGGGCGTGTCCAGCACTCCCTGAGCTTCTGTGAAGCCCCTAGCTCCACTCCCTGCACTGACAGATGCTGTGCACATGCGCTCGGCAGCTAGTCAGTGATCACCGGCTGCTTCGCAGAGCAGTGGTGATCACTGGCTCTCCCAACTGCCCCCCCCCCCCCGCCCGCGGGACACTACGGCCCACGGGTTGGACAGCGGGACAGGGTCCATTTAGCTGGACTGTCCCTCTGTATTTGGGACACTTGGAAGGTATGCTTTATATTTCATAATATTGTCATTTTTGCTGGAACTATATAGCTTTGTGGCTGCTATCACTGTATGCCTCTCTGACTGGAACTTCGCTACAGTCTTTACACCTTTTTGGCCTTTTGTTTGTTCTTACTTACAGTATGTTAAAGATGAGGGCTGTCACTAGCAACTTAATGTGGGGTTGGAATCTTCAGTGAAGGATACGTGTGGTACATTATAGACCTCTCTGCTGTCTTCTGCCTTTCATAAGTTGAGTCTCTACCTGCTGCTCCCCCGACCCCTCCCCAGACTGTCATGGAAACGAGGGAGAAACTTTCACTCACTGTAGCCTAGTCCTGTCCTTTCAGTGCGCCCTAGCCTTTCGGTCACTGCTGCCCGCATGCCATAATTGCCTACCCTCCCTCATTCTGCAGGAGACTCTCTGAAATAGCAGCAATCTCCGTGACTCCCTGATTGCACCTTTACCCCATTATGCAGCTGTTACATTCTTGGGGGAAAAAATAAGAATTTACTTACCGATAATTCTATTTCTCGGAGTCCGTAGTGGATGCTGGGGTTCCTGAAAGGACCATGGGGAATAGCGGCTCCGCAGGAGACAGGGCACAAAAAGTAAAGCTTTCCGATCAGGTGGTGTGCACTGGCTCCTCCCCCCATGACCCTCCTCCAGACTCCAGCCAGGTACTGTGCCCGGACGAGCGTACACAATAAGGGAGGAATTTTGAATCCCGGGTAAGACTCATACCAGCCACACCAATCACACTGTACAACCTGTGATCTGAACCCAGTTAACAGTATGATAACAGCGGAGCCTCTGAAAAGATGGCTCACAACAACAATAACCCGATTTAGTTAGCAATAACTATGTACAAGTATTGCAGATAATCCGCACTTGGGATGGGCGCCCAGCATCCACTACGGACTCCGAGAAATAGAATTATCGGTAAGTAAATTCTTATTTTCTCTATCGTCCTTGTGGATGCTGGGGTTCCTGAAAGGACCATGGGGATTATACCAAAGCTCCCAAACGGGCGGGAGAGTGCGGATGACTCTGCAGCACCGAATGAGAGAACTCCAGGTCCTCTTTTGCCAGGGTATCAAATTTGTAGAATTTTACAAACGTGTTCTCCCCCGACCACGTAGCTGCTCGGCAAAGTTGTAATGCCGAGACCCCTCGGGCAGCCGCCCAAGATGAGCCCACCTTCCTTGTGGAATGGGCCTTAACAGATTTAGACTGTGGCAGGCCTGCCACAGAATGTGCAAGTTGAATTGTGCTACCAATCCCACGAGCAATCGACTGCTTAGAAGCAGAAGCACCCAGCATTGTTGGGTGCATACAGGATAAACAGCAAGTCAGATTTCCTGACTCCAGCCAACCTGGAAACTATATTTTCAGGGCCCTGATAACATCCAGCAACTTGGAGTCCTCCAAGTCCCTAGTAGCCGCAGGTACCACAATAAGCTGGTTCAGGTGAAACGCTGACACCACCTTAAGGAGAAACTGGGGACGAGTCCGCAGCTTTGCTCTGTCCGAATGGACAATCAGATATGGCTTTGTGAGATAAAGCCGCCAATTCTGACACTCGCCTGGCCGAGGCCAGGACCAACAGCATGGTCATTTTCCATGTGAGATATATCAAATCCACAGATTTGAGTTGTTTAAACCAATGTGATTTTTTTTTTTAGGAATCCCAAAACTACGTTGAGATCGCCCAGTGCCACTGGAGACATCAAAGGGGCTGTATATGCAGTACTCCCTTAACAACTTCTGGACTTCAGGAACTGAAGCCAATTTCTTTCTGGAAGAAAATCAACAGGCCGAAATTTGAACCTTAATGGACCCAATTTGAGACCCATAGACACTCCTGTTTGCAGGAAATGTAGAAATTAACCTAGTTGAAATTCTTCCGTGGAGCCTTCCTGGACTCACACCCTGGCACATATTTTCACCTAAGTGGTGATAATGTTGTGCGGTCACCTCCTTCCTGGCTCTGACCAGGGTAGGGATGACCTCTTCCGGAATGCCTCTTTCCCTTAGGATCCGGCGTTCACCCGCCTTGGCGTCAACGCAGCTGCGGTAAGTCCCGGAACAGACACGGTTCTTGCCGAATCAAGACCCTTCTTAGTATCTCTTGAAGTTCCGGGAACCAAGTCCTTCTTGGCCAAACCGGAGCCACGAGTATAGTTCTTACTCCTCTCCTTCCTATCATTTTCAATACATTGGGTATGAAAAGCAGAGGATGGAACACATACACCGACTGGTACACCGACGGTGTTACCAGAGCGTCCCAGCTATTGCCTGAGTGTCTCTTGACCTGGCGCTTCAGGTGGGACGCCATCATAACCACCTTTGGTCTTTCCCAACGGTTTACAATCATGTGGAAACTTCCAGATTAAGTTTCCACTTTTCCGGGTGGAATTCATTTATGCTGAGGAAATCTTCCCAGTTGCCCACTCCCGGAATGAACACTGCTGACAGTGTTATCACATGATTTTCCGCCCAGCGAAGAATCCTTGCTGTCATTGCCCTCCTGCTTCTTGTGTCGCCCCGTCTGATAACGTGGGCGACCGCCATGATGATGTCCTACTGGATCAGCACCGGTTGACTTTGAAGCAGGAGTCTTCCTAGGCTCAGAGCATTGTAAATTGCCCTTAGCTCCAGTATATTCATGTGGAGAGAAGTCTCCAGACTTGACCACACTTCCTTGGAAATTTTTTCCCTGTGTGACTACTCCCCAGCCTCTCAGGCTGGTATCCGTGGTCCCCAGAACACAGTCCTGAATGCTGAGTGTGCTGCCCTCTAAAAGATGAGCACTCTGCAGCCCCCACAGAAGAGACACCCTTGTCCTTGGAGACAGGATTATCCGCTGATGCATCTGAAAATGCGATCCGGACCATTCGTCCAGCAAATCCCCTGAGATCTGCCGAATGGAATCGCTTCGTAAGAAGCCACCATTTTTCCCAGGACTCCTGTGCATTGATGCACTGATACTTGGCCTGGTTTTAGGCGGTTTCTGACTAGGTCGAATAACTCCTTGGCTTTTTCCTCCCGGAGGAACACCTTTTTTTGGACTATGCCCAGAATCATTCCTAGGAACAGCAGACGTATCGTCGGAAAACAGCTGCGATTCTTGGAATATTTAGAATCCAGTCGTGCTGTCGTAGAACTACTTTAGATAGTGCTCTTCCGACCTCCAACTGTTCTCTGGAACTTGCCCTTTTCAGGATATCGTCCAAGTAAGGGATAATTTAGATGCCTTTTTTCTTTGAAGAAACATCTTTTCGGCCATTACCTTGGTAAAAGGCCCGGGGTGCCGTGGATAATTCAAACGGCATCGTCTGAAACTGATATTGACAGTTCTGTACCACGAACCAGAGGTACCCTTGTTGAGAAGGGCAAATTTGGACATGGAGGTAATCCTTGATGTCCAGGGACACCATATAGTCCCCTTTTTTCCGGTTCGCTATCACTGCTCTGAGTGACTCCATCTCGATTTGAACCTTTTATGCAAGTGTTCAAAGATTTCAGTTTAGACTATGTCTCACCAAGCCGTCTGGCGTCAGTACCACAATATAGTGTGGAAAAATAATACCCTTTTCCTTGTTGTAGGAGGGGTACTTTGATTATCACCTGCTGGATATACAGCTTGTGAATTGTTTCCAATGCTGCCTCCCTGTCGGAGGGAGCCGTTGGTAAAGCAGACTTCAGAAACCTGCGAGGAGAAGATGTCTCGACTCTCCAATCTGTACCCCTGGGATAATACTTGTACTATCTAGGGGTCAACCTGCGAGTGATCCCACTGCGCGCTGAGACTCTTGAGACTACCCCCCCACCTTGAGTCCGCTTGCATGGCCCCAGCGTCATGCTGAGGACTTGGCAGACGCGGTGGAGGGCTTCTTTTCCTGGGAAGGGGCTGCCTGCTGCAGTCTACTTCCCTTACCTCTATGTCTGGGCAGATATGACTGGCCTTTTGCCTGCATGCCCTCATGGGAAAGGAAGGATTGAGGCTGAAAAGACGGTGTCTTTTTCAGCTGAGATGTAACTTGGGGTAAAAAGGTTGGATTTCCCAGCTGTTGCCGTGGTCCCCAGGTCCGATGGACCGACCCCAACTAACTCCTTCCCTTTATACGGCAATACTTCCATGTGCCGTATGGGATCTGTATCACCTGACCACTGTCGTGTCCATGACATCTTCTGGGTGATATGGACAACGTACTTATCTTGATGCCAGAGAGCAAATATCCCTCTGTGCATCTCACGTACATATATATAGAATGCATCCTATTAAATGCTCTATATGAATAAAATATTTTCAGTCAGGGAATCCGACCAAGCCAACCCAGCACTGCATCTCCAGGCTGATGGCGATCGCTGGTCGCAGTATAACCACCGTATGTGTGTATATACTTTTTAGGATATCTTTCCAGCTTCCTATCAGCTGGCTCCTTGAGGGCGGCCGTATCTGGAGACGGTAACGCCACTTGATAAGCGTGTGAGCGCCTTATCACCCTAAGGGGTGTTTCCCAACGCGCCCTAATTTCTGGCGGGAAAGGGTATAACGCCAATATTTGCTATCGGGGTAACCCCACGCATCATCACACACTTCATTTTATTTTATCTGATTCAGGAAAAACTACAGGTAGTTTTTTCACTCCCACATAATACCCTTTTTTGTGGTACTTGTAGTATCAGAAATATGCAACACCTCCTTCATTGCCCTTAACGTGTGGCCCTAATGAGAAATACGTTTGTTTATTCACCGTCGACACTGGATTCAGTGTCCGTGTCTGTGTCGACCGACTGAGGTAAATGGGCGTTTTTAACGCCTCTGACGGTGTTTCTGAGACGCCTGGACCGGTACTAATAGTTTGTCGGCCGTCTCACGTCGTCAACCGACCTTGCAGCGTGTTGACATTCTCACGTAATTCCCTAAATAAGCCATCCATTCCGGTGTCGACTCCCTAGAGAGTGACATCACCATTACAGGCAATTTCTCCGCCTCCTCACCAACATCGTCCTCATACATGTCGACACACACGTACCGACACACAGCACACACACCGGGAATGCTCTGACAGAGGACAGGACCCACACTAGCCCTTTGGGGAGACAGAGGGAGAGTTTGCCAGCACACACCAAAACGCTATAATTATATAGGGACAACCTTATATAAGTGTTTTCCCTTATAGCATCTTTATATATATCTCAATATCGCCAAAATCAGTGCCCCCCCTCTCTGTTTTAACCCTGTTTCTGTAGTGCAGTGCAGGGGAGAGCCTGGGAGCCTTCTCTCCAGGCTTTCTGTGAGAGAAAATGGCGCTGTGTGCTGAGGAGATAGGCCCCGCCCCTTTTTCGGCGGGCTCGTCTCCCGCTATTTAGTGAATCTTGGCAGGGGTTAAATATCTCCATATAGCCTCTGGGGGCTATATGTGAGGTATTTTTCGCCAAAAAAGGTTTTCATTTGCCTCCCAGGGCGCCCCCCTCCCAGCGCCCTGCACCCTCAGTGACTGTCGTGTGAAGTGTGCTGAGAGGAAAATGGCGCACAGCTGCAGTGCTGTGCGCTACCTTTAGAAGACTGCAGGAGTCTTCAGCCGCCGATTCTGGACCTCTTCTTACTTCAGCATCTGCAAGGGGGCCGGCGGCGCGGCTCCGGTGACCATCCAGGCTGTACCTGTGATCGTCCCTCTGGAGCTGATGTCCAGTAGCCAAGAAGCCAATCCATCCTGCACGCAGGTGAGTTCACTCCTTCTCCCCTAAGTCCCTCGTTGCAGTGATCCTGTTGCCAGCAGGACTCACTGTAAAATAAAAAACCTAAGCTAAACTTTCTCTAAGCAGCTCTTTAGGAGAGCCACCTAGATTGCACCCTTCTCGGCCGGGCACAAAAATCTAACTGGAGGAGGGTCATGGGGGGAGGAGCCAGTGCACACCACCTGATCGGAAAGCTTTACTTTTTGTGCCCTGTCTCCTGCGGAGCCGCTATTCCCCATGGTCCTTTCAGGAACCCCAGCATCCACAAGGACGATAGAGAAAAGTAAATTATAGATACATACATTCAAATGGGATCATCATTGCCATTTCCCTGCATTGGTTATAAGGCACAATGATCACAATGGCTACATGCATTAAGGTTTGTTGTGGCCACTTACAGTATATGGAACCTGTTGTAAAACACAATACACAAACAAATCCTGAAAAATATTTGTGTCTTTTCTTCAACAAGTAGATCTAACTAACTTTGGTGCTCATTTACATTTGGATGTAAGTCATGTTTATGACACGCCTCTCAGATGTAGCAGTACACGTCCGCGCTGATAGGTGTTACTGTCACATCTCCCTGAAATGCTTTTTCAAAAGTAGGCAAGTATGCTGCATGCCCCGCTTTCTCTCATTCTGCCCTTGCTCCTCTTTTTTCTGACAGGACAAATCACTCCTAACTGTATCACTCCGCCACTCTCTTCAACCTTCACCAATGTCTGTGAAGCGTATATGTGCGGCATGCAGCATCCACTCTTACCAATGACATCTGACACGCACAGTTTTACCAACCCACCAAAATATATATACATTTTTAAGCATGCATAATCACTACATTTAGTTCATATAGGTTCTGAACATTTAATATAGGGTATGAGATTTTAATACCAGCATTTTAACCAGAGGTAACATTATGTTAACTAGAGATGTGCAGGTTCGGATTTACCCGGATTTACTCAGATCTCAAAATGGCATCTTATTGGCCATCCAGCTGTCACGTGTTTTGGATAGCCAATAAGAAAAATCCAGATAAATATAAACTTGCGCTAATTTGGCATTAGGAACTGAGTAAATCTGAACCGGCAAATCTCTAGTATAAACCTTAAAGGCACTTTCTGTTTGGTACTATATGCTTCCTAATCTATACACAGTAGACCGAAGACTACTAGAATAAGTTAACTTACTGAATCTGCTCATCACTAATTGCACAAGCACAACACAAGGGTGATAATTTTTATATTAGATCAAACTTTTTAGGTGTTTTTGACACTTTGTTTTGTTTCTATAGAGTATGTGTGACTCACAAATACACATTTTCACTTGTTTGAAGCTGCCGCTCATATATTAAATGAGGAGTGTCACACAAATTTCAAATATTGTTTTTTAGAATTAGTGTTATTGGGGCTGATGTATCAAAAATGTGTCTTTTTTGTCACTTATCGTGTCTTTTTCATTACTTTTTCGATTTTTTTTCAAAGTATGTATCATTCTCTTATCGAAAAATGTGATTAAAAGCCCAAAAATGTGATACTTATCGCAATCTACTTTTTGATAGTTTTATCGCATTTCGAAAAAATTAAATGAAGTGTGCATGTTCTGTTTCAGAGCCGGACATGCAAAGTGATTTCCTTGGTGGCGTTCAGCACATACCTGACCTACAGCAGTAAAGAATAGCTAGTTTACTGTGGGACACTTAATCTCCTGGAACTGCGACCGGATCACGATTTACCGGCAGGTCACACCTGGGAGACCCTCTTACCTCCTCCCTGAAGTGCGGCCACGCGATACAGGAGAGCAGTAGCGGTGATGTGTGCCTGATGACCGGAGCGCCTCCGCTGCAAGTAGCCGGCAACCAGGGCGCGGGAGTATACAGCGCCGCTGAGGGAGGTGATGGAGCTGCAGCACAGAATGTCAACATGACATACACTGCAACTAGTGCTTGTGCTATGGCCCTTGAACTCTTCTAGAAAAGCTCTTTTCAGGGCTGCCTGGCGCAGCCACACCTGTTAGTGACCTGCACTTACAACTTACAAACTGAGCTCCAAAGCCTGGAGGGGGGGGCTATAGAGGTGGCGGTGCAGTGCATCCTGGGAACAGTCAAAGCTTTAGCCTGTTGGTGCCTCGGATCAAGATCCAACTCTACACCCCGATGTTATTCCCTGTGGAGTCCCAGTGTACCCCGCTGCAGAAAAATATATTTAAATTCCCTTACCACTTGTGGTACAAGGGCTGCACACCTTTCACTATGCATCTACGTCTGACTTCTAACAACACGCAATAGTGGAAGAATTCAAGACCAGGAAGTTCTTTAGATGAGCATGAACAGATGCACATGTATTTAGATATCAGGCAGACGCATGGGAGACCATTTGCACTACTAGCATACATAAACCATACAAGCACAGAACACTGCCTCTCGTCCAGTGCGATTACGATGAGATATATCAGATAGGAACAATAAAAAAAAAAAAAAAAAAAACATGGTTCATGTGCAGGAATTCTCCTATTAGTACAGTTTTTTTTCTTCTTGGTAATTGCACATTTATTATCATGTCACAAGTTGATACTTATCTTTTTCATCTTCATTATTGAGGCATATTTCCTGTTTTCTTAAGAAAAAAAAAATCATCTAATTAAATCTCTTATGTGACAATTTATCACCATCCGCATCCAAGGACCCAGGTGGGATGTGATAAAATTGACCCAAACTGCACTGCAATAATTGATTACATCGTACAGATGTATCAATTATCGCATGCAGGGACAGAGCTCTGTCCCTGTGATGACAATTCGCAACAGTATCGGGGTATTTTTCAGGAAAAATACCCCAATGTCCTTCTGTGCATGCGCCGCTACCGATGACATCGCTGCCACCTCCGCTGGGTCGACCCCCCATCACGACTACAACCCCCCTCTCCCGAGCCATGGTTTCCCCCCACGATAAATATACTTACCAGTCCAAGGAGCCAGTGATCACTGCTCCTGCAGGGCTGCCAGGCATCGGATCCTGTGTGCTGCTGTGACCCACGGTGCTGTAAAGTGAGTTGCCATTTTTCAGCATCACTTTACTGCAATGGAAGTCACAGCAGTGAACAGGAGGTCCTGATGACCAGCAACCTGCACCGGAGCACCGATCACTGGCTCCTGGCAGAGCCGGCCCTAACCAATATGATGCCCTAGGCAAGATTTTGGCTGGTGCCCCCTAGCACTATCGCTAGTTCAGCCTATGACCCTGCACCCCTTTCCCAGCACCATCACCCCTCACCCATAGAAGTGCATATTTTGGTGTTCCTACTACCTATATTTTAAATAGGAACAGTGGGCCCAAAAAGGGGTGTGTTTTTGCTGGCAAAGGGTATGGCCACGCAATAGTACCCCCAATTGAAATTACGCCACACAGTCCTGCAACTTTATTATCACACTGAATTGCTCCTTATTTACATTACACCACACCATATTGTTCTTTATTCACATTAGACCACACAGTAGTGCCATTTCTATACATAACACCACACAGTAGAGCACCTTATACACATAGTGCCACACATCAGTATGCCTTTATACACATAATACCACACAGTAATGCCCCTTACACATATAACATACATTATTAATGTACTTATAAACATAATGCACCTTACACATTATGCCAATCTTTATTAATGCCCTTATACATATAATGTCCCTTACACATTTGCTGCACATTATTCATTCCCTTATACACATAATGATGCACATAATATTCCTTACACATATGCCGCAATTATTAGTGCCCTTATGCAGATAATGTCCCTTACGCATATGCCACACATTATTAATGCCCTTATACACATAATGACACACATAGTGCCCCTTACACATATGCCGCACATTATTAATGCCCTTATACACATGACACACATAGTACCCCTTACACATATGCCACACATTACTAATGCATTTATACACATGACACGTATAATGCCCCTTACTCATATGCCGAATACTATTGCACAACCAACCCACTCACACACAACACTTGCACGGCAGTTTACACTGTGACCTCTGCTTGGATACAGATGTGTCCTCATAAATCTTGCCTCAATGCACAATGCAGCAGGAGATGCCTGGCGTGGGTCAGCTGGCAGCTCTGCTAACGTCGGGCACCTTTTTTTTAAATAAAAATTCATCTTATTTGCATTGCTATGTGCCTAGGATACACAAGCAGCTTCTGCTGATTAAAATGATGTGCGGTCTATATACTGTGTGCGACTGTGGCGGTATCTGCATATGAAATGCTACACACAGAATATAGGCATGCCGCATATAATTTCAATCAGCAGAAGCTGCTGGTGCCCCTAGGCATAGCAAATACCCTAGGCATTTGCCTAGTTTGCCTATGCCTAGGGCCGACACTGGCTCCTGGGACTGGTAAGTATGAGGGTCTTTTTTACTTTTTTTTTTTTTCTTTTAACCAGTGATCAGCTTATGTGTCTGTTGGACACACATAGCTTATCCTGGAGCCCAGTCCCAGCACAGCTTTCTCTGTCGAGGACTGAGAAAGATGTGCAGAAGTAGGGATCTCGCAATGATCCCTGTGATAATGCCAGCTGGAGCTGGCGTAATTATCACAGGGCTCATTGCGGGTGTTTTTCACATTTTTGTTTTGTAGATTTGGCCCAGATCGCATTTCCCATTATAAGTAAATGCGATCTGATTACTGAAAAAAAGTGAATTAAAGGGTTTGGAGCAGTTTTTTATGAAAATTGCTCCAAAAGTTCTTTTATACATTTAAGTGATAATAAAATAATGTGAAAAAGGTGTGAAAATGTATATATCCTTGATGAAGTCTTCCAAATAATATACTATACCTTGGACTTCCCCCGTGGACAGATGAACTTGAATATTTTTATTTTCCTTGTGTTACGCGCTATTTGTTTTTACTGTTGCATCGAAACTATTGTAACCCCCAATAATATATAGGTGTCTCCACCCAAGCTATAATTAGTACACTGGGCTTGCATGGGTAATCCCAAATATATTTGTCTATAACGTAACTACTAGTATCATACTGTACTGTATGTGGTGTTTTGTGTAATGTAATTAGCTTACAACAACTGTATTGCAAATACTTATATAGTTACCTGATTCTCATTCTGCTTAATACCCTCCAGGGTTCCTTCACAATAATATTATGCAAAACGTAATTATATTGTACTTTAATATAGTTGCACAAAGTCATCAAACAAATCTCACACCATAACATCCTTGACTCCTCCCTCTCCTTCAAACCACACATTCAGCACCTCTCACAAACCTGCCATTTTCATCTAAAAAATATTTCCAGGATCAGACCCTTTCTGACCCAGGATGCTACTAAGACTCTTATCCACTCACTGGTCATCTCCAGACTGGACTACTGTAATCTGCTCCTGACTGGCATTCCTGACAAATACCTCTCTCCACTCCAATCTATCCTCAATGCTGCTGCCCGGCTCATCTTCCTCACCAAGGCACTACGTCCACCTCTCCTCTCTTACTAGACCTTCACTGGCTCCCCTTCCCTTTCAGAATCTATTTCAAGCTTCTCACACTCGCTTACAAAGCCCTCACCCACTCCTCTCCCATCTACATCTCTGACCTTATCTCCCTTTACACTCCCACCCGTCCTCTTCGCTCTGCTAATGCACGCCGACTCTCCTGTCTACGGATTACTTCCTCCCACTCCTACCTCCAAGATTTTTCACGTGCTGCACCACTTCTTTGGAATTCCCTACCTCTCCCCCTCAGACTCTCCACCTCTCTACAAAACTTCAAACGGGCTCTCAAGACCCACTTCTTCACCAAACCCAGCCAAATCTCATCCTAACCCTCTGTTCTACGCTCTCTATGTACCCCAACTGTGTCACCCCTGTCTGTCTACCCCTCCCGTTTAGAATGTAAGCTCTCACGAGCAGGGCCCTCTTCCCTCATGTGCTTATCCTTTCTTACTTTAATAATCTTCAACTGCACCAATTCCATCAGTCTTCTGCCACCTGATACTTATTCCAGTGTCATCTGCTGATGTAACTATGTTTATTTACCCTGTACTTGTCCTATACTGTCATCAACTGTAAGTTGCTGTTTTCCTGTTTGATTATTTGTTTATGTACTCTGTAATTGGGCGCTGCGAAACCCTTGTGGCGCCATATAAATAAAGGATAATAATAATAATAATAATAATAATAACATCAATTTCCATACACAACAATTTATGGAGAAACATTCTGAAATAAATAATGAAATATTACTTTATTCTTTCCTTTAATACAATTTTGCTTTTTGGTTGAGAAGAAACACTAAAAATAGTCAATTAAAAACTAAGATTTTACTCACCGGTAAATCTATTTCTCGTAGTCCGTAGTGGATGCTGGGAACACCGAAAGGACCATGGGGAATAGCGGCTCCGCAGGAGACTGGGCACAACTAAAAGAAAGCTTTTAGACTACCTGGTGTGCACTGGCTCCTCCCACTATGACCCTCATCCAAGCCTCAGTTAGGACACTGTGCCCGGAAGAGCAGACACAATAAGGAAGGATTTTGAATCCCGGGTAAGACTCATACCAGCCACACCAATCACACCGTATAACTCGTGATACCATATCCAGTTAACAGTATGAAACATAACTGAGCCTCTCAACAGATGGCTCATAACAATAACCCTACAAGTATTGCAGACAATCCGCACTTGGGATGGGCGCCCAGCATCCACTACGGATTACGAAAAATAGATTTACCGGTGAGTAAAATCTTAGTTTCTCTAACGTCCTAGTGGATGCTGGGAACACCGAAAGGACCATGGGGATTATACCAAAGCTCCCAAACGGGCGGGAGAGTGCGGATGACTCTGCAGCACCGAATGAGAGAACTCAAGGTCCTCCTCAGCCAGGGTATCAAATTTGTAGAATTTAGCAAACGTGTTTTGCCCCTGACCAAGTTGCAGCTTGGCAAAGTTGTAAAGCCGAGACCCCTCGGGCAGCCGCCCAAGATGAGCCCACATTCCTCGTGGAATGGGCTTAGACTGATTTAGGATGCGGCAATCCAGCCGCAGAATGCTCCAGCTGAATTGTGCTACAAATTCAGCGAGCAATAGTCTGCTTAGAAGCAGGAGCACCTATTTTGTTGGGTGCCTACAGGATAAAAAGCGAGTCAGTTTTCCTGACTCCAGCCGTCCTGGAAATCTAAATTTTTAAGGCCCTGACTACGTCCAGTAACTTGGAATCTTCCAAATCCCTAGTAGCCGCAGGCACTACAATAGGTTGGTTCAAGTGAAAAGCTGATACCACCTTAGGGAGAAACTGGGGACGAGTCCTCAATTCTGTCCTATCCATATGGAAAATCAGATAAGGGCTTTTACATGACAAAGCCGCCCATTCTGACACACGCCTGGCCGAAGCCAAGGCCAATAACATGACCACTTTCCACGTGAGATATTTCCAATCCACAGTTTTAAGTGGCTCAAACCAATGTGATTTTAGGAAACTCAACACCACGTTGAGATCCCAAGGTGCCACAGGAGGCACAAAAGGGGGCTGAATATGTAGCACTCCCTTTACAAATGTCTGAACTCCAGGCAGTGAAGCCAGTTCTTTCTGGAAGAAAATCGACAGAGCCGAAATCTGGACCTTAATGGAACCCCAGTTTAGGCCCATAGACACTCCTGACTGTAGGAAGTGCAGAAAACGACCCAGCTGAAATTCCTCTGTTGGGGCCTTCCTGGCCTCACACCACGCAACATATTTTCGCCAAATACGGTGATAATGGTTTGCGGTTACTTCTTTCCTGGCTTTTATCAGCGTAGGAATGACTTCCTCCGGAATGCCCTTTTCCTTTAGGATCCGTAATTCAACCGCCATGCCGTCAAACGCAGCCGCGATAAGTCTTGGAACAGATAGGGCCCCGGCAGTAGCAGATCCTGTCTGAGCGGTAGAGGCCATGGGTCCTCTGATATCATTTCTTGAAGTTCAGGGGAACCAAGCACTTCTTGGCCCATCCGGAACCACGAGTATCGTTCTTACTCCTCGTTTTCTTATTATTCTCAGTACCTTTGGTATGAGAGGCAGAGGAGGGAATACATAAACCGACTGGTACACCCACGGTGTCACTAGAGCGTCCACAGCTATTGCCTGAGGGTCCCTTGACCTGGCGCAATATCTAGTTTTTTGTTTAGGCGGGACGCCATCATGTCCACCTGTGGCCTTTCCCAACGGTTTACCAACAGTTGGAAGACTTCTGGATGAAGTCCCCACTCTCCCGGGTGTAGGTCGTGTCTGCTGAGGAAGTCTGCTTCCCAGTTGTCCACTCCCGGAATGAACACTGCTGACAGTGCTAAGACGTGATTTTCCGCCCATCGGAGAATCCTTGTGGCTTCTGCCATCGCCATCCTGCTTCTTGTGCCGCCCTGTCGGTTTACATGGGCGACTGCCGTGATGTTGTCTGATTGGATCAGTACCGGCTGGTTTTGAAGCAGAGGCCTTGCCAGACTTAGGGCATTGTAAATGGCCCTCAGTTCCAGAATATTTATGTGTAGGGACGACTCCTGACTTGACCAAAGTCCTTGGAAATTTCTTCCCTGTGTGACTGCCCCCCAGCCTCGAAGGCTGGCATCCGTGGTCACCAGGACCCAGTCCTGTATGCCGAATCTGCGGCCCTCTTGAAGATGAGCACTCTGCAGCCACCACAGTAGAGATACCCTGATCCTTGGAGACCGGGTTATCAGCCGATGCATCTGAAGATGCGATCCCGACCACTTGTCCAAGAGGTCCCACTGAAAAGTTCTTGCATGGAACCTGCCGAATGGAATTTTGCTTCGTAAGAAGCTACCATTTTTCCCAGGACTCGTGTGCAGTGATGCACCGATACCTGTTTTGGTTTCAGGAGGTCTCTGACTAGAGATGACAGCTCCTTGGCTTTCTCCTGCGGGAGAAACACTTTTTTCTGTTCTGTGTCCAGAACCATCCCCAGGAACAGTAGGCGTGTGGTAGGAACCAGCTGTGACTTTGGAATGTATAGAATCCATCCGTGCTGTTGTAGCACTTCCCGAGATAGTGCTACTCCGACCAACAACTGCTCCTTGGACCTCGCCTTTATAAGGAGATCGTCCAAGTACGGGATAATTAAAACTCCCTTTTTTCGAAGGAGTATCATCATTTCTGCCATTACCTTGGTAAAGACCCTCGGTGCCGTGGACAGTCCAAACGGCAGTGTTTGGAATTGGTAATGGCAATCCTGTACCACAAATCTGAGGTACTCCTGGTGAGGATGGTAAATGGGGACATGCAGGTAAGCATCCTTGATGTCCAGGGATACCATGTAATCCCCCTCCTCCAGGCTTGCAATAACCGCCCTGAGCGATTCCATCTTGAACTTGAATTTTTTTATGTATGTGTTCAAGGATTTCAAATTTAAAATGGGTCTCACCGAACCGTCCTGTTTCGGTACCACAAACAGTGTGGAATAGTAACCCCGTCCTTGTTGAAGTAGGGGCACCTTGACTATCACCTGCTGGGAATACAGCTTGTGAATTTCCTCTAGCACAGCCTCCCTCCCTGAGGGAGTTGTCGGCAAGGCAGATTTGAGGAAACGGTGGGGGGGAGACGCCTCGAATTCCAGCTTGTACCCCTGAGATACTACTTGAAGGATCCAGGGATCCACCTGTGAGCGAGCCCACTGATCGCTGAAATTTTTGAGGCGGCTCCCCACCGTACCTGGCTACGCCTGTGGAGCCCCCGCGTCATGCGGTGGACTCAGAGGAGGCGGGGGAAGAAATTTGATTCTGGGAACTGGCTGACTGGTGCAGCTTTTTCCCTCTTCCCTCGTCTCTGTGCAGAAGGAAGCGCCTTTGACCCGCTTGCTTTTCTGAAGCCGAAAGGACTGTACCTGATAATACAGTGCTTTCTTAGGCTGTGAGGAAACCTGAGGTAAAAAATTTTCTTCCCAGCTGTTGCTGTGGATACGAGGTCCCAGAGACCATCCCCAAACAATTCCTCACCCTTATAAGTCTCTATGTGCCTTGTAAAGTCAGCATCACCTGTCCAGTGTCGGGTCTCTAATACCCTCCTGACAGAATGGACATTGCATTAATTCTGGATGCCAGCCGGCAAAATATCCCTCTGTGCATCCCTCATATATAAGACGACGTCTTATGTTCGCAAAATAGTATCCCTGTTTGACAGGGTTACAGACCACGCTGCAGCAGCACTATCTGCAGGTCTCAGTCTAGTACCTGAGTGTGTAAATACAGACTTCAGGATAGCCTCCTGCTTTTTATCAGCAGGTACCTTCAAAGTGGCCGTATCCTAAGACGGCAGTGCCACCTTTTTTGACAAACGTGTGAGCGCCTTATCCACCCTAGGGGATATCTCCCAGCGTAACTTATCCTCTGGCGGGAAAGGGTACGCCATCAGTAACTTTTTAGAAATTACCAGTTTCTTATCGGGGGAACCCACGCTTTTTCACTCATTTGATGGGGGAACAAAACACTGCCTGCTTTTTCTCCCCAAACATAAAACCCTTTTTTAGTGGTACTTGGGTTAATGTCAGAAATGTGTAACACATTTTTTATTGCCGGGATCATGTAACGGGTGTTCCTAGTGGATTGTGTATATGTCTCAACCTCGTCGACACTGGAGTCAGACTCCGTGTCGACATCTGTGTCTGCCATCTGAGGGAGCGGGCGTTTTTGAGCCCCTGATGGCCTTTGAGACGCCTGGGCAGGCGCGGGCTGAGAAGCCGGCTGTCCCATAGCTGTTACGTCATCCAGCCTTTTATGTAAGGAGTTGACACTTTCGGTTTATACCTTCCACCTATCCATCCACTCTGGTGTCGGCCCCACAGGGGGCGACATCACATTTATCGGCATCTGCTCTGCCATCACATAAGCCTCCTCATCAAACGTGTCGACACAGCCATACCGACACACCGCACACACACAGGGAATGCTCTGACTGAGGACAGGACCCCACACAGCCCTTTGGGGAGACAGAGAGAGAGTATGCCAGCACACACCAGAGCGCTATATAATTTAGGGATTAACACTATATTGAGTGAATTTTTCCCAATAGCTGCTTGTATATACAATATTGCGCCTAAATTTAGTGCCCCCCCTCTCTTTATAACCCTTTGAGCCTGCAAACTACAGGGGAGAGCCTGGGGAGCTGTCTTCCAGCTGCACTGTGAAGAGAAAATGGCGCCAGTGTGCTGAGGGAGATAGCTCCGCCCCTTTTTTGCGGACTTTTCTCCCGCTTTTTTATGGTTTCTGGCAGGGATATTTATCACATATATAGCCTCTGGGGCTATATATTGTGATATATTTGCCAGCCAAGGTGTTTTTATTGCTGCTCAGGGCGCCCCCCCCCCCCAGCGCCCTGCACCCTCAGTGAGTGTGAAGTGTGCATGAGGAGCAATGGCGCACAGCTGCAGTGCTGTGCGCTACCTTGGTGAAGACTTATGTCTTCTGCCGCCGATTTTCCGGACCTCTTCTTGCTTCTGGCTCTGTAAGGGGGACGGCGGCGCGGCTCCGGGAACGAACACCAAGGCCAGTTCCATGCGGTCGATCCCTCTGGAGCTAATGGTGTCCAGTAGCCTAAGAAGCCCAAGCTAGCTGCAAGCAGGTAGGTTCGCTTCTTCTCCCCTTAGTCCCTCGATGCAGTGAGCTTGTTGCCAGCAGGTCTCACTGTAAAATAAAAAACCTAAAATAAACTTTCTTTCTAGGAGCTCAGGAGAGCCCCTAGTGTGCATCCAGCTCGGCCGGGCACAGAAATCTAACTGAGGCTTGGAGGAGGGTCATAGTGGGAGGAGCCAGTGCACACCAGGTAGTCTAAAAGCTTTCTTTTAGTTGTGCCCAGTCTCCTGCGGAGCTGCTATTCCCCATGGTCCTTTCGGTGTTCCCAGCATCCACTAGGACGTTAGAGAAATAGATATTCTGATATTTGCATGCAAATAGAAACAAGAAATAGTCTCAGTTCACTGCAGTTTTCATTTTTTCATTGGTGCACTGGTAGAACTATTAAATTAGGCCCTGAAGATGTTAAGAGGTATACTCTTGTGTCCATTTCATACTTCTCACAGGAATAGTTATGATTGTTAGATGCACTTGTTCCTTGTAACCTCCTGCTAAAGGGGGTCATTCCGAGTTGATCGCTCGCTAGCAGTTTTTAGCAGTCGTGCAAACGCTAAGCCGCCGCCCTTTGGGAGTGTATTTTAGCTTAGCAGAAGTGCGAACGAAAGGATCGCAGAGCGACTACAATAAAAAAATTGTGCAGTTTCAGAGTAGCTCCAGACCTACTCCTAGCTTGCGATCACTTTAGACTGTTCAGTTCCTGTTTTGACGTAACAAACATGCCCTGCGTTCGCCCAACCACGCCTGCGTTTTTCCTGGCACGCCTGCATTTTTTCGAGCACTCCCTGAAAACGGTCATTTGCCACCCAGAAACACCCACTTCATGCCAGTCACTCTGCGGCTGCCATTGCGACTGAAAAGCTTCGCTAGGCCTTGTGTAAAAATACTTCACCCGTTGTGAAAGTAAATCGCGCGTGCGCACTGCACCGCACACGCATGTGCAGAAGTGCCGTTTTTTTGAATCATCGCTGTGCAGCGAACATTTTTAGCTAGCGATCAACTCGGAATGACCCCCAATAGGCGTTTCCTAGGGCACAATATAACCTCTTAAAGGGCTAGATGTACTAAAGGACAGTACACACTAGCCGATCCCCGCCAACGTCGATATTGGCGGCGGCGGGGACCCAGCATTTACAAGTGCATACACATTTGTCGATGCCGGCGGAGAAGGCAGCGACGGCGGCGGGGGAAACAATGGCCATGCTGCATCTGCCGCATGGCTGTCGTTAATAAGGACGTCCCTCATCTGTACATGTTCAAACGAGGGAGGGCGTCGTTAACGATGCGCGGGAGCGCGCATCATTAATGACATCGAGTGGACACACTGGACGAAATTGTGAAGGATCTGGCTCAGATCGGTCCCGCTGTGCGAGAACTTTCACTTTCTCGTGTAGTGTGTATGGGCCTTAAGCCTTGAAAAGTGATAAAATGGAGAGTGATAATCTACCAACCAATCAGCTTCTAACTGCCATTTTTCAAACACAGCCTGTAGCATGGCAGGTAGGAGCTGATTGGCTGGTACTTTATCACTCTCCAAACCTACAGTAAGTACATCATCCCTAATGTGAGGGGATTTTCCATATATTGATAGATTTCATCCTCACACAGTAAATACTTCTGAAAGTCTAGTAGAAACTGCAGATTAGACTAACTATAGCTTTGTTTCTAATATAATTGACACCTTGCTGCAGTTTTCAGGTACCATCAATAGTTAACACTGTACAAATTCCCAAATGAATGGTGTGCTGAACAAATGTACTTGTAGCGCATTTATGGATATAGTTGCACTATTTCCCATGTAAATAACAGTCTAGTAGTGTGATGAGAAAAGAACTCCTGCTGGAATGTCCTTAAATACAATAGGTTCAAATGAAAGTTCTTGGGTTTAATATCTCTTGCACATAACTCCATTTTGCTCTAAGGAGCCGAGTCTCTAGACCAGTGATTTTCAACCTTTTTTTACTCGCGGCACACCGAACAATATTTTAAAATTGCCAAGGCACACCATCAGGGCCGGTGCAAGGATTCTAGGTGCCCTAGGCAAAGCTATACAATACTGCCCCTGCCTCACCCGATCCCCTCCCCCCAGCTGCTCACATACAGATGGAGCCATGCTCTTCTATGCCGTAATGCATACGCACGTGCGCACGTGCGCACGCATCGTGGCATAATGTGAACATGCTGCACTGCGACTGGCCACAGCGGGCATTCACTCCATAGGCTTTAATGGTGTGTGCACCAATGATGAACGTGGCTACATCTGTACGAGGTATATCAGGACACCTCTGTATGCAGGCCACAGTTGTACTCACTGATTTGAAGAGGGTCTCCCATTGGCCGGGATGTATTACCCTTCTCCGTCGCGCTAATCCCCTGTTGCCGCTGTGGAGGTGTTTCCGGCAATGTGCCAATAAAGCTATCATGAAAAATACTTCCTGTTTGGTGGTGTCAAGAAATACCACAATATCCCCTTGACTGTATTTCTTCTCATAGACGGCCAGGGTTGAACTGACCCACAGGGGTACAGGGGAAACCACCAATGGGCCCTACTGCCTGGGGGCCCACCCCCTCCTCTAGGGATCGGGTTCCAGACTGTACTGTTACTAATCTAGTACATTATCATGCATGCACAACAGTATTTACTGTACATATTTATCTAGGGGACCAACAATTGCAAAATGGTTAGGCAAACCATTTAGAGACTAGCCCTCTAGAGACTGGCCACACCCCTAAACATGGGCCCCTACCACTGTATTCCCCCGGTGGGCCCTATATGCCCCAGTCCGACTCTGTAGACGGCTGAGAGGATAGGTGACCGATGTAAAGTACTAACAGCTGTCACGAATTCTTACGGCTATCGTTTGATGTACTGTATTTTTATTAATACCATGTTTAGCAGGCAGTAGTGTTCTTTTACATGCCTAATTTTTAACTTTTTTCTATAAAGCCCAAGGTGATTGCTGCTGTTTTAAAAAACAAAAAAAATTTTTTTTATACAAACTCTTTTTTATACAATCTCAATTTGTTCCTTTTTTTAAAGTCCATCTGTAAGTGAATAATATTCTTCTATCATCAAAGAAGATTCTGCTAATAATCAAATATATATATATATATATATACACACACAACATATGTATGTATGTATATATATATATATATATATATATATAGTAATCATGCAAATATTATTATTGTTATACATATAATCATGAATATATAAATATACACACACACACACACACACACACACACACACACACACACACACACACACACACACACACACACACACACACACACACAGTATCTATGAATAGCTATATTGGCACTCAATTTAGAAACTGTTACATGCATCAAAAGAACATGCATGTATCATTGTAATGGCACTCAAGTTATGAGAAAGTAACAAACCTTTAATTGATTTTAACCACTCAGTACCGGCAGCTTGCTAGCAACATCTGTCCAATATGTGGGATGATCAGGCTATGGGGAGGGGGGTAGTAGGGGTGTGTGTTCATATGTGGGATGAATTGGTGGGGGGTGTAATATGAGGGAGGGGGGAGCAGTGAGTTTTGTATGTGTGTAATATGCGGGAGGCAATCGCTAGAGGGGGGTGGGTAGCATGTGGCAGACAATCGCAGGAGGGTAATATACTGGATGCAATCGCGGGAGGCGGGGGAGGCTAAAAAGCGGGATACAATCGCGGGAGTGGGGCAGGTAACGTGGAAGACAATCACGAGTGGGTAATATGCGGGATGAACTCACGAGATGTCATTGCGGGAGGCGGGGGCGGGTAAAAAGCAGGGTGTAATTGCGGGAGGCGGGTTACATGCTGAAGACAATAACGGGAGGTGGGGGCAGTTAAAAAGCGGGATGTAATCGTGGTAGGGGTGGCGCCAGGTAACATTGGAGTCTGCACTAACGTGGGTTCTGTCGTGGTGCGGGGCGGGAAAATGCTGGGGTCTATCGCGGGTGGGAGGAGGATTGCAGACAGAGGAGTATCAGCAGACAGTGCTACAGAATTTTACAAAAGCCGCCCTGCTTATCACCCGATAGGTTACACGACACTGTGACTCACCCATGCCACACAGACATCAGTTAAGCGGCTGCTGCATCCCTGAGGACTGGGAGCTAAGAGAATGAACAATAAAGGAAGTAATCTTCTCTCTGCAGCGTGCGGTGCCGCCCTCCAGTGGCCGGCGCCCATAGGCAGCTGCCTAAAGCTGCCTAGTGGTGGTGCCGGCCCTGCACACCATCAGTTCCCCACAGAAAAAAACAAAAGACACCCATTGTCCCTCACAGTAAACAAAAATCCACACATACATTGGCCTACACAGAAAAAACAATCACATCGCTACCCACATAAATCATATTGCTCCCTATATTAATGCTATTGCTCCCTATATGAATTATTCACATTGTTCCCCCCATAAATCCTTATTCTCCCCACATAAATCCTATTGTTCCCCACAGGAGAAGAAAAACCCCAAATATTAGCCCCTACTGGTCTGCTGTTCTCCTTCCTGTCTCTCAGTGGCGGGGGTTGTTCATAGTAGAGTTCTGCGAATACTGAGCAGTGGGTGGTCGGGCAGGTGTGGATGTGGGTGGGCAAAGAAAGCTGTGTATGCAGGCGGGAACTGTAAGATGTGTATGCAAGTGGGCTGGCTGGGTGGTGAGACGCGGCGGCCGTGACCTATGATATCCCACCGCCGCTTCTTCAAGGCATACGTCACGGCCAGAGCACAACTGATCCTCTAAGAAGAGCCCGGGCCAACAGTTCACTCTGTGGGTGCATGAAGCTGCTCTGGCTCCGCGGCACACCTTGCAACTCGTCGCGGCACACTAGTGTGCCACGGCACACTGGTTGAAAAAGCCTGCTCTAGACTCTATTGTAAATACAGGTTGAGTATCCCTTATCCAAAATGGTTGGGACCGGAGGTATTTTGGATATCGGATTTTTCCGTATTTTGGAATAATTGCATACCATAATGAGATATCATGGTGATGGGACCTAAATCTAAGCACAGAATGCATTTATGTTACATATACACCTTATACACACAGCCTGAAGGTCATTTTAGCCATTATTTTTTATAACTTTGTGCATTAAACAAAGTGTGTCTACATTCACACAATTCATTTATGTTTCATATACACCTTATACACACAGCCTGAAGGTCATTTAATACAATATTTTTAATAACTGTGTGTATTAAACAAAGTTTGTGTACATTGAGCCATCAAAAAATAAGAATTTACTTACCGATAATTCTATTTCTCATAGTCCGTAGTGGATGCTGGGGACTCCGTAAGGACCATGGGGAATAGCGGCTCCGCAGGAGACTGGGCACATCTAAAGAAAGCTTTAGGACTATCTGGTGTGCACTGGCTCCTCCCCCTATGACCCTCCTCCAAGCCTCAGTTAGGATACTGTGCCCGGACGAGCGTACACAATAAGGAAGGATTTTGAATCCCGGGTAAGACTCATACCAGCCACACCAATCACACCGTATAACCTGTGATCTGAACCCAGTTAACAGCATGATAACAGAGGAGCCTCTGAAAGATGGCTCACAACAATAATAACCCGATTTTTGTAACAATAACTATGTACAAGTATTGCAGACAATCCGCACTTGGGATGGGCGCCCAGCATCCACTACGGACTATGAGAAATAGAATTATCGGTAAGTAAATTCTTATTTTCTCTAACGTCCTAAGTGGATGCTGGGGACTCCGTAAGGACCATGGGGATTATACCAAAGCTCCCAAACGGGCGGGAGAGTGCGGATGACTCTGCAGCACCAAATGAGAGAACTCCAGGTCCTCCTCAGCCAGGATATCAATTTTGTAGAATTTTACAAACGTATTTGCTCCTGACCAAGTAGCTGCTCGGCAAAGTTGTAAAGCCGAGACCCCTCGGGCAGCCGCCCAAGATGAGCCCACCTTCCTTGTGGAGTGGGCATTTACAGATTTTTGGCTGTGGCAGGCCTGCCACAGAATGTGCAAGCTGAATTGTACTACAAATCCAACGAGCAATAGTCTGCTTAGAAGCAGGAGCACCCAGCTTGTTGGGTGCACACCGGATAAACAGCGAGTCAGATTTCCTGACTCCAGCCGTCCTGGAAACATATATTTTCAGGGCACTGACAACGTCTAGCAACTTGGAGGCCTCCAAGTCCCTAGTAGCCGCAGGCACCACCAATAGGTTGGTTCAGGTGAGACGCTGAAACCACCTTGGGGAGAAACTGAGGACGAGTCCTCAATTCCGCCCTGTCCGAATGGAAAATCAGATAAGGGCTTTTTCAGGATAAAGCCGCCAATTCTGACACGCGCCTGGCCCAGGCCAGGGCCAACAGCATGACCACTTTCCATGTGAGATATTTTAACTCCACAGATTTAAGTGGTTCAAACCAATGTGACTTTTGGAACCCAAAACTACATTGAGATCCCAAAGTGCCACTGGAGGCACAAAAGGAGGCTGTATATGCAGTACCCCTTTTACAACGTCTGAACTTCAGGGACTGAAGCTAGTTCTTTTTGGAAGAAAATTGACAGGGCCGAAATTTGAACCTTAATGGACCCCAATTTCAGGCCCATAGACACTCCTGTTTGCAGGAAATGTAGGAATCGACCCAGTTGAATTTCCTCCGTCGGGCCTTACTGGCCTCGCACCACGCAACATATTTACGCCAATTGCGGTGATAATGTTTTTGCGGTTACATCCTTCCTGGCTTTGATCAGGATAGGGATGACTTCATCCGGAATGCCTTTTTTCCTTCAGGATCCGGCGTTTAACCGCCATGCCGTCAAACGCAGCCGCGGTAAGTCTTGGAACAGACAGGGTCCTTGCTGGAGCAGGTCCCTTCTTAGAGGTAGAGGCCACGGATCCTCCGTGAGCATCTCTTGAAGTTCCGGTTACCAAGTCCTTCTTGGCCAATCCGGAACCACGAATATAGTGCTTACTCCTCTCCATCTTATCAATCTCAGTACCTTGGGTATGAGAGGCAGAGGAGGGAACACATACCCTGACTGGTACACCCACGGTGTTACCAGAGCGTCTACAGCTTATTGCCTGAGGGTCCCTGGACCTGGCGCAATACCTGTCGAGTTTTTAATCACGTGGAAGACTTCTGGGTGAAGTCCCCACTCTCCCGGGTGAAGGTCGTGCTGAGGAAGTCTGCTTCCCAGTTGTCCACTCCCGGAATGAATACTGCTGACAGTGCTATCACATGATTTTCCGCCCAGCGAAGAATCCTTGCAGCTTCTGCAATTGCCCTCCTGCTTCTTGTGCCACCCTGTCTGTTTACGTGGGTGACTGCCGTGATGTTGTCCGACTGGATCAACACCGGCTGACCTTGAAGCAGAGGTCTTGCTAAGCTTAGAGCATTGTAAATGGCCCTTAGCTTCAGGATATTTATGTGAAGTGATGTCTCCAGGCTTGACCATAAGCCCTGGATATTCCTTCCCTGTGTGACTGCTCCCCAGCCTCGCAGGCTGGCATCCGTGGTCACCAGGACCCAGTCCTGAATGCCTAATCTGCGGCCCTCTAGAAGATGAGCACTCTGCAACCACCACAGGAGGGACACCCTTGTCCTTGGTGACAGGGTTATCCGCTGATGCATCTGAAGATGCGATCCGGACCATTTGTCCAGCAGGTCCCACTGGAAAGTTCTTGCGTGGAATCTGCCGAATGGGATTGCTTCGTAGGAAGCCACCATTTTACCCAGAACCCTTGTGCATTGATGCACTGAGACTTGGCTCGGTTTTAGGAGGTTCCTGACTAGCTCGGATAACTCCCTGGCTTTCTCCTCCGGGAGAAACACCTTTTTCTGGACTGTGTCCAGGATCATCCCTAGGAACAGAAGACACGTCGTCGGAACCAGGTGCGATTTTGGAATATTGAGAATCCAATCGTGCTGCCGCAACACTACCTGAGATAGTGCTACACCGACCTCCAACTGTTCCCTGGATCTTACCCTTATCAGGGAATTGTCCAAGGAAGGGATAACTAAAATTCACTTCCTTCGAAGGAATATCATCATTTCGGCCATTACCTTGGTAAAGACCCGGGGTGCCGTGTACCATCCATACGGCAGCGTCTGAACTGATAGTGACAGTTCTGTACCATAAACCTGAGGTACCCTTGGTGAGAAGGGTTAATTTTGACATGAAGGTAAGCATCCTTGATGTCCCGAGACATCATGTAGTCCCCTTCTTCCAGGTTCGCAATCACTGCTCTGAGTGACTCAATCTTGAATTTGAACCTCTGTACGTAAGTGTTCAAAGATTTTAGATTTAGAATCGGTCTCACCGAGCCGTCCGGCTTCGGTACCACAACAGTGTGGAATAATACCCCGTTCCCTGTTGCAGGAGGGGTATCTTGATTATCACCTGCTGGGAATACAGCTTGTGAATGGCTTCCAAAACTGTCTCCCTGTCAGAAGGAGACATCGGTAAAGCCGACTTTAGGAAACGGCGAGGGGGAGACGTCTCAAATTCTAATTTGTACCCCTGAGATATCACCTGAAGGATCCAGGGGTCTACTTGCGAGTGAGCCCACTGCGCGCTGAAATTCATTGAGACGGGCCCCCCACCGTGCCTGATTCTGCTTGTAAAGCCCCAGCGTATACTGAGGGCTTGGCAGAGGCGGGAGAGGGTTTCTGTTCCTGTGAACTGGCTGATTTCTGCAGCCTTTTTCCTCTCCCTCTGTCACGGGGCAGAAATGAGGAACCTTTTGCCCGCTTGTCCACGAAAAGACTGCGCCTGATAATACGGCGTCTTCTCATGTTGAGAGGTGACCTGGGGTACAAACGTGGAATTCCCAGCTGTTGCCGTGGCCACCAGGTCTGAAAGACCGACCCCAAATAACTCCTTCCTTAATAAAGCAATACTTCCAAATGCCGTTTGGAATACGCATCACCTGACCACTGACGTGTCCATAACCCTCTACTGGTAGAAATGGACAACGCGCTTAGACTTGAAGCCAGTCGGCAAATATTCCGCTGTGCATCACGCATATATAGAAATGCATCTTTTAAATGCTCTATAGGCAATAATATACTGTCCCTATCTAGGGTATCAATATTTTCAGTCAGGGAATCCGACCACGCCAACCCAGCACTGCACATCCAGGCTGAGGCGATTGCTGGTCGCAGTATAACACCAGTATGTGTGTAAATACCTTTTAGGATACCCTCCTGCTTTCTATCAGCAGGATCCTTAAGGGCGGCCATCTCAGGCGAAGGTAGAGCCCTTACAAGCGTGTGAGCGCTTTATCCCCCCTAGGGGGTGTTTCCCAACGCACCCTAACCTCTGGCGGGAAAGGATATAATGCCAATAACATTTTAGAAATTATCCGTTGTTATCGGGGGAAACCCACGCATCATCACACACCTCATTTAATTTCTCAGATTCAGGAAAACTACAGGTAGTTTTTCCTCACCGAACATAATACCCCTTTTTTTGGTGGTACTCGTATTATCAGAAATGTGTAAAACATTTTTCATTGCCTCAATCATGTAACGTGTGGCCCTACTGGAATTCACATTCGTCTCTTCACCGTCGACACTGGAGTCAGTATCCGTGTCGGCGTCTATATCTGCCATCTGAGGTAACGGGCGCTTTAGAGCCCCTGACGGCCTATGAGACGTCTGGACAGGCACAAGCTAAATAGCCGGCTGTCTCATGTCAACCACTGTCTTTTATACAGAGCTGACACTGTCACGTAATTCCTTCCAACAGTTCATCCACTCAGGTGTCGACCCCCTAGGGGGTGACATCACTATTACAGGCAATCTGCTCCGTCTCCACATCATTTTTCTCCTCATACATGTCGACACAAAAGTACCGACATACAGCACACACACAGGGAATGCTCTGATAGAGGACAGGACCCCACTAGCCCTTTGGGGAGACAGAGGGAGAGTTTGCCAGCACACACCAGAGCGCTATATATATACAGGGATAACCTTATATAAGTGTTTTTCCCCTTATAGCTGCTGTATAGTTAATACTGCGCCTAATTAGTGCCCCCCTCTCTTTTTTTAACCCTTTCTGTAGTGTAGTGACTGCAGGGGAGAGACAGGGAGCTTCCCTCCAACAGAGCTGTGAGGGAAAATGGCGCCAGTGTGCTGAGATAGGCTCCGCCCCTTTTTTGCGGACTTTTCTCCTGCTTTTTTATGGATTCTGGCAGGGGTTAAATGCATCCATATAGCCCAGGAGCTATATGTGATGCATTTTTTTTGCCATCCAAGGTGTTTTTATTGCGTCTCAGGGCGCCCCCCCCCAGCGCCCTGCACCCTCAGTGACCGAAGTGTGAAGTGTGCTGAGAGCAATGGCGCACAGCTGCAGTGCTGTGCGCTACCTTGTTGAAGACAGGATGTCTTCTGCCGCCGATTTTCCGAACCTCTTCTGCCTTCTGGCTCTGTAAGGGGGCCGGCGGCGCGGCTCTGGGACCCATCCAAGCTGGGCCTGTGATCGTCCCTCTGGAGCTAATGTCCAGTAGCCTAAGAAGCCCAATCCACTCTGCACGCAGGTGAGTTCGCTTCTTCTCCCCTTAGTCCCTCGATGCAGTGAGCCTGTTGCCAGCAGGTCTCACTGAAAATAAAAAACCTAATCTAAAACTTTCACTAAGAAGCTCAGGAGAGCCCCTAGTGTGCACCCTTCTCGTTCGGGCACAGAGATCTAACTGAGGCTTGGAGGAGGGTCATAGGGGGAGGAGCCAGTGCACACCAGATAGTCCTAAAGCTTTCTTTAGATGTGCCCAGTCTCCTGCGGAGCCGCTATTCCCCATGGTCCTTACGGAGTCCCCAGCATCCACTTAGGACGTTAGAGAAAACAAAGGTTTCACTATCTCACTCTCACTCAAAAAAGTCCGTATTTCGGAATATTCCGTATTTCGGAATATTTGGATATGGGATACTCAACCTGTATTCTATAAATGTAGAGCAGCTTAACCTACGCACCACTTTTATGAACACCCATAAGGTATGAAGTTTCAGTGTCTCTTTGACGTAAACATCAGCCAGCAGATAACCTTTATACATACCTCCCAACTTTCGAGTTTATGTATTTGGGACATGCTGCGACGGAGGCATAAAGGGGGTGGGGCTTTGGGTGGAGGGACTGGGCCTTGCGCCACGACCCTGTTTGCTTTATTTTGGGGGCGTGTCCAGCACTCCCTGAGCATCTGTGAAGCCCCTGGCTCCACTCCCTGCACTGAAAGATGCTGTGCACATGCGCTCGGCAGCTAGTCAGTGATCACCGGCTGCTTCGCAGAGCAGTGGTGATCACTGGCACTCCCAACTGCCCCCCCCCCCCCCCCCCCCCCCCCGCCCGCGGGACACTACGGCCCACGGGTTGGACAGCGGGACAGTGTCCATTTAGCTGGACTGTCCCTCTGTATTTGGGACACTTGGAAGGTATGCTTTATATTTCATAATATTGTCATTTTTGCTGGAACTATATAGCTTTGTGGCTGCTATCACTGTATGCCTCTCTGACAGGAACTTCGCTACAGTCTTTACACCTTTTTGGCCTTTTGTTTGTTCTTACTTACAGTATGTTAAAGATGAGGGCTGTCACTAGCAACTTAATGTGGGGTTGGAATCTTCAGTGAAGGATACGTGTGGTACATTATAGTGATGAGCGGATTCGGTTTTACTCGGTTTTCCTCTCTGCTGTCTTCTGCCTTTCATAAGTTGAGTCTCTGCCTGCTGCTCCCCCGACCCCTCCCCAGACTGTCATGGAAACGAGGGAGAAACTTTCACTCACTGTAGCCTAGTCCTGTCCTTTCAGTGCGCCCTAGCCTTTCAGTCACTGCTGTCCGCATTCCATAATTGCCTACCCTCCCTCATTCTGCAGGAGACTCCCTGAAATAGCAGCAATCTCCGTGACTCCCTGATTGCACCTTAACCCCATTATGCAGCTGTTACATTCTTGGGGGAAAAAAATAAATTACATTCAAATTACATTCAAATGGGATCATCATTGCCATTTCCCTGCATTGGTTATAAGGCACAATGATCACAATGGCTACATGCATTAAGGTTTGTTGTGGCCACTGGCCACTTACAGTATATGGAACCTGTTGTAAAACACAATACACAAACAAATCCTGAAAAATATTTGTGTCTTTTCTTCAACAAGTAGATCTAACTAACTTTGGTGCTCATTTACATTTGGATGTAAGTCATGTTTATGACACGCCTCTCAGATGTAGCAGTACACATCCGCGCTGATAGGTGTTACTGTCACATCTCCCTGAAATGCTTTTTCAAAAGTAGGCAAGTATGCTGCATGCCCCGCTTTCTCTCATTCTGCCCTTGCTCCTCTTTTTTCTGACAGGACAAATCACTCCTAACTGTATCACTCCGCCACTCTCTTCAACCTTCACCAATGTCTGTGAAGCGTATATGTGCGGCATGCAGCATCCACTCTTACCAATGACATCTGACACGCACAGTTTTACCAACCCACCAAAATATATATACATTTTTAAGCATGCATAATCACTACATTTAGTTCATATAGGTTCTGAACATTTAATATAGGGTATGAGATTTTAATACCAGCATTTTAACCAGAGGTAACAACTAGAGATGTGCAGGTTCGGATTTACCCGGATTTACTCAGATCTCAAAATGGCATCTTATTGGCCATCCAGCTGTCACGTGTTTTGGATAGCCAATAAGAAAAATCCGGATAAATCTAAACTTGCGCTAATTTGGCATTAGGAACTGAGTAAATCTGACCCGGCAAATCTCTAGTATAAACCTTAAAGGCACTTTATGTTTGGTACTATATGCTTCCTAATCTATACACAGTAGACCGAAGACTACTAGAATAAGTTAATTTACTGAATCTGCTCATCACTAATTGCACAAGCACAACACAAGGGTGATCATTTTTATATTAGATCAATCTTTTTAGGTGTTTTTGACACTTTTTGTTTCTATAGAGTATGTGTGACTCACAAATACACATTTTCACTTGTTTGAAGCTGCCACTCATATATTAAATGAGGAGTGTCACAAAAATTTCAAATATTGTTTTTTAGAATTAGTGTTATTGGGGCTGATGTATCAAAAATGTGTCTTTCTCTGACGTCCTAGTGGATGCTGGGAACTCCGTAAGGACCATGGGGAATAGCGGCTCCGCAGGAGACTGGGCACAAAAGTAAAAGCTTTAGGACTACCTGGTGTGCACTGGCTCCTCCCCCTATGACCCTCCTCCAAGCCTCAGTTAGATTTTTGTGCCCGGCCGAGAAGGGTGCACACTAGGGGCTCTCCTGAGCTTCTTAGTGAAAGTTTAGTTTTAGGTTTTTTATTTTCAGTGAGACCTGCTGGCAACAGGCTCACTGCATCGAGGGACTAAGGGGAGAAGAAGCGAACTCACCTGCGTGCAGAGTGGATTGGGCTTCTTAGGCTACTGGACACCATTAGCTCCAGAGGGACCGAACACAGGCCCAGCCTCGGAGCTCGGTCCCGGAGCCGCGCCGCCGGCCCCCTTACAGAGCCAGAAGCAAGAAAAGGTCCGGAAAAATCGGCGGCAGAAGACATCAGTCTTCAACAAGGTAGCACACAGCACTGCAGCTGTGCGCCATTGTTACTCAGCACACTTCACACTCCGGTCACTGAGGGTGCAGGGCGCTAGGGGGGGGCGCCCTGAGCAGCAATGTAAAACACCTTGGCTGGCATAAATACACCACATATAACCCCCAGGGCTATATGGGTGTATTTTAACCCCTGCCAGAACTCACCTACAAAGCGGGAGAAAAGGCCGCAGAGAAGGGGGCGGAGCCTATCTCCTCAGCACACGGGCGCCATTTTCCATCACAGCTCCGCTGGAAGGACGTCTCCCTGACTCTCTCCTGCAGTCCTGCACTACAGAAAAGGGTAAAAAAGAGAGGGGGGCACTAATTTGGCGCAGTTTTATACTAACAGCAGCTATAAAAGGAAAAGCACATTTTATAGTGGTATTCCTGTATATATATAGCGCTCTGGTGTGTGCTGGCATACTCTCCCTCTGTCTCCCCAAAGGGCTAGTGGGGTCCTGTCCTCTATCAGAGCATTCCCTGTGTGTGTGCGGTGTGTCGGTACGATTGTGTCGACATGTTTGAGGAGGAAAATGAGATGGAGGCGGAGCAATTGCCTATTATACAGTTGTCACCCCCTAGGGAGTCGACACCTGAGTGGATGAGCTTGTGGAAGGAATTGCGTGACAGTGTCAGCTCCTTACGACAGACAGTTGACGACATGAGACAGCCGGCTACTCAGCTTGTGCCTGTCCAGGGGTCTCAAACGCCATCAGGGGCTTTAAAACGCCCGTTACCTAAAATGGCAGACACAGACACGGATACTGACTCCAGTGTCGATGATGAGGAGACAAACGTGACTTCCACTAGGGCCACACGTTACATGATTGAAGCAATAAAAAATGTATTGCATATATCTGATAATACAAGTACCACTAAAAAGGGTATTATGTTTGGTGAGAAAAAACTGCCTGTAGTTTTTCCTGTATCCGAGGAATTAAATGAAGTGTGTGATGAGGCGTGGGTTTCCCCCGATAAAAAACTGATAATTCCTAAAAGGTTATTGGCATCGTACCCTTTCCCGCCAGAGGATATGGCACGTTGGGAAACACCCCCTAGGGTGGATAAAGCGCTCACACGCTTGTCTAAACAGGTAGCACTACCCTCTCCTGATACGGCCGCCCTAAAGGAACCTGCCGATAGAAAGCTGGAGAATATCCTAAAATGTATATACTCTCACACGGGTGTTATACTGCGACCAGCAATCGCCTCAGCCTGGATGTGCAGTGCGGGCCTGGCGTGGTCGGATTCCCTGACTGAAAATATTGATACCCTAGATAGGGACAGTATATTACTGACTATAGAGCATTTGAAGGATGCATTTCTATATATGCGTGATGCACAGAGGGATATTTGCCGACTGGCATCAAGAGTTAGCGCGCTGTCCATTTCTGCAAGAAGAGGATTATGGACGCGGCAGTGGTCAGGTGATGCGGATTCTAAAAGGCACATGGAAGTATTGCCTTATAAGGGGGAGGCGTTATTTGGGGTAGGTCTATCAGACCTGGTGGCCACGGCAACTGCTGGAAAATCCACATTTTTACCCCAGGTAGCTTCTCAACCAAAGAAGACGCCATATTATCAGGCGCAGTCCTTTCGGCCCCATAAGGGCAAGCGGGCAAAAGGCGCCTCATTTCTGCCCCGTGGCAGAGGGAGAGGAAAAAGGCTGCAACAAACAGCCAGTTCCCAGGAACAAAAGCCCTCTCCCGCCTCCGCAAAGTCCTCAGCATGACGCTGGGGCTTTACAAGCGGACTAAGGCACGGTGGGGGCCCGTCTTAAGAAGTTCAGTGTGCAGTGGGCCCACTCGCAAGTGGACCCCTGGATCCTTCAGGTGGTATCTCAGGGGTACAAATTGGAATTCGAGACGTCTCCCCCTCGCCGTTTTCTAAAGTCTGCTTTACCGACGTCTCCCTCAGACAGGGAGGCAGTATTGGAAGCCATTCACAAGCTGTATTCCCAGCAGGTGATAATCAAGGTACCCCTCCTACAACAGGGAAAGGAGTACTATTCCACACTATTTGTGGTACCGAAGCCGGACGGCTCGGTGAGACCAATTTTAAACCTAAAATCCTTGAACACTTACATACAAAGGTTCAAATTCAAGATGGAGTCACTCAGAGCAGTGATTGCAAACCTGGAAGAAGGGGACTATATGGTGTCTCTGGACATCAAAGATGCTTACCTACATGTCCCAATTTACCCTTCTCACCAAGGGTACCTCAGGTTTGTGGTACAGAACTGTCACTATCAGTTTCAGACGCTGCCGTTTTGATTGTCCACGGCACCCCGGGTCTTTACCAAGGTAATGGCCGAAATGATGATACTCCTTCGAAGGAAGGGAGTTTTAGTTATCCCTTACTTGGACGATCTCCTGATAAGGGCAAGATCCAGGGAACAGTTGGAAGTCGGAGTAGCACTATCTCAGATAGTGCTGCGCCAGCACGGTTGGATTCTCAATATTCCAAAATCGCAGCTGATCCCGACGACACGACTTCTATTCCTAGGGATGATCCTGGACACAGTCCAGAAAAAGGTGTTTCTCCCGGAGGAGAAAGCCAGGGAGTTATCCGAACTAGTCAGAAATCTCCTAAAGCCAGGCCAAGTCTCAGTGCATCAATGCACAAGGGTCCTGGGAAAGATGGTGGCTTCTTACGAAGCAATCCCATTCAGCAGATTCCACGCAAGAACCTTCCAGTGGGATCTGCTAGACAAATGGTCCGGGTCGCATCTTCAGATGCATCAGCGGATAATCTTGTCACCAAGGACAAGGGTGTCTCTCCTGTGGTGGTTGCAGAGTGCTCATCTTCTAGAGGGCCGCAGATTCGGCATTCAGGACTGGGTCCTGGTGACCACGGATGCCAGCCTGAGAGGCTGGGGAGCAGTCACACAGGGAAGAAATTTCCAGGGCTTGTGGTCAAGCCTGGAGACATCACTTCACATAAATATCCTGGAGCTAAGAGCCATCTACAATGCTCTAAGCCTAGCAAGACCTCTGCTTCAAGGTCAGCCGGTGCTGATCCAGTCGGACAACATCACGGCAGTCGCCCACGTAAACAGACAGGGCGGCACAAGAAGCAGGAGGGCAATGACAGAAGTTGCAAGGATTCTTCGCTGGGCGGAAAATCATGTGATAGCACTGTCAGCAGTGTTCATTCCGGGAGTGGACAACTGGGAAGCAGACTTCCTCAGCAGACACGACCTCCACCCGGGGGAGTGGGGACTTCACCCAGAAGTCTTCCACATGATTGTGAACCGTTGGGAAAAACCAAAGGTGGACATGATGGCGTCCCGCCTCAACAAAAAACTAGACAGGTATTGCGCCTGGTCAAGGGACCCTCAGGCAATAGCTGTGGACGCTCTGGTAACACCGTGGGTGTACCAGTCAGTGTATGTGTTCCCTCCTCTGCCTCTCATACCCAAGGTACTGAGAATCATAAGAAGGAGAGGAGTAAGGACTATACTCGTGGCTCCGGATTGGCCAAGAAGGACTTGGTACCCGGAACTTCAAGAGATGCTCACGGAGGACCCGTGGCCTCTACCTCTAAGAAAGGACCTGCTCCAGCAGGGTCCCTGTCTGTTCCAAGACTTACCGCGGCTGCGTTTGACGGCATGGCGGTTGAACGCCGGATCCTGAAGGAAAAAGGCATTCCGGATGAAGTCATCCCTACCCTGATCAAAGCCAGGAAGGATGTAACTGTACAACATTCTCACCGTATTTGGCGTAAATATGTTGCGTGGTGCGAGGCCAGGAAGGCCCCTACAGAGGAATTTCAACTGGGTCGTTTCCTGCATTTCCTGCAAACAGGACTGTCTATGGGCCTAAAATTAGGGTCCATTAAGGTTCAAATTTCGGCCCTGTCGATTTTTTTCCAAAAAGAACTGGCTTCAGTTCCTGAAGTTCAAACGTTTGTCAAGGGGGTACTGCATATACAGCCTCCTTTTGTGCCTCCAGTGGCACCTTGGGATCTCAATGTAGTTTTGGGGTTCCTAAAATCACATTGGTTTGAACCACTCTCCACTGTGGACTTAAAATATCTCACATGGAAAGTGGTAATGCTGTTAGCCCTGGCTTCAGCCAGGCGTGTCTCAGAATTGGCGGCTTTATCCTATAAAAGCCCTTACCTAATTTTTCATACGGACAGGGCAGAATTGAGGACTCATCCTCAATTTCTCCCTAAGGTGGTTTCAGCGTTTCACTTGAACCAGCCTATTGTGGTACCTGCGGCTACTAGGGACTTGGAGGACTCCAAGTTGCTGGATGTAGTCAGGGCCCTGAAAATATATGTTTCCAGGACGGCTGGAGTCAGAAAATCTGACTCGCTGTTTATCCTGTATGCACCCAACAAGCTGGGTGCTCCTGCTTCTAAGCAGACTATTGCTCGTTGGATTTGTAGTACAATTCAGCTTGCTCATTCTGTGGCAGGCCTGCCACAGCCAAAATCTGTAAAAGCCCATTCCACAAGGAAGGTGGGCTCATCTTGGGCGGCTGCCCGAGGGGTATCGGCTTTACAACTTTGCCGAGCTGCTACTTGGTCAGGGGCAAACACGTTTGCTAAATTCTACAAATTTGATACCCTGGCTGAGGAGGACCTGGAGTTCTCTCATTCGGTGCTGCAGAGTCATCTGCACTCTCCCGCCCGTTTGGGAGCTTTGGTATAATCCCCATGGTCCTTACGGAGTTCCCAGCATCCACTAGGACGTCAGAGAAAATAAGAATTTACTTACCGATAATTCTATTTCTCGTAGTCCGTAGTGGATGCTGGGCGCCCATCCCAAGTGCGGATTGTCTGCAATACTTGTACATAGTTATTGTTACAAAAATCGGGTTATTATTGTTGTGAGCCATCTTTTCAGAGGCTCCTCTGTTATCATGCTGTTAACTGGGTTCAGATCACAGGTCGTATGGTGTGATTGGTGTGGCTGGTATGAGTCTTACCCGGGATTCAAAATCCTTCCTTATTGTGTGCGCTCGTCCGGGCACAGTATCCTAACTGAGGCTTGGAGGAGGGTCATAGGGGGAGGAGCCAGTGCACACCAGGTAGTCCTAAAGCTTTTACTTTTGTGCCCAGTCTCCTGCGGAGCCGCTATTCCCCATGGTCCTTACGGAGTTCCCAGCATCCACTACGGACTACGAGAAATAGAATTATCGGTAAGTAAATTCTTATTTCTCTGACGTCTGATAGGGTATGTTAACCTATTCAGGTCTGGTCTATAAACTCTCTGCAGTCATCAGTCAGAATTCTGTTTCCCTTAGCAACCGGTTGGAGATCAGTGAATGAAAAGGTGACACAGGATCATTGTGTTCATAGTTGATCTGTCTTAGGGGCCATATAAGGTTTAGTTTATAGTAAAAGAACAAAGGATTCATGTGTGCCAATACATTTAGCCAATCAGAATACACCATGTATGTCTTGAAAACTGAAACACATCAATTGTCAAACATGATTATAATTAGCAATTAGAATATATTTATTGCTTTGCGATTATCAGTTTTCCCGGAACATCCTCTCTGGAGGTCAGGACAGGTCAAAATCCTCCTCGATGTTCAGAACTTTTGGCGATATGCTTGACTGGCCTTGGATACATCTGGTGCTGTGACATTGACCAATTCATGCTTTGAATATAATTTTGAGCTTATGAAATATCTGTGAAGCTTTTAAGGAAACATGAACCTATATTTGTGAGCAGGAGTAAATATCTTAGTTAATGCGAAAAAGCTTGAATCAATATATATTTGCTATACTAAGAAAGCTCCTACACCATAATTTCCCCTCTTTTTGATTCCACTTTTTCTCCCTATTCTACCTACACTAAGCATGAACTATTCCCTTTCAGTAAACCAGTCCCCTGGATTTATAGTCCAAACCTTGGGGATTACCCCTAACAACAACCAAAGGATAAGCAACTTCATTCTTCTGGCTGGAGAGTCACTGTCAACTTCTTCGAGTGGGATGCATGTAATCAGGTATCACGACCTTTCACCTTAATTTAAGGTAGACATGGTTAGTAGCACTTGATATGGACCATCATATCTTGGTTCAAAGGTCTTTCTCACATGTCTCTTTAAATAGACCCAATCTCCTGTATTTAGCTTATGCGTAGCTGATACTTCTGGGTCTGGAATGGAAGAAAACACTCGGCAATGGAGGTTAGTCAATGTTTTACAGACCTCCTGTACATAACCTGTAAAAATCACCATGATTATGTTGTAATTGTTGTGGATAATAACAACCTGTTCTTAGAGCTGACCCAAACAATATTTCATATGGAGTCAGTTTACTAGGTTTCATGGGTGTGGTCCTAATATTAAACAAGACTATAGGTAGGCATTCTGGCCAAGTTCTTTTGGTTTCTGTCATTTTCTGTAGTTTTAGCTTAAGGTCAAAGTTCAGATGTCCCCCCTCCCACTCGCCTGGGGACGGTAAGGCACGTGGAAGGCCTGCTGTACCCCCAAATCTTTCATTATATGCTGCATGACTTCTCCTGTGAAATGTGTACCTCTATCTGATTCTATAACCTCAGGTATCCCAAATCTACATACTACTTCTGCTATCAGTTTCTTTGCAGTGGTTTTTGCTGTGGCTTTGCTTACTGGCCAGGCTTTGGCCCAGCGACTAAACATGTCCGTTGCTACTAGTACATATTCATATGGACCGCTTCGTGGCCACTGTATATAGTCAATTTGTAGTCTTTCAAATGGGTAAGAGGCTTTGGGTATAGTTCCTAGAGGTGTCTTGGTTCTTTGTCCTGGATTGCTGATTCCACAGATCCAGCATCCTGCTACAAAGTTTGTTGCAGCTTTATTGAAGCCTGGAGCTATCCAATGCTCTTGTACTCTATTCACCATGGCTTCCTTTGAATGGTGTACTTGTCCATGAGCTACTTGTAACATAGGTGGAAATAGAGCCGCTGGTAGACAGTACTTCAATTCTCTTGACTTCCAAAGTCCATGTTCATCTTCTTCTGCCCCCAATCGTGTCCATTTTTCTTTTTCTCCTTGCTGCGCTTGTTGTTGAATTTTGATTGTAAGGCAATTCTCTTGGCTTCGGCATCTGAAAATGCATTTCCTTTAACTTCCATGGTTTGGTTCTTAGTATGTGCTTGTACCTTGATTATTCCAATTCTTTTAGGTAGTTCCAATGCTCTGAAGAGTTCCATAATCAAACTGGCATGTTTGATGGGTTTTCCATTTGCACCTTTGAAGTCCCTACTTTTCCAAATAACAGCGTAATCCTGGGACTAGATGTTAGCTGTCATGTTTTCAGCATGTATGCAGGCTCTGGTCATTGCTATGAGTTCTGCTTCTTGTGCTGTCATTCCTGGTAGCAATGGTCCAGAGTCTATGACTTAAGTTTCAGTTGTTACTGCATATCCTGTCCTTGGGGATCCATTATCATAATATCTTGATCCATCGACGAACAGGTTCATGTCTGGATTGTCCAGTGGTGTATCTTGGACATTAGGAAGAGGTAAAGTCTCTAATTCCATGAGGGCTAGGCAATCACTTCATATTTGGTAAGTCTGGCTGCAGAAAGATGCTTGCTTTTTTCTTGACTTAGTATTTCTGTTACAGCGTGCGGTACTTGTATACACAGTGGATGATCAAGCACAATGATGTCTGTCACCTTTTCCTTCATTATTGCTGCTGCTGCCACTGCTCGGACACAGGATGGTGCTCCTCTGATAATCGGATCCAGCTGGGCTGAATAGTATGCCACTGGTCTTTGTTTTGGTCCGTATTTCTGGGTGAGCACCCCTAAAGAATGCCCTCTGTTTTCATGGCAGAATAGGTTAAAAGGCTTTTTGTAATCAGGCAATCCCAATGCTGGGGCTGTTATTATGGCTTGCTTTAGTTTTTTTTTACTGCTTCTTCAATGGTGTCCCTGTTTTCTGCTGACGCCTCCTTTTTTGTTAATTCATATAGAGGTTGCATCAGTAATGAAGCTGAGGGTATCCATTCTCTGCAATAACCAATAAGGCCCAGAAAAGCTCTGATTTCATTTAATGTTCTTGGGGTTTTTGCTTGAGTTATTGCTTTTGTTCTTTCATCAGTAAGATGCCTTGTTCCTTGAGATATGCAGTGTCCTAAGAAGACAACTTTTTTCTGTACTAGCTGAAGCTTGTCTTTTGACACTCTGCAATCTTCTTCTGCCAAAAAGATGAGCAGTGATGCTGTTTTCCTTTTTTTCACTTCTCTTCTGTCTGTGCAGCAATAAGCAGATCATCGACATATTGAACTAACTGGATGTCTGTAAAGTGCGGTCTCCATTTCTGCAGGATTAATGCCATTGCCTCTGAGAAATCTGATGGACTGGTTGCTCCCCCTTGGAGTAATCGTGTCCAACAATATTGTTTACCTTCGTGAGTGAATGTTAGAAACTCCTGGCTTTCCCATTCATCAGTAGATAATCTGTTTTTCCCTCCTTTTGAATCTTGAGATTCAACACCTTTATTGATTAATGTTGGAAAAGGGTTGCTGCGTTGAGGGTAATACATCTTCTGATGGTTACTTGTCGCACTTTGGCAGTGCTACTTCATACATGGTCAGCCTTGCCACTGACAGGTGTTTGGTTCTTGCTTGTTGAAGCTTATCTGTACCTGCATGTGGACCCTGGATGATAAGTTCATGATTCAGCACTATGCCTGTGCTCTTGTCCTCTTCTAGGACTTCTGATTCATCACTGTCTCTGTGCTCTTATACTCTTCTAGGACTGTTGCTGCTATTACTGCTCTGATGCCGGTAGGTGCTCTTTGATTACCGCTGTCAAGCTTGCTTGAGTTGTAGGCCACCAGTCTTCACCTCAGTCTATGATTTTGCATAAGGACTTCTATGTATGGCCTCCTTCTTTAATAGTTAGGTAGTTCTAGGGCTTGACATGAGGCAACTGCTGTTTCCAACTGTTCAATAGCCTAATTTATCTGTTGCTGTATGTAGGATACGGACCCTCCTCCCTTTAAGTGTTGTCATACAATGCTTGCATGTAGACTGGTGCTAGAGGTATCCATGTTCTGTAGTGTCCTACTAGGCCCAGGAATGATCATCTGACTTGCTTGACACTAGTTGGCATCTTAGCTTGCAGTCTGAATCTTTTCCTTCTCACTTTTGTTAGATGTCGGGTACCTTGGGTGTCCTAGGAAGATTAACTCTTGCTTGACTAGCTGCAATTTCTCCTTCTGAGGCTCTGCAGTCTTGTTCTTCCAGAAACTTCACTAAGGACACTGCCCCTTCTTGGTACTTCTTTTAGTGGTGGTGGCAATCAACAGTTCATTCACATCCTGTATTTAGCTGTGTGTTTTGTGGATAAATCACTTGGTGATATAGCCCCTCCACAGGGCTATCCTGGTCCAGTAGTATTGCTTCCTTTCTTCTACAACTGGTACTGCGGGAATGAGCCAATACTGAACTTCTGTTTTAACTTGCTTCTAAATGGCTTTTTGTTCTTTCCTTTGATAAGTTGCTGGAAAGTTAAACTTCTGCTGGTGTGTACTGTATTTTCCTTGGATAAGCTTTAGTACATTGTGCTTCAGCAAAGTCACTGGACATGTACTCCAAGGTCAAGAACCTGGGCTGGTATTGGTGACTGTATTTCTTTCATCTCCTGTTCTTTTAAGAATTTCTGATATCATCAGTTCTTGTGGTATCTCCCTCTGCTGTCTTCTGCGTGTGCTGGCTCCAGTATTCATTAGGCACAAACGTATTTCTCCAGTGGGCAAGGTGACTGTAATCATACCTTCTGCTGTTTCTTCTGGAGACATTATGTTCACTGGGGAGTACCTGAAGAAGCTTGTACTTCATATTGGCAGAATAAGCATCATTCAATTGTCTTCTGGAACTTTTTCTGTCTTGTTCCTTATTATTTGCTTTAAACTCCGGAGCTTCTGTTGCTTTAAATTATGGCATTATCTCTGTAATCTTGCCATGTAGTACTGACCACTTGTCAGATGTCTTTCTTTGTCCTTCTTAAAGCAGACTTCCTTTAGTCTCCAAACTTTCATGCGGCCTTCATATTGTTTCTCAACTTTTCTTTTTCCAATCACCTCTCTTTATGATTCATTCATTATTCTTCATACTTTGTCCTTTCTTTACTTGCATATTCTTTCTCACTGCTGCTGGCATGTCATCTTCTTAGTCCAAGTCCACCCAGGCTGGTGTTTAACATAATGATGTTTATGCTGGGAGTTGTTGTTCCTCTTTGTCTTACTTTTCCTGTGAGAGATAGTCTTGTATAGCAGCTTGTATTTCAGGTTACATCTTTGCTTTCTTGCAGGGGTAGGGCTTAACCTCCCAATCCAGTCGTTGCAATGGCTTGATCTGTAAGTAAACGTAGAGGAATCTGGTTGTGCATAAAAACAGCTCTTGAAACCCTTGGGTCTCCTGTGGGTAAAGTCACTTTTATCGAACTGCCAGTGGTGACTGAGTACACTGTTGCCGACACAGGAGTTGCACACCTTCATATTCTATCATCTTGTGTGTCGTATAGTGACTTTATCATAGTAAGTTCTGATGGACTCAGTCTTTTCCTGTTTCAAATCTGGGGCTGCTGGTGCCCTGAGTGTCTGTGCATGACACCATCTCTTAAGTCTTGTCATGTACATCTTTCCACTTTCAAACGTTGTTCTATTTTTCTCTGTCGGAACGTCCGTTATGGCTGGGCAATCATCTACTGCATCTGCTTTTAACATGGTGCTTACTGTTTGGGCAGTTGCTGGTCCTAGTATAGCCTCACACAACTGGTGGTAGTCGACCCATGCCGGTGTCCATATGGTTTGAATTCTTTCCATATAGGCATAAACTGCTATTGGGTTTTTTCTAGGATCTGGGGACTCTGCAACTATATTTGCGAGGCCATTGCCATACCATGGTTTGTGGTGTTGGCTCTGTACGATGTATGGTTCGTTCGTCCTGGCTGCATTATCTGGGTTGCGTATTCTCTGTACTTGTGCTGGATACAGAGAAACAGGCAATGATGACCGTCTTTCAGTATTTCTAGTCGCATAGATATCTTGGCTTGGTGGTTCATGGGGTGAAATCCAGTTTCCACAATTTGGGCAATGTTCATATCCTTCTGGAATGCAAAACTGACATACCGGACACAATTTTTCTGGAAAATATGTCAGTTTATTCTGTACATTATGCACCTGGGCATGAAAAGCTGTAGAGGCTGTGTCTTGACCCCTTGCTTCTCCTCTTCACCTGATTTGCACCCTTTCGCCTATAGTTCCTGATTGTGGACAATTGTTTACTGGACTCATAGCTTGATTCCAGGTGTCCACCACTCGTTTAAACATGAGGGGAACTTTAGCTGCCTAGTTTCTTTGGTTGGTCTTGTTGGGGTTTCTTGTGATAAAGTATCAGGACACTGGGGCATACTCTGTACACATAGCTCAGGTAAATCATTCGGATTTTCAACCACAGATCCTTCTAAGATAGGGCTGATTATTCGTCACTCTTTTCCTGGCTCATCTTTTTTTCAATTTTACTGTTAGTGAGCTTGCAGATGATTTCATTCTGTTCATACTATGGGTGCCTTGGTGTGCATGCATGTCTGGGTATAGGGGTGGGGTATAGTGTGCAGGTGTTGTTGCTGAAATTACAGGCAGTGAGTTTAACGCTGGTTGTGGTGCTATTGAGTACTCTGGTACAATGGGAAATCATTTTCCTCATCTCTTCTTCTATTCTCTGCTCCTAATTCTTTTGCTACAGTGATCCAGATGGATGCTTGATCTCTACTATTATGCTTAATTATCCAACTCTTGTTACAGGAGGCAAATTTTTCCCATTTCTCTAGGTCAAGTGTCCCTTCTGACGGGAAGCCTGCTCTTTTGAAAATTTTACTTATTCCTTTCAGAGCTTTACTGCCCTCCCTGTTACTCACAATATCCACGGGTTTGTCGGGCCCTGACATCTTTACAGACCGCGCTCCCATGCCTGGGTGAACGTGCGCGGAACCCCTCCTGATGTGGTATTTTAGTAACTCCTTATGAGGGACTTAAAATCTCCTTTTAAAGCTTTTCTTGCCCTCCCTGTTACTAACAATATCCACGGGTTTGAACCCATCCTGATGTGGTATTTTAGTAACTCCTTATGAGGGAATTAAAATCTCCTTTTAAAGCTTTTCTTACCCTCCCTGTTACTAACAATATCCACGGGTTTGAACCCATCCTGATGTGGTATTTTAGTAACTCCTTATGAGGGAATTAAAATCTCCTTTTAAAGCTTTTCTTACCCTCCCTGTTACTAACAATATCCACGGGTTTGAACCCATCCTGATGTGGTATTTTAGTAACTCCTTATGAGGGAATTAAAATCTCCTTTTAAAGCTTTTCTTACCCTCCCTGTTACTAACAATATCCACGGGTTTGAACCCATCCTGATGTGGTATTTTAGTAACTCCTTATGAGGGAATTAAAATCTCCTTTTAAAGCTTTTCTTACCCTCCCTGTTACTAACAATATCCACGGGTTTGAACCCATCCTGATGTGGTATTTTAGCAACCCCTTATGAGGGAATTAAAATCTCCTTGTGAGACGCTGACTCTGAAGAATCTCTTCTATCCTTGTACCTAAAAAGCTCCTTAAATCCGTCTGTGGACAAATGACTGGGGTTGTAGTGTTGCCCCTTCCTCCCTGTGTTGGTGGAAAATCTGTTAGTACTGCTCCCCAAGTGAGACCTGCATAATAGATTATTTCTTCTGGATCACTGAGATACGTCCCTAATATTTATTGTTAAGTCACTCCAAGGGTCTATCCCTCTGCCTATATAGACTCCTGCTTGTACCTTGTGTTCTTGGTAAACTCCCCACTATTCTTGGAATACGTTCACCTTGTGTCTCTTTCAGACAGTAGTTGTTCTTTATTACTGACCCAATCCTACCCCTTTAACTGTCTTGCATAGGGACATACAATATATACAGTACAATGTGTGCAGCGGAATCTAGTTACACTGGTTTCATTATTCAGCAGACACCCCGACTCCCCCCCACCTTTTCAAAAGCATATTGACAGAGTACATATAACAGTGCAAGGATACAAAAACAAGGATGACAGTAAATGCTATATCTGTTATCTGTGTGCAAGGCAGCTGTTTGAGGCTGCACGGGCAAATGGGTCTTAGACCTGGGATTATGTGGTTCCTAGGCCAATAGGTTATGTTGTTAGATCAATCATTCTCAATGTAATGTTCCAACAATTCCCTTTTTAAAATGACAACCTTTTGTACAATAAAATTCATCATTTTCCACATAACCAAATGAGACTTCAGTGCTTGTAATTGCCACCAATCTCGGTGCTACAGACCCTTTGTATTTTCTTAACACAACAACACAGGTACAAGATTTGCATATACCTCTTTGGTTATTTATCAATTCAAACTGTTTATCAGCATTAGAACATATCTTGGCCATGCGCCACCTTTATAAAACGGCTCTATTTTCTTAATAAACATGTATTAGTACTTTCACAATTTAAAAGTTTTCTGCATATTTGATTAATTCCCCCTGTGCACTTGTGGCTAATTATCTGAAATTATTTACCCACAATTCAACAATATAACATACATGTATGGTACCTTAAAAAAATTCTTCTGACTGACACTGGGCTCTTTAAGATATTCTCTGACCTTCCCGACTGGACTTCCGCAGATTTCAAGAAACGCTGAGTTCAAGTGAGCAGGTAGAAATCTACACAATAAATCTCACTTACCGGTTTTTTATCAGCGGTTCCTGAAAGATCAGAGGATTTGTTGCCAGTGGGGGAGATGCTGGAAGATCTCCGGACGAGGTCCCAAAATGATAGGGTATGTTAACCTATTCAGGTCTGGTCTATAAACTCTCTGCAGTCATCAGTCAGAATTCTGTTTCCCTTAGCAACCGGTTGGAGATCAGTGAATGAAAAGGTGACACAGGATCATTGTGTAACCTAAGCAGTTCATAGTTGATCTGTCTTAGGGGCCATATAAGGTTTATTTTATAGTAAAAGAACAAAGGATTCATGTGTGCCAATACATTTAGCCAATCAGAATACACCATGTATGTCTTGAAAACTGAAACACATCAATTGTCAAACAGGATTATAATTAGCAATTAGAATATATTTATTGCATTGCGATTATCAGTTTTCCCGGAACATCCTCTCTGGAGGTCAGGACAGGTCAAAATCCTCCTCGATGTTCAGAACTTTTGGCGATATGCTTGACTGGCCTTGGATACATCTGGTGCTGTGACATTGACCAATTCATGCTTTGAATATAATTTTGATGTTATGAAATATCTGTGAAGCTTTTAAGGAAACATGAACCTATATTTGTGAGCAGGAGTAAATATCTTAGTTAATGCGAAAAAGCTTGAATCAATATATATTTGCTATACTAAGAAAGCTCCTACACCATCACGTCCTAGTGGATGCTGGGGACTCCGTAAGGACCATGGGGAATAGCGGCTCCGCAGGAGACTGGGCACAAAAGTAAAAGCTTTAGGACTACCTGGTGTGCACTGGCTCCTCCCCCTATGACCCTCCTCCAAGCCTCAGTTAGATTTTTGTGCCCGAACGAGAAGGGTGCACACTAGGTGGCTCTCCTGAGCTGCTTAGTGAAAAAGTTTAAGTTAGGTTTTTTATTTTCAGTGAGTCCTGCTGGCAACAGGCTCACTGCATCGAGGGACTAAGGGGAGAAGAAGCGAACTCATCTGCGTGCAGAGTGGATTGGGCTTCTTAGGCTACTGGACATTAGCTCCAGAGGGACCGATCACAGGCCCAGCCATGGATGGGTCCCAGAGCCGCGCCGCCGGCCCCCTTACAGAGCCAGAATACAGAAGAGGTCCGGAAAATCGGCGGCAGAAGACGTCCTGTCTTCAACAAGGTAGCGCACAGCACTGCAGCTGTGCGCCATTGCTCTCAGCACGCTTCACACTCCGGTCACTGAGGGTGCAGGGCGCTGGGGGGGGGGGGCGCCCTGAGACGCAATAGAAACACCTTGGATGGCAAAAAAATGCATCACATATAGCTCCTGGGCTATATGGATGAATTTAACCCCTGCCAGAATACACACAAAAACGGGAGATAAGGCCGCCGAGAAGGGGGCGGAGCCTATCTCCTCAGCACACTGGCGCCATTTTCTCTCACAGCTCAGTTGGAGGGAAGCTCCCTGGCTCTCCCCTGCAGTCACTACACTACAGAAAGGGTTAAAAAAGAGAGGGGGGCACTAATTACGTGCAGTATTAAAAATACAGCAGCTATAAGGGGAAAAACACTTATATAAGGTTATCCCTGTATATATATAGCGCTCTGGTGTGTGCTGGCATACTCTCCCTCTGTCTCCCCAAAGGGCTAGTGGGGTCCTGTCCTCTATCAGAGCATTCCCTGTGTGTGTGCTGTGTGTCGGTACGTTTGTGTCGACATGTATGAGGAGAAAAATGATGTGGAGACGGAGCAGATTGCCTGTAATAGTGATGTCACCCCCTAGGGGGTCGACACCTGAGTGGATGAACTGTTGGAAGGAATTACGTGACAGTGTCAGCTCTGTATAAAAGACAGTGGTTGACATGAGACAGCCGGCTACTCAGCTTAGGCCTGTCCAGACGTCTCATAGGCCGTCAGGGGCTCTAAAGCGCCCGTTACCTCAGATGGCAGATATAGACGCCGACATGGATACTGACTCCAGTGTCGACGGTGAAGAGACAAATGTGACTTCCAGTAGGGCCACACGTTACATGATTGAGGCAATGAAAAATGTTTTACACATTTCTGATAATACGAGTACCACCAAAAAGGGGTATTATGTTCGGTGAGGAAAAACTACCTGTAGTTTTCCTGAATCTGAGAAATTAAATGAGGTGTGTGATGAAGCGTGGGTTTCCCCCGATAACAACTGATAATTTCTAAAATGTTATTGGCATTATATCCTTTCCCGCCAGAGGTTAGGGTGCGTTGGGAAACACCCCCTAGGGTGGATAAAGCACTCACACGCTTTTAAGACCAAGGGCTCTACCCTCTCCTGAGATGGCCGCCCTTAAGGATCCTGCTGATAGAAAGCAGGAGGGTACCCTAAAATGTATTTACACACATACTGGTGTTATACTGCGACCAGCAATCGCCTCAGCCTGGATGTGCAGTGCTGGGTTGGCGTGGTCGGATTCCCTGACTGAAAATATTGATACCCTAGATAGGGACAGTATATTATTGCCTATAGAGCATTTAAAAGAGGCATTTCTATTTATGCGTGATGCACAGCGGAATATTTGCCGACTGGCATCAAGTCTAAGTGCGTTGTCCATTTCTGCCAGTAGAGGGTTATGGACACGACAGTGGTCAGGTGATGCGGATTCCAAACGGCATTTGGAAGTATTACCTTATTAAGGGGAGGAGTTATTTGGGGTCGGTCTTTCAGACCTGGTGGCCACGGCAACAGCTGGGAAATCCACGTTTGTACCCCAGGTCACCTCTCAACATAAGAAGACGCCGTATTATCAGGCGCAGTCCTTTCGTGGGCAAGCGGGCAAAAAGTTTGCTCTTTTCTGCCCCGTGACAGAGGGAGAGGAAAATAGGCTGCAGAAATCAGCCAGTTCCCAGGAACGGAAGCCCTCTCCCGCCTCTGCCAAGCCCTCAGTATGACGCTGGGGCTTTACAAGCAGAATCAGGCACGGTGGGGGCCCGTCTCAATGAATTTCAGCGCGCAGTGGGCTCACTCGCAAGTAGACCCCTGGATCCTTCAGGTGATATCTCAGGGGTACAAATTGGAATTCGAGACGTCTCCCCCTCGCCGTTTTCCTAAAGTCGGCTTTACCGACGTCTCCCTCTGACAGGGAGGCAGTTTTGGAAGCCATTCACAAGCTGTATTCCCAGCAGGTGATAATCAAGGTACCCCTCCTGCAACAGGGAACGGGGTATTATTCCACACTGTTGTGGTACCGAAGCCGGACGGCACGGTGAGACCGATTCTAAATCAAAAATCTTTGAACACTTACATACGGAGGTTCAAATTCAAGTTGGAGTCACTCAGAGCAGTGATTGCGAACCTGGAAGAAGGGGACTACATGATGTCTCGGGACATCAAGGATGCTTACCTTCATGTCCCAATTTACCCTTCTCACCAAGGGTACCTCAGGTTTGTGGTACAGAACTGTCACTATCAGTTTCAGACGCTGCCGTTTGGATGGTCCACGGCACCCCGGGTCTTTACCAAGGTAACGGCCGAAATGATGATACTCCTTCGAAGGAAGGGAGTTTTAGTTATCCCTTACTTGGACGATCTCCTGATAAGGGTAAGATCCAGAGAACAGTTGGAGGTCGGTGTAGCACTATCTCAGGTAGTGTTGCGGCAGCACGGTTGGATTCTCAATATTCCAAAATCGCAGCTGGTTCCGACGACTCGTCTTCTGTTCCTAGGGATGATCCTGGACACAGTCCAGAAAAAGGTGTTTCTCCCGGAGGAGAAAGCCAGGGAGTTATCCGAGCTAGTCAGGAACCTCCTAAAACCGAGCCAAGTCTCAGTGCATCAATGCACAAGGGTTCTGGGAAAAATGGTGGCTTCCTACGAAGCAATCCCATTCGGCAGATTCCACGCAAGAACTTTCCAGTGGGACCTGCTGGACAAATGGTCCGGGTCGCATCTTCAGATGCATCAGCGGATAACCCTGTCACCAAGGACAAGGGTGTCCCTCCTGTGGTGGTTGCAGAGTGCTCATCTTCTAGAGGGCCGCAGATTCGGCATTCAGGACTGGGTCCTGGTGACCATGGATGCTAGCCTGCGAGGCTGGGGAGCAGTCACACAGGGAAGGAATTTCCAGGGCTTATGGTCAAGCCTGGAGACATCACTTCACATAAATATCCTGAAGCTAAGGGCCATTTACAATGCTCTAAGCTTAGCAAGACCTCTGCTTCAAGGTCAGCCGGTGTTGATCCAGTCGGACAACATCACGGCAGTCACCCACGTAAACAGACAGGGTGGCACAAGAAGCAGGAGGGCAATGGCAGAAGCTGCAAGGATTCTTCGCTGGGCGGAAAATCATGTGATAGCACTGTCAGCAGTGTTCATTCCGGGAATGGACAACTGGGAAGCAGACTTCCTCAGCAGATCAGGCAATAGCTGTAGACGCTCTGGTAACACCGTGGGTGTGCCGGTCAGTGTATGTGTTCCATCCTCTGCCTCTCATACACAAGGTACTGAGAATTATAAGATGGAGAGGAGTAAGCACTATATTTGTGACTCCGGATTGGCCAAGAAGGACTTGGTAACCGGAACTTCAAGAGATGCTCACGGAGGATCCGTGGCCTCTACCTCTAAGAAGGGACCTGCTCCAGCAAGGACCCTGTCTGTTCCAAGACTTACCGCGGCTGCGTTTGACGGCATGGCGGTTGAACGCCGGATCCTGAAGGAAAAAGGCATTCCGGATGAAGTCATCCCTATCCTGATCAAAGCCAGGAAGGATGTAACCGCAAAACATTATCACCGCATTTGGCGAAAATATGTTGCGTGGTGCGAGGCCAGTAAGGCCGACGGAGGAATTTCAACTGGGTCGATTCCTACATTTCCTGCAAACAGGAGTGTCTATGGGCCTGAAATTGGGGTCCATTAAGGTTCAAATTTCGGCCCTGTCAATTTTCTTCCAAAAAGAACTAGCTTCAGTCCCTGAAGTTCAGACGTTTGTAAAAGGGGTACTGTATATACAGCCTCCTTTTGTGCCTCCAGTGGCACCTTGGGATCTCAATGTAGTTTTTGGGTTCCAAAAGTCACATTGGTTTGAACCACTTAAATCTGTGGAGTTAAAATATCTCACATGGAAGGTGGTCATGCTGTTGGCCCTGGCCTGGGCCAGGCGCGTGTCAGAATTGGCGGCTTTATCCTGTAAAAGCCCTTATCTGATTTTCCATTCGGACAGGGCGGAATTGAGGACTCGTCCTCAGTTTCTCCCTAAGGTGGTTTCAGCGTTTCACCTGAACCAACCTATGGTGGTGCCTGCGGCTACTAGGGACTTGGAGGACTCCAAGTTGCTAGACGTTGTCAGGGCCCTGAAAATATATGTTTCCAGGACGGCTGGAGTCAGAAAATCTGACTCGCTGTTTATCCTGTATGCACCCAACAAGCTATGTGCTCCTGCTTCTAAGCAGACTATTGCTCGTTGGATTTGTAGTACAATTCAGCTTGCACATTCTGTGGCAGGCCTGCCACAGCCAAAAATCTGTAAATGCCCACTCCACAAGGGAGGTGGGCTCATCTTGGGCGGCTGCCCGAGGGGTCTCGGCTTTACAACTTTGCCGAGCAGCTACTTGGTCAGGAGCAAATACGTTTGTAATATTCTACAAATTTGATACCCTGGCTGAGGAGGACCTGGAGTTCTCTCATTTGGTGCTGCAGAGTCATCCGCACTCTCCCCCCGTTTGGGAGCTTTGGTATAATCCCCATGGTCCTTACGGAGTCCCCAGCATCCACTAGGACGTCAGAGAAAATAAGAATTTACTTACCGATAATTCTATTTCTCGTAGTCCGTAGTGGATGCTGGGCGCCCATCCCAAGTGCGGATTGTCTGCAATACTGGTACATAGTTATTGTTACCAAAAAATCGGGTTATTGCTGTAGTGAGCCATCTTTTCTAGAGGCTCCTCTGTTATCATGCTGTTAACTGGGTTTAGATCACAAGTTATATGGTGTGATTGGTGTGGCTGGTATGAGTCTTACCCGGGATTCAAAATCCTTCCTTATTGTGTATGCTCGTCCGGGCACAGTATCCTAACTGAGGCTTGGAGGAGGGTCATAGGGGGAGGAGCCAGTGCACACCAGGTAGTCCTAAAGCTTTTACTTTTGTGCCCAGTCTCCTGCGGAGCCGCTATTCCCCATGGTCCTTACGGAGTCCCCAGCATCCATTACGGACTACGAGAAATAGAATTATCGGTAAGTAAATTCTTATTTTTTTTGTCACTTATCGTGTCTTTTTCATTACTTTTTCGATTTTTTTCAAAGTATGTATCATTCTCTTATCGAAAAATGTGATTAAAAGCCCAAAAATGTGATACTTATCGCAATCTACTTTTTGATCGTTTTATCGCATTTTGAAAAAATTAAATGAAGTGCGCATGTTCTGTTTCAGAGCCGGACATGCAAAGTGATTTCCTTGGTGGCGTTCAGCACATACCTGACCTACAGCAGTAAAGAATAGCTAGTTTACTGTGGGACACTTATTAGAAAACTGAAAGGGAAGGGAACTTTTTCAAAGACAATTTGATTGGTAATTCTAATAACTGTTATAAACATGTTACTAAGATGAAATTCAACTGGCCTTTAGTAGTGTGTGCTGTTTACTTCCAACAGAACTATTACGAGTCTCACAAACAAAACATCTATATATATATATATATATATATATGCTATCTAGCAAACCACGCCCTAGAAACCAGGAAAAGTCAGCTGATTGTTTGTTTATTACTAAATATAATGATAACCAGAAAGATATATCTAGGATTCTTAATAAGAATTGGCATATTTTAAAATTGGACCCTATGTTAGCTGACATTATTACTGATACTCCTAGAATTGTGTATAGAAAAGCCGCAAATATGAAGAATCTTTTATCTAAAAGTCAACTTACTAGTATTCCTGAAACTCAACAGTCTAGTAATTTTTTAAAGACTAATGGTTGTTTTCCTTGTGGTAAATGTAAGATTTGTCCTTTTATTGCCAAAGGTTCCACTATTACTAATTGTGAAATGCTTTTAGATAAACCATATAGTATTAAGAGTTTTATTAATTGTAATACCACCTTTGTGGTCTATTTACTTACATGTCCTTGCAATAAACATTATATAGGGAAAACCAAGCGAGCATTAAAAATTAGAATGTTAGAACATTATCGTAACATCAAAAACGGGGTGTTAACGCATAGTGTCCCGAGGCACTTTAAAGCTTTTCATAATATGGATCCTAGTGGGCTCACCATAAAAGGTATTGAAGTAGTAGCTGCTAATAAGCGTGGTGGTGATAGAGACATATTGGATACTGATGTTAAATACTATGGTACCTATAGGATTGAATGAAGGTTATGAGGTTACACCTTTTATTACTGACTGATACTTAGAACTGTAATGTTACGGTATGATTATGAAATTGGCTGTAATTTAATTGTGACATTGTATGTATTTTTAATGTCTGTATTTATCTGCTGTTAGGTATGATTTATTTTATTTTATACCTATTCCTGTTACAAATATTTACTACCTCTGCTGCTAAAGTAACTATGTTACTATACTCATTTATTCTTCTCTGAGGACTTGCTACATGTTTGTGAGCAGGGCCGGCGCTACCATTAGGCAGCTTTAGGCAGCTGCCTAGAGCGCCGGCCGCTGGAGCGCGGCCACTACTGTCCCCTTACAACTCACAGGACCATTTTTTTTTAAATAAACTTTTGCGCGTTACGGAGGGCAGGGGAGATTGAGGAGAGGCATCAGCCGCCCGCCCCTCATCAGCATTAGCCGCCCGCCACCTCACCAGCATCAGCCGCCTGCCCCCTCACCAGCAGCAGCGCCAACCAAGCGCTTATAGAGCTGTCGGCAGTAACGGGAGCAGTGCTAACCTGGCAGGGTATGCAGCTGCTATGGGCCCCCGGCTAATTCCATGGCCCACGCAGCTACCACATCGAGAACTAGAGACAGGCTGGGGATGCTCAGGCACACTGTCCGCGGCATTACTAGAAGAGAAGGGGACGTAGAGCAGTAGGGAGGGGGCGTGGCCATATGCAAAGCATTGCCCATTCAGTGTTCACTGGCCAGATAGTGTACCTGAAGCTCCTCTGCAGTAGCAGCTGAAGCCCCGCCCACCCGCGGCTCCTGGTGCCCCGCCCCCATTTTGGCTGAAGTCCTGACATTCACCCACCAGTAAGTGTTGGGAACCCTGGGCTCTGAAATTATGAGAAAAGGGCAGCTGCAGGGGCTGAGCTGCCTACAGGAGTACCAGAAATGCCAGGAAGAAAAATGCATGGACACAGGGCAGCTGTCAACGTCTGTGAGGTGAACTCTGCATGCATCCTACAGGTCAGTGCAACGTCTGGAGCTGCCTCACACATGCTGCCCAATAGCCTGACACACACACACTGCATCATAGCCTGACACACACACACGCTTCCCCATAGCCTGACACACACACGCTTCCCCATAGCCTGACACACACACACTGCATCATAGCCTGACACACACACACGCTTCCCCATAGCCTGACACACACACGCTTCCCCATAGCCTGACACACACGCACTGCATCATAGCC